>NC_060121.1:309915885-311165885 GCF_021461395.2 Schistocerca americana | reverse complement strand
TGCTTAAAGTCGGACGTAGCGATAAAACGTCGTCCGAAATCGTTCTGAATAAGTTCTCTAAAAAATTTTCTGACCATGTAGTTCAGGAACCCACTCGAAATGTAGATGGTTGCGAAAACATACATGACCTCTTACCAACAAATAATGCTGAGCAAGCCGGCCGAAGTGGCCGTGCGGTTAAAGGCGCTGCAGTCTGGAACCGCAAGACCGCTACGGTCGCAGGTTCGAATCCTGCCTCGGGCATGGATGTTTGTGATGTCCTTAGGTTAGTTAGGTTTTACTAGTTCTAAGTTCTAGGGGACTAATGACCTCAGCAGTTGAGTCCCATAGTGCTCAGAGCCATTTGAACCATTTGAATGCTGAGCAAACAGGAAGCATCATGACAGATCGCTGTTGTAACGATACTGAAAACTGTATCATCCAAACCCATCAAAAATAAACGCAAAATACATTTAAAAAAGCGGATGAAAACCCGCTTGAGGCCTTCCTAAGAGACGGTCTCCACTACTTCCAATCTGAATACGTAAGCGTAGAGCAGATGTTGTTCAAATTCGAAGAAATAGTATCGAAGGCTATTGAAAGACATACAGCAAATAAATTAGTAATAGAGAACCCAAAACACTCAAGACTGGCGAAGTTTTACAGAAGCTCGAAGTGTACAGCGAAGTCCAATGCGAGATGCTTTTAGTACTCTTTGCTACGAAATTTTGTCTCGAAATTTGGATGTAAAAGTAAAGACATTCCGGTCGTATGTAAAGTCCATCCAATCAATATCTTCGCTGCGCGAAAAATTGGTTATGTTACTGGTGACAGTGCCACTAAAGCAGAGTTACTAAATACGATTTTTCGACATTCCTTCACCAAAGAAGACGAAGTAAATATTGCAGAATTCGAACTAACAACAACTGGCAACATGAGTAACTTAGAAGTAAATGACTTCAGTGAAGCAAAGTAGTTTAAATCACTTAATAAGGCCAAGGCCTCCAGTCCTAATTGTATACCAGTAAGGTTTCTCTGAGAGTATGCTGTTACAGTAGCTCCATATTTAACAGTCAAGTAAAACCGATCGCTCCTGCAAGGTCCGTATCTAAATATTCAAGAAAGGAAATAAAGAGTAATCCTCTGAATTACAGACACATATCGCTAACGTCGATTTGCAGTAAGATTTTGGAAGATATACTGTGTTCCATTATCACGAGCTATTCCGAAGAAACACATATTCAGGAAACACATATTCAGGAAATATCGTTCTTGTGAAACACAACAAGCTCTTTATTCTTACAACGTAGGGAGTGCTCTTGACAGGGGATATCAAATTGATTCGATATTTTTAGTTTCCCAGAAGACTTTAGACACCGTACCTCACAAGTGACTTCAGCTCACATTGCGAGTCTATGGACTATCGTCTGAGCCGTGATCAACTCGAATCGATCCCATTGTATCAATCGATCTCGTCATACCAAAGATCTTTGAGTAGTGTGCCTCGCGAACTTTGTCTCTGACCGGAGGAGGGTTGTGCGGCCGAGCTTGCGGGAGAAGTGTGTGAGACTTCTGCCAGGAGCAGGCTCTGACAGTCAGTACTGGTAGACACAGCAACGTATGTGCAATGAGTGACCTTTGATAGTGGAGCGCTACATGAATGTACGGTCTTGAGAAGAAATTTTGTTTTCTGGTATACATGTCTCTGTTCGATTTGGAGTGATTCATTGCTGGCATATGTATCATGTGAAACGCCGGGACTGCAACTGCATCAGAGCCACTGCACGCCAGTCGTTGTCACCGGTGATGATTTGCGTTTGAAAACATTGAATACTGTGTCCCCTGATATCTATCTGGCTCCTAGTCGTTCTACGTTTATAGCCACACGTCGGTTGCGGTTATAGTTAATTGGTCTGCGCCTTCTCTGTGACCGAGCGAGGTGGCGCAGTGATTAGCATACTGGACTCGCATTCGGGAGGACGACGGTTGAATCGCGCGTACGGCAAACTTGTTTTGCGTTTTCCGTGATTTCCCTAAACCGCTTCAGGCAAATGCCGGTATGGTTCCTTTGAAAGGGAACGGCCGACTTCCTTCCCCATCCTACCCGAATCCGGTGAGACCGATGACCTCGCAGTTTCGTCTCTTGTCTCTTCCCCCAAATCAACCATCCAACCTTCTCTGTGAGCTGTTAGTATTATTGTTCAATGTGAAACAAACTCAAGCTAAGCTTACGTACGCTCAATGTTTTCTAGTCATGATCTGCTGTCAATTGAAGTGCTTTTTTTAAAGTTTCATTCTAGACTACATGGAATTACACTAACTGCAATGATTCAGCTGAAGTTACTATAATTGTTCTCGGTTGCTATATCACGGAGATATTGACTGCAAATTTTTTATCGTAATTGATGTGTTCTTGTGTCAAAAACGGTTCTCACTGTTGTTTATAAGTGTCACTCTGTTACAGCCTGTAGCATAGTTCGCAGGTTCTTGTGATGACGGAAGAATCTATTTGCCTCCAATCTGTCGAGAGCGATTTGTCTACAGTTATTTTCACTTGGAAAGCTATACCACTCGCAGAATTCCCATGCTGTAAAATACGAGGGCAGTTCAATAAGTAATGCAACACATTTTTTTCTGAAACAGGGGTTGTTTTATTCAGAATTGAAATACACCAGGTTATTCCCCAATCTTTTAGCTACACAACACTATTTTTCAACGTAATCTCCATTCAATGCTACGGCCTTACGCCACCTTGAAATGAGGGCCTGTATGCCTGCACGGTACCATTCCACTGGTCGATGTCGGAGCCAACATCGTACTGCATCAATAACTTCTTCATCATCCGCGTAGTGCCTCCCACGGATTGCGTTCTTCATTAGGCCAAACACATGGAAATCCGACGGTGCGAGATCGGGGCTGTAGGGTGCATGAGGAAGAACAGTCCACTGAAGTTTTGTGAGCTCCTCTCGGGTGCGAAGACTTGTGTGAGGTCTTGCGTTGTCATGAAGAAGGAGAAGTTCGTTCAGATTTTTGTGCCTACGAACACGCTGAAGTCGTTTCTTCAATTTGTGAAGAGTAGCACAATACACTTCAGAGTTGATCGTTTAACCATGGGGAAGGACATCGAACAGAATAACCCCTTTAGCGTCCCAGAAGACTGTAACCATGACTTTACCGGCTGAGGGTATGGCTTTAAACTTTTTCTTGGTAGGGGAGTGAGTGTGGCGCCACTCCATTGATTGCCGTTTTGTTTCAGGTTCGAAGTGATGAACCCATGTTTCATCGCCTGTAACAATCTTTGACAAGAAATTGTCACCCTCAGCCACATGACGAGCAAGCAATTCCGCACAGATGGTTCTCCTTTGCTCTTTATGGAGTTCGGTTAGACAACGAGGGACCCAGTGGGAACAAACCTTTGAATATCCCAACTGGTGAACAATTGTGACAGCACTACCAACAGAGATGTGAAGTTGATCACTGAGTTGTTTGATGGTGATCCGTCGATCATCTCGAACGAGTGTGTTCGCACGCTCCGCCATTGCAGGAGTCACAACTGTGCACGGCCGGCCCGCACGCGGGAGATCAGACAGTCTTGCTTGACCTTGCGGCGATGATGACACACGCTTTGCCCAACGACTCACCGTGCTTTCATCCACTGCCAGATCACCGTAGACATTCTGCAAGCGCCTATGAATATCTGAGATGCCCTGGTTTTCCGCCAAAAGAAACTCGATCACTGCCCGTTGTTTTCAACGCACATACGTTACAGGGGCCATTTTAACAGCTCCGTACAGCGCTGCCACCTGTCGGAAGTCAATGAAACTATACGAGACGAAGCGGGAATGTTTGAAAATATTCCAAAAGAAATATCCGGTTTTTTAAACCAAAACTGGCCGAGAAAAAAAATGTGTTGCATTACTTATTGAACTGCCCTCGTACATTTGTCAGATGTTTTTTTATCTTCACGTTACGTGACTCGTTTCAGGAAAATTAGTTTTTCGTTTTAATTCAGTCAGTATAAATTTTGATTCAGTTGAGATGCAATTTAAGTTACAAGAAAATAAGGCTTTTTCCCTTAAGTTTTATTGTGCTATCATATTAGATTTTGTGTAAATAAAAGTAAACTTATTGTCATTCTTCTTTTAGTATTACAAGAGGCATATAATTTTATCCTCTACACTGTTTGGTTGCGGTAGCATGCCAGATTTCCTTGCAACACGTCTCTGGGTTAAAATAAATAACTCATGAGAATTTTGAATTTGTTTTCTCGGCTCCCAGACCTTACAACTCCCGAGCTCTTGCTTAACTTGCCCAACAGTTAGCTGGGTACACAGTTGTGCGACTGGATTTGTGATTTCCTATCATAAAGGTCACAGTTAGTAATAGGTAACGGAAAATCGTCGAGCAAAACATAAATAATATTTGGCATCCTCCAAGGAAGTCTTACAGACCCTCTGCTCTTCCTGGTGTAGACAAACGATTTAGGAGGTAATCTGAGTAGTACGCTTACATGTTTGCAGCTGGTATTGTCATTTACCGTCTTATAACTTCATCAGATGATCAAAACCAATTGCAAAACGATTTAGACACGGTGTTTGTATGGCGGAAAAGTGGCAATTGACTCTAAATAGAGAAAAGTGTGAAGACATCCACATGAGTAGATCCGCTATATTTCTGTTACAAATCGCACAAATGTAAAGGCTGTAAATTCAACTAAATACTCAGGGATTACAATTACAAATAACTGAAGTTAGAACGATCACATAGTAATGATGTGAGTAAAGCAAACCAAAGATTGCGATTTATAAGCAGAACATTGACAAAATGCAACAAATTTACTAAAGGAACTTCCTGCGCTACGCTTGTACATAGTCTTCTGGAGTATGTTGAGCGGTGTGGGATCCGCATCAGATAGGCTCGACGAAGGGTTTCAAGTTCAAAGATTGGTAGCTCGTTCTATACTACTGCGAAATAGGGGATTCAGCGCCACGGATATGATACGTGAATTGTGTGGAGATTATTAAAACAAAGGCGTTTTTGGTTGCGATAGGATCTTCTCATGAAATTTCAATCACCTACTTCGAAAATATTCTGTTTGCGCTCACCTACATAGGGAGGAATGATCATCATAATAAAATAAGAGAAATCTGAGCTCGCACAGAAACACCGAAGTGTTCGTTTTTCCCGTACACGGGGGATATCAAGCTGATCCCATGTTCTTAGATTTTGATATAGTTCCTCACAAGCGACTTCGAACTAAATTGCTAACTAGATTATCACTTCAGTTGTGCATCTGGATTCGTGATTTCCTGTCAGAAAGGTCACAGTACGTAGTAACCGACGAAAAGTCACCGAGAAAAACGTAAGTGTTATCTGGCGTTTCTCAAAGAAGTGTTATAGGCTCTCTGCTGTTCCTAATCTATCCAAATGTTTTAGGAGACAATCAGAGCAGCCATCTTAGATTGTTTGTGGATGGAGCTGCCATTTATCATCTAGTAAAGTCATCAGAGGATCTAATTCAATTCGCAAAATGATTTACTCAAAATATCTATTTGATGCGAGAAATGATAATTGACCTTAAATTATGAAAAGTGTGAGGTCATCCACATGTACATTAAAAGGAAGCCATTAAATTCTGGTTACACGATGAACCACGTAAATCTAAAGGCTGTTAATTCAACCTAGGGATAACAATCATGAAAAATATATACTGAATCGATCACATGAAAAATGTTGTGGGAGAGATGACTAAAGACTGCGTTTTGTTGACAGAGCACTTAGAAGATGCAACAAATCCACTAAAGAGACTGCATACACTTCGCTTATACGTCCTCTGCTAGAGTGTTGCCGGCCGCGGTGGTCTAGCGGTTCTAGGCCCCCAGTCCGGCACCGCGCGACTCGGGCATGGATGTGTGTGATGTCCTTAGGTTAGTTAGGTTTAAGTAGTTCTAAGTTCTAGGGGACTGATGACCACAGCTGTTAAGTCCCATAGTGCTCAGAGCCATTTGAACCACTTTTTTGCTAGAGTGTTGCTGTACGGTGTCGGATCCTTACCAGATAGAACTGACGGAGGACATCGAAAAAGTTCAAAGAACTGCAGGTCGTTTTAGATTATCGCGAAACAGGAGAGAGAGTGTCACGAATACGATACGCAAGTTGGTGGTGTGAATTATTAAAACAAAGGCGTTCTTCATTGCAGCGAGGTCTTTTCACGAAATTTCGATCCCCAACTTCTCCCCCCCCCCCCCCCCCCCCCCGAACCTGAAAATATTTTTCTGACGCCCACCTACATAGGGAGGGACGATCATCGTAATAAAATAAGAGAAAAGAGAGCTTGCTCGTAAATATTTAAGTGTGCGTTTTCCCGTTGTGCTATTCGAGGATGCAAAGGTAGAGAAATAATGTGAAGGTAGTTCGATAAACCCTCTGTCAGGTAGTAAAGTATGGACTACAGAGCAGTCATGTAGGATCATGTGCTCAAAAGTAATGCCCAGATTTTTTTATGTGAAAGCCATTAAAGCTTTTACAATGAAACCAACGTTCTAAATCTTTAATCTTCATGTCTGCATATTCGCAATCCACTAATGCTGGATGGCGCCGAATTGTAGTTTGTAACATGGACGTCTGTAACGGAAGTACATCGGTAATGGTTCAAATGGCTCTGAGCACTATGGGACTTAACATATGAAGTCATCAGTTCCCTAGAACTTAGAACTGCTTAAACCTAACTAACCTGAGGACATCACACACATCCGTGCCCGAGGCAGGATTCGAACCTGCGACCGTACAGGTCGCGCGGCTCCAGACTGTAGCGCTTAGAACCGCTCGGCCACGACGGCCGGCGTACATCGGTAATGGAGCAACAGCGTGCTGTAATCAAGTTTCTAATTCGACGAGTTCGTCCACACACGGAGTGCAACCTCCTGCAATATGACAATGTCAGGCCACACACGAGCGCTGCGACATCGGCAGCAAACCGACGCCTTGGGATCACTGTCATCGATCCTCCTCCATTCTGTCCTGATTGGGCCCCATTCGTTTTTGATCTTTTTCCAAAACTTAAAGAACACATTCGAGGACCTCACTTGGATAGTGACTTAGCGGTCCAACCAAAGGTGAGGTTGTCAAACATGACACTGTGATGGTATCAACAAACTGGTCTCTCGTAGTGAGAAACGTATTCGTCGTCAGGCTGTCTATGCATACATTAAGAATAATTATGTACAATGTCAATAACGTTTACTCTATTCAAAAATCTTTAAATGTTTTCACACAAAACATTCGGAAGCATTACTTTTTGGTATGCCCTCGTAGATGTTGATAATAGCTATCACAATAAGAATTCGAAAGAGAATACAACGGGTTAACTGCAGTAGTATCTGCAATACATTGGAAGCATTGAGTGTGATTCAACTTGAAACGGGAGGCCCGTCTGAAAGTAATTCAAAGCCATCACGTAGCTAGCAACAATGTGTGTGAGACAGGAAACGCATGTGGTGATATTGATGTTTCAGGATAAGGGAGTTCGTCGATAATTAAGTGTGAAATAACTGAGAGTAACGAATGTGAGCCGTGCACCGGTGTGTATCGATGAGTAGCGAGTGCCACAGAGACGTTGCTATAGGAGGCACGCGAAGAGGGAACGAGGAAGCTTAACGCCGAGCGCGCCTGTTCAAATGTTCAGATGTGTGTGAAGTCTTATGGGACTTAACTGCAAAGGTCATCAGTCCCTAAGCTTACACACTACTTAACCTAAATTATCATGAGGACAAACACACACACCCATGCCCGAGGGAGGACTCGAACCTCCGCCGGGACCAGCCGCACAGTCCATGACTGCAGCGCCCAAGACCGCTCGGCTAATCCCGCCCGGCAGTGCGCCTGTGCCAATTGGTCTGCCTTGATCTGTGCGCTTGGTGGGGTTTGGTGGTGCTCATAAGGGACTGTTTCAATCCGAAATGTCGAAACGTACCTTAAAATTTTTCACACGGGGAGAATACACCAAAAAAGTACACTGTCAAAATTTTAGCTGCTAAGGTGCGCTGCAACTACTTTAATTTTTCCAAAACAAATATTAAAGCTACTTATTTTTCCCACACGAAGAACTGTTAATAACGGCTGTTTGCACAGCCCATCCCGCCTAGCGGGCGCTAGGCGAGTAAGCAGACACAGCCGTGGTACGAGAACATAGCGCAGCGTAGCGCCAAGTCCAAAGTGCACACATGAGAATTTTAAGCAGTGAAACCATACCGAACACGTCTCAAATTATTAATTATTTGAATGACTTGCTGTTCATATAGACAGCTGAACTGTTGCAGATGTATGTGTTACAGAAGTGCCAAATAGAGGAAAGAAAAACAAGGCAGTATATGATGTTACATTACAGACGAGTTCCGTCAATCGGAACTTTAACATGTTGACATTAAGTATTTTATAACAGTAGCTCTAGCACGGTTCTTGTAATAATTTCTGAATAATACAAATTTTACTAACAATGACACAGTTTCTTGTTTACCCCCTGTAATGGCCACAATAACCCCAAGTGTCTACTGGGTGTTGAAAACAAATATTTCTTTACACCCGTCACACCTCACAAACCATTAATTCATTCTGTTAAATCACAGTAATTAATAGTTTCGTTTATACAGAACTAGAATGGAGTAAGAAATGATCGTGGCCGTTGTTCTACATATTAAAATTCGTGCTAGGCATACCTGACCAAATTCGTAAAATGTGGTGATGCAGACTGGCTATGCAGAAATGACTGAAGTTGCGCTGGTAATAGTCGAGCGGCTGCTCATAACCCACACATCACGCCGGTGCCGAATGAACGTCATCTGCCAGCGTGTGTAGTGCCGTCAGTAAAATTAGGAGGCGGTGGTGATATGGTGTGGTCGTGCTTCCCACTTTTGAAGAGCAATTCGGGGATGGCGACTGCATCTTTTCATAATGCATGGTCTATGGCGCAGTGGTTACACGACAGTAACATCTCTGTAATGGACTGGCCTGCACAGAGTCCTGAGCTGAATCCTGTAGAACACCTTTGGGATGTTTTTGAACGCCGACTTCGTGCCAGGCCTCATCGACTGACATCGATACCTCACCTCAGTGCAACACTCCGTGAAGAATGGGCTGCCATTCCCCAAGAAACCTTCCAGAACCTGATTGAACGTATGCCTGCGAGAGTGGAAGCTGTCATCAAGGCTAAGGGTGGGCCAACACCATAATGAATTCCAGCATTACCCACGGAGGGTGCTACGAACTTGTAAGTCATTTTCAGGCAGGTGTTCAAAAATGGCTCTGAGCACTATGGGACTCAACTGCTGAGGTCATTAGTCCCCTAGAACTTAGAACTAGTTAAACCTAACTAACCTAAGGACATCACACACTTCCATGCCCGAGGCAGGATTCGAACCTGCGATCGTAGCGGTCTCGCGGTTCCAGACTGCAGCGCCAGAACCGCGCGGCCTCTTCGGCCGGCTCAGGCAGGTGTCCGGATACTTTTGATCACATAGTGTGCTTCTATACTGGTGGCTCCGCCTCTCGTGACATCTAGTAGTCAGTTTCATATTACATTGATCCGAATACTTTTGATCAGATAGCGTACATAATAAATGCACGTTCACACTTTTAATTTAATAAGTGAGTAGCAATTTTCTATTCCCATTTACAGATGGAAAATCATAACAGAAAGAGCTTTTAAGTTATGTGAGGTGTAGATTTATTCTTGTTATACTAGGATTTATTAAGTGAAGTATTGCAATCTTTTTCCGATCTGACTGTCCCGCGCTGCAGATGTTGCAGTTATTGTCAGCACATACAGTGCGACAGAAATTTTTTGCCTAATTGGAATACGACGAATGATTCAGAATCCCTAGGCAAGTGAAAGTTCTGTATTCCAAGGCCAGAGTTTACCATCCACTTAGTACATAGATCAACGAGTGATGGGTATGGCGGACTCATGTCGGACGTACCTGACACCTGAGAGCCGATATGTACACCATATAGCTTCAGTAGCTGAAGCGCGGGTCACGTTCCTGGTAAGGCGTCTTCCATTCCGACAAATATATTGCGAACTGATAAATTACTATTTGAAGCTTGAATTTGTAGGATAAATTATTCGTATGAGATGAGTTTATTCACCAAGCGCTCTGCCAGGCTAATTGTGCTATGGAATAAATTTTTGTTGAGGATTTTAAAATTCATTATATTTACGATTTCTGCATGCATTTACGTATAAAATGGTATGATGAAAAATAACCATTGAAAGAAGTATTAAGTTTCACTTTCGTAAATACGCATCCAGTCTTAAATTTCTTTATTTAAATGAATGTGGCTGTACTTAAATCGCTGAATGACTGAGAAGATGAAACTTCTACGTTATTTGATTCTGAAACAGCTGAATAAAACTGAACGTACTGAGCCTACTTTCTTTTTATTTGTTCTTATCATGTCAACACTGACCCACAATATTCTAGCACACGCAATCTGACTGCTCAAAAGCAATTACAACCTGACTTCAAATAATTAATACAAAAGAATGGCCCTGAGTAAGAAGAATTCCTGACAATGACCTATACATTTCATTAAGCACTTACCTCACAAAAATCTTCATTACGTGAACTACTGCAATACAGAGAGTGTCAATACTGCCAGCTAAATAAAAGATCCTAACGACTAAAGGCACTAACTACTAATAGGCATGTGATTAGCAAAGGACAGATTTTGTTGCAAACCATATAATGAATTCTTTTACCTTAATAATGTGACATCCAGTTCAAACACGAATATAAAGCGTCATTGACATCCAGTACAAAGACATATAATCATGAATAATTTTCAATCTCCAAGTCGGATACTTCCAGATCGTTAGCCTACGCTAACACTTCAGACCTCTACCCTCCATCAATGCTAACTTCTCACATCTAACATACATCACTGCTGGCTGTTCACTTCCAACTGCCCAACAGTACTTCCATCACTGCTGGCGACTAACTTTCAACTGCCCAACACTACTGGCGATTAACTTCCAATCCGACCAGTCACAGAATCTCTTACAAAGTGCAGTCAGAGATTTAATACAGAGCGCTGCACAGCGCTGCCAACAAAGAAGCAGCCCACTTACAAGTCTTATAACATAAATATACAAACTGGACAGGCTAAATAAAACTGGCCCGGAAAATAGTTCATGCACCTTACGACAAACAAGTCAATGTACTTCACCCACCCAGGTGAAGGTGATATAAGTTGGGTGGTTTGTCTTCAAGTGCATGAAATACACTCGTGTTCAGGAAAAAACAGAACACCTTGAATCACTAGGGATAGAACGTTCACATCCACAGGACATGTACATTAGTATGTTCTGCAGAAATGATCAGCATTTCAGTCACCTCAGTTCTTGTTCCGTTGCCTAGTAGGCAGAGGGACCGCCGTGGGTCGTTCCGTGCACGACGGCATCAACGCTTATAAGGCGCTAATAGCATCTCGCGGTACAGTCATTCATGCTGCACTCACCCTGTTCCAAAGGTCACCTGCGTTGGTTGGCATTAGGTCGCAGCGCTGCAGCCGTCATTGCTCCACATCCCACATATTTTCGATTGGCGACAAGTTTGTGATCCGATGTCCCAGGACAAAAGGCTGACATCCTGTGACGCCAAAAAGGCGCGTGTTCGTGCAGCAACACGTGTTCGTACGTTGTCTTGCTAAAAATTGCGTCTGGTTTGTTGTCCAGAAAGCGTATGGCCACGGGTCGCACGGTGTCATTCACGCGGATCGCACTGGTCACAGTGCACTGGACACGTGCCAACTGTGATTTGTACTCAATAGTACCTCATACGATAGCGCCTGGAGTTGGTGCTGTATGTCTTGTGCAAACGCAGTTACTTCGCTAATGCTCCCCTTGTCTGCGCCGAAACAAAATGCGGCCATCATTTTCAAACAAACAAAACCAGGGTTCGTCCTGTCCCCAGTGACGTCGTTCCATAGACAATTGCTGGCTAGCATATCTACACATTCGTCAAAGGTAAGCGGAGAAATGGACGATGCCCATGTGGCCCATGCCGTAATAACCGACGACAGACTGTCACCCCTAATAGCATACGATGTGTCACAGTGTTCCACTGTGGCCCAGAGCCGAGGAGGACGCAGATCTGTCCCACATTGCCATTCGGATGAGGTGTCGATCTTCTCATGGGGTGGTTTGGCTGGTGCAACCTGAACCATCTCGTCCTGTTCTACGACCTTCCGTGAACCATTCTGCACACACTCGTTGCACTGTGGAAGCATTCTGTACCATACGAGCAGTATTTCCCGGTTGGATGCATCATATTCTCTCATACCAATAATGCAGCCTGTTTCAAACTCATTGATTTGACGGTACGGTTCGCACATACGTCTGCGAGGCATCCTGCACGTCTGCTCAAATGACACTGATCCATTCGATTTATCAAGACAACGAGAAGCGCAAGCATATTTTACCAAATGCGATATCGATGTTATGCGTGTACCCACGTGCCGACATAGTTCAAATGCTAATCACTTCTGCAGAACATACTAATGTACATGTCCTGAGAATAAAAAACATCCTATCTCTAGTCGTTGAAGGTGTTCTGGTTTTTTTTCTTCTCATGAGTGTTTTCTAGGCCGGTTGTATTTTGACCACCCTGTGCTTATTCATGTAGCAGCATACCATAGAAATTTTGAGTACAGAAATTCTTTCAGCTATTGTGAAGAAATGTGGTGAAGAATGTCTTGAACGATAGAAAAAACTTGCATTGATTAAATTCAGTAAACATCAACTCAAAAAATTACTTAATTAAAGCAAAGAAACTGATTAAATTTTCGTTATTTACAGTTTCTTACGAAAATTATCAAACTTATACAAACAATCCATTAATTCATTATTAATAAATAAATTACAGTAAGTACTGGCAGAGTGCATAATAATCAATACCAGTAATTTTTCTATCATCAGTATTCTGGTGTAATATTATGAAGAATTTTTGATCAAACTATAAATCTGCTATGTGTTCCCGCTTAGCTTGTCGCTTATAAGTTACATATTGTGCGTCCTGCAACATCTTTATGAACTCGCTCGTCTTGTTCGTCAGAAACTGCTCAGCAGTTGTCAGGGAAGAACTTGAGATGGGCATGAAGGCAGTGTGCTTCAGAGAGATGTTACAGCCAGATTTTTCAGAACGTGAAAACAGTTTACCCAGAGGCTACTTATAATTTAGTGCTCTCCTTTTTCCGCGCTTGTCTAGTGGATAGAGCACTAGCAGGTTTCAATGGCAGATAGGGGTGCTATCAAATGAGGGGTAAAAGCGGGCTGGAGCACTGGGATCGCCACCCGCCGCCTTCTAGTGCCACTGCGAAGAAAGGCTGTACTCTATTTACAGTTAGGCCAACAGCCCAGCCATTAGCATGTACGACGGACGTAACTTTACCTTTTTACTTCTTAAGAAATTGAAACAAACATTTTTAAAACCTTAAGGAGAAACCTTCTGGTCTTTATTTTACATGTCTGACTATTTTTTTCTCAAGACAGTCACCCTAGCCACGAACATATGTCTCCCAAAGGGGTTGTTTGTTATTGTGGTCTTCAGTCCTGAGACTGGTTTGATGCAGCTCTCCATGCTACTCTATCCTGTGCAAGCTTCTTCATCTCCCAGTACTTACTGCAACGTATATCCTTCTGAATCTGCTTGGTGTATTCATCTCTTGATCTCCCTCTACGATTTTTACCCTCCACGCTGCCCTCCAATGCTAAATTTGTGATCCCTTGATGCCTCAAAACATGTCCTACCAACCGATCCCTTCTTCTAGTCAAGTTGTGCCACAAACTCTTCTTCTCCCCTATTCTATTCAATACCTCCTCATTAGTTACGTGATCCACCCATCTAATCTTCAGCATTCTTCTGTAGCACCACATTTAGAAAGCTTCTATTCTCTTCTTGTCCAAACTATTTATCGTCCACGTTTCACTTCCATACATGGCTACACTCCATACAAATACTTTCAGAAACGACTTCCTGACACTGAAATCTATACTCGGTGTTAACAAATTCCTCTTCTTCAGAAACGCTTTCCTTGCCATTGCCAGTCTACATTTTATATCCTCTCTACTTCGACCATCATCAGTTATTTTGCTCCCCAAATAGCAAAACTCCTTTACTATTTTAAGTGTCTCATTTCCTAATCTAATACCCTCAGCATCGGCGGATTTAATGAGACTACATTCCATTATTCTCGTTTTGCTTTTGTTGATATTCATCTTATATCCTTTTTTCGAGACACTGTCCATTCCGTTCAACTGCTCTTCCAAGTCCCTTGCTGTCTCTGACAGAATTACAATGTCATCGGCGAACCTCAAAGTTTTTATTTCTTCTCCATGGATTTAAATACCTACTCCGAATTTTTCTTTTGTTTCCTTTACTGCTCGCTCAATATACAGATTGAATAACATCGGGGAGAGGCTACAACCTTGTCTCACTCAACTTCCCAACCACTGCTTCCCTTTCATGCCCCTCGACTCTTATAACTGCCATCTGGTTTCTGTACAAATTGTAAATAGACTTTCGCTCGCTGTATTTTACCCCTGCCATCTTTAGAATTTGAAAGAGAGTATTCCAGTCAACATTGTCAAAAGCTTTCTCTAAGTCTACAAATGCTAGAAACTTAGGTTTGCCTTTCCTTAATCTTTCTTCTAAGATGAGGCGTAAGGTCAGTATTGCCTCACGTGTTCCAACATTTCTACGGAATCCAAACTTATCTTCCCCGAGATCGACTTCTACAAGTTTTTCCATTCGTCTGTAAAGAATTCGCGTTAGTATTTTGCAGCTGTGACTTATTAAACTAATAGTACGGTAATTTTCACATCTGTCAACACCTGCTTCCTTTGGATCTGGAATTATTATATTCTTCTTGAAGTCTGAGGATATTTCGCCTGTCTCATACATCTTGTTCACCAGATGGTAGAGTTTTGTCATACCTGGCTCTCCCAAGGCCGTCGGTAGTTCTAATGGAATGTTGTCTACTCCCGGGGCCTTGTATCGACTCAGGTCTTTCAGTGCTCTGTCAAACTCTTCACGTAGTATCATATATCCCATTTCATCTTCATCTACATCCTCTTCCATTTCCATAATATTGTGCTCAAGCTCATTGCCCTTGTATAGACCCTCTATATACTCCCTCTACCTTTCTGCTTTCCCTTCTTTGCTTAGAACTGGGTTTCCATCTGAGCCCTTGATACTCATACAAGTGGTTCTCTTTTCACCAAAGGTCTCTTTAATTTTCCTGTAGACAGTATCTATCTTACCCCAAGTGAGACAACCCTCTACATCTTTACATTTGTCCTCTAGCCATCCCTGGTTAGCAGTTTTGCACTTCCTGTCTATCTCATTTTTGAGGCGTTTGTGTTCGTTTTTGCTTGCTTCATTTACTGCATTGTTATATTTTCTCTTTTCATGAATTAAATTCAATGTTTCTTCTGTTACTCAAGGATTTCTACCAGCCCTCGTCTTTTTACCTACTTGATCGTCTGCTCCCTTCACTACTTCATCTCTCAAAGTTACCCATTCTTCTTCTGCTGTATTACTTTCCCCCATTCCTGTCAATTGTTCCCTTATGCTCTCCCTGAAACTCTCTACAACCTCTGGTTTAGTCAGTTTATCCAGGTCCCATCTCCTTAAATTCCCAACTTTTTGCAGTTTCTTCAGTTTTAATCTACAGTTCATAACCAATAGATTGAGGTCCGAGTCCACATCTGCTCCTGGAAATGTCTTACAATTTAAAACCTGGTTCCTAAATCTCTGTCTTACCATTATATAATCTATCTGATACATTTTAGTATCTCCAGGGTTCTTCCATGTATACAACCTTCTTTCACGATTTTTTAACCATGTGTTAGCTATGATTAAGTCATGCTATGTGCAAAATTCTACCAGGCGGCTTCCTCTTTCATTTCTTAACCCCAAGCCATATTGACCTACTATGTTTCCTTCTCTCCCTTTTCCTACTCTCGAATTCCAGTCGCCCATGACTATTAAATTTTCATCCCCCTTCACTACCTGAATAATTTCTTTTATCTCGTCATACATTTCATCAATTTCTTCATCATATGCGGAGCTAGTTGGCATATAAACTTGTACTACTGTAGTAGGCGTGGGCTTCGTGTCTATCTTGGCCACAATAATGCGTTCACTATGCTGTTGTAGTAGCTTACCCGCACTCCTATTTTTTTATTCATTATTATACCTACTCCTGCATTACCCCTATTTGATTTTGTATTTATAACCCTGTATTCACCTGACCAAAAGTCTTGTTTCTCTGGCCACCGAACTTCACTAATTTCCACTATATCTAACTTTAACCTATCCATTTCCCTTTTTAAATTTTCTAATCTACCTACCCGATTAAGGGATCTGACATTCCACGCTCCGATCCGTAGAACGCCAGTTTTCTTTCTCCTGATAACGACGTCCTCCTGAGTAGTCCCCGCCCGGAGATCCAAATGGGGGACTATTTTACCTCCGGAATATTTTACCCAAGAGGACGCCATCATCATTTAATCATACAGTAAAGCTGCATTCCCTCGGGAAAAATTACGGCTGTAGTTTCCCGTTGCTTTCAGCCGTTCGCAGTACCAGCACAGCAAGGCCGTTTTGGTTAGTGTTATAAGGCCAGATCATTGAATCATCCAGACTGTTGCCCCTGCAGCTACTGAAAAGGCTGCTGCCCCTCTTCAGGAACCACACGTTTGTCTGGCCTCTCAACAGATGCCCCTCCGTTGTGGTTGCACCTACGGTACGGCTATCTGTATCGCTGAGGCACGCAAGCCTCCCCACCAACGGCAAGGTCCATGGTTCATGGGGGGGGGGGGGGGGGGGAGGTATCAGTTTACTAATACAGTCACCATACATTGTCTGACTTCATTGACGGAGTCACAACCTCACCTCCGCTTGCAGCGCCTCTTCACCATCAAAAGCGAAGCCCTAAAAGGTGTTGTTTTAGTTTTGGAAACAGATGAAAATCGGGTGGGGCCAAGGGACTATATGGAGGATGATCGATGCCAGTGCACCCAAGGCGTCGGATTGTTGCAGGTGTCGCAGCGCTCGTGTGTGGTCTGGTATTGTCATGTTGCAGGAGAGGTTTCCCCGTGTGTGGACGAACTCTTCGAATTCGGATATCGATTACAGCACCTGTTTCTCATGTACCGATATAACTGCGTTACACACCGCCATGTTATGCATCACAAACATTCGGAGCTCTCTAGCGGAGGAGGGTTGCAAATGCGTAGATATGAAGAATAAAGATGTAGAATGCTAATAACGTTTCTTTTATTTAAAAAGCTTAAAGAGGTTTCTCATAAAATTTCGGAGGCCTTAATTTGCAGCACGTTATCGTAACATTTCACCAATCTACTTGTCTCTGAAAAGCTATGTAATCTGTGGGCCAACGATGATAGCCTCTTCTGATTCACTCAACTGTGGGAATTTTTCTCTCAAGCTTTTATGATTCAATTTCTTTATAAAATTGTTTTTGTGTTACATAAAAATCAATTTGGAAAAAAAAAACGTAAGGACAAATTGCAGTCAGTACCGATTGTAACAGTAAATGAAGTAAAGTATTTAAGCTGTATGATCTGAGCCTTGACTTATATTTGCATTACGTTGTTTTATGTTTGTTATCTGCAACAATTGCACTTACAATGATGATAAGTTCCACATATTTTCCATTACGGAACAAAACCTTTGTGGAGCGAAGTTTCAGTTTCGTTTGTGATATTCGTTAACAACACAAAGGAATTGATAAGAAGTTAGCCTCGCGTAATGTAGATTTTCTCTGTCGTGCTGTTTTTGTATCAGCCGATAAAAGACGCTACAGCGTCCATACAATACTGAAAGGAAAAATGTTACGAAAGTAACATCTTGACAACCAAACTATACAGTGTAATTTAAAGGCACAGTGTTTCTCCTTGCTTTCGGCAATGTTAAACATGCGGTTGAATGAAACGAGAGACAGTTACTTGTAGAAGAAATCCGTGAGAATTCTGAATTAATAAAAAGTTTATCCCAGATTTCAGGAAGGGCAAGTGCCCTCTCTCGGCCACTCTCACCAATGACCATGACAACTTTTTTTAAAGTTATTAATATGTATATATATTTTTTAAAGTCATCTATCTTCTGACTGGTTTGATGCGACCAGCCACGAATTCCTCTCCTGTGTCAACCTCTTCATCTCAGAGTAGCGCTTGCAGGCTACGTCCCCAATTATTTGCTGGATGTCTCAGTATCTGTCTTCCTCTATGGTTTTTGCCTTCTACAGCTCCTCTTAGAGCCTTGGAGGTCATTCCCCGATGTCTTAACGGATGTACTGTCATCCGGCCCCTTCTTCCTGCAAGTGTTTTCCACACATTCCTTTCCTAACCAATTCTACGGAGAACCTCCACACAGTCGACGTTTCATTGCCAAACAATGCTGTAATCTCAATGTATGTTCTCAGAAATTTCTTCCTCAAATTATGACGTATGTTTGACAGTAGTAGACCTCTCTTGGCCACGAATGCCCTTTTTGCCAGCTTATCTGCGGAGATAATACTTAAATTTTTGTTATTCACATAATTATTATTTTATTGCGTTATTTTCTTGTAATATATGGGTGTCTGCAGTGAAGCTTTATCGCAAGAGCATATCGACAGTTCTGCGATACTGCGATTCTAACAGAGTCATCACGTATGTTGGTAGTTTCGTGGCTCTGAACATCGCGACACGCTATCTCTTAAGAGTGACCACCTAGCTCTGACAGCGCAACAAAGAAAAAAGTCAAACACCAGTTAGCTAAACTCGACAACCTTTATCTGTTCCTAATGATGACGATGATTTTGGTTTGTGGGGGGGCTCAACGCCGTGGTCATCAGCTCGTATACATATTCCCAATCTGCACACTGTCCACTCCCGCCATTTTCCTGAATGATGACGAAACGATGACGACAACACAAACACCCAGCCCCGGACGGCGAAAAACCCCGACCCGGCTGGGAGTCGGAACAGGCACCCAGTGATCCAGAGGCAGCAACGCTAACCACCACTAGATCACGAGCTGTGGACTCTTCTGCAAAGTGTGGAAGGCAGGGTCATTAAGTTTTAATTATTGTCTCGAAAAATAGGGCTGCATAACGTATTATTTATTTGTTTCCAGGTACAAGTCAGCGGCCCTGGTACACATCGTAATCCCCGCATCTCGCCATCGCAGCAAACTGTTAGAGGAGTCAAAATTACGTAGACCATTCAGAAAGTGGAACCATGTGTTAGAATATGTAAATGCTCTCACTCGCCGGCCGGATTGGCGAGCGGTTCTAGGCGCTACAGTCTGGAACCGCGCGACCGCTCCGGTCGCAGGTTCGAATCCCGCCTCGGGCATGGGTGTGTGTGGTGTCCTTAGGTTAGTTAGGTTTAAGTAGTTGTAAGTTATAGGGGACTGATGACCTCAGAAGTTAAGTCTCATAGTGCTCAGAGCCATTTGAACCATTTTGTTCTCACTCGTACCATTCTGTCTTGCGTCTGTTTTATGCAAATGCAGGAATGTGCAAGTGTTTTTAAGTGTCTGGGACCCACATTAAATAGGGTCTGAACATATTCACAGTACATATTGTTACAAGATTTTTGCTTCACGCGAATCGTCACGTAGATACTGAAAGACTTTGATTGACCGACGCCTGATAATAGACACCAACTATCCCCCGAAAGACTACGTGCAATGTTTCGAGAAACTATTCAGTAATGAATCTAGGAATATATGAGAATCTGTCACGTATAGCTCCTGTGGGGATCACGAAAACAGACACTAATTACTGCACGCACAGGGGCATAAACTGAAGAGGAAGAAACCGCAATAAGTTGAGCAGTGGAAGCACACTCTTTGGTAGGCACTTCCCAATAGTTTGAAGAGTATGTAGATGTCGATGCACTTTCCATTTCTGCTACAGCAGTTGTTCCCAATGCTCTGAGAATTGCCGACGAAAAGTTTTGTTTCTGTATTCCTTCTTCTATTTCGAAAAGGAAATGGAAAAACTGCTGATCAGTATATGAGAATTAATAATAACGTGTAGAAGTACTACTAGTAATTACGTGATGTGTGTAGCGGGCACTTCATACAAGAACATGTCTTCGAACATCCGTGTTACACCAGTATGGAAAGCTGGTTATATGTCCGGTTCTTGCCAATATTGAGGTCTCATGACGATGCAGTACGTCACCGAAAGTGGACGCATTTGAATAAAGTGGTTTAAACACACAGCTGAAGGTTTACCATTAATTCTGATAAAAGTTTTTTCCTCTAGAACCAGATAGAAAAACTGATTCTGCACACAATATAAGGAAATTGAGTCCTACTAAACAGTTTGTAAATCATTCAGAATTGGTAAAATATTCTCTGCGGAACATATCCCGTAAGTCAGAAATGATAAGTTATAAACTCGTCACCAGTGACAAGCACATGTCTCTCATGTTACAAAATACGTAGAACCGAAGCTGTTATTTTTCTCAGCTTCTAACTTCATCGGTGCTCTACGACTTCCTGCTACAGTCGGTATTGTTTCTTCAAACGCGTGACCAGGGAAAACCCAGCCCTTTCGCCGTGTCTGTCAACAGTGCCTGTCAACAAAATGAATCGCAATTCATAAGCGGTTTTCCCACTTTTGTTCTTACCTCTGAAGGTCAACAGCTATGAAGGACGCTTCACTAGAACATCCAATGTAAGAAATTCACCACTCGGTTCAAAAACTGTATCGTGCTTCGACTTAGGTGTAAGTACTAACGTGTTATTCACTTCGCTCTATCCAATAAAATAGCATCACGGGCGTTCGCAGAAATTTATCCAAGAGGGGCCAAGATTCTAAAAGTTCTGTTTTCGATGTAAAAATTTTCATTGAGCTTGAGAGCAAGCTGATAGTACGGCATTTTATATTATCAATATGAATACGGATGTAGAAAGCTTCGAAAATAACCATCAAACTGGTCAGTAGAACCGCTGATTTGGCATGTTGCGTAGTTGAGGCAGCTGCGCTATAGCACTTGTAACTGTAGGACTGGCTGTCGCGCTGGATTACATCTCATATAGTTTGAGAACCATGTAGTTTCAATAGATCCAAATACGTTCTTAACCTTATATTTCACCATTTTTTCTCTCTTCTAACACAGAAATTCGTGTTTCTTCTGCATCTGGATGAACACCTACAATATGCCTGTAGTGTAGCATAATACTATTCTTCATATGCTAATAGTCTTTCTGCTGTATGTAATACTATTCCTCGTCTCGTTATTAGAGCAGATAGTGATCCAGAATCACCTAGTTAAGCATTTTGTGTTCAAATTTGATTTCGTCCGAGAATGATTGATTCAGCATTTACTATTTTCGAAAAAAAGAAATAATAATAATAATAATTGTCACAGAAGTACCATCGAACAGAAGAGGGATATGCTTTTCATTGGCAACTCCAAAGTTAGGCGGGTAATAGAACCTTTTGGGAAATAGCAGGCAGGTAGGTAGAGAGGGCTACTACGCACTCGGTCTGCTTGCCAGATGGTCTTATCGAGATATGGACGAGGCTACCCCAGAGAGCAACTGAACGCACTGGGTACACTCGGCTGCAAAACGTTGTTCATGTCGGCACGAATGACGTTTACCTCTTTGGTTTTGAGGTCATCTTCGATTGCTTTAGGCGGCTGTCTGAACTGGTGAAGGCAGATTGCTTAGCAAGTGAACTGCAGCGTCGGCTATTTATAACATCTATCTAGAGAGGTTCACCTGTGAAGGAGACCGCATACAGGACGCAGGTGCGACTTATTCTTGAGAACTGTTCGAGTGTTAGGGATCTGTACCAGGTCGGATTGAAGGAAGACATCGAAACAGATCAGAGGTTGGCTGCTAGATTTGTTACCGGTAGGTTCGAACAATACGTAAGTCTTACGGAGATGCTTCGGGACTGAAATGGGAATCCCGAGAGGGAAGGCGACGTTTTCTTCGAGAAACACTATTCAGAAAATTTAGAGAACCAGTATCTGTAACTGACTGCCGAACGATTCTACTGTCGCCAACAGATACTGCAAGGACAACGAAGATAAGATACGCGAAATTAGGACTCATGCGGAGGCATAGAGACAGTTGTTTTCCCTCGTTCTGTTTGCCAGTGGAACAGGAAAGGAAATGACAAGTAGTGATATAAGGTACCCTCCGCCACGCACCGTACGGTGGCTTGGGGAGTATTTATGTAGATGTAGATCAAGATGGCGTTCCTCTGGTTTGGAGTCGAGTGAAATATGTAAAACGGAGGATGACTTTGCCACGATATCGGATGGAGAATTGTAGTGGTCCCTCAATAAGTCAGAAGTGCCCTACACACAGGAAGCGATTACTACGGTAGCGGATTACGGATAGTGTGGACATGGTTTTTCTTTTTAGGTTAGAGGATCCTTTCCTGATATCACTAACGAAATTGATGTATAGCCACATTACTTTAGGAGAACGTTCGTTCTAGCTGATCGGAAATGGAAAAGGTTGATATAATATTAATATGATATTAGTGAACAGCTGTAGCATCCATCCACGGTCGGGTCCCAGAATTAGAAGTGCTTGTTAAAGGTTAATGCCTAGTTAGCATTGGGAACACAAAGTTGGTCAAAATAGGAAAGTGATCAAAACGAAATCCTGAACGCATGTTGGATTTTATATCGCGCGGATAGATCAGACTAACAGTGGCGGTGTGTTTATTGCTGTGAAGAATACGATAATATCTAGTGCGATTTATAGGGATTTTGTGTGCGAAATAATATGACAAGTTGAGCATTAAAGATGTATCAAACATGGTAATCTGACGCCTTTGTAGACGTCCTGCATCAGGAGATGTAGTGGCACAGAGTTTCGAAGAGAACTTGCATCGTGCAAAAGTTTCCTGTTCGTGATATGGTAGCAAGGGAAGATTACACTCTGTCAGAATAGGAGAGTAATCTGATAAAAACTGGCGCCAGAGACAGGAATTCGTGTTACATTTGTTGAATGACTTTTCCGAAGATTTCTTAAAGCAGAGAGAGAACCAACTTACAAGCAACAAACAGTCCTGAACATTTCGAATCAGTTAACGCTGACGATGGTATCGGTGATCATAAGGATGCGATGGCATCAGTGACGACGGGAGTTGCAAGGAATGTTGAGAAATATAGGAAGATAATTTTTCTTAATCAGAGTGACAGAATACAAAGTAGTCAACATCAAATATTCAGTGCTGAGGACGTAGATAAGGAGAACAAGTGAATAAAATTCAAAACCAAATTTGTGACTGAGAGCAAGATTTTAAAAAGAGATGGGAAAGGTTTAACTTGTTACAAAATTGCTGCTGAAGGAATATTGCGCTATTATAGATTTAAGCGAAGCCAAAACCTAGGTGATTGACAATAGCTGAACGAAGCAAAAATAAGAGTAAGCAGAGCACTGTGAAAAGCGTTCATTAAATTTGAAAGTAAAATGTTGACAACCGTTGAGACTAAAATCTCTAAAAAGTTTTGGTCTTACGTAATATCAGCAGGTGAATCGAAGTCATATCTTCAGTCAATAGGTGCCCATACTGGCACCAAAAAGGAGGATGATAAATCCCTACATATTGATTTCAGTGGTCCGAAATCGTTCCACTGTGGAGGATCATCAATCATCGAACAAACTCCGAAATGGCAGATATTGTGATAAGTGACCGCGGAACTGAAAACCAACTACAATCAATTACCAGTTGTAAGTCATCTGCAGCGGATGAGATACGTGTGAGATTTTACAAAGATAATGAGAAAGAAATTTCCCCCAGTCTGTCTGTATTTTATCGTATATTTTATGCTCACATATCGTGATATTTTTGGAGAACAAACATCTCCTAAATAAGAATCAACATGGATTCCACAAACACAGATCTTACAAAGCTGTTCGTCTGTGAGACCCAGAGTACCGTTGACAAAGTCGCCCTAGCTGACGCCGTGTTCCTTGACACTTGATACAGTTCCGCGGTGTCGTTTCGTGGATTTGCGACTGTATTAAGGACTTATTTGTAGATAGAACTCAGCTAGTCGCCATTAAAGGCAGCAACCGACTGATGCAAAGGTAATTACTGTGGTAACCCAAGAAAGACCATAACTGTTTACAATATACACTGACCGGAAAAAATTGCACCTCCAAGAAGGAATTGTGCGACGTAAAGGGAAGTTGGTAGGCATGTTTCTACATCTGAAACACGATGTTTATTCAAATTTCGCGCCAGTCGCATAACAGTGGCTATCGCTTTGAATACACGTTGTAACGGTTGTAGTGTTAGTTACCTTTGACATTGTACGTGGTGAGCCGATGTTAGTCTAGAATGCTTTAAAGTCGACATACAGAGCAAGAGGCAAGTCACTTTTATGCAGGGCAGATCTCACCATGTATCCCTGTACGAACTGTGTGTAGTCAGGATTGTCAGGTGTCGTGCTAGCAACTACGTTAATTTTCGGTGAACAGTGTGATAATTTTAAACAGTTATTTTCTTCATAGTAGAGAAGTAATTTATATATGAGGGTATTCTTAGTTTAACATTACACTTCATATTATGCATCGTTTACAATATGCTTCGGTACTGAGTTTTAGTTACATAGTTTTCACTGAACACACAATAGTTTCTTTTGGCATTTAATTGGATTTAATTTCTTTATTTCAGATTCTGCATTACATGAAGTTTCAGGTTTCATTTCACGATACTGTTCACATGCGCAACACAGGGCCAACCACCAGTCAATTTTGTCATCAATGGAGTACGGTACCTAAAGTATATGTTACATAAGGACAAAGTTTTCCAAATCATTGTATTGAGTTTTCTCACACACAGACGTTATTTTATTGAAGGTTTACAGCGTGTATTCATGACCTCAGTCATAACATTTGTACTGACATGAATTTTGATAGACAAACATTTCAACATGCTTAAAATTCAATACTAATTTGGCTTTATTGAAATGTTAATCACTTCTAAGCAAAAATAAAACACCATGACAATGCTAACATTTGACAGCCAACACACCGATACGCAAAATACCCAAAGTCACAGAAAATTAGTTAAAATTGATGTATAAGATGGCCAGATTCCGTTATGTCCAGTCACTTTAAAACTTAACTAAAAGTTGAATCGTTATTGTTACTGCTCAAACTTTGCTTGCAATGAAATCAACTTTGAACCACAAGCAAAAATTCTGTTTTACGTTCTGGAAAATTATTATTCTGACTGTTCACTAGATTTAGCATACATAATGTGAGTATTGCTCCACCTCTAAAGGTTTTGTTGTACGACGAGCGAAAGGATGAGAGATCAAATAGCCTGTTCTTTGGTACTTTACTACCGCGTAGATTGGCAACAGATGCGCAGATTCCTAGAATAGTCTATCATTTCAGCGTTCCTTAGTCGTGGAATTCTCTCTTGATAACCATCAACTTCAACCTAATAGCTCTTCTCTTTTGCTTTTTCAGGCAGCACAAATACTGTACAGCATTCGATACTGCACTAGTACCGCATACACATGCTTGAGTATTGCTCTGGTTGAACTTTAATGGCTACTGATCTGCAGATTCCTGATTAGACTCCCGATGTCCACCTCAGAATATGTGTTGGTGGAAGGGTCTGGATTAGGGCTACTTTTTAAAGTGGAGTTAATGAGAAAGCACCGGAATAAATAAGCAGTGAAATATACATGCAAGTTTCACAGTTGGCTTCAATGCAGTGTACTATTAAACAAGATTAGTAGCCGCAGCAGACAAAGTGTGATAGAGAACTGTGCATCTACAAACGGAGTCTAGTTCCTCAATCCGCATCGGAGCATACACACAAACAATAGATTGACAGCATAGAACTCAAAAACTGATGATGTGAAAACCATTCGAATACGATGGTTTGTTAGTGAGCAGTGGAGAAATGCATGTCGCGAATTACAGGAAAAAAAAAAAAAAAAACAGAATACAAACAAATGTGTCAGGAAACGGAAGGGAGTGGAAGAAGAAGTTGCGACTGTAATGAAGCATGATAAAGGTGGGTGGACCATATGGTGAGGTGAACGGACTGTTGAAGGACTTAGAAGACTGTTGCAGGATACCGAGGAGAAGATCTAATGGAAAGGAAGCAGTTGACATTAGAAAACATGTTGCAACAGTACAGATACACATAACTGAAGATCGTAAAGAACTGTAAGCAAGCCTTTATCCAGCAGCCAGGTAGCTGATGATGACGATTATGACAGAACTGTGGGGCAGATAGCAGCTTATACCCGTAACGTGTCGTCTTAACGGCAAAACGTTTGTCTCGAAACCGACTGGTCGCGAGATCAAATCAGTACTTGTATACACATTTTTTTCAGTCTATCTTTAACCTAGCCTTCATCTCTCAACGATGTGAAGATTCGCTACGAGCGACCGCAATTTACAAGGGCCTGGCTTGTAATGATGCTTCAAGAAGAATAAAGGCAGCTGTACTGTTTGGCTACAAGTATAAGAAATACTCGTCTTAGCGTCTGGAGACAAGCCGTTATAATTTGGAATTATGAAATTTGTTGTTGCCGAATTACTACTTCGCGCCTGCAGCAGCCAAAACTGTTAAGACCAGACCATTAGAGACTTTCGGCACTGTAAAGGATTACCAGAGTTTTGACTGATTTGCGCAGTTTCATTTTTGTGCGTTTTTAATTATAATTTCATAGTCATCATTAAAGGATGTGAGGATGTAGAAGCATATATCACTAGGGGTAAGACAGATACTGCCTACAGGAAAATTAAAGAGACCTCTGGAGAAAAGAAAACCACCTGTATCAATATCAAGAGCTCGGATGGAAAACCAGTCCTAAGCAGAGAAGGGAAAGCAGAAAGGTGAAAGGAGTACATAGAAGGTCTATACAGGGACGGTGTACTTGAGGGCAATATTATGGGAAGAGGATGTAGATGAAGATGAAATGGGAGATATGATACTGCGTGAAGAATTTGACAGATCACTGAAAGACCTAAGTCGAAACAAGGCCCCGGGAGTACATAACATTCCATTAGAACTACTGATAGTCCTGGGAGAGCCACCCGTGACAAAACTCTTCCATTTAGTGAGCAAGATGTATGCGACAGGCGAAATACTTTGAGACTTTAAGAAGAATATAATAATTCCAGTCCCAAAGAAAGTAGGTGTTAGGAGTGTGAAAATTAGTGAACTCTCAGTTTAATAAGTCATGGTTGCAAAATACTTACACGAATTCTATGCAAACGAATCAAAAAACTGGTAGAAGCCGACCTCGGGGAAGGTCAATTTGGATTCCATATAAATGTAGGAACACGCGAGGCAATATCGACCCTATGACTTATGTTAGATACTTATCTTAGATAGGTTAAGGAAAGCCAAACCTACGTTTCTAGCATTTGTAGACTTAGAAAAAGCTTTTAACAACGTTGACTGGAATACTCTCTTTCAAATTCTGAATGTGGCAGGTATAAAATATAGGGAACGAAAGGCTATTTACAATTTGTACAGACGCCAGATGGCAGTTATAAGAGTCAGGGGGAAGCAGTGGTTGAGAAGGGAGTGAGACAGGGTTGTAGCCTGTTCCCGATGTTATTCAATCTGTATATTGAGCAAACAGTAAAGGAGAAAAAAGAAAAATTCGGAGTAGGTATTAAAATCCATGGAGAAGAAATAAAAACTTTGAGGTTTGCCGACGACATTGTAATTCTGTCAGAGACAGCAAAGGGCTTGGAAGAGCAGCTGAGTAGAATGGACGGTGTCTTGAATGGAGGATATGAGATGAACATAAACAAAAGCAGATGAAAGATCACAGATGGAGGGTGCCATAATCTGTTTCATTAGAACTCCTTCAGAGAAGCCAAGGTAAACATAAATCATCAAATCCAAATGGGGATTGGAAAACCGTTTCTGGCGGATACATATTGGGTGTCTAATCCTCTGAACCATCTAGTTCAGTTTGAGGCTCTAGTCTCCCTCTGAGATATACTGAGATGGAACGACCTAAAGAGACGGAGAAAAGACTGTCTTCCGTAAATAATTTTATGATCATGTTGATGTAGCAAGGGGGGGTAGGGGACAGGAGGAAGCACTTTGATTTAACATCTATTGACTGGGAGAGTTACAGAATTAAAACAGATGGCAGCCTAAGGAAATTAATACACTTCATGTCTTGTTAAAAAGTTTACTTATGCAGCTAGAGAGAAATGAATTGCGGTGACAAACAGATCTGAAAGATATACTGGTAACTTTAAGTAGAAAATCAGTGTCAGTAGTATTGTTGTAGCTTAAGTGACTACAGACGTCGGAACAAATGTTAAGAAAAGTGGGCAGATATTTCTGTTTATCAAGTGCAAATCCAACGAGAAGGAGATTGAAGATCACCTGAGCAGTCAGTTTCATGTATTCATTTCTGGAGTTGAAAATATGGAGGATCACAGGTTAAGATTAAAGGGTATTGTAAAACATTCTTTACACATGTATGTGCCGAATGATCCGAGCGAGATTTTGAGAAATAGCAAAGAATCGCCATGGTTCAATAGCGATGCAACAAATTTGGTGCGAAAGCAAAGAGACCATCACAGATTCAAACGAAACTAATGCTTTGTTGACTAACAAAAGGTGAATAAAGTACAAATGAGTACAAGGAGAAAAAAGTGAGAAGCTTTCTGTGAATCCTGAAATAAAAATAAACTGTAATGGTAAAATGAGCGAAATCTGATTTGCCAGTAGTTTTCTTTCTACCCACACAACAGTCGCGGCTGAAACAGGGATGATGGGGGAGGGGAGGGGAGTACATGAGAACTGTCTGTCACACAGAGTAATGGGGCCCGACGGATATGGATGCGGATGTAGGTTTAAATGTAGAAACGTCCCGTGTACTGCAGAAGGATGAGCCAAGAAGCGGGTAATGGTATTTTCAAAGCAGCCGTTCCAACATTCGTTTATGCGATTTAGGGAAACCAAAGGAAGCCTAAATATGACTCTCTCGACGGCGATTTGAATCAGTTACTCTGACGAACGAGAGTCAACTTCGTTAACTGTTGCTCCATCTCACTCGATATGGATCGAGCTGTATCTGTGATAAAAAATATCGTTTCGACCGATATGTAAATCAAGTCAAAGTAACCCTATACTCACCAAGTGAGCGTAGGGGAGCAGATGCAGAAATACCGTATCGCCGTTCTAGGCAAGGTCGTATTGGAGGTGATTTGCCGCCGCGTTGCCGCAGTGGATACACCGGTTCCCGTCAGATCACCGAAGTTAAGCGCTCTCGGGCGTGGCCGGCACTTGGGTGGGTGACCATCCTGGCCGCCATGCGCTGTTGCCATTTTTCGGGGTACACTCAGCCTCGTGATGCCATTTGAAGAGCTACTCGACCGAATAGTTGCGGCTCCGGTCACAGAAAACGATCGTAACGGCCGGGAGAGTGGTGTGCTGACCACACACTACTCCTATCCGCGTCCTCAGCTGAGGATGACACGGCGGTCGGATGGTCCCAATGGGCCACTTGTGGCCTGATGACGGAGTGCTTTTCTTCCGACTTGTTATGAAGTGTCAGATGTGTGGATGGCTGTGGTGAGTGTCTGTGCAGCCTAGTGTCGGGTTTGTGCTGGTGTGGGTGTTGTGGTTGGAGAGGGTGAAGATGTCGGTGGATCGCCTATTCCTCTCGAATAGCATCAAGGCTGCCGCCCAGCTTTACGCCCCTGTGTGATGGACAGATCACCAACAACAGCGTTACATACCCTCAATTCAAGAAACACTGCAGAGAAGTTTGGAATTTAATCCAGGACTTCGGCCCAAAAACTTAGACATTTTACGCCACTACCTCCACTCCCTTAGCCACAAAATGCTATGAGATTTATCCACCACGAGAAATCGAACCAGCTTACGTTCGAGTCGAGCTCCACCGATAGGCGTGCGTTAGCGAGCTCGGTGAAGGATGCGGGGGGTATCGACTGAGGTGACAAAAGTTATGGAATACTTCCTAATACCGTGTCGGATCTCAGTTTTTCCGGCGTAGTGCAGCAGCTCGATGTGCGTGGACTCAACAAGTCGTTGGAAATCTCCTACAGAAATACTGACTCATGCTGCGTCTATAGCCGTTACCGGTGAAGCATTTTATGCACGAACTGACCTTTCGATAATGTCCCATAAGCGTACAATGGAATTCATGTAGGACGATATGGATGGCAAAGTCATTCACTCTCCATGTAGCCGAACCTCCAGAGGACCCAGTCCATTCCATGTAAACACGGTCCACACCGTTTAGGAGCCAGCGCCAGCTTGCGAATTGCCTTGTTGACAACTTGGATCATCGGCTTCGTAGGGTAGCACCACACTCGGATCGCACCATTAGCGCTTACCAAACGAAATCGGAACTCATCTGATCAGGCCACGATTTCCCATGCGTCTCGAGTCCAACCGATATAGTCACAAGCCCAGGAGAGGTTCTGCAGGGGAGGTCGTGTTGTTAGCAAAGGCATTCGCGTCGTTCGCCTGCTGCCATAACTAATAAACGTCAAATTTTGCAGCACTGTTCTAACGGACACGTTCGTTGTACGTCCTACATTGATTTCTGTGGTTATTTCACGTAGTGATGCTTGTCTGTTAGCACTGACAACGACGCAAACGCCATTGCTCTCGGCCGTTAAGCGAAGACCGTCCACCCCCAGTAGCTGAATGGTCAGCTTGACGGATTGTCAATCCTCTGGGCCCGAGTTCGATTCTGGGCTGATTGGGGAATTTTCTCCGCCCATGGACTGGGTGTTGTGCTGTCCTCATCATCATCCTTCCATCCTCATCGACTGCAGGTCGCCGAAGTGGAGTGAAATTGAAAGACCGGCATCGGGCGAACGGTCTGCTCGACGGGGGGCCCTAGCCATAAGAATAAAATAAAGTGAAGACCGTCAGCGACTGCATTATCCGTAGTGGCAGGTAGCGCCTGAAATATGATGTTCTCGGCACACTCTCGACACTGTGCATCGCGGAATATTGAATTCCCTAACGATTTCCGAAATGGAATGTCCGATGCGTCTAGCTCCAAATACCACTGCGCGTTCAGAGTCTGTTAATTCCCCTCGTGTCGCCATAATCACGGCGGAAATCTTTTCACACGACTCACCTGAGTGCAAGTGGCAGCTCCGTCAAATCACTGCGCTTTTATACGTTGTGTAGGCGATACTACCGCCATCGGCATCTGCGCATATCGCTATCCTATGACTTCGTGATCTCAGTGTATAGAAATAAATATATCTCAAATGGAAGTGTGCCTTATTCCTGTAAACAAATGGTGGTTGATGGGGTATGAGCTGAGAGAAACATATCAAGGATCCACGTGATTCAGGCCATTGAACGTCGTTTCTTCACTGATGCGGCACGACCTTCAGGAGTTTTTCCCGGTGTTCTGATTCCGCACATTGCTGAATAGGTAGATCCAAGCGATGGCACCAGCTTTCTGCGAAATGGCGTCGCTTGGCCTATTGTGCTCTAAGTGCATGAAATGGGAGGTCCACTTGCTGCTTTAACACAGGTGGCTTGGTGGCAGTCGCGTGTTGTGGAGGATATGCACCTCGAAGCACGCTGGGGACAATGAGCCCGTCACCAGAAGAAAAGGGGGCACTCGACAGCTGCAGCTGGCCTTGTCGACTCGGCGGAATGCGGCACTGCGACACAGCGCAGCAACTGTCCGCTTACGGTACCCCTCCGGAGCGACAGGTTCGTCTCTGGGCTCTCTACAACGGACACGGTCTCGAGCATTCAGTAGATCCAGTAGTTGCTCCTACAGAAAGTGCCAATTCGCTGAACCAGGCGGTAATCAAAATATTTCAACCGCAAATATCCCAAATTAAAAAAAGCTTCAGCGCGGGATGATAATATTACACAGCAAATGTTATTTACGGTGGTCACAGCATCTCGCTTGTAGTTGTCCGTTCTGTTCAACCAGACGCCTCCGGTCTCCACCGCGTTTTAGACATTCCCTATCATTCTCTTCGTGGGCACATTCTTTTACTTCCGCCTTGTGCTGGCCGTTTCCAAATTCGTTTTGGCAACATATTGTCGTCAAAGACACATCTGTTTCCTTTCCACTGCATAACTTCTTTAATCAAATGAAACTGTATGGTTCCATAAATCTTTTCAAGTTTCACAAATCTGTGAAGTTTATATGCAGACAAATGAAAATGTGTGCCCAAGTTAGGATTCGAACCCAGGTCGCCTACTCAGTAGGCAGATGCGCTAATCACTACGCCGCCTTGGCACACTGGCTTTTGCACAAATGCACAAACTACCCTCTTCAATCCAAATTTTCTTTCACGCCTCAGCCCACTTGGTATTACCCCTAAGCACTTATGCCTGGGCTTCGGCAGGATCCTCGACGCCGAGGTGCTGTTCCAATGCAGAGGGGAGGGGGGGGGGTCTCTGTAATGCTATTCCAGTTTAGGGGGCGTATCACGTGGGCCGAAGGCGTGAGTGGAAATTTGGACTGGAGACAGAGGCATGCTAGGGCAGTCCGTGGATTTGTACAAAAGCTACTGTGTCAACGTGGCAAAGCGTTTGGCGCATCTGCCTACTGAGTAGGTGAGCCGGATTCAAATCTCGGCTTTGATATTTTCATTCGTCGCTCCAGTCTGCATATATACATCATGTCGTTCTTTATGTAGCCCACCTTCGAAATCACGCAAGCTCTTCTCCAAAAAGTCATTTCACAGTGCCAGAAGCCTTTCCCTCTTTCCCTTACTGAACCCTATGTCTTCAAACTACGTCTCTATGTTATCACAGTAAGTAATGCATGCCTCTCACACCAACTGTGTTCTTCAACAGAACCAACAAAGAGATACATTTTGCTGAACTCCACATCACAATAATAGTAGCAGCAGTTACCACTGGACGTCGACTTTTGCACCCCCCCCCCCCTGCCCCCACCCCTTTCCACCTTCACATCACACAATAGCCATTCCATCAACAGGACGATGAACGGGATTGTAGCTACAGTCCTTCTGTGCTAATTTAAAATAATTCAGATATTTCATCATTAAATTCTGTATTTGTTTGCATGCATATGCGCCTGAAGATGAACAGAACAAGCTCGAAACGCATAGCGTTACAACTTAATTAAATTAAATGGAAAACTAATATACACTCCTGGAAATGGAAAAAAGAACACATTGACACCGGTGTGTCAGACCCACCATACTTGCTCCGGACACTGCGAGAGGGCTGTACAAGCAATGATCACACGCGCGGCACAGCGGACACACCAGGAACCGCGGTGTTGGCCGTCGAATGGCGCTAGCTGCGCAGCATTTGTGCACCGCCGCCGTCAGTGTCAGCCAGTTTGCCGTGGTATACGGAGCTCCATCGCAGTCTTTAACACTGGTAGCATGCCGCGACAGCGTGGACGTGAACCGTATGTGCAGTTGACGGACTTTGAGCGAGGGCGTATAGTGGGCATGCGGGAGGCCTGGTGGACGTACCGCCGAATTGCTCAACACGTGGGGCGTGAGGTCTCGACAGTACATCGATGTTGTCGCCAGTGGTCGGCGGAAGGTGCACGTGCCCGTCGACCTGGGACCGGACCGCAGCGACGCACGGATGCACGCAGTGCCGTAGGGGACCGCACCGCCACTTCCCAGCAAATTAGGGACACTGTTGCTCCTGGGGGATCGGCAAGGACCATTCGCAACCGTCTCCATGAAGCTGGGCTACGGTCCCGCACACCGTTAGGCCGTCTTCCGCTCACGCCCCAACATCGTGCAGCCCGCCTCCAGTGGTGTCGCGACAGGCGTGAATGGAGGGACGAATGGAGACGTGTCGTCTTCAGCGATGAGACTCGCTTCTGTCTTGGTGCCAATGATGGTCGTATGCGTGTTTGGCGCCGTGCAGGTGAGCGCCACAATCAGGACTGCATACGACCGAGGCACACAGGGCCAACACCCGGCATCATGGTGTGGGGAGCGATCTCCTACACTGGCCGTACACCACTGGTGATCGTCGAGGGGACACTGAATAGTGCACGGTACATCCAAACCGTCATCGAACCCATCGTTCTACCATTCCTAGACCGGCAAGGGAACTTGCTGTTCCAACAGGACAATGCTCGTCCGCATGTATCCCGTGCCACCCAACGTGCTCTAGAAGGTGTAAGTCAACTACCCTGGCCAGCAAGATCTCCGGATCTGTCCCCCATTGAGCATGTTTGGGACTGGATGAAGCGTCGTCTCACGCGGTCTGCACGTCCAGCACGAACGCTGGTCCAACTGAGGCGCCAGGTGGAAATGGCATGGCAAGCCGTTCCACAGGACTACATCCAGCATCTCTACGATCGTCTCCATGGGAGAATAGCAGCCTGCATTGCTGCGAAAGGTGGATATACACTGTACTAGTGCCGACATTGTGCATGCTCTGTTGCCTGTGTCTATGTGCCTGTGGTTCTGTCAGTGTGATCATGTGATGTATCTGACCCCAGGAATGTGTCAATAAAGTTTCCCCTTCCTGGGACAATGAATTCACGGTGTTCTTATTTCAATTTCCAGGAGTGTAAATGTGACTGGTAACTGTATGACATAAATAATTGCTTCACTTAGTCGTGGCTCTACGCTTAGCCACTGTGGTTACAATTAGAGTTAAGTTTTCTCCTTTCTTTTTTCCTTGTCCCGTTTTGTTATTTATATATACTGTGCTTCTGGTGTTGGATGACAGAGATACCTCTAAGAATCTGAAAGTGGTACTTTCTATTTTTTGACAGCTGAGTGTGTAGATCTTCTACATTTCTTTCTCCTAATACCAAATATTCAGTTTTCTGTCCCTTAATCGTCAGTATTATTCCTTAAGCCAACTTATGCCGGCACTGCAGCACTCCCACGTTTTGGGTCCTATTTGCAGGTGATCTTGGTCAGGGGTATAACTTACACTGAAATTTTCCCTTCGTGGGGCTCCCCATCCGCTAAAATTGTGTTGAAGGTTAAAACCATAGTTCCACCGGAGCTCAAGGTCTTCTGTAGAAATGAAAAATTTATTGATACCTAATATAGGTTCGTTTCGATTTTTAAGTAATTATCAAGTGGTGCAGCTGTATGAATATCAAGTACTCCCATGGAAAGCCAGTACTATGCAAAGAATGGAAAGCTGACGGATGGAAGTAATATACAGGGTGTTCAAAAAAAGTGTCGAATACTTTGAGTGGTGGTAGTACTCGTCGAAACAAAATAAGCCCAATTAACATGGGTCCAGAAACGCATATTTTCCGAGATAAAAACGTGTTATGTGTAGAGCTGCGCAACGCTTCGTTGCGTGTATCACTGCAGTCGTTGCATTGGCTCTCCGTCAAATGCGTCGGCAGGTTATTCTACCTACCATTACGTAGTCTGCAGTCAGTTGTGTGGTTCGCGTAGTGTTGTAGGCTACGCTAGTTTTCGTCGTGTTTGTGTGCCTCATTGTACAGTACTGTCAACCTTGGGTACGTATCACGGTGTCTTACCACCTTCCAAACGCGGATTCACATTTTTGTTTTCTGTTATTGGGTTTGTATGTACAAATGGTGTAGTACAATTACATTTTCTCCCTGCCACCACTTGTTAGCAATGGAAGCCTGCTGCTCCACAAGTGAAATGGGGGATACAGTATTCTGTTATGGTTTAGGAAATGAACATACCCTGCTTGCACGTGCCCTTTACGCTGAGAAAGATCCACAGCGTAGAGTGCCCTATGGCAAGCTGTTCGGCTGACCTTCCAGAGTCTGGAGGCACGCAGATACTCTTGCACCTCGGAAGACTTGATAGTGGAAGGCCTCGCACCGTTTGCACGCCTGGCATGGAGGAGCTTGTGCTACATTCGGTGGAAAATACCCCTGGGATCATTGTGCGACGATTAACAACAGCAGAAGGCCTGTCTCACACTCTTACCTGAAGAGTGATTCATGAACAATTGCCGTATCCACATCGTCTACAGAGCGTTCTATCCCTACGATCACAGGGTCTTTATGGCAGACGGCGGTTCTGTCAATAGCTGTTGCAAAAGTGTGCTGCAGATGCATTGTTCTCATCCAAGATTTTATTTACCGATGAAGCAGGGTACACAAGAGATGGTGTTATGAATTTCTATAACCAGTATGTGTGGGCAGACGTAAATCCCCAAACAGTTCAGGAAAGAGGGCATCAACGCCAATTCTCAATAGACGTATAGGGAGGCGTACTTGGCGATAAATTATTAGGGCCATACGTGCTACTGCAAGGGCTAACTGGGGCGCATTATCTGGACCTTCTCATCAATACACTACTGGTCACTAAAACTGCTACACCAAGAAGAAAAGCAGATGATAAACAGGTATTCATTGGACAAATATATTATAGAAGAATTGACATGCGATTACATTTTCGCGCAATTTGGGTGCATAGATCCTGAGAAATCAGTACCCAGAACAACTACCTCTGGCCGTAATAACGGCCTTGATACGCCTGGGCATTAAGTCAAACAGAGCTCGGATGGCGTGTACTTGTACAGCTGCCCATGCAGCTTCAACACGATAACACTGTTCATCAAGAGTAGTGACTGGCGTATTGTGACGAGCCAGTTGCTCGGCCACCATTGACCAGACGTTTTCAATTGGTGAGAGATCTGGAGAATGTGCTGGCTAGGACAGCAGTCGAACATTTTCCGTATCCAGAAAGGCCCATACAGGGCCTGCAACATGTGGTCGTGCATTATGCTGCTAAAATGTAGGGTTTCGCAGGGATCAAATGAAGGGTAGAGTCACGGGTCGTAACACATCTGAAATGTAACGTCCATTGTTCAAAGTGCCGTCAATGCGAACAAGAGGTGACCGAGATGTGTAACCAATGGCACTCCATACGATCACGCCGGGTGATACGCCAGTATGGCGATGATGAATACACGCTTCCAATGTGCGTTCACCGCGATGTCGCCAAACACGGATGCGACCATCGTGATGCTGTAAACAGAACTTGGATTCATCCGAAAAAATGACGTTTTGCCATTTGTGCACCCAAGTTCGTCGTTGATTACACCACCGCAGGCGCTCCTGTCTGTGATGCAGCGTCAAGGGTATCTGTAGCCATTGTCTCCGAGCTAATAGTCAATGCTGCTGCAAACGTCATCGAACTGTTCGTGCAGATGGTTGTCGTCTTCCAAACGTCCTTAACTGTTGACTCAGGGATCGAAACGTGGCTGCACGATCCGTTACAGTCATGCGGATAAGATGCCTGTCATCTCGACTGCGAGTGATACGAGGCCGTTGGGATCGAGCACGGCATTCCGTATTACCCTCCTGAACCCACCGATCCCATATTCTGCTAACAGTCATTGGATCACGATCAACGCGAGCAGCAATGCCGCGACACGATAAACCGCAATCGCGATAGGCTACAATGTGACCTTTATCAAAGTTGGAAACGTGATGGTACGCATTTCTCCTCCTTACACGAGGCATCACAACAACGTTTCGCCAGGCAACGCCGGTCAACTGCTGTTTGTGTATGGGAAATCGGTTGGAAACTTTCCTCATGTCAGCACGTTGTAGGTGTCGCCACCGGCGCCAGCCTTCTGTGAATGCTCTGAAAAGCTAATCATTTGCGTATCACAGCATCTTCTTCCTGTCGGTTAAATTTCGCATCTCTAGCACGTCATCCTCGTGGTGTAGCAATTTTAATGGCCAGTAGTGTATATTGCCTACCTTGCTGGACACTGTGGCATTGCAGCAAGGAGTACAAGTGTGGTTCACGCATGACGGCGCACCAACACTCTTTCGTCACAATGTGCGCGAACATCTGACGCAGACATGTCAGGACTGCTGGATTGGTCGGAGGAGGGGAGGGGTTGGAGAAGGGCACACCTTGGCTTGCAAAGATCTCAATCTCCTAGACTTTTAGTTATGGGGACACTTGAAGGAATTAGACCACGTCAAGCCAGTCAAAGATATGCGAACACTATTGAGCCGCGTCTTCATTTCGTGCCAGCAGGTACAATAACAACAGATGTACGGCGTTCCTTACGCCGGAGGGCAGAGGGACGCTTTCTCATGAATGGACGCCACTTTGAACACCTCCTGTACATACTTATTTATCTCAGAAATTATGTATTTCCGGACTCATGTTTATGGGACTTATTTTTCTTGTTTCGATGAGTACTACCACCTCTCAAAGTATTCGACACTTTTCTTGAACAACTTGCGTACAGGAGCTGTACAAGGGAAATGAACTTGAAGACAACATTACACAAACAGAAGCGGAAGTAGATGAGGATGAAATGGGAGCTTGATACTTTGAGAAGAAATCGATAGAGCAGTGGAAGAATTAAGTTGCAACAAGCCGTGTGGAGGAGACGATATTCCCTAAGAACTTCTGAGATTCTTGGTGGAGACAGCAATGAGAGAACTATTCCACTTGGTGTGCAATATACGAGGGTATGCTGAAAAGTAATTCCTCCGAATATTTCATTCTTTCCTCAATAATACCATGTCACGCATTCTACGCCGTCGACTTTTCCGCTCCGAAAGCACACCACATGGTGGTGTGTAACGTAAATAATGGGTGAAAAATACTGACCCGAATTATTTACATAAGGACCAAAAAACCATTCACGAAACATCATCCATATGGGCCTTCGGAGCCGAAGGACTACTCGTGTACCCTTTATGACTGCACGTCACAAAGCTTCATGCCTCGCCTGGGCCTGTCGACATTGGACTGTTGATGACTGGAGACATGTTGTCTGGTCGGTCGACTCTCGTTTCAAATTGTATCAAGCAGTTGCACGTGTACCAGTATGGAGACAACCTCATGAATCCATGGACCTGCAAGCTGATGGAGACTCTGTAATGGTGTTGGTGGTGGTGGGGCGGGGGGGGGGGGGGGGGGGGAGGGCGTGTGAAGTTAGAGTGATATAGGACCCCTGATACGTTTAGATACGACTGTAGCAGGAGACACGTACGTAAGCATCCTGTCTGATCGCCTGCATCCATTCATGTCCATTGTGCATTCCGACGGACTCGGGCAATTCCAGTATGACAATGCGACACTCCACACGTCCAGAATTGTTACAGAGTGGCTTCAGGAACTCTCTTCTGAGTTTACAGACTTCCGCTGGCCACCAGACTCCTCAGACATGAACATTATTTAGCATATCTGTGATGCTTTGCAACATGCTGTTCAGAAGAGATCTCCATTAATAGGAGAGATAGACATGATCCAGCGAAAAGCAGCGCGATTCGTCATGGGGACATTTAGTCAGCGCGAGAGCGTTACGGAGATGCTGAACAAGCTCCAGTGGCGGACACTTCAAGAAAGGCGTTACGCAATACGGAGAGGTTTATTATCGAAATTACGAGAGAGCACATTCCGGGAAGAGATGGGCAACATATTACTACCACCCACATATATCTCGCGTAATGATCACAACGAAAAGATCCGAGAAATTAGAGCAAATACGGAGACTTACAAGCAGTCGTTCTTCCCACGCACAATTCGTGAATGGAACAGGGAAGGGGGGATCAGATAGTGGTACAATAAGTACCCTCCGCCACACACCGTAAGGTGGCTCGCGGAGTATAGATGTAGATGTAGATGTAGATGTACTCTTACGGATTTATGGACAGACCTGCAGGATTCATGGTGTCAATTCTGTCCAGCACTACTTCAGATGTTAGTTGAGTCCGTACCACGTCTTGTTGCGGCACGTCTGAATGCTCTCGAGGACACGATAGTAGGCAGGTGTACCAGTTTCTTAGGCTCTTCAGTGTATTGTCACATATGACGATTTCACCTTTTTAAGAGCGGTGTGCTAGGTTCTCCCTTCTAGGAAGTACCCAACCCAGTCACACTGCCAGTCATATTGTGAGCCAATCTTTACTTCACAAGGGCGGCGAGTTGTGGCGCAGTGTTACGATACTGTAGTCGCATTCGGGAGAGCGACGGTTGTAATGCCCTTCCGACCACCCAGATTTAGATTTACCGTAAATAATAATAACCTGTTATAAGTGCTGTGATGATGCCTTTAAAATAACTCACCAGATTTCCTGTGGCAATCAGAACATCTGTACAGTCTCTAATGATGTCATCGTCGACGGTATGTTAAACCCTAATCTCCTTTCCTCTTCGCAAGGCGAAATTGCGGCACCTTACCGAATGCCTATCGTAAGTCAAGAAACATGGCGGTAACCTGGTCGCCGTAATCTGCTGTTTTCTAAATGTTATGGATGAACAATGCGTACTGGGTTTTCGCAAGATCGCTGTTTGTGAATATCATGTCTGTTCCTACAGTGCACTCTTCAGACCTCCAAAACGGTTGTTTGACGTCATCGACAAAGCAGTGTTGCTTTCCGCGAACCTGTCCGACGACCTCGAAAACAGGAATGGTCTACGCCGTTCTCTATTCACTCGGAACGCTTCGTTGGTCCAGTATGCTACGATAAACTGCTGCTCGTCAGAGAGCAAGTTCTATCGCCTACTTTTTTATGGAATCATTCAGATATTCTTAACGACTAGTTGCCTTTCCTCTATTGCTCTAAGAGAGATGGCTCAGAGGTTGAGACGCTGGACTCATACCCAGGAGGACCTAAGTTCAGTTCTCCGCCCGGTCAGCGGGATTTAGTTCCCGTCGTTTTCCCGAATCGCTCAGGGGAAATGCAGGGTTGGTTCCTTTTCAAAGTACACAACTGACTTCGATTCCTCCTTTGCCCTATTCGTGTTTGTGAGGCTATCGTCATCGAGGTGACGTCAGAAGGTAACCGCCGTTGCGTCTGTTGCCCTGGTGTAAAAGCGTGACCTTCAGTGCTATTCGGCAATCCGTTAGCATCGAACTCAGTATCGGGTAATAGCCAGGCAAAGCGGGACACTTCGAGAGCGGGATTAAGTCCGGTACAGAGACTGTCGTCTCGATGTTTCATCTCCGCAACTTCTGTAGAGGTTCATGTGAAGTTCCCTATGAGTGGGGTGGATAAAAATAAATGTAGAGGCCCCATTCAATCATGCCACAAATCTAAGGCGCGGATTTCATCTATGTCATACGATCAATTTCAGTTACTGTAATCAGTTTCTAGATTTATGGTCCCAAATTTTACTTGTGCTATCACATTTTTCCATGTGCCATATAAATACTGATGACTCAGAACATGTCTTCATAGCACAACATAAATTTAGTGAAACAACTCACAAAACAACTTCGCACTAACAACAGACATCAGACACGTTTTCGTATTGTTGTCAATGTATAATTGGGAAGCATTCACAGAAATCATTAGTATTACAAGTCTGAACGCTCTATTACAACATCAGTTCATTCTGAACTGCAATTCGGCGTATCTCTATTTATATGGCGCTCTCTCCGCACCAATTTAAGGGATTTGAGGTCATAATATAGAAGTACGAATATGAATATAATACAAGGGGCCGTCAAATGAAACAATACAGATGGGAAAAATAAGTAAAATGTTTATTATTTCAAAACCAATCACCCTAACTATTAATACATTTAACCCACTGTGTGACAAGACGGTCAATGGCTTCATGGAAAAATATTTGCCGTTGCCTACGGGACCATGATTGTACCAAGGAGTGCACAACTTCATTCGAAGCAAATCGTCTGCCACGAATGTCTTCCTTCACAGCTCCAAAAATTTGGAAATCACGTGGGGAGAGATCGGGACTATAAATTTAGGTTGGGGTGAAAGTGTTTGTTGATAGGATGTGTAAGGGCTTCCCAGTGAAACTTCTGCGACGTAGCCTTCTGGGGTGGCCGAGCGGTTCTAGGCGCTACAGTCTGGAACCGCGCGACCGCTACGGTCGCAGGTTCGAATCCTGCCTCTGGCATGGATGTGTGTGATGTCCTTAGGTTAGTCAGGTTTAAGTAGTTCTAAGTTCTAGGGGACTGATGACCTCAGGAGTTAAGTCCCATAGTGCTCAGAGCCATTTGAACCTTCTGCGACGTAGGAGAAACAACTCGCAGGCGAGCCCACATGATGCCAATGTTGTCCCGAGTGCGCCGCAGAAGTTTTCTTGTAGGCAACCGTAAACATTTTTCCATGAATCCACTGACCGTCTTGTGTCACAGTGGGATGAATGTATTAACAGTTAGGGCGATTACTCTTGAAATAATAAACATTTTACTTACTTTTCCCATCTGTATGGTTTTCATCTGACTGCCCCTTATAGAATTTAGCTGCCTGAAGACTAGCATTGTTTTAAGCTAGATTAGGATTAATTTAAAAGAGTTTTCCTTTGCGAGTTAAATTCGTTTTATGTTACTAATGTGGTAGTAACCATACTTGGTTCAAATGGCTCTGAACACTATGGAACTTAACATCTGAGGTCATCAGTCCCCCAGACTTAGAACTACTTAAACCTAGGTAACCTAAGGGCATCACACACATCCATGCCCGAGGCAGGATTCGAACCTGCGACCGTAGCAGCAGCGCGGTTCCGGACTGAAGTGCTTAGAACCGCTCGGCCACAACGGGCGGCTAACCATACTTGAATCCACCATTATTTCCATAACACTGTCTGCCATCACAGCAAAATAAAAAACATGAAATTTTTACAAAATTTAAAAACGACTAGTGGAATTGATGTGCAATGCGTCTCGTCTTAAAGGAATTTTCGTGCTGATTCCAAAACTTGTGTTGGATTTTGTCAGTGTGTAATATTCCCGACGTTAACGAGAATTTACTATTACGATTTTTATTTTAGTAATATTAATTCAACTGACGCATTATGGTTACTTCAGCATGTGTAATCATGATATTTTGTCCTGCGGCATCAGTAGAATGAACATTATATTTTAAAAAATAGTCGCTTAATTAAATTTTGATATTGCACAACAAAAAAATGGTTCAAATGACTCTGAGCACTATGCGACTTAACATCTGTGGTCATCAGTCCCCTAGAACTTGGAACTACTTACACCTAACTAACCTAAGGACATCACACACATCCATGCCCGAGGCAGGATTCGAACCTGCGACCGTAGCAGTCGCGCTATTGCACAACAGCCATCCATGTTAACACGCTATATAATTTACGAGTTGGCAAATGAATGGGTCTTTCATGAAACCTAATATCCTATTATGGTCATTAGTTGTTATAGGTCGGCCGGCCGCTGTGGCCGAGAAGTTCTAGGCGCTTCAGTCCGGAACCGCGCTGCTGCTGCGGTCGCAGGTTCGAATCCGGCCTTGGGCATGGATGTGTGTGGTGTTCTTAGGTTAGTTAGGTTTAAGTAGTTCTAAGTCTAGGGGAATGATGACCTCAGTCCCATAGTGCTTAGAGCCATTTGAGCCATTTTGTTATGGGTCGTCACCTCATGTTCGTAAAATATAGGGTAATGAATTTAACTGATTTCAACATTAGAAATGTGGATTTCAGTAATCTACAGAAACAAAATTTCAGGGAATTGTATATCATCTATGATATCAGCAGGTAATGTTCTGATGTTGTTACAAATATGCCTTATGTATAAGAAAAAAAATGAATTCACGGGCTTTAAATTTAGGTTAGGCTGAAAGTGTTTGTTGATAGGTGTTGCGATCGATAGTCGATTATGCACTTACATCAGACGCAGCAGAGTAAGCTGTAGCTCTGGGTGGGGTCAAATCACCCGCCGCCCACCTCAGTCCCCACCTTGTTGCCCGGCTACGCAGCAGCCATTCAGTAGAGGCTCAGCAGTCACGTTTCAGGAGCCGTGCGCGAAGGGCACATGGACGCAGTCGGTTCACACGTGCGGTGCGCGCTGACGCAGCAGCTGCAAATTCGGCAGCAGGCAGCGTTCTGGAGTCGCGTGAGTCAGCGCGCGCAGCTGCAGGTGTGGCGCCGGCGGGAGGCCTTCGAGCGTCTCGCTGACATTGTGCTGCGCATATTCTGACAGCGCCTCAAAACATGTCAGCGGCGGCAGTTAGCGCTCGGTTGCGTATGTCATCCGGCACTTAAAAAACGGTCGTTATCTACGTTTACACTGCGTGACAAAAAGTATCCAGACATAAATGGCAAGGTAAACATATTGACTTTAACGATAATACGGAACGAAACAGTCGGGTTGGTGTCAGCAACAAGACAGGCACATAGATTCTAGTCGGCCAGTCTGTAGAACATACGGATTTACTACATTCACAGAAGAAAACAAATCACAACACCAAAAAATAGTTGATGTACATGAAATTTCGGGAGCTCATTTGTCTAGGTAACTTATGTAAGTTATCAACATAACAAGATCACAGGTTAATGTAAGAGCGAGATAACCTTTTGCAAATGTGAGAGGCTGATACACTAACAACCAGTGTAACAGATAGAAGGATAGATGCAAGTATGCATGAATTGTGTTGTGCAGGTGCCGGATGTCAGTTTGTGGAATGGAGTTTCATACCTGTTGCACTTGGTCGGTCAGTATAGGGACAGTTAACAATGTTTATGAATGACGCTAAAGTTGTAGTCCGATGATGTCCTATATGTGCTCAATTGGAGACAGATCTGGTGATCGAGTAGTCCAAGCCAACATGTCAACACTCTGTAGAGCATGTTGGGTTACAATAACGGTATATGGACGACTGTTATCCTGTTGGAAAACACCCCCTTCAGTACTGTTCATGAATGGCAGCACGACAGGTCGGATCACCAGACTGATGTACAAATTAGCAGTCAGGGTGTGTGGAATAACCACGAAGTGCTCCTGCTGTCATATGAAGTCGCATCCCAGACCATAGCTCTAGGTGTCGGTCCAATGTGTCTAGCATGCAGACAGGCCCTCAACTGGCCTCCTAATCAACACACGGCCATCACTGGCGCCGAGGCAGAACCATGTTTTACCATAAAACACAACAGACCTCCATCCTACCCTCCAATGAGCTCTCACTTGACATCACTGATGTGACAAATGGCAGTGGTCGGGGGTCAATGGAAAATCACGCTATAGGGCGTCTGGTTCGGAGTTCTCCTTGAAGTAACCGATCTGTAACAATTCGTTGTGTCAATGTGGTGTCAACTGCTGCTCAAATTGGTGCTGGAGATGCAGTACGACGCACCAAAGCCATACGCCGAACACGATAGTCTTCCCTCTCGATAGTGTCACGTGTTGGTCCGGAGGCCCGTCTTCTTGCTACCGTACATTCCCATAACCACCGGTGCTACAAATCATGTACTGTGACTGCATCCCTGCCAAGTCTTTCTGCAATACTGCAGAAGAAACATCCTGTTTCTCGTAGTACCATCACGTGACGTCGTTGAAACTCAATGAACTGCTGATAATGGCGTCTTTTTCGCCTTAAAGGTGTCCTACCGAAAGCATGCCCATTGGGGTCGGGCTGAAATGTTAAATTTACATAACATATCAATAGTACACTTTTATACCAGTTTGTCGTTTGTTGCACACCGCCTTCAGTGCATCAAAATTTTAAATGTCCAGCAGTATACTTAAAGCAGCGGAGTAGAATTGTGGAACAGTGCAAAAACATATAATTGACAGTTGAGACTGAAGTCAGCCTCAACCTGAATGTCTGTCCGTGTACATTGAGATAGCGGTTGTGTTCTTTTCGCCTTTCTCTGACCTGTGAAGTTTCTGTTCCATCAAGTTGCAAAGGCTCTTCAGTTTAACGTAAACGAATCAACAGAAACGATAAAAGTAATGTGTGTGCATTCCCATTTGGGCAGGAAATAAGTCAGTGGCCGAAATAGAGTGTATGGAGTTTCTCACAAACATAAATAATCGCCTTAGGTGAGAAGTGAGATAAGTGTAAAAAACACCCTGTGGCCATACAACCTTTGAATTTGTAGCCCATAGGCCTAGTGACCCACTGATGCAATGAACCATAGCAAAGAAAGTGCAATGCTGATGGAAGTGTAGCACGCTATTTACATATGAAAAATATAGTGAAATTTACTTGAGGGAACCTGCAGTTTATATCGTCTTCAACATCGAGGATTTGGAACTAGCGTTCTCTAAGAAGCAGCGTCAAGAATAAGCACGAAATTTCAATTACATTTCGTTTTCTCGAGTTTGTGGATAGCTCTGTACTGTTTTCTATTTATTCCAATTTCATATAAATGATTTCATCTCTGCAAAGCTATTACGCTCAACAACGCTGTTTCACGTGTTCCATTCTTTGTCAACTCTTCATACTTTTCTTCATTGTTGTTCCTTACATTGAAAATTTAACCACACATACGTGCCTTATTACAAGTCCCACTAGCATATGCTATCTTGTGGTTTTTCCTGTAGAGACTACTTCCCGTCTCATTTCATCATTGTCTTTGTCATCATTTTTTTGTTGCACTACATATAAAAGACTTTCAGTTGTTTCTTGTCCGGTTTCTCATGCTCCACATCTTAATTCGACATTAGGCTGTTCTCAAAACGAACAGAAAAGTTTTTATCGACCTTATATATGTGTTAGCAGTACTGCTCTTGTCCAAAAAAAGGAGTATTCGCTCACGTAAGTCTGCTTCTGAAGTCTCCTAAGCTTGGGACATCTTGCAATATCTTATTTCTAGAAAATGCTTCTTTCACAGATTAAATTTGTGGCAACTTAATGATTCCAATACATTCTTTTCTCATGTTTAATACGAAATTCCTTACATCTTTGTTACACATTTCATTCGAAAGATTTAAGTCACCTTCACTTTCCATGAGAAGAACTGCGCAACATATTCGTATTATTCGTATTTTGTTTGCCCTTTAACGTTCATTACGATTTCTGAATTTTCTCATTGTCTCTAAGACCCGAGAGGTAGACAAGCAGGACAGTAAGCTATAACTCCAAATGGTTCAAATGGCTCTGAGCACTAAGGGACTTAACATCTTAGGTCATCAGTCACCTAGAACTTAGAACTACTTAAACCTAAGGACATGACACACATCAATGCCCCAGGCAGGATTCGAACCTGCGACCGTAGCGGTTGCGCGGTTCCAGATTGAAGCCCTTAGAACCGCTCTGTCACTCCGGCCGGCGCTATAACTCCACCTCACTCACTACGTAGCACAGCTTTTGCTTAGGTTTAAACTTTTTGTAATTTCTATATATGGTTCCGAATCACGATAAACAATACGGCATTTTATTGTAGGTTTATATGTGAACTGTACGTCATTAATACCATTTCGGGTGACCATAGTGTTTTTTTAATGATAACGATTAACAAAACAGGGAGAGCAGAAAGACTTCGTGTTCCTCTTGTTGTCTGTACTGTTTAGAACTGTGATGTGAACCACACTGATAAATTATGGCAAGTCCATACCAAACCCTGAAGTATTTTTTTTTTTTTTTTTTTTTTTTGGTCATCAGTCTACTGACCGGTTTGATGCGGCCCACCACGAATTCCTTTCCTGTGCTAACCTCTTCATCTCAGAGTAGCACTTGCAACCTACGTCCTCAATTATCTGTTGAATGTATTCCAATCTCTGTCTTCCTCTACAGTTTTTGCCCTTACAGCTCCCTCTAGTACCATGGAAGTAATTCCCTCATGTCTTAGCAGATGTCCTATCATCCTGCCCCTTCTCCTTATCAGTGTTTTCCACATATTCCTTTCCGCTCCGATTCTGCGTAGAACCTCCTCATTCCTTACCTTATCAGTCCACCTAATTTTCAACATTCGTCTATAGCACCACATCTCAAATGCTTCGATTCTCTTCTGTTCCGGTTTTCCCACAGTCCATGTTTCATTACCATACAATGCTGTACTCCAGACGTACATCCTCAGAAATTTCTTCCTCAAATTAAGGCCGGTATTTGATATTAGTAGACTTCTCTTGGCCAGAAATGCCTTTTTTGCCATAGCGAGTCTGCTTTTGATGTCCTCCTTGCTCCGTCCGTCATTGGTTATTTTACTGCCTAGGTAGCAGAATTCCTTAACTTCATTGACTTCGTGACCATCAATCCTGATGTTAAGTTTCTCGCTGTTCTCATTACCTTCGTCTTTCTCTGATTTACTCTCAAACCAAACTGTGTACTCATTAGACTGTTCATTCCGTTCAGCAGATCATTTAATTTTTCTCCACTTTCACTCAGGATAGCAATGTCATCAGCGAATCGTATCATTGATTTCCTTTCACCTTGTATTTTAATTCCACTCCTGAACCTTTCTTTTATTTCCATCATTGCTTCCTCGATGTACAGATTGAAGAGTAGGGACGAAAGGCTACAGCCTTGTCTTACACCCCTCTTAATACGAGCACTGCGTTCTTGATCGTCCACTCTTATTATTCCCTCTTTGTTGTTGTACATATTGTATATGACCCGTCTCTCCTTATAGCTTACCCCTACTTTTCTCAGGATCTCGAACAGCTTGCACCATTTTATATTGTCGAACGCTTTTTCCAGGTCGACAAATCCTATGAAAGTGTCTTGATTTTTCATTAGCCTTGCTTCCATTATTAGCCGTAACGTCAGAATTGCCTCTCTCGTTCCTTTACTTTTCCTAAAGCCAAACTGATCGTCACCTAGCGCATTCTCAATTTTCTTTTCCATTCTTCTGTATATTATTCTTGTAAGCAGCTTGGATGCATGAGATGTTAGGCTGATTGTGCGATAATTCTCGCACTTGTCAGCTGTTGCCGTCTTCAGAATTGTGTGGATGATGCTTTTCCGAAAGTCAGATGGTATGTCGCCAGACTCATATGTTCTACACACCAACGTGAATAGTCGTTTTGTTGCCACTTCCCCCAATGATTTTAGAAATTCTGATGGAATGTTATCTATCCCTTCTGCCTTATTTGACCGTAAGTCCTCCAAAGCTCTTTTTAATTCCAATTCTAATACTGGATCCCCTATCTCTTCTAAATCGACTCCTGTTTCTTCTTCTATCACATCAGATAAATCTTCACCCTCATAGAGGCTTTCAATGTATTCTTTCCACCTATCTGCTCTCTCCTCTGCATTTAACAGTGGAATTCCCGTTGCACTCTTAATGTTGTCACCGTTGCTTTTTTTAATGTCACCAAAGATTGTTTTGACTTTCCTGTATGCTGAGTCTGTCCTTCCGACAATCATATCTTTTTCGATGTCTTCACATTTTTCCTGCAGCCATTTCGCCTTAGCTTCACTGCACTTCCTATTTACTTCATTCCTCAGCGACTTGTATTTCTGTATTCCTGATTTTCCCGGAACATGTTTGTACTTCCTCCTTTCATCAATCAACTGAAGTATTTCTTCTGTTACCCACGGTTTCTTCGCAGCTACCTTCTTTGTACCTATGTTTTCCTTCCCAACTTCTGTGATGGCCCTTTTTAGAGATGTCTTCAACTGTACTGCCTACTTCGCTATTCCTTATTGCTGTATCTATAGCGTTAGAGAACTACAAACGTATCTCGTCATTCCTTAGTACTTTCGTATCCCGCTTCTTTGCGTATTGATTCTTCCTGACTAATGTCTTGAACTTCAGCCTACTCTTCATCACTACTATATTGTGATCTGAGTCTATATCTGCTCCTGGGTACGCCTTACAGTCCAGTATCTGATTTCGGAATCTCTGTCTGACCATGATGTAATCTAATTGAAATCTCCCCGTATCTCCCGGCCTTTTCCAAGTATACCTCCTCCTCTTGTGATTCTTGAACAGGGTATTCGCTATTACTAGCTGAAACTTGTTACAGAACTCAATTAGTCTGTCTCCTCTTCCTTCCTTTTCCCAAGCCCGTATTCTCCTGTAACCTTTTCTTCTACTCCTTCCCCTACAATTGCATTCCAGTCGCCCATGACTATTAGATTTTCGTCCCCCTTCACATACTGCATTACCCTTTCAATATCCTCATACACTTTCTCTATCTGTTCATCTTCAGCTTGCGACGTCGGCATGTATACCTGAACTATCGTTGTCGGTGTTGGTCTGGTGTCGATTCTGATTAGAACAACCCGGTCACTGAACTGTTCACAGTAACACACCCTCTGCCCTACCTTCCTATTCATAACGAATCCTACACCTGTTATACCATTTTCTGCTGCTGTTGATATTACCCGACACTCATCTGACCAGAAATCCTTGTCTTCCTTCCACTTCACTTCACTGACCCCTGCTATATCTAGATTGAGCCTCTGCATTTCTCTTTTCAGATTTTCTAGTTTCCCTACCACGTTCAAGCTTCTGACATTCCACGCCCCGATTCGTAGAACGTTATCCTTTCGTTGATTATTCAATCTTTTTCTCATGGTAACCTCCCCCTTGGCAGTCTCCTCCCGGAGATCCGAATGGGGGACTATTCCGGAATCTTTTGCCAATGGAGAGATCATCATGACACTTCTTCAATTACTGGTCACATGTCATGTGGATACACGTTACGTGTCTTTAATGCAGTGGTTTCCATTGCCTTCTGCATCCTCATGTCGTTGATCATTGCTGATTCTTCCGCCTTTAGGGGCAATTTCCCACCCCTAGGACAATTGAGAGTGCCCTGAACCTCTATCCGCTCCTCCGCCCTCTTTGACAAGGCCGTTGGCAGAATGAGGCTGACTTCTTATGCCGGAAGTCTTCGGCCGCCAATGCTGATTGTTTACCAAAATTTAGGCAGTGGCGGGGATCGAACCCGGGAGCGAAGACGTTCTGATTATGAATCAAAGACGTTACCCCTAGACCACGGGTACATTTTCGAGTTTTATATCGATGCATATTGCTTTTCTCCTGCCTACGAAGAGTTGGCTAAAATTTTCCAACGTATCTCCATCAACTGGTAGATGTGTAGCTGTGAGAGACCACGTGATTGGAACTTCTACATATTTAATGATCAGCTAGAACATTATGACCTCCTAGCTATTAGCCTCTTATGTCCTCCTTTGGCACATATAACAGCAGCGACGCGTCGTGGCATGGTGGCAATGAGGACTGCGTAGGTTGTTGGAGGGTGTTGGCACCACATCTACAGACAGAAATCACCTAATTCCCGTAAATTCCGGGAAGGGGCGATGAGCTCTGTCGCCACGTTCAATCACATCCCACTTGTGTTCGATCGAGTTTTAGATCTGGCAAATTTTGAGGTCAGCACATCAACCGGAACTCGTCACTGTGTTGCTCGAAACATTCCATCACACTTCTGGCCTTGTGAAATGGCACATTACACCGCTGAAAAAACCGCTGCGGTCAGGGAAACATGATAGTCATGAAGAGGTGTACGTAGTCTGAAACCTGTGTACTATACTCCTTGGCCGTCATGGTAGCTTGTACGAGCTCCCGTGTACCCATGGATGCCCACGTGAATGTTACCCAGAGCGTAATGAAGCCGCCGCCAGCTTGTCTCCGTCCCGCACTACAGGTATCAAGGAGCCGTCCCCCAGGAAGACGATGGATTCGCACCCTCCCACCGACATGATGAAGAAGATATCTGTATTCATCAAACCATGCAACGCTCTGCCACTGCGCCTACGCCCAGTCCCGAAGGTCACGTGCCGATTTCAGTCTTAGTTGTCATGTCGTGGTGTTAACTTTGACGCATGCATGGAACACTGGCTGCGGAGGCCCAACGTTAGGTCTGTTTGGTGCACTGTTTGTTCAGACACACTTGTACTCTGCCCAGCAGTTAAGTCTGATGTTAGTTCCGCCACAGTTCGCCACCTGTCCTGTTTTACCAGTCTGCCCAGCCTACGACACCAGACATATGTAATGAGGGTTGACCGCCTAAACCCAGGACATCTGGACGTGGCTTCACCTTGGTTTCGCAACGTGATGAAGACCCTCACCACAGCACCCTTCGAACACCTGACAAGTCGTGCAGTTTCCTAAATGCTCATGCCGAGCCTCCGGACCAACAGAACCTACCCTCAGTCAGACTCAGATAGATGGCGTATCTTCCCCGTTCTACATAAGGACAGCGCCCTCGCTGATACTACATGCACCGTGCGTATGTCTGACTGGCGGTCATTCCTCGACAAGTGACGCTGCTATTGCCTAGACGGATTTATATCGATAGTGATCGATGGTCTTAATGTAGTGGTTGATCAGTGCACATCGGCATTTACGTGCACACACTGTAAACACTGAAATTCATGGCAAAACTACTTTCCATTGTGTAAGTTGCTAAGGGCATTCCCCGTTCCATTCACGTAAGGAGCGAGGAAAGAATGTTTAAATGCCTCTGTGTGTCATTAATCTAATCTTGTCCTTGCGATCCCTACGGGCGCGATACGTAGGGGTGAAGCAGTATATTTATAGAGTCGTCATTTAAAGCTGGTTCTTGAAACGGTAAGTAGACTTTCCCGGAAATGATTGTGTCTACCTTCAAGCGTATATAACGTAGTTCTTTCAGCATCTTCATGACACTCTCCCATCGCTCAAACAAATCTATGATCCTTCTCTGCATACGTACAATGTCTCCGGTAAGTTCTGCTTGGTACGGATCCTACACACTTGAGCAATATTATAGGATGGGTCTCACAAGTTAATTATAAGCAATCTCCTATGCACACTGATCGCATTTCTCTACAAACAAACAATCTGCATTACTTACGACTGATACTATGAAATTGTTCCCTTACATAACTTTACAGAGTGTTACACTCAGGTATTTGTATTTGTTGACCGATTCGAACTGTGACTGGTTCATACAGTAATCAAAGCATACTACGTTTTACAGTTTTTCTAAATGCCCAATTTTAGATTTTTTAACATTTAATGCGAACTCTCAATCTTTGCAGTATTTTTAAAGCTTATCAATATCTGGCTCAAAATCTGATTAGTTTCTTTCAGGCAGTACTTCATTATAGAAATGCAACATCTATCTGACTGCCTTCAACCATGAATTTCAGGATGTCATGTGAGAAAAGTGCGGGTTGGGTGTCATATGATGTTTTCGAAATCCATGGCGGTTGCCACTGAGGAGTTCATTCTGTTCGAGACACCTCATTACGTTTGATCTTGATATAATTTCTAAGATTCTACAACAAATAAGTGTCAGCGATCCTATGCAGTAATTTTGTGAATCACTACTTCTAACTTCATGTAGGCGGGTGTAACCTGTGCTTTCTTTCAACTTCTTTATTGAAGGTATCTGCGATAGATTGTGGTTAAAAGACGGGTTAACTCAGCCACAAATTCGAGAGAGAGAGAGAGCTGTTTTCAACAGGAGCGAGTTCAGATGTTTCTCAACACCACTGTATCACCCATCTTTACAATGCTGTGTGACTCAAATTGGGTCAATAACCCTGTATTTTAATATATAAAGGCCGGCCGCGGTGGTCTAGCGGTTCTAGGCGCTCAGTTCGGAGCCGCGCGACTGCTGCGGTCGCAGGTTCGAATCCTGCCTCGGGCATGGATGTGTGTGATGTCCTTAGGTTAGTTAGGTTCAAGTAGTTCTAAGTTCTAGGGGACTGATGACCATAGATGTTAAGTCCCATAGTGCTCAGAGCCATTTAATATATAAAGGAACATTTAAAAACTGATTTTAGCGATTTTTGCTTTTGCTTTGTTATCCTCAATTTCAGTCTCTGTCACGGGCATGAGTGTCTGGACACCAACTTTGGTCTTACTAACAACCTTTACGTAGGACCAGAATTTCGTTGTGTTTTATGAGAGTTCTTTCGGTAATACTATGATACATTAGTCGTTGAAAGCTTCGCACAGTGCCTTCTTGACAGACAAACGCGGTTCATTCAGTAAGTCCCTGTCTGTAGCCTCATGTTTCCCAGTACACCTAAACCTGAGCCACAGTTCTCCGTCTTCCCCGATCCCCCTCCCCCCTCCCTCACAGAACTAAACGTTTCGGGCTCCTCACTGAGATACTACCGTCTCTTCATATAGTTCACTGAAAATATTTGTATTTGGTAATAACTGTTGCTACAAATGCATCATGGTCACTGATACCGGTTTCCATGTGAGGGCCCTCGAAAAGTTAGGTCTGTTTCGCGGTGTTAGATGCAATATATTTCCGTCATGACTGATTCTGAACAATATGTTAGGTAGTTCGCAGAGAAAGCATTTAGTAACGTTTCACAGGACATCTTGTCACGCCCATCTCTGATGAGACTTTAATTTTTCCGGTTGATTGTGGAATGATTAGTCTTCTGCGGTGATAACAATATGACTGGGGATATTACATACAAATTAACTTAGCTTTTCCTCTAAGATTTTTGGTTACATTTGGATGTGTGTGTGGTAGTCACAGAAGGACCCAACTACAAGTTTCTATGTACATTTGATACTGTCTTGCTCAGACAATCTCCCCCGCAATTTTAATTTCTGTCTCTTTTTTTTTTCCTCCTGCAACAAACACGCCACCTTCAATTATCATTAGCCTATCCTTTCGATACACGATTAAAGTATCGCCAAATATCTCACTGCTGTCCATTTCGAGTTTCAACCAGTTTTCATTATGTTACTGAGAGCTACACATATTTTTATACGCGCTTCAAACTCTTGCACATTGTTGCAAATGTTTCAGCAGTTAATCACTAGAATTTCAACACTTTCGCCCATAGGGGGTACTTTTTTGGATCTTATACTGACGCTCCTTCGTCCCCTACAGCTATCGTTGTCTGGATTGAATGCTGAATATAAAAAGGTTACACAGACTTTGAAGTGGTGTAGTGCCGACCTGACCCATTTATGAGGACTGGACAGTTCTCGACCCTTCAGCGCCAGTCCAGTATGTCGTAGCCTAGCATGTCATACAAATTTCAATGTCTCTAATTCAGTACTTCCACTTGCCTCAGAACCGAGGGCCCACGATCAGTCTGGGGGCAATGTTGCAGATTGTGAACTTCCCCGAAACTCAGTGCGCATGGCTGTCCTTCTCAACTCAAACCTGCCAGTCGCCGGAACGTTCCAAGTATGACCTTGGAGCCCGGACGACAGGCATCATTTGTTGCAACACGAGCATCTGCAGCTGGTTGTACCTTGTTCCCTCAAAGGCTGCTGGAATAGCCTCTTCAACATGTTGAATGAGGCACCTTTAGGGCACCTGGTGTTCCTTCCCATCCCTAGCTGCCATTTCCCTAAGGGACTGCATTATACACCTACCATTTTATGTTTGTCTCCTCTTGACATGGGACACAGCAGCTTTCCCAACAGGTGAAGTGAGTTTCACTGGCTCAGTTTCGGTTTCTGAAAAAGGCAGCTCAAATGGCTCTGAGCGCTATGGGACTTAACATCTGTGGTCATCAGTCCCCTAGAACTTAGAACTACTTAAACCTAACTAACCTAAGGACATCACACACATCCATGCCCGAGGCAGGATTCGAACCTGCGACCGTAGTAGTCGCGCGGTTCCGGACTGAGCGCCTGAACCGCTAGACCACCGCGCCCGCCGAAAAAGGCAGCGCCTTGAACTAGATGGAAAAGGGGATCGCTAGAACACCCTGTGTTCTCCCTGAACTCTGACTCGCCCGTACAGTGCGTCTGTTCCAACCACTGATACGCCACTCACAGTCCAGTGGACGAAGAGTGATAGATCCCAAATGGCCCTGAGCACTATGGGACTTAGCATTTGAGGTCATCAGTCCCCTAGACTTAGAACTACTTAGACCTAACTAACCTAAGGACATCACACACACCGATGCCCGAGGCAGGATTCGAACCTGCGACCTTAGCAGCTGCGTGGTTTTGGACTGAAGCGCCTAGAACCGCTCGGGCACAACGGCCGGCGATAGATACCATACTTCTTGAAGAGGAGACAGGATCTGCAGGAGAGAATACCACTTGAGGTACCTATGGTAGCTGCGGCACACCGTTCTCGGAAGCCCTTCCAACACGACCTTACAGTCGTCGAAGCTATTCCCGGCTGCTTGCATGCGTCAAATAAATCACCCCGTGTTTGATATCGGCATTCACAGTGTGGCTACATTGTGACTGGTGCTATTTTTTTTTTTTTTCAAAACAATAAACGAATAATATATGCTTACCGATTCTTCAATATGCTTAGATTCATTTCTTCAGGCTGCTATCACACCGGTGCTGTGCAGTAGTGGGAGTTTTCTGTTGTACCACTTCTAACAATGGTCCGCCCCGGTAGCTGAGTGGTCAGCGTGACAGACTGTCAATTCTAAGGGCCCGGGTTCGATTCCCGGCTGGGTCGGAGATTTTCTCCGCTCAGTGACTGGATGTTGTGTTGTCCTCATCATCATCATTTCATCCCCATCGATGCGCAAGTCGCCGAAGTGGCGTCAAATCGAAAGACCTGCACCTGGCGAACGGTCTACCCGACGGGAGGCCCTAGTCACACGTCATTTCCATTACTTCTAACAATACCATCACTTGCACAGTAGGTTAGAAATCAGATTAATGATGTTGCTCATGCAGCATATGTTCGCTTTATCGGGCAACAACAAAGTTATTGACTGTGAATGGTATCTTCAGAAAGGAAATAGTGAAGTCACTGTAAAAAAGTCATTAATTTGGCACTTGTCTTGAATGAATTCCCACGTAGATTTCGTCGAAGTTGTTATGGCTCATCTTGTTGATTCTAGGGTGATTCCACTTTGACTGCTAGAAGGTCCAGATCTGTATTTTAGCAATATTTGAAGATCTAACAAATGTGTTTTCCAGGAAATTCTTAATGATCAAACAATCCCAGATCAGAACAATGGTATGGTAGAAATAATTTTTGACTTGGTGTCCACGAACCACATTTTTATTAACCTTCTTGTAAATTCTTCTTAATTGTCACATCATCAAGAAAACAGTTTTGTATCAATCTTCATATATTTAATTTCCACTTTAACCAAACACAAGACTTGATGTTCTTTTACGAAGCGAAATAACAACTTAACATCTGCAAAGTGAAACAAAGACTGCTCTGTGCGCATTCGCGCCAAAACGGTTGCAAGTAAGTCAAAGATTATGACATTCTCACAGAAATGAATACACACAAGACCCACATCACTGTAATATATCGATACATCGGAGTACCTATACATTAATAAAACCAAATGTGAATATTGTCACAAAAATATGTCTGTTACTTCGCAGAAAAGTAGTACGATATTACTGGTATCGAGAGCTGGGGTTGGAGTGCCGTAATGGTCACGTAAATAAAGAACCATTACACACTGATAGTATAGTTGTGTTCTTGTTTCAGGTAGAAATTAGCAGTGGGGGACTTTTCTCTTTCCATCAGCTCTTTATCATGCAAGAGCGATTCAGGATGACCTCGGTAGGAAACAGCAATCAGGCTCGGCGCCAGTCGCTATTGTTTTTCATGATATGCGAGCCATAATTTCCATAGGCGACGCCGAATACTAATTGTGAGCGGACGTGCGTGGGCGGACGCGCACACGCACGGCTGGGTACGGCTGCTGCGCGCTCTGCGAGGGCCATCCCGCGCTGCGGCTCAGGGGTCGCCAACCTGTCCGCCAGCGGCTGCGTGGGAACCGCCGCTGCGATGATGGCGCGGTCTGCAGGCGCCGGCCGGGCAGCCGAGCCAGGCTAATTCCGCGACTCCTGCCGTGGTCGATCTAGCTGTGGGTACAGTAAGTCCGGGACGGTTGGACCACCGAGTGAAACACACCGTGGTGTATTTCACAGATAAGCCGCTAGAGTGTAGAGCACTTGCCCGCGAAAGGCAAACGTCCCGAGTTCGAGTCTCGGTCCGGCACACAGTTTTAATCTGTCAGGAAATTTAGTATCAGCGCGCACACTCCGCTGCAGGATGAAAATCTCAATCTGGAAACATCCCAGAGGCTGTGGCTAAGCCATGCCTCCGCAATATTCCTTCTTCCAGGTGTGCTAGTTCTGCAAGTTTCGCAGGAGAGCTTTTGTGAAGTTTGGAAAGTAGGAGACGAGGTACTGGCGGAAATAAAGCTGTGAGGACGGAACGTGAGTTGTGCTTGGTTAGCTCGATGGCAGAGCACTTGCCCGCGAAAGGCAAAGGTCCCGAGTTCGAGTCTCGGTCTGGCACACAGTTTTAATCTGCCTGGAAGTTTCATATCAGCGCACACTCCGCTGCTGAGTGAAAATATCATTCCGCTACAGTGTAGCTCCCACTATTTGTGAGGATGCGCTGACGTGAGGGAACGTGGTGCAAAGCAGTTGCTTTTATTTTCGTGTTAGTTTTGCAGAAAGAAATGAAACCTTCTGTTCTGGTAAGCTGAAAAATTTTATGGTGAATTTACGTAATTTTAATTTTAACAGTTAGTTTACACAATATCGATGCAATTCTCTCTCTTTCTCCCCCTTTTTTTTTCTTTTTTGTCCACTGCAAGCTTGACGCCATGTGTAGGCACTTAAGTGCGTGTCATTTATGACGGCGGCCGAGTTTAGGTTCGTTCTGCGCATCTGACGTCACAAAACACAGTCAGCCAATGAACAGAGAACGACGTTGCCAGAGCTCGACTGCAGTGCAGAGCACGGACGAGTGTCTTCAGTTTTAGAAACGTTCAGTCATAAATAAAGTAATTGAACAAAAGCAGTGTCTTTATAGCAAACTTTCTTTTATAGAAAGTTTGGAAAAGACGCTCTTTATACCAATCGCTTCATATTCTATTAATTAATTGAAACAAACAAGCAATAAGCCTCCTAATTCAGGCGACAGCAAGGAAAGGTGTTTGTATCATTCTCACTAACCGCTTTTTCGCAATAAAGAACAGCGGTAATTGTTTATTTCCTATTGTACTTCGACGAAACGTGAGTAATTCATAGTCATAACAACAGTGTTTGTCGGTATTTTGCGTGATATTTTAAAGTCCTCTGCCGGGAGAACTATGGAAAAACGAGTTGTGTTAGCGTAATGGTTAAAGTGTATGGTTGCTGAGCGAAAGGTTCTGAGTTCACACCTTATTCGGTGCTTAATATTTTCTTTATTTAAAAACAATATCAAAGTGTCTTACTTCATGAATTTTATTCGATTGAATGTAATTTTTTGAAGTTTCTAGTGGCAACTAAAATCGACCATACGGAAAGTATACGCTATGGACTTTTACCTATGCAAACTCTTCAAAATTTCGTGCAATGGTTTACTATATCTAATGCTGCACAATAGCTGCGTTGAACTTCGAAACAAAATTAAGCCATTTATGGGGGGGGGGGGGGGGGGGGGGGAAGGTGTCAGTCAAGAAGATGCGTAAAAATCAAATGTTTTGGCCAAATAGCTTTTGTGAAAGCGAATGATGAAGTGTGTCAAAGCAGTCGAAACACCATGTGTCTGCACTGGCGAGCATTGCAATGATGACAAAAACGCGCACATCGCGGAATGCGGGGAGCACGTCTCTGTAGCAGCGAAAAGGTTAATGCGGCCGTGGTGGCTGCGCTCTCCCCCCTAAACGTAAGTTTGCGAACTATACTATGGCGCTGCTCCTCTTGGCGCTTACAACTGGCAACGCAGCTATCTCCCGCGTCTGGGTGGGCATGCGCGACCCACCAAGATAAAAGAATTGAACTACAGTGTAAAATAGCCACCGAGTTCACTACCTGCAGACAGAAGTCTCTCCCGGACTCCCAGACAGTGTTATTTTGGAGATATGGACACGTGTTTTAATGTGGGAATAATAATAATAAAAAAAATCTCCGTTTTCAGGCCACGAATGGCCTACCGGGACCATCCGACCGCCGTGTCATCCTCAGTGAAGGATGCAGATAGGAGGGGCGTGGGGTCAGCACACCGCTCTTCCGGTCGTTGTGATAGTATTCTTGACCGAAGCCGCTACTATTCGGTCGAGTAGCTCCTCAATTGGCATCACGAGGCTGAGTGCACCCCGAAAAATGGCAACAGCGCATGGCGGCTGGATGGTCACCCATCCAAGTGCCGGCCACGCCCAACAGCACTTAACTACGGTGATCTCACGGGAACCGGTGTATCCACTGCGGCAAGGCCAATGTGGGAATAGACGGATCACAATTAAATTTAGCTTAGATTGAAGTTTGAGTTATATTTAGGAAAAAGGCTGAACAGCATGTGTTTTTTTCACTCATTTCAGACGCAGGAAACCAGCTGGAAAAGTACTGCTTCTACTTGTCGGACAAATGTCTCGCACAAAGTGTTTCGGGAACAGAATTTTCGGAGGAATTATTTTAATGAGTGTACCTCCACATACATCACACTGGTTGCAGCCGCTGGACCGCTCATCATTCAGATGGAAATGGCTGGCTCTGAGCACTATGCGACTTAACTTATGAGGTCATCAGTCGCCTAGAAATTACAACTAATTAAACCTAACTAACCTAAGGACATCACACACATCCATGCCCGAGGCAGGATCCGAACCTGCGAACGTAGCGGTCGCTCGGCTCCAGACTGTAGCGCCCAGAACCGCACGGTCACTCCGGCCGGCATCTTTCAGATGACTGAAAAGCTGGTTTTACAACGCCTACAGTACTTACATGACAAATAATCCAGCCAGGAAAGCAAACAATCTTCAGTTTCGGAAACTGCTCAACTCAGCGTGGGCAACATCAGCCAACGTTGAAAATTCTAGAAATGGCTTCAAGGAAAGTGTAATGATACCACTGAATACGATCACAGTTACACACCATGCTTATTTGTCGGAAGACGTGCATATTCCAACAAACGCAAGAGCTGAATCTCACGCGCAGGCCAACCAACCACTTCTAAGCTCATCGAAAGACCTAGTGAATCCAAGCACATCAAAAGAGCAGTTATCTGCACAACGCATATTCCTTCACTGACACAACTTCAAAATCCACTTCTACAAAACCAAAAACTTCCGAGACTACTCGTAAACCGTTACCTACAAAACATTTGAAGAAAACCAACAATAAATTATAATAGTCAATGTTCAGTGAAGTTTTATAATAAAGTGATAAAAGTGTTTGGATTAAAATATTGAATACTCGTAGATCAATTCTGTTCTCATTACAACATATTCCGAATAGAAATACGTGATTTTAAAGGACTCTTTCTTCTTTTATAGCCATTTTCTAATCTGGTCAGTCTCACCCAAAACGCTGGTCCATGTCATCCATATTTTCATTTTATCGTGTCTCTTGTATTTTAAGTGACGATGTCTCATACGAACAAGCTGCCAGAAGTGCTACGTCAGATCCAGCTACGAGGGTTGGAACTTTAATAGTGGTTCAAATGGCTCTGAGCACTATGGAACTTAACAACTGAGGTCACCAGTCCTCGAGACTTAGATCTACTTAAACCTAACTAACCTAAGGATATCACGCATATCCATGCCCGAGGCAGGATTCAAACCTCCGACCGTAACAGGAGCGCAGTTCCGGACTGAAGCGCCTAAACCGCTCGGCCACATCGGCCGGCCTTTAATAGTGGCAACTATTTATTTACAGCTCGTATAAAATAGATACGAGTTTCGAAGTTTTACTGACCTTCAAAGTAGTCACCAGCAATGTGTATAACTCGTTGCCAGCGATGTGGAAGTCGTAGGATACTCTTAGCAGCGCCAGTTGTGTTGACAGTTCGAGCGACGCCGTCTATTGCCCAACGAATTTGTAGTAGTTCTGAAGCGAATGCTGTAAGTGTTTCCTTCTGTTTAGAAATCGAGTTGAACTCACGAGGGCTTAAGTCAGGGGAGTGCAGTAGGTGGTATAGCACTTGGCAGCCCCATCAGTCAAACAAATCTGTAACAGCTTACACTGTACGTTCATGAGCATTGTCATGTAAAGTAAAGGCCAGGTCCTGCAGAAAGTGTCATCATTTCTGTCTCTGTGCTGGTCCTAGGTTGTGTTCCAAAAATGACCAGCATAGAGACAGGAGTGATGACACTTTCTGCGGGACCTGACCATCCATTTGCATGACAATGCTCAAGCACGTACAGTGCAAGCTGTTACTGATCTGTTTTAGTGATGGAGCTGCTAAGTGCTGTACCACCTACTGCACTCCTCTGACTTAAGCCCACGTGGGTTCAACTCGATTTCTAAACTGAAGGAAGCACTTCACAGCATTCGCTTCAGAACTACTACAAATTCGTTGGGCAATAGGCGGCGCCGCTCGAACTGTCAACACAACTGGCGCTGCTAAGAGTATCCTACGACTTCCACATCGCTGGCAACGTGTTATACACAATTCTGGTGACTATTTTGAAGGTCAGTAAAACTTTGAAATACATATCTATTTTGTAAGAGCTGTAAATAAATAGTTGCCACTATTAAAGTTCCAACCCTCGTATATTGTACTTCCCTACGTCAGCACATGATTAGCCCGTATTAGAAGTTTCCTTGGGTGGGGTTCACGGTTATATACGACATGTTTGTTTTAACCTGGGAAACTATCTCTAAAACGACGCACAGTAAGAACAAAATCGTTCTGGATGAAAAATTAGTATTAGTAAGGGTGACATCTGTCTGTGCTGCAACTAGCCACTTCCCAATCACCCCACTACCATGGTCGGGTCAGCTTCATACTTTGAAATGGGAATCACCATTTTCTGTTGCGTATTAGAATTCTACGCCAAAAAAGTGCGGTTTACTCAAACCGTTGTTTCCAATTAGCAGTAAATGGTGCGACAGTCGACAAATATACAAGGTGCTTGTTTTTGCAAATAAGAACCGGTGAATTTGATTCCACATTTCGTTTACGATGGTAGATATTTATGTTCGAAACTTTTGTTCGTTAGCTAGCAACATAATCGTGCTGTTGATCCTGCCTGATATATCGTTTGTGTATGTTGAAAACCTTAGACATCCTGCTACGCTACCTCGGGGCACACCTGATGATACTTTCCTTTCGGTGGTACATTGCCCGACTAGTATACTGGTATAACGTACTGGGTTCCGTTAGTCGACTATTCGTCGCATCAGTCACACACTTCCGAAGGTACTGAATGTGATCTTAACGAACAACGATGAGGTACGCAAGGAAGCTTGTGGTGCGTAGAGGAGGGCAACTTATACCACTAGTGGAATGGCCGTCACGAAATTAGAAGGCCCAAGGTTACACCCACTCTCTCCAATCCGCCTGCGCTAAGCGCTTTGATTCGCCTGCCTCATAGCCTTGTCGCACCATGCACACTGTCAACAGTACATTAGGTCAGTACCAGCTGAAGGTTCTGTGTTTCCGTGCATTATCTTATATTTACGTGTGGTTTCAGTCATCCGAAGAACGGTGCATTGACGTGTGTTTAGTATGAGCAAGGGCCTACATATAGTGCTACTCCAGTCGGTGTGCGTAAAGTAGAAAAGACATTCGAAACCAATCTAAAATTGCCTTATCGAACGCACTGAAGACTTTTACTGTTCTGGCCAACAGTGAAGGAGCTAGAAATAATAATAAATGTCGTGCAGATTCATAAAATAACACCAAAACTTTGTGGTATTTACGAATCGACTGTATTTCGTATTGACAGTGCAATGCCATCGGCAGAATCTCTAGATGTGAGAACTTGTTTTGGTTCTCCAAGAAAGAGATATAAGTGGAAACGGGGATTTCAGAATTTTAAAATTATGTCAAAAAGTTAGTGCGTAGAACTGTGCTTCGATACTAGGATAGAGGAGAGTATCTGACAGCTAGAAAAATACAGTGTGCTGTAAACAGAACCTGGATTCATCCGAAAAAATGATGTTTTGACATTCGTGCACCCAGGTTCGTCGTTGAGTGCACCATCGCAGGCGCTCCTGTCTGTGATGCAGCGTCAAGGGTAACCGCAGCCATGGTTTCCGAGCTGATAGTCCAACTGCTGCAAACGCCGTCGAACTGTTCGTGCAGATGGTTGTTGTCTTGCAAACGTCCCCATCTGTTGACTCAGGGATCGAGACGTGGCTGCACGATACGTTACAACCATGCGGGTAAGATGCCTGTCATCTCGATTGCTGGTGATACGACGCCGTTGGGATCCAGCACGGCGTTTCGTATTATCCTCCTGAACCCACCGATTCCATATTCGGCTAATAGTAATTGGATTTCGACCAACACGAGGAGCAATGTCGCGATACCATAAACCGCAATTGCGATAGGCTACAATCCGACCTTTATCAAAGTCGGAAACGGTACGCATTTCTCCTCCTTACACGAGGCATCACAATAACCTTTCACCAGGCAGCTCCGGTCAACTGCTGTTTGTGTATGAGAAATGGGTTGGAAACTTTCCTCATGTCAGCACGTTGTAGGTGTCGCCACCGGCGCCAACCTTGTGTGAATGCTCTGAAAAGCTAATCATTTGCATATCATAGCATCTTCTTCCTGTCGGTTAAATTTCGCGCCTGTAGCACGTCATCTTCGTGGTGCAGCAATTTTAATGGTCAGTAGTCTCTTTTCAGTCCAAACTTCTTCATGCCTCAACCCGTGCTGAAAACAGTACCACTGGGCTCTGTTTTCTGCAGTACAAAAAAAAAAAAAAGGATCATCTATGTATTTCTTGAAACGTTAGTTTTTCTTTTTTTTTGTAGCAAACGGCAAGAATCTTCTTTTGGAAGACCGCCTGCTTAGCTGGGGGTACCGTGCTCGCCTCCCGTGCAAGCTGGCCCAGGTTCGCTTCGGGTTGGAGATTTTCCCAGCTCGGGAACTGGCTGTTGTGTTGTCCTCATCACCGGCGCGCAAGTCGCCCAATGGGGCGTCGACTGCACTTGGCGGACGAACTTCCCCGATTGATGCCTACCAGCCAATGATGCCATACGCTCTTTTTCATCTTTTTTTTCTTTTGGGAAGTTCTCCATCAAATTCTAGATTAAAAATAGAGATGTCTAATATTTTTTCGAAGTTTTTACTTACATCTGGAATTATTACTTATTGCCAATGCTGTAGAACGTTGAGGAGAACTTGATGTGCCTAGTTTCGTGACGGTCACTATAGACATTTCCTTTCTCGTTCAACTCGCAAAAACAGCGAGGGAAGAAGGCTGTCTATATGCGTCCGTACGAGTCCTATTTTCGTTATCATTACGCGAAATGTTGGCGGCAGGTGAATCACTCTGCAATCAATTTCAAATGCCGGTACTCCAAATTTTCTCAGAGTGTCTCGCATCGTCTTCCGTTTAGGGATTCCCATTGGAGTTCATGAAGCGTCTCCGTAGCACTCGCGTGTTGATCGAACCTACCGGTAACAAATCTAGCAGTTCGCCACTGAACTGCTTCGATGTCTTCTTTCAATCAAAACTGGTGGGGACTCCAAACACTCAAACAGCACTCAAGAATGAATCGCACTAGTGTTCTACGACAGTCTCCTTTACATATGAAGCACAGTTTCCCAAAAATCTTCCCAATAAACCGAAATTGACGATTCACCTTCCTTACGCCGTCCTTATGTGCTCGTTACACTTCATATCGCTTTCTATCATTACACCTAGATACTTAAATGTTGTGACTGAGTCAAGCAGCACACAACTAAGTCTGTATTCGAAATTTACAGCATTGTTTTTCCAACTAAAAACTTATATTTTTCTACACTACTGGCCATTAAAATTGCTATACCACGAAGATGAAGTGCTACAGACGCGAAATTTAACCGACAGGAAGAAGATGCTATGTTACTCAAATGATTACCTTTTCAGAGCATTCACAGAAGATTGGCGCCGGTGGCGACACCTACAACGTGCTGACACGAGGAAAGTTTCCAACCGATTTCTCATACAGAAACAGCAGTTGACCGGCGTTGCCTGATGAAACATTGTTGTGATGCCTCGTGTAAGGAGCAGAAATGCGTACCATCACGTTTCCGACTTTGATAAAGGTCGGATTGTAGCCTATCGCGATTGCGGTTGATCGTATCGCGGCATTGCTGCTCGCGTTGATCGAGATGCAATGACTGTTAGCAGAATATGGAATCGGTAGGTTCAAGAGGGCAATACGGAACACCCTGCTGGATCCCAACGGCCTCGTATCACTAGTAGCCGAGATGACACGCATCTTATCCCCATGGCTGCAACGGATCGTGCATCCACGTCTCGATCCCTGAGTCAACAGATGGGGACGTTTGCAAGACAACAACCATCTGCACGAACAGCGCGAAGACGTTTGCAGCAGTTGGACTATCAGCTCGGAGACCATGGCTGCGGTTACCCTTGACGCTGCACCACAGATAGGAGCGCCTGCGATGGTGTACTCAACGACGAACCTGGGTGCACGAATGTCAAAACATCATTTTTTCGGATGAATCCAGGTTCTGTTTACAGCACCATGGTGGTCGCATCAGTGTTTGGCGACATCGCGGTGAATGCACATTGGAAGCGTGTATTCGTCATCGCCATACTGGCGTATCACCCGGCATGATGGCATGAGGTGCCATTGGTTACACGTCTCGGTCACCTCTTGTTCGCATTGACGGCACTTTGAACAGTGGACGTTACATTTCAGATGTGTTACGACCCGTGGCTCTACCCCTCATTGGATCCCTGCGAGACCCTACCTTTCAGCGGGATAATGCACGACCGCATGTTGCACCCAAATTGGGTGAAAATGTTATCACATGTCACTTGTCGTATAATATATTTGTCCAATGAATACCCGTTTATCATCTACATTTCTTCTTGGTGTAGCAGTTTTAATGGCCAGTAGTGTACTTTTAAAGCAATTTTCCATTCTTCACACCAACTAGATGTGTCCTTCACAGTCTCATAATTTAAGGCTCAGAATATACTCTAGACTGATGCACTGATGTCACTGCTATTGGTCCGTAATTTTGTGCTCCAGACTTTTTACCTTTTTTTGTTCTCAGGCATGGCCTGTTCTGTTTTTCACTCACACGAGACCTTTTGCCGTAAAAGATATTTTCGCTAAGTATGAGCTAGGAAAGGAGATAATTCCATGGGGTACTAAATCTAATGCACTTTCTGATGAAAAGCATGTAATGCGGAAATGACAGATGACACCAGAGGTGGGTCCGCCAGTATAAAAGATGGCGGGGAGTATTTTGTTGTCAGTAGGGAAGCAGTCATAGCAGAATTGATCACAGGCATTTCGGACGTGGGGTGGTCGCTGGATGTCAGCCGCCAGGTTTGCCGAGCGTGCTAACGCGCTGCTTCCTGGACTCGGGTAGGCCCGCCGGCCACGGATCGAATCCGCCCGGCGTATTAACGACGAGGGCCGGTGTGCCGGGCAGCCTGGATGTGGTTTTTAGGCGGTTTTCCACATCCCCCTAGGTGAATACTGCGCTGGTTCCCACGTCCCGCCCCAGTTATACGGCTCGCAGACATCTGAACACTTTTGCACTATTCCATGGCTTACACTAGTAGCAGACAGTTGGGGTACGCTAATCCCTTCCCGGGGTGTACGGGATGGCGGCAGGAAGGGCATCCGGGCACCCCTTCAACTAACATTGCCACATCAGATTAACCATGCTGACCCTGCGTATCCGCGGGAAAAACGGCACAAGCAAAAGAAAGAAAGAAAAAAAAAGAAGTGGTCGCTGGATGTCACATGAGTAACAAATCCAATGGGGACATTACAGTATTACAATACTTCTAAAGCTGATCAAGTCGACTGTTGGTGATGTCACTGTGAAGAGGAAATGCGAAGGAACAAACTTAGCTAAACCAAGACCAGACAGCCCTCATCTACTGACAGACAGGCACCGTCGAGTATTGCAGATGGTGGTTGTAGGAAATCACTCGGGAGTTACAAAGTGCTACCAGCATTCCAGCTTGCACAATCTGCTTTGCGAGATAAATACGAGGGGCGTTTGAAAAGTCGGTGCAAAGTCCGAGAGATGGCACCACCGGGGCGTATCCAGGTGATGTTAAGTTAGTAGCATCTTTGGAAAGAACGCACACCAAGTTTTAGCCATACTGGTCTATTTGTTTGTGTTTGGCATTCGTGTGAATCAGGGAAGTCGAGTGATTGTCAAAAAATGGACGAAAAAGAATTTCGTGTGGTGATTTAACATTACTTTATGAAAGGTAAAACGCCTCAGGAGACTAAAGAGATGCTTGATAAATATTACGGTAACTCTGCACCTTGGATTAGAACAGTTTATAAGTGGTTTCAAAATTTTCGGAGTGGCCATATGGGTACAAGTGATGCTGAACGTTCTGGACTCCCTGTTGAGGTTATGACTCCAGAAATCATTGATAAAATCCATGGTATGGTGATGGATGACAGAAGAATTAAGGTGCGTGAGATTGCTAGTGCTGTGGGCATCACGAATGAACGGGTACATAATATTATGCATAAACATTTGGACATGAGAAAGCTATCTGCAAGATGGGTTCCACGATTGCTCACGCTTGACCAAAAACGGAATCGTGTGAAGTGCTGCAAGGATGGTTTGCAGCTGTTCAGGAAGAATCCGAAGGACTTTAAGCGTCGTTTCGTCACTGTGGATGAAACATGGATACATTACTGCACTCCTGAGGACAAACAACAATCTAAAAAATATTTTGCCAAGGGAGAATATGGACCAAAATAGGCGGAAAGGTTATGGCGACTGTCTTTTGGGATTCACAAGGGATAATCCTCATCGACTATCTGGAAAAGGGTAAAACTAATACAGATGAATATTATTCATCGTTATTGGACTGTTTGAAAACCGAGCTGCAAGAAAAACGCCGGTGTTTGGAACGAAAAAAAGTCCTTTTCCATCACGACAGGGCACTAGCACACACCTCAGCAGTTGTGGTGACAAAATTAATGGAAATAGGATTCTAACTCGTTTCACATGCCCCCTATTCTCCAGACTTGGCTCCCTCGGACTACTATTTGTTCCCCAATTTGAAGAAATGGCTGGCAGGACAAAGATTTTATTCAAACGAGGGGGTGATTGCAGCAACTAATAGCTATTTTGCAGACTTGAACAATTCTTATTATTCAGAAGGGATCAACAAATTAGAACAGCGTTGGACGAAGTGCATTTCTAAAAGGAGAATATGTCGTAAAATAGAAGAGGTTTACCCCAAACACGTAAGTAGTTTTTAGTTTTGCACGGTCTTTTCAAACGCCCTCCTAGAATTGGCTACAATGATCGAGCCGTTCCTCAGCCACATATTTTTATAGTCACTGCTAAGTGATGATTCGGATGGTGAACAGAGCGACGCGACTATACAGTGAAAGACTATAAACAGATGATTTGGAGTGACAACTGACGCTATACCCTGTGCCAGTCCGATGGAAAAATTTGGGTTTGGCAGATGCATGGAGAACATTATGTGCCATCATGTGTAGTGACAAAGGTGACGTACAGAGGAGGTGGTGTTAGAATGTAAGGTGTTGTCGTGGTAAAGGTTTGATCCCCTTGTTGCGGTTGAGGAAACTGTAAGTGTGGAAGGATATGAATATACAGAGTTGTGTACTGCGTAAAGCAGAAGAACAGTTCGGAGACGGTTGTTTGTATCAGCACCCCATCACAAGCAGCATCTTTGAGATAACGGTTTGCGAACGTTAATATTTCTGCCACAGGCCAGACTTGAACTCAGTGGATGGGCTGGATGGATGCGATGATTTAGAACGTCGACTTCGCTCTACACCCTAGCCTCTAACATCCTTAACTTCTCTGGTTTCGGTTCTGGCAAAGAGCTGACACACTCCATATAACGGCCAATAATAGATGTCCAGATACTTTTGATCAGATATTGCAGCACAGCATCTTTGAGGTAGTGGTTTGTGAACACTAACATTCCTGAAATGGACTGACCTGGCACTGTCCAAGCTTGAACTCCACGGAACACCTTTGGGATAAGTTAGAAGTCAACTTCGCTCCAGGCTCTAACGTCCAACGCCCCTTACTTCTCTGGCAACAGACTTTGAGACACGTCGCTGATGAAAGTGTCATAACCGGTCGGAAAGACGAAGGGTGGACACATCCCATATAATGTCCAGTAATCTACATCTACATCCATACTCCGTAAGCCACCTGGCGGAGGGTACCTTGAGTACCTCTATCGGTTCTCCCTTCTATTCCAGTCTCGTATTATCGTGGAAAGAAGGATTGTCGGTATGCTTCCTTTGTGTGGGCTCTAATCTCTCTGATTTTATCCTCATGGTCTCTTCGCGAGATATACGTAGGAGGGAGCAATATACTGCTTCACTCCTCGGTGAAGGTATGTTCTCAAAACTTCAACAAAAGCCCGTACCGAGCTACTAAGCGTCTCTCCTGCAGAGTCTTCCACTGGAGTTTATCTATCATCTCCGTAACGCTTTTGCGATTACTAAATGATCCTGTAACGAAGCGCGCTGCTCTCCGTTGGATCTTCTCTATCTCTTCTATCAACACTATCTGATACGGATCTCACACTGGTGAGCAGTATTCAAGCAGTGGGAGAACAAGCGTACTGTAACCTACTTCCTTTGTTTTCGGATTGCATTTCCTTAGGATTCTTCCAATGAATCTCGGATTGCATTTCCTTAGGATTCTTCCAATGAATCTCAGTCTGGCATCTGCTTTACCGACGATCAACTTTATATGATCATTCCATTTTAAATCACTCCTAATGCGTACTCCCAGATAATTTATGGAATTAACTGCTTCCAGTTGATGACCTGCTATTTTGTAGCTAAATGACAAGGGATCAATCTTTCTATGTATTCGCAGCACATTACACTTGTCTACATTGAGATTCAATTGCCATTCCCTGCACCATGCGTCAATTCGCTGCAGATCCTCCTGCATTTCAGTTCAATTTTCCATTGTTACAACCTCTCGATATACCACAGCATCATCTGCAAAAAGCCTCAGTGAACTTCCGATGTCATCCACAAGGTCATTTATGTATATTGTGAATAGCAACGGTCCTTTGACACTCCCCTGCGGCACACCTGAAATCACTCTTACTTCGGAAGACTTCTCTCCATTGAGAATGACATGCTGCATTCTGTTATCTAGGAACTCTCCAATCCAATCACACAATTGGTCTGATAGTCCATATGCTCTTACTTTGTTCATTAAACGACTGTGGGGAACTGTATCGAACGCCTTGCGGCAGTGAAGAAACACGGCATCTACCTGTGAACCCGTGTCTACGGCCGTCTGAGTCTCGTGGACGAATAGCGCGAGCTGGGTTTCACACGACCGTCTTTTTCGAAACCCATGCTGATTCCTACAGAGTAGATTTCTAGTCTCCAGAAAAGTCATTATACTCGAACATAATACGTGTTCCAAAATTCTACAACTGATCGACGTTAGAGATATAGGTCTATAGTTCTGGACATCTGTTCGACGTCCCTTCTTGGAAACGGGTGTGTGGATAGTTTTGACCAGATAGTTATCTAACAGGAATCCCTAAGGGCCTGGTGCCTTGTAACTGTAAGCAGGCAGAGTTGCTTTCAATACTGGAGATGCTAATATCGGTATCTTTGAGGACAGAGCGCACATAACCACGTCGAACGAGAGTATCACATGACACGGATGTCCTCACACCTCGTAGTGGCTGCTGGCACGATACTCAAGTGCAGGGCGAAGACGACGCCGGACCATGTGTGATCTCCGCAAACGTGTCTTACAACCGCTGGATTGCTCTCGTGTCATCGACTCCATACTTTCGCTCGACAGAAACTGCCACTCGCCGAATTTCTTGGTAGGAAACAACGAGTTGACGACAGGGCTCGTCCCAAATTCAGAGCTTCATGACCACAACTGGAGCCGGCGCGGTGGCCGAGCGGTTCTAGGCGCTGCAGTCCGGAACCGCGGGGCTGCTACGGTCGCAGGTTCGAATCCTGCCTCGGGCATGGATGTGTGTGATGTCTTTAGGTTAGTTAGGTTTAAGTAGTTCTATGTTCTAGGCGACTGATGACCTCAGACGTTAAGTCCCATAGTGCTCAGAGCCATTTGAATCATTTTGAACTACAACTGGTGAACAGCTAACCATTCATCTTTTGGCTACGTTAAACGTAGTAGGACGCATTTAATAACTGAACCTAACGTTGTGATACAGGTTATCGTATAACGAATCTGTCAGTAGAAATAACAGTTCGGAAAGTAAATCTGCTGCGTTCTTAAGTTTATGCTGATACAGAGAGACACCATGCTGTGTGTGGTTTGAGGTTTTCGGGCGCTAAACAGCGTGGTCATCAGCGCCCAGACACCATGCTATTACCAAGGTGAACAATTAAATTAAATTTACGATTATTTTATTTTTAGTGGAATACCCCAAATGAGATTAGGAATTGTGCTATCACAGTTCAAATTTCGGCCAGTTGTTCGATATTAAATCCCGAGAGCAGCTACACAATGACAATGTTGTGGCTGTGAGTTACGCTATTGTGCAGAGCCAATTTTCGCAGTCCGTGGGAAGAAGGCTAGCTGCAGTGTGTGTGGCTGATGGGCCTGTCTTTCTGTAAGGCTCCTAAATGGGCCTGTGCTGACTTACGGGCGAGTAGCTTTCCTGCTACGACTAGAATTTCCCCCGAATCTGTTGGAGATACACTTTTTAAAAGCTCTGGCAGACGGAGGAGGGTGATTGCGCAAGCTGGAAGTGACCAATGAAATGGCCCGCATTTTGATCCTGTGGAAAGAAAGGCCAGAGGCAAAACCAATTCGTGGAGCTGTCTGGAGCGCGCTAAGTCGTTATTCCGTGGAGAAATCAGTGGAGTAGAAATCAAGTGTGGACGCTGTGGAAATGATAATAATTTAAGTGTTGAGTGAATGGAATCGGGGGTGAGTGATTGTCCGTGATTGATAAAGTTATTCTGGTTGTATGAAAACCTAAAAGAATTTCGAAGGGCGTTCTCGTCTGTGGACGTGGAATTCGGCTCATATCAATCATTTTTTGCTGCTCTGGTTGTGTAATGCCATTTGGTGAACTAGAAAATGCTCTCATACAGGGTTACAATCATTGAACTACATGAAAAGAAACGTAAATTAGTTGCAAACTACGGGTGCACTCACTTTATTCAAGATGTAAAGGTGACTGCAGATATATGGATTTAGGTTATGACATGTTCGATGTGCCTGCTATCATTGGCGATGATGTTGCGCAGACGAATGCCGAAATTCAGCATGACCCGCTGAAGTGTCGGGAAATCGATGCTGCTGATGACCTCCTGAATGGCTGTTTTCAGCTCAGGAATGGTTTTGCGATTATTGCTGCACACCTTGTCTTTAATATAGCCCCACAAAAAGGAGTCGTACGTGTTAGGATACAGAGAATATGGCGGTCAATCGAGGCCCATGCCAGTGGCTTCTGGGTACCCGAGAGCCAGAATGCGGTCCCCAAAGTGCTCCTCCAGGACCTCAAACACTCTCATCTATCGAAGGGGTCGAGTTCCATCTTGCATGGACCACATCTTGTCGAAATCAGAGTCACTTTAGATAATGGGGATCAAATCATATTCCAGAACCTCCTTGTACCATTCGGTAGTCACCGTGCCATCAAGGAATGCCCCACCGATTATTACGTGACTAAACACTGCACGACACACGGTCACCCGTGGAGGGTGAAGAGACATCTCGATCTCGAAATGCGGATTCTCAGTCCCCCAAATGCGCCAATTTTGCTTATTGACGAACCCATCCAAATGAAAGTGGACTAAACAAAACCGTGCTCATACTAATTCCCATCATGCCCCGCAGCCAACCATACAGTTTAAAGTTCCAGCGCAAACCGTTCAGAAGTTATAACGATTTCATTTCATACAATTCAATAATTGTGACCCGTTATCTGAACGTGGGTCCACTGACCAGATGGAGATAGTTATGGATGAAAGTGATGGACTTGGCGAGTTCTTGTTGAAACAATAAATTAAATTACCGTGAGACTTTGAGTGCCTTTTTACCCATATTAACTTTAAACCGCTTGGCTGTTTCGTTTATGGAGAACATGATCGACGGGAGATACAAGAAGACTTTTGGGGGCGCTGTAGTGACTGTTTGCGGCGTACGTTTTTTCTATCCAATGGATGACTGAGGTCTTTTGAAAGTACTTGGATTGCTAAGAAACACGACCGCTTTCTCGCGCGTACGTATTTCTTATCGCGTTCTCGCGCGCCGTGCGTAACTCGCTTCTCAGCTCAACGACGGTCCGATCCTAAAAGTCTCTGTCTGCTACGACGATACACCTTCGCAAAGGATCGTCAGATATCTCTTACGAACATGTAGAAGCTTTGAGCGATGGCGGTCCATCAGAGCGCTGGGAGCGTATGTATTGCGGTTGGGCACCTCATGGCGCTATGCACAAGTTAGTTAGTTTTTTCACAGATCAAATTCACGATAAACGTAGTGATGTGGAACGTGTCGAAAGAACAAATATAGAACACTTACATACAACAAAACAACAATTTAAAGAAAAATATATATTTATTTATCAACATTCTGGTCATTTTCAGGTTTTTTAATGGGTTCTTGTCTCTGCTCAATAACTCCCCTACAGCGTAGAAGGACTTTTTAAGGAGAAAGTTCTTTACCCTACATTTGAAACAACTTTTGCTATGTGTCAGACATTTTATTTCCGTGGTTAGATTGTCAAATAGTTTCATAGGTGCATATTTCACCCTTTTCTATGCCGAAAGTTAGATTCATTACAGGGTGATGCAGATAATTTTTCCTTCTAGTGTTGTACTTGTGAATATCTCAGCTCCTCCTATACTTACGTTAGTGGTAACACACTTCACAAGTCAAAAAATGTACTGTGAGGCTGTGGCTCATATTGCCAGCTAAAAGATACAGCTGCAAGATGTACTGTAAGGGTTTTGTTGTATACAGAAAATAGTAATTTTGGTAACACTTTGGAAGTCATGCGGAAAAGTGAAGCTTTAATAGCATCTGAGTAATAGCGGGCAACATCTCTGCCGCAGAGGTTGCGCTGCGAGAGACTGTTAGTAGAACCGTTGCTTGTAAGTGCAGTGCAGTCTTGGAGAGAGAGAGGAGGAGTCGAGTTTTATCTTGTAATGGAGTAAGATGTGTTTAGGCCGTGCTGTGTGCCAGCAATAATTCTATTAAATTATTTTTCAATTATATAGAGACATTGTGTAAATTCATTCAGAAGACTTCGAAAGGTAATGTAATAGCACATTTACCGACACATCCAAGCCTAGTAATAAACTTGTCAGGGATTTACATTTGGAGATTTTTATGATAACATAAGAATGTGTGATTTACCGATTTTTGTTCAAAGATGGGTGGCATACCTGTTTGTAAGAAAGTAAAGAGCTTCAGGTTTTTCAGCTATTAACGTAGAGTGAATTTTTAATATTTCAGTTGCTTAAATATTTTGTTTTAGTGAGGTAAAGTTTTGTTAATACAGTTACTTCATTGTTTTTCCACCAGTCAGCATTCGTCTCTTTATTTCAAGTTCCACATATATAATTCTGCTTTCCCGAGTTTCTCAGCAACAGAACATTGCAGTAATGAGATTTATTAGCACAGAAGTTTTGTGGATGCCTCTATAGTTTAACGCGTGCGTTGCGAATCACATTGCTAGTAGTTTGAATTTTTATTTTTTAACACGCATAGCAGCAGCGGCCGCAGTAGTTTGGAGATAGCAGCAGCACAGCATTTGTTCATTGTGCAGTCAGGTAGGAGATTTATAATTTTTGTAAGAGACAATTAATATTTCAACAGTGGCATATTTTTCAGACAGTAAATTTCTGGTAGTTAATTATATTTCACATTTTTCTTGCAGTCAAATTGCTTATATTATTGCAAACAGGACAGTTTTCTTAAATTTAACAGAACGGACTGTGATATCGCTACAAGCGTTGCATTATACAGTTTAATGTTGCATTTCTGATTAAGTTTTGCTTTGCTGATCACTTTTCAAGAAATGAGCAATGACTTACAAACTTAAATACGAGCTTAACTGTTTCTCTAATCACGGGTTTAACTTCGCATTGCCACACATACGAAATACTAGTAAATACACTTTCAGTATGTCTGTAAATTCCACACTTAATTCTAAATACATTATTTTGTGCAATGAATATTTTTTTTTTGCCTAACCGAGCCACTTTCAGTATGTCTGTAAATTCCACACTTAATTCTAAATACATTATTTTGTGCAATGAACATTTTTTTTGCCCCAGAGTGTTATCCCATATGGCACCAATAACGAAAAATATGCAAAATATATTAATATGCTGACTTCTTTATCCACAAAGTTGGCAATTGTTCTTATGGCAAACGTAAGAAAACCTAAACGTTTTTCAGTTTAAGTTTTCATCAATGTGCACACCTAAGAACTTACAATTTTCCACCATATTATCTTTTGTTGGTATACTAGATTAATAGAAGGTGGCGTATATCTGACTATATAAATCCGGATGAACGACTTTTTCAGTGTTTAAAGATGGCCCATATGTGCAAAACCATTCACTGATTTGATATCACTGTCAGTGTGCATGGAGATGGATGCCGATGAACTGGCGTGGGCATCGCATCAGAGTACTGCAGAACGCTATCATGGAGGGCGTGCCCGAAGTATTGTATGAACAGAGCCCTGACCCTGATGTTTACACTCTGGCGACCTGGATCTCGAATAGCGCTGTGCTGTGGGTTCCGCGTGCCGAATTGTTCCGTTGTTCACGCTGGTCGCGTCGTGTTTTTCACCGCGCTGTCTCTACGAGGTGTTCAGAGGTCCTGCTCCCCCCTTAAACTGACCCGCTTTTCGAAGTTGCACCCCTCCCCCCTCACGTTGCCGCCGCCGAATTCTTACTGGAGCCGCCGTCGGCAGGTGTACCTTCATTTGTGCTGACAGTATCGTTTTACGCCTGTGTAGATAGAAAATGAATGTGCAGATAGAAAAATAATTTTTGACAAAACTATTTTCTCTGTTGATGCATCTTTGCTCGGCTCTAGAAGAATGCTTGTCTTTCGACATTCGTGGAGTTACAATACCCGCTCCATTTATCGCCACTGCCTGCCGTCATGGTGTGTGGGTCTGAAGTTGGTCAAAGAATGACCGAAACCGGTTGCCATAAAAATAAATGTTTTTTGGTCGAGAATGTTTGTGTCAATTTTTAATGCACCTTTTGCCAAACCGCTGTTCTCGACGACAAATGTTCTCAAAAATTAATGCTTGTATCGTCTACAAACAGGACGAACTCTGCCTCCTGATTCAGAGCATTCTTATTCCTGGAAGCATATCGAACGGACGAGCATTACAAACTTGTCTTGTGTTTTCGAGGTGGGTGCACTCGCACGGTGCCATGTTATCTCTGTTGACGAGACGGAAGCAACTTTTCAGCTAGACCCGTATCAGAATTCACGACCCTTCAGATCTCCGTCCAGCTATCCGCGTTAAGTTTCCATGATCTCCCTAAATTCTTAAGGAAATAAGGGTTTGATTCATTTGAGGGGGCAAGTCCCACTTCGTTCCCCATTCTTCTACAATCCGGACATGTGCTCAGTCTTGAATGACCTCGTTGCCGATGGTACTTTAAACCCTAATCATCTTCCATCCTTTTCGATGTTTACGAGGCACTACAGCTGAAACGCACTTGTCTGAAAAGTTTTGGCCTTCATATTTAATTTATTGCATGTTTTTGCGAACAATATCAATACAAATCGTAACAAGAGTCATTTCAATCTACATTTGAACGTATACTGTCACTAAGAACTACAAAATATGTTATTAATTAAACTTATATACTTTTAATTTTCGGGCTGTCGTCAGATACTTCATCGTTAGGCATGCAACAAACAAATCGCTTCGCTTGTCGGCAACTGTGATATCTTCAACAGCTCTAGAAAGTGTAGTTAAAAGAATGCAATATAACTATTACAATATTAAATGGGCACATTCAAGCGTATTGTTCTGGAACATTCATGGCGTTGATATAAATGATATTTTTTATTTACATATTGGAGAATCATGTAAGTAATTTCTCAAGTTAATTCATAAAATATCTCAGTTCATACACTAATTGGTCAAATCATTATGACCACCCACTAAACAGCGTGTTGTTTCACCTTTGCAAGGCAGACAAGCAGCGATGATGCTTGCCATGGTTTAGACAAGTCCTTGGTAGGTGTTCGGCGGTATGTGGCATTACATGTCTGCGCGCAGGCCACGCAATTCCTGTGATTTATGGAGCCTGTGGTTTGTGTGCGCAGAGCGTATACCAAAAATGTACGACGATTTTAGAAGAAAAAAGATTCAGGACAGTGCATTTACAAAGGTGCCTTCGCAGCAGGAAATCTGAGGGTATTGAAGTTCCAGTTGCGGTAATTGCCACTCTATACGCGAAATAAGTTCATTCTGTCACTTCACCATGTACATAAGGAAATTTGCGACTGGGACATACCTTCGATAATGAAGTTACAGGAGCCGTAACACAGCATTTCACAGACCCTCCAGATGCACACTTCACTGATATCACTCTACTTCACTGATATCGTCCGCAGCTCGTGGTCTTGCGGTAGCGTTCTCGTTTCCCGCGCTGGGGGTGCCGGGTTCGATTACCGGCGGGGTCAGGGATTTTTCCTGCATCGAGATGACTGGGTGTTGTAGTGTCGTATTCATCATCAACCTTCATCCCAATTACGGTCGCAGTAAGGCAATGGCAAACCACCTCCACTAGGACCTAGTCTAGTACAACGGTGCGGGTGTCCCGCATCGTTTCCTTCGCTCCTCGGAGTATGGGATCTCATCGTCATCACTGGTATCAGCATTTCATTTGGAGGGCGTAGGAAAAGTACAGTCATTTCAAAGCCGATTTTCGATACCGCCTTTCACACGGGGGCTGAGTGCTATTTACTTTGTACCCATAGAAGCACACAGAGTTTTTTCGCGGTCTTCAGTCTCTTGACTGGTTTGATGCGACCCACCACGAATTCCTTTCCTGTGCCAACCTCTTCATCTCAGAGTAGCACCTGCATCATACATCCTCAATTACTTACTGGATGTATTCCAGTCTCTGTCTTCCTCTACAGTTTCTTCTCTCTACAGCTCCCTCTAGTACCATGGAAGTCATTCCCTCATGTCTTAACAGACAGCCTATAATACTACCCTTTCTTGTTATCAGTGTTTTCCACTTACTCATTTCCTCTCCGATTCTGCGCAGGACCTCCTCGTTCCTTACCTTATCAGTCCGTCTAATTTTCAGCATTGGTCTGTATCACCACATCTCAAACACTTCGATTCTCTTTGGTTCCGGGTTTCCCACAGTCTATGTTTCACTACCGTACAATGCTGTACTCAGACGTACATTCTCAGAACTATGTGTGTTACTAGTAGACTTTCCTTGGCCATAGAGGTTATGAACTCGATTTACAGATAAGGCAGTTCAAATCGGCTTCTAGCCATCCACATTCCAGTTTTCCCTAGTTTCCTCAAATAGCTAAAGTCAAATGTTGAAGCGGTTCCTTTGAAAAAGACAGAATTTCATCCTGTCTCCTTCATTTTCTTCCCCAATCCAGACTTTACGCTCTATTTCTAATGAACTCGTCATCAACTATGCGTTAAACGATAATATTCCTTGTTGATACACAGGATAAACAGGAGACAAAGGGCTCAACGTCTTTAAGCCGTTAGGAATAAGAAATCCATTTGACATTGACGTCCTTGGAGGTCGTTTAAGAAGTAGTTCAAAAATGGCACAAATGGCTCTGAGCGCTGTGGGACACTGCTGAGGTCATCAGCCCCCTAGAACTTAGAACTACTTAAAACCTAACTAACCTAAGGACATCACACACATCCATGCCTGAGGCAGGATTCGAACCTGCGACCGTAGCGGCCGCGCGGGCCCAGACTGTAGCGCCTTACGAAGTATGAGTATGGCTCTGAGCACTATGGGACTTAACTTCTGACGTCATCAGTCCTCTAGAACTTAGAACTACTTAAACCCAACTTACCTAAGGACATCACACACACACACTGCCAGCCGGAGTGGCCGAGCGGTTCTAGGCGCTACAGTCTGGAACCGCGCGACCGCTACGGTCGCAGGTTCAAATCCTGCTTCGGGCATGGATGTGTGTGATGTCCTTAGGTTAGTTAGGTTTAAGTAGTTCTAAGTTCTAGGGGACTGATGACCTCAGAAGTTAAGTCCCATAGTGCTCAGAGCCCTTTCAACCATTTTAACATCACACACATCCATGCCCGAGGCAGGATTCGAACCTGCGACCGTAGCTGTCGCGCGGTTCCAGACTGTAGCACCTAGAACCGGTCTGCCACCCCGGCCGGCGGAGTAGTGAGTATCATCTCAATGTGCCAGTAGGCTTTCACACAAGTTACTCACTTCTTGCGCAAGTTTTTGACTCTTTCCCGGGATTCTGAAACCTCTTTTAGGCGTAACGAATGTTTCAATTGGAGTGATGGAGCAACATGGTATTGTGATCCGTTGAGTAGCGGGAATGCAGAGAGTCATCCGTGTTCTGGGAGGAGAGGCACTGCCCTGAGGTCTGTGTTGCAGCTGCGGCTGACTGGGTGACCCAGTTAGGACCCTCTTCCTGGCCGCCATACTTTTAGGACAGGTGAACCTGCACGCCCTACTTTTGGTATCTAGTGGCCCATCACTCACTCGTCGCGCGGAAACCCGCGTAGGGCGGGTAGTGAAAGTCACAATGCCGAAACTAATATGTGCGTGTGTGTGGGGGGGGGGGGGGGGGGGGGGGAGAACAAGGAGCCCAGCGACCTACATGTAGTGCTCGTCTCCTAGGATATACTGACAATATCCTTGTTCCCTTCTGCAAGAAAAGAAACGCAGTGTAAAATTCCTACCACACGACAGGAGAGAAACATCAGCACGACACGTTTTGAACCATGTTGAAAATTTAAACGCCGTTTTCCGCCTAAGCTGGAAGTTTTTTTTTTTTTCATTTTCCACTCACCAGTCTCGTTGTTAGCAACATTGTCGAGCAGAGCCAGAGAACGGAAAAACAAAGCAATTGGTAGCTATTGGAAACTCATCATCTGTAACTGAGAACCACCTTTTTGAAACTTGCTGGCAGATTAAAACTGTGTGCCGGACCGAGACTCGAACTCGGGACCTTGGCCTTTCGCGGACAAGTGCTCTACCGACTGAGCTACCCAAGCACGACTCACGCCCGGTACTCACAGCTTTACTTCTGCCAGTTCCTCGTCTCCTACCTTCCAAACTTTACAGAAGCTCTCCTGCGAACCTTGCAGAACTAGCACTCCTGAAAGAAAGTATATTGCGGAGACGTGGCTTAGCCACAGCCTGGGGTATGTTTCCAGAGTGAGATTTTCACTCTGCAGCGGAGTGTGCGCTGATATGAAACTTTCTGGCAGATTAAAACTGTGTGCCGGACTGAGACTCTACAAATCTGTCTAGTAGCATGGAAGTTACTGCTTCATTTCTTAATAGATGTCCTACCATCCAATCCCTTCTTCTTGTCAGTGTTTTCAATATATTTTTTTCCTCGCCTATTCTGTGGCGAACGTCTTCATCCCCCACCTTATCAGGCCACCTAATTTTCAACATTCTTCTGTAGCACCAGATGTCAAATGCTTTGGTTCTCTTCTTTTCCCATTTTTCCACAGTTCATGTTTCACTGCTATACAATGCTGTGCTCGCAACAACAATTCTCAGAAATTTCTTCCTCAAATGAAGATCTATGTTTGATACTGGCAAACTTTTCTTGCCGAGGAATGCTCTTTTTGCCAGTACCAGTCTGCTTTTTATGTCCTCCTTGCTCCATCCGTCCTGCGTTATTTTACTGCCTAGGTAGCAGAATTCCTTGACTTCATCTACTTCATGTTCACCAACCCTAATGTTAAGTTTCCCGCTGTTGTCATTTCTGGTACTTCTCATTACATTCGTCTTTCTTCAGTTTACTATCGCTCCATATTCCGTACTCATTAGACTGTTCATTCTATTCGGCAGACCCTGTAATTCTTCTTCATTTTCACTGACGATAGCAATTTCATCAATCAAGATCCTCTATCATTTAGCTACAGTATAGCAGGTCAGCATCTGGAAGCAGTTAATTCCGACAAATTATCTAGGAGTAGGCGTCAGGAGTGATTTAAATGGAATAACTATATAAAAGTAGTCGTCGGTAAAGCAGATGCCAGACTGAGACTCATGGGAAGAATCCTAAGGAAATGCAGTCCGAAAACAAAAGAAGTAGGTTACAGTACACTTCTTCGCCCACTGCTTGAATACTGCTCACCGCTGTGGGATCCGTACCAGATAGGGTTGATGGAAGAGATAGAGAAGATCCAACGGAGAGCAGCGCGCTTCGTTGCAGGATCATTTAGCAATCGCGAAAGCGTTACGGAGATCACAGATAAACTCCAGTGGAAGACTCTACAAGAGAGACGCTCAGTAGCTTGGTACCGGCTTTTGTTGAAGTTTCGAGAACATACCGTCACCGAGGAGTCAAGCAGTATATTGCTCCCTCCTACGTATATCTTGCGAAGAGAGCATGAGGATAAGATCAGAGAGATTAGAGGTCACACAGAGCCATACAGACAATCTTTCTTCCCACGAAAGCTGTAATAGAAGGGAGAACCAATAGAGGTACTCAAGGTACCCTCCGCCACACACCGTCGGGTAGCTTGTGGAGTGTGGATGTAGATGTAGATGTAGATTCTTGCCATTGGCATTCATTCACCTTGAATTTTAATTCCACTCTTGAATCTCTCTTTTTGTTTCTGACAATACTTCTTCGATGTGGAGCTTGAACCCTGGGAGCGACAGACTACGTCTCTGTATTACACCCTTCTTAATCAGACCACTTCGTTCTTGGTCTGACACCCAAATTGTTCCCTCTTGGCTCTTATACGTATTGTATAACTCGTCTTCCCCTGTAGCTTACTCCTATTTTTCTCAGAATTTCGAAGATATTCAACCATTTTACATTGTCGAACACTTTTGCCAGGTCGACAAATCCTAAGAACGTGTCTTGATTTTTGTTTAGTCTTACGTCCTCAATTACTTGCTGGATGTATTCCAGTCTCTGTCTTCCTATACAGTTTTTGCCTCTACAGGTCCCTCTAGTACCATGGAAGTCATTCCCTCATGTCTTAACAGACGGCCTATAATCCTGCCCTTTCTTGTTATCAGTGTTTTCCACATACTCATTTCCTCTCCGATTCTACGCAGAGCCTCCTCATTCCTTACCTTATCAGTTCACCTAATTTGCAACATGCGTCTGTTGCACCACATCCCAAATGCTTCGACTCTCTTGTGTTCCAATTTTCCCACAGTCCATGTTTCACTACCATACAATGCTGTACTCCAGACGTACATCCTCAGAAATTTCTTCCTCAAATTAAGGCCGATATTTGATATTAGTAGATTTCTCTTGGCCAAGAATGCCCTTTTTGCCATTGCTAGTCTGCTTTTGATATCCATCTTGCTCCGTCCGTCATTGGTTATTTTACTGCCTAGGTAGAAGAATTCCTCAACTTCATCTACTTCCTGACCATCAATCCTGACGTTATGTTTCTCGCTGTTCTCATTTCTACTATTTCGCATTACTTTTGTCTTTCTTTGATTTACTCTCAATCCATACTCTGCACTCATTAGACTGTTCTTTCCGTTCAGCAGATCATGTAATTCTTCTTCACTTTAATTAAGATACCAATGTCTTCAGGGAATCTTATCATTGATATCCTTTCACCTTCAATTTTAATACCACTCCTGAAGCTTTCTTATATTTCCATCATTGCTTCCTAGATGTACAGATTGAACAGTAGCGCCGAAAGGCTACATCTTTGGCTTGCACCCTTTTTAATACGAGCACTTCATTCTTGCTCATGCACTCTTATTATTCCCTCTTGGCTGTTGTACATATTGTATATGACCCGTCTCTCCAAATAGCTTACCCAGAATTTCGAAGATCTTGCACTATTTTACATTGTCGAACGCTTTTTCCAGGTCGACAGATCCTTGATGTTTCTTTAGTCTTGCTTCCGTTATTAACCGCAATGTCAGAACTGTCTCTCTGCTGCCTTTACCTTTCCTGAAGCCAAACTGATCGTCATCTAACAGATCCTCAATTTTCTTTTCCGTTTTTCTGTATATTATTCTTGTCAGTAACTTGGATACTTGAGCTGTTAAGCTGATTGGGCGATAATTCTCGCGCTTATCGGCACTTGTAATCTTCGGAATTCTATGGATGATGTTTTTCCGAAACTCAGATTGTATATCGCCCGTCTCATAAATTTTGCACACCACTTTGAATATTCGTTTATTCGCTTTGTTGGCACTATCGCCAATGACTGTAGAAATGCTGTTGGAATGTCATAAATCCCTTATGCTTATTCCATGTTAAGTCTTCCAAAGCTCTTTAAATTAAGATTCCAATAGTAGATCTTCTGTCCTATAACGACTGCCATTCCATCTTTTGTTACGTCGTCAGACAAGTCTTCGTCATAGAGGTCTCCGATGTAGTCTTTCCACCTACTCGCTCTCTTCTCTGCATTTAACATTGGAATTCCCATCGCACTCTTAATGTTACCACTCTGGCTTTTAATTTTACGCAAAGTTGTTTTGACTTTTCTATGTGCTGAGTCAGTCCTCCATTTCTTCACATTTTTCATGCAGGCATTTCGTCTTAGCTTCCCCGCATTTCCTATTTGTTTCATTCCAAGGTGACTCATAATTCTTTATTGCTGAGCTTCCCTGAACATTTTTCTACATCCTCCACTCATCGATCAACATAAGTATTTCTTCTGTCACCTATGGTTTCTTCATAGTTAGCTTCTTTGTACTTATATTTTCCTTCGCGACATCTGTGATTATCCTTTTCAGAGATGTCCATTCCTCTTCAACAGATCTGCCTGCTGGGCTACTCCTTATCGTAGTATCTACAGCCTCAAAGAACTTCAAGCATACCTCTTCATTACTTAGTACTTCCGTATCCCATTTAGCAGCGGCAAAGCGCCGTTGTTAACACTGCTGAAGCTGCGTTTACATTGAGATGGCAGAAGTCATCGGATACCTCCAAATGACGTGTCGGACCTCATTTTACCCGGTATAGTGCAGCATCTGGACGTGGCATGGATGGGAATCATCTCAGGCGATCTGGGTGACCAAATCATTCGCTCGGATTGTCCAGAATGTACATCAAACCAGTGGCGAACAATTATGGCCCGGTGACAAGACTTAGTTCTTTAGGAATATGAAGTCTATGAATGGCTGCAAAAGTTCTCCAAGTAGCTGAGCACAACCATTTCCAGTCAATGATCGGTTCAGTGGACAAGAAGACCCAGTCCATTTCATGAAAGCATACTCGCCCCACATTTATGAATTCTCTCGAAATCGAATTTCAGAGTCATGCTCATTATTTTTTTTCTATACTGAGAGCATAGTGCTATCGGAGTTCTTCCAAGGGTAACAACTGTAAACGCCAAATTTTGCAAGAGGATACTGCAACTTTTACGAAACGATGTGCGAAGAAAGAGACCAGAAAAATGGACAATGGCTTCCTTCTTCATCAAGACAACGCGACGTGCCACACCTCGCTTTTGATTCGCGAGTTTTTGGCCGGCAAAAGTGTTAATGTCTGTCCACATCCTTCTTAATCACCAGATTTAGCGACTTCCGGCTCTCCCCAAAAATTAAAATCGTGCTAAAACAAAAAAGTTGTAATCTACCAACTGAAAAATAATTATAGTCTTCACATTTGGTGTAGCCTCCCAACAGAAAAGTCTCGTTTAAGTTCCCAATAGAGAAATTTCTTTCCAATAATAAAATTTGAAGATTAATGTGACTTTCCATTAAAGACCGACTGCATATCGAGATTAGTAAGTTTTGACGTCAGCAGCGCCGTGTCATGGCCCTGTGAAATCATCCTGAATAAAAGGAAAAATTCTTACCCCACAATGATGTCGCCGGATAACGCTATCTATATATCTGCTCCTGTAAGAAATTTTTGGCACAGCCCAGTACAACGCTGGCCACTAGATTTTCATTTGTAGGAAAACAACTGATTTTCTTTTGCTTAATCAACATGAGAATGCACAGGAAAAATTCGTAAAATCTTTAAACTCAGATAAATGACTGGCAAAAGTTTTCTTTAGAATAAATAAATAAATAAATAAATAAATAAATATATATATATATATATATATATATATATATATATATATATATATATCATCGCTCAGGCACCGCCATCGTTCTGCACGACCAGCCCAACACAAGTCAACCGCTGCACCGCCCTGTCCGAACTCCAGAACTCAAGTGCTCTGTGCGAGCTGCACAACACGACTGCTCTCTGCGCACTACTAAACTCGACTTACTGCCAACACTGCTCTGACCTGCGATTCTCTTGTATCGTAGATATTCCATATCGCAGGCAGCGCGTGAGCAATCCATCGAAATTACATCTGCTCAAGTGCGCTAGCGAATAGTAATGAGCCCATAATGAACCCCTTACAACGTGTTTGCACCATTCCTCACGCCAAGAGGACCAAGACAGAGCAGGTGAACGCCCTTCCGAAAGAAGTCTTCCGGAAATGCTTCTAGTCAGGTATTCAATTTTTGGGTAAGTTCTCTTGTGGCCAAGGACAGTACCTTGAAGGAGATTGAATCAAATTCCTTTAAAACTTATTGCTTTGTTTCTCATAGCATTATTAACCGTATTTTTTTATAACACTTCGTGCTGAAAATCAAATTTTTGTTGGCTCTGGAAGCCTTAGGTAGGCAATCTACAACACTGATTTTGAACCGTGCACTCTGCGCCTATGTAGCCCACTAAATGATATAGGCGTATACCATGTGTAAAACCACATTTTTTGTTCAAGAAATAATTCCAGTGAGAAAAGGTGAAACGCATCTGCAACGTATATAAAATAACTGCGTGGTTGTAATTAATGTGAAGCTACTCGCAGACGACCAGTGTGGGTTGTAAATAGCGTATGGCAGCGCAAGGTGGTAGGCATTCTAATGCGTTAATGCAGAACCGGTTTACGCTGAAAAAAAATTACTTCCAATTTTGGCCACCAGGCGCAGATATGGCGCTGTGAATGCAACAAAGACTTACAGAAATGTTTCCATATGTAATGGATTAGCAACAGGACACGGACAGAGAAGGTCAAATGAGTGAGAAACGCATAAAATTAATTTATTATCAACCGCCGCTTCAATAATTTGTTCAGTACGAGCACCAGAGATGTCCAGGAAATGCTGCACAGCACCAGATTTGCACCTGGTGACCAAAACTGGAATTAATCTTTTTCCAGAATAATCGGTTTCGCATTACCACATTAGCATACCTACCATGTCTCTCTTCCTTACGCTAATTACAGCCCACAATGGAACTCCGTGAGCAGCGGCACTTAAATTATAACCATTCGGTATGAAATTCCAACAAGTAAAGGGCGTTCGAATTCACAAAACGAATATTTAGTACTACTGATTTTAAAATTTCAGTGACCTGCAGGGCTGTGACTGCGAAGGAGCACAGATTTGACAGGAGTGAGGGGGAGCAGTAGGGAGGCGGGTCAGCAGGGGCTGGAGCGGTCGATCGGAGCGCGTCTCTTACGTCGCGTCTAGGTCACACCGGCAATTGGGTCGGCTGCCGGCACGGCGCCCCAGTCGCCCCACCGCGACCCCAGTGAACGGGCCAACCCTCGCCCCACCCTGCTTCTACGGACTGTTAACCTCAGTCAATCCGCAGCGGCACAGACTCCGCAAATACGGCAACGAAATTTAAGCGAATTCGGATGTAATATATTGCTGGTTTAACATATCGCTGATGGTGAATTTCAAATCAAGTCAGGCACGGATTTAAGGGAGAGGGTTCTCATGACCTCTGTAAGAAAACTGTACAAGCGCGAGTAGGAATCTCGCTCTGAGGGTTCACTGAAAACTTAATTATGTTTATAGGTAGTTCATCTATGAGCGAGAATGAAAGTAACAGTGCATCTTATTTAATTATTTAACCTCTCTTACATCTGACCAGGGTTTCACACATACAGCACCAACTCACAACATAGTTTCCTAAAAATAACAATTTTAATATGTCAGGCTAAAAATAATTTTAGTGTCTCAAGCGGCGGTGTGAGTAAATAATACTGCCTATGAGCTACACTGCTGGCCATTAAAATTGTTACACCTTTTTAGAGGTTTCCGGTTCATTCAAGACTTATTGTTGCAACACGGAGTATGGAGTACATGAAATGAATACATTTACAGATTAGTAGCACAAGCGGTTCTGAGGTACCAGGTGTCGACCAATGCTGAAACACCCATATTACACTACACTGCTACACCACGAAGATGATGTGCTACAGACGCGAAAATTAACCGACAGGGACAAGATGTTGTGATAGGCAAATGATTAGCTTTTCAGAGCATTCACACAAGGTTGGCGCCGGTGACGACACCTAAAACGTGCTGACATGAGGAAAGTTTCCAACCGATTTCTCATACACAAACAGCAGTTGACCGGCGTTGCCTGATGAAACGTTATTGTGATGCCTCGTGTAAGGAGGAGAAATGCGTACCATCACGTTTCCGACTTTGATAAAGGTCGGATTGTAGCCTATCCCGATAGCGGTTTATTGTATCGCGACATTGCTGCTCGCTTGAGTCGACATCCAATGACTGTTAGCAGAATATGAAATCAGTGGGTTCAGGGGGGTAATAGGGAACGTCGTGCTGGATTCCAACGGCCTCGTATCACTAGCAGTCGAGATGACAGGCATCTTCTCCGCACGGCTGTCACGGATCGTGAAGCCACGTCTCGATCCCTGAGTCAACAGATGGGGACGTTTGCAAGACAACAACCATCTGCACGAACAGTTCGACGACGTTTGTAGCAGCATGGACTATCCTCTCGGAGACCATGGCTGCGGTTACCCTTGACAGGAGCGCCTGCGATGGTGCATTCGGCGACGAACCTGGGTGCACGAATGGCAAAACGTCATTTTTTCGGATGAATCAAGGTTCTGTTTACAGCATCATGACGGTCGCATCCGTGTTTGGCGACATCGCGGTGAGCGCACGTTGGAAGCGTGTATTCGTCATCGCCATACTGGCGTATCACCCGGCGTGATGGTATGGGGTGCCATTGGTTACACGTCTCGGTCACATCTTGTTCGCACTGACGGCACTTTGAACAGAGGACGTTACACTTCAGATGTGTTACGACCCGTGGCTCTACCCTTCATTCGATCCCTGCGAAACCTTACATTTCAGCAGGATAATGTACGACCGCATGTTTCAGGTCCTGTATGGGCCTTTCTGGATAAAGAAAATATTCGACTGCTGCCCTGGCCAGCACATTCTCCAGATCTCTCACCAATTGAAAACGTCTGGTCAATGGTGGCCGAGCAACTGGCACATCACAATACGCCACTACTGTCGTGTTGAAGCTGCATGGGCTGCTGTACCTGTACACGCCATCCAAGCTCTGTTTGACCCAATGCCCAGGCGTATCAAGGTCGTTATTACGGCCGGAGGTGGTTGTTCTGGGTACTAATTTCTCCGGATCTATGCACCCACATTGCGTGAAAATGTAATCACATGTCAGTTCTAGTATAATATATTTGTCCAATGAATACCCGTTTATCATCTGCATTTCTTCTTGGTGTACCAATTTTAATGGCCAGTAGTGTAGAACTGACAGTACACAGTGATAACAGTAACAGCAATAATAATGACACTCATGACAATGATGAAACTGGTAGATACTAAAAGAAGCTATAGGTGTACAAGATAGATGGTTTCTGGTATAGCTAGTTCTGAGAAAAGGAAAACTGACTGAATGATGGAGGGACAGAAAGGATTTTGCTGTGATGGAAAAGTGTGTTTCTGCAGTATTATTCAGACAAGAGCATTAAGGTGGAGGGGACACATGGGGGATAATGCTATTTGACAAGATCTGTCTTCTCTACTAGAGAAGCCAGGGGGTTTGGAAAGCTCTGCTCTTGTCTGCGTACAGACAAGATATTTGTGCATATGACGGTATAACATGATCAAAGAGTCTAACATCACAGATATAACGAACATAGGCATTCAAAACTATTTTTAGGCGCCGTGAGTTTTCCCGTGAAAGACCGTGCAAGAGACACGCTTTAATCAATAACTGGAAGCAACACTGTTCGTAAAAGTTCCTTTTTTCAGGTCAAGAGGAAATAGCTTTTCATATTTTTGTAGAGCATGGAGATTGCAGTATACAACTGGAGTGCACCAGCAAATGTGAGTAATTTGCAGCAGGACAAAACTGGTAACACCTCATTTACACACATTAAAAAAAGTTTTGCATCACCTCGGATCCGAGAGTTCCGGAACCTGTACAGAAAATTGGAATAGAGTTCTACATAAACGGTATTTTTGCCCTTTTTATTGCTCATGAAAACTACACATTGCATGTTGTACCACCATACAGTGAGACCTTCAGAGGTAATGGATCAGATTATTGTACACACCGGTAACTCTAATACCCAGCAGCACGTCCTCTTGCTTTGATGCATGTCTTTATTTGTCGTGGCACGCTATCTACAAGTTCACCAAGGCACTGTTGTTCCAGATTGCCCCACTCCTCAACTCCGATTTGGCCCAGATCCCTCAGAGTGGTTGGTGGGTCACGTCGTCCATAAACAGTCCTTTTCAATCTATCCCAGGCATGTTCGATAGAGTTCATGTCTGGAGAACATGCTCTAGTCGAGCAATGCTATTATCCTGAAGGAAGTCATTCACAAGGTGTGTAAAATGGGGACGCGCATTGTCGTCCATGAAGACGAATGCCTCGTCAGTATGCTGCCGACATGGTTGCACAGTTGCACGGAGGATGGTGTTCACATATCGTACAGCCGTTACGGCCCCTTCCATGACCACCAACGGGGTATGTAGGCCCCTCATAATGCTACCCCAAAAGAGCAGCGAACCTATACCTTGCTGCACTCGCTGGACAGCGTGTCTAAGGCGTTCAGTCTGTCTGACGGGGATGCCTCAAAACACGTCTCCGACCATTGTCTGGTTGAAGGCGAATGCGACACTCATCGTTGAGAAGAACGTGATGCCAATCCTGAGCGGTCCATTTGGCATGTTATTGGACCCATATGTACTGCGCTGCATGGTGTCGTGGTTGCAGAGAAGGACCTCGCCATGGGCGTTGGGAGTGAAGTTCCGCATCCTGCAGCCTACTGCGCAAAGTTTGAGTCATAACGCGACGTCCTGTGGCTGCACGAAACAACATGGTGGCGTTGCTATCAGGGTTCCTCCGAGTCATAATTCATAGGTAGTGGTCATCCACTGCAGTAGTAGTCCTTGGGCGGCCTCAGCGAGGCGTGTCATCGACAGTTCCTGTCTCTCTGTATCTCCTCAATGCCCGAACAACAATGCTTTGGTTCACCCCGAGACGCCTGGACACTTCCCCTGTTGAGAGCTCTTCCTGACACAAAATAACAATGCGAACGCAATCAAACTGTGGTATTGACCGTCTAGGCATTGTTGAACTACATACAACACGAGCCGTGTAGCTCCTTGATGGTGGAATGACTGGAACTGATCGGCTGTCGGACCTGCTCCGTCTAACAGGCGCTGCTCATGAATGATAGTTTACATATTTAGGCGGGTTTAGTGATATCTCTGAACAGTCAAAGGGACTGTGTCTGTAATGCAGTACACACAGTCAACGTATATCTTCAGGAATTCTGGGAACTAGGTTGATGCAAAACTTTTTGTATATACAAGGAAAAGAGTACAGGACCTAATACCGAACCCTGGGGGACGCCTGATACTATCTGCGTCCGTTGTGACTCGAGTCTACAGTGTCAAACGATTTGCTGAAGAAGCACATCGCTGCACCGAAACACGAGTCCAAAGTTGCAAATTTTACTTTTTTTTATTCACTTGATGACTAGTTGACACCTGTAACTGTTAATTGCACGTTTTAACATGATTTTAACATCTTCAGAAATATAATTTTTGATTATGTTACGATGATCTGAAAGTAGGTCTCGCCTGAACCTAGTCATTGTGTGCAGAAAAAAAAATCAGCTTTGGACTGGTTTTTCGGTGTACTGATTAACAGAAGTTGCTGACTCACAGTTACTCCATCAGCCTGGAAGTAGCAGGAGACAGTTGCCTCTTGCGCACCCATGTTAACCTCCAGGTCATGTGTTGCTTTAAGGCAGATGCGCTGCGATGTTTATGGAAATCTGACTGATATACGTCTAGTAGGTTGTGTGTAGTTAAGTAGTTTGTTAGCTGGTCGTGTACTACATATTCTAAAGCCTTGGACAGTGCAGGGAGAATGCAAATATGTCGGTGATCGGAGGATGTTGTGGAAACTTCCTTTTTACGTAGTGGCTTAACTAGTCCCTGTTTCCAGGACTCAGGGAAAACATTGTGAATAGGCAGTGGTTGAAGATATATCCTATAGTGGGAAGTAATGGGTCAGTAACAAGCTTCATCATTTGGGCTGTGACGCTATTATGTCCTACAGATGCTGATCTGATAGGCAAGAAGGCTTTTTTGAGGGTATTGCAAGTAACATGCTTTAGATATGAAGTTTCGTGGCTTTAGTCGTTCACCCCCACGAGGTAATCAATGAGTCTCTGTTTAGTTTGTTGTTCAATTGTGATTGTAGGTAATGTGAAGCACAGGTTCAGTTCTTCAGGTGGGACAGTCGGATCAGTGCAAAAACCACACAGGTTTTTATATAGGACAACTGGACTATTGTCAGTTAATGTATGGACACACCTAACTTTTGCATTTCTCACTGCTTGACTGACTCTATTCCGCTTCTTCTTGTAAGAAAAATTATTTTTATGCGTGGGGCGTACTTTGTGAGCCCGACGTGCAGCGCCTCCGAGATTCATGAGCAGTTTTAGTTCTTTAGTTACCCAAGGTGCATGTCTCTGTCTTACTTTCTCGGTCTCTCGGCGAATATACTTGTCATATAGTTGAGTATGTTAGTAATCCCATCAAGTTTCTCGCTTATGTCCGTGAAGGGAATAAAAGACGTCCCCCCAACTATGTGTCATAAATGGCAGCACCTTTTGACTTCGTTGACTTGTGAGCTTAAACCTGATACCTCTATGCTTTGCTGAGAAAAACGTGTCTTAACAGACGGAGAGACAGGCGGCATCAATGAGACCCTATACTGTTCCGTTTTTACGAACTGTGGTACGTAGAGCTCAAAACACTGTAGTAGAAGCGCTTATCCCCAAAATTACAGGTTTATATCTCTATCTGGTGTAGAATTCTGGAAAGTGTTTAATACTCGCGTGTTACGACATTTATGGGGAGCAAAGGTAACCTCTGTAGGGAGCAACATGGGTGGCGGAACATCGATCGTGTGAAAACCAGCTCGCTCTGTTCTTCCACGGGACCCAGAAAGCAGTAGACACCTTCTCCTTGACTTTTGGAAGGCGCTGGACACAGTTCCACACTGTCGCCTAGTGACAAAAATACGAAATATCAGACAAGCTGCGTGAGTGGCTTGAAGAGTTTCCAGCAAATAGAACACGCAACGTCATTCTCAACGGAGACAAATCTTCAGACGTAAAAGAAACTTTAGGCACACCCGAAAGGAGGGCTGAACTGTTTACGGCTAACGTATGCGCGGGAAAAATGAGCTGAAATTTTTAATGGTAAATTACAAAAGGACTGATGATAAAAACAAATTTTATTGAGATTTTGTAATTATGTTCTATAAAACTGTGCGCGAAAGTTATGATGTAATATTGCTACTCTACCAGTTGTACAGTCCCCGGTTAGTAGCCGCTTTGTTTCGTTCTCGGGATAGCGCGGAACACGCAGCGCTGTACGAACACATCATAACGCTTTAGCAGAGAATAAACGCAGGATAATTGAACCTATGATTCTGCCAGCATTAGCGAAGTTAAGCGGAGAAAAGGTTTTCATAATGGCAGGAATAGTTAGAGAAGTAGTGATGACAAGACTGTTTGTTAGAACAAGGAGGAAGAAGAAACGGGGATATCACACAGATTATATGGAAGAACATGACAATTGCAAATTTTTGTAAAAATTTCGTACTACTACTTTTCGATCTCATGCTTGAGAAACTGAAGCGTATGAATGAAATGTTAAACTTTTTCCTAACATAAAACTTTTTTCTTCTAATATGCTCAATAGGCATTTGATATTGGTACTTCACGAATTAAGTTCTGTCGTGTTATTTATGTAAATGTGGTATATAAAAATGACAATTTAGTCCAAAACATTCTCGCTTATTTGCCGTGTGTTACAATTACTGCAGCATTAGAAAGGCCTAATTCGCTCTATTTAGCAGTCAGTGACAAAATCGAGAAACCTCACCATTATTGGGTACTATTCGTATTAACAGCTTTTTCAGTTTTTTACAACGACATTTCCATTTTTCAAGTAGCAAAACGTTTGACGAACTTTGATGAGATAATAGATTCTTTCGCAGAAAGGAGAGTATGCCGTGTAAAGCTACAGCAAAAGAAGAAAATGCTGGGGACCTAAGGATTGAAGAAATGTGTACGGTCTTGCATTTCTCTTGTCTTTACTGGCTTTATGTCCCCCATACTTAATTTTATGTCACACAAAAGAGAAACTTATTAGCTAATAGGCAATAAAGAGTTCAAATTTTCAGAGGAGTTCTTATTCTCCAGGTCGCAAGTAATCCAACCCAGAATCAATTGTGAGCTTTTTTTAATTTTTTATTTATTTAAGGGGGATAGGATTTCCTGGAACATATATGTTTTACATATCAAACTCTTCAGAAAGGTGTGCGCTACAAAACAAACATACGTCTCAAAAATCAGTTTTTCTTTAAAACTTTTGACTTCCTATATCAAACATTCGAGGGGGCGGGGTGCCACTATCAATGTTTTGCCCCGGTTCGATATCGTAAACCCGAGGCTGCTCTCGTCCAGAGTCCGTTAGCCAAAGACCCTGTCATGAGCAAATACAATGTACTGCTCACCGAGTGTAAGGTATCGGCCGACTGCTGTGGTCGTGCGTTTCTAGGCGCTGCAGTCCGAAACCGCGGGACTGCTACGGTCGCAGGTTCGAATCCTGCCTCGGGCATGGATCTGTGTGATGTCCTTAGGTTAGTTAGGTTTAAGTAGTTCTAAGTTCTAGGGGACTGATGACCTAAGATGCTAAGTCCCATAGTGCTCAGAACCATTTGAACCATTTTGAGTGTAAGGTATCGACCACACCGCACCGCTCAGGGAGCAGGGTAAGTTTCAGCACCAACGTCAACTATTGCTGGGATGACGAAATTATTCAGAGGTTCTGAGCCCTTACTTTAAATATGAAGCTATGGCTACCTCGGCGTGCAAGGATACACGACTTTCCCACCTTCTCAGAAGTGGGGCCACTTCGTTCCCGCCGACTTCTGAAATGGGAGGCCGGGCTGTTACTGGCCGAAACAAACAATAACAATTCTGAAGATATCGTGGGTTAAAATACAGTGAGAGGCCTTCTACAACTTGCACAGAAACCAGACGGCAGGTACAAGAGTCGAGGGGCACGAAGGGGAAGCAGTAGTTGAGAAGGGAGTGAGACAGGGCTGTAGTCTGTACCCGATGTTATTCAAACCAAAGAAAAATTTGGTGAAGGAATTAGAATAGAGGAAGAAGAAATAGAAATTTCGATGTTCGCCGATGACACCGTAATTCTGTCAGAGACAGCACAGGACTTCGAAGAGCAGTTGAACGGAATGGACAGTTTCTCGAAAGGAGCACATATGATTAGCATCAACAACAGCAAAACAAGGATAATGGAATGTAGTCGAGTTAAATCAGGTGATATTGAGGGAATTAGATTAGGAAACTAGACCCTTTATGAAGTAGATTAGTTTTGCTATTTGAGCAGCAAAATAATTAGTAATGGCCAGAGTAGGGAGGATATAAAATGTAGACTCACAATAGTAAGTAAAGTGTTTCTGAAGAAGAGCAATTTATTAACACTGAATACAGATTTAAGTGTCAGGAAGCCTCTTCCGAAAGTATTTATATGTATGTATTTGTATGGAAATGAAATACGGACGGTAAAAATTTTAGAAAGAAGAAAATACAAGTTGTTGAAAGTGATATGTGATTCTACAGAAGAATGCTGAAAATTAGATGGGTAGATCACGTAAGTAATGCGGAGGTATTGAATAAAACTGGTGAGAACATAAATTTGTGCCACAACCTGACTATAAGAAGGGATCGGTTGACAGTACACATTTTGAGATATCAAGGGATCACCAATTTAGTACAACAGGGACGTGTGTGAGGCAAAAATCGTAGAGGGAGACCAAGAGATGATTTCAGTCAGCAGATTCAGAAAGAATGTAAGTTGCAGTAGTTATTCGGAGATGAAGACGTTTGCACAGGATAGAGTAGCATGGAGAGCTGCATGAAACCAGTCCTCGGACTGAATAAAGACTACAACACAACAAACAATCCACAGTGGCGAGACGTCCGAGTTTACAAAAGTGCGGAGAGACGCTCTCAGCACACAATTTCGTCGCAGTTCTTGGGCGGAACCACAGCGTGATAGCAGCTGAGCTCGTGTTGCCAACATTTTAGGTATCTAAGAGCGTGCGTCAGTTACTTTGGTAACACCCATGGACCGAGCAGTTCGGTTCAGTATCGCAGTTTCTGAATAATACGCTCGTGGTAATTCCGGTTTTGATTTTACGTGCAGTGGAACCGTTAGCATCTCGATCGACGGACATGACGACTTTTCCACATTGACGCAGTAAACTAGATGTGCTGTCTTTGGTTCAACCGCAGTTGTCATAGCTACTCGTTATTTCTCTTTTGATTTGAAATACTCAAGTTTTTTTCGTGATTTTCTGTTAGCACACTTTCTCAAAGAGTTGTTCGTGTAAGTTCCTGTATTTTATTCTGTCTTCACTTACAGCAAGACATTTTCGCACAAGATAATTTTATTAACTGAGAATGGATTGATATTTTATGGCCTGTAACAGACTACCTCTCATTTCAAGTGTTTTGTATTGTGAGTATATCTAATTTATGTCCCAGATCTCTCTGTCTGCTGGTCAGTAGCGTTCCGCGAAATAAGTAAGTTTTTATTTACCTATCGAAACGTCTGCTAGACTTGGAGAAGCCCGACGCAACCACTGTCGAGGGAGCAGCAAATTGGCAGATGAGCTTAATGATCCGTCTAATAGGAAATATGCAACAGGCAGTTCTCACATTTCTTTTCGAATCATGCTACGTTCTGTTGTGACTTGGCAAGACAGCCAAGCCACTATGAGGTAGCCGAAAGGCACGCGTTTAAGCTCACGCAGGCTGGCGTGAGGTCTGGAACAGTTAAAGGAGTTGAGTCTAGTAAAAAAAGTACGTAGCTTCTGGAATACTTAACTTTAATCCATAATTGGTAAACATCGGTCTGACGATACATGCATCACGAGATAAATAGCAAATGATAATGGCGCCTTTCTAGGTCGTAGCAAATGACGTAGCTGAAGGCTATGCTAACTATCGTCTCGGCAAATGAGAGCGTAATTTGTCAGTGAACCATCGCTAGCAAAGTCTGCTGTACAACTGGAGCGAGTGCTAGGAAGTCTCTCTAGACCTGCCGTGTGTCGGCGCTCGGTCTGCAATCACTGATAGTGGCGACACGCGGGTCCGACGTATACTAACGGACCGCGGCCGATTTAAATGCTACCACCTAGCAAGTGTGGCGTCTGGCGGTGACACCACACGTTCAATGCGTCTAAGCACTATGGGACTTAACATCTGAGGTCATCAGTCCCCTAGACTTAGAACTACTTAAACCTAACTAACCTAAGGACATTGCACACATCCATGCCCGAGGCAGGATTCGAACCTGCGACCGTAGCAGCAGCGCGGTTCCGGACTGAAGCGCCTAGAACCGCTCGGCCACAGCGACCGGCACTCAAGTTCAACAGCTACACGATGTACTAAGCTGTATTGCAAACAAATTACTTTTATTACATTATAGCGCTGTACATATTATATTGTTATTGAATAATATATTATTGTATTAGAACGTTTTGTGGACGTTCTTATTACTATTATCAAAATCAGAAGCAATTATGACACACTTATCCTGGAGATGACAGCAAGTTATACACTGTAAAATAAAAAAATAAAAAAGTAAAAGAAAAAAACAGACCACCACGAAGAAATTATCTAAATAGGACAAAATCGGTAGATGTGATGTACATGTACAGACAACCAAATGATTACAATTTCAGAGGTTCTACATCTACATCTACATCTACATTTATACTCCGCAAGCCACCCAACGGTGTGTGGCGGAGGGCACTTTACGTGCCACTGTCATTACCTCCCTTTCCTGTTCCAGTCGCGTATGGTTCGCGGGAAGAACGACTGTCTCAAAGCCTCCGTGCGCGCTCTAATCTCTCTAATTTTACATTCGTGATCTCCTCGGGAGGTATAAGTAGGGGGAAGCAATATATTCGATACCTCATCCAGAAACGCACCCTCTCGAAACCTGGCGAGCAAGCTACACCGCGATGCAGAGCGCCTCTCTTGCAGAGTCTGCCACTTGAGTTTATTAAACATCTCCGTAACGCTATCACGGTTACAAAATAACCCTGTGACGAAACGCGCCGCTCTTCTTTGGATCTTCACAAATAGAGCAATTCCGTAACGTATTGACCCACCTCCGACCCTTATGCAAGGAGTTATTCAGCTTGGCATTGATTGATAGAGTTGTTGGATGCCCTCCTGAGGGGTATCGTGCCAAACTCTATAATGTTCAAGCGGACATTAACTTGCTGAAGAACAACAACACGGTGAGCAGAAATCGTAGACGTCCCACTGTGCTGTAGGGGTGCCCTGCTATGAAAAGAAATGAAATCCCAGACCATCATTCCGTGTTGTCAGACTGTGTGGCGGGCGATGATCTACTTGGTATGTGACCGCTTCCGGGGCGTCTCTAGACAGGTCTTCGGCCTGAAATGTCATTGATGGAGTTGTACTGCCTTTAGTGATGATTCCCGCGTAACAACTCTATCAATCAATGCCTAGCTGAATAACGGCTTGCGTGAGACCCAGAGGTGGACCGACATGTTATTGACTAGCAAATTGTGAACCTCTTTGTCTTGAATAAATCATCCAACTTTTCTTAAACTGAAACCATTTGTTTGTCTGTACATGTATATCACACCTACCGATTTACGGCCAGTTTGGATAATTACTTTCTGGGATATCATTTTCTTCGTGTGTAGAGTGTATTTGGATGGAAAAGGGGTTGGTTGGTTGATTGGTTGGTTTGGGGTAGGAGACCAGACAGCGTGGTCATCGGTCTCATCGGATTAGGGAAGGATTGGGAAGGAAGTCGGCCGTGCCCTTTCAGAGGAACCATCCCGGCATTTGGCTGGAGTGATTTAGGAAAATCACGGAAAACCTAAATCAGGATGGCCGGACGCGGGATTGAACCGTCGTCCTCAGGAAAAGGGGTAGGGATGGGGGAGGTAACAAAGCAGTGAGTCTTACCCCAGGACTGAGCTGTGGATCTGCTCGTGAGACAAATATCACACCACCTATAATGGTGAAACAATGGTTATGGTACGTAGTAATTTAATTCAGGTAATGCTGAGGGAATTTTAAGAAATGAAACATTAAAGGTGGTATTCACGTTCTGCTATTTGAGCAGCAAAATAACCGATGACAGCAGAATTAGACAGGATATTAAGTGCAGACTGACAACAGCAAGAAATATCGTTTCTGCAAAATTTCGAATACAAACAGCGATGATAACAAGTCTTTTCTAAGAGTAGTTTTCTGGAGTGTAGTCGAAAGCGAATTGCTGACTAGCAGTTCACACATGAAGAGAATAAAAGCTTATAAAATGTGGTGTTACAGAAGGATGCTGAATATTACACAGGTAGACTGTATACTGAAATACAGGATTAAATTGTGCAGAAAACAAATTTAGGCCCAACTTGACTAAAAGGTGGGATTAGTTGATGTGCTGTGGCATCAGTGGAATACTCACAAGGGAACCTCCCCATCGCACCCCCCTCAGATTTAGTTACAAGTTGCCACAGTGGATAGGCCATGAAAAACTAAACACAGATCAATTGAGAAAACAGGAAGAAGTTGTGTGGAACTGTGAAAAAATAAGCAAAATATACAAACTGAGTAGTCCATGGGCCACATAAGCAACATCATGGACTATATGAGCTCAGGAGCGCCGTGGTCCCGTGGTAGCGTGAGCAGCTGCAGAATGAGAGGTCCTTTGTTCAAGTCTTCCCTCGAGTGAAAATTTTACTTTATTTTTGCATAGTTATTATCTGTCCGTTCGTTCATTGACGTCTCTGTTCACTGTAATAAGTTTAGTGTCTGTGTTTTGCGACCGCATCGCAAAACCGTGCGATTAGTAAGACGAAAGGACGTGCCTCTCCAATGGGAACCGAAAACATTTGATCGCAAGGTCATAGGGCAACCGATTCCTCCACAGGAAAACACATCTGATATATTCTATACGACACTGGTGACGGCATGTGCGTCACATGACAGGAATATGTTGTCGACCCACCTAACTTGTACACTTGGCGAATGAGTAAAAAGATTCTTCTACCTTGCCCGATTTAGATTTTGTTGTGGATGTGATAATCACTCCCAAAAAAGTGATGAAAACGTAAGAGTTTGTCACATAAATTGAAAATAAAAAATTAAACTTTACACTCGGTGGAAGATTTGAACCAAGGACCTTCCGTTCCGCAGCTGCCCACGTTACCACAAGACCACGGCGCTCCTACGCTTTCAATGATCTTGATGTTGCCTATCATGCCACGAACTACTCAGTTTGTATATTTTGCTTATTTTTTCACAGTTCCACACAACTTCTTCCTGTTTTCTCAATTGATCTGTGTTCAGTTTTTCAAGGTCTACCCACTGTGCCAACTTATAACTAAATCTGAGGGGGGGTGCGATGGGGAGGTTCCGTTGTCAGTTAAGTAATGGAGAGATGTGTGGAGGATAAAAATATAATGACTCGACCACATTAACTGCCTTCAAATGGATGTAGGTTGCAGTAGTATCCGCATGGCGAAACCTCTTCAGCAGCACTCGTACCCGTCACGCGCTATGCACGCACACAGAAGCACGTGGCCGGCAGGTACTCCACGCGCTAACCCGCGGGGCTCACTCGCCGAGTGCGTTGCAAGCGGCCTGTGGCCATGACACGCGGCTGACACGTGGCGTGGCAAGGAGCGATGTGACACATGGCGTGTCAGGTACCGGTATGTGGCACTGGCGTGTCACGTGCGTTGTTTTGCTGCCTAGGTAACAGAATTCCTGAACTTCATCCATTTCGTTACCATCAATTCTGATCTTAAGTTTCTCATTGTCTCATTTCTGCTACTTCTCAATACTTTCGCCTTTCTTCGAATTACTTTCAGTCCGTCTTCTGTACTCATTACACTGCTCATTCCATTCAGCAGATCCTGTTTTTCTTCTTCACTTCCACTGAAGATAGCAATGTCATCAGTAAATCGTATTACTGACATCCTTTCATCTTTAATTTTAATTTCTCTCTTGACACTTTCTTTTACAGGGTGTTTCAAAAATGACCGGTATATTTGAAACGGCAATAAAAACTAAACGAGCAGCGATAGAAATACATCGTTTGTTGCAATATGCTTGGGACAACAGTACATTTTCAGGCAGACAAACTTTCGAAATTACAGTAGTTACAATTTTCAACAACAGATGGCGCTGCGGTCTGGGAAACTCTATAGTACGATATTTTCCACATATCCACCATGCGTAGCAATAATATGGCGCAGTATCTGAATGAAATTACCTGAAATCTTTGACAACGTGTCTGGCGGAATGGCTTCACATGCAGATGAGATGTACTGCTTCAGCTGTTCAATTGTTTCTGGATTCTGGCGGTACACCTGGTCTTTCAAGTGTCCCCACAGAAAGAAGTCACAGGGGTTCGTGCCTGGCGAATAGGGAGGCCAATCCACGCCGCCTCCTGTATGTTTCGGATAGCCCAAAGCAATCACACGATCATCGAAATATTCATTCAGGAAATTAAAGACGTCGGCCGTGCGATGTGGCCGGGCACCATCTTGCATAAACCACGAGGTGTTCGCAGTGTCGTCTAAGGCAGTTTGTACCGCCACAAATTCACGAAGAATGTCCAGATAGCGTGATGCAGTAATCGTTTCGGATCTGAAAAATGGGCCAATGATTCCTTTGGAAGAAATGGCGGCCCAGACCAGTACTTTTTGAGGATGCAGGGACGATGGGACTGCAACATGGGGCTTTTCGGTTCCCCATATGCGCCAGTTCTGTTTATTGACGAAGCCATCCAGGTAAAAATAAGCTTCGTCAGTAAACCAAATGCTGCCCACATGCATATCGCCGTCATCAATCCTGTGCACTATATCGTTAGCGAATGTCTCTCGTGCAGCAATGGTAGCGGCGCTGAGGGGTTGCCGCGTTTGAATTTTGTATGGATAGAGGTGTAAACTCTGGCGCATGAGACGATACGTGGACGTTGGCGTCATTTGGACCGCAGCTGCAACACGGCGAACGGAAACTCGAGGCCGCTGTTGGATCACCTGCTGCACTAGCTGCGCGTTGCCCTCTGTGGTTGTCGTACGCGGTCGGCCTACCTTTCCAGCACGTTCATCCGTCACGTTCCCAGTCCGTTGAAATTTTTCAAACAGATCCTTTATTGTATCGCTTTTCGGTCCTTTAGTTACATTAAACCTCCGTTGAAAACTTCGTCTTGTTGTAACAACACTGTGTTCTAGGCGGTGGAATCCCAACACCAGAAAAATCCTCTGTTCCAAGCTGTGGAGACAATGGAATAACGCCAATGATTAAGAGTGACGATTTTAAACAGGCTTATTTCAGCCCTTTTTACTATCAGTACAAAAAAAGCAGTTGCACATAGCCTTGGTTTCATTAAATTAATTTCCTAAAATAAGTACTATTCGTAAGAACTATGCATAGCTTTTTGAAAAGTGGAGATGGAGTCGATCTAAAGCATGTAATTATTTACACCTTGTGGTACTCCACTTTCCCAAAACTACGAAAAACTTACGCATAGAAAAATCTACAAGTGTAATTTTTTTAGCATCACCCGTTTTTAATCTCCAACTAGAAAGATATTAAATACCCACACAGTGTTGCAAGTTTTTATTACAGCCCATCCACAGCAAATTCTCATCTTAGATTAATGTGTTCTTCTAGTTCCAAATACGAAATGCGTATTCTACTAACTGTAGTATGTGGACAACAAATAATTGCTTGACTTTTACAATGTAAAGTGTCTCCCATTGTAACACTGCAGCAGATGACTGTCAAGTATTATTGGAGTCACAGAGGTAAAAATTTGAAGATATTTGGATTTTTCTAGACACAGAACACTGAAATAACACGAGGGACCGATGCTAGATCTGCAATGATCACTGTTACTTCAATTTTTTCTATCCTTCACTGTTGGATACTGTGATAAGCCAGTGCTAATTCTACTCCGTAGGCTTGCGACTGTGGCATTGACGTCACTCATTAAACCACACTTACCTGTGAACGGAGACAGATATCAACTCTCGTTTCAAAAATAAATGACAGTAAAAGTTACCCGCTACAAACTTTTTGTCACAACAAGATTCGTAAATGAAGCGTATGTGGTTGGCAAATAGCGTCATTTCACATATGTTACGAATTATTAAATAGTAAAGCGCTTATTAAGAAGCTAAGATTTTACACTACTAATTATAGAAAAATCAGATTTTTTTAGCTGGATACTTCTTTCAAAATCAATTGAGAAACTTTACAGAAGTAAAGACTCACGCGAAACGAAAGGCAAGATTTTCTTTTTTTTACAATGAAAGTAAGGCTTGCAAGGAAAAAAGAAATTCATAAAACGACGTGGCGTAGCCTTGTATACCGACAAGAGTTTGTAGGACATGAAAATCGGAGAATTTTCCTCTTCTCGCCGTCCTGGCCCGGCTCTCCGCGAGGGTGAAATGTAAATGTAACAAGGCACCCTGAGAGCAGCGACATGCGATGTGCCAACTCCTGACAGCGTGGCTGCAGCATATACGTACGCGTTAAGTGATAAATATAGCGCACACTGCAAATTCGCAACCAATATGCAAGCGAGTGCAAGCGCGTGGCATGGTGGTTGTTGAGCGCGTGACTTACGCCCTCGGCTGTCAAGAAGCGCTCACGCGTCTCTGTTATCAGGCGACATAGCGTGGATCATCTTCGGCAACTTCCGCCAGCGATCGGGAAGGGTAGTCGCCCTCTCTCTCGCACACCGCAGGCGCGTGCGGGGCACGTGGAGAGGCCATGCGCCTGCGGATCTCTAACAAGGGAACCTCCCCATCGCACCCCCCTCAGATTTAGTTATAAGTTGGCACAGTGGATAGACCTTGAAAAACTGAACACAGATCAATCGAGAAAACAGGAAGAAGTTGTGTGTAACTATGAAAAAAATTATTAAAATATACAAACTGAGTAGTCCACGCCAAGATATGTAACATCGGGGCACTAAAAAGCAAGTTGCTCCGTGGTCCCGTGGTTAGCGAGAGCAGCCAGGGAACGAGAGGTCCTAGGTTCAAGTCTACCTTCGAGTGAAAATTTTAATTTTTTATTTTCAGTTTATGTGACAAACTCTTGCGTTTTCATCACTATTTTGGGAGTGATTATCACATCTACAAGAAAACCTAAATCGGGCAAGGCAGAAGAATCTTTTTACCCATTCGCTAAGTGTACAAGTTAGGTGGGTCGACAACATATTCCTGTCATGTGACGCACATGCCGTCACCAGTGTCTTGTAGCATGTATCAGACGTGTTTTCCCGTGGAGGAATCGGTTGACCTATGACCTTGCGATCAAATGTTTTCGGTTCCCATTGGAGAGGCACGTCCTTTCGCCTACTAATCGCACGGTTTTGCGGTGCGGTCGCAAAACACAGACACAAAACTTATTGCAGTGAACAGAAACGTCAATGAACGAACGGTCAGATCATAACTTTGCGAAAATAAAGCAAGTAAAATTTTCATTCGAGGGAAGACTTGAACCAAGGACCTCACGTTCTGCAGTTACGCTAACCACGGGACCACGGCGCTGCTGAGCTCGCACTCTCCTTGATGTTGCCTATCTTGCGTATGGAGTACTCGATTTGTATATTTTACTGATTTTTTTTCACGGTTCCACATAACTTCTTCCTGTTTTCTCGATTGATCTGTGTTCAGTTTTTCAAGGCCTATTCACTGTGCCAACTTATAACTAAATCTGAGGGGGGTGCGATGGGGAGGTTCCCTTGTAAGTAGAAATGCACAGATGAATAGGGCTGCACACTATAGACAAGCGCGGTGAACTGCATCATTCCAGTATTCAAAATGAAAACTGAAATAGTGATAAATACTCAAGAGCAACACAAATGTAACAGCCCTAAGCAGAATTACGACAATTTATATGGACTTTGCTGTAATTAGCATTTGCTGAACGCACGAAACTTGGGGGGGGGGGGGGGGGTAGTGTTGGATACTTGAGTAACAAAGATTTATGTCTGAGTGACGTGGCCCTGTGGTTAATATACTGACCTCGCATTTGCGGCAGCTGGATTCATAACCCAGTCAGGAATTATTATGGCTTCGTGAAACAACTAAGATGAATGACGGCATGAAGTCTTCAAAACATCAGAATTTAATTTCCTGTCCGTACCAAAGTCCTGTTATTTCCACTACGGAACGGTTAATGCCTTGTTGTTAAGACGATTTTGAGAAATAAAATGAGAAGCTTTCTCAGGCAAGCTTTCGTCTCATAGGGCGGTGATTTTGCTGTATTAATTTCTGAAGCATCTGTTTTTACTAAAATCCAGTGTTTGTCTTCTCTGTACGATTGGTGATACTTTCGGATCTGTCTTGTACGTTACAGAGATAGTTTTTATATCTTGTCTGCATTCTTTATAGCGTAAGATCTGACAAGAAGTACACATCATACCATAATGGACACAAAATACGTGTGCATCTACATCTACGTGATTATCCTGGGAGAGGCTTCATCGAACCACTTTCAAGCTGTTCCTCTACCGTTCCACTCTTGAACGGAGCGAGAAAAACGAGCACTGCAGTCTTTCTGTGCGAGATCTGATTTCTCTTAGTCTGTTTCATTATGTTAACGATTTCTTTCTATTTCAGTGAGCGTCAGCAAAATATTTTCGCATTCAGGGAGGAAAAAGCTGGAGATAGCAATTTCGTGGAAAGATCTCGACGCAACAAAGAATAACGTTGTTTTAATTATTGCCAGCCCAATTCGCGTATTATATCGGTGACACAATTCCCCCTGTTTCGCGATAATATACACTGAGCTGCCGTTCTTCGAACTTTTTCGATGTCCTCAGTTCTGTCTGGTAAGGACCCCATACCGCACGGTAATACTCTAGGAGAGAACCTACAAGCGTAGCGTAGGCAGTCTCATAGTGGATTTGTTGAACCTTCCAAGTGGTCTCTCGATAAAACAGTTTTTGGCTCGCCTTCCCCACAAAACTTATATATGTAATCGTTCCAGCTATTCTCGTTTAGCCGCACAGGATTACCCGAGCGGTCGCCGGCACGGTAGCTCACCGTGTTCGGTCAGAGGGTAACGTGCCCTCTGTAATAAAAAACTGAGTTAACAGATCAACAACGAACTCAAATGGATGTCTTACGACGTCCGCCCCGAGCAGATACAACGAACTAAAGCGCACAAAATGAAAATTGAAAAAAAAAAAAAAAAAAAAAAGATCTAAGGCGATGCAGTCATGGAATGAACGGCTAGTCCCGTCAGAGGTTCGAGTCCTCCCTCGGGCATGAGTGTGTGTGTTTATCCTTAGGATAATTTAGGTTAAGTAGTGCGTAAGCTTAGGGGCTGATGACCTTAGCAGTTAAGTCCCATAAGATTTCACACACATTTGAACATTTTTATTCTCGTTTAAGTTATTTTTAATTGTAATCCCTAAGTATTTCGTTGAATATACAACCTTTAGATCTGTATAATTTATCGTATAATCGAAATTTAGTTGATTTCATTTAGTACTCATGTGGATGACATCATAGTTTTCATTATTTAGAATCAATTGCCACTTTCCGCACCGTACAGGTGTCTAAATCATTTCGCAATTGGTTTTCATAATCTGATTACTTTACAAACAATGATAACATCATTTGCAAACAATCTAAGAGAGTTGTTCAGATTGTCTCCTGTGTCGTTTACGTTCATCAGGAGCAGCAGAATGCCTATAACACTTCCTTGGGGAACCCCAGACACTACTTCCATTGTACTGGATGACTTCCCCTGTTAGTACGAAATTGAAATGGTTCAAATGGCTCTGAGCACTAAGAGACTTAACATCCGAGGTCATAAGTCCCCTAGACTTAGAACTACTTAAACCTAACCAACCTAAGGACATCACACACATCCAAGCCCGAGGCAGGATTCGATCCTGCGACCGTAGCAGCAGCGTGGTTTCCGATGGAAGCGCCTAGAACCGCTCGGCCACAGGTCCTGCCCGTGTTAGTACGAACTGTGATCTTTCTGACAGGGAACCACGAAAGTCATACAACTGAGGCGATACTCCATAGCCACGCAATTTGATCAGGAGCCGCTTCTGAGGACCGGTGTCGAAAGCCTTCTGGAAATCTATAAATATGGAATCAATTTAACATCCCCTGCTGATAGTTCTCAATACTTCGTGAGAATAAAGAGCTAGTTTGTGTTTCACAAGAACGATATTTTCTGATTACATGCTGATGATTTGTCAATAAATAGTTTTCTTCGGGATCATTTTTTATGTTCGAAAGCAATTGTAATTTTACCAAATCGTCCAAATTAACTTAGCAAGTAGCTGCAGATGATTTTTATAGTTAAAACGAAATTAATGCACACAGTTTTGAAATTTGTCCCCGCGTATTTCTGCACAGTTTAGCGTTGAAGGGAAACTGCTGTGAGGGCTGAGTGCCGGACTGCAGGGGGAGTATGTCAACATTCGATCGGCAGAAGTTTCCAGTTAAGTGGTCGCCAAACGTGCCCGAGAATGGAGAATGGCGTAGGCGACCGGGGCACCGTTATTGGCGAGCTCTATATAGTGGCAGCAGGCAGCGGGGTGAACTTGACAAGTGGGTCGCAGGTGGTTGCCATGGCGACGGCTCGGCCGTGACCAGCTGCGCCCCCTGCGCGCCGCGGCAGCCGATCGAAGCTGCCAGCGCGGAGCACCGCGGCTCTCTGTCAAGGTCGGGCGCGTCGCGCGCCGCGCATGTCCAACCCCGTAACCTTGCCCGTACTTTTCCGACAGCCAATGGGCGCGCGCCGCCGCCGCTGCCGCCGCCCCTGTGGCAACCTGTTACGCTGCTCGCCCGCCACGCCCTTCAGCCCCATTGCACGGAGCGCTGCTAGAGGTGCGAAGCTAACGCTCCCACCAGAGTATGCGCTGTCCCCATTTGCGGCTTCACAAAATACTAGAAGGTTCCAGAACGCTGATATTAAGTTGATTCCGTGTAGCAGGGATGGGAAATATCGACCGGTTAAAACTGATACCGGTATTTTTCGGTATTTGTTCGGTCTCTGTCATAACAAGTATTTTTTTTATTTTCTACTGATAACCGAATAAAAAGAACAAAATATCAATTAGCCATAGCTGCTGTGCTAAAATTTTTCGTTGTTTTAAAAAAATAAAGCACTCCGTCATCAGGTCACAAGTGGCCCATCGGGACCATCCGATCGCCGTGTCATCCTCAGATAATGATGCGGATAGGAGGGGCGTGTGGTCAGCACGCCGCTCTCCCGGTCGTTACGATGGTTTTCTTTGACCTGAGCCGCTACTATTCGGTCGAGTAGCTCCTCAATTGGCATCACGAGGCTGGGTGCACCCCGAAAACTGGCAACAGCGCATGGCGGCCAGGATGATCACCCATCCAAGTGCCGGCCACGCCCGACAGCGCTTTTAAAAAAATAAGTGTAATTTTTATTTGTAAAATTTGCGTTCCTTTGAAATATTGAGTTGCTAGAAAATAGGATAAGCGATCTGTGCAATTTTGATAGCACTGCCGACAGGACCGACTAACAAGCACTTAGAGTTGGTACAGCATACTTGAGACACTAACGTTCCTGTTGCCGTGTGCTCGTGGCTTAAGGAAATTTGGAAATTTGTGGTAAGATCTTATGGGACGAAACTGCTGAGGTCATCGGTCAGTAAGTTTACACTCCACTTAATCTAACTTAAACTAACTTACGCTAAGGACAACACACGCACCCATGCCCGAGGGACGACTCGAACCTGTGATGGGCTGAACCGTGCGAGCCGGCCGGAGTGGCCGAGCGGTTCTAGGCGCTACAGTCTGGAACCACGCGCCCGCTACGATCGCAGGTTCGAATCCTGCCTCGGACATGAATGTGTGTGATATCATTAGGTTTGTTAGGTTTAAATATTTCTTAGTTCTAGGGGACTGATGACCTCACCAGTTAAGCCCCATAGTGCTCAGAGCCATTTGAGCCATTTTTGAGCCGTGCGGAACGTGACAAGGCCCTTATACTGCGCGGCGTGGCTTAACGTACGCGTGTACATGCAGTTTGCAAGACTTGGGCCCACCTGTGCTATACGGTCGTTTCTCGCTGTCGTCACCGCATATCCGTTATATTGCGGAATGGCACCGATCCCAGTCTGGAAATGCTTTTACCAAGTGACGTAGCAATGAATTTTAACCGTTCATTTGCTTTAAAAGATGAAAGACTTTCCTGCCATTTCTATGAAACAATAAAAGAGGCTGGAAATTATGGCAATTGTAACAAATTAAAAACTTAACAACAATTTATTCATAGTATAAAATAAAAATAGAGAGTAGGTGATCTGCTCCTGTGTTTAAGTAACTTGCCTTCATCTTCTCATTATTCTGGAAGGCTCAGTGGATCAACTCAAGTATGCATATATCCTAGGGGAACATGTCCACCCCTACATGCACTTTTTGTACTGTCACGATGGCATCTACTAGCAGAACAATGCAACGTGTAACACAGCTTGCATTGCACGTGTGCGGGTACGAGGTGCATTCAAGTTCTAAGGCCTCCGATTTTTTTTCTAATTAACTTCTCACCCGAAATCGATGAAACTGGCGTTACTTCTCTACGTAATCGCCCTGCAGACGTAGACATTTTTCACAACGCTGACGCCATGATTCCATGGCAGCGGCGAAGGCTTCTTTAGGAGTCTGTTTTGACCACTGGAAAATCGCTGAGGCAATAGCAGCACGGCTGGTGAATGTGCGGCCACGGAGAGTGTCTTTCATTGTTGGAGAAAGCCAAAGTCACTAGGAGCCAGGTCAGGTGAGTAGGGAGCATGAGGAATCACTTCAAAGTTGTTATCACGAAGAAACTGTTGCATAACGCTAGCTCGATGTGAGGGTGCGTTGTCTTGGTGAAACAGCACACGCGCAGCCCTTCCCGGACGTTTTTGTTGCAGTGCAGGAAGGAATTTGTTCTTCAAAACATTTTCGTAGGATGCACCTGTTACCGTAGTGCCCTTTGGAACGCAATGGGTAAGGATTACGCCCTCGCTGTCCCAGAACATGGGCACCATCATTTTTTCAGCACTGGCGGTTACCCGAAATTTTTTTCGTGGCGGTGAATCTGTGTGCTTCCATTGAGCTGACTGGCGCTTTGTTTCTGGATTGAAAAATGGCATCCACGTCTCATCGATTGTCACAACCGACGAAAAGAAAGTCCCATTCATGCTATCGTTGCGCGTCAACATTGCTTGGCAACATGCCACACGGGCAGCCATGTGGTCGTCCGTCAGCATTCGTGACACCCACCTGGATGACGCTTTTCGCATTTTCAGGTCGTCATGCAGGATTGTGTGCACAGAATCCACAGAAATGCCAACTCTGGAGGCGATCTGTTCAACAGTCATTCGGCGATCCCCCAAAACAATTCTGTCCACGTTCTCGATCATGTCGTCAGACCGGCTTGTGCGAGCCCGAGTTTCTTTCGGTTTGTTGTCACACGATGTTCTGCCTTCATTAAACTGTCGCATCCACGAACGCACTTTTGCCACATCGCCGGCCGCGGTGGCCGTGCGGTTCTAGGCGCTTCGGTCCGGAATCGCGAGACTGTTACGGTCGCCGGTTCGAATCCTGCCTCAGGCATGGAAGTGTGTGATGTCCTTAGGTTAGTTAGGCTTAAGTAGTTCTAAGTTCTAGGGGACTGATGACCTCAGATGTTAAGTCCCATAGTGCTCAGAGGCATTTGAACCATTTTTTGACACATCCATAACTCCATCACCACATGTCTCCTTCAACTGTCGATGAATTTCAATTGGTTTCACACCACGCAAATTCAGAAAGCCAATGATTGCACGCTGTTCAAGTAAGGAAAACGTCGCCATTTTAAGTATTTAAAACAGTTCTCATTCTCGCCACTGGCGGTAAAATTCCATCTGCCGTACGGTGCTGCCATCTCTGGGACGTATTGACAATGAACGCGGCCTCATTTTAAAACAATGCGCATGTTTCTATCTCTTTCCAGTCCGGAGAAAAAAATCGGAGGCCTTAGAACTTGAATGCACCTCGTAGAAGAACACCAGAATTAATTTATCGTACTCCCTTGGTCATCGAACTCCCTGGATTTTAACCCAATTGAGAATCTGTGCGACCACTTCAAATTGGGCTGTTCGAGCCATGAATCATCAACCGAGAAATTTGGTGCAGCTGGTCACGTCACTGGAGTGAACTTCCAGGATCTCTCCTCCTGCACGTCCGCGCTGCAGATGGTGATTATCCAAGATTTTGATAAAAGATTGAAATAAACATGGAATTTTATTTTACTGACAGAAAAACAGTTCCATGACGTCACGTCTCTGTGCTGTGATGGACTGACAGAAGCAAGCTGAATAAACGCTGAAATGTGTTATAACTACTGTACGAGGTATTTAAAATCTAGAGCAGTTAAAATACGCTCTTCCGATACGTTGACATATTACAGCATTCTCAAGACGTGTTTTTTGGGTGGTTTGTCTTAGGCAAGGCTCGGGAAATATCACGAGTCTCAGAAACGTGCATTCAAACGAATCAAAGCGTCTGTGCTGCGGTGGAATGCCACTATCATTCTTAATCCCATGTGTCACGTATCATGAAACATCGAGGTAAATGGCACAACTAGGACAAGACAGTATGGATTCATAGTAAAGACGATGGAAAGACTCTACCCCACCGAGGAAGATATCCATGCAGTATTCACGAGTTCGCCGAAACAATGTCGAGGATTGTTCGGAGTATTTTAAGGGACTCGTGATCTCCGGTTACAGAGTAAAATGTAATTTTGATTTCTTCTGTATGATACCCCAGTCACCTAAGTTTCTATGAAAATACCTTCAAAACAGTGAAAAAGCCTGTGATACGCAAACACCGAAAGGTACAATACAAAACACAGAGTAGTGCAACAACGCACAGACGAAACAAAACTGCTGTGGTTGGTCGTCGTCGCTGCGGGAAAAGCTCTGCATAGATTCGTTGTGCTCCTCACCATGGCATTTAGTGAACTCATATACGAGGTGCACACGACCAGCTTACACATACTACTGTCATTGTTAATGTACAAGAGGCATTCAGAAAGTAATGCAACACATTTTCTTCAACTAATTTCGGTTGAAAAAAATTGGAAATTGTTGTGGGACATTTTGGAATATATTCGCTTTAGCCCCTACAGTTTCATGAAATTTTGCTGCCTCGTAACTCTGTACGTAGCCTTCAAAATGGCATCTGTACAGAGAGCTGTCTTTGAGATTCTTTTGGCGGAAAACCGGAGCGTCGCAGATATCATAAGCGCTTGCAGAATGTCTACGGATACCTGTCAGTGAACAAAAGCACGGTGAGTCGTTGAGCGAAACGTCTATCATCATCACAACAAGGTCGTATAAACCTATCCGATCTCCCGCGTGCCCGGCCTGCCGCACACAGCTATGGCTCCTGTAATGTGGGAACGTGCGGACACTCTCATTCGAGGTGATCGACGGGTCACAATAAAACACTTTGCTGCACAACTGGACGTCTCTGTTGATAGTGCTTTCACACTCATGCACTAGTTAGGGTCAAAATTTGTTGCCCACTGGGTTCCTCGCCGACAAACAGAAGACCATAATGAGGAACAGGGACCGTCTGTGCGGAGTTGCTCGCGCGTTACGAGGATAATCGTGCCAGTTTTCGTCGAACATCACCTCTCCTCCGAAAGCAGTTCAAAGCTGCACCCTCAGCCGGCAAAGTTTTTTTACTGAAGGGGTTATTCTGTTTAATGTCCTCCCTCATGGTGCAATGATCAACTACAGTGTATATTGCACAACCGTCCGTCGCCACAGAAGTCCAAACGAACTTCTTCTGCACAACAACGTAATGCCTCAAACAAATCTGCGCATCCCATAGGAGTTCACAAAACTTCATTAGACTATTCTTCCTCATCGACACCACAGTCTGGATCTCGCACCTTCTGGCTTCCATCTGTTTAGCCCAATGAAGGATGCACTCTGTGGGAAGCAGCACTGGGGAGCTTATTGATGCAGCAAGAGTTGTCTCCGACGTCGATCAGTATAATGGTACCAGAGGCCACACAGGCTTACAGGTCCTCCAGGTAAAGTGGAGTAGAGTCGTCGCATTCAACAGAGGTTATGTTGAAAAGTAGGGTTTTGAAGCCAGAAGAGTGGGGGATAATATCGTATATTGAAATGCAGAACAAACCAACAGGCTTTCATTAAAAAAATCTGTTGCGTTATTTACTGAACGCCCCTCGTACACATAACACTGCCAAAACAAACAAGACAGTATAGAGCAATACTGAATGCAAGCTTGAGCTCGAAGAGTGAAATGGCATTATAAGTTTCAGCAGCAAATACCTTGAGTGAAGGAACAATGCTTTCACACAAGACATAAAGTACATACTGTAGACGTTTACACTGTTATCCAGATATTTTGTGTGCAATAAAGATACTAAGATAAATGAGGGTAAGGAATCACAAGAAATACTGTAACCAGGCACTAGCACCTTATAACAAAATATGAAATATCCTTGAACAACCTCCGAAATTTTGTCGCTAATATTGGCGTTCGTCCTGATGTCACATAAAAAAAAGCCTCTGAGCACTATGGGACTTAACATCTGAGGTCATCAGTCCCCTAGAACTTAGAATTACTTAAACCTAACTAAGGACATCACACACATCCATGCCCGAAGCAGGATTCGCACCTGCGACCGTAGCAGTCGCGCTGTTCCGGACTGAAGCACCTAGAACCGTTCGGCCACCGCGCCAGGCCTAATGCCACACAGTAATAATTTTTTAATTAATAATTCGTCCGTAATACGGAATAAATCAGTAATATGCCCACATAGTTCCTGAGCTCTACTCTTCAGAGAATCAAAAGTGTAAATTAATAATTACCAAAATTTAAGCCCTTGCCCAAGGCTTTCGAAAAGAGTCTGGTTAAGGTAGGTAATACCTCTGCAAATTGAAGGATGATTAAACAGACTGAAACGATAATAACGTCTGGCTAATTGAGCGTTCATATGGATGAAAGACAAAGCTAACAATACGATGACAATTAATAGCTTTCTAAAATCACGGTTTGGATGAATAACGGCTGCAATTCACTTTTTCTCTGCCAAATAGCGAAGCGAGCACGTTTAATTCACAAGGAAGGAGGCTGAATATTTTATAGCTATCTGAGACGACTTTCTGTAATTTTTATGAAGTTAATGTATATTTTTTTTATCTAGACACGTATGATTATGCTTGGGAGCAAAGTGTGTAATCCCGTTCTTAATGTCTTGAGGGTGGCGTGTTGTTGCGCCGAAACTGATAGTTTTAGCCAGGAAGTGACATACAGCTATTATGCCAAATCATTATTATTCAAAAATATCAGTAGTCATTGTCTCCTTCAAATTGTAATAGTGCCTGGCTTTCGGATAATCTTGCCGGTAGCTGCTCGTAGCTACGCCGCGATGTTGTGCGGGTAGCCTATCTACGTTACGATTCCCCTTCAGTGTCACGTTGGTTTGCAACGATCTCCTTCACTTTATTGTGGAAAGTAGCGGATATCTGACGTACCCTGTTATTTTTTTCTTTGTCAATTCATCAGTCTTTCGACTGGTTTAATGACGTCCGTCTTTTCCTGTCTGGTGCTGATATTTTCGTCAGTGCGTAATTATTACACCATCATCCTGTGTAACACGTTTTGTACATTCTAGACCTGATCCACCCATACTGCTATCGTCTCTACCGCATCTTACAGCACTAGCTTGACTATTCCTAGATGGCGTAGGAGGTGTCCACTAATCTAAGCCCTTACTGTGGTAAATACACTATGTGATCAAAGGTATCTGGGCACCCCCAAAAAACATACGTTTTTCATATTAGGTGCATTGTGCTGCCACCTACTGCCAGGTACTCCATAACAGCGACCTCAGTAGTCATTAGACATCGTGAGAGAGCAGAATGGGGTGCTCCCCGGAACTCACGGACTTCGAACGTGGTCAGGTGATTACCTGTCACCTGTGTCATACGTCTGTACGCGAGATTTCCACACTCCTAAACATCCCTAGGTCCACTGTTTCCGAACTGATAGTGAGGTGGAAACGTGAAGGGACACGTTCTACCGATGTTACTACAAGATATTTCGCTGCATGACAGAATGGCGATGTACTTCCAACATGATGGATGTCCGGCACATAGCTCGCGTTCGGTTGAAGCGGTATTGAATAGCATATTTCATGACAAGTGGATTGGTCGTCGAAGCACCATGCCATGGCCAGCACGTTCACCGGATCTGACGTCCCTGGATTTGTTTCTGTAGGGAAAGTTGGCGGATATTTGCTATCGTGATCCACCGACAACGCCTGACAACATGCGTCTGCGCATTGTCAATGCGTGTGCGAACATTACGGAAGGCGAACTACTCGCTGTTGAGAGGAATGTCGTTACACGTATTGCCAAATGCATTGAGGATGACGGACATCATTTTGAGCATTTATAGCATTAATGTGGTATTTACAGGTAATCACGCTGTAACAGCATGCGTTCTCAGAAATGATAAGTTCACAAAGGTACATAGATCACATTGGAACAACCGAAATAAAAAGTTCAAACGTATCTACGTTCTGTATATTAATTTAAAGAACCTGCGTGTTACCAGCTGTTCGTCTAAAATTGTGAGCCATATGTTTGTGACTATTACAGCGCCATCTATCACAAAGCGAAAAAAGTGTTCCAACTAAAACATTCATATTTCTTTACGTACTACACGAATATGTAATAAAAAATGGGGGGTTCCTATTTCTAAAAAAAAAAAAAAACGCAGTTAATATCCGTTTGACCTATGGCAGTGCCATCTAGCGGGCCAACCATAGCGCCATCTGGTTTCCTCCTTCAAGCTAGACAAGTTTCGTTCTCTGTAGTTTTTTCGTTTGACGCTTATTTCGTGAGATATTTGGCCCAGTCACGATCAATGGACCACCCTGTATAGTCCATTGTGCACATATCACAGTAGTTGATCTTAAGGGTGGGTCTGTGTCAAGGGTGATCCTGGTATAGAACTCAGTCACAGTACCCACATTATCACGCTACCTTGTAATTTCGTAAGAGATCGACTTATCCATGGGTAGTGTCTTTGCCTTGACTTCTACAGCCTCCGAAATTCTTTACGTGATACGAGGGAAAAGGTTGCTTCGGTCTGAGCTTGTGTTTTGCTATAAAATTACAGGAAAACTACGTATTAGATTAGATGAATTAAATCAATATTAGTTTTCAATGTTGTAAAGTTACGGACGTAATGTAGAGTGTACCAAAGGGACTTTACAACTTTGAAAATAGGTGATAGAGGAAACCATACTGGTTGACATCGTCATCATTCTTCTAAGATAAAAGAAGTTACAAGAAGATACAAAACTATACTGGCTGACACTGTCACCTTTCTTATAGAAACAAGAAGATACAGTCAGGCTCCTACTGCCATCTGCTACACACTTGGAAAGGACAAAATACGTATTTGACTTCTGTGTTTTCTTAGTAGTGGATTTCTTAAATTTAATGCGTTTTTTTTCTCTCTCTATTTAAGAGATTTATTCTCACTTTTTTTATAACTGAAAAGTATTGTCAGGCTATCTGTAGCGTAGTTTTCATTTCTGCTAGAGCCAGATTCACCGCTCATAAGGCGCCAGTCTCCGTTTTTGACAAATCAGAATGTCAGCAAGTTGGTACCTAGGCGTCTGTCTGTGTTTTTATACAGAGTTCTTAAGTTAATGATTCTGAGATGGGTAGTATGTGTGCATGCCGTGTGCGGGCATAAGAGGAGCTGACTGCAGTTCGGCAACACCTAAATGTGCTTGTGGCTACAGTCAGAGAATCTGGCGCGTTGCATGAGATATCTAAGATACCGCTCGATGGCGAGTGTTCATCAGAGACAAGAGTATCGTCAAGAGAGCTCCAGTGAAGTGTGATGGGACCACTGTTATTTTCTGTATATATAAACGCTCTGGCAGAGAGGGTAAACAGCAGTCTACAACTGCCTGATGATGATGCCGTGATGTACGGGAAGATGTTGTCATTCAGTCGCTGTAGGAGGATACGAGATGATTTTGACAAAATTTCTAGTTGGTGTCATTAATGCCAGCTAGCTCAAAGTGTAGAAAAATGTAAGTTAATCAAGATAAGTAGAAAAAACAAACCAATAACATCAGAGTACAGCATGAATAGCGAGCTGCTTGATAAAACATTAGGCGGAACGTTGCAAAGCAATACGAAATAGAATGGGCATGTAAGGATTGTAGCAGGAAAAGCGAATGGTTGACTTCGGTTTATAGGGAGAATTTTAATAAAGTTTGGTTAATCAATAAAGGAGGCCACGTATAGGAACTAGTGCGATCCATTGATGAGTACTGTTCGAGTGTTTGGGTTCCGCACCAGGTTTGATCAAAAGCAGAGACCGAAGCAGTTCAGAGGCGGGCTGCTAGATTTGTTACTAGTAGGTTCGTACAACACGCAGGTATTATACAGATTCTTCGGGAACTCAAACGGGAATCCTTGGAAGGAAGGCGACATTCTTTTCGGGAAGCACTACTGAGAAAAATTTAAGGACTAGCGTTTGGGGTTGACTGCCTAACGATTCAGTATAAAAGCATAGATATTTGTGAGAAAATTAATATTGTCGGTCGGAATAGTTGAGCACAGTATGTCTCGAATAGTATTATATCCAGAATTACCGATAAATGCAGTCAAATGATACCACATTTGACGTCAGTAGTACAGAATGTAACGAGACACCAACGGTTCAGGCGGTAGAGTGTTGTATAAAGGCAGTCGGCTCTGTGCGATGTTACTGTGTGCGTACGAACCTTTACTGCATATAGGAAACAGACACCACTAATGACAATGCGTGTTGCGTACGTAAACCACGACTGTCACAATGCCATGCGGAACCCAGTAATCATGTGCCGAAAAAGCAAAAATCGGTACGTTGAAGGAAATGGGACTCTCTAATCATCAAACTGCCTAGAAGATGAACAGTTCAAGTTCACAGTAATAATTTCGTTAGATTGGGCACACGATGTGGACAGATCGAAAATATGGGCAAAGTAGAAAATTATCTGAGACACAGAAAGATTTACTTTTGAGCAAAGCAAGGTCTACAAACCGTTATTCTTCTCAGCTTGTTGCTGATTTACTTTTGCCAATAACTGCCAGCCGTGCACGGCAAATTTCGTCACATGACAATCATCTCACATTCAAGAAACTGCTGCAGAAACCCACTCTAAACTCCAAACATAAACAGGCTAGATTGAAGTTTCTCGAAAATCTTATGTTATGGACTTCAGAATGGCACAAAGTGATCTTCAGTGATGAGAAGAAGTTTAATTTAGACGGGCAGGCTGGATTTCAATATGAGTGGCATGTTCTGATAACATAGCAGCAGGTAAGAATGAACAGAAGACTAGAATGAACTCTAACGTCTACACTGAGATGCTAGATGGAGTTTTGGTTAGACTGTATGAGGACCTAGGGACGAAAGTGTAATGTTTCTACAAGATAATGCAACTGCACATGCTTCAACTACAACCAAAAAGTGGTCTGAAGTTAAAGATATCGATATGCTGCCCTGGCTTGCACGTAGCTCGGATTTAAACTCCGCGGAAAACCTTTGGGGAATACTTGCAAGGCCTGTTTAAATACATCGATGATAATTTGAGGCCGTATGTGAGCCGAAAACATCGAAACTAAAAGTGGATGACAAATTCACTGCAAGAACTACAAACCCTAACAGCCGAAGTGGCCGTGCGGTTAAAGGCGCTGCAATCTGGAACCGCAAGACCGCTACGGTCGCAGGTTCGAATCCTGCCTCGGGCATGGATGTTTGTGATGTCCTTAGGTTAGTTAGGTTTAACTAGTTCTAAGTTCTAGGGGACTAATGACCTCAGCAGTTGAGCCCCATAGTGCTCAGAGCCATTTTTAGAATCAATGTCGAAGAGAATTAAGAAGAACAGAGGTTGGACAAATGTACTAACAATGTGATAGCACAACAGGACGGAGAGTGCTTCTATACCAGTTTCTAAGTAGGAAATGCAAACGCCTTCCTTTGTTACTCGTGTTATGAAAGAAACTGTATAATTCCGTCGTGATTGTGTCTTATACGCTGAAGCGCCAAAGAAACTCGTATAAGGACGCGTATTCAAATACAGAGATGTGTAAACAGGCAGAATACGGCGCTGTGGCCAGCAACGCCTACATGAGATATTAGCTCGGTTACTGCTGCTACAATGGCAGGTAAACAAGGTTTAAGTGAGTCTGAACGTGGTGTTATAGTCGGCACAAGAGCGATGGGACACAACATGTCCGAGGTAGTGATGAAGTGGTGACTTTCCCGTAGCACCATTTCACGAGAGTACCGTGTATATCAAGAATCCGGTACAACATCAAAACTAAGACATCGCTGTGGCCGGAAAAAGATTCTGCAAGAACGGGACGAACGACGACTGAAGAGAATCGTTCAACATGACAGAACTGCAACATTTCCCCAAATTACTGCAGATTTCAATGCTGGACCATCAACAAGTGTCAGCGTGCCAACCATTCAACGAGACGTCATCAATGTGGCTTTCGGAGCCCAAGGGCCGCTAGTGTACCCCTGTTGACTGCACGATACAGATCTTTAAGCCTCGCCTGGGCCCGTCAACTCTGACATTGAACTGTTGATGACTGGTGGGACTGGTCGGACGAGTCTCGTTTCAAATTTTATCGAGCGCATGAACGTCTGCTGGTAAGGAGACAACCTCATGAATCCGTAGATCCTCCATGTTAGCAGGGGACTGTTCAAGCTGGTGGAGGCTCGGTAATTCTGGGGCGTGTGCAGCTGGAGTGATATGGGACACCTGATACGTCTAGATACGACTCTGACAGGTGACACATACGTAAGCGCCCTGTCTAATCACCTGCGTTCATTCACGTCCATTGTTCATTCCGACGGACTTGGGAAATTCCATCACACTACCGCTGGCCACCAAACTCCTCAGATATGAACATTATTCAGCATATCTGGGATACCTTGCAACGTGCTGTTCAGAAGAGATCTCCACCTCCTCGTAGTCTTACGGATTTATGGACAGGCCAGCAGGTTTCATGCTGTAAGTTCCCTCCAGCACTACTTCAGACATCAGTCGAGTGCTTGCCACGTCGTGTTGCGGTGCTTCCGCGTGATCGTGGGGCCCCTACACGATGTTAGGTAGGTGTACTAATTTCTTTGGCTCTTCAGTGTATGTATCTACTACTTTTGTACTAGGGCAGTTCAATAAGTAATGCAACACTTTTTTTTTCTCGGCCAATTTTGGTTGAAAAAACCGGAAATTTCTTGTGAAATATTTTCAAACATTCCCGCTTCGTCTCGTATAGTTTCATTGACTTCCGACAGGTGGCAGCGCTGTACGGAGCTGTTAAAATGGCGTCTGTAACGGATGTGCGTTGCAAACAACGGGCAGTGATCGAGTTTCTTTTGGCGGAAAACCAGGGCATCTCAGATATTCATAGGCGCTTGCAGAATGTCTACGGTGATCTGGCAGTAGACAAAAGCACGGTGAGTCGTTGGGCAAAGCGTGTGTCATCATCGCCGCAAGGTCAAGCAAGACTGTCTGATCTCCCGCGTGCGGGCCGGCCGTGCACAGCTGTGACTCCTGCAATGGCGGAGCGTGCGAACACACTCGTTCGAGATGATCGACGGATCACCATCAAACAACTCAGTGCTCAACTTGACATCTCTGTTGGTAGTGCTGTCACAATTGTTCACCAGTTGGGATATTCAAAGGTTTGTTCCCGCTGGGTCCCTCGTTGTCTAACCGAACACCATAAAGAGCAAAGGAGAACCATCTGTGCGGAGTTGCTTGCTCGTCATGTGGCTGAGGGTGACAATTTCTTGTCAAAGATTGTTACAGGCGATGAAACATGGGTTCATCACTTCGAACCTGAAACAAAACGGCAATCAATGGAGTGGCGCCACACCCACTCCCCTACCAAGAAAAAGTTTAAAGCCATACCCTCAGCCGGTAAAGTCATGGTTACAGTCTTCTGGGACGCTGAAGGGGTTATTCTGTTCGATGTCCTTCCCCATGGTCAAACGATCAACTCTGAAGTGTATTGTGCTACTCTTCAGAAATTGAAGAAACGACTTCAGCGTGTTCGTAGGCACAAAAATCTGAACGAACTTCTCCTTCTTCATGACAACGCAAAACCTCACACAAGTCTTCGCACCCGAGAGGAGCTCACAAAACTTCAGTGGACTGTTCTTCCTCATGCACCCTACAGCCCCGATCTCGCACCGTCGGATTTCCATATGTTTGGCCCAATGAAGGACGCAATCCGTGGGAGGCACTACGCGGATGATGAAGAAGTTATTGATGCAGTACGACGTTGGCTCCGACATCGACCAGTGGAATGGTACCGTGCAGGCATACAGGCCCTCATTTCAAGGTGGCGTAAGGCCGTAGCATTGAATGGAGATTACGTTGAAAAATAGTGTTGTGTAGCTAAAAGATTGGGAAATAACCTGGTGTATTTCGATGCTGAATAAAACAACCCCTGTTTCAGAAAAAAAATGTGTTGCATTACCTATTGAACTGCCCTCGTAGTAAATTCGATATACGTATGCTTCAGACATTGTACAATTACTTTTGTGGAACCCTGCCTTTATACTGGTTTCCAATACTATACTGCTTCGAACGTACATATCGCACAAGCATCGTGGACGTACGATTAGAGAAAGAAGGGCCCCTACCGAGGCATACAGAGAGTCGTTTCGCTCTGGCTCTGTTTGCGAGTGGAACAGAAAAGGAAAGAACCATACGGTGGCTTGCACAGTATATACGTAGCTGTAGCTGTAGATTTTGCATCGCACACTGTAAGGTGGTTTTCACAGTATAGATAGGGTGAAAAGTATTTAAACCGACAAACTCTGGGAGGTTGTAGGGGACATCAAAACAAATATTTTTCCCTAATGTCATTTTTTCCTGTGGGGATTATTTAAACCGGTGGAAGCCATATTACGCTCTTCAGTTGTTAGAGGCCGTATTACGATCTTCAGTTGTTAGAGGGCGTATTACGCTCTTCAATTGTAGACAACTTTTGTCCACCAATGTAGCAGCGCATTGTCTTTGTTTACTAACGGACCGATACACCTGGAGTGAGTACACTGATATGGTTGGTGCGTACTACGCAGCGCACCACAACGGACGAGCTGCACAGCGGGTTTATCAACAAAAATATCCAAATCGCCGTATCCCGCATCATACGACCTTTGCTGCTGTGTACCAACGTCTGCGTGAGACCGGGTCATTTAGCAGATTACCTGGACAGGGACGCCGTCGCACGGTAAGAACGCTGCAATTTGAGGAAGCTATCTTGCTGCATGTGGAGCGGGATCCTTCAATCAGCACCCGTGCAATTGCACGTAACATGGGGGCGAATCAGACGAATGTAAGAACAGTCCTTCGAGAGCAGTCGTTACATCCATTTCACTTACAGCGTGTCCACAACCTGGAACCAGTTGATTGTCCACCCAGAGCACAGTTTTCGCAGTGGTACTTGGAACAGTGTGAACGCATCCTACATTTCCATCCTCTGTGTTGTTTACCGATGAAGCAACGTTCGGGCGTGATGGAGTCTGCAAAAACATGCACAATTCGCATGCATGAAGTGAGGATAACCCACATGCCACATTTACTAGCGCTCATCAAGTGCGGTTCTTCGTTAATGTGTGGGTCGGTGTTTTTGGGGACTTTTCAGTTGGGCCGTATCTGCTACTTAGGCTATTAAATGGCAGGCACTATGACAATTTTCTCGCCAGAGCATTGCCAGAATTGCTGGAAGACGTCCCGCTCCCTACAAGACAACGCATGTGATTCCAACATGACGGGGCGCCGGCACATTTCAGTCGTCGTGTGCGTCGATTCCCGGACCGACGATTCGCAGAAACGTGGATTGGCAGAGGTGGTGCTGTACCATGGCCTGCTCGATCCCCAGATATGTCCCCTCTGGACTTTTTTGTGTGGGGAGAGATGCGCAATCTTGTTTACGCAACTCTTGTTGCATCAGAAGAGGGTGTGGTTGCTCGGATAGTAGCAGCAGCAGGAACAATTCAGGATACTCCTGGGGTTTTTGCCCGTGTCAGACAGAACATGATCCGACGGTGTAACCTTTGTTTACGTGTCAATGGAGATATTTTTGCAAATCTACTCTAATTGAAATTGGGTTGTGTTAATGTGTTGTCTCTTGGTCATAAAACAATGGAAGAGTGTTTGTTGGTTTAATTAATTTTCCGCCAGAGAAATCTTCCTCTACCGGGTTAAATACTCCTCATAGGAAAAAATGTCGTTGGGGAAAAATATTTGTTTTGATGTCCCCTACATCCTCCCAGAGTTTGTCTGTTTACATACTTTTCACCCTATAGAGGAATTAGTTTCGGAATGATCCGTGTAGAAAGGCAGTGTGAGGCTCATAAGGGTGGTCGTGTATCGCGGCCCCCACATTAGGATTAGACAGACGCCAGGCAGAAGCGCGCGGTCCCAGATGGGTGTACTCGTGGTTGGGCTATCTCCCCGTGCCTGCGCCTCCCGCAGGGAGCAGCTGATACGGCGCTCCACCCACGCGCTACGCCGCCGTCCTGCGTGCAGTCAGCGGAAATGCCAGAGCGCCGCAGCTGCCTGCCCGCCGCTATCGCGGGCACAAATAGGACCCGCTGATACGTCACCAGCTGCGCAGCACGCGGCCCGCCTGCACCAGCAGAAGCTCCACCCGTCAACATGGCCTCCTGCACGTGCGACCAACTTCTGGCGACACCTACATCGATAATCCTCAATACTACGGTGTGAGGTGGAAGGTACTTCTGGTGAACGTTGCCTGTCACATTTTCAACTTTAAGAACTGATTTTCATTCGCGTATTGTTCAATCGCAGACACTCCCCGTAGAGAATTACACTATTGGCCATTAAAATTGCTACACCGCGACGTTGACGTGCTACAGACACGAAATTTAACCAACAGGATGAAGAAGCTGTGATATGCAAATGATTAGCTTTTCAGAGCATTCACACAAGGTTGGCGCCGGTGGCGACACCTCCAACGTGCTGACATGAGGAAAGTTTCCAACCGATTTCTCATACACAAACAGCAGTTGACCGGCGTTGCCTGGTGAAACGCTGTTGTGATGCCTCGTGTAAGGAGGAGAAATGCGTACCATCACGTTTCCGACTTTGATAAAACTCGCGATTGCGGTTTATCGTATCGCGACATTGCTGCTCGCGTTGGTCGAGATCCAATGACTGTTAACAGAATATGGAATCGCTGGGTTCAGGAGGGTAATACGGAACTACGTGCAGTCGGGATGACAGGCATCTTATCCGCATGGCTGGAACGGATCATGCAGCCACGCCTCGATCCCTGAGTCAGCAGATGGGGACGTTTGCAAGACAACAACAATCTGCACGAACAGTTCGACGACGTTTGCAGCAGAAAGGACTATCAGCGCGAAGACTATGGCTGCGGTTACCCTTGACGCTGCATCACAGACAGGAGCGCCTGTGATGGTGTACTCAACGACGAACCCGGGTGCACGAACGGCAAATCGTCATTTCTTCGGATGAATCCAGGTTCTGTTAACAGCATCAGGATGGTCGCATCCGTGATTGGCGACATCGCGGTGAACGCACATTGGAAGCGTGTATTCGTCATCGCCATACTGGCGTATCACCAGGCGTGATGGCATGGGGTGCCATTGGTTACACGTCTCGGTCATCTCTTGTTCGCACTGACGGCACTTTGAACACTGGGCGTTACATTTCAGATGTGTTACGACCCGTGGCTCTACCCTTCATTCGATCCCTGTGGAACCCTACATTTCAGGATAATGCACGACTGCATGTTGTAGGTCCTGTACGGGCCTTTCTGGATACAGAAAATGTTCGACTGCTGCCCTGGCCAGCAAATTCTCCAGATCTCTCACCAATTGAAAACGTCTGGTCAATGGTGGCCGAGCAACTGGCTCGTCACAATACGCCAGTCACTACTCTTGATGAACTGTGGTATCGTGTTGAAGCTGCATGGGCAGATGTACCTTTATACGCCATCCAAGCTCTTTGACTCAATGCCCAGGCGTATCAAGGCCGTTATAACGGCAAGAGGTCGTTGTTCTCAGGATCTTTCAGAGCCGGCCGCTGTGGCAAAGTGGTTCTAGGCGCTTTAGACCGGAACCGCGCGACTGCTACCGTCGGAGGTTCGAATCCTGCCTTGGGCATGGATGTGTGTGATGTCTTTAGGTTAGTTAGGTTCAAGTTCTAAGTTCTAGGGGACTGATGACCTGAGATGTTAAGCCCCATAGTGCTCAGAGTGAATTGAACCATTTTTGAGCCTTCAGGTGCGCAGAATCGATTTTCTGTTGTCAGTTTACATTGCTACCGTGGTCACTTGATCTCGGTACGGTGTAGATTTGATTAGTAATGCATCCCATAAATTTTGAATGTCGTCATAGTGCTACTGCGGACAGATTCCCTCCGTAGATGCTTTGGATTTAGTGCAGGCGTTTTGCAGACACCGTAACAATTTGCATTTGATGCCTGAAATAAACTGGGTTCTTAGCATTGATGAGCAAAATGAACGGAGATCACGTCACGAGGCTGTCACGTCAGCGTGTATTCGCCCTGTACGTCACGTCATGTCACGTCAGTTCGGCACAGCACTTGTCAGAATGTGGTATCAGAATTGCAGAACTAACAGCGACAAACATTTTTAATTGTCAAAGCAAACTTCCTAACGTACGTCCTTGGTCAGTTTTGTTTCATTTTGTAATGTGCAGAGAAGTAAAGCGACATTTCTAAACATTTATGTGGTAGGGGAACTATATGCATACAAACACGTCGAACAATTACTATAAAGGAATAAATGGAGCCTTGCTTTCGTTACTAATAATGTCCTAAAAAACTATATTCGTCGCTTTCATTGAAGGTGACCTTTTCATTTAAAACGTTATGTAATGGAAACTGCTTCGCCAACTTACGTTTTTGTTTATATGCATTGTGAGTGTCAGTTCTGTTATGTTATTTTAAAACCTAATTAATTTTTCGCTTTCAGATATGTGACCCCGTTTGTTTAAGAACACTCAATGGATACGTAAGTAAAGCACAATAACGAAGATTACGAAAAAACAAAAGAACAGAATCTACTACTACAGTATAACACGAGTGAGCGTGGCGAACGACGACTATAAACTAAAAACTTTATTCCTGGCAAACTTTGACGTGACGTGCGGTGACGTGACAGCCAAAGTGAATTGGCCTTAAACGAACAACATCGTCCCGAGATCACGTGACATGTATAGCTTAATATTGACATCATGAGCAGTATGCAGTGCTCTTTCGCAAGATACTTCTAGTCTATGACACCCTCCGAAGATATATTTTGCACAGGGAGATCGATCTCTGAAAGCATGACTGGATTTCACACGCTCATTAGAATGCCATGTGGAAGCTCTTTGAGATGCCGGATTCGGCGAGCCAATTAGGAACGAAAGCGGTGTGTGACGTAGTAGAGAAGGTTTGGTTTGAATACACAAAGAACTGTCTAATTGGAAGCTGAGTCTCGCCGGCTGTAAGTGTGGTAAAATCTATAAATTACCCACACCAGTTGGAACTTGCCTATCTGATGTCTTTCAGGTGCAACAGGAATTTCATTCTCAATATTTCGCGTGATTATTGATCGCATTTAAAAATCAATAGTTGTCATAATCTGCCATCAAAAGGAAAGAAGTAAGACAAGCGTTACAATTGGAAACTGTGTGTTTGTCCAGAAAGGTGCAACTGACAGAGCACCGGAGTGGCCGCGCGGTTAGAGACGCCATGTCACGAACTGCGCGGCCCCTCTCGTCGGAGGTCCGAGTCCTCCCTCGAGCATGGGTGTATGTGTTGTCCTTAGCGTACGTTAGTTTAAGTAGTGTGTAAATCTAGGGAACGATCACCTCTGCAGTTTGGTCCCTTAGGAATTCACACTGAAAGGTCTCTGTTGGATTCCTTTCATTTTAATTTCTTAAATTGTTGTCATTTACGGCATAAATTCCTCTTCTAAATTTACTGTGTTGTTTCTGACTATCTGGGAGGAGACTGAGCAGTGAAACGTGTTACTTTTACACATAAACAAGAACGATCTGTCACACTACTACACTTTAAAACACAGTTTATATGTAATTTATGTCACACAGTCTCATACGGAACCTACATCCGCTTCCTTTTATGTACTGTATATGATAAGATACTGTCATCCCCCTTCCCTTCTGTGTGAGAGGATGAATGAGCAAATGTATTTCTAGTTGGATACTTGATGGTAGCAGACAAGCCTGTTTGCTAGAGAACAGTAGGACCAACGTCGGAACAGGTAGCTACGCTTTCTAAAAGCAGAGAGGTTTCTATTCTTAGTATGGTTCTGTCCGTCCCTTGTCATGTTGGTATAGGAAGCTGCCTCTCTGGTCGCTTCCGTTTGTATCTCTTAAGCGCTCGGTAGGAGCCCACGTCAGTCTGTCCGTGGCGAGCGTCTGAAGTGGTAAGATCTCCGGCTAAGCGCGTCTCTGCTAAGTCCGTAGGACAATGGATTTCTTAAGTTCAGCCTAACTGAAAATTTAATCACCTTTATTTCAGGTTTAGCTCTAAAATATCTAATGTTATCTTAAATTGCAACGCAGTGAATTTCGAGTGTTAAGTTCAGAATATCTTCCAGTAGTTGCTTTGTCACTACTTTGTGAGTAAAGTGGAACCACGTGTTGATCAGTAACTCTAACTAAGATCATCAATTTTAAATGCGAATGTGCGTGAGATTATAACGCCTTGTCTTGACAATATTTTTCAATATAGCAACTTTTCTTTATGTTCAACCCACGTGGGGTGTACTTTGTGAGACCAGTACCACGCGCTTATACAATCGTTTGACCCATCAGGTTAATAATAAGACGATAGTAACCAGTTCGAGGTTTTTCTTTAGTAAATTGCGTTTCGATGTAACTTATTTTAATTATCAAAATTATTGTGGAGTTACACTCTTTGTGTAAACCAAGTTGACCACGTGAAGCATGTGGTGTAAGCATCAAAGTAGCCCTCAACTATTCTTTTCGGGAAGATTTCACAGACAGTTAGTCTGAATTTAGTATACCAGTGTGTGGTAGTTTCATGACGGACAGGATTGTGCTACGAACATAACTTCTTTGGGTGAAAATTGAATCGGCTGGTTGTGGTTAATTTCCTCTTGCATATGTTTCAACGTTCTTTGTGTGTTATTTCATGAATGCAGTGTTGTATGCAGTCTCCCGATCTTGGCTCCATATTTGATGTGTTCCGTAAGATTACAAACTCACATTTTCACAATCCTAAATAAGGCACCAGTTTAGTTATGAATCAAGTTTAATATGCTGAAATTTCAATGATCAATGTTAAAATAAATTTCCAAATATAAACTGATTTATTTCTTTTTATTTAAATTCTCTTATATATATATATATATATATATATATATATATATATATATATATATATATATATATCACCGGTTGTCGTATGACTATTAAAAGATTATAATTAATGTTAGTCTGGTTGGGAATTTGGTAAGCTAGATTGAATACCTGGTGAAACAGTTGCGCAGTAATGCAAGGTTAACTTCCCCAGACAGCTCACAGCTTTTAACCCACATTTATGGTCTCGAATATCAGCACCGATTTCCGAACAAATTAATGTAACAACATTACAACACACATTTGAACATTTTGGTTCTAGGGGACTGATGACCTCCGATGTTAAGTCCCATAGTGCTCAGAGCAATTTGAACCATCACTCTCGTCAAGAAATTTCTTCATGCTCAGCATCCTTCAGAAGGCGCTACACGCTCCCATCGTCACTTACCTGCCATCTGAATACAAAATCATGTGAAATCAGAACAAAAGCGACATTATCACTTCAACATGTCGAACTACGTTACTTAGAATTACACAGACGCGTACTATCTGATTATCAAAGTAGGTGCTCCATGACGAAGCTTGGTAGACTGGCTACGACCGAATATAGTAAGTAACGAAAACATATTGTTGGTCATTGTCAGACATTTGAGTCAAAGTTCAAATTCAGTATTTCGGATCAGGTCCGGTACAGGAGCATAAAATGTTAATCTCAGAATCATGAGTTTGCAAGCTTCCTGACTTAAGTCATCAGCTGGCAACTTTGTCCACTTATGAAAAATATACCCTGGCCCCCAGTTTGTGTCAGGGTTCTCCTAAAGTTTTCCGTGGTTATCAGACGAGTGCAGCAACTGAAGAGACACTCGTAAACATTTACATTTGGGATTCCCTTTGCTCCATTGTACAGTATCCCAACAAACTCTTTTGAGTAGGGAATAAAAGATGAAAAAAATTTCGAGTGTCTTCAACCGGGTAACATCATCCATAAATATAAATCTATTATACGCCTCATCTCATGCTAATGCTGTATGGATGCAGTAAGTTGCCATCATTCACGTCGCCTGAAGTCGGCAGCGACATAGGTATCCTGTACAAGACGAGCCACTCATCAGTTTGTATCCACATATACATATACACTTACACATAGACTAGATTTTCATATTTTTGTGTGAGACATATTGTCCCAGAATTGAATTAAACATAGTTGCTATCCCCTTGCTTCTGACCATGGTTTTCCACAAGATTCCCTTGGTTAGAAGACAAATACTGAAACTGGATATCCGCTCCGGAATATTCTCATTTGGGACTTTCTCTGCGTCAGTACCAGCTCACTTGGTATTAGCGTGAAATTAGCATGACTCTAAATTGGTCCAAGCTGAAGAGTTTGCTCTAACGTTGGGGCCAGCCATATCGTCTCAAACGGCGTAGGGGTGACGTAGATGCCGCAGTTCGATTAGCAGTGCGCCCCAATTTGATGAGGCAGTGCAGAGTACAGGTAACACCGATCTGCTTGTAGCGTTAGTCTTCGCCTGCTAAGAACGAATAGTTGCCTGCTTGAGTGTTGTAAGCCAGATTGTGTTGTACTGTGCTCACTCTGTCTTACGGTGTAAAATTGCACAGAAACAGGAATAAAAGAAAAGCAGCTAACGATACTATCGTTTAGGTGATTTCGTGTAGTGCACGTGTTATAATTTTAAACAAATATTTCTGTTTGTCTTGATACAAAGCCACGTTCCCTTACGACCTCTACTGGGTAATACAGCCAACAAATGGTTCGGATCCCTAGAAGCTGAAAGCCATGGGAAATGAAATAACACATTCAAGTAGAATGGTGCAACCTACCAAGAACTACCGTACCTAAGACAATTGTTAGTATTCGAATTGTAGCGTAACTACATATGATGTCAAATATTCCACACTTCAAGACATGCTTAGAGAAAATATACGAAACAAACTGATAAAAAATATTAAAGTGTTTCAGTATGAGCTAATGCCACTATCGCAGAAAGAATTACTTAAACTTCTCCTATGATGTTACAGAAAGTTTGAACCTAACATACAGATTTTATAAGTGAATGAAAATGCTTTCTGTGGCCGAGCGGTTCTAGGCGTTTCAGTCTGGAACCGCGCGAGCGCTACGGTCGCAGGTTCGAATCCTGCCTGGATGTGTGTGATGTCCTTTGGTTGGTTAGGCTTAAGTAGTTCTAAGTTATAGGGGGCTGATGACCTCAGATGTTAAGTCCCATAGTGCTCAGAGCCATTTTAAACCATTTTTTTGAAAATGCATGACAAAAGTTATTTACTTATTATTTGCGAGAACTTGCCTTAAATTAACCTGTAGGAGCCAACGTTTAGCAGTTCAATACGTTCTGTGAACTTCAATAGGCATTAGTAGGAAGAGAATTGGAGAAGAACAGGAAGAACAGTGAATTTATTTGTTTATTTACAAACGACCGTTTCATTGTAAATAAAGAAACATTTATGTGATCTTGGTTTTAGGAAGTTCCTTTCGAGTAAAACAGATCGCTGCTTCTCTCAACATGAGAAAATTCAAGCAGTGACTATGTTGGAAAGTAGCAGTTTCTGGGGACGAATGAGAATCCTATGAGCCCACGCTATAGTGCGCACGGCCATTAGTAACTCCACCAGCGCTGTCAGTCATTTTTTTAATATGTGTGTATAGATTTATATAATTCCCAAAATTATCAATATAATTAAATTACTAGTTGTAATCTGTTGTTGGTGTACTTTATGGAAAACGTCGACAGCCATTAACGTATAATTTTAGTCACTCCACATCCAGCTATGCTGTTCTTTACAGAACCTACGAATCACTGTGTGTGAGTAAATGAATCTATGAATCAGATTGGATTTTTCGTCCAGTAGGCGAAACGTCACCGACTTCCACTTCCAAGATTTTAAATTTACCACAGTTGTGATAAGTTGAAGAAATATTGAAGCAGTAAAAGTCGTCAAAAACAGTGTAGAGTGATGTAATGCGTTACTGTCAAAAATTTGTCTATTTAGTATAAGAAAAAATTATACTGCATTTTTAAAATTTTCTAATGTTCACGTTTACACGGCGAGAATAACTGTCTCAAATTTATACATCAATCAATCACCCATCACCCTTGAAGTTTTGCGTCGCCATCACGGGAACAGCTTGTACGTATCATCTCCTTGTCTTCTCCGTGGAAATCGAGGCGACAAACGTTTCTCCCGTCGGCGGCTGCTTCCTAACTGAGCGCCACGACACTGACATGTGTCACTGCGTCAGCGGGCGAGGTTGGCCAGTCACCTCTAAGTAGCGAGTGCATTATTTATCTTGGCTCTCACTCTTGAACGCAGCGGAACTGAGGTGAATGAATCTGCGCTGTTGGAGGGCCAAATTTCCAAGCTGTGAAAACAGCGTAACAACTTTAACCTCGGGGAAAGTGAAACAATGCGATGTCTGGCAATGCTTCCTTCTCCTACAGTCGTTCCACAGGGTTCAATGCTGGGTTCACTTCTGCTCTTGCTATATGTGTAGCCGGCCGGTGTGGCCAAGCGGTTCCAGGCGCTGCAGTCTGGAACCGAGCGACCACTACGGTCGGAGGTTCGAAGCCTGCCTCGGGCATGGATGTCCTTAGGTAACTTAGGTTTAAGTAGTTATCAGTTCTAGGGGATTGATGATCTCAGATGTTAAGCCCCATAGTGCTCAGAGCCATTTGAACCTATATGTGTATGACATTTCATTTTACATTGGTACAGCATCAAAATCAAGCTCAGCAGAGCACAGCTACAAAGGAGCAATAAGGACAAATTCAAAATTATTTTTACTAGTTTTCAGTAAATAGTTAATTCTTTAATTTAGATAAAAAGTTAATTCAAGTCAGTAGAATCCAAGCAGTATCATCAAGACTAACAATCTAACACAAGTGAATGGTAATATATAAAACTGCTTACACAAAATTCCTGAGCGTGCATACTGATCAGAATTTAAATTGGAAATCACAAATCATAGACCTTCTCAAGCGATATAGCTTCATAACATTTGCATCACTCACTCATGGAATAACTCTCTTGGGCAATTCCACAGAGAGACAGAAACTATTAATTGCACAGACACGCGCTGTACGGGTAACATTTAGTGTCCAAATTCGAACTTCATGCAAACAAATGTTGAAAAAATCAATCTCACTAAAAATAGATTCACAGTCTATATACCCTCTCTAGGAGTTCCTTATGGAGAACCAAACACAAATTGAAACTAGTAATAGCATTCATAAATACGCAGAACTCCTTAAGACACACGTTGACTGAGGATATTGTATCATAGACATAGTCCCTTTGACTGTTCAGAGATGTCACTAAACCCGTCCAGAGATATAAACAACCATGCATGAAATGCGCCTATTACGCGGAGGGGGTCCGACAGCCGATCAGTTCCAGTAATTCCTCCAGGAACGAGGTATAGGCTCGTGTTGTCTGTAGTTCAACGATCCTAGACGGTCAATAACGCGGGTCGATCGCGTCCGCATTGTTACTTCTTGCCGGCAAGAGCTCACAGTAAGAGAAGTGTCCAGGCGTTTCAGAGTGAACCAAAGCGATGTTGTTCGGACAGCAACTGTCGATGACTACTGCAGTAAATGACCGCTACCTGCGGATTATGATTCGGAGGAACCCTGGCAGCAACGACACTATGTTCAATAATGCTTTTCGTGCAGCCACAGGACGTCATGTTACGATTCAAACTGTGCACAATAGATTGCCTGTTGCGCAACTTCACTCCCGACGTTCACGGCGAGGTCTATCTTTGCAACCACGACACCGTGTAACGCGGTACAGATGGGCCCAACAACATGCCGAATGGACCGCTCAGGATTGGCATCACGTTCCCTTCACCGATGAGTGTCGCATATGGCTTCAACCAGACAATAGGCTGAAACGTTTTTGGAGGCTACCCGGTCAGGCTGAACGCCTAAGAGACACTGTCCAGCGAGTGCAGCAAGGTGGAGGTTCCCTGCTGCTTCGGGGTGAGATTGTGTGAGGCCGACGTACGCCGCTGGTGGTCATGGAAGGCTCCGTAACGGCTGTACGATACGTGAATACCATCCTCCGACCGATAGTGCAACCATATTGGCAGTATATTTTCGAGGTATTCGCCTTCATGGACGACAATTCGCGTACCCATCGTGCACATCTTGTGAATGACTTCCTTCAGGGTAACGACATTGCTCGACTAGAGTGGCCAGCATGTTTCCGGACATGAACCCTATCGAACATGGCTGGGATAGATTGAATAGGGCTGTTTACGGACGACGTGACCCATCAACCACTCTGAGGGATCTACGCCGAATCGCCGTTGAGGAGTGGGACAATCTGGACCAACAGTGCCTTGATGAACTTGTGGATAGTATGCCACGACGAATACAGGCGTGCATCAGTGCAAGAGGTCGTTTTATTGGGTATTAGAGGTACCGGTGTGTACAGCAATCTGAACCACCACCTCTGAAGATCTCGCTGTATGTAGTTCAACATGCAATGTTTGGTTTTAATGAACAATAAATAAGGCGGAAATGATGCTTATGTTGATCTCTGTTCCATTTTTCTATACGGGTTCCGGAACTCTCGGATCCGAGATGATGCAAAACTTTTTTGATGTGTGTATAATACTTCGAACGAGGCTGGTAATGTTACGAGTGGAATGGGAATTACTCTCTTAAATGCGTAGGAGAGAGCAGATAAGTGGAAGGAGTATTGCAGGCCTCTATGAGGGGGAACAGTTGTCCGTTGACGCGACAGAAAAAGTTGCAGCAGTAGATATAGAAGAGATAGGGGTTCCAGTATTAGAATCAGCATTTAAAAGAGCTTTGCGAGGCTTAGGTTCAAATAAGGCAGAAGGGATGGATAACATTGCATGTGAATTTCTATAAAAAATTATAGAAAAGTAGCAACAAAACGACTATTCACATTGCTGTGCAGAATGTATGAGTCTGGCAGTATACCATCTGCCTCTCGGAAAAAAACATGATCCACACAGTTCCGGAGACTGCAACAACCGGCAAGTGAAAGAATTATCGCACATTCATCTTAACAGGTCAAGCACCCTGGCTACTGACAGTAATATACAGAAGAATGGGAAAGAAAATTGAGGATATGTCAGATAACGAAGTTTGACTTTATGAAAGGTAAAGGCACCAGAGAGGGAGTTCTGACGATGCAGTTGATAGTGGAAGCAAGTCTAAAGAAAAATGAAGACACGTTCTAAGAGACCTTGCCGGCCAAGGTAGGGTTTGGCAAGCAAAAAAAGAAGCAGTAGAAATTCTCTCCGTGTGTGGGCGGACGTAATCTTGCTGAAATGTAAGCCCAGGATGTCTTGTCGAGGGCAACAAAATGGGGCGGAGAATATCGTCGATGTACTGCTGCGCTGTCAGGGTGCCTCGGATGACAACAAAGGCCATCCTGCAATCAAAAGAAATGACACCCCAGCCAACCATTCCTGGTTGTCGGTCCATAAGGCGGCGACAGTCACATTGGTATCGGACCACTATCCACTGCATCTCCAGAGACGTCTTCGCTGGTCGTCGGGACTCACTCCGAAGCAGGACCCTGTGAGATTTCAGACCGAAGACATGTCGGCAGACGCTCCGGACGGCAGTGGGATACGAGACTGACTGAAAAAAGATAAGGAAGATTATGGAGCGTAAACAGGCATTTCGACAGTAATTTTTCCCTGGCTCAAATTTCAAACGGAATAGAACAGAAAATCGATAACATCCGCCATGTGCTACAAACTTGCGTAGAGTTTATACAGTCGTAGACCTAATGGTGGAAGAAATTTTCGGCTTCAGTATTCGGCCGACCACGCGGAGCACAGGTAGTAGCGTAATGTTCCTAGTCGCCAAATTATGCGCCAATGTCCTGGATTAAATTACAGATCTCTCCGCAGTGACCAATGGAATGAGGGCACGAGCCACTGTTGACGGTGACCTGTCCGCCGATGGGGACGTTAAAACCAGCGGACCCGTTGGTGCTATTCGAGAGGAGTACGCTCTATGCCAACATCGAGTTCCATCCTTTCTCTTGCTGTGATACAACAGAGACATGACATCATATTCTGTACCCGGTACATTCGCTTACGCACAGCAAATAAACTAAAGACATCTGACACATGCGAGAAAAGGGATCGTTGTGCGCGAAGGGAGAAATCATTTTCGACTTCCTTGCTAACAGGTAGTAGCTCAGTGGTGTGGTAGCAACTACGTCTCCACACATAAGTGGAAGATGACTAGCGGCGCCCGTGGCGTCGGAGGTGGCGGCCTCTGCAGGGACAGGAAGTGGGCGAGGTCAGCGCCAGTCACCGTCTTTTTAAAGCTCAGTGACGGCTGACGTTGTTCAGTGTGGCGGTGCCAGCCATCTACAGGTTCTGCTCATCTCGGGCTCACCTATCCCCTCAACTTGTAGCGCGAGGCGTCTCTGTCACTGGAAGGCTGACACACACTGCCGGAAAAAAGTTAGTACACCTTTTTAGAGGTTTCCAGTTCATGCAAGACTTATTGTTGCAACACGGAGTATGGAGTGCATGAAATGAATACATTTACAGATCAGTACCACAAGCGGTTCTGAGGTACCAGGTGTCGACCCATGCTGAAATACCCATATCTACACTATTGGCCATTAAAATTGCTACACCACGAAGATGACGTGCTACAAACGCGAAATTTAACTGACATGAAGAAGATGCTGTGATATGCAAATGATTAGCTTTTCAGAGCATTCACGCAACGTTGGCACCAGTGGCGACACCTACAATGTGCTGACATGAGGAAAGTTTCCAACCGATTTCTCATACACAGGCAGCAGCGTTGCCTGGTGAAACGTTGTTGTGATGCCTCGTGTAAGGAGGAGAAATACGTACCATCACGTTTCCGACTTTGATAAAGGTCGGATTGTAGCCAATAGCGATTGCGGTTATTCGTATCGCGACTTTGCTGCTCGCGTTGGTCGAGATCCAATGACTGTTAGCAGAATATGGAATCGGTGGGTTCAGGAGGGAAATAAGGAACGCCGTGCTGGATCCCAACGGCCTGGTACCACTAGCAGTCGAGATGACAGGCATCTTATCCGCATGGCTGTAACGGAAGTGCAGCCACGCCTCGATCCCTGAGTCAACAGATGGGGACGTTTGCAAGACAACAACCATCTGCACGAACAGTTCGACGACGTTTGCAGCAGCATGGAGACCATGGCTGCGGTTACCCCTGACGCTGCATCACAGGCAGGAGCGCCTGCGATGGTGTACTCAACGCGCTACGGTCGCAAGTTCAAATCCTGCCTCGGGCATGGATGTGTGTGATGTCCTTAGGTTAGTTAGGTTTAAGTAGTTCGAAGTTCTAGGGGACTGATGACCTCATATGTTAAGTCCCATAGTGCTCAGAGCCATTTGAACCATTTTGAACCACCAACTTGCGCAGTGCCTTGTTGACAACTTGTGTCCCTGGCTTAGTGGTGTCTGCTCCACACTTAAATCCTACCATCAGCTCGAAACAACTGAAATCGGGCCTAATCTGACAAGGCCGTAGTTTTCCAGTCGCCTAGGGTCCATCAGATATGGTTATGAGCCCATGAGAGGCGCTGCAGGCGTTGTGTGCTGTTAGAGAAGACACTCGTGTCGGTCGTGAGCTGCCATAGTCCATTAACGGCAGTTACGTTCGTCATACATCCCACACTGATTTCTCCAGTGGTGCTTGTTTGTTACCACCGACAACTCTACGGAAACACCGCTGCTCTCCATCGTTAAGTGAAAGCTGTCGGTTGATGCGTTGCCCGCAGTAAAAATAAACGTCGTGTGACTAGAGCCTCCCGTCGGGTAGACCGTTCGCCGGGTGTAAGTCTTTCGATTTGATGCCACTTCGGCGACTTGCGCGTCGATGGTGATGAAATGACTATGTTTAGGACAACACAACAGCCAGTCCCTGAGCGGAGAAAATCTCCGACCCAGCCTGGGATCGAAGCCGGTCCCTTAGAATTGACATTCTGACGTGTTGATCGCTTTTTCTTTTTCATTTTGATCGATATAGTTCGTTGCGTTTTGTCTGGGTGGACGTCACAAGACATCCGTTCAAGTTGATCGTTGATTCCTTGACTCAGTTTTTTTTTTTATTACAGAGAGCACACAGCCCTCTGACCGAACACGCTGAGGTACCGTGCCGGCAATATCATTTTGTTCGATAGTGTTCGTTTTACGTATTCGGGGCGGACGTACCATGATGCTTGTTTAAATCCGTCGATGATTCATTAACTCAGTTTTTTCTATTGCAGAGGGCAGCTAACCCGCTGACCGAACACGCTGAGCTACCGTGCCGGCGACCACTCAGCTACCTGCGATTTTCGGAATGGAATGCCACTTGCCTCTACCTCCAACATACTAAAATGTAGACTTTCACGGCCGGAAATGTCATGTCCATTATAATTATCCGGGCTGTTATGCCGTGGTCGGTTGACGAATTCTGTGTTAATTCCCAACGTTTCGTCTCCGTCTGCGGGAGACATCTTCAAGGGGTTCTGTAGCTCGATGGAAGGTACAACACACCCACTGGCTCGCTACTGACGGCCGCTAAATTCCTTGTCCGCGCGCTCCCGCGCCGCGGCGTGACGTCACGTGTTTTGAAAACGTCAGTGCAATTGGCCGTTGTCCGTTGCCGTCGATCGCCGTTGCCATCACACAGTATTGGACGGGTGGTACACATCTTCTTTAACACCGGCATTCATATTCCGTTTAATTTCACGCCCTCCTCCTTACGATTGAAATTATTAGGGTGTTTAGCGATTTCGATTGCCTCCCTGTAGAGCCTTTCGTAATATCCGCTTGTGGCCGATAGTACTTGTGTCTCCTCGAAACGAATATGGTGGTTCCCTGGCTGGAAAGCATGCTCCGCAACAGCTGATCGTTCCGTTTCTCCTCTTCTAAAATTGCCCTTGTGCTCTTCCAAACGTTTTGTGTGGGTACCACTAAAAGAGCGGTTTCAAAACGTTCCGATTTCAGAGTCTGTTAATTCCCGTCGTACATCTTTTCACATGAATCACCTGACTACAAATGACAGCTCCACCACTGCACCGTGCTTTTATACCTTATATGCGCGATACTACCCCCATCATATACGTTCATATTGCTATCCCACGACTTCTGTCACCTCGGCAGTAGCAGCAGACGGGGTGAGAGCCTCCGACAGGCGAGCGGCCACGCGGCCGCGCCGCCGCCCTGCAGTCGACCTTGTGGCCGGCGCGGCTGCGGGGTCGATGCGCTGCGGCTGACGTCACGCGGTTCCCCCGGCCGCCGGCCGGCTGCCACCTGCCGCACACTTTCACGTGTACACCCAGGTGCTGTCGCTTTCCTGCGCATTGGCACAACGCCCACTGACGTCCCCAAATCCAATAATGAACCCCCTTCCATCCTTCCAGAACACTACGTCACTCGCCTTCAGCTATATCAGCGTGTAATATTACGCAACTAGGCACGTCAACGAAGACTTGCTCGCGTTTTCTTTACCTTGTTATTCTCTCGCCTCTGTACAGGTCGGCACGGGGGACGAGTTAGATAACGTCTACGTGGTGCTTTACGTGTTTTGTGACACTTCCTGCTATTTCAAGTTGAGGAGCCATTTCGTCACGTGAAACACAAACTCTCCGATATTTCGTCGACGTACCACGTGAAGCAGAACCGATAGGGGGCAAGAACGCTTCCAACGTCACAAGCAGAAAGCCCGAGATCCACAGAAAGGAAGACGCCATGCTGTATTTGCACTGATCAGTAGAAGTCCTTATTCGATGCATTTTATGTAACACAGGCCTTGAATATACACTACTGGCCATTAAAATTGCTACACCACGAAGATGACGTGCTGTTGTTGTTGTTGTTGTTGTTGTTGTGGTCTTCAGTCCTGAGACTGGTTTGATGCAGCTCTCCATGCTACTCTATCCTGTGCAAGCTGCTTCATCTCCCAGTACCTACTGCAACCTACATCCTTCTGAATCTGCTTAGTGTATTCATCTCTTGGTCTCCCCCTATGATTTTTACCCTTCACGCTGCCCTCCAATCCTAAATTGGTGTGCCCGCATCTCGTGGTCGTGCGGTAGCGTTCTCGCTTCCCACGCCCGGGTTCCCGGGTTCGATTCCCGGCGGGGTCAGGGATTTTCTCTGCCTCGTGATGGCTGGGTGTTGTGTGCTGTCCTTAGGTTAGTTAGGTTTAAGTAGTTCTAAGTTCTAGGGGACTGATGACCATAGATGTTAAGTCCCATAGTGCTCCGAGCCATTAGGACTAAATTGGTGATCCCTTGATGCCTCAGAACATGTCCTACCAACCGATCCCTTCCTCTGGTCAAGTTGTGCCACAAACTTCTCTTCTCCCCAATCCTATTCAATACTTCCTCATTAGTTATGTGATCTACCCATCTAATCTTCAGCATTCTTCTGTAGCACCACATTTCAAAAGCTTCTATTCTCTTCTTGTCCAAACTATTTACCGTCCATGTTTCACTTCCATACATGGCTACACTCCATACGAATACTTTCAGAAATAACTTCCTGACACTTAAATCTATACTCGATGTTAACAAATTTCTCTTCTTCAGAAACGCTTTCCTTGCCATTGCCAGTCTACATTTTATATCCTCTCTACTTCGTCCATCATCAGTTATTTTGCTCCCCAAATAGCAAAACTCCTTTACTACTTTAAGTGTCTCATTTCCTAATCTAATACCCTCAGCATCACCCGACTTAACTCGACTACATTCCATTATCCTCGTTTTGCTTTTGTTGATGTTCATCTTATATCCTCCCTTCAAGACACCATCCATTCCGTTCAACTGCTCTTCCAAGTCCTTTGCTGTCTCTGACAGGAAGAAGATGCTCTGATATGCAAATGATTAGCTTTTCAAAGCATTCACACATGGTTGGCGCCGGTGGCGACACCTAGAACGTGCTGACATGAGGGAAGTTTCCAACCGATTTTTCGTACACAAACAGCAGTTGACCGGCATTGCCTGGTGAAACGTTGTTGTGATGTCTCGTGTAAGGAGGAGAAATGCGCACCATCACGTTTCCGACTTTGATAAAGGTCGGATTGTAGCCTATCGCGATTACGGTTTATCGTATCGCGACATTACTGCTCGCGTTGGTCGAGATCCAATGACTGTTTCCAAATATGGAATCGGTGGGTTCAGGAGGGTAATACGGTACGCCGTGCTGGATCCCAACGGTCTCGTATCACTAGCAGTCGAGATGACGGTCACCTTATCCGCAGGGCTGTAACAGATCGTGCAGCCACGTCCCGATCCCTGAGACAACAGTTAAGGACGTTTGCAAGACGACAACCATCTGCACGAACAGCTCGACGACGTCTGCAGCAGCATGGACTATCAGCTCGGAGACCGTGGCTGCAGATACACTTGACGCTGCATCAGAGACAGGTGCGCCTGCGATGGTGTACTCAACGACGAACCTGGGTGCACGAATGGCAAAACGTCATGTCTTCGGATGAAACCAGGTTCTGTTTACAGCATCATGATGGTCGCATCCGTGTTTGGGGACATCGCGGTGAAGGCGCATTGGAAGCGTGTATTCGTCATCGCCATACTGGCGTATCACTCGGCGTGATGGTATGGGGTGCCATTGGTTACACGTCTCGGTCACCTCTTGTTCGCATTGACGGTATTTTGAACAGTGGACGTTACATTTCAGATGTGTTACGACCCGTGGCTCTACCCTTCTTTCGATCCCTGCGAAACCCTACATTTCAGCAGGATAATGCACGACCGCCTGTTGCGGACCTGTACGGGCCTTTCTGGATACAGAAAATGTTCGACTGCTGCCCTGGCCAGCACATTCTCCAGATCTCTCACCAACTGAAAATGTCTGGTCAATGATGGCCGAGCAACTGGCTCGTCACAGTACACCAGTCACTACTCTTGATGAACTGTGGTTTCGTATGAAGCTGCGTGGGCAGCTGTACCTGTACACGCCATTCAAGCTCTGTTGGACTCAATGCCCAGGCGTATCAAGGCCTTTATTACGACCAGAGGTGGTTGTTCTGGGTACTGATTTCTCAGGATCTATGCACCCAAATTGCGTGAAAATGTAATCATATGTCAGTTCTAGTATAATATATTTGTCCGAAGTATAATATATTTGTCCAATGAATACCCGTTTATCACCTGCATTTCTTTTTGGTGTAGCAATTTTAATGGCCAGTAATGTATAAGGGGCGTTCAAAAAGAAACGAGCCGGAGGCTCCTACCTGTATTGACCCTGGCTGTTGACACACTTGTGCCACTGCGACACAAGGCGGTGAATGGCTGTCTCATAAAATTCGCAGGGCTGTGATGTTAACCAGTTCCGCAGATACAGCTGGACGTCGTCGTCCGAGGCGAATCGTTTGCCCTCAGAGACTTTTTAAGGGGACCAAAAATGGCGTAATCACAGGGAGAGACGTCCAGACTGTATGGAGGGTTGCCGAGATCCTTCCATTTGAATGTCTGAGGGAGTGCCGCGACTGTGGTGGCTGTATGAGGCTTTGCATTGTCGTGGAGCAGAATGACCCCTGGTCGTTTTGATTTGATCGCTTGGCGAAGGGTGGTCAAGGTTTGCGAGTAACGCAGGGCATTCACTGTTGTCGCGTGCTGCAGGAAGTGAATCAGAAGCGAGTCATCTTGGTTAAAGAAGAACGTCAGCATAACCTTTCCTGCACTCGTGTGGATTGCCTTGGCGTTTTTTAGTGGTGGTGACCCAGGATGCTTCAACTGGAGACTTAGTCATTTTGATTCTGGTTCGAAGTGATGACACCAAGACTTATCTCCAATCACTACTCGTGCCATTAACGCATTTCCTTCACGGGCATAGCGCTGCAGATGAGCAAGACAGTGGGCCATTCAACATGCTTGCTGGTGTGCCTGAAGACTGTGGAACACCCATTGGGAACACACTTTGCGCATGAGCAGTCGTTCCTTCATGATGATATGAACACTTCCGACCCTCAATCCGTCCACGGCGGCCATGGCTTTCACTGTCACTCGGCGGACCTGGGTAACGAGCGCATCCACCAGCAGGACGATGTCATCGGTGATGCAGTGTGGTGCTCCAGACCGTTCATCATCGGCTAACGACACCCGTCCTTCCCTGAAGCGCTTGTGCCACGCCTTAACTCTTGCAAGGGACATGCAGTGTTCGCCGTACACTTGTGACATTCGTCGATAAATGTCTGTTCCTCCGACTCCTATCAGAAAACGAATAACAATAGTTTGCTCTTCTGTTGAAGCCTCCATGGCACTGCTTGCAATGCGACTGGCAGCGTTGGACGAGTGATGCATGCTACTGCTAGTTCTGTATAATCACGTGACGTGCACGCGTGCCCTCTAGCGACGGGCTATGAACTTCCACGCTCTGGTCGGAACCACACCTCGTTACACAAGCCACGATATTACCCTCCTGTCACCAGTTTGCTCATTCCAGACTCCGGCTCGTTTCTTTTTGAACGCCCATTATAATATGGTTTTTCTAAGCACTGGCAAATTGAATATCGCAACGTCGCATTGAAGATTCATGGAAAACGTGGCTTTCTTGTAAGAATTTGTTACAAGCAAACATAAACCAATAACATTTGGGCGATAGAAGTCTGTATAAGATTAGGACATAAGAACTTATTCGCAAATTTCACAGATACAATTTAGCGTCGTGCACAGAGGCACAACGTTTGACGTCAAAAGTTGGGTCGGTAGAGTGGTCGAGTTCTTCTATATCCAATTTTTTTTTCATCTTCGCTTTTTCTAAAAGCCGTCGAGAAGTTTGCGCGACTTTCTTACGAAATTAATAGAAATAATTTATGGAATACTTGATGTTATATCTATATAAATACATTCTCTGTCAGGACTAAGTTTGCTCTATTTTAGTGAACTTTTATGAGCTGCTGTCCTTACTGATTGGCCATGTATCTTTCCTTTTTGTCTTATTACATGCTCACAGATATTGACATTTTTTATTTATGCATTCTACAGACAGAAGAACATGACCAGCATATGGACAAGGGCGCAAATGTGCTTTTTAATAGAGCTACACTAGCAATATTACGCGCGTCTATTTTCTTGAACAAACTGTATTGTTTTAGAGCCAGATAAAGTCGACAAGTGCCGCAGAAGATCGCTGAGAGCGCAAAATCACGTTAACCAGCTCTTCTCGTGTGCCGACGCTACTGTCTCTCATGGCGGTGGACACACGTCTGCATGCATGTCAATGTTAGCTGCCTCGCCCGTGTGCCGATGGCTTTAAGCATTTTCACTATCTTGTTGGGTGTAAAAGTATATCAATTATCTTTAACTACTTACTGAACTCCTACAGAATCCTGGTACTTTCGCATTGCAATGCTCAATTCGCTCTACCGTTATATACCTGTGTTTCTACTTTCTCAAAATCTGACATTTTCACTATGCAGCCCCCTTATGAACAAGTGATGCCCAAGATGTTTACAGACTCTTACCATCAGGTAAGAATTGGTATACCGATATCCCACCTGTAAGAAGCAATTAGGTAATCTCTCAATCATTTTATATAACAGTTACTTTTTTGACTGACCACTAAAATCACTACACTTAGTCTCTGTCAATGGATGTAATGAAATTGTGCCATCTTTCGTATTCCGTTACATTCTCTTGATTGTATGTCTTTTATTCTTATCACGTCCACAAATTTTCTGTACCAGAAGAAGTTCTGAAGATTCATCTCTCAAATCATTTCCCATGTTTCTGTCACATCGATAGTATTTGTGCAATTTCTAAGCCCTTGTAAGCCCTGGTCATGAATAGCACTCAGTTCTTTCATTATAAAGTGCAATGTTTAGACTAATTTGTTTACCAAACGTACCTTCCTTGTTTAGAAAACTCACAGAATAAAAATTTTCGTTCGTCTCCTTAAGATTAACTCTTTGTTTACACTTATAAATTGAGCGTCACTCTAACTAGCCTTAAACCAATATTTCCGCTCAAACAGATTCAAAAACAATAAAGTAGTCACACGGATACTTTGTCAGTAGGAGATACAGGGCCATAATAATTATATGGACATAGGTTTGGAATCGATTTATTTTCATGTTTTTGTTTGTTCTACGTTACACATTTCACTAAAAATTGCGAGATGTACCCTTCAGCTCCACAGTTACGACAATTCCGAGATTCTGCAGGTACTTCTTTTACTTAGTGGTCCTCTATTAATGGTGGCAATCTTCTACCATTCGAGACCAGAACTAGGGAACCACGGGAGATTTGATACGCTCTGTTTTACACCCCAGTGCGAAGTTCCTTTGAAATTAATGTCCTCAGCACGCAGCGTTGACCATTCAGTCTTAGCATTAACAAAAAGCAGACGGCAGTAGTCAACAGTGCAGAAGGGAGATTGAAATGGTGAGGAATGTCGGACTTTTATGGCAAACTAGTTCATATGATCGTCGTCCTTTAGTCTAATGTGATCATATATACGCGTGAAACAATTAGATTTGCGGAGATCGTACGATTTAGTAAGATTCCTTGAGGTATTTTTAAAACTGTGCAGCACAGTTTGCACAAAAGACATTTTGCTGTAAAATAACCACACAAAGCAGTTATAAATTTCGATTCTGACACAACAAAAAACCAGTACAAAATTGAACATTTTTTGTTCACTTGATGACTAATTTCGGGCCGAGACATATTTTCAAATCATCATAACCACGTAACAGTCAGAGCGTATAGAGATAACTCTGTATGCGCTGTAACTGTTGGCTTCACACTTTTGTCATGGTTTTCACATATTTGGAATTACCATTTTTGACGATGTTAAGGTGCTCCGAAAATGGGTTTCAGCCCGGAATTAGTCATCGAGTGAATTAAAAAAGTAAAATGTGCAACTTTGGACTGGTTTCTCGTTGTACAGCATGCTAGAAGTTCCTAGTTTTGATTTTGTTACTTTGTAACTAGTTTTCCGTCTACATGTGATCCTCTGGTAGAGATATCATCACCATCTTGTACGGTTTCCAGCCGCTGGCTGGGTCTGCCCGGAAACACAAGCCTCTCCACCGCCTTCTATCTGCCAATCCAACTCTCTGTTTCCTCCTCAGTTATGTTTTCTCTTCTCTTTGGCACGCACTCATTCATTTGTTTCAGCCATCTGTCTCCAAGGCTTCCTCTTGGTCTTTCTCCCTTCCCTGTCATCTCGTGTATCTTTCTGGGTATCCTCTTCTCGTCCATTGGAAGCCTTCAATCCCCTATCCATCCTGTCTCGGTTCTTTCTTCTTTAATTCCGTGGTCCTCTCAGTTTTTAACCTATCCATCTCCGTCATTCCAATACTGTTTCGAGTTTCATCCCACTACCCAGTATTTCCGCTTCTCTCGCTTTCCTTATTTGCCCAGGTTTCCGCGGGATACGCCAGGATTGGGACATAGTACCCCCGACTTAGAGTATAGCACTTTTGCAGTTTTAAGGTATGTTATTGCTCCATATCTGCTTTTTTACACTCTTCTTTAATGCACCTGTCTACCCTCCTCATTTATTTCTCTGTCGTTTCTCCGATTCTCGTGTGTTAATCTCCTCAGATACTTGAAATTCTCCACCTTCCACAATTGTTCCCCACCAACTTTTACTGTCGTGTGTCAGAGTAATAAAATAAAAACCTTAACACTTTCGTGTGGTTGTTTTATAACAGAATGTCGTCGAGGTGTTCTGTGCTACATGGTTGACAGTTTTATCCGAAAATGCTCTCGTAAGAGACAGCAAGCAGGGAACGCATGGAATCTGTACACATCAGGATTCTGTCGACTTTCAGTTCTTTTACGGAGGAGGTGCTGCTACTACACTGAAACCACATTTGGAAGGACCACTGTTCACCTTCCCGTCTGGCCAGCCAGTGGTTTAAGGGGAGCCGGAGGTGCCTATGCTGCCCATGTTAAAATCACTAAGTTTGAGGAACATTATGAATAAACCACCAAATAGAAAAATTTTTGAATTTTTTTTACGTATAGAGTGGTTTAGTATTGCAGTTATGACACAGGGATTTTGGGGTATCTTTTCTAGTTTCCTTCCAATTATTTTTTTTATTAATGACCCAATTTTTTTACAAATAATTGCTTTATAATTAAACTGAAATGAAACTACTGAAGATATTGCCAAATGGCCGTGTTACAATGTACGTTTGACCACTAGGAGTGCTGTATAAAAATTTCATCTCTCTAGCTTGAGTGGATTTTGAGAAAATGTTCCTTATATTCGAAAAATTCTAATTTACAGGAAACGGCTATCAAAATTTCTCAATACATTCCTGCACTATAGGATGGATTATCAGGGCCTTCTTCTTCATCCTCCAAAAGCTTCCTCTTCTGTCTTCTTTTCTGGCCTGTTGTTCCATCATACTTCATATGCCTTTCTCTTCTTTCTGCTCCTCTTATCCTTTCTCTGTCAATATTTCTTAGTGGTCGTACAGTGTTCACCCCAGCTGTAAATCCTAATGCCTTCAGAACTTCACACTTCACACTGTTCCCTTGGTTGTAGGTTGCTATTGCATCATAAATGCCAAAGTGCAGTGTTTTTATGCTTACAAATACCCTTTTAGGAATCACTTTCCAAATCAAATTGTCTATGCTCTCATTAGGATTCTGCATCTTTCCGTGTAGACATTTGTGTAACAATTCTGGCTGTGCTAAGTCATGAAAAATTGGTTTTATTGCATTTATCACAGCTGCTGGCAAACCATGTTTGTGATCATAGTCCTTTTTGCATTATATTTGCACCAGGAATCTTTTGGGCACAGGCTGTGTTGAGGGTATTCATTGGAAGAGGCAGTATGAAGGAACAATGCCCACACTGCTTTTTGCATGTCACTAACATTACTAGTATTTTGCCTTATAGCATACCCATAGTCTCTGTAGACGTTCAATCACCTCATAAGTAAGTCTGCCTCTCCCTCGTATTGTCTTTCCATCACTGAGCTTACTTGAACCCAAAGTTTGTTTGAGCCTTCGAAGCCGTGCACCCACACGCTTTTGCACATGCCCAATGCATTCCAACTTTTCAACCACAAATTCATTTCCATATGGTTTCAGTTCCTCTATAGTCTTGAAACCTTTGGAGTCACCATCCCCAAGGTAGTATTTGTACCTAACGTTGTATCTGGGAACTGAACGTTCAAAAATTTGTTTCACTCCATCCACTTCCATTGCTCCACTTGATCCACTAAAATTTGCCTCACAGGTTCCACTGTGCTCACCTTTGATTTTATTTTTGCACCTACAATGTTTTGATAATATTGCAACATCTATCACTTTTGCACTATCACCACAAGTAGCAGTTACAACCCCATTCAGGGATTTATGACCCCTCTTTTGCCAGGAACCATCTAATGCCACTACCAAATCCATAGAACCACCGTTCATTTCTACAGATTCCTCCACTGCTTCCTTCATGGTTTTCAAAGCCACATCTTCAACAGAGGATCCTACCAGTTCACAGTAGTACCCAAATTTGCTTGAGGCGATGGCAAGTTCATAATACCACAAAACAGTTTACCAGCAGCAGACCCTTTTCCAATGGATCGAAGACCAAACACAAGTCGAACATTCACATCTAGATCGTCCATTTTCACCAAAGAGACTGGCATGTGAATTGTAGAAAGTCACTTGATACTTGCAACATGCACAGATTATCTTCATCTCACAAGCTAAACCAAAGTGCTTTGTTATCTCTAGTCTCACTCCTACACTTGAACACATTTTGCACAGAACACTTTCTTTCAGCACAGAAGATAATAATCCAATATTCAGTACTTCGTTAATATCATCACTGTCACTAACATATTCACGAAATCTGTCACTTCCACCAGTCAGCTTCTTGCTAGAAGATGTCACAGGGCTATGGCCGGCCATGTGTTGCTTAGCAGAGGAACGCACTGTTTCAGTAATTGTAGTATCGCAACTTGGTATTAGTGTTAATTTTCTTTTCCCTACGTTCTTCCTCTTCTTATATACACGGTTACTAAAACGTGGCATCGTAAACAGAACAACGCTTTACACAAGAAGTATAATACTACCAACAACAGGCGCAACACTGAACTAATTCGAAACGGTAAACAGCAAAGAAACGATTTTCCGCGCTCTTAGCGCTTCATTTGTCACAGAAAACAATGTAGCCAACCCTTGCACACTCGCTGTATGCGTAACATAAGGCGCTGTATGCGTAACAGGCCGAGAAAATCCCAAGCAGTTCGCCAGGAAGTCACGAGAGGGTGTTAGATGCATTCAGCGGCCGCCCATTTCCTCTGCAGGCGAGGGGGAAAATGGTAATAACTCCACTTCTAGGGCAGAACAATAATTCAAAGTTTACATTAAAGAGGAATGTTCCAATTAATTTTCGGTAGCAAAACAAAATCGTAATTTTTGGGATTTGACCACCTCCAGCTCCCCTTAAGTAAACTACTTGAAGCGAATGCAGGAATGGTGCATTTCAAAAAGTCATAGCTAATATCTTATCTCATTTTTCGTTTGCAGCTCTGTTGCATGCAAAGTAGCAAACAATTCACGTGTTATATTCCTCTTGAGAGTGAAGCTCTTATGTCACTGTTCGCTGACAAATTTATTTTTGGGTGGGACCGCCCTTGAGCAAAACCCAGTTTTTTCTTCTTTTATTCAGACATGTTTCGACGAAACTGCAGCATCATCAGTGGGTTTCTACTTCATTTCTTGTTACCACATGCTGTGGGTTTTTATGTTTTGCATTACAGTCGTTTCCATTTCACTGTTCCTCACTTTTTCGGGTTTCCCCGTTATCTTTACGGTGAAAAGATGCACTTTCTAAACTTTTACTGTCAAAGTAACGTAGTTTTATAAACAGCGAGAGTGCAAGTTTAAAAAGTGCAGTTTTTCATTGTGAAGATATTTGGGAAACCAGAAACAAGGACAGAGTGTGAAAATAAAACATCTGTAATGCAAAATATGAAAAACACTGTGTAGTAACAAGAAAGAATATAAGAATCCGGTGATAATGCTATAATTTCAGCGAAACAAGTCAAGCTTATGGATGAAAAATTTGTATTTTACTAAAGGCGGACCCTATCTAAAATCGATTTCTACCTATCTTGACATGCATATCCCTTGCTGTTAGGGAACAATGACTGTGGTATAAGAACCACCCACCCTTCAGGAAACACAGCGTCATAAACGATGAGAAGCCTGAGAAACTGCCTCACCGTGCATGACTAAGTTTATTACTTCTGTGCTACTAAACCTATTCGCAATAAATTTTGCAGAAAGTGCCGAAATATGCCATCAAATGCACATACAACTGTTATATCATGGTACCACAAACAGTTCAGGAGGTATGACATCATAAACACTGATATGCCTGAAAAAATGCTACGTCATGCATAAGTTTAATTTTTTATTACCTTGCTCTGACTCTGTTCGCAACTTATTTAGCACACAATATCCACATATGCCGCTGAACTTATCTACGCAGATGTATCATTGTGTGACGCATAGTTCAGGAGATTCGATATCATACACACTGAGATGCGTAGAAAAATGGCGCATCTTGCATGAAGTTTTAATACATTTATTCTTTACTACTGCGACATTTCTAGAGTCAATTCAACTTAAGGAAATCCCTAAGACATGGCAGCGCTTTTGACAGCTTTGAACTGCGAGAAGCAAACAATTGTAAGAGAAGACAATAGCCGTCCCCAGAGCTATGAAGAGCTGTTGTGGTAGAGACGTTTACAAAATGGCGTTGTAGACACGCTGTCATATTCCAAACTTATTAAAGAAAACGTGATGTATTTGATGAATAAAGGGGGGAAAATTTTGCACTTTACTTTCCCCAAAATTGATGAAAAATATAAAGTACTTTACGTTTCAAACGAGGTTCATAGAAGTGGGATGTATACAACACTGTTAAGAGAATTACGTCCATTACATGTAATATTAGTCGAACGTCTCACGCTAATTGTTGCTTGCTTAAAGATGTGGTTAGCTTAATAAGAGTATGACGACTACTATTCCCTTCAACAGCATATTAAATAGAACATGAGCTACCTTATTTTCAGGGTAAATGGGGTTTCTGCATGTACGGGTGCTGATAACCTAGAAAACATTTATATGTAGCTAAAAATTGTAAATGAAATAATTGAGCAACGTCTTTATATTAACATACGAGGCTGGCGGCCTGTTGGTGTACCTGAAATAATTTAAAATTCTTAACACATGTGTTTGCACTGCTTGCACATTTTACTTTTCTTGATTAATGAATCCAGCTTTTAGCAAATATGTGGTAGCTGGCTAGCCTTGGGTGAATTTAGCGAACGTTGCAGCAATGGTGGCCAACAATTAACGTACATCTGCTACCCTGAAAATGGCGATAACTCGGAGGAAAAGTGCTTTACACGCACATGAACATTAAATAAGTTCCGTTATTTTATGTTAACGAGCAATCATATTCTGAGAAACAAACAGAATTTATCACATCACAGACCTTTGCACCCACGTAACAAAACGTGACAAGTTTGCGTCTAATTCTTCCAAAGACTCCTACCGAAGTAGTTTTAATCGTATCACAGTCTTTACACAAATAGCGTTAACATTGAATGTTGTACTTTCTTTGGTTTTGTTGCATCGCAGACACGAGTATTATCTTACTTTTTAGATTTTGCGCTTTTGTCACTTCGCGTCTTTACACGGGCAAGAAAATATTTATCAAGCACTTTTTGCATTTCCAGGAGTTCGAACATTATGAATTAGCTCGAAGTACGGAGTACAGAAATAAACATTACACAGAATTTGTATTTTGCTTACTGTGTTTCTTAATTTGGATACTGCACTGACAGATTTGTACATTAAACATATTTCCTTCTACGAATGTTTCATAATTGCAGACGTGTCTTCACGTCTATACGGCAATGAAATTTTTTCGACATTACACTAAAAACACAGTCCATTTTTTTGTTTTGTTTCCGTTTCTAATAGAAAACTGACCAGCTGAGCACCTGGGCAATGCCGGTTTGCGAGCTAGTGTGTATATATTTATTAGAGCTGCAACGCACCACATGATCAAGTCATTCCCTTTTTAGGGTTCCGAGCCTCGATCTGCAAAAACGGAACCCTTAGTGGAAGGTCTCGTTCTTCGTCTGTCTGTCCGATTGTTAAGAACATTTTTTTTTTTTTTCAGGAATGACTAGAGGTATCAAGTTCAAATTTATATCACACATTAAGTTGTACAGGCCATTGGCGGTGCAAAAATTTTAAGCTCCTAAGTCAGTGAAATATACGGCTCTTTATGTTACATATTTTGATAATGTCCATTATAATTATCCGGGCTGTTATGCCGTGGTCGGTTGATGAATTCTGTGTCAATTCCCAACGTTTCGTCTCCGACTGCGAGAGACATCTTCAAGGGGGTTCGTAGCTCGATGGAAGGTCCAACAAACCCACTGGCTCGCTACTGACTGCCGCTAAATTACTTGTCCGCGCGCTCCCGCGCCGCGGCGTGGCGTCACGTGTTGTGAAATCGTCAGTGGAATTGGCCGCTGACCGTCGCCGTCGATCGTCGTTGCCATCACCCAGTAGTGGACGGGTGGTACACATCTTCTTCAACACCGGCATCCATATACCGTTTAATCCTTTCGATTGAAATTATTAGGGTGTTTAGCGATTTCGATTGCCTCCCTGTAGAGCCTTTCTTAATGTCCGCTTGCGGCCGCTAGTACTTGCGTCTCCTCGAAACGAATATTGTGGTTCCCTGGCTGGAAAGCATGCTCCGCAACAGCTGATTGTTCCGTTTCTCCTCTTCTACAATTTCCCTTGTGCTCTTCCAAACGTTTTGAACCAGTTCTTTTAGTGGTACCCACATAAACATCTCCACAGCTGCATGGGATCCTATACACTCCAGCTTTTTCCAATGGTTTGCGAGCGTCCTTGGCAGGCTTAAGGTATTCCTGTATCTTCCTGGTGGGCTTGTGAATTACGGTAATATTCCGCGTCGTCAAGATCTTCGCTATTCTTTCCGTTACATTTTTAACAAACGGCAGGAAAACCTTAGATTTTGCAGTAGCCTGTACGTCAGTATAATTTCTGCGTGGCTGCCTCAACGCACGTTTTATTTCGGCGGACGAATATCCGTTCTTCATTAGTGCATTGTGGAGATGTTCCATCTCAGCGTCGAGCAACACAGGTTTGATATTCCATAAATCACTCATTAAAACCTAAATGGGACTTCTGTTGACCTAAAATCGTGAAATCTGGCAAGAAGCAAGGTTTCACAGCACAATTAAAGGGAAAATTGTTAATGTGTGATTGTATCACACGAAAAAAATTTCTCTTGTCATTTGTTATGCGACTTCAAACTTGAAATTGAAACATTCTCGAAAGTCTTGGGATCCCTGGGAACGACATCTTGCCAGTATCAACATCAACAACAGGCGAAAACCGTCAATATCCTCGATCCCGGAATGGCTAAACTATGTATATTCGTGATTAACTTTGCACCGAACCCTCAGTATGCGAGTCCTACTGGCACCTGGCCATTTTTTTTTCCACCCGTTTAACCATCTGAAGGCGGAGTGCATCGTTTGAAACGCGCTGTGCACATAGCAGGAGAAGTGAATATACTGGGTAATCAAAAAGTCAGTATAAATTTGAAAACTTAATAAACCACGGAATAATGTAGATATAGAGGTAAAAATTGACACACATGCTTGGAATGGCATGGGGTTTTATTAGAGCAAAACAAAAAAAAAAACACCCCATATTGCTAGACGCGTGAAAGATCTCTCACGCGCGTCGTTTGGTGATGATCGTGTGCTCAGCCGCAACTTTCGTCATGCTTGGCCTCCCAGCTCCCCAGACCTCAGTCCGTGCGATAATTGGCTTTGGGGTTAAATGAAGTCGCAAGTGTATCGTGATCGACCGGCATCTCTAGGGATGCTGCAAGACAACATCCGACGCCAATGCCTCCCTATAACTTCGGACACGCTCTACAGTGCTGTTCTCAACATTATTCCTCGACTACAGCTATTGTTGAGGAATGATGGTGGACATATTGAGCATTTCCTGTAAAGAACATCATCTTTGCTTTGTCTTACTTTGTTATGCTAATTATTGCTATTCTGATCAGATGAAGCGCCGTCTGTCGGACATTTTTTGAATGTTTGTATTTTTATGTTCTAATAAAACCCCATGTCATTCCAAACATGTGTGTCAATTTGTACCTGTCTATCTACATTATTCCGTGATTTATTCAGTTTTCAAATTTATACTGACTTTTTGATCACCCAGTACATTGCAAGTAGAAACTAGAAGCTGCGACGACGTTACGGAAGCCGTAGCGCGTATAACTGCGCCCCAGATCGCGTCGCTGCAGCGGCAGCAGCAGCAGCAGCAACAGCAGCGTGGGTCAACTGCCACGAGGGCGGCCCCCCCGTCCCTGCTGGTCGCGCTCCATTTCTGGGCCAGCGCCACCGCCGTGCAATAAACTGCCTGCCCTCCGTCCGCCTTTATTTGGTTTCTTTGCCCCGCGGCTGCTGGCGAGCGCCAGAAGCCGTAGAGTGGCGTGGCATATCGGAGCAGCCCGCCCCCAGGAATGCGTAGCGGGCGGCCGCGCTGCGAGTATGGGGTCAAGGTGAGCGGCGAGGGGGGTGGCATCTAGGTCGCGAGCCCCCTCCAGCCCTCACGCACTCCGCTGCATGACCTCAATTCCTACCCCTATTCCTGGGGTTCTGGCTGAGCGCGCCTGCACACCAGACGTGGCGAGAAATAACCTGGAACTACGACGATGATGGATTTACGGGGCTCAACTGCATGGTCATCAGCTCCCTTGCCGGATACTGAGGTACCCCCGCCAGTCCATAACGTTACTTAATAAAAAAAATAGAGAAACGTTAAGGTGGAAGTTTTAATACCAGGTGATCAAAAAGTCAGTATAAATTTGAAAACTTAATAAACCACGGAATAATGTAGATAGAGAGGTAAAAATTGACACACATGCTTGGAATGACATGGGGTTTTATTAGAACCAAAAAAAAAAAACACCCCATATTGCTAGACGGGTGAAAGATCTCTTGCGCGCCTCTTTTGGTGACGATCGTGTGCTCAGCCGCCACTTTCGTCATGCTTGGCCTCCCAGGTCGTTATGCTAATTATTGCTATTCTGACCACATGGATCGCCATCTGTAGGACATTTTTTGAACTTTTGTATTTTTTTGGGTCTAATAAAACACCATGTCATTCCAAGCATGAGTGTCAATTTTTACCTCTCTATCGACATTATTCCGTGATTTATTCAGTTTTCAAATTTATACTGACTTTTTAATCATCCACTACTTCAGGTGTTCTACAGTTTCCACCCTCCCCCCTTTTCCCTCAGTCTTCTCCCCTCGGCCTACCTCCCCCCCCCCTCCCCCCTTACTTGAGCACAACGCACAGGACGTTCATACAACCAGCGAATGGATATTCTCAGCAACAAATTCACATTCAACGTGAATCGTAGAATGCAAGTACGAGACCTAGAAGAAGAAAATAATACCTTTAGATCAAAAGCGTTCCCGCTCTTTCCTCGAAGGTACGCCGTGTTCTCTAGAAACACCGTGTTATGGTGTTCTTCCGGTGTCTTACGAAGACTGCAGCCTCACTCGTTCTGTAAAGAATGATTTTTTGTTACAAGACATCATAGTCGCCGTTGACTGTATAAAATATTTATTGTTACTATTGCAATTTCGGCGGTATGGCCATTTTCAAGTGGCACTGCAAAGTGACACTTGAAAATTGCCATGAGGCCGAAATTGCAATAGTAACAATAAATATTTTATACCGTCAACGGCGACCATGATGTCTTTTAAGAAATATTATATGACTATGAATCCCAATCATGAGAAGTTAATCAAATGATTGTTTGCTTCATAAGGCGGATGTGTATCAGATTCATTGCGGAAATTGTGATACATACCATGGTTGGAACATAAATAGTGCCAGCTATTTATTCACAACCGATACAAAAGAGTTACTTGCTTGCACCTGTTACTGTCCTTCAAAGTAGTCACCAGCGTTGTGTAGAACCCGTTGCCAGCGATGTGGAATGCGTAGTATATCGTTAGCAGAGCCGGTTCTGTTTATGGTGCGAATGGAGCGGTTGTGGTCATTCTCGTGTACGACTGTGATGGTGTTATCGTAACGCATTACGTTCCTCCACGGCAGACCTTCAATGCACAGTATTATTGCTCGTTTTTGTAGCATCACCTGCGACCAGCTTTGTGAAAGGAGCGGCGACACTTTCTGCGCAACCCACCCATCATTCTGCACGACAATGCGCGGGCGCATACAGCGCAAGCTGTGGCTGCTCTGTTCGGTCGGTGGGACTGGGAAGTACTGTACCATCCACCATACTCCCCGGACTTAAGTCCTTGTGAATTTGATTTGATTTAGAAGATGAAGGGCTGACCGTTGTGACCGAGCGGTTCTAGGCGCTTCAGTCCGGAACCGCGCTGCTGCTACGTTCGCTGGTTCGAATCCTGCCCCGGGCACGGATGTGTGTGATGCCCTTAGGTTAGTTATGTCTAAGTAGTTCTAAGTCTAGGGGACTGATGACCTCACATGTTAAGTCCCATAGTGCTTAGAGCCATATGATCCATTTTTGAAGATGAAGCAACCACTTTGTGGCATTCGCTTCAGAACCGTTCCAGAGATTCGACAGATTTTGCGCCCACAAAATTTCACCTTTTCCGCTATCGAACAACCTTCAAGGAACTTCCTTTCCGGGATAAAATGCGTTCCCGACGTGACTCGACGAGTTCTTCTCCTTTAGGCGACTTAATTTCTACAGTCACGAATCCGAGAGATTACCGCAGCGTTGGCAGACTATTGTAAATAGTGATGGAGAATATACGAGGGTTATTCCAAAAGTAAGGTCCGATCGGTCGCGAAATGGAAACGACTATGAAAATCCGATAAAGCTTTGCACAGATGTGTTGGGTAGTGTCTCTAGTATAACCCCAGTTAGCATCACGTCGCTCTTCTCATTTCTGAGCTCGCAGTGAGTGCGTAAAGATGTCTAGAAAATAGTGTCTGCCGCCAAGTACGAGGGCCTGGTGAGAAATTTCGCCTGAAGCTATGCAGCCAACATTACATAACTGTCGTGCTGTTTCGTCTTCACGACAATTCTCAGCCGCATTCTGCAGGGGCAATGAAGATGCTCCTGCATCGTTTTCAAATGGAAATGTGAGATTACCCACAATACAGTCCGCAATTGTCTCCCCCTGAGTTTCATCTCTGGTCACATGAACCGCTGTCTTTGAAGACAACATTTTGACACAGACAACGAGGTGTAGTCCAGCGTGGAGAATTGGCGGAAAGCACTGGCGGCTGCCTTCTATGATGAGGCTATTGAAAAGTTGGTACAACGCTATGACAAAAGTCTAAGTCAGAACGGCGACTACGTAGAGAAGTAGCTGAAAGGTGTAGCTAATTGTTACAAGTAAAACATTTCTGATGTTCACTGTGGTTTCAATTTGGCAATCAATCGGACCTTACTTTTGGAATAACCCTCGTATTATTGAAGACTAGAGTATGTTATGTGTAACTATTGCGTTTATAAAATTTATGAAAAAAAGCTATAGACTTATGCACCATCTCAATATAAATTACATCGTCAGTCATAATCTGTGCCACTCATGTTGCATCAACGGTCAGTCATTGTTAGGAGCGCAGGCATTCTACATACTCTGTATGTGTAGAATGTCTTTGTTCCTGGGGATAAGACTCACTGTAGATGTAACACGAGTAAGTGGACTGTCTGACACAGTTTATTATTGACGATGTAATTTATATTACTATGTGACAACAGTAACAAATTCATGTACTTCATTATCTGATACCAATGAGTTTATAACGCCTAATATAATATAAATGCTTTTATGAGGCTGATGACTGTCTGTGGACCGCAGCGGATCGTTAAATAAAGAAATTTATTCGGCAGCTCTTGACGATAATAATGACATTCTTCAACCATTCTGGCGAATGTCTTGAACACTTTGGTTGAAAGATGTTGCTCCATTGCGAATTATGACACAACGACACTGACCGGTACGGCCGCATGTCCTCTTCTAAAAGCTGCCTGCTCGCAACTGGCTGTTCAAGGGCACATCTGCTGTTTACTGTTTCTATTTCAAACCTCCGTCGTAGTTACTGTGCAGGTGTCACTGTCCAGGAAAAAAATCAGTCCCAACACTGAGAGCCTGCCATTCCTTGTAAATTTAAAATCTAAGTGTCCGTTACTAATTATGCACCTGGTTGTGCCCTGAAATTTACCTTGAATACAGTGAACATAACCCTTGGAAATACACTCTTCGATTAATAATGTTTTGGACATGGCAGAACTCTCTCAAGAACACTGAAGGGACTATTTCGAAATGATTCCGAATAGTTTAGATTTGAATACTGGCTATAAACACTGAACGGTGAGTTTTTCCGTGCATTAAACTATGCTTTATGCACTCGATTTCTGCAGGACAAAATACATGCATACCATTTGCGACACATACTGCCTGAAAAAAGCCTGTTCAAGCAATTCGTGTGGTGGAAAAAGTCAAATTGGGTGACGCCGTTTCTTCGACCGTATGCGGCATATTTCTTACCTGTACTGCTGTGAAAACCGTACGGATGATTCTAACAAGAGCCTTACGTAATTGGGTACTGTTGCCCACGTAAATAAATCAATTTAACCAAATCTGGACGCTTTCTCTTAAAAAAATAAAAAATAAAAAAAATAAAACTTTAAAGCAGACACGTCGCTGAGCTTATAGACGAAGACCAGTATGCGAAGTACGAAATTTACGGGTGCCAAAGGTACTAAAAGTACAGTTCAGCAATATAGATGATACGCAAATGCACTGATCAAACCGCAATCTCAGTGAATCCTTTTGTCGTAGCAGGGTGAAAGCACCCATCTAGAATCAAAGGCAAAGTGTGTAAACCGTATACATCTGAAGAAGACGAAGAGATAAAAATAAACCCTTGTTCGATCACATGAGATTCTGCAGAAACGAGTTTTGGCAGATCGCACCCTGATTGGTAACGACAAATCGGCTAGTGACCAAGCCATTACTCGCGATACTTTGTAAACATTCGCTCCGCTATTTTTAACGGGGTTCTCTCACGCTTAATATTTTTTGCGCAGTACTAAGTATTTCACAATAATTTTAACCGTCTAAGAGAGATACTGACGGTTTGTGCAGTGCACTGAAGGAAACTGCAGAGATTTAAAATATTGACGCTCGCTCATTATATTGTGGAATGTATTGTACCATATAAATGTGATGTTGTGCAGTGTACTGCAGAGACATCGTGATTTGCAGACACGCAAGCAGCTGATACAGCGACGCCTTATACGGCAGGAAAGACGGATGAAACGAAAATTCTGCTGAAGTGTAATCAGGAGAGTAGTTTGATTAAACACACAATTCTTATTCAATAATCAGCTGCAGAAACATCCGACAAAGTTGTTTCGTGCAGACAAATAAGACGAACTACTTATTTCTCAGTTTCAGAGACTTGAATATACACATAAAAAAACGTTTGCGTTACCTCGGTTCCGAGAGTTATGGAACCTGTACAGAAAACATAAACATCATTTCCGCCCTTTTTATTGCTCGTTAAAGCCCAACGTTGCATTTGAACCACCATACAGCGAGACATTAAGAGGTGGTGGTCCCGATTGCTGTACACACCGGTACTTCTAACACCCAGTAGCACGTCCTCTTGCGTTGATGCATGCCTGTATTCGTCGTGGCATACTATCCACAAGTTCATCAAGGCACTGTTGGTCCAGATTGTCCCACTCCTCAAAGGCGATTCGGTGTAGATCCCTCAGAGTGGTTGATGGGTCACGTCGTCCATAAACAGCCCTTTTCAATCGATCCCAGGCATTTTCGATAAGGTTCATGTCTGGAGAACATGCTGGCCACTCTAATAGAGCGATGTCGTTATGCTGAAAGAAGTCATTCATAAGATGTGCACAATGGGGGCGCCAATTGTCGTCCATGAAGACGAATGCCTCGCCAGTATGCTGCCGATATGGTTGCAATATCGCTCGGAGGATGGCATTCACGTATCGTACAGCCGTTTGGTGCCTTCCATGACCACCAGCGGCGTACGTCGGCCCAACAAATGCCACCCCAAAACATCACGGAACCTCCACCTTGCTGCACTCGCTGGACAGTATGTCCAAGGCTTTCAGCCTGATCGGGTTGCCTCCAAACACGTTTCCGACGATTGTCTGGTTTAAGGCATATGCGACATTCATCGGTGAAGAGAACATGATGCCAATCCTGAGGGATCCATTCGGCATGTTGTTGGACTCATCTGTAACGTGCTGCATGGTGTCGTGGTTGCAAAGATGGACCTCGCCGTGGACGCCGGGAGTGAAATGTTCAAATGTGTGTGAATTCCTAAGGGACCAAACTGCTTAGGTCATCGGTCTCTAGACTTAAACTAAATTTAACTAACTTATGCTAAGGACAGCACACCCACCCACGCCTAATCTAACTTAAACTAACTTACACTAAGGACAACACACACTCCCATGCCCGAGGGAGGACTCGGACCTCGGACGGGGAGCCGCGCTGACCGTTTCAGTGCGCCTCTGACCGCTCTGCTACCCCGCGCGGCTGTCGGGAGTGAAGCTGCGCATCATGCATCCTATTGCGCACAGTTTGAGTCGTAACACGACATCCTATGGCTGCACAAAAAGTGTTACTCAACATGGTGGCGTTGCTGTCAGGGTTCCTCCGAGCCATAATCCGTAGGTAACGGTCATCCACTGCAGTAGTAACCCTTGGGCGGCCTGAGCGAGACATATCATCTACAGATCCTTTCTCTCTGTATCTCCTCCATGTCCGAATAACATCACTTTGGCTCCGAGACGCAAGGACACTTCCCTTGTTGAGAGCCCTTCCTAGCACAAAGTAACTGTGCGGACGCGATGGAACCGCGGTATTGACCGTCTAGGCACGGTTGAACTACAGTCAACAAGAGCCGTGTACCTCTTTCCTGGTGGAATGACTGGAAATGATCAGCTATCGGACCCCCTCCGTCTAATAGGCGCTGCTCATGCATGGTAGTTTACATCTTTGGGCGGGTTTAGTGACATCTACGAACAGTCAAAGGGACTGTGCCTGTCATTCAATATCCACGGTCAACGTCTGTCTTCAGGTCTGGGAACCGGGGTGATGCAAAACATTTTTTGATGTGTGTATATAACAGCACTACCTACAGATCCTTTACAATTATGTATCTTACTCTTTTCATCTCTTACTCTTTAGTCTCTGTCCAATGTTACAGCCTTATGAGACCTTACTGGGATGGCCTGTAAGATCGCAAGGACTATTCCACAGGTGGACGTCGGAACCAATGCATTGCTGTATCAATGGCCTTCCCATCATCCACGTATCGTTTCCCGCGTGCAATGAAGTTTTGTGAGCTCCTTTCGGGTGCTCAGACTTGTGTGAGGCCAAACATTCTCGTGGAGAAGGTGAACTTCTTATGAATTTTTGGCCGACAGACACGCTGAAGTCGTTTCTCCTTTTTTTCTGAGGATAGCACAATATACTTCAGGGTTGATCGTTGCACCCAGGATATCAAACACAATAACCCATTCAGAGTACCAGAACACCCTCGCTAGGACTTTGTCATTGTAGGGTACGACTTTCAATGTTTTCTTCGGAGGAGAGGGGGATCTGGCACTACTCCGTGGATTTCTGTTTTGTTTCTGGTATGAAGTTAAGAACCCATGTTTTATCACATGTAACAACGTCCGACAAAAGATTTTAACGATCAGCCTCGTAGCGTGCAATCAGTTACGCACAGATGATGCTTTGTTGCTCTTTATGGTCTCCTATTAGTACCTCAACAGGTGGACGAGTGTGTTAATACTAACAGAGACGTCCAGTGCTGCAGCAGGGTGTTTAATAGTGATCCGTCAACACCTCAATTAAGAGTGTTTGCGCATTCCAACACTGCAAGGGTCACATCTGTGTGCGGCCGGCCGCAAGGCGACAGGCGGACTGGTTTTCGGGACCTTGTGATGATGGTAGTACCTCTCAGCGACTCACCGCGCTTTTGTTCACTGCTAGGTTTCCGCAGACATCCCGCAAGCGCCCGTGAATATCTGCGATGATCTTTGTTTTCCCGCCAAAAGAAACTCAACGATAGCTCTCTGCTGGAACAAACCCCCTTTACAGACGCCATTTTGAAGGCTACGTATAACGCCGACACCTGTCAGAACTTCATGGTACTGTAGAGAATGAGTGGAGAATGTTTCGCGATGTCGCATTTTTTCGACGGAAACTGGCAGAGATAAAAAAATGTATTGCAGTTCCAAGATGGTACTCCAGGCGAGTGTAAAAATGAATGTGCGCAACGGAAAATAATAAACGCTAAAATGATGATTAGGCCCTGTCTGACTACCCCCTGAAGCAGATCTTAGGATTTCTTAATGCTCTTTTTACCATATAAATTACAATCTAAACATAAATGTATGATGAAGGCAACTAATACTACTAAATGATAAACGTTGTTATTCAGTATATATCTATTATAGATTAACATCAACCCTTTAAGTACAATTGTTTGTATTCCCTAACTAAAATTATAAATCAATTGCCCAACTCTGCCCCTTTTTATGAATGCATGGTCTAATATCTCTAACACGAATGACTGACATCATCTACGTACCAAACACTACAACGCACTACTTTCAAAGATGATCTACTGTGGTGTGGAACCTCAGTGGAAATAAACTAACGTGATCACAACTGTTTTAGCTTTATAGCCCTAATAAGCCGAAGCAATTTGCGGTATCACCGTATGTACTGCGTCCGGTGAGTCGAAGTGATGGTTCTCGTACTCGTCTGCGACGATGGGAGAAATCCAGCCACAAATAAACGCTTTCAAACACTAGGACGGCAGAAGGCGGTCCTCTGACTAATATACTCTAATACTTTCTCCTCTCTGTGTCCTACAGACGAGAAACGCGAACTCCCAGCCACAAGGACGGAGTTCAGATAAAGTCTCAACGAAGGTATAGACAAAAGAAATGCTCTCAATTACTGAACGCTGCATACTCAACGACGACTTCCAACCCGGAGGTGAAGTCCAGAATTGTATAGGTTCGCAACAGTAAAGTGCCTAACTGTTCTAACTATAAACTCTCCTCAGAGCAAAGACAGCAAGTCCGTCTGTACCATCAAAGCTGATACCGAGCGTCCGTCACACATGGGCATTCGCTACGGAAGACCTCGTCTCTCCACCGCTGGCTTCCCAGCAAGGCTCGGCTCCCCACCCTCGTAATTCCGAAAACGAATCATATTTCTGAGACCACGGAATATTCTCCCTTTCTACAGATTCTTCCGAACGTCAACCAACCATATTTTAGTCTTTTGTCGTCCAGCGCAGAAAATTTGTGAGGAAAAACCTATACTCGTACGATGGTAAGCTTCAGAGTAAAAATAATTCAAAATAACCCAGTCTGCGTGGTTTCCGAGGTGCTGCTTCTTCGTTCCTCTCATCTGTGTCCAAGATTTGCGGAGTTCCCAGTTATCCCTCCGGTCCTGCTACAATAGCGGCCGGCCATCACCCTGTTGTGCTCCAGAGCTCAGGTGCCACGACGTCCGTCTAGCTATTTCCTGTTTTTAAGCAGGACCTACACCTGTGCGGGTCTTCCACCCAGAGCTATAGTTCTGCCTGCCATTTCATCTCCACTGGTGCTCCAACCTGTACTTGTATAGGCAATCATTCATTAAGCCGTTCTGATAATAAAGACAATCCGCCACCTTTCATGCAATAAGCGTTAACAATTATTTACAAGGCGTAAGTGACAATGTCAGTCTCCTTTAAATATTCATATATACGATAGACAACCTATGAAATGATACCTAATTGTGGTTGTAGTTAACGGCAAAGTATGTGGATGAGTGCTTATAAGGTGCGAAATTGTAGCTACCTTACACAGTACTTATAGAACGACCCTCGTAGATCGCTTCTAGCATTATGGAAAGAGATATGCGACGAGTTTATTAGCAGTATCTTTCCTGCGGTGTAAGGTGTAACGTATTTAATCAGTTCGTTGGAAGATTCCTCGTTCATCCTTAAAAATATTGATAATCATCTGGCTCTGCTACAAGTTCTCTTGGCTTGTTAGTTTAGCCGTATGTAGAACGCTTTCGAAGCCACTTTTTCGCCCATCGGCGCTTCCTCTCGCTTTTCTTTTTGCAGCACGTAGTGACTGCAGCCTCATTACGTGCCACTTCCACATCATCGAGCAGCGACATGTTCACTACGAAGGTAGAGTTCAAACTGAGGTGCCCTCGGCATAAATATTACGCACTGATATTATTTGCATCGCACGTGCACACAGTATACTGACACAATAACACTGCATAATAAATATTGAGCAGATGATGGTTCTGTATTGGTGTAAGCTGTCGCCAGCACATCAGACAGCAAAGATGTACCGCACAGATCGATAGAAGGCGTTCGATCAGTAGCGCCTATTACGACGGAGGCCAGTGACACACCGACAAGCAACACGCCGCCAACACCCTATCGACAGCGTGTATTTATGGCGCCGCTGCTGACCACTGACTCACTGGCTCACTCAGGCTACGATACTGGATAGCTAACAGGTTAGTGACTAAAGATTACCGAATTATCTGCAAGAGGACTACTACGGATGGGTTTCTACCACACACATGGACTCTATTCAAGTTAAGTAACCGCTTCAAGTGAATAAAGAATCGTATTAATCCACGTGCGCAGTGGTGTTGTAGAGAAAGGATACCAGCCACCCATAACATCTTCTTATCCCTTGCTTCCTACGGTACAAGTCTTTACAGGTTTCTTTACATTATAATGGCTAAGTAACCACACCATACCTGAACTAGAATGAAAATGAACACTAAATGTTTTACGAGCAACCGTTTCCGATGTACTTTACCTGGTGGAAGGTCTTCCCACAGTTCCTCTCCATGTCCCATCCTTCTGCCTTGCGCTGCTCTCATTTCCACGTAGCTTCCCCTTCCTTTAATGTACAACTGACGCGTTTCGCATCATAAACGTTTATCAAGTTGTGCGCTATCGAACATGGCATTAGCAAACATTAAAAGCACTCTACATAAAAGACATGGTCTGGGACGAATAACGAAAGGAGGACGAAAGAGCTGATGGCAGATACAATTACTGCGACGTAAAGGGACCACCGCGAGGGAAGTAGGGCACCCCTGCTACGGAACACTGCTGTTGCAGAGGTTGGGGGGAGAGATGAAAGGCGAGACTTGGCCGGCGTCCTGTGTCTGCATGTCGGACGGCGAGCGCGTCGGCGCCAGCGCGACCCCTGAATCGATTCCCTGCTGGTCAAGGCCGCCTGCCCACCTGCCACAGGCGGGGGTGGGGTGCTGTGGGAGAGGGGCGCGCGGCTCACGGCCGTCGCCCGCCTACGCTGGCCGCACGTGTCGAGGCAACACCCACACACCTCACCCCACCAGCCGGCGACACATCCGACCCTTTATGCGAAAGCAGCAGACAAACTTACATGGGGCTTCAGACTTACCACAGGCGGCATACGTACCAGGAACGTTCGGGAACCCGGCCAGACGTATTTGTTTGTTGGGTCAAGCTTTTCTTCGTTTTACTAACAGAACTTCATATCAAACTTATCTTCGCCTAACAGACACAACTTCACATTAATGATAGACCTACATAAATATACTATTATTGCGATACATTCGTATTAGGAACTCCAAATGTTCAAATGTGTGTTCAAAAGTAGCTCTGAGCACTATGGGACTTAACATTTCGGGTCATCAGTCCCCTAGAACTTAGACCTACTTAAATCAATCTAACCTAAGGACATCACACACATCCATGCCCGAGGCAGGTGTCGAACCTGCGACCGTAGCGGTCGCGCGGTTCCAGACTGAAGCGCCTAGAACCCTTCGGCCACCAGCGGCCGGCCAAATGTGTGTGAAATCTTATGGGACTTAACTGCTAAGGCGTCATCAGACCCTAAACTTACACACTAGTTAACGTAAATTATCCTAAGGACAAACACGCACACCCATGCCCGAGAGAGGACTCGAACCTCTGCCGGGACCAGCCGCACACTCCATGACTGCAGCGCCTGAGACCTCTCGGCTAATCCCGCGCGGTTAGGAACTCCATAGCATGTCTTCCCACACCGCTGTGTGAGCATATTAATTATTTTTGACCAACTTGTCTTGATCAAGCCCTATATATATATATATATATATATATATATATATATATATATATATATATATATATATATAGGGTGAGTCACCTAACATTACCGCTGGATATATTTCGTAAACCACATCAAATACTGACGAATCGATTCCACATACCGAACGTGAGGAGAGGGGCTAGTGTAACTGGTTAATACAAACCGTAAAAAAATGCACGGAAGTATGTTTTTTAACACAAACCTACGTTTTTTTAAATGGAACCACGTTAGTTTTGTTAGCACATCTGAACATATAAACAAATACCTTATCAGTGCCGTTTGTTGCATTGTAAAATGTTAATTACATCCGGAGATATTGTAACCTAAAGTTCACGCTTGAGTACCACTCCTCCGCTGTTCGATAGTGTGTATCGGAGAGCACCGAATTACGCAGGGATCCAAAGGGAACGGTGATGGACCTTAGGTACAGAAGAGACTGGAACAGCACATTACGTCCACATGCTAACACCTTTTTATTGGTCTTTTTCACTGACGCACATGTACATTACCATAAGGGGTGAGGTACACGTACACACGTGGTTTCCGTTTTCAATTACGGAGTGGAATAGAGTGTGTCCCGACATGTCAGGCCAATAGATGTTCAATGTGGTGGCCATCATTTGCTGCACACAATTGCAATCTCTGGCGTAATGAATGTCGTACACGCCGCAGTACATCTGGTGTAATGTCGCCGCAGGCTGCCACAATACGTTGTTTCATATTCTCTGGGATTGTAGGCACATCACGGTACACATTCTCCTTTAACGTACCCCACAGAAAGAAGTCCAGAGGTGTAAGATCAGGAGAACGGGCTGGCCAATTTATGCGTCCTCCACGTCCTATGAAACGCCCGTCGAACATCCTGTCAAGGGTCAGCCTAGTGTTAATTGCGGAATGTGCAGGTGCACCATCATGCTGATACCACATACCTCGGCGCGTTTCCAGTGGGACATTTTTGAGCAACGTTGGCGGATCATTCTGTAGAAACGCGATGTATGTTGCAGCTGTTTGGGCTCCTGCAATGAAGTGAGGACCAATGAGGTGGTCGCCAATGATTCCGCTCCATACATTTACAGTCCATGGTCGCTGTCGCTCTACCTGTCTGAGCCAGCGAGGATTGTCCACGGACCAGTAATGCATGTTCCGTAGATTAACTGCCCCGTGGTTTGTGAAACCCGCTTCATCGGTAAACAGGTAGAACTGCAACGCATTCTCTTTTAATGCCCATTGACAGAATTGCACTCGATGATTAAAGTCATCACCATGTAATTGCTGATGCAGCGACACATGAAACGGGTGAAAGCGGTGACGATGCGGAATGCGCATGACACTACTTTGACTCAGTCCACCGGCTCTCGCAATGTCCCGTGTACTCATGTGTGGGTTCATGGCAACAGCAGCTAACACACCAACTGCACCCGCTTCTCCTGTGACGGGCCAGTTACGGACCCGTTTGCGTACTACGACCATACCTGTTGCATACAGTTGGCGGTAGATGTTTTGCAATGTGCGGCACGTTGGATGCTCTCTGTCCGGGTACCGTTCTGCATACACCCTGCAGGCTTCAGCTGCATTTCGTCGACACTCGCCATAGATGAGTATCATCTCCGCCTTTTCAGAGTTCGAATACACCATGGTCACAGTTCCTACAACACTACACTATCACAGACGTCTGGTAACACGGTGTACTACAGTTAGTGTGCGTGCGGAGACGAATGCAGAATAACTATAGCAGCAAGCGCTACATGCGGACACTACGACAGCTAGACCAAACCACAACAGCGCACTACAGCCACAGTCGTAAACACTGCTCGCCGACCGTGGCCCGTGTTTGTTACAACACGCAACTGAACGTCGGAGGTTTCAAGCGTCAACTTTAGGTTACAATATCTCCGGATGTAATTAACATTTTACAATGCAACAAACGGCACTGATTACGTATTTGTTTATATGTTCAGATGTGCTAACAAAACTAACGTGGTTCCATTTAAAAAAACGTAGGTTTATGTTAAAAAACATACTTCCGTGCATTTTTGTATGGTTTGTATTAAACAATTACACTAGCCCTTCTCCTCACGTTCGGTCTGTGGAATCGGTTCGTCAGTATTTGATGTGGTTTACGAAATATATCCAGCAGTAACGTTAGGTTGAAAATGGTTCAAATGGCTCTGAGCACTATGCGACTTAACTTCTGATGTCATCAGTCGCCTAGAACTTAGAACTAATTAAACCTAACTAACCTAAGGACATCACACACATCCATGCCCGAGGCAGGATTCGAACCTGCGACCGTAGCGGTCGCTTGGCTCCAGACTGTAGCGTCTAGAACCTGACGGCCACTCCGGCCGGCGGTAACGTTAAGGGTGAGTCCCTTAAGACGTAACACCCCAATTATTCCGTTGGCGATTGCACGTATCGACAAGCGGTGTTCGGCGAATCATACCCGACTATAGGGCACATACTTTGGTACATGCACAACAATCACAATGTTTATATTGACCGAAATGGCTCTGAGCACTATGCGACTTAACTTCTGAGGTCATCAGTCGCGTAGAACTTACAAGGGAACCTCCCCATCGCACCCCCCTCAGATTTAGTTGCAAGTTGGCACAGTGGATAGGCCTTGAAAAACTGAACACAGATCAATCGAGAAAACAGGAAGAAGTTGTGTGGAACTATGAAAAAAATAAGTAAAATATGCAAACTGAGTAGTCCCTGTCAAAGATTTGCTACATCAAGGAGAGTGTGAGCTTAGGAGCGCCGTGGTCTCGTGGTTAGCGTGAACAGCTGTGGAATGAGAGGTCCTCGGTTCAACTCTTCCCTCAAGTGAAAAGTTTACTTTCTTTAGTTTCGCAAAGTTATGATCTGTCCGTTCGTTCATTGACGTCTCTGTTCACTGTAATAAGTTTAGTGTCTATGTTTTGCGACCACACCGCAAAACCGTGCGATTAGTAGACGAAAGGACGTGCCTCTCCAATGGGAACAGAAAACATTTGATCGCAAGGTCATAGGTCAACCGATTCCTCCACAGGAAAACACGTCTGATATATTCTATACGACACATGAAAGGAATATGTTGTCGACCCACCTAACATGTAAACTTGGCGAATGGGTAAAAAGATTCTTCTACCTTGCCCGATTTAGGTTTTCTTGTGGACGTGATAATCACTCCCAAAAAAGTGATGAAATCACAAGAGTTTGTCTCATAAACTGCAACAAATGAATGCAACAGTTTCACAGTCGCACAGTTTTCCCTGTGCTCTGTCAAAACACATGTTTTTAACGTTTTCAAGTTTTTCCGTGTGTATACCGTCAAATCCTGCATGTGTACAAGCAAATCTGAACATGTCCTGGAACTTTGGAGAGCGAAGTTGATTGTGTGTGTGTTCCTGAACTCTGATAATTGTCTGAAAAAAAAAAAAATAAAATTTTCAGCCAGCGGAAGACTTGAACGAAGGACCTCTCGTTCCGCAGCTGCTCACGCTAACCACAGGACCACAGCGCTACTTAGCTGGATTACTCCTTAATGTTGCCTATCTTGAGCATGGACTACTCAGTTTGTATATTTTGCTTGTTTTTTTCATAGTTCCACACAACTTCTTCCTGTTTTCTCGATTGATCTGCGTTCAGTTTCTCAAGGCCTATCCACTGTGCCAACTTATAACTAAATCTGAGGGGGGTGCGATGGGGAGGTTCTCTTGTTAGAACTAATTAAACGTAACTAACCTAAGGACATCACACCCATCCATGACCGAGGCAGGATTCGAACCTGCGACCGTAGCGGTCACTCGGTTCCAGACTGTAGCGCCTAGAACCGCACGGCCATTCCGGCCGGCTATATTGACCGAGATAATAAGGCAAGTACGTGTTTTTTTAAATGGGACACTACTTTTACCATGATTCGAACGCTCTGGAAAAGACGCGTATAGTGATGTAACGCATGTTGCTATTGTGATTCAAACTTCGTTTAAAAAACGCTGGGAAATATTGTACGATTGAAGGTCGAGGCGATCGGAAGCGGCTGCAGACTGTAAACACGCATCGCACGACCCGCAGGTCAAGTTGCCGTGCTCTATGCAGCATGCACGGCCTACGCTACATAGGTAAATCCTCATCCACCTCTCTATAATTACAGAAACGCTACCTAACGAAAAATTAAGTCGCCAATACTAAAACAGTATAACTGTATTTTGAATTAACAAAGTAATTAGGAAACCACAACTGTCAAATAAATGCTGTTCTGTGACACTACGTAATATGTAGGAATGATTAGTGCTACAACGCGTGATGCTACGATACGTGATTTGGAATTCCAACACACAAAACTAACAGAACGAAAATGCTATATAGTATTACTAATGAAGTGATGAATCACCAAATGTTTCTCTAAAAATTTCCTGTGAATATACGTACACAATCTGACTGACAAACTTCTAGACACAGAATAATGCATACGCGAATGAACACCACACTGTGAAAATAAAATTGTTTGCACGAGAAATTGAGTCTGTACTGAACTGTTTCGATACTGCCCTGATGATGATGGCTGGTTCAAATGGCTCTGAGCACTATGGGACTTAACATCTATGGTCATCAGTCCCCTAGAACTTAGAACTACTTAAACCTAACCAACCTAAGGACATCACACACATCCATGCCCGAGGCAGGATTCGAACCTGCGACCGTAGGAGTCGCGCGGTTCCGGACTGCGCGCCTAGAACCGCTAGACCACCGCTGCCGGCCCTGATGATGAATTTTGAAAACAAAGCCAACTGATTGATCTTACTGTAGTCTAACTGTACTGTAAAAACTGGACTTAACAAATTTCGTATGGTTTACACATAGCAACGGAAACTTAGTACTGCTCCAAATGATGGACGTAAAATATCAGTATGCGGCACCAGGAAGCAAGTTAAATAGGAATGAAAACCTTGCGCACGTGCAATGCTAGGATGTGCAGCTATTCCAAACACCGCATGCTGCAATCACTGTGTTCTTGAAAGTGCAATTCGGCGGCACAAATAACCAGAAAAATGACTTTCTTTCGTGAGGAGACGGAGGTGGAATTTGACCTCGCTAAATGATGCAAAGTAATTGACCTTTAACAAACTTTACTGCAAAAACTGAAAATCGTTGTCTGCCTATTGTTGTCACCTTTTTAAAAGAATTTATAATAATTATTTCTCTGCCTAGTAATAATTTCTGAGAAATGGTAAAGAAATGTAAAATCTGTAACCTCTGAGTGCTACCCACGTGAGTAAAAAACTTTACTTGTTCTCGTCTGAACAACCAAATCAAAGCTTCCAGTAAAACCTTTCGTTATTCACACACAACGTCATTACGCGCAAGCGAGAATGCAGAAACAATATACCTAAAAAAATACTCTTCACTTGTCCAGTTAATCCTTACAGAATCATAATTCACAATTCGTCCTTCTCTGGATCATTATCTTTGTGCTCTGCAAGCCAGTTCTATTCGCTCTGTTGTTGTTGTTGTTGATGTTGTGGTCTTCAGTCCAGAGACTGGTTTGATGCAGCCATCCATGCTACTCTATCATGTGCAAGCCTCTTCATCTCCCAGTGCGTACTGCAGCCTACATCCTTCTGAATCTGCTTAGTGTATTCATCTCTTGGTCTCCCTCTACGATTTTTACCCTGCGCGCTGCTCTCCAATGCTAAATTGGTCATCCCTTTATGGCTCAGAAAATGTCCTACCAACCGATCCCTTCTTCTAGTCAAGTTGTGCCACAAATTTCTCTTCTCCCCAATTCTATTCAGTACCTCCTCATTAGTTATGTGATCTACCCATCTAATCTTCAGCATCCTTCTGTAGCAACACATTTCGAAAGCTTCTATTCTCTTTTTGTCTAAACTATTTATCGTCCACATTTCACTTCCATACATGGCTACACTCCACACAAATCCTTTCAGGAAAGACTTCCTGACACTTAAATCTATACTCGATGTTAACAAATTTCTCTTCTTCAGAAATGCTTTCCTTGCCATTGCCAGTCTACATTTTATATCCTCTCTACTTCGACCATCATCAGTTGTTTTGCTCCCCAAATAGCAAAACTCATTTACTACTTTGAGCGTCTCATTTCCTAATCTAATTCCCGCAGCATCACCCGACTTAATTCAACTACATTCCATTATCCTTGTTTTCATTTTGTTGATGTTCCTCCTTTCAAGACACTGTCCATTTCGTTCAGCTGCTCTCCCAGGTCCTTTGCTATGTCTGACAGAATTACAATGTCATCGGCGAACCTCTAAGTTTTTATTTCTTCTCCATGGATTTTAATTCCTGCTCCGAATGTTTCTTTTGTTTCCTTTACTGCTTGCTCAGTATGCAGATTGAATAACATCGGGGATAGGCTACAACCCTGTCTCACTCCCTTCCCAACCACTGCTTCCCTTTCATGCACTTCGACTCTTATAACTGCCATTTGGTTTCTGTACAAATTGTAAATAGCCTTTCGCTTCCTGTATTTTACCCCTGCCACCTTCAGAGTTTTAAAGAGAGTATTCCAGTCAACATTGCCGAAAGCTTTCCCTAAGTCTACAAATGCTAGAAACGTAGGTTAGGGGTAATGCAGATATAGGCTTAATAATGAATAAAAAAAATAGGAATGCGGGTAAGCATTATTGTGGCCAAGATAGATACGAAGCCCACGGCTACCACAGTAGTACAAGTTTATATGCCGACTAGCTGCGCAGATGATTCGCTCAGCTGCACAGCTAAAACACGACTTCCTGACTACCTGCTCTTAGAATGCCTTCTGCAACGACAGTGCTACCAGCAACCAAAGACCACATTGCTTGAACTCAGAACCTCTGTGGTGAAACGTACAGAATATCGAAAACTAAAAAGTAAACTGAACTCCGAACAGGTGCTGAAGGCACAACGACACCGACCGACCGCCGTGTCATCTTCAGCCTATAGGTGTTAATGGATGCGGATACAGAGGGCATGTGGTCAGCCACCGCCCTCCCATTCGTTGTCAGTTATGGTGACCGGAGCCTCTACTTCGCCTTCAACTAGCTCCCCAATTGGCCTGACAGGGACTTCCACCCCGTTTGCAAACAGCGCTCGGCAGACCGGTCACCATTCCAAGTGCGAGCCAAGTACAACAGCGCTTAACTTCAGTGATCTGACGGGAACCACTGTTAGCAATTGTAAACAATTGATAGAAAATATACAGTATACACATGCGAAATACGGCACATCGAATGAAAATAAAGCTTTTATCACTTTCCTTGAATACCAAAAATAAACTAGGAAACTTGTATTAGGAATTCAGCGGCGATAAATCGGATAAATCTTAGAAATGATTCTCTTAGAACTTTTACTGCTACTGATCTCAGAAAACACTACTCACCACAGATATCACAAATCCTTAAGCCGGCCACGCAGGCTCCAGCCAGGACCGATTCAGGAGGGTTACTGGCTGGAAAATACCCCTTTTCTCCTGGATACCGGCTCTGGAGGCACAATGGACGCCTCATGAGCTCACACCGCGCGCGTCTAGGACGCATTGTCACGGTCCGTGCGGTTCCTCCCGTCGGAGGCTCGAGTCCTCCCTCTGGAAGGGGTGTGTGTGTTGTCCTTAGCGTTAGTTTAAGTTCAATTAAGTAGTACGTAGGCTTAGGGACCGATGACCGCTGCAGTTTGGTCCCATAAGACCTTGCCACAAATCTTCGAGGAGCACACAGGCACAGCCTAGAAACTATATATTTTGCCCAGAATGCATCTTTCACTCCACTATGAAATGTGGAAGTGATATAAAACGTTCAGGCAGACTGTCATGTGAAATCGAATTATATGTAGTGCTCTTCGGGCTTATTCCGTAGGTATTTTGCAGACTGACATGTGAAATCGAATTATATGTAGTGCTCTTCGGGCTTATTCCGTAGGTACTTTGCCTGGAAAACGACGTAGTTACAGTTGTGGTCCTCTATACAGTATTTAGTGTTGGAATCTTGTAAACAGCTGCAAGCGAAAATTTCCACTCAGATCTTTAACTTGTCGTATGCTCTCCTATAAGATTTTTTCTGCGCGATTCCCTACCTCCCATTTCCGCGTCGTTCCCTTGACCAGAATATTTCGTGGAACTCTGGGTGCTGACATTTAGTACCGTACTTGACATTTTTAAGCCGGCGCTATGAATCTTGGGGCTGACCTCACCTTTCGTGGACGTCGGGAATCGCAGTAAGCTCTCCCCAGAAGCGGCCTCTATGGCAATGCCACCTGACTTCACACCACACACCCTACGAAGAAGTTCGTCACTATGGCCTCAGCTAGAGGTTACAAGACAGCTACATGCTTTCAGTATTGTCACTGAAATCGTTGTATTTGCTGTAACGCTGAAGTCATGACGAAAGAGCTGTAGAAATACTAGCGATATCACTGAGAGTTCTATACTTAATGCCAGGTTTTATGCTTAGTGACGGCATCATCGATAGTGCTGTCAATACTAGAAAGTGAGCCAATGTGCTGGATAATCTTGCAAAACTTTCCAAGAATGGTGAATTTGCATTATGATTCGAGATCAGTCGCAAGGCTTATAGAATTTAATGGGAATCACTTTGGAAAGTTCGTTTCACATCCCTCCTGGAGAACGTGTGGCATTTAAACGTTCCCAAGCAGTTGCGGATGTGGTTTTCGAAAGTTTCCATAGAGAGCTCTCTCAAATTGAAGATTTGCATAACGTTAAATTCTCACGGCACAGGAATAGCACTTACGTATATATAAAGTTTTAAATAGAAGTGTTAAACGTCCCTACAGCAAGTTGGATTGGTCAAAACTAGGACAAAACTTCATATAATGTTACGCACAGAAACCAATACTTGGCCGGCCGGTGTGGCCGTGCGGTTCTAGGCGCTTCAGTCTGGAACCGCGTGACCGCTACGGTCACAGGTTCGAATCCTGCCTCGGGCATGGATGTGTGTGATGTCCTTAGGTTAGTTAGGTTTAATTAGTTCTAAGTTCTAGGAGACTGATGACCTCAGAAGTTAAGTCGCATAGTGCTCAGGGCCAGCCAAACCAATAATTGTTGAGACATGCACCAATCTGTCTCCCCATTCTCCTCGGTTTGTTACGTAGAAGTAGCCACTGTAGGCAGTGCTGCACGTGGTTACACCGAATTCTGACATATCCTTCAGCCTTTCTTTGCAGAGAGTCACGCATTGTGTCATATAACGCTCCTGTAATGCCTGCAGATTGTCGATGGGTTAGACATAAAATGATGCCTTTAAATGACCCCTCAACTAGATATCCAAAGGATCCAGGAAAATTACAACACTTGAGATATGCACAGTGAATTGTAACTGTAAGAAGACATATACCACCGAATACTACATGTTACTCGTCGCAAGAAAAACGGCTCGTATCTCAACAGATGTTGGCATCCGGACATGGTACTGACACTGGTAGTCAGTAGTCTCATCGGGAGGAGGAGGGGGGCATACATTCTGGTTTTAGGGGGATTCGGCTATGCACAATGTTTCTGGTTATAATACTACTTGGGGCATTCAAAATTGCTATTCGCAGCTACCCTATGTACGTTTACGCTTTCCCATTATGGCATTGTATTTTTGATATATTTCAGTTTTCAGTTTTTATTCACACTGATTATTCCGGCTCTTAATGAAACACAAGTTCATCAGCAGCTTTCAGAACAACAGTCAACTTAAAACGTCCCATTTGAACAATTATACACGACTGTGCTTAAACTGACACACAATGTTTTTAGCGCAACGCAATCTGACTTTCAAAAATCCCTACAAGAGAATGGCCCTGACTAACATTAAACTATTTATTTATTTATTTATTTATTTATTTATGCATTTATTTTACCTGGCAAGATTAGGGCCTTCAGGCCCTCTCTTACACCTAACCAGGCATACTCAGATTCAACAAATTTCAGTGTCTACAGAAAATTAGGACATATAACATGTTATACAGTATTAATGTTAAAGAAAAAAATAGAGATTATAAAAGTAGTACAATGATAATTATAACAATCAAAAAATAATTATAACAATCAAGAATAATAAAAATAATAATAATAATGATAATAATAATAATAATAATGACTATGTATATGAAAGTAAACATATTTTTCTTTTATGAGTGTCAGTCCTATTGCTAGTTGGGAATTTTCTCGTTATATTCTTGCAGCTTGTGAGTTATTCTCATCAAGCAGAGACATAAGACGATGGAATGGGGTGAAAGAGATATAGAAGAGGTAGATAGGTTAGAGGAAGAGAAGTAGAATGGTAAAATTCGAAGCTATGATGGAGAGGAGAAAGAAAAAGATGAGGGGGGGCACAACAATGGTGGCTATACCGTCCCTAATATGTAAGTCTTAAGTTCCCTCTTGAATGTTGAGTGGTTTTGGATAAGACGCAGATCACAGGGGAGCGCGTTCCATAGTCGTATGGCTGAGATGGAGAATGACACGGAGATTTCACAAATCACTAAATCACTTACCTCACAATAATCTTCGTTTCTCCCACTACTGCAATACAGCAAGCGCCACTACTGCCAGCTAAATAAAAGATTCAAACTATGGAAGGCACTAACTACTGATAGGGATAGTTAGCAAATGAAAGATATTAATAGAGAACAAACAATGTATTTACCTTGATATCATCATATATAAATATAGCAGTTCATGACAAATTTCAAAACTCCGCCACCTCTCTCCCCACATCCACCACTGCTGGCGGCTCACCTCCAACTGCGCAACGCTATGCGCTGTTCACAGCCAGCTGCCTAACACTACAATGGCGAGTATTACAACAATGCAAAGCAGCCACAGACTGCACACAGCACAGCCAGTGATTTTCATACAGAGGTGGCGTTACCAATAAAAAAACCTAAACAGCCTACTTACATAGCCCCCATGCTCCCCACAAAAAATTTTACAAATTGGATTGGGCAGTGGCCAATACAGATTTGAAAAAAAATTTTCATAATTACAATAACAAAGAAATCAAATGCACACACTTATTGATACAATGTTGGTCAAAAGCTAAAAATTTCCCACAGTCCATAAAGACAGTCCAGATTGTTCATCACAGTAAAAATGCAGAGTTTTTCTCAAAGTCTGAGCAGTAAAAGAAAATGCACACAGAAGTAGTGGATTTCCATGCAGTCTTGAAGAAGTAGTGTTGTCCTTTCAACAGAAAGACAGTGCTGACTCTTGACATGCATACAGGTAATGGGCCACAACAGAGCAAACCCACAGCAGAGTCAGTCATAATTTTGAAGAGTATTGGTAGGTAGGTCATCAGAGAGCAGACCCACTGTAGTCCTGGTAGAGATTACGGTATTGGTGGGCCACCAGAGGTGCAGACCCACTGCAGTCCTTGTAGAAATAATGGTATTGGTGAGTCGTCAAAGATGCAGACCCACTGCAGTCCTTGTAGAGATGGTCAGCAGCCATCTGTTGTGACTGTGCAGGTGCACAATCACCATTGAAGAGTCTTGCGGATAATGTAGCAGGTCCATAACCACCACTTGTGCACTCACAAAGTTTTTGGAATTGTCCTTAGAACCAGCAATGCTGTTATCCAGTCCCTTGCTGTATTATTAACACACGTGCAAACACTATCAATCCCAACTTGTTACATATTGTGCATTACTATGACCAACAGAAATGTGTGCAGTGAAATGAATGCTTACAAGTTACTTAATTTGATAAACTGGTGTCAATTACAATATTATAACATGAGAATACAATTACAAAGGTACAAAATACATCATTAAAAACATAACAATACAGATAACATTTGTAGTACAGGCTTTACAACAGAATAGAAATAAACATATACATCAATGTTACAGGAATTACGAGATAAGTAGATACATAAAAGATCACAATAACTTTTGAAACGTCAACTTCACACATGAGCATTAAACAGAACAGAATTAATAATGTCTAACATCTTTACAAAGTAAATAACATATTATTAATGCCAATTATATTCGAGGATAACAGTATTCCTCATCATAGTGAATGTAGCTTAATATTAAAAGAAGAAAAAATTCTATGAAACTACACAGAGACAGGAAGAAAACAAATACACAAGGGTACACAAACATATAGTGGGATAACACCAATAGGAAAGGACAGGGTTCGTTTTCAGTGTAACATGTGGTACTGCACTCCAACCCAAAACTTCATATATCTTTCCTCTTATTTCATCCTTTGTTTCCACCAAAAAAAATTCTATCTAAGCATGCTTTCTGTATTTATATGTTCACACATTTCTTACCTCAACATTTATTTCCAAGAAAATCCTACCTAAACCTGTTTTCTGTACTTTTCTTCGTATAACTTCTCAATGCATTTCTTCCAATTCATCGAAACTCATTCTCTTAGAGGCTACCCCCTCTTAAGCTAACTTAAATCTACTGAGCTCAGATGCTAAACTAAGGGACGAGGCAATGCAGCAGCACAAAATAAGTAACACAAACAACAATGACCAAAAAAATGGAAAATTGCAAAGCAAGCTACAGTAAATCTAAATTACCAAGCAATGCAACATTACAACTAATATGAGCCAATGTGCAGCAACAAGAAAAATAAATGAGTAGTAAAATTGGCTTAGCAGAGTAACACAAAGTCAAATTCAGTAACACTACGCCTGGCAAACAGCAGTAACTTATACCTAAACATGACATAGTTCAAGCAGAAAAAATATTATAGTAAAAACAACAATGCAGATAAGGGAAATGTATATTCACATCTTAATATCTATGTAATTAAAGTGGTGCACCACAACAACTGATTGTAAAAAGAAATATTACCATGTACTTGAAAAGAAAATTATGTGTTACTGTTACTAGTTCCTTCTTATTGTTCTTTCCTTTCCAAGTGCTCCTTTTTTAAAGAATGTGGATCATAAAATAATTATTTAATAGATCTGTTGACAGAAAGTGTTCACATTAGCAAATGCATTTCATTTTATAAAAGCAATGCTGCAACACAGCTGGAAACCAGATATCAAATGAAATAAGCAACTATGAAAAGCAAAGCATAAAAATATCATTCAGTAGTCATGTGACATTTCATAAGTTAGTAGAAATTCTCTCAACTCTCATAGAAAGACGCTTGTCATAATCAGGTGTGCAGATGTAAAAATATTTCTTGTCATTTTATTAGGCATTTCAGTAAATATCATAAATTACAAGCTCCACAGTATGCTTTCAACAAGGAAATGTCAATAGCGAGGACAATGGCCTCCCCTTTCTTTTTTTTCTACCTGTGCTTCTGATGAGGCACTCACTAATGACTTGTTCTCCCGGCGTATTACGTGCAGGTGGTCACTTAACTTTCTTACGGAAATATTTACGACAGCAGTTTCCGCTACAGTGACAGTCTCATATAAAATGTTTCACAGGTCAAGAATTTGCGTTGCAAATGTGTAGAAACAAAATGCTATTGATATAACAGTGTCCAAAAAATTTTCGCCAGCATTGTGATACATTCACACATATACACACATTTCATAACTCTTAAAGTACGATTCTTGGTTTCCAACAACCTTTTCCACAAATCAGAGTCACCACTACGCATTATTCCTTACCTTATTACATATACATATTCGTCGACACTTCTTCAATATTTCATCATGAGAAATACGCAGCATAATAAACATTCCTCAGCAACATAATACACATCGTCGTCGTAATAATAACATCTAACACCTCAGTCAAATCTCTAAATCGTCGTAACTTCCTCCAATAATTTCTAAGCCTACAAAGAATTCTCTGCTCATGTCAAAAGTGTCAGCTGCCTCAAACGTACTTTAAAAATCATGAATCCATACCAAATACATCATTCAAAGCTCTCATAGTATCACAATGGTTCCGAAAAAATATGAAGAGTTCACACAGTACAGACAAAATACAATTTCGTAAATGTGAAGTTATCCAACGGTGTAATTACGTAAACATGTGTCACTGATGTAGTAAAAAACATGTTTATCTCTCAGTTAAATGATCAGATAGCTGTGTAATTTGTGTGTTAGAGAAATATGGTACCGATGTGTAAAGTTGTATAAGCAAATACCATATTAGCTAGGGTTCCTTGTGGTTGCCACACACATGGTACACAAAATAAGCATGTACCCCCCTGAGGATAAATGTAATTATACTCCCAGGAGTTACAAATTACAGCAATGGAATGAAATGTATCACGGAAAACTTTCTTTGTAATTAAAAAAATCTTTAAAAATAAGTGTTTTAAGTATAAGATTAATCACTCAAATGCGTGTACTGTAGCGCTAAACTGTGCATCTTGTCGCAACATAATCTCTGTGGAAGTGTCGTAGTTATCGTCCTCCGAAAGCTAAGTTCTGCAGAAGTCAATGTACTTACCACATGATAAACAAAAGTGAAATGCTTTGTGTACAGATATCGTAGTTATTACGCTTATTGTTGTGATAAAGAAATTACTGTACAGTAACGTATTGTTGTGCCACGAAAAAGGCTGTCTCATTGTTGCTGTACCACAAAAGTTACTACTAAAACCTGTTTTACTTTCCAGAAGAATTCAGAAAAACTGTGCAGATATAAAACAGATACACTGCAAAAGCAACATTGTAAATTGTCACCCATTAATACCGTCGTGATAACATCGTGTAGCTGTCACATAAACTAACCACTGTGTCCTCTGGTATCTCACAGAAAGTACTTTAAACCCAGAATGTATTTTCAAGTAAACCAAAATGTTGCATTAAAATCTCATTAGCAGTACCAGTATGTGTCCTAAGTATGTAAGCCTGATAGTCATTACGTAATCGTGCAACTAACAAGCAAGAATGTACAAATAACAACACTGTGTCGTCTGTTCACTATAACAATGCATTCGTAATTTCTGTTTAAATAAGTTCTCTTGGTTCTTGACTGGATATTTCACTTCAAACATTGTTACATGTTAACAGATTCTAAATCTGACAAAGCATACTAGAAATGTGAAGTGAAAAGTTTTATGGCAAAGACAAAGTTAAAAAGCAGATTATCTTTCAATAAACGGTTTTACATGTGAAATGTGGTGTAAACCTTTACTCTTCCTAGTACGCAGAGTTTCAGCTTCAACGCAATTATCATGTGGTATACGTCGGATTCTGTAAGGTCCATTGTAAACTAGAAAGAATTTGTGACTCAAGTGTTTCTTCTTATGTGACAATGAATGAGCTTTAATGAGAACTTTCTGACCAATATACAATTTCTTTGCATTTTCTTTACCGTGTAGTTTTCTCCTTTTGTCTGCTGCAGATTTTATATTTTTAAGAGCCAAATCAATTATGTCTTTGTGTCGAAGTTTACGTGTATTTGGGAAAGGTACAAGCTCTCTGATTCTGTTCGGTGGTTCTTCATTCTTTAGTACAAGAGTAGGTGGTAAAGCAGTGGAATCATGAGGCATTTCATTCAGCACATTTTGAAATAAGTGTAAATATCTGTCCCAATGCTGATGCTTTCTGTGACAATAAAGTCTGCAAAGCTTATTGATTTCTTTCATAATCCGTTCAGACGGGTTACAATCTGGTGAGTACAATGAAATAAAAACAGGTTTGATTTTATGGTTGCGAAGCATGCGTGACCAAACAGCAGATCTGAATTGCGGTCCGTTATCTGAAATGACTTTACTAACGTGTCCAACTTCACGTAAGAAATTTTTAACAAAGGCGTTGGATACAGACCGTCCAGTGGCTTTACGTAACGGTGTGAAAGAAACAAATTTTGAAGTAAGTTCAACAGCGACTAGAACGTACGAAAATCTATTCGATGTTCAGACAAGGGGTCCCAAGAGATCAACAGCAGCAAATTCTTTTAATTTAGAAGGAATAATAGGAAACAACGGAGCACGATGTGAGATAGTAGATGGTTTCGCCTTTTGACAAAGTTTACAAATAGACAAGACTCTTCGAATTCGCTTTTCCATATTGTTAAAATAACAAGTCGTTCGAAGAATATGATAACATTTTCGTGGGCCAAAATGTGCGTAGCTGAAATGAATGTACCAAATGAGCTTATTAACAAAATCGTCTGGAATGCAAAGTACCCATAGCTTGTCATCAACAGTACAGCGTTTGAAGAGTATGTTGTTTCTAACCAGGTAGTAATGCCGAATCTGAGTGTATGTCTTTTCATGCCATTTACTTTTGATGTCTTTCCAAATCGGATCTTTATCTTGTTCATGAGCAATGTCCTTTAAAGATGTGGTGATGAAGTTTTCAAAGGCGACTTTCTGAATGTAAAGAATACTGAAATTTTTCTCGAGGTTGCCTTCTTTGTTACTTTTCTCAAGCCCAGCCGGTGCGCGTGACAGTGCGTCCGCAACAATGTTCTCCTTGCCGGGAATGTAGACTATTGTGAAGTGGAATTCTTGCAGAAACAATGCCCAACGTTTTAACCTGTCATGATTTAATTTTGAAGACATAAGAAATTGTAATGCACGATGATCACTGTATATTTTTACGTGCTTACCAGAAAGAAAGAAACGGAATTTGTTAAATGCCCAAACGACAGCTAAAGCTTCTAATTCAGTAACGGAATAATTTTTTTCAGACTTTGTTAGCACTCGGCAGCAAAAGCAATGGTTTTCTGAACAGTAATGTCATCTTCTATGGCTTCTTGAAATAAATGGGCACCAAGACCGACTTTGGAAGAATCCGTGCTAAGGCAGAAATCTTGTGACAGATCTGGATGAGCTAAGATTGGCGAGTGAAGTAACGCTTCTTTCAAAGAATTGAATTCCAATTGTGCTTGTTCGTCCCAGTTCCAAATAGTATTTTTTCCAGTGAGAGAACGAAGTTTTGGTGTAACAAGAATTTGCATATTCAGAAAACGACGGTAAAAATTTACGAGACCTAGAAAACTGCGGACTTGTTTTTTTGTGGATGGAACTGGAATGGCTCTGATTGCTTCTAACTTTTCAGGATCCGGCTGAATGCCTTCAGAAGAAATAATATGTCCCAAAAACTTCACCTTTGTCCTACCGAATTCAGACTTTTCCAAGTTAACTGTAATTCCAGATTCTGCAAAAATACGTAACAAACTGTTGAGGATGCGATTATGTTGTTCCCATGAAGCTTCTGCTATCAGAATATCGTCCACATATAAGGTGATGTGACGTTTTAAGAACTCAGGTAATATGGAATTTAACCCACGAATGAATGCTGCCGAAGAAATGTTCAAACCAAAAGGAAGATTCCGAAACTGATAACAAACGCCGAAACAAAGGAAAGCTGTGTATTTTCTACATTCTGTATGAAGTTCGATCTGATAAAAGCTGGATCTGAGATCAATGGAAGACAACACTTTTACACCATTAAAATTTTGAAGAAGTTCTTCCATCGTCTGCGGCCTGTCTGTTTCAGGAATGATGATAGTATTGATTTGTCTCGAATCTAAAACAAGCCTGATTGATCCATTTTTCTTCTCAACAACATGTAATGGATTGTTGTATGAGCTTACTGCAGGCTCAATAATGCCCTCGTCAAGCATAGATTGTATTTCTGTTCTAACACGTTCCCTATAATGCGCCGGAATTACGTATGGTCTAACACAAAAGTTAGTATGCTCACGAACACGAAATTGGTATTGAAATCCCTTGATTGTTCCTGTTTTGTGAGTAAAAACTGTGGAATGTGCTTGTAAAATCTCAAAAAGGTCTTGCCTATCATTGCCATTACAATTCTCAATTGTTTGAATTTTATTCTGAATTAACTCATTAATTTCAAATATGCCGTCGATGTCATCCCTGTCAGTACTTGCAGAGTGATTGTTAGTGTCTAGTTCCGTAGAAAATTCCGAACTGTTGTCTAACAGAACGTAAAGCCGATTAATTTCCTCATCATGGTTTGAGAGCCAGTCTTCAAATTTCAAAGCTATTGACTTACCTTCTTTCTCTAAACTTATTTCAGCATCGTGAAAGCTTAAGACTGCTTTGTATTCATTCAAAAAGTCTACTCCCAGTATAATTTCCGTCGACAATAATGGAACAATAAGAAAGTTCGTAGAGAAGCTGTGGCTTTGACAAAAGAATTCTAAGTTGGTTTGTTGGCGTACATCTACACTTTTTCCAAAGATTGCACCTTGTAATTTAATCTTACGTAACGGAAGTGTGGGGCAATCGTTCGATTTGTTGCATTTGCTAAAGGCTGTTTCACTAACTACTGAGATGGGACTGCCAGAGTCAAGTACTGCCGTAAATTTTACGTCATTTACTGTAATGTGAATCACAGGATATGCAATGTTGTTATGTTTTACGTCGTGTTCTTGGAGTAAGATGTCCCTAATGTCTTCCACTTTTACGTAATTACTAGCTACGGCAGCTGCGTCGTTAGTTTCATAAGTGCGTTTTGTGGCTGCCTGCGGTATGAGTCATTGCCTATTGTCTCTTTGTTGGCGCGCGTCGTTATTGGGATTTGGAGACCTAACTTCTACAAATTCACTGTGACGAGAGGGCCCTGCCCTGTTTAAATCCCGCCAGTTCTGATTCAATTCAGGTCTGTCGTTACGATCACATCGTCTGTCGTCATGTTCGTAGTTCCTGTAGTTTCTTTCTTGTCGGTTAAGTGATGGAGAATTTCTCCCTGAATCGTAACTGCGCGCTGGACCGTTGCGTCTAAAGTTATTCTGTCTCCCGTAATAATAATTATTTTGGTTCCCATATTGTCTGTTTCTTTGATTGTCTCTGTAATAGTCATTACTACGGAGAGGTGATCTTTCCCTGTAATTATTACTACTCTGCCAACGGTTGTCATATGGGTGGTGTCTGTTTTGGTCACGATTTACGTTATAAGAATAGCCTTGTCGTGTATTATTTCTGTCATCACGGAATTGTGACAGATGTGACCTGTAATTGTTGTGCTCCTGTTCCCGCGTTCCCCGATTGTCAGTGTCAATTTCCAGTTCTTGTAACAGTCCCTGAAAAGCCTCAATGTCTTCTTTGCAACGTCCTGCTAAAATAATATGTCGTAAATGTTCAGGTAATTTGATTAAGCAAATGCGGATGAGTTCTGAGGGGCTGTATGGGTTTGACAGGTACTGGTTCTTGTGCAACATGTCTTCAAAATATTTCACAAGACTGGAGAATTCAGATTGTTCGAAATGTCTCATCATTATGATGCCATGTTTTACTCGGTCTTGTGTGGCTTGAGACCAATATGCTGAGAGGAAGGCATGGTAAAATTCTCCTTCACTGTGGCAATCGTGAATGACCGATCGCATTCTTACAGCTGGTTCATTCTCTAAGTAGCCACACATAAATTGCAATCTGTGTTCTAACGACCAGTTGGGAGGAAAACAATGAGAGAATTGATGGAGCCATGCTTGTGGATGAATGTCGTTGCCAGAATTCTTAAATTTTTTGAATTTACGTGTAGTAATGAACAGCTTATAGTCAAAATCATCATGTCGGCAAGTCGCATGTCGGTCATTGTTACGTCGTTTCGGCGGTTCCATCTCAAAATTCAGCGTACCTTGCCAACTTCTTTCACAATTTCCGAAGTGCCCTGTGTTGTTATTTTGTGTCTGTTCCGTATTTCTATGTCCCTCTTCCCGTACTGGAGCGCGAGTGTCCTCTGAAATATGTAATTCTTGTATTACTTGTGCCAAATGATCTTGTACTTCCCGGATTTCTCTTTTGTACTGTGTATTGATTTGATTTTGATTTTGTTTGAATTTTCTAATTTGTTCATACTCTTCTGTGTCAGTGAAGGCTACAGGTCTTGTGTCATTCAGATCATCATCTACCTTTGTAGATAAGTTAGTGACCTGATCCGAAAGTTCGGCTACTTTCTCCGATAGTGAACACATTTCCTCAGCGTGTTTTTCTGAACCAAGTTTCAGAGTGTCCATTTGTGTTGAAATCGAATCTACTGTGTCCTTCAAGTTTTCCTGAGTTTTTGCAAGTTGCGTAACCGAATCGGTAGATGCAACTGAGTCAAATTTAGCTTGCAAGGTCTCATGATTTTCATGAACAGTAGTTTGCAGTTCTTTTATGGCTGCTTCGTGATTCTGTAGTGCATTTTCATGACGCGAAAAAATAGGTTGGAAATGCTCACAAATTTGTGTTTTTACGTCATTACAGACTTTTTGACATTTCGATTCAATGTGATCTAGCTCGGTAGTTAAATCCTCACGTGTTTGTTCAAGAGTTTGCTCCAATGAGTCTAACTTTTTAAGATTTTGTTCCATTGTGTCTAACTTTTGAAGCTTTTGCTGTGTTTGTCCCATTTGTTGTATTAATTGTAATAACAATGCATTGGTGTCTGAAACAAGTTCCTCAGTGCTTTTCGGCAGTGAATTTGCACCGGCAACATTCACATTTTAACAAGCAGAAAACGTGTCTTGACTTATTTGAGAAAACGGTGATGACCCAAAACCTGAATCTACAGTATTTGCGAAATTGTGTCCTGTCATTTCGGATTCCTGAGGCGAGCTGTTGCCGACCGATCGATCGATAATGCTTCCCTGTTCTCTACCTGTTTCAATGTCTACACCATTGTTTGCAGCCCGCTCCATTTCCCTATGCACAATTACCAAATTACTACTTTGAACATCAGTTAATTCATTACTCGGTGGCGCTAACACACTGCTTTCATTTTCACTGTCATTTCTGAGTTTACTTTGGAGCCTAGTATTACGTTTTTCACACGCCATTGTTGTCACAGTATTTCACACGACAACACAGAAAAACACAATTTGAAGATCAAAAATAAGAGAACACATTAACATAGCACTGAAAATAATATCTAGTTAATTGCAGCTGCGAAATACTTGGTGCAAATCTACATGCATGCCACAACTGTTTTACTGTACAACAATGAAAGACTGCAACTACAAAGGAGATTCTCTCTACAGTTACGCGCTAGCAACAAACAAAATCTACACTAATTACACAAACTACAAGAAAAATCAGAAGATTCCAGTGAGGTATCCTAGGCTAAGGGTCGACATATGAAACGTCCCCTTTGAACAATTATACACGACTGTGCTTAAACTGACACACAATATTTTTAGCGCAACGCAATCTGACTTTCAAAAATCCCTACAAGAGAATGGCCCTGACTAACGTTAAACTATACCTTTCACAAATCACTAAATCACTTACCTCACAATAATCTTCGTTTCTCCCACTACTGCAATACAGCAAGCGCCACTACTGCCAGCTAAATAAAAGATTCAAACTATGGAAGGCACTAACTACTGATAGGGATAGTTAGCAAATGAAAGATATTAATAGAGAACAAACAATGTATTTACCTTGATATCATCATATATAAATATAGCAGTTCATGACAAATTTCAAAACTCCGCCACCTCTCTCCCCACATCCACCACTGCTGGCGGCTCACCTCCAACTGCGCAACGCTATGCGCTGTTCACAGCCAGCTGCCTAACACTACAATGGCGAGTATTACAACAATGCAAAGCAGCCACAGACTGCACACAGCACAGCCAGTGATTTTCATACAGAGGTGGCGTTACCAATAAAGAAACCTAAACAGCCTACTTACAAACTGTAATAGCTGTCATGGTCTGTTGCTATAACGAGATTTAGAAATTGAACACTGCCTTATCCCACATCCTGCAGGCGCCATTTGCCGATAGCTGCGTGCACTGGTCTTAGGGGCTTTGTACACTGATGAGCTGAACGTTATAAGCGCCTACTTAAAAGCGTGTTAGTTCACTTCTGGAACGCACTTCAGCAGCGAATCTGGATGCCATGGATTCGACAAGTACTTGATACATTTCCAAAGGTTTGTGGCACCAGACTCCTATGCACAGGACACATTGAAACGTCCCCTTTTGAAAATTATAAATGACTGTGCTGGTAAACCTCTTACGTGATTTGATTTTTAAACAGCTGAGCAAAACTGAACGTACTCAGACATTTCTCTCTTTACTTATTCTGATCAACAGTAAACTCACACACATTTTATTTTTTTTTAGCGCAAAGCAATCTGACTTTCAATAATCCCTACAAAAGAATGGCCCTGACTAACAATAACCTATACCTTTCATGAATCACTTACCTCACAGAAATCTTCGTTAATCGAACTACTGCAATACAGCGAGCGCCAATACTGCCAGCTAAATAAAAGATTCAAACTACTGAAGGCATTGACTACTGATAGGCATAGTTAGCAAATGAGCAAATGAAAGATTGATACAGAACAAACAATGTATTTACCTTAATAATGTTCAAAAGTCATCATATGTATATCAGTTCATGATATCCAGTCTTACAAATTTCCTTTTTCTGGCGGACACACGTCCAGATCGTCCGCTCTCAAAATTCTGCCATCTCTCTCCCCACATCCACCATTGCTGGCGGCTCACATCCAACTGCGCAACGCTACGCGCTGTTCACATCCAACTGCCTAACACTACAATAGAAAATATTCCAACAATGCAAATCATCCACAGGCTGCACACAGCACAGTCAGTGATTTTCACATAGAGCGCTACGTGGCGTTACCAACATAACAATCTAAACAGCCTACTTACAACATATGTCTCGTTATTTACGGGCGGCTGGTTTGAGGGCGCGGAGTTGGCACCCTATAGCGTCCCAGTTGGGCTTCATCCGATTCAGATAAGTCAAATATAATGACCAAGACATCAATGTAAGGTCACTATCATGCTCCTCAAACCATTGCAGCACGATTGTGGCCTTGTGACATGGACAGCTATCCTGCTGGAAGATGCCATTGCTGTTGAGGAATACATCAAGCATACAGGTTCCTAATAATGTTCACGTACCCCACAGTGGTCATACCTCCTTCGATTGATACCGCACGTCCCATGGAAACGCAGGTGAATGTCCGCATAACATAATACTGCTTCCACCAGCCTGAGTCCGTGATCCAAACCATGTTTCGATCAGCCGTTCGTCTTGCTGATGACGTATCAGGACACGGCCATCGACCTGGTTTAACAATTCATCCGACCAGGTGACACGAGTCCATTGATCCGCGATCCAATCTCGATGATTCCGCGCCCACTGTAATCGTAACTGACAATGTTGTCGGGTCAACGTGGGAACACGTATGGGTCCTCTGGTGTGGAACACCATGTTCAACACAGCGCCCTGAATGGTGTGTTACAAAACACTTGTCGCTGCGTTAGCACTGTACTCTGTCGTCAGATCTGCCACATATCGCCGCCTATACTGCTTTAGGGAGGGGGAAGCCTCCGATCCCCATGTTTTGTGATGAGGTATGGACGTTCAACTACTTGTGGCCTACTCGTGGTTTCAATATCCTTCAACCACTTTCCACAGATGTTCACGACAGTAGCACGCGAACAACCGACCAGCTTCGCCGTTTCCGAAATGCACGCTCCCGTGCATTTGGACACAACAATCTCATTTTTGTCAAAGTCGCTTAAGTCGGCGGATTTCTGCATGTACGCCACTTACCGATGGTAGAGTGATTCCCCATTCATCTCTGCTCCGCTGATATACTTCTCTTACCGCGTCACGTGCTCTCAGGTCCACTAGACAACATACAACCTCTCGTTGGGTAGTGGTCATGATGTTTAGGCTCATCAATGTATGTTTTCATAACCAGTGTGATGTGTGCAACCGGAGTAGGCACCACACCTCCGGCATGTTTATGACGTAAAGCTTTACTGTAGGTCTGATCTCGTCTGGTCTACATTGGACTGCGCCACATGCCGTAATAAGATAAGGTGCTGCATCCTTCTTGTTTCCAGCATGCGAAGTCACTTTAGGGGCAGAGCAGGTTACATATTTTTAAAAATACCTCTCCATCATATTCTGTTTTATAGGACACTACACAGTGCTTTTAATGCTTTGACAGGGAACATTTACCTGCTAGGATATTTTATGAACACTGTCCTACGTACCCACTGCTACCAAATATCAGTCATTTGTTTAACACTTTCTTGGTAATCCAGTCTCACTATATGGAATCACGCCACTATTATGAAATTTTGTATTTATTCCTAACGCCAGTTAGCAGGTGCCTAAATAAAGGTGATACGAGTCACTGGGAAATAATTTATGCACTGTACTGACATTTAAATAAAAGTGAAGTTTAAGCAAAACACTTTAGATAGTTTCCTTGTAATTGTACTTCGGTGGAACTTTAACTACAATTTATGAAAAACACCTGGAATACTTCAGAGACAGGGTTCCCTGAATAATTTATTAAATTTACTGCTCCACAAAGTGCATTAAATGTAGTTAAACAAAGCACTTATTTTTCATTTAAATAAAATAGGATCCTTGTAAACATTACAACACTTGGTAGATGACAACTAAATGACTAGTAATTAAATTTGGATTTTCGGCACGAAGTGTAAAGAAAACACCGTTATTATTTGGATAAGAAACTGAATGAATTGTGATTGCATTTATACAGTAAATTGACAATTTGAGACTAAAGTAATGGCTGTGATGATTTCCTGTGGCTACTCAAAAATACGGAAAAAGTACCCATGGCTCTTGCTGTGTAACAAGCTCTTACTATTCTCGTCTTAGCGTCGGGTTTTCATAGTAGAGAGCTAACCAGTGTACGCCATGAATATTAAGCCAAATTTCTTCAACATCCGAGACTATATTAAGTAATCTTGCTGCTCTTGTTGTCACATTCAGCACAACATGCGAACACTTTGCACGCTGGCCGCAAACTGACTCTTACCACGAAGAAGCCTTGCAGTTCGACTACCAGATCCACGATTTCGATTCCGGCCAAATCAGTTTCGTTGCAGAGTGATTTCCCTCCATATTTTACACGATTACAAACCTACGTTTCCTATGCATGAACCAGTATTACAAGTAAAGTTGTAACATTTCCATTCTTTTACAGAACATTACTTTTAAAATTACATCCATAAATTAAGTACAGTACATAAATACACACAAATAATGAATGAAACATTTACATAGATGTCACGTCAAAGATCATGGTGATAGAGATGTCGCATTAAATAAAAGCAGACCAAGAAATTATATGAGATAAATATAGAGAATACTGATACTGGTGTTACAGGTGCTTCACATTTTTTGAGAGGCAGTTTATATTTATGGAACTTGCTCACTTGTCGAGCTGTGAATGCTCTTTAATGCGAACTCGAAACACTTACCAGTAAACATTAGATGTCTAAAGCTACTATCGACTTCCCCAAAATGTTATGACTAATGTTTATCCTTATTATACAAAAATGGTTCAAATGGCTCTGAGCACTATGGGACTCAACTGCTGAGGTCATTAGTCCCCTAGAAATTAGAACTAGTTAAACCTAACTAACCTAAGGACATCACAAACATCCATGCCCGAGGCAGCATTCGAACCTGCGACCGTAGCGGTCTTGCGGTTCCAGACTGCAGCGCCTTTAACCGCACGGCCACTTCGGCCGGTTTTTATTATATAGCTTAAGGCATTCACAGAATCGTAGAAGCAGACATTATCCAATCAAAGCATAAAAATAAAAATACTGCTACCATGAGCATCTTACGGTGGCGTGCAAAATGTGGAAACAGAAGCAAATTTGGACACGCTACATAGTAGCGCCTGAGTTGTTACATGATCGATCCATGTGTCACATCTTTTACGCAGAGCTCAGTATTTTGTAAATGTTATAATTTCGAGAGGAAGGCTGTGTAGGGAGCGAGTCGCCTGCAGGAGTATTGGACTACTGCGCCACTTGCGAACGCCGTGACCTGCGTGTCGCCCGTCGAACTTTCTCCGATCCCGGAGCGTGGGAGGAGGGCGATATGTGCAGTGGGAGGGGAGAAGAGGTAGGGGGGAACTCTGCTGTAGGTCAAGGCCGCAACCATCCCTCCCTCCCTCCTCTCCCTGCAACCTACCCTTCTCCCCCCTGCATCGGCCCAGCCTCCCACGCACGGCCAGACCGGCGGGTGTGCGGAGAGAGTACGCCAGCGATAATCAGGGCTGAGCGGTCCAGCACGTAGCGGCTGCAACGCCATGGCTTATCTCTGTTCCGTTGCCTCGCCTCTATAGTTTCAAACGCAACGTGCACACATCGTAGCGATCACAGCATATTTCTGAATTCTGCATTAAAAGGGGTGTTCAAATTACTAATGCAACACGTTTTTTTTACGCACCCAGTCTCGGTTCAAAGCACACAGAATTGTAGGACTTCGTGGAATATTCCTGCTTTATTTCTTCTAGTTTCATATATTTCCGACAGGTGACACCTCTATACGTAGCCTTCAAAATGGCGTTTGTAACGGAGGCGCTTGGCAAGCGGAGAACTGAGTTTCTTTTGGCGGGAAAGAAGAACATCGCAGGTTTTCAGAGGCACTTGCGGAATGTCTGCGGAATCCTGGCAGTGAACAAAAGCACGGTGAGTTGCTGGGCGAGCCGTCTGTCATCATTGCAACAAGGTCACGCAAACGTGTCCGATCTCCAGCGTGCCGGCCAGCGCACACTTCTGTGACTACTGCAACACTGGAACGTGCGGACACTCTCATTCTAGGTGAGCGACTGATCACAGTCAGACACTTCGCTTCTCAACTGGACGTTGGGGTATTCAAAGGTATGTGCCGCGTAACAGAAGACCATAAAGAGCAACGGAGGACTGACTATTGCGCAGAACTGCTTGGGCGTTATGAAGCTCTGCGTGATTTTTTTTTTTTTTTTTTTTTTGTCGAATATCGCCACAAGCGATGTAACACGGGTCCAATATTTCGAAACGGTAACAAAACGGCAATCCATGGAGTGGCGCCAAACCACCTCTCATCAGATGAAGAAGTTCAAAGCCACAAGCTCGGCCGGTAAAGTGATGGCGACAGTCTTCTGGGGCCCTGAAAGGGTTACTCTGTTTGATTTACAACGACGAATTCGGGAGTGTATTGCGCTACTCTCAGGAAATTGACTAAATACGCAGGGACTATGGGAGAATTGGAACAGAAGGCATTGGAAGCATTTGAAATGTAATCCTACAAAAAAGAATATTGAAAATTAGGACTCATAGGCTAAGGAATGAGCAGGCTCTCCATAGAGGAAAAGAATATATCGGAAACACTGAATAGGAGGGCCAGGACGATAGAATATCCGTAAGAATGGTTCAAATGGCTCTGAGCACTATGGGACTCAACTGCTGTGGTCATAAGTCCCCTAGAACTTAGAACTCCTTAAACCTAACTAACCTAAGGACAGCACACAACACCCAGCCATCACGAATATCCGTAAGACATGACGGAATAATTTGCATGGTACTAGAGGGAGCTGTAGAGGCTAAAATGTGTACAGTAAAACAGAGATTGGAGTACATCCAGCAAATAATGTACTACGTAGGTTGCAAATGATCTCTGAGATGAAAAGGTTGACACTGGAGAGGAATTAGTGGCAGGCGGCATCAAACCAGTCAGAAGGCTGGTGACTAAAAGAAAAAGTGAAAACTGCACTGATGTTAAGTTTACACTGTTGTAACTACTGCTACCTGTCTGGTGTTCATGTTTTAGTGTTTTTATTTACATTAAGAACTTACGTCGAATTCTTTTTATTTTTCTATTGTGGAAATAGCAATTACGTTAATATGACACATTTATAATTACTGTTGGCTCTGAGAGCGTTATTGCCCAAAGCAAAAAATAAATAAATAAAAGTGTCTACTCCCATCTCTCCATTCTCTTCCACTGTATGGAGGTGAATACTTGGTAAGAGCAGATTTCTATGGGTTCAGTGTAGGTAGAATTTCGCCGCTCGCAACAGCTCCGGCTCGTCATTTGGTTTGCTGTCATCTACCTTTGTGTGTGTGTGTGTGTGTGTGTGTGTGTGTGTGTGTGTGTGTGTGTGTGAAATCAAGGGCAGGCAAGTCACCGTGTCGGCACCGTTCCATAAGTCAGGATACGGAGCGAGAGTATTTCAGAATAATATTCACATTCTGATGGTATTTGCGCACAGGGAAAGAACAAGCAACATGCGTAATAGTCGTTCTTAAAACGTATTCAACCAGGCAGCATTTCTGCACGCGAAGAGCTCGTAGACGAGTTCCATTCAACGGTCCCTGTGAGGATTACAATTCTAAGCGAAGGGGTGCTTCAAGCTTACCTTTCAATATAATACACGACGCCGTGGTAGTCGCCACATCAAGGCACATTTCAGCTCACCACCTCTGTATTAATTCAAACGTTGCATTTCTCTTCTCTTCGAGATGTATTCTCACCTGCCCTTAAGTTATTGCCAGGATGGCATCTGCGTACGTGTTTCACTTGTCTAGTTGCATAACGGCGTGTTCATTGAATCAATTCAGTCCCCGTTCGCCGTGTTTGCCAGCTGCCTTGGACAGCTGCACCTCATGTACTGCCCCCTGTTTACTGCGGTTAAGCCTTCTGCCGTAAATCTTCCGAAACGACCGAGTGGCGTGAATGTGCCACACGGCTCAGCCTTGTACGAACAAGCGGACAGCGCCGTATCTGCCTGTAACGAGCGTACATAAGCCAATTGAAAATATTACTGCAGTCAATCTTAAAGTGCTCACACAGGTAGAATACTCCCGTACACCATGCAACGTAAGCATAAACGAATACATTACCTGTCTGTACGAGAAGCCATAATATCGTACAATAAACGCCAGTTACTAGTTCCGGTTTATAAACGGCTTCCACATATTTTACTTGGCTTACGACAGGGCTGGATCAGAAGGCAGTAATTACACTTTTACGGCTCTCTAATTCGTTCATATCTGAGTGACATTAATAGCTAATAAATGGATGAAATTAATAGATGAAGCCTCAAAGTATTAGTAGTAGCTGTTGTTAGGGTCTTCAGTGAGAAGGCTAGTTTGACGCAGATCTCAATGCTAGTATCTTCATCTCTGCGAAACAACAGCAACCTGTACCCATCTCGATTTGCCTACTGTGTTCAAGCGTTGGTCTTCCTCTGCAAGTTACCTTCCATTGCGTGTGGCTCTTCTTAAGTAACAGAACCCGGTATTTTGTCCCCAACGAATGGTTCAAATGGCTCTGTGCACTATGGGACTTAACATCTAAGGTCATCAGTCCCCTAGACTTAGAACTACTTAAACCTAACTAACCTAAGGACATCAAACACATCCATGCCCTTGGCAGGATTCGAACCTGCGACCGTAGCAGTTGCGCGGTTCCGGACTGAAGCGCCTAGAACCGCACGGTCACCGCGGCCGGCTCGTTCTCAACGGGGAGTGTTGATTAGAGACATGGATATCGTCAGGAGAGACCCAGGAAAGTCTGATAGGACCGCTACTATTACTTTCTGCATACATAAATGATCTGGCAGACAGGTCGGGCAGCAATCTGCGGTTGTTTGAAGATGATACTATGGTGGACAGGAAGGAGTCGAACTTGAGTGATTGTAGGGAAGTAGAATATGATAGACAAAATTTCTAGTTTGCGTGATGAGTGGCACCTAGCTCTAAATGTAGAAAAACGTAAATGAATGCGGATGAGCACGAAAAACAAACCCGTAATGTAATGTGCTGCTTGACATAATGAGGTCGTTTAAATATCTGGGAGTAACGCTGCAAAGGGATATGAAAGGGAACGAGCGTGTGAGGATTGCTCTAGGGAAGACGAAATGTCGGCTTAGACTTACTGGGAGAATTTTTGGAAAGTGTGGTTCATCTGTAAATGAGGCCACGTATAGAACGCTTGTGGACCTACCCTTGAGCAATACTCGAGTGTTCGGGATCAGTACAAAGTCGGATTAAAGGAAAACATCAAGCAATTCAGAGGCGGGCTGCTAGATTTGCTACCGGTAGGTTCGTACAACACTCAAGTGTTACGCAGTGAGACGCCCTACTAAACCCGCAGGAAAGGACAGGTGGTTTAAGTTGTGGAAAGGGGCGAAAACAAGCGGCTGTCAGTTACACCCGAACATACAACCTTTTATCTGATCAAACATTACAAGAGCCAAGAAAAATTTTAAAAATAGCACAGCTTTAGTTTTGAAACTTAATTAGCTGTTGAATGCACTGTACAATCTCATGCCTTAAGAGCAAGACCACTTTAATTTAAAAGCGGCTGTAAGCCAATAGCTTAAAGCTCATCCAAAATCAAGAATTTAAAAGGCAAAGCCTTATCTCAAAACAATTCCTTAATTATGCTGAAGGCCCAAAATGTCTGGCTCTTTAAGACCAAACAACTTAAATTCAAAATCGGCTGAAGGCCAAACACTTAATAACAATAACATTAATTTTAAAAATGCCAAAGTCTTTCCAGAACACAGTTCTTAAATTAGGCTGAAGGTCGAAACCATCTGACGCCTTAAGAGCAAAACAACCTTCATCTAAAAAATCGGCTAGAAACCACACAAGTATAAACAGCAAGAACAAACAAGAGAAGCCAGTACACCCAACGGCGCGCAGAAGTTCCAAGGGTCAGCCTGGAATTCAAACGCTAACGCTCGCTTAGGTGAGACAGGTAGTTGGCTCAACTATTGTCGATCCGACGACAACCCAACCGACAGACAGTCAACGGACCGACCGACAAGATAACCTCCACTTCGCCCGACCAGCACACAACAGGGAGTTCAAAGAAACAACGTAGAAGGTATTGGCGCCCACAACCAGTTATACATTGAGCTGTCAAACTACATACCGTGGTGGACGGCGGCAACACGATGAGGAAAATACACTGCCTGAATTCAGGTCAACGGCCAGGACAGGTAACCGGAACGTTAACGGCCACAAGGCAGAAGATTCCGCTAGTGCACTTCAATTCAAATAACCAAGTACGGTTATACTCCACCAGAGTGTGGTTAAAATTTACCAACCTGAAAACACACGTTGTATTCACGGGAATATCCCAACAGCTGACAATGAACTCCAAACGACACAATGTGGACAGTCGTGACTTGCTGGTAAATGAAGCCAAAACTAAACTTTCATGTCCAGAATCGGTGAGCCACGAACCTTGCAGCAATAAGAACAGCACCACTCACTTCGACACCGCATAGAGGCCGCCAGCGGGAGACGGCCAAACTAAGCACCACGGAGATTTCCTCGCTGCTCGACGCCAACCGACGAACTGCACGCACACCGCACAGCCGGTACTATCACCGCCACGCCTGGAAACAATGAAAGGACCCAATATACGTCGGCCGATGAAACGAGCAACCGAACGACCAACTAACGGTCGTCCCCCTCCAATCTGCCTCCATCGGACAGTTCATGTGTGTCGCCAACGATCGGCGAGCACTGGCTGTCGATGCCTCACCGGCGCTCCGTCCCCGAATTCACTGCTGCTGCGCTCCGACTGTACTGCTGGTCCAACTGACTGCCAGACACACGACGACCCGGAAATACTATCAGTTGCTCCAGCGATGGTACAACAGTGCACTTATCGATACGCGCTGCTGCTGCCGCTCATGAGCAAGTAAGGCAGGAAGATAGTGGCGCCAATAAATGGAATAAGAAAACGAGGTGGCAGACCCGTACTAGAAGATAACAATGAATAAATGGCATGAACACGAGCCGTGCACGACTCACACAGATGCTTCGGGAACTCAAATGGAAATCCCTGGAGGGGAGGCGACGTTCTTGTCGAAGAATTCTATTTAGAATATTCCGGAAGCCGACATTTTCAAGCTGCCTGCATGACGATTCTACCGCCGCCAACATATATTTCGGGTAAGGACTACGAAGATAAGATACGAGAAATTAGGGCTCATGCGGAAGCATACAGGCAGCCGCTTTTACCTCGCGTTGTTTGCGAGTCGAACAGGAAGGAAAACGACTAGCAGTGGCAAAGGTACCCTCCGCCGCCGCCGCAGAAGTATGTTTTTGGATGTAGGCAGATTACGAAATACGATTGCTTGATGCCTCGCGATAGGTCCTGTCAAGCTATTTTTTCATTTAGTATTGTTGTGCGTGAAATTTCACTTCTCTCCCATTCGATTCTGTACCTCGTCACGTAGAACAGAACCCGACGACGATCGCTCGAGATATTGCCTATGCCTCTGTTTCCTGTAGGGTACACAAATCAAAGCTCATTGTCTCCACTGTATGCATACCGTGAAGCAAGACGTTTGTTTACGTCCAAGTGGTACATATCCGGATATGGGCTCCTTATTAAAACTATATCCACTAAGTTAGAATCCTGTAATAGGAATTCTGAAGCATCCTGTACATGTCGTATAAAGTAGAGCGAAGAGGAAACATCTTTCATCTTAGCTCGTAGGCCTATTTCCCAAGTATTTGTAACGAAGGAGACTGACGTTAAGAGCTCCGCTTGGCGGACATTACGCCGCATTACTAATTCTGGACTCCTTGTCTTTCAGCTTTAGCACGGTTTTTGGTTACTTTTGAGAGAGATTCAGTGCCATCATTGACGAATGGCCGGCCGCGGTGGCCAAGCGGTTCTAGACGCTTCAGTCCGGAACAGCACGACCGCTACGGTCGCAGGTTCGAATCCTGCCTCGGGCATGGATGTGTGTGATGTCCTTAGGTTAGTAAGGTTTAAGTAGTTTCTAAACATTCTGCGTGGTGTCTGTTTGTTCTATATCGTGTCTCCTTACCACTTTCGCGCAACGACGCTCTGAGCGTGTTTATTAGGGAATTGACTAGTTTGAACCTGGGACCTGTTGCTGGTAAGGAGACGGCAGACCACACATGACATGTAGAATTCAGAAGAGTTCAGTGAGACTAGCGATGATATAACCAAATACTTAATGATTTCAGCGTCAGCTCCACTGCACTCCCTGTAAAGGAATCTTAATACTAACTAAATTTAGTGGAAGGGGTTCAAGGCTTTCCTATTTTTAGTTAGCTGGTAAAATAACGTCGAAAAAGCAGTTAAGTTTACCACTGGAAATTTTATTCTACTCACAAAACATCGTTTATAAATTGCACTATTGATAAAAGGAAATGTTTTAATACAGGATGGTAAAAACCAACTGCGTTCAACAAAAATGTGAACGAATATTCCCTGAATGGGTTTCCAAGTTCTACAATGGATCGAAGGATGACCTATGCCATATCACATCTATAATCTAGGTTTAAATTAAGTTTCACAAAAGAGCAAACTATCAAAATGGTCTACAGTGACCCTCAATTATCTTTAATTATTTATCTAACTTGTCGTAAATTACAGTGGCTGATGTGGCTTCTCAGTAACTATATAACAGAAAAATCATCGCGTTTCAAGTTTTTACTTCAAGTGGCAAATGTGAACACCATGAGCTTTAATTGACGATCGACACTAGCATTACGCAAAAAAGGGATGTAACAGATGAGACTTCTGCAGTTCTGAGTGAAGCTTTATGCGCTGTTATGCGGTATCGCGTGCGTTCATTACGTTGTCGGTGTTCGTCAGGGGGCGGCGGGCAGCACAGCTCCGCTCACCTCGCCATCTCGGAAGTAACTATCTCTTAACTTCTCCTTACTACAATTTACCGAAGTTGGTTTAAAAAAAAAACTATCTGGCTGTGTTTTCATCTGACCAATCAGGGTCTCAATGTCAACCTTAAGCTCCGCCTACAAAAATTCTGTCTATCCAATTAGAGACGTTATATTTTTCGTGGTGGGGCAATGTTTTTAAAGTTTGCAACGTAACAGAGACGCGAAAAAGTCTCACGCTAAAACATGCAGCTGGTGTGGTCCTTTTAGCGTTATCGTAAGATCTATACTGTTCTTCTGGAGGGCTCTAGCTTTTAACATGGGCTGGGGGGTGATCCTAACGTAACAGAGACGCGAAAAAGTCTCACACTAAAACTTGCGGGTGGTGTGGTCGTAGCGGTTAGCTGGTGGTGACGTGGGTGTCCGTCCCTTATCGTAGGGCCTTCTCGCTTAACACGGTTCTGCTCTCGGCTTCTGTTCTCGTTTCTCCCCTCGGAAATGCGTCTGTCTCACGGTGGGAAGGTATGACATGCATTTAGGCATTCTTGTGTTAGTCTGTGGTATTCCATTTGCTCACTCATTACTCGTATTACTTTGGTTAATTTAATGTCACGATTTATTCGGAGCTATGTGACGTACTACTGTATTTGCTTATCATGTCAGTGTTTTCATGGAAGGTGTTGGATTTGACATATCACCACCCTTCGAACTTAATTTTTGCACTGAAGTTAGGCAATGATTGAATCGTTGTCTAAGTCTGTCAAAAATTATTTCTTTATCTAAATTTTGTTGCCTACTTTTCAGCCACGTTATTCTGGTTCTATGCTAGTTTGTATTACTAATTTATATTTTTATATTCTTCCAAACTATTCTCAAAAATGACAAGAGAAGAATATTTTTATGCTATTATTAATTTTTAACTATTTTCTTTCTTTATTTAAGTGTGAAATTTGTTTTTTAAGAAGTTTGTTATCGAAAGTGAGGAGTCTTTCCCATCGATTTTCTTAGAAATATATTTTTTTTATAAATGTAGTAATTAATTAAAATCTATTCCTAACAGATTTTCTAAATATCATGTACAAGTAAAATGTTTTTGTTTCTAGACGCTCATTTTAACATTGTTACACTAACAAATAAGAATTATTTCCAAGAATTGCTTTGACAAAGAAATATACATACAAAAGTATTGAGATATTATCCTAACAAATCGTACAAATGTTAAAAAAAGGGAAAACATCCAACAAGATAATTTTTTATTCTTTGTTTTTTAAGGAGAAAATAAGTGAAATATAGTTATCCTTTTATTTTTATGAGGAGAAAATAAGTGGCATACAGTTTTAGTGTTTATTATGCCTTACTTTCGTTCTTTATATACTGTCCATTTCAGAACTAATGACTTATTTGTATCGATAGTCTATTTTTTACTTTACTCCATAGTCAATGACTGTTATTTTGTAGTTTATTAGCTGTCTGGTGTGCTTAACTTATTTAGTTTTTCACACGTTTCTTTTGCACAATTCCTACATCACATAATTTGATTTCACACATTCACACAATCCTATGAATGTTTAAGCATGAGGTTGGCGAATGTTTTTGCACGAAGGTGGCGGACTTGAGTGAGATGGATGTGGGCAAGTATTTGATGTACAGCTTCGTTCGTCATTCTTTGTTGGCTTTGCAAGTGTGTGTTGCTGTTGTGGAGGTCCCATAATGGAATGGAGCTGTGAGTGCAGAATCTCGTGGTTTACTGGCTTTGTATGCGTGAAAGTCATCGTTATGTGTCGCTGAAAGCGGTCGTTTTTCGTTATAATACATCGCAGACGACTAGTTTACAATAGGATAGGGGTTTGGGAAGGTATGTCGTCTATTCTTCACCCATCTTCTTTCTTGGTCTCAATCTTGCGAATGTTCAGCTTCTGTTCTTCCTGCTTTTTCTCTGCTTCTTACTTGATTCTTGGTTCTTCTCTGGGCAGGATATGGAAATATTTATTGATAACTAGTCGCTTTGAAGTTCTCCTCTTAGTAACAGTTTGATAAATTGTTTGGGCGTGTCATTTTTACTTTGTGGACATTTTCTTCAGTTTTGTGCATCAGCGTGCTGTTTAATAGCGGTAGTGTGACTTTTACACATATCTACATCTACATCTACATCTATACTCCGCGAGCCACCTTACGGTGTGTGGCGGAGGGTACTTATTGTACCACTATCTGATCCCCCCTTCCCTGTTCCATTCACGAATTGTGCGTGGGAAGAACGACTGCTTGTAAGTCTCCGTATTTGCTCTAATTTCTCGGATCTTTTCGTTGTGATCATTACGCGAGATATATGTGGGCGGTAGTAATATGTTGCCCATCTCTTCCCGGAATGTGCTCTCTCGTAATTTCGATAATAAACCTCTCCGTATTGCGTAACGCCTTTCTTGAAGTGTCCGCCACTGGAGCTTGTTCAGCATCTCCGTAACGCTCTCGCGCTGACTAAATGTCCCCATGACGAATCGCGCTGCTTTTCGCTGGATCATGTCTATCTCTTCTATTAATCCAACCTGGTAAGGGTCCCATACTGATGAGCAATACTCAAGAATCGGACGAACAAGCGTTTTGTAAGCTACTTCTTTCGTCGATGAGTCACATTTTCTTAGAATTCTTCCTATGAATCTCAACCTGGCGCCTGCTTTTCCCACTATTTGTTTTATGTGATCATTCCACTTCAGATCGCTCCGGATAGTAACTCCTAAATATTTTACGGTCGTTACCGCTTCCAATGATTTACCACCTATGGCATAATCGTACTGGAATGGATTTCTGCCCCTATGTATGCGCATTATATTACATTTATCTACGTTTAGGGAAAGCTGCCAGCTGTCGCACCATGCATTAATCCTCTGCAGGTCCTCCTGGAGTACGTACGAGTCTTCTGATGTTGCTACTTTCTTGTAGACAACCGTGTCATCTGCAAATAGCCTCACGGAGCTACCGATGTTGTCAACTAAGTCATTTATGTATATTGTAAACAATAAAGGTCCTATCACGCTTCCCTGCGGTACTCCCGAAATTACCTCTACATCTGCAGATTTTGAACCGTTAAGAATGACATGTTGTGTTCTTTCTTCTAGGAAATCCTGAATCCTATCACAAACCTGGTCCGATATTCCGTAAGCTCGTATTTTTTTCACTAAACGTAAGTGCGGAACCGTATCAAATGCCTTCCTGAAGTCCAGGAATACGGCATCAATCTGCTCGCCAGTGTCTATGGCACTGTGAATTTCTTGGGCAAATAGGGCGAGCTGAGTTTCACATGATCTCTGTTTGCGGAATCCATGTTGGTTATGATGAAGGAGATTTGTATTATCTAAGAACGTCATAATACGAGAACACAAAACATGTTCCATTATTCTACAACAGATTGACGTAAGCGAAATAGGCCTATAATTATTCGCATCTGATTTATGACCCTTTTTGAAAATGGGAACGACCTGCGCTTTCTTCCAGTCGCTAGGTACTTTACGTTCTTCCAGCGATCTACGATAAATTGCTGATAGAAAGGGGGCAAGTTCTTTAGCATAATCACTGTAGAATCTTAAGGGTATCTCGTCTGGTCCGGATGCTTTTCCGCTACTAAGTGATAGCAGTTGTTTTTCAATTCCGATATCGTTTATTTCAATATTTTCCATTTTGGCGTCCGTGCGACGGCTGAAGTCAGGGACCGTGTTACGATTTTCCGCAGTGAAACAGTTTCGGAACACTGAATTCAGTATTTCTGCCTTTCTTCGGTCGTCCTCTGTTTCGGTGCCATCGTGGTCAACGAGTGACTGAATAGGGGATTTAGATCCGCTTACCGATTTTACATATGACCAAAACTTTTTAGGGTTCTTGTTTAGATTGTTTGCCAATGTTTTATGTTCGAATTCGTTGAATGCTTCTCTCATTGCTCTCTTTACGCTCTTTTTCGCTTCGTTCAGCTTTTCCTTATCAGCTATGATTCGACTACTCTTAAACCTATGATGAAGCTTTCATTGTTTCCGTAGTACCTTTCGTACATGATTGTTATACCACGGTGGATCTTTCCCCTCGCTTTGGACCTTAGTCGGTACGAACTTATCTAAGGCGTACTGGACGATGTTTCTGAATTTTTTCCATTTTTGTTCCACATCCTCTTCCTCAGAAATGAACGTTTGATGGTGGTCACTCAGATATTCTGCGATTTGTGCCCTATCACTCTTGTTAAGCAAATATATTTTCCTTCCTTTCTTGGCATTTCTTATTACACTTGTAGTCATTGATGCAACCACTGACTTATGATCACTGATACCCTCTTCTACATTCACGGAGTCGAAAAGTTCCGGTCTATTTGTTGCTATGAGGTCTAAAACGTTAGCTTCACGAGTTAGTTCTCTAACTATCTGCTCGAAGTAATTCTCGGACAAGGCAGTCAGGATAATGTCACAAGAGTCTCTGTCCCTGGCTCCAGTTCTGATTGTGTGACTATCCCATTCTATACCTGGTAGATTGAAGTCTCCCCCTATTACAATAGTATGATCACGAAACTTCTTCACGACGTTCTGCAGGTTCTCTCTGAGGCGCTCAACTACTACGGTTGCTGATGCAGGTGGTCTATAGAAGCATCCGACTATCATATCTGACCCACCTTTGATACTTAACTTAACCCAGATTATTTCACATTCGCATTCGCTAATAACTTCACTGGATATTATTGAATTCTTTACTGCTATAAATACTCCTCCACCATTGGCGTTTATCCTATCCTTGCGGTATATATTCCATTCTGTGTCTAGGATTTCGTTACTGTTCACTTCCGGTTTTAACCAACTTTCCGTTCCTAATACTATGTGCGCACTATTTCCTTCAATAAGAGATACTAATTCAGGAACCTTGCCCTGGATACTCCTGCAGTTTACCAATATTACGTTAACTTTTCCTGTTTTTGGTCTCTGAGGACGGACGTTCTTTTTCAACGATGATAATGTCCTCTCTGGTAAGCCGTCAGGTATTTTATCGTTTCGCCCAAGGGGGGGTCCCTCTAACCTAAAAAACCCCCGTGTGCACGCCACACGTACTCTGCTACCCTAGTAGCTCCTTCCGGTGTGTAGTGCACGCCTGACCTGTCTAGGGGGGCCCTACAGTCCTCCACCCAATAACGGAGGTCGATGAATTTGCAACCATTATAGTCGCAGAGTCGTCTGAGCCTCTGGTTTAGACCCTCCACACGGCTCCAAACCAGAGGACCGCGATCGACTCTGGGCACTATGCTGCAGATATTAAGCTCAGCTTGCACTCCGCGTGCGATGCTGGTTGTCTTCACCAAATCAGCCAGCCGCCGGAAGGAACCAAGGATGGCCTCAGAACCCAAACGGCAGGCGTCATTCGTTCCGACATGTGCAACTGTCTGCAGCCGGTCACACCCAGTGCGTTCAATAGCTGCCGGAAGGGCCTCCTCCACATTATGGACGAGACCCCCCGGCAAGCACACCGAGTGCACACTGGCATTCTTCCCCGACCTACCCGCTATTTTCCTAAGGGGCTCCATAACCCGCCTAACGTTGGAGCTCCCTATAACTAATAGGCCCGCCCTCTGTGACTGTCGGGACCTTGCCGGAGAATCGGCCACTGGCCCAACAGGCGAGGCATCCTGTGGTGGCTCGGAAACGATGTCATCACCACTAGGAAGCACCCCGTACCTGTTGGAAAGGGGTAAGGCAGCTGCCACGCGGCCAGGTCCCACCTTCGCCTTTCGGCCAGGCACGCGCGAGCCCACCACTGTCCGCCATTCACCCTGGAGTGACGGCTGACCGGTAAGATGCTCACTGCCGGAAGACGCAGCGACATCAGGGGTTCCATGTGATTCCAAGGCCACCGAAGTAGGGATAGGTCTCACCACATTTGCCCCAACGCCACTACGAGCCGACGCCTGCGCCTCGAGCTCGATGAGCCTAACAGACAAAGCCTCCACCTGCCCCCGAAGAGTGGCCAATTCTCCTTGCGTCCGCTCACAACAACCACAGTCCCTACACATGACTATGTTTACCCTACTCTATACGGTGACAAATTCCCAAGATAATCTTCTGATGAGCTACTCTGATAATCAAGAAACACTCACTGAAATACGAGACGCAAAAACTACGCTAGGTTTTCCCAGAAAATTTTTGCCAGTGGTGGCTTGCCCAATTGGTCTTCTCGTCGGGCCGTTTTTTGCTCGCTCTGCTCCGGCGTTCGGCGTCCCGTTGCGTTACTGCAGGGTGTTCCGTCCCAGCAGGGTTCCACCTAGCGGTCAAATTTATTTCCCACTTCAGTTACAAGGGCCTTCTGTTGGTCTCACTGTCCTTTCCCTTCTCTCGACACTTCTGCCTTGTAGGAATCGTGTCTTGCTAATTACGTCCTTTTCTTTCTTGATACTTCTCGCGTTGCAACTTGTGGGTCATTGCAGCTGGTCTTTGCTGGAGTTTTTACAATGGTTCTTACAAAAAGTTTTTACTTATAGCCATCTAACATATGTCTAGTACCTACATTATTTTGCGCCTTCTTAAAAAGCTTTACAAATTTCGGCGCCCTTTCCATGTTACAATTCTAAGATATTTTGAATCTTAACTTCTACAAAAATCCTCAAATTGGTTTTTTATTTTTTGTGTAGTGTTGTGCTGTACAGCATTTTAGTATTTCATGCTGTTAGACTATCTATGCTTTATCCCTTCACCTTAATCTATGGTACTATTGGTGTTATTTTTGTTTTTGTTTTTATTGAAACTACTTTCTTTTTCCCACCTTCCTCTCTCTTCACTCTTCTTTCTCCTGACGATCTTATCTGCAACATTACCTTGAAATATTGTGCTGATTCTTTACCAGTAATAAAATTAATCTTCAAACTTTTTGATATGGCTCACATGGTAAAGTCCTAAGGTTTTGCCTATTTTTGGGTTCATTAGTTCCACAGCATTATCATGAGCAATTCGGCTGATTATGACAGATCCTTTGTATGCAGCGTAAAACTTATGTATTTTGTGTTTCTGTTTGCTGGAGAGATGGTGTGTTTTTACAAATACTTTCTGGCCTACTGAGAATGTTCTTTTAATTGCTGTTCTATCTCCTCTTTCTTTTCTTTTAATGGCTGCCTTTCTGATGTTGGAGAGTGCTGTTGCTATGACTTGTTTGTGCTGTCTACATGGTACAGTAGGAAATCTAAAATTTCTCTGGTTATGTTTGGGGGTTCAATATTTTTAAGTACAGTAACTGGAGGTAGTAGTGTAGTGCTATGTGGCATTTCATTCATTACTTCTTGAAAATCTTTAAGGTATATATCCCAAGTGTTGTGTCTTTTGCCTGCATATAATCGGCATAAAGTGCCTATGTCCTTCATAGATCGTTGTGCTGGATTTACGCTAGGTTTGTACTTAGATATGTAGATGGGTTTTATTTTGTGTTGTTTTAACGTGTTCTGCCATTGCACTGATTTGTATTGTGGGCCATTATCCGAAATTATTCGTTCCACTCGACCTACTTGTCTGAGAAAATCTTGTCTAAATGCTTTACTTACAGTAAGACCTGTTGCCCGTTTTAATGGTGTCAAGGTAACATATTTAGAAGTAAGTTCCAAAACGACAAATATGAAAATATATCCATTTTTTGTATGTGGGAGGGGCCCCATCAAATCTGTTGCAACTATTTGTTTTAATCTTTTAGGGATTATTGGAAACATAGGTGGTTTGGTTTGGAAAGTGACGTGTTTAGCCCTCATACATTTTTTGCATTTGACTAGTACTGTTCTAATTGGTCTTTCCGTTTTAGGAAAATGGCTTGTTTATTTTATTTTTAAAAAACCATTTTTTTGGTCCAAAGTGGCCATTACTTAAATGTGTATACCGTATGTACTTATTAATTAGTTCATCTGGGATATAAATTAACCATTCATTCGTTACAACATTTCGTCTAAAAAATAAAACATTGTTTTTTGCGAGATAGTGCTGTCGAATATCTGGAAAATCCTTACTTCTCCACTTGTGTTTGATTCCTAGTATTTCGGGATCCTTGTCCTGTTCTTTGCCTATGTTTTTCAATGCTGTCATAATGTAGTTTTCGATAGGTACTTGTTTCATATAGTACATTGTAAACTGGTCTTCTGCTGCTTCCAAACCTACGTTATTGGATGCACCCTGTGGACATCGTGATAAAGTATCTGCTAATACATTCGCTGGTCCTGGTATGTGTGTAATAGTGAAGTCAAATTCTTGTAGTATTAACATTCATCTGGCTAACCTCCCATGAGTTAGTTTGGCGCATAACAGAAATTCTAATGCTTTGTGGTCAGTGTATACTTTTGTTTTTCTTCCGAATAGGAAGTATCGAAAACGTTGGAAGCCCCATACAATGGCCAATGCTTCCAGCTCCGTGACTGAATAGTTTTTCTCGCTTTTTGTGAGTACCCAGCTGGCAGATGCAATTGTTCTATATGATCTTAACCATACCTGTTCGTATTCTTGGAATAAAACAACTCCTAAACCTGTTTTCGCGGTATCAGTGGCCACACAAAAATTTAGTGTTAGATCAGGATGTGCTAAAATCGGTGCTGTTGTTAGTGCGTTTTTTACTTTTAAAAATTCTTCATTGGCTTGTTGATCCCATACCCATGGCGTGCTTTTTCCAGTCAATGCACATAGGCGTGGTGTTGCGAGAGAGTCGATCCAAATAAATTTTTTATAGAATCCGGTGAGACCTAGAAATGCTCTGAGAGTTTTCTTATTATATGGAGTACAGAATTCTTTGATTGCCGTTAGTTTTTCTGGGTCGGTCATTACGCCTTTCTCGGAAATTATGTGTCCTAGAAATCTGACCTCTCGCCTTCCAGACTTGGATTTTGTTATATTTACTGTGTCCCCATGCTCTTTCATGATCTGTAAAAACTGATTTAATGTGTTGTTGTGATGCTCCCAAGAGGGTTCTGCTATAATCACATCATCAACATAACAAGTAATTTTTTGTAAAATTTCAGGACTGAGTATAGTATTAAATCCCCTAATAAACGCTGCTGATGATATGTTTAAACCAAATGGCAATCGTTTAAACTGGTAACATCTACCGAATACGATAAATGCTGTAAATTTTCTACATTCTGGGGCCAATTCTATTTGCCAGAAACTACTCCGTAAATCAATTGATGAAAATATCTTAGCGCCGTGGAAGTTTTGTATGAATTCCTCTAATTTTTCTGGGCGATCTGTCTCAGTGATTATGATTGTGTTGATCTGTCTGGAATCAAGCACTAACCTGATGCTCCCATCTCGTTTTTGTACAATATGGAGCGGGCTATTATATGTCGAGGTAGCTGGTTCAATAATATCGTCATCTAACATTTTAGATATCTCCTGGAATACTTTATTTCTGTAGCTTAATGGGATTGTATAGGGTGGCACTCTAAATGGTTTGTGCTGTTTTACTTCAAACTTGTACTGAAAGTGCTTAATACTGCTAGTCCTCGGTAAAAATACCTCTGCTTTATCTCGTAAAATACCTTCTAATTCTCTTTTACTGTGTTCCGAAATACCTTGAACTTCTTACAATTTTTCGTCGATTTCTTTATGGACTTCTAACATGAGTTGAGGCGATTCCCCCTTTTGTGCATACCATTCTAATTCTTCATCCTCTTTATCTCGCATCATTCTTAATTGTTTGTTTATGACTGGTATTTCTTCTAATTTTAGCTTTTGCTCAAAGAGAAGTGTGACATTCCCGAATGTTACGCTACCTTTCCCCATATCTATTATCGCTCGTCTCTCATTTAAAAAATCTGCACCTATAATCAAATCTACAGTTAGTTTAGGTATAATCACGAAGTTGGCTTCGATCTTTTGACCTTGGCATGAAAGAGTTAACCTTGTTTGTCTCGTAACTTCCGCAGCATTGTTTATAATAGGACCTCTTACTTTAATCTTACGTGTTTTCAAAACTAGCAATTCCTCATTGGCATTACACTGCTTGAATAAATTTTCTGAGATCGCAGTCAGTTCACTTCCGCTATCAATTACAATATTGACTGGGATATGCTTTACCATGGCCTTAGAATACCATGGCCTTCTTGCATCAGCGAATCCTCCACTGATTCATACATGAGTCTTTTTAGGAATTTCCCTCGTGAATTCGAACTTTCTGTGGGATAAGCTTCGACTGCTACTTCTCTCTCTTTTATTTCCTCTTCTCTATTTCTTCCTTCATTTACACTTTCTTCAATGTCCTCTACTTTTTCCTCATCCTCGTCTATCTTCTCCTTCTTCGTCGCTACTTCCATATAATCGCATCTAAATGCTCTAATTATCGCTTCATAACTTCCTTCATTATATACGTTGGGTTGTGTGCCCACTCGTAACTTATTTTCAACTTCTGTCGACTGCGCATTATCCTCATTGAATTCGCTTTCCCTGGTTTCCATCTCAAATAGCTCTGCAACACTCATTACTTCGTCCTTTCCTCCTACATTCGTTGTGCATGCCTCTGGTAATTCATCTTCCTCGTCAGTATTCTCCCAACTAATTTCGTCCCAACACGATATTGTTATTTTCTTGTCTTCGTTTTCATCTGGTCCCTGCGGATTTGTTTCTTCCTTCTTCTCTTCTCGTGATAAGATTTTTACTTCTCTGTTCAAGGTGCTGCAATTGTCCTGGGTCGGTGCGTCATTCTCTTTGGCATGGGCGCTTAGCTGTCAATTCGAACGTTTATCGGGGTTTGGTGGTCTTACCTCCACCTCCACGTTTTCACGTGCGCTTCGTCTTTTTCTTGCGTCATCTTCCGAAAACATGAACTGTAGTTCCCTTAGAATACCTTTAAATGCTTCCACGTCATTGCCTCCGCGACCTACTAATGATTGCTGGTATTTCAATGGTAGCTTCATCGCTCATAATTTAATCAACTCTCCATCACTGTATGGTACATCTAAGCATTGATTTTTGTTTGCCATTACTTCGAAAAATTTCACGGGACTCTTCTCTCCTGAATTTTCAAAATATGGGTTCTGTAATAATTCGTACTTCACTCTGTTCTGTGCTTCGCTGGACCAATATCGTGAGAGAAACTTCTCTCTGAAATCTTCATACGATCGGCATGTCGCTGCAACATTCTGCATGGTTTCTGCGACTGTTCCTGACATGTGTGCACATATAAAGTCTAATTTGTGTGCTAGCGTCCAGTGTTCTGGTAATCCTACTCGGAATTGATCAATAAAAGTTCGTGGATGTAATGAGTTTCCTTCTCGAAAGAGTTGAAATTTTCTGACTGTAAGGAAATGATCGTTGTCGTACTTCGTCATAGTTCCATATGAAATTCGCGATTCTTCGCCACTTTTGTTTCTGATCATTTCTCCCGTCGTTTTTCCGGTTGTGGTAGATCCCTTCGATATTGTCCACTGTAACTTTCGCCTACCCTTGCGTAGTATCGTTGGAGTGGTCCGCAATAATTTTCTTCCATCGGTTGTGAACGTGTAGCTGAATGCATTGCGCTGTACTCTTCGCGACCTGGCTTTCCATTATCAGGTATTGGTTCGGTATCTTGTCTGGCTAACCTTGCTGCTTCATTGCACGATCCAAACTGTCTTGAAACATACATTTGTGGTTCCGCATGTGTTTGTGATGACGTTTGTTCATCAAGAATTTCGAAACGTGTTTGTTGTTGTGCAGACTGTCTGGTTTCACGTATGTTACTTTCCGCCTGTGATTGGAATCTCAAATGTGTAATATCTTCGTTAATTGCTTGTTTTTCCGGTGCTGTTACAGATACGGATGTGGTTGCAGACTCTGTGCTTGTTCGATCCTGTTCACTACGCTCTTCAATGGTTTGCAACAACTCTGTTCGCAATTTCTGAAACTGTCGCTTCATTTGCGCTTCTATTTTGACTACGCGGTTATCATATCTTTTCAGCTCTGCTTTCGTGATACGTTTGTGTAACACACTGTTTTCAACAACTTCTCGCGCTGTACCTGCTGCTTGTCTAGTAATTTCGTTTATCTGTTTCTCTAGTATCTTGACTTCTCCTTGGGTGTTGTTACGTAATGTTTTGATCTCGTCCTGAATGTCATTACGCAATGTTTGTACGTCCGCTTGTACCTTGTCAATGTCAGTTCTCAATTGATTGTGACCTGTTATTAAGTTTCCTATCACTTCTCGAGATTCTTTTGCCTCGTCTTCAATATGACTTAGGTGTAACTGAATTTTTTTGTTTTGTTATTTAATCTTACGCATTTGTCTCGTGATTTTTGCATTTTGGTTCGTCGTTTCTGCATTCTGAATTTTAATTTGGTTCGCAATTTCTTTAATTTGTCTTGTCATGGTTTCCGTCATTAACTGTAATAATTCTGCCAGATTGGTGGGTCCTATTGCGTTTTCTTCCGACGTCCTACGCTCTGTGTTTTCGCTCAAGTGTTGGTTCGCAACCGATTGCATTGACCTGTGCTGTGACACGTTTCTGCTCGCATTCCTTGTACTCTGTGGTGAGGGAACTCTGGTTACTTGTACTACGTATTCAAGACGCAAGTTAGAATCCTCATCGACTGTCTCTCTACTTTCCTGCTCCTCTGTCGTATGCTGTCTTATGTTTTCTATGCCTTGACGTACATTATCCTCGTTATGGTGCGTTATATGTCCTATTTCTCGCGATACTGCATCGTCTGTTGTACTGTCCTCTATTCTCTGTCCATTTTCATGCTGGGTCTCTACCTCAATTTTGTCAAGGTCTCGATCTGCCACTGCTAATCTTTCCGAATCCCTTATTTTCTGTCTTAAAAGCAATTCACGCGCCCTACTTCGCGTCAACATGTGCTCATACGATCTCACGCGCTTCATAAACGTTTTGTTCACACGACTTGACACTACCAAGACTGACAATCCATTCACTTACTTCTTGGGTCAGAACCAACTTGTCAACGATGTATCCGCCACCTGTGCGCTTGCATTGAGGAGAAAACTTAATTCTAACAATTATTAAAATTCATAACTTAATTATGCTATTGTTTCTGCTAGAATTCTCACTTTCATTGAATACTTTCTTACTATCTATCGCTGCAGCTACTGTTTTTGAGTATTTGAAACTTTAGGAAAAAAATTCTTTTTACAAAAATTTTTCAACAAGATATTTGTTTGACCTAGTTAGGCATGTGGTCGATCTTCAATAATGGCGTTTTACCATCCTGGCAGGGTCGCCATTTTCTAAACATTCTGCGTGGTGTCTGTTTGTTCTATATCGTGTCTCCCTACCACTTTCGTGCAACGACGCTCTGAATGTGCTTTTTAGGGAATTGACTAGTTTGATCCTGGGACCTGTTGCTGATAAGGAGACGGCAGACCACACATGACATGTAGAATTCAGAAGAGTTCAGTGAGACTAGCGATGATATAACCAAATACTTAATGATTTCAGCGTCAGCTCCACTGCACTCCCTGTAAAGGAATCTTAATACTAACTAAATTTAGTGGAAGGGGTTCAAGGCTTTCCTATTTTTAGTTAGCTGGTAAAATAACGTCGAAAAAGCAGTTAAGTTTACCACTGGAAATTTTATTCTACTCACAAAACATCGTTTATAAATTGCACTATTGATAAAAGGAAATGTTTTAATACAGGATGGTAAAAACCAACTGCGTTCAACAAAAATGTGAACGAATATTCCCTGAATGGGTTTCCAAGTTCTACAATGGATCGAAGGATGACCTATGCCATATAACGTCTATAATCTAGGTTTACATTAAGTTTCACGAAAGAGCAAACTATCAAAATGGTCTACAGTGACCCTCAATTATCTTTAATTATTTATCTAACTTGTCGTAAATTACAGTGGCTGATGTGGCTTCTCAGTAACTATATAACAGAAAAATCATCGCGTTTCAAGTTTTTACTTCAAGTGGCAAATGTGAACACCATGAGCTTTAATTGATGATCGACACTAGCATTACGCAAAAAAGGGATGTAACAGATGAGACTTCTGCAGTTCTGAGTGAAGCTTTATGCGCTGTTATGCGGTATCGCGTGCGTTCATTACGTTGTCGGTGTTCATCAGGGGGCGGCGGACAGCACAGCTCCGCTCACCTCGCCATCTCGGAAGTAACTATCTCTTAACTTCTCCTTACTACAATTTACCGAAGTTGGTTTAAAAAAAACTATCTGGCAGTGTTTTCATCTGACCAATCAGGGTCTCAATGTCAACCTTAAGCTCCGCCTACAAAAATTCTGTCTATCCAATGAGAAACGTTATACTTTTCGTGGTGGGGCAATGTTTTTAAAGTTCGCAACGTAACAGAGACGCGAAAAAGTCTCACGCTAAAACTTGCAGCTGGTGTGGTCCTTCTAGCGTTATCGTAAGATCTATACTGTTCTTCTGGAGGGCTCTAGCTTTTAACATGGGCTGGGGGGTGGTCCTAACGTAATAGAGACGCGAAAAAGTCTCACGCTATAACTTGCGGCTGGTGTGGCCCTTTTTGTGTTATCGTAAGATCTATAGTGTTCTTCTGGAGGGCTCTAGCTTTTAACATGGGCTGGGGGGTGGTCCTAACGTAACAGAGACGCGAAAAAGTCTCACGCTAAAAACTTGCGGGTGGTGTGGTCGTAGCGGTTAGCTGGTGGCGACGTGGGTGTCCGTCCCTTATCGTAGGGCCTTCTCGCTTAACACGGTTCTGCTCTCGGCTTCTGTTCTCGTTTCTCCCCTCGGAACTGCGTCTGTCTCACGGTGGGAAGGTATGACATGCATTTAGGCATTCTTGTGTCAGTCTGTGGTATTCCATTTGCTCCCTCGTTACTCGTATTACTTTGGTTAATTTAATGTCACGATTTATTCGGAGCTATGTGACATACTACTGGATTTGTTTATCATGTCAGGGTTTTCATGGAAGGTGTTGGATTTGCCTGACACCGTACAAGTTCTAAGTCTAGGGGACTGATGACCTCAGAAGTTAAGTCCCATAGTGCTCAGAGCCATTTGAACCATTGACGAATGTCATAACACTGCACTTATGTTTGCAATGCATTGAAAAAGGTATTTCGATCCACTAAAAAAAGAAAGCATACTTTGTTCAGTATCTCGGTTGATTCGAGAGTTAAGAATGTAGCAGAAACACAATGGTGCGCAAAACGTAAGGATAGAAGTAACTTTCGCTTGATATGGCACTGCCATGCAATATAGCTCGACTAAACGTGGACCACACACGGCATATATTACATCAGGGTCACCGGGATTAATGGCGGTACAAAAGGTGGGACGTGATTCTTAACAGGATGTGTGATCACCACTGCAGTGTGTTCCCACGCTGGCCACAAGGTTGGTAAGCAGCTACTGCAGTAGAACGTTCCATTCCCCCACTGGCTTGGTTGACACGTGCTGAATGGTCACTGGTGCATGTCCATGTGCTACAGTATGTATCACCACCTCATCTTGCACGTACTCGATGGGATTTAAGTCGGGGGAAGCTGCTCTATTCGCCGAATATCCACCCGTTCCAAGAGCTCCTCCATGTGTGCAGTTCGAGGTGGTCGCGCATTGTCATCAGGAAAAGTGGCCCCAGGTCCGTATGCACCTCCGGAAACACGTAGATGGGGAAGGAGCACTGTGTCACAGTAACACGGACCGGCGAGTGCACCGTGATCAAAGATTTGGAGGTCGGTACGTCCACGGAACATTATGCTTTCACAAAAAAGTGTCTAATTCAGTCTTTATATCGATTTCTTTTATTTCCATATCGCCGATTTCGGGCCAGTTGCCCATCTTCAGATAATTCGCTCCTGAGAGTTCACTATGACAGTTAACGCTCATGTTATTCTGTAACATGTAACATTAATAAATGATATTGTAATCTTCCCGTATATATATATATATATATATATATATATATATATATATATATATGAGACCATGGAATGAGATGATGATGAAAAAATGAATAATTGTTAATATAATGAAAAATCAACAGTGTAATTAAGTCCACCATCTACTGTAAGGTAAATTTTATTATTTTTATTGGCATGCACATAGTTAAGTCACTTGTCTGAGATGTTAATATGAATGTGTTTCTATCCTTTCTTTTGTGATTCGTCAGCACCAGTGGAGCCAGATTTGTAATATATTCAGTTTCCCCATGTAATGGATCGTAGATATTTATCAATAACGTAAAAATTTTCATAATATAATTGTTTTTATCAGTCAACTATAAAAGTATAATTTCCCCTTAAGTCATTGCCAGTCCCGATACAGTCATTCATCTAAATTAAAATACCAGAGTTTTGGTCAGATCATAGTCATGTGCTCTTTAGTAATCAGACGATCAGCTGTGCAGCTGTGTCACTAAGTAAAGTCAGTTTTTCTAGTAATTCAGATATGAGACAAATGTTATCCAGTATTAGTAGATAGGCCAGCATTGCACTAAGCTGTGCCATTTACCAGCAGATATTTAGAGAGCGTTATCCGGCGACTCCATCACGAGGTAAGAATTTTGCAGTCAATTTCTCACAGACAGATTCAGATTGATTTCACAAGGCCATGGCGTAGCGCTACTTACGTCAAAAATTTATGTTTTTCATGAGGTGAGGTTTATCAGTTTTCATACTTCAGAATTTAATTATCCAAATTTAATTATTTTTTATTTTCTGTTCGAGAAGGTTACATATCACTAATATATATATATATATATATATATATATATATATATATATATATATATGACATTATGTCAGTCGTTGGGGGCGATCTGAAAGTTATATTATTCTCGAAGAATCAAGTTTGCGAAGATCACTAGTAATTCTTTTCATTACCGTTGATTACAGAGTAGATCTGTCGAAGCCGGTCATAGTAGCAAAAAGATTTAGTAGTGACCTTAGCAAACTTGAGTCTAAAAATAATGAATGTAACAAATGATCTGAGGATGGGCAGGTGGCCGAAACCGGTCATATGGAAAGGTGAAAAGCGATTTAGTTATTGAATTTGGAAACCTGTTGATAAGTAACGATCGTTGTAGCTCCATTAAGACGAATTCATCTATTTTTGATAAATTGTGCTTCCCGAAACCATAAGACTTGAACCACCAAGGCTATCATATTCGACAATGCTGGGCGCCCCCCCCCCCCCCAGGGCAAGATGAGGGAACACTTAATACTCCCAGGAACATTTAGTGGTAGACAGATTCTGTGAGTAGGAATACAGTTTTAGCGGTGGACGTTGCCGGAGAACGTGAAGCAGCAGGGGTGCGGTGAATCACGTAGACGCCAGGCTCCCAGACCTGGCAGTGACGACCCGAACATCAACGACGCGTGGGCGGCGGTGACTCGCTCCTGTCTGAGGCCATAGCCTAAAAGTAGTCTTTACGCAGCCAATGCGCCCAGTTAACTTCTCTCACTCAACTCGGGTGATGTAAAATGTAGGAGAATTCAAGGAATTTCGTTTTTTTGTCTGTGAAATAATGTTCTTATACATACCGTGGTCTAGGCCACTAGGGGTAGCATCTTTTTCTAGAAACCACAAAATACTGTGTTCCGATTTCAGTCCCAGCCACTGCGTAAATTTTAAACGGAAGTCATCACCAATGGCGGCCAGAGACGTACGCTATAAGGAGTAAACCTTGTCAAAGAGGTCAGACAGAAAAGTTCCGGACACTATCTTCCCCTTGGGGTGGGAAGCTACTCCTAAAAGGCGGAGAGAATCAACAAATGATTAACGGCATGAAAATTCTGAAGACAGTGGAAACCACTGCCTTAGATTCACGTTATGTATACCCACAGGACTTATTGCCTTTACTGAAAAAATATCATTATTCCTGATTAGTTCCACATTCGAATCTCCGGGGAGGTGAGCGAGAGAATAAGATCGAATTACCAATGACGGTGACATTCTACAAATCTGTGCGTGGGATTTCCGACGTCTGAATGTGGTAGGGAAGATAGAAAATCTAAAAAGGGAAATGCAAGCGTCAATCTAGATGTATTGAGGGTCAGTGTAGTGAAATGGAGAGAAGGATTTTTGGTTAGATGAATATTGAATCAAGTCAGCAGCAGAACATGGGCATGGAGTGAGTTATTGAGAACTTCTCAGTAACAGGGTTGTTCTTGTCAGAATCGACAGCAAACCAACGCTAACAACAGTTGTTCAGGTATACATGGCGACTACACAAGTAGAAGACGAGGAGACAGAAAAAGTCTATGAGAACAATGAATGGGTAATACAGCACGTGAAGGGAGATGATAATCTAATCATAACGGAGCACTGGAAGGCTGTACCAGCTGGAAGGAATAGAAGAAACAGTTGTGGGAGGATATGGACATTTTTGCTGGATGACAGTGGAGAAAGTATAAACAGATGACTTTTCTGAGGCGTATAAAGCAATGGAGAAGCCACACAAATGTCCATTCCACTCCCCTACAAAGAATGACAGATGAATTAAATTAAAATCATTTTTCTAAGCCCGGATTTGTTTTCCTTAGGTAATCACGAGTTCAGCGGTAGTAGTCACGGGCCTATAAACCAATTAATTAAGAAGTTTATGAATACATGAGTACATGAAGATGTGTTTTCCTCGGCCAAATGAACCCACCGAAGGTTCGCGAGAGTAGAGAACCTTTGAATGATAGGGACTGAGCAATTTCCATACACAATTAATTCAGAGAATGCCGGCCGGAGTGGCCGTGCGGTTCTAGGCGCTTCAGTCTGGAACCGAGCGACCGCTACGGTCGCAGGTTCGAATCCTGCCTCGGGCATGGATGTGTGTGATGTTCTTAGGTTAGTTAGGTTTAATTAGTTCTAAGTTCTAGGCGACTGATGACCTCAGAAGTTAAGTCGCATAGTGCTCAGAGCCATTTGAACCGAATTCAGAGAATGGTGAAAATCTGTACAAGTTTGAGGCAGTTTCTTTCAAACTGAAACTGCAACCCTGACAATTACTAAGGACACTAGTTCCACCCGTAATGTGAGAACTGGTGCCATCACAGGTTACCAGCTTGACTGCTAGGAGGCCGAGCTGTCCCCCTAGCCGAAAGCAACAGGAATCATTTCCACCTGGTGAACCCAGCGCCCAAACCAAATGGGTGGATCTACAAAATACTAATTGAGTTCTGCAATTCAGTTGATGATTCTGTTTGATATTTACAGAAACAACCAATCCATAGCACCCAACAGCAGGAGCTTCTAGTATGCCGACGGCCTTGCTCTAGCCACCCAGACCACAGATTTTTAATCAGTGAAGAACACCCACATAAATGCCTTTAAACAACTTTCTAGATACTTCATCAGAGACGAACTTAAACCAAAGCCCACAACGACAAATGTATACTTTTCATTTGCGAAACAGGGAAGTTAGTCGCAAATTAGAGATAGTGCGGCCAGATGATGAACCGGAACGTTGAAAATCCCAAAGTATCTAGGAGTAATACTTGACAGATCTCCTACTTTCAAGAAGTACAACAGCAACTCAAAAGTTTCCACCAGCAACAATCTGCTACGCAGACTGGCCACATCAAATGGTTCAAATGGCTCTGAGCACTATGGGACTTAACATCTGACGTCATCAGTCCCCTAGAACTTAGAACTACTCAAACCTAAGTAACGTAAGGACGTCACACACATCTATGCCCGAAAAAGGATTCGAACCTGCGACCGTAGCGGACGCGCGGCTCCAGACTGAAGCGCCTAGTACCGCTCGGCCACACCAGCCGGCACTGGCCGAATCACAGGGAGTGGGGGAGAAGGGTGGGAGGGAGGGAGGGAGGGAAGGAGGGAGGGAGGGGATAGTCAACTTGAAACTCTACGAACCTCTTCAATGATACTAAGCTCTTCTGAGCGGCAGAGTATGCATAATTCAACACATGCCAAACTGTTGGACATCGCTCTCAATGACACCTACAGAATCAATAGGTTGCTTGAAATCCACTACAGACGAATGGCATTACCACCTCGCAGGATTAGACCAATTCCCGTTCAAAGAGATACAGCCACGAATGAGGAAAGAAAGAATGTGGAGCAGGAGAAGGCATCCTCTATTTAGGCATGAACCGCACGCTCAACGACTGAAATCAAGGAGGAGTTTCCTTACGGCACTTAGAGCCACTGCTGATTTGCAACAATGGAAGGCTAAGACCCACCTTCCCCCTTGCTGGAATACAGTTTCAGAAATTCTATCCCCTGGCTATCATAAACGGGCGACTAGGAAGTTCTTGAACAGACTGAGATCTGGACTTGCAGATCAAAGATTCATTTGGTCAGATGGTGTTACACAAAGATAATATTCAGTGCGACTCTTTAGAAGACTAGACTCTACATCACATGATTCAGTGCTGTGCTCAGTCTCCTGCACAGTAGATGACCATCAAGGTGCAGAAAATGTATTGTAAGTGGCCATATTTCGGCAAAAGTAATATAGTCATAACTATGCATATAATATATATGTTTCTAATAAGAGAATTTGAAAAAATCTCATGAAAATTCATGTACATGTAATTCAATATTTAATGGTCCATTATTGTAAGCAAGTAAGGACATTATGATAAATTATTACGTAAATAAAAATAATACACTTCTAGTGTGGGCGGTGTAAGTGTTCATATACAATCTATTTTGTAGGCAAAATGCAGTTTACCCGTATACTACCATGATAACTGCATCTTCGAGAAGCCTGAGGTTGTAGGCAGTAATATCCATCGTTATTACTATGTAACGCGGACAGGAAAGGTTCTATTGTACTTTCCTGGAGCACCGCATATATTACTTCAGCGTCTCCAGGGTGATGGCAAGAATCGATCCCTGATACTATGAGAAGCAGAAATGGCGCGGAAATATGGCCGGAAATGCACGGTGTCTATGCCACAGGCTATTTATTAACTCATCATGCCTGTACAGTAAAATGCCGTGTATACGATACGCTGTATGAGACCACGGCTGGACAAGGTGTTCGAGGTTGTCCGTGGTGCGAATGCGACGCAGCAGCGACTGACACACACGTTCAAATTTGCCGTCCTGTAACTGAATGACGTGGCAGGTAGCATAAATGCGGTATTTCACTGTCTGTACATCTGGGATGGGCTCTACATAAACGACGTCTTTCAACTTCCCCCACGGGTTCAAAACCAAAGCGGTGAGATCCGGCGACGGCGACTGGGCAGACAATGCGACTGCATCACCTCGTCCGATCCATCGAACGGGATAGATGTCGTCGAGATGCTACCGCATGGAAATGCGGAAGTGAGTTGCAAGACTATTATGCAGTAGCCGTATTGCTCTTACAAGGGAACCTCCCCATCGCACCCCCCTCAGATTTAGTTATAAGTTGGCACAGTGGATAGGCCTTGAAAAACTGAACACAGATCAATTGAGAAAACAGGAAGAAGTTGTATGGAACTGTGAAAAAATAAGCAAAATATACAAACTGAGTAGTTTATGGCAAGATAGGCAACATCAAGGACACTGGAAACGCAGGAGCGCCGTGGTCTCGTGGTAACATGAGCAGCTGCGGAACGAAAGGTCCTTGGTTCAAATCTTCCATCGAGTGAAAAGTTTAATTTTTTATTTTCAGTTTATGTGGCAAAATCTTATGTTTTCATCACTTTTTTGGGAGTGATTATCACATCCATAAGAAAACCTAAATCGGGCAAGGTAGAAGAATCTTTTTACCCATTCGCCAAGTGTACAAGTTAGGTGGGTCGACAACATATTCCTGTCGTGTGACGCACATGCCGTCACCAGTGTCGTATAGAATATATCAGATGTGTTTTCCTGTGGAGGAATCGGTTGCCCTATGACCTTGCGATCAAATGTTTTCGGTTCCCATTGGAGAGGCACGTCCTTTCGTCTACTATTCGCACGGTTTTGCGATGCCGTCGCAAAACACAGACACTAAACTTATTACAGTGAACAGAGACGTCAATGAACGAACGGACAGATAATAACTATGCAAAAATAAAGACGTAAAATTCTCATTCGAGGGAAGACTTGAACCAAGGACTTCTCGTTCTGCAGCTGCTCACGCTACCACGTGACCACGGCGCTCCTGAGCTCACATTGTCCATGATGTTGCCTATGTCGCGTATGGACTACTCAGTGTATATTTTGCTTATTTTTTCACAGTTCCACACAACTTCTTCCTGTTTTCTCAATTGATCTGTGTTCAGTTTATCAAGGCCTATCCACTGTGCCAACTTATAACTAAATCTGAGGGGGGTGCGATGGGGAGGTTCCCTTGTTAGTACTACCAGAGACAGGTCTTTCAGCTGGTGAGTCACGGTCACCCACAGAGAGAGAAGACTTGCCTCATCTGTGGGTCAATGGGAAAGGAAGAATGGTCGTACGAGGCGGTCGCCAATAATCCCCGTCAACACACGAGGCTGAGCTGGTGCTGATGGTTCACCTCCACTGTACCGACTGAATTCTCCTTATTCTCCGCAGGCGACAGCTGGGTGTTATAAAGGTAGCCTCAGCTGCGAATGATGTGTACGACACAAATCCAAGCACTGTGGTGACCTGTGCAACGAACCAGCGACAAAAACGCGTTGTAAGTGATGCGGATAGTGGCAGGTGTCGTAGAGAACGCCCCACACTGTCGCCTGGCTTACCACAATGCTGGCGACCCACCTGCCTGGTGGTGTTACCGAGGTCATAATACTGTACGAGGTTCAACACCTGTTTCTCCAAGACCTGTGTACGTACCTGGCACACGCTCCGTTCGTGGTCTCACATTCTTGTAAACGAGCCTGTCTAACACAAACAACGAAACACTAACTCTTCCAAATGGTTCAAAATGGCTCTGAGCACTATGGGACTCAACTGCTGAGGTCATTAGTCCCCTAGAACTTAGAACTAGTTAAACCTAACTAACCTAAGGACATCACAAACATCCATGCCCGAGGCAGGATTCGAACCTGCGACCGTAGCGGTCTTGCGGTTCCAGACTGCAGCGCCTTTAACCGCACGGCCACTTCGGCCGGCACACTAACTCTTCCCCGCACAGTCATGTTGTCGCCCGCCTATTGCCATTTGCCTGTTCGCACGTAAAGGCCACGTCGGAATGTTACTTGTTGGTATACCGAGTCATCGCCTCTCAGCACTGCAGTACACGCAACATGTCCTCACCAGAGTGAGGCGGCAACAGGAGTAAAACGTTTGCCCCTAGATCCGATGCGTGAGACATACACCACATGGGGGTACAGAATCCTATAAACATGCCAGAATTTCTAAATCTGCTCCAGTATGGCCAATCATGGGTATAATGGGGTTTCTAGCTCTTCTTATCTAATAACGATTTTCAGTATGGCTAAAAGTGGGTATAAAGGAGTTTTTAGCTATTTTGATCTAATAACGATTTTCAAATCTGCTCCAGTACGGCCAAAAATGGGTTTAAAAGGGTTTCTAGCTCTTCTTATTTAATAACGATTTTTATATCGAAACTGAAAAATTCAAACTGGCGGATCGGATATGGGGAAAAGAATCTGCAAAAAATTAAAAGCGTAAAAAAAATGTTTTCTGTGAATATCTATAATTTTAATTGTAAACTTTACTACACAACTGCAACCGTTACTGTCTTTATCATAGAAAACATGTATTAGTAATAAAAACTGAAAGTTTTATAAGTCTTCTTAAACGTTGTTCTTGTGCTTCTTAATCCTCATCTGCATTCCCTTCTTTATCTTCTTCTTCTCCGATATTTATATCCTTTTCGTCAACCTCAGCATCTGATTCTTCGTAATCTTGTGCAGCGTGTACCAAGAGAGCAAGAGCTTCCGACGACAAAGTTTTCACTTTCTTCGAAAATGGTTTTCCCAAAGAAGAAGTATAGGTATCAGTTGTTGTCTCAGGTCTCCGGAATACATTTTTCACGCGAGAAGACTTGCGGGTAAAGCTTAGGCGATACTGTCTTTAAATTGTTTGTTGATTCCCGTGCATCTTCCGACAGTTAACCGATTGATAAAGTAGTAGTAAATTTTTTTTTATATTTTGTAATAGCTTACTAGCAATGTTACAGTAATAACTATTGTGTGATTATGTGTGCGTGTGTGTTTTATTCGTTTTTCAGCGACATTGTCAGTTCTATTTTTTCAGTGTAAATAACGGAATTTTGCAATTGTTGCTTAACAATGGTTCAAAGCCGCAGTTGTGACTAGTAGCTGGATTTTAAGGCTGATTCACGAAGATAATAGTACATACTTAAGGAGGCAATGAAAAAGAAGGTGGAATGCGATGGAATCTAAAACTTACATCTTTTTTTTCGCTCGCGTTTTACAATTTCTGTGCTTGCATTCCAGTAAGAGGTTCATTAACAAAAACAAATTGTTAGTTAGTAACTGAAAAGTGAAATAAGTGTTAGTAATTGCGTACATAGCTTCTGGAATAGCCTCCGTTTAAGGAAAATTGTCTGATTTCGCCGAAAAAAAGTATTTCATGCAAACGACGCGGTGCCTTCCCAGCCCGGTTAACTCGGCGCGCGGCTCACAAATGAACGCTGCGTTGGACCTGATATTCAACCTTCAGAAGAAACGCTGGCTGCTTCTAAGACCGGGATTCAACAGTCCCAACATTACTCTAACCAACCTATTAAAAGAAACTTAACTTCGAACTCTCTTTTTATTTATGGCCACTTTTTCAGGAATCTGTCCCACTGTCCGCTGTCATGGATTTTAAGATACTGTTGAGTGCGGAGCGAAAGCACTAAGAACATTACCATCCGCCTGATGTGTTGCTGTGTGTGCATTCAGTCAATGAAACCTACACTGTCAAAGATCTTTCGTTTCTATCTTCAAGTGTCTGTACCTCCCTTGCAACAAATTTCCGGTCATATATCCATATTAATTTTTTCTCCTTATCACCTCAGGAATTTTTCCCTACAGTTTTTCCCCATTTAGCGAAATCACCCTGTGTTGTGGGCACTCTATCCAGGATAGCGTGCTGCGTCCTGCCTGTCGAAAATTTTCGATCTAGTCACAAAACCGACAGATAAGAGCTGCAATCGGAACATACATCGATGAGCCAAACATTTTGACCACTTGTTTAATAGCGTGTTATTCCACTTTTCAAACACAGTACAACAGAGCTTCTGCTTAGCATGGAATCTACAAGTCCTTGACAGGATTCCAGAATTATGTGGAACCAGATGTCTATACACTGGTCAAGCAATTCTTGCAATTAAGGAATGGTGGTTTACGGGCAAGCAGCTGGCGCCCAGTGTCTGTTCCAGTTGGACAGATCAGGCACATCTGCTGGCCAAGACATCAATGTGAATTCACTTTGTGCCCATCACACGACTGCAGCACGATTCTGACCTCGCAGCATAGATAGTCATCCTCCCGGAACGTGTTATCGCCGTAAGGGGAGACTTCAAGCATGAAGCGATGCAATTGGTGAACAATAATATTCTCTGCTGTCATGATTCCTTCGACTACCACAACAGATCCCATGGAATCCCAACTCAATGTACCCCGTAGCATAATTCTGTCCTCATTAGACTGCACGTGTGGCGCAGTGCGTGTTTCGTGCAGCCATTCGCCTGGATAACGGGGTGTAAGGACCCAGCATCGACCTGGTGTAACAAGAAATGCGATTCATTTGGTAGGCAGAGCGTTTCTCTTGATCGACGGTGAAAACTCGGTTATGCTGTTGCCCACTGCTATCATAACTGACGATGTGCTTGTCACATCAGGAACACGTAGAGGTTATGTGATGTGGAGCTCCATGTTCAACTATGGCCTTTGAACGGTGTGCCGAAAGTCTTGTGCCTGCACCAGCATTGTACTCTGTCGTCAGATATGTCACAGATTGCAGCTATCCTGGAGTACACAGTAGGAGATCCCCCGACCTCTACGTTTTTGGAAGTCCAGTACCATACGGCCTCCTCGTTATTCCACCATCCTTCAACCACTTTCCGCAGGTGGTCACGACTGTAGAACGCCAAAAGGCTTCGCCTCTCCAGAGATTCTAGATTCCAACCGCAGCGCCACAACAATGTATCTTTTTTCGGAACCACTTACATCAGTGGATTTCCTTATTTTCCGCCCGTATCTTTGCTACAGTGACTGCCCAATTCTCTATGTTCCGCTTACAGCCTTTCCTTACTGCGTCACGTGGCAAAAACACCTCCAGGCGGCAGTCAACCTCGCGGTGGACAGTGGTCATAATGTTTTGGCTCATCAGCGTATTTTCTTCAGAAGACGTCGATGTGGTACTTGCATTGTAACGTTGTCCGAAAGTGAGAGCCGTAAGTTTCGTCAGTTGGGTGGGGTGGCAGATGATACAGCGTATGTGACAGATGACTGACGCAGAGTCCCTGTGAATCATCTCTGGGCGCAGCGCAAGGTTAAGGTCTACGTCACAGGACTCCCCGCTTCGGTTTCGCAAACGCAAGGTGTTAGAGGCGACGCAACACACCACAGCATAGCGTGATGAAGACGAACTACCCCATGTTGTAAAGTTGCTGTGCGTCAGTATAACCCGCGCGTCTTAATCGGAATGACAGGTAACGCACACAGAAGTTGAGAGCAGTACAAAGCCTCACAGTGTTACTCTAAGTAAGCAACTGAAAAGACTGCTTCCCCGTGTTTTCCATTACGCAGCCATGTTTTGAACTCTAGACTAACTGTGGACAACGCAATAGGTAATTGTAGTTGGTTACAAAGAAATATTTTGTTTGCCGCGAGAAATAAACCGAAGTCCCGATCGACGCTGGTCGTCGCATGAAACAAGTGATGAGCAATATTTCTCTCTGCTGACGTCATCTACCAATGCAAAAACAAAATTCCAATTGTGTGTGTCGACATTTATTTCTGTTGTTTCAAGACAGTAAAGTTTCCGTCATCACCTGATCTTCGATTTTCTAACGCCAGTACAGCAGCCATGGGTGCAGCCTGTATCGGAATGACGTTCCATCTACTGATTTTTCCATCGGTGGGGACCACAGTCAGGCAGAGCTTTTGGATGAAATTTCCACCATTTGAGTGTATACTGCAGCTCATTTACTTCACACTTTCGTAATTTCGGCTTTAAAAAAAAAAAAGTCCTATGAAACAAAACTGCTGAAGTCATCGGTCCCAAGGCTTACACGCTACTTAATCTAACTTAAACTAATTTACGCTAAGGACAACACACACACCCACACCAGAGGGAGAACTCGAACCTCCGATGGGGGAGCCGCGCGAACCATTTCAAGGGGCCTAAGACCGAGCGGTTACACCCTGTGGCAATTTCGGCTTTATGGTCACTATCAACTCCAAGGAGAAAATACCACAAAATGTCCGACATGGCTGAATAACATGTCATCGTCTAAATAACATATATCTGGTCGTGCAAACCAGTTATCGCAGTAGAAGATACGAGTTATGATGTACCTTTTGCATTTCTTGTTTTTCTGTTTTCGATTTCTTCAAAGGCAAAGAAAAAAGGTGAAGCGTAGAGCCTGCGCCTACCGTCATGTATTTTTGATTTTCAAGTGTTTAGAAACAGAATATGTTTCTCCTGTTCCTCGGTAAGAAGAAGGACTCGCCCTTTGCTAATGAACGAAGGTAGACGCACGTTAATTTACAGCGTAATCAGTAGTAGCCATTTTAGGTAGAGAGAATAAGTAAAAAAGTCTGTATTTGTGATGTGTGTAGAAGAAGTAATGCATTAGTATTTCACCAGTGAAAAATTGATTTATTATTCCTGGCAGTTCTGTAGCAGAGAAGAATCCAAGAAGCACACCTGTGTACTTCGGAGCTAATACGAAGATCCGATTACAAAAGGAATAATGGACACGGTCAAGATCTTCTAGGTGGATAGGGCGATCGGACGTAGTATTATTAATTGAGAAGCATAAATCTACAACAAGAGAGAGACTATTTCGTTCAAATGGCTCTGAGCACTATGGGACTTAACATCTTAGGTCATCAGTCCCCTAGAACTTAGAACTACTTAAACCTAACTAACCTAAGGACATCACACACATCCATGTCCGAGGCAGGATTCGAACCTGCGACCGTAGCAGTCTCGCGGTTCCGGACTGCAGCGCCTAGAACCGCGTGGCCACCGCGGCCGGCAACTACTTCGTCCATGCAGAACTAATATGAACCCATTTACTGGCGTAGCCCAGCTTATTGTGCTTGTCCGAGAGCCGAAAAATTAATCTCATTATTTCCGTACATCTTAACTATTATTATTATTATTATTATAGTTTTCATTATATTATAGAGTACAGATCGAAGATACGTAAAATAGCAGACAATGTACAAAGAAAACAAACTTTCAGATACTGTGCTGCGCTTATGATGGTCGATACGGTGCTGTGACATATATCGCTCACGGTTATGTACTTGATAAGGCACAAATCGCGTTTATGTGAAAAAGAAATGAATTATGTTATGCTCTCAAATGGCAGAAATTTCATTCAAGAAATACGTTCCATTTTCTTTATGGGAACATCTTACCAGTGTTTCTATAAGTAGGTGGAACCTAATTGGCATAACACAGGTCAAGTTTTACGTCTTTGGTGACGAAATGAAAAAAAGCTGTAGGTGCAGCTCTACGTTGTTTGCAGACTGGCCTTGTTGGGTACGACTGCTAGCAAAACTTGATTATATATTTAATTATAAAAGTTAAGAACTCATAGACTGTGCGGCTGGTGCCGGCGGAGGTTCGAGTCCTTCCTCGGGCATGGGTGTGTGTGTTTGTCCTTAGACTAATTTAGGTTAAGTAGTGTGTAAGCTTAGGGACTGATGACCTTAGCAGTTAAGTCCCATAAGATTTCACACACATTTGAACATTTTTGAAAAGTTAAGAACGTCGACTGCTTCATGCAACTGCCCTTTATTAACAACTAGTCGTGGCTGGTATTTTCCGTACCGACAACAGTCTTTTACAAGGACTAGTCGGGAGTCAGATCGGAGAGCGCCTTTATTTTATACCTCGAAGAGTGCAGCGGCCTGTTCGAGTTCGTGTCGTGGTCTATTCAGCCAAATAACAGGCGAGCAGGTAGTGAGGATGAGCGAATTCCAACTGATAATATTTGGGAACAATTTTCAGTTCTGGAATTCGCCTTACAAACAAGCAAACCTCCAGAAAACATTTACCAAAACCCCGGGCAATAATACGAGAGTCTCGTTTGTGGGTATGTTTATCTGTTGACGTAAGTGTAGATGGAAAACTAATCATGGGGGAACTGAGCTCGGTGGCAGGAATGAGTGGGGAGAAAGAATTCTTAATTTCTCGCAAATTTGTTGCTGGTAATAGCAAATGCACTGATCTAGATACAGACCTCCGTAAAAGGAACGAACACAGATGTTGAACAGACAAGAATAATCACAAGAAAGATATCTATTGGAAACATTGGGTCATAAAAGAAAAGAAAGAAATGAAAAAAATAGTCAGAATAAGAAATAAATGCAGCAATTCGAGTGACTTACAAATGAAAGTATGGGGAAGCGCAGAGAGTGAACGCACGAAAAATATGGATAAATCGAAAAGGAAATGGTCATAGTGAAGACAGATTCAGTATATTGAGAAGCAAAAATACCTTTCGGTTAATTAAAACAAAAGACTTAAACATTAAGAATGAAAATTAAATTCCGCTGTTACAAAACGCAGTGGAGATAGCGGATAGGTGGAAGAAATATAATGAAGGCACCTGCGAGTGACGTGTTAGAAACCCTCCTCCAAAGCCGAGGTCGCTAACGCACGCTTGTGCGGTGTAGACTGACTGAGGTAAGCCCGTTAGAATTCTGGTCGTGAGTGAAATTTCCACTGCCAGTATACAGACGGCAAGAGGAGGAGAGGTGGCTTCGTTACGTTTGTGATCGCCTCTTGTATGTCCATCCTTTTAGCAGGAGGTCTCTGGGACGACGGCCGTTTACTAAAGTGACAAATAAAAACACCTACATCCATCCTTATGATTTATTTTATTTTGTCGCAAAATAAAATAAAATCATAAGGGCGACTATAGGTGTTTTATTTACTTGTCACGACTCTTTGCGTCAGTGTCCTGGATTCAATTCCAAACCTCTCCACAGTGTCTCAGGATGTGAGGGCATGTGATACTGTTGATGGGGATCCGTCTGTCGGATGAGAACTTTAAGCTCGGAGGCCCTCTTGCTGCTTTTCGAGAGGTGTAGGCTGTGTGCCAACACCAGCTTTCACCCCCTCTCCTCTAATATTATTTCCAACTCGAATACGACACTACCCTACACAATCACCCATTAACAGATACACTTAAGCTCGCAGTTCTCAAACTTCACGAAGGAAAGGTCCGGCGGGCGTGAGGGATAGGGAAAACCTTTTCAATTAAGTAGCTGAACCCGCCCTTCGAGTTTCCCAGCCATACGACTTTACTATACTTTTATGTGATATAAGGAAAAAAATTTGAGATCTATTATTAGCTTCAGAGTCTGAAAGAGGTTTGGAATATTTATGATCAAACGATGTAAAAGACATAGATGGCATTCGTTCGGAATTTCTATAACCTTTGTTGGAAATTGTAACGAAACAATCATGTTAGTGTATACACTCCTGGAAATGGAAAAAAGAACACATTGACACCGGTGTGTCAGACCTACCATACTTGCTCCGGACACTGCGAGAGGGCTGTACAAGCAATGATCACACGCACGGCACAGCGGACACACCAGGAACCGCGGTGTTGGCCGTCGAATGGCGCTAGCTGCGCAGCATTTGTGCATCGCCGCCGTCAGTGTCAGCCAGTTTGCCGTGGCATACGGAGCTCCATCGCAGTCTTTAACACTGGTAGCATGCCGCGACAGCGTGGACGTGAACCGTATTTGCAGTTGACGGACTTTGAGCGAGGGCGTACAGTGGGCATGCGGGAGGCCGGGTGGACGTACCGCCGAATTGCTCAACACGTGGGGCGTGAGGTCTCCACAGTACATCGATGTTGTCGCCAGTGGTCGGCGGAAGGTGCACGTGCCCGTCGACCTGGGACCGGACCGCAGCGACGCACGGATGCACGCCAAGACCGTAGGATCCTACGCAGTGCCGTAGGGGACCGCACCGCCACTTCCCAGCAAATTAGGGACACTGTTGCTCCTGGGGTATCGGCGAGGACCATTCGCAACCGTCTCCATGAAGCTGGGCTACGGTCCCGCACACCGTTAGGCCGTCTTCCGCTCACGCCCCAACATCGTGCAGCCCGCCTCCAGTGGTGTCGCGACAGGCGTGAATGGAGGGACGAATGGAGACGTGTCGTCTTCAGCGATGAGAGTCGCTTCTGCCTTGGTGCCAATGATGGTCGTATGCGTGTTTGGCGCCGTGCAGGTGAGCGCCACAATCGGGACTGCATACGACCGAGGCACACAGGGCCAACACCCGGCATCATGGTGTGGGGAGCGATCTCCTACACTGGCCGTACACCACTGGTGATCGTCGAGGGGACACTGAATAGTGCACGGTACATCCAAACCGTCATCGAACCCATCGTTCTACCATTCCTAGACCGGCAAGGGAACTTGCTGTTCCAACAGGACAATGCACGTCCGCATGTATCCCGTGCCACCCAACGTGCTCTAGAAGGTGTAAGTCAACTACCCTGGCCAGCAAGACCTCCGGATCTGTCCCCCATTGAGCATGTTTGGGACTGGATGAAGCGTCGTCTCACGCGGTCTGCACGTCCAGCACGAACGCTGGTCCAACTGAGGCGCCAGGTGGAAATGGCATGGCAAGCCGTTCCACAGGACTACATCCAGCATCTCTACGATCGTCTCCATGGGAGAATAGCAGCCTGCATTGCTGCGAAAGGTGGATATACACTGTACTAGTGCCGACATTGTGCATGCTCTGTTGCCTGTGTCTATGTGCCTGTGGTTCTGTCAGTGTGATCATGTGATGTATCTGACCCCAGGAATGTGTCAATAAAGTTTCCCCTTCCTGGGACAATGAATTCACGGTGTTCTTTTTTCCATTTCCAGGAGTGTAGAAGCTATGAGACAGTAGACAAACCATAAGACCTGCCGAAAAATGTCATCTGCGCAATCCGGAAGACGGGAGGGGCAAATAAGTGCGAGAATTATCGCACAGTCATCTTCGCAGCTCATGGCTCGAAGAAGCTTACAAGAAAATATACAGAAGTTTACAGTTTATTGATCCAAACATACAGAAAACTAAATATAACAACTTTTAGAACTACAGAATACTTGCGGACTACTTCAAAGAACTACACAATTTTGATCCATCAAAAGAAGAATTTCATTTTCATACTATAATCCAAACGCAACCACACTCAAGGCTAGAAGTAATAGAGAAAACCCGAAAAAAACAAAAAAAGTTAAAAATAACGAAGCATCAGGAGACGACAATATAATTGCTGAATTTTGGAAACACTCTAGTGAAACATCATTATAAGTCTAACAGAAATCATTAGCTAAATTTAAATAACGAACAGCTTATCATCAGAATAGACATCGAAATTAATACAACCAGTACATAGAAAAGGAAAGAAAACTGATCATAGCAATTATAGAAGTACGTCCCTCTTCTCAGTGACACATAATATCTTGTCGATGGCACTTCTAAAGAGAGATGAAGGAAGATTCGGCCCACAACTAGCACAGTATCAAGCAGGATTCAGGAACGGAAAGTCTTGTGCAGAACAATACTAAATCTAAAGAACATAACAGAAATGAGGAAAATCAGAAGCTTGAAATGCTTGATAACTTTTATGGACTTTAAGAAGATATCTGATTCAGTTTATAGAAATGCGCTAATCAACATTATTAAGGAATTCGGACTCGACGATAAAACAACAGAGATAAGTAAAGGAATTTTAACAAACACAACTTCAAAAGTAAAATTTATTGGTAACTGTCAAAACCTTTTCAAATAAAATGAGGAGTAAGACTGGGAGATGGTTTATTGCCCCTACTTTTTGACTGTGCATTAGCGATGGTAGATAGAGAATGGAGAAAATCCATCAGTATTGCGGGTATTCAACTAGAAAGAAATCCAAATAAAATCACCATAGATTGCCTAACTTTTGCAGATGACTTGTTATTAATTACTGACTCTTTGGATAACGCCAATGAACAAATTGTAGAAATACAGAAACAAACAAAGTAGAACTAAAACATCATTTGAAAAAAACGCATTTCATGACAAATATCAATCATGGGCATTTAAATAACTAGGAGAATCGATAACAAGCAACACAAAAGAAAAGAGAGCCATAGAAAATGGAGCACATAAAATTGGAAGGCCATTCCAAATGACAAAACACATATATAACAAAAAAAATTGTCATTTAACACAAAACTACGACACTATGAAATAGTGGTTAGGCATGAAACACTTTATGCATCAGAAACAGTGAAAATAACAAGGTTTGGGGATCTTGAAAATCTGGAAAAGGTTGAAAGAAGAATCCATAGGAAAATACAGGGACTTGGACGTAGTACTTGAAAATGGAAAAACTAATTGATGTAATGAGGAAAAGAAGACTGTAGTCTTATACACACATATACCAAGAGGATAATAACAGACTCTTTAAGCAGATCTGCATCTTACTAAACAGCTACAAATCCAAACCCACGTGGTTCACCGAAATTGACAAAGACAGGAAAAACACAGGAATTACAATGAACATAATAGGTAACAAAATACTTTTTTGGAGAAGCAACACAAAAGGCAAGGCTTCAAGAAAGAAAGAGGTCTGCAATAGGAAGAAAGTGAACTCAGGAAGAAAAGGAACGACACGCTCGAAGAATGAAGTCTGGGAGCAACGAAAATTAAACACAAAGAAGCAAAACCAAAACCGATTTATCGTACCTCCAAAAGGGTTATTCGAATGAATGAATAAATAAATAAATACAGAAGAATGGACAAGTTAAATGAGCATCTGTAAGATGTCGATACTTTGGCTTTAGGAAAGTTACTCGCACAAGAGAGGCAGTTCTGTCTAAGCGTTTCACGATGAAAGTAAGAGTTAAGGAAATTCGAGGCAACTTCATAAGATTTGTTGACCTAGAAAAAGAATTGATGTAAAATGTTTGAACTGCTCAGAAACAAATGTTAGAAGCTACCGCGAGAGATGTGTGGTATGCAGTACATACAAGAACAAAGAGGGAGCAGTAAGAAGGTAAGACCAAAAGAGTATAATGAGCACAGAATATTGGTGGAGAGTAAACCGAAGAAAGGCAAAAGTAATGACGAATAGCAAAAAACAGATTAGCGATAAACTTGTCAAAATTGGAAACCAGATAGTAGACTAAGTGAAATCATTCTTCTACACTGCACGCGAAATAACGCAGTTCGGACGAAGCAATGAGGGTATATGAAGCACGGCCAAAGAGGAGATTCTTGGTCGAAAGAAGAGTACCAGTATCAAACATTGGACTAAATTTGAGGAAGAAATTTCTAGAATTTGGAGCGCAGCAATGTGTGGAAGTAAATCATAAGGTGTGGGAAAACTGGTAAAGAAGTGAAACGCTTGAGATATGCTGCTATAGAAAGATGTTCAAAATTAGGTTGACTGATAAGGAATGAGGATTTTCTCCACAGAATAGGCGAGGAGTCAAAGTAGCGAGTACGCATAATAACACAGTTTGCAGAATCTAAAGAACACGAAAAATCGGGCAGAAAAATTTAGCTGAACACCCTAAAGCAAACCCTTAACCAATCACTCCGAGAAAATCTGAGAGACTACATCAAGGTATGTCTCCCATGGTAGTGGATAACTATAGGCAGAGAAAACTGTAGGGGAAGAGATAGATTAGAATATGCGTGCAACAATCAATTCAGGACGAGAGGTATTAGTGCTCCTCTGAGATGAAGAGATTGGCGCTGCAGTGTGTCAGTCTGCATGTACAGAGGGTGAAAGAAAGTCAGTATTCCTATAGGAGATTTTATTGGTCAACACTAAAATGAATCTTCCTGTAATCATACACCCATAAATAATACCTGCTGAGAGATGGGACAATCTGTCCTCACATTCCCACTGTCCGTTACGTACAAGTAGACATTATATGCAGTGCCGCATGTGGCTACCACGCATCCTGACACCTCCTTCAGTCCACTTCTCAGTGAATCACACAGTTTTTGAAATTCACATAGCTCCGTTGGGATTGCGTCAAATGCATTGTTCAGGTTCTCTTGTAACATCTGCACATTGTCGATGGGTTGTGTATACACCAATATCTTCAAGCGTCCTCATAATCAGAAATGCAGCGGATTCATGTCCAGTGAAGGCGAAGGCCATGCTATCAGACCTCGATCAAACTTCCAGGTGTGGTACTGTCGCGCGATCAGTGCCACGCCGTGCATAAACACGCCGTGCATAAACCACAGACGTCTTTGTGCAAGGTATAATTGTGGTGTCACCGCCAGACACCACACTTGCTAGGTGTTAGCCTTTAAATCGGCCGCGGTCCGTTAGTATACGTCGGACCCGCGTGTCGCCACTGCCAGTGATTGCAGACCGAGCGCCGCCACACGGCAGGTCTAGAGAGACTTCCTAGCACTCGCCCCAGTTGTACAGCCGACTTTGCTAGGAAAGGTTCACTGACAAATACGCTCTCATTTGCCGAGACGATAGTTAGCATAGCCTTCAGCTACGTCATTTGCTACGACCTAGCAAGGCGCCATTACCAGTTTATATTGAGATTGTTGTTAATGTATGAACAAGAGCGATGTTACATCAACTACGTACTTTATTTGCTACTATTAATTCCCTTAACTGTTCCAGATCTCACGCCAGTCTGCATGAGCTAAACGCGTGCCTTTCGGCTACCTCCGAGTGGCTTGGCTGTCTTGCCAAGTCACTACAATAATGTTACATACCCCTTACTACCAGAATGTTCTTAGACGTACAGAAAGTAAATAGCCAATGTTGAATTAATAACTCTAGCAATGTTATATGTTGTCATATAAATGTTGCTTATCTTGCTGGGGCTGTCCCGTTGTCTAGGGTGTCAGTTCCTGTAAATGCTTTCCAATTAATAGCAAAAAGGTTTCTAGTTTCACTAAATGTCGCTGGAGTATTCTTGCTTTTCGCCATCATCAGTATTTCCTCATAAATTATTGACCGTTTCTACAACAATGCTTCTTAAGTAAATACGATGTGCAACATTTCGCCACAACAGAAAGAACTCGATAGTTACACTGACTAATATCGATAACAACTGAAACTATTACGATGCGTTTGGTGCCTAAAATTTATAGAAGTAGTACGTAGATAGCACAGAGATACTTTTGGAACAGGATGTAGTTCAAATCAATTTCACTATTATTATCTTCATTGAATTTACTTTTCAGGAATAATTTACATGATGTTTTCTGGAAATAATTATTTAAATAAATATTTGTGAGCCAATAATCATACTGAAACTTGCGAAGTTGGCAATATAAAAACTGTTTCCTGTCTTTGCGTAATCGCCGATTCAATTGCCGATCATAGAATTAGAAAAATTTTAAATGAAAACGTAAGTGAAAAATAAAGCATAATAATAATAGCGTCACTGTAAAGTGGTTTTTGACGCATTTAAGTCAACAGTTGCGATTACTAATTCTCACGGTTCAAAATCGATGTTGCTAAATAGATCAGTATGAAAAACAAAATAATGTCATCAGAAAAATAGTGTTTTGGTGGTCAAATATGTGCAAAATTAACTTTAGATGTGGAATAAATAATTTAAGTATAAAACTTAACTGGAGTCAAACCGAAATTTGTGCGGAATGGAACATTACAACTGAAGTGCCAGAGTTCTGAGGAGGCAAGATTCATAACAAGGGAGACCGTTCTCGAACAGCACTGGTAATTCACAGAGCAGAAATCAATGACAGACAGCACCTGTTAATCTTTTGCATGACATGTATGACCCTGTGAGTGTGTCATCGACATTTCTGCCCATACATTGATACTGCTACAATACTTATGCCTCAGCTCCACGGTTGATCGAAGATTTGCATCAGCTTAAATGTGCGTATTGTATTAACTTACTATATCATTTCTTGTGAATCGTGTCTCATCCACAAATAAAATGCAGGCTGCGAACTGTGGACTTTCGGCTCATACTCAATATGTGTAAGTATGGTGTTTAGGTTTTTATGTTGGTAACGCCACGAAACGCTCTGTATGAAAATCGCTGACTGTGCTGTGTGCAGTCTGTGGCTGGTTTGCATTGTTGGAATATTTGCTATTGTAGTGTTGGGCAGTTGGATGTGAACAGCGCGTGGCTTTGCGCAGTTGGAGGTGAGCCGACAGCAGTGGTGAATGTGGGGAGACAGATGGCAGAGTTTTGAGAGCGGATGATCTCGACGTATGTCCATCAGAAAGAGTAAATTTGTAAGACTGGATGTCATTAACTGATATATATATTATGACTTTTGAACACTATTAAGGTAAATACATTGTTTGTTCTGTATCAAAATCTTTCATTTGCTAAGTATGCCTATCAGTAGTTAGTGCCTTGAGAAGTTATAATCTTTTATTTAGCTGACAGTATTGGCGCTCGCTGTATTGGAGTAGCACGAATAACGAAGATTTTTGCGAGGTAAGTGATTCATGAAAGGTATAGGTTATTGTTAGTCAGGGCCATTCTTTTGTAGGGATTATTGAAAGTCAGATTGCGTCGCGTAAAAATATTGTGTCAGTTTAGTGATGATCAGAGTAAGTAAAGAGAGAAATGTCTGAGTACGTTCAGTTTTGCTCGTCTGTTTGAAAATCAAATAACGTAAGAGACTTATCAGCACACTCATTTAATAATTTTTCTAAGTGGCCGTTTCACATGTACTGCTTTCCAGACATACAATTAAAGGAACTTCCCTTCTAGTTTTGATCGATATTACGATGGCAATTTTTATTGCAGTGTCCGATCTGTCGCGAATTGGAAACCGCACTGGAAATTAAGAGTGTTTTATTTGCAACACTTTGCCACACCTTCCCGCTACTGCTCTGCATGGTCGCCGCTCCAACTTAGACATTTTTCCTAAAGTCTTCGCCACAGAAGGCAGCCGTCTGAGCTTTCCGCCAATTCTCTACAATGGACAACAGCTATTCGTCTATGCCCAAATGAAGTCCTCACAGCCAGCGGTTCATGTAAGCAAAGAGATGAAAATCAGAGGAAGCAAAGTCCTGGCTGTATGGTGAGTGATCAAACACTTCCTATTGAAAACACTGCAGGAGCGTCTTTGTTGCAGCTATACTGTGTGGCTGAGGATTATCATGAAGGAGGACAACGCCTGATAACATTCCTCTTCGCTTCTTCTGAGTTTCCCTTCACAGACTATTTTCTCGAATCGCCTTGTTCACTAGATGAACAATATCATCGGGTGACATTACCTTCGCACTATTACCGCCTGCATGATGAACATGTGTACGTTCTGTTACAAAGTTCCTCCACCACTGCTGCACTTTGCTGTCACGCTTGACAAATATCTTTCCTATGTGGACTGCATGAAATCAGGCGGAAACCTCCGTTAAGAATACGAATGACAGCACACATTTCATTCTTGGCAGGAGGTTTTATTATTGTAGGCATTTTCACGTGCTCACTGTGCGCTGAGCACTGAGAAGAGCGGCACGACGAAATCAACGGGCAAGCTAGAGACACTGTGCAACACGTCTGCCTAAAGCTACATCTGTTTTAACATCGTGTCCAATCGTATTAAAAAGAAATGACGTGCCTGTCGTAGCAATACACAAGGGTCGCTCAATACATAATTGTGTCGGCCAGTTTCGGTTGAAAGAAAATGCAGAATTTCTTGTGGGACATAGTGGAATATTTCGTCTTCGGCCTTTATAGTTTCACGAAGTTACGATAGGTGGCGGTGCGATACGTAGCCTTCAAAATGGTATTTATAACGGAGATGCATTCCAAGCAGAAAGCCGTCATTGAGTTTCTTGTGGCGCAATCCATAGTATCACAGATATTCATAATAGATTGCAGAATGTCTAGGAAGACACGAGTGAACATAAGTACGGTGAGTTGTTGGGCAAGGTGTTATCGCAACAAAGTCGCGCCAACCTGACCGATCTCCCACGTGTTGGCCGGCCGCACACGCTGTGACTGTTACAATGTTAGAGCGTGCGGACACTCTCATTCGAGTTGCTCGACTGGTCACAGTCAATGCAAACGCCTTCTCCACGACAACGCAAGACTTCACACGAGTCTGCACACCTGAGAGAAGCTCACAAAACTCCATTGTACTGTTGTTCTTCCTCATGAACCCTACAGCTCGGATCTCGTGCCTTCCGACTTTCATATGTTTAGCCGAATGGGGGATGTACTTCGTGGTAAGCAGTACGTGGATGATGGGGAGGTTATTGATCCAGCAGGACGTTGACTCCGACGTCAATCAATAGAGTGACACCACGCGGGCATACAGCTCCTCCCAGTAATCCACTGTATGGAGATTATGATCAAACATTAGGTGATGTAGCCAACAAAGTCAGACGTAACATGGTATATTTGAATCCTGCATAAAACCAAAGCGCTTTCGGAAAAAAAAAGTGTTCGTTACATGCTGAACATCCCTCGTAAAAGCCCCTATATACACTACTGGCCATTAAAATTGCCAAACCACGAAGATGACGTGCTACAGACGCGAAATTTGACCGACAGGAAGAAGATGCTGTGATGTGAGTTGCCTGGTGAAACGTTGTTGTGGTGCCTCGTGTATGGAGGAGAAATGCCTACCATCAAGTTTCCGACTTTGATAAAACTAGCGATTGCGGTTTATCGTATCGCGACATTGCTGCTCGCGTTGGTCTGGTTTCCAGTGACTGTTAGCAGAATATCGAATCGCTGGGTTCAGGAGGGTACTAAGGAACGCCGTGCTGGATCCCAACGGCCTCGTATCACTAGCAGCCGAGATGGCAGGCATCTTATACGCATGGCATCTTATAGTCATGGCTGTAACGAATCGTGCAGCCACGTCTCGATCTCTGAGTCAACCGATGGGGACGTTTACAAGACAACAACCGTCAGCGCGACCAGTTCGACGACGTTTGCAGCAGCATGGACTATCAGGTCGGAGACTATGGCTGCGGTTACCCTTGACGCTGCATCACAGACAGGAGCGCCTGCGATGGTGTACGCAACGACGAACCTGGGTGCACGAATGACGAAACGTCATTTTTTCGGATGAATCCAGGTTCTGTTTACAGAATCATGATGGTCGCATCCGTGTTTGGTGAGGTCGCGGTGAACGCACATTGGAAGCGTGTATTCGTCATCGCCAAAGTGGTGTATCACCCGGAGTGATGGTATGGGGTACCATTGGTTACACGTCCCGGTCACCTCTTGTTCGCACTGACGGCACTTTGAACAGTGGACGTTACATTTCATTCGATCCCTGCGAAACCCTATATTTCAGCAGGATAATGCACGTTCTCATGTTGCAGGTGCTGTACGGGCCTTTCTGGATACAGAAAATGTTCGACTGATGCCCTGGCCAGCACATTCTCCAGGTCTCTCACCAATTGAAAACGTCTGGTCAATGGTGCCCGAGCAACTGGCTCGTCACAAAACGCCAGTCACTACCCTTGATGAACTGTGGTATCGTGTTGAAGCTACATGGGCAGCTGTACCTGTAGAAGTCATCCAAGCTCTGTTCGACTCAATGCCCAGGCGTATCAAGGCCGATATTACGGCCAGAGGTGGTTATTCTGGGTACTGATTTCTCAGGATCTATGTACCCAAATTGCGTGAAAATGTAATCACATGTCAGTTCTAGTATAATATATTTGTCGAATGAATACACGTTTATCATCTGCATTTCTTCTTGGTGTAGCAATTTTAATGGCCAGTAGTGTATTTCTCTAATTTCTCTCGTGAGGACAAGATCACACTAACCGGCTCATATGTCAAAAGCTATTGGTTTTCGGAGATATGTAGGAACCCTTCTTTTAGTTTTGACCAGCGCTATCTCCTTTGCCAATCAATTATGTCACTTTCTTAAACACTCTGCGCAGTGCAGCAGTGTCGATCGCCGCCGGGAGAGCCGTTAGGGCGCGCGTGCTGGCCGGGTAACGTGACGAGGCGGCCAGCCCCGAACGCGCGGCGGAGCGTCCTTGGGCGTGGGCGCGCCGCGGCCCTGAATACCCCGCGGTGAGTCAGCCCGGGCGGGCGGCGCGCCGCCGCGTCGCGTGTTGCCGCCCCGTCAGGGGAGCCCCCAGGCGGAGCGGTTGCCGACCCCTGCAGCCCGCGAGGTAGCGCACCGCATTCCGCGCGCCGGCCCATGCTTTTGGAAGAAACGTGACGCTAACGGCCGGCATTCCTCTCCGTTAACAGCCGCCCACGCTGCCAGCGCCGATACCTGTTCAGCCTCAATATAGGAGTGCGTCGTGGATTCTGTAGTCACGTTGTCGAACGCTGAATGGGAAGTAGCTGCTGTGCTGAAGTGAAAGCTTTCCCGCCGCAATGCGAGCGAGACAGTTCGCCGTGTCACGTGTGTGGAATCCCGTCACACTGTGCTCTGTTCGTTTCCCTTACGGTCGAGGGAGTTTATTTATTTACTTCTCGAGTTGCGTGGAGCCTTCTCAGCCGAAACCACACGATAGTTCATCGACTCACTATATAATTCACAAAAGGCAGATGAAACATTAAAAAAATTAAAATTTCAAATCAACGATGGAAAATGTTAAGAGCTATTTCTTCAAAAAGCGCGTCACCAGGGCTATTACACGTATTTTGGTACTCCATTCCCTAGATTTACTCCAGGAGTCAAATCATGGAGCAAATGTTTCAAATACCGTTACTAGCTGGTGCATGGCCTTTGCGCGGAGCGATGCTTACTTCCTTGCAAGTGCCATGCGTCTAGGTCTCTCTCCATTTAGCCTGGGATGGTTTGAAGAGAGAACTCACAGGTTTTTGTTGAGGGCGTAGCACTTTTTGCTCTGCGACGGAGATTTTGCAGTCGTAGAGAAACGAAGAGGAGCAAGCAAGACCTTTGTCTCGAAAGGCTTAGAAAAGATTTTTGAGTCAAAGTTATGAATCCATTTCATTTCATTCTAAAGCACACAAATGACTTTTTCGATTTTCAGTACGATAAGAAACATTGTTGTAAGCACAGGCGTGTAAGATTTCCAAATGATCAAAGTGTCCCATGTTCATTCATCTCTAGTATAGCTTTAAAAAACTCTTACTCAGAAACAGGAAAATGTATTCAAAAGGGAGAGACCGTGGCCGACGTATGTAACCCGGCACTTTATCCGAAGCACCAGCGATGTTTATCAATTGCAAAACACAAAGAACTACTGACGATGTTGCCATTTCCTCCTCAACAGCGCAGAGAGTATTACAATAAACTTTGCAACGTCTGATCCCAAGAACAAAATTGTGTAAGAAACAGAAACCAACACTAAGCAATTGTTTCTCTGGAATTTAATTCTGTCATTCTCTTGTAAAAATTTAAAAGAAACGAGAGGCGATCTTTGTTGATTTCGGTCTACGAGTTAAAATATTACAGCTTTATTTCTGTAATTCCTTAATCACATATACAACGTAATCCGTTGTATATTAATACATATGCACTTTGTTATTGTAACTTACAACCAATCAGTTTCCTGGTGTAGCACTTAAAATTTTCTCTAAAAAAATTTTTTCGAATTTATCTCATGTTTTGGTAGTGGTGAGCTGTGCAGCATAATTCTGTGGTACCAGAATACCTTCTTAATTTCCTGTATACAAATAAATTATCTACAAAAAGACATCACCTTTTCTTTAAGTGTCCTGGCAAAACTGAGACTTGGCACTAAGGACGTGTCGCATTCCCCTATGTGGAATAATAGAGCCTGATCGGAAATGTAGATCGAGAAAACTAAATCCGAAGTGAGGGTTAAAGACACGGAGTTTGACCCCTTTGTTATTTTACTTTTTCGTTTTTAAAGAAGCTGTTGAACGCTCGAATTAAGGACTGAAGAGTCTCAGTGCTCATCACCTTAGCTCATGAAATAGTGCGAGTGTGACGAAAGCCAGATGAAGACCATAATTCTGATTATTTTGGTCCTACGAAGTTGAATAACGTAAATGTTGCATGGAAATGCAGGCTTTCTCTGCGAATTTCGTTAAAGACGTCTTCTCAGGTTATCGGGCGATCGTTTTGTCGTTGATATGAGCCAGTATCACTCTGATCAAATCTTCATTCCAGCTCACTTCACTGACCCCCACTATGTCTAGGCTGAGCCCTTAAATTTCCCTTTTCTGACTTCGTGGCTTCCCTACCACGGTCGATGTCCTGTCACTCCACACTCCGAGTCGTGATATACTATCCCTTCGTTTCTTAATCTATTTTTCGTCGTTATTCTATCACTGGCAGTCCCCTCCTGGAGATCCGAATGGAAGACTAATCCAGAATCTTTTGCCAGTCGAGAAATCATTATTAAACTTTCTCACATACAGCCCACGTGTTCTATGGATACACATTGTGTGTCTTTGAAGTTGTCGTTTCCATTGTTTTCTGCATCCTCACGCCGTTGATCATTGCTAATGATTCCGTCGTTTAGAGATAGATCCCCACTAAGCACAAGAGGTTACCCTGAAACTCTCCCCGTTCCTCCACCCCCTTTCACAGAGCAATTTGCAGAACGAACGTGAACCTTATACCGTGAGCCTTTGGCCGTCTTTGCTGCGACAACATAATGCCACAACTGGGCTGACAGCCCGAGACGATTATGTAAATGTTAGTAAATACCACCATAGATGTATTTGAGGTGCATTTATTAGGTCATAGTCGGTTTCGTTCTAAATAAATATGTTCAGGTGACATCGAAAATTCGTAGTATTCGTAATTAATTATCACTAAGTGGCAGAAAAGTACCCATTTGTGCGTAATAATTGCGCCTGAAATACAGCGGTGTTGTTTTTCCTCTTTTTTTGTCGCATAAAGAAACAAATCCAGCTTGTTAATAGAACAACATTAACTCAACGAGCGGTAGAGCTTCGTAAAAAAGCACAACAAAAGTAGCGGATTCTCAGAAGAGAGTACATGTTTCCGGTTTCCTGCATGCACAGTTCTGCTGGGGCACAGACAACACGTGCGTCACAATAAGCAAAAGAAATGAGGTGGCAGCTGGAAATGCAATCCAAAGTTGAAATAGCCGGGAAAATACAAAGGGCTTAATTTATCTTCCTCGGTTGCGTATGTGTACATGAAATGAAACGGGATCCTCCGAGTGGCTGTCGCTGTTTCTCATACGCGAATGATATAGGAACTCGTGGCGTTGCGCATTACCCTCAGGCCAAAGACTGGGATATTTCAGACGACTAGTAACATCAAATTCTGATGTATAAATACACCGAAGGTTTCGGTAGGATTTATAGTTTTCGTTAAATAATTATTCAATAGCCATTCAGTTTTAGTCTTTGAATTTCTGTATGTTTCCATCAGTTGAGAGAGCAAGAAGGGCTACCAACATAGTACCTAGATACTGTAGTACCGTTCCGGCGGGCAGATACATTACTGAGACACGTTTTGACATGTGGAGGCCACACAAAGTCGATCAAAGTAAGAGGAAGAGTACTTTTTCCGTTCACTGGGTTTCCCAAGGAAAAACATTTGTAATACCGCTGAACACATTCTGTGCTCCCTAAAATTACGATTTAAAAAAAAAAAAACATTTAATGACTATTACGTATCGTCGAGGTGTTCACTCTTAGACACCTAAACAACATGGCTGTATTCAAATTACAAGTACTGCGTGATAAGTACCACGATCTCACAGAGATAATATTCACACTGCTCTTATTAAAGACGTTGTGGTGAACATAGTACCTGTCTGTCAAAAAGTTGCATCTGACTAACTACTGCAAGATGAACTGACGGTAAGACACAAAATGCAAATGAAAGTTTTCACAGTGTCATTTGGTCCAAGTGTCCAAAAGAATTTTTTTGTCTAAAAGGAAGATACTTCTGGGTCATGTAGAAAATGTTTCTCATTTCAGTATGGGATGTTTGAAGACTGAAGAGAAGAGCAGCTGAAAAACTCCTTTATCCTCCCTTCGAGGATGATAAATCTGTTTATCTAGAGGTTAACGAAACAGTCCACGAGTTGCTTGCTGCTGGAGAAGGAAAATTTCAAGAAAAAGGCTACCCTGATCTTTGAATTACAACAAGAAGAAGCCATACAGGAGTTGTAAGGGAAAACGTATGGAGCTGTTGAATTTTAGCGGGGTTGTGTTTTGAAGAAGCATTCATTTTTAATAAAAATAAAAATCTGATTTTGCGTAAGTTTGTTGTTCTAAGTTCAATGCGAGCTTTTTTATCATAAATATTAACCAACCTCAATGAAATTGTTACAGAAAGCAGGCTTAACATATTTTCGTGCTTTTAAGCACTAATATTCTCGAAAATTTAGTTTATTTTACTGTCGCTTTTGTGTACCGTCAACCAAGGAAATTTAAGTTTCAAACTTGATAAAAATACTGAAAGTAATTAATAAAATTTCTCATAAAATGGAGTGCATAGAACTGTTGAACTATGTCTTGTGCATGAATCCAAAAAATATGGAATGTGAAAATTGAGGACTGAGTACCAAAAGTTGGTTTTCGAGAATACAATTAAAATTACATTAAGATTCTCATAGCTAAAAAATCAATGACGTTCTGGACTTGGAAACGTGGGTACTGCTACGTCACCAGATGGTAGACATGATATTAAAATTTGGCTGATATCGGCAAAGTACACTCCTGGAAATTGAAATAAGAACACCGTGAATTCATTGTCCCAGGAAGGGGAAACTTTATTGACACATTCCTGGGGTCAGATACATCACATGATCACACTGACAGAACCACAGGCACATAGACACAGGCAACAGAGCATGCACAATGTCGGCACTAGTACAGTGTATATCCACCTTTCGCAGCAATGCAGGCTGCTATTCTCCCATGGAGACGATCGTAGAGATGCTGGATGTAGTCCTGTGAAACGGCTTGCCATGGCATTTCCACCTGGCGCCTCAGTTGGACCAGCGTTCGTGCTGGACGTGCAGACCGCGTGAGACGACGCTTCATCCAGTCCCAAACATGCTCAATGGGGGACAGATCCGGAGATCTTGCTGGCCAGGGTAGTTGACTTACACCTTCTAGAGCACGTTGGGTGGCACGGGATACATGCGGACGTGCATTGTCCTGTTGAAACAGCAAGTTCCCTTGCCGGTCTAGGAATGGTAGAACGATGGGTTCGATGACGGTTTGGATGTACCGTGCACTATTCAGTGTCCCCTCGACGATCACCAGTGGTGTACGGCCAGTGTAGGAGATTGCTCCCCACACCATGATGCTGGGTGTTGGCCCTGTGTGCCTCGGTCGTATGCAGTCCTGATTGTGGTGCTCACCTGCACGGCGCCAAACACGCATACGACCATCATTGGCACCAAGGCAGAAGCGACTCTCATCGCTGAAGACGACACGTCTCCATTCGTCCCTCCATTCACGCCTGTCGCGACACCACTGGAGGCGGGCTGCACGATGTTGGGGCGTGAGGGGAAGACGGGCTAACGGTGTGCGGGACCGTAGCCCAGCTTCATGGAGACGGTTGCGAATGGTCCTCGCCGATACCCCAGGAGCAACAGTGTCCCTAATTAGCTGGGAAGTGGCGGTGCGGTCCCCTACGGCACTGCGTAGGATCCTACGGTCTTGGCGTGCATCCGTGCGTCGCTGCGGTCCGGTCCCAGGTCGACGGGCACGTGCACCTTCCGCCGACCACTGGCGACAACATCGATGTACTGTGGAGACCTCACGCCCCACGTGTTGAGCAATTCGGCGGTACGTCCACCCGGCCTCCCGCATGCCCACTATACGCCCTCGCTCAAAGTCCGTCAACTGCACATACGGTTCACGTCCACGCTGTCGCGGCATGCTACCAGTGTTAAAGACTGCGATGGAGCTCCGTATGCCACGGCAAACAGACTGACACTGACGGCAGCGGTGCACAAATGCTGCGCAGCTAGCGCCATTCGACGGCCAACACCGCGGTTTCTGGTGTGTCCGCTGTGCCGTGCGTGTGATCATTGCTTGTACAGCCCTCTCGCAGTGTCCGGAGCAAGTATGGTGGGTCTGACACACCGGTGTCAATGTGTTCTTTTTTCCATTTCCAGGAGTGTAGATGCAAGTCTTCATCGATCCATTATGGACATCGGCTGGTACGAACTTCTCAATTCAATAAATTTCACCAACAACTGTATCTTTACGTTATTTTATTTCGAACGCAACCAGTTTCGGCAATTCATTTTGCCATCTTCAGGCCCCTGCATAATAAAGGAGTATACATGTACTAATATAAGGGTGTACAAATCAAGTTTACAAGCGACAGGTAACCATAATACCACTTAAACTTGGATGATGGAAGCATTGACGTTAAATCAAATCTATGTGTACATCCAGCACAATAGACTAAAACATGTGTATATATTTGTTAGTAGCATTAAACCAAACCTCTCTGTATACCTATCACAAGAGACTGAAACATGTGTACACAATTCTTAGTCATAAAACTATTTTCCATCACAGATTTACTAGGGAACATGTAAATTCACTAAACGATCAGCACTAGACAACCATGAGCTCCGTAGAAACAAAGCTCTTCATACTTTTTTTTAAATAATAAAATGCTATAAAATTCTTGTAGATGAGGAACCACCTAGTGTATATGAGTACCAATCTTCATTTAAAGTAAAATGTCACACAGTAAGGCATGAGTTGCAATAGTATTCATATTTACAGCCTAGGCAACGTCACGGATGGTAAGACAAGTAGTTGTCACAGCATCAAAAATAACTTGATGCAAAACCAATCGGCAGTCGACATATTAACAGAAAATAGCATGCATAGCGAACACTAAGAATATTCACAACTAACTTGAGGCCTACAGTAAAGCAGAATAAAGGATATGATTGGTTTCCTTCATATTACTTAACAGATAGGCATCACCACAGTTAAAAAAATAAACAAGAAAGTCAAATCCTAATTAAGTAAGGCGAGTCTTCTAAGTTCACAGACGACCACATCATACAATGTCACTGGGAGTATATGGCAATCCTAACGCGACCTGTCTATGGATGCCAGACCGTCTAGATACTAAGACATAACAAGTTGTGTCGCGATAGGGAACGTGGGCATGGAAAAAAATAAAAGGTAAATGAGTATACGGAGACCAAAATATTGTCGAAGTTGAAGCCCATAAAGCGAGTACCATCGTCTATCTCCATGAATACTAAAACCCATCTCTAGTAAGAACATCATAACACTCTCCCTAAACTGTATGGAGAAGTAAGGACAACGCTGACACGATGATAAACTAACCGGGTCCTAATCATACTCATCAGGTGCAGTCAAGACGTACCGAATTCCCACAAGTGATAGGGTCTAGAAAGCTACTGGCATTATAAGGAATCATTAAATGCTTCATTTTCCTAAGTGTAAAAGTAGGGTAAAAGATACCAATAAAGTAAAACATGGCCACTAATAAACACATGCTGCCTACCACGGGAGTAGATTGCTATAAAGCTGATACAAAGAGTTGCAGAAAACAAGATCTAAGAGTTCATATGAGAGTGACGAAGAAAGCTTCAGGTAAATAATCAGTGCGTTATAGTAAGGTTGAAAAATTATATTCAAGCTAAGAATCTCAGACAACAAAATATATACGAGACGAACTGTATACTGTCGGAAACATAATGGGGAAACTTGTAAGGGCTTAAATAAGGTAGAGGTCCATAAATATTGCTAAGCAGAAGTTGTACCTATTATCGAAAGAAAAGTCCACAAAAATAACAATATGGAATTTACTACAATAAGCCCCAAAAATTATGTGTGGCTAGACCCTGACGTGCCAAAATCAGTATGGATTGTTCTATTTCCGCTTCCACCATTTCTTTGACGATACATGTTGGTCAATACTAGGTTTTCTTGGAGTTTCACCGTGATATGGTCGGTTTGTTGAGAGAGACATGTAGTTTGTATCGACTCACTGTATTCCAGTGGAACGATCTCTGTCATAACTATAGTACCGTTCCATCTAGAATATTCCAACCATCACGTAGCAGATTTTCTGTGACTTTTAGTCAGTGTCCCTGACACTATTGTCTGTAAGTTGCATGATCATTGATGTTTAAGCTATACACCAGCACCTTTACCTACATTTTGTGCTTGCGATGTTCATGTAATGTACAGCATAATCTGACGGACATGCCTCTTACAAAATTGTTGAGGCTTTTATGGCCACTTGTTGGCGTCTTGTCTATTGGCTCCTCTCTGGGATTCTTCGCCTAACGTTTGTTTTAACGACTTTTCTGATGTTTCTCCCACGTCGGTCATACAGGGGAACCTGTGCAACACGGAAGTCCTTCTAGATCGTCTTTACAGGTTACCAAAAATCCGCAAAGATGATACGTCAGTAAGTGCTCCTACCTCACTGACACATAAACTTGTGAAATACTTGGCCTCTTCTTCAGCCAAATGTAGGAAAAACGCGAGTCATACATATAGCACTCTGGGGATTTAATTGAGAAGCTAAAGAAACTAAAACCTGTCAACGTTGATATTGTTTCTCTGTTTGCCAAGGGTGTCACTCTGTAACTCTCAAGGGTGTCGCTTCTATTCTCCCTCAGGATGTCACTGTGCTCTTTCGTGAATGTCTTACCACTAGCCACTTTATATAGGATGGTGACATTTACGAACGGCTGAGGCCCAACCAGTTGTTGTCAATTTCTTTGTGGAGCATGCTATCTTGTAAACTTGAGGCGTAGCACATATACGGCCACGACACTTCCGTCGTGGGCAGCCTTAGTGAGTAATAGCTCAATGACTTCCTATGACAGCTGAACAGTCTCCGTGTCAACATTAAATTTACTATGGAAGTAGAAAAGGACTAATAACTATCCTTTCTAGATATTATGGTTTGGAGCAATGGTGAGAACCTGCGTCACAGTGTCTACTTAACACGAAATACACGGAGCGATACCTGGCAAAACTATGAAATCGGCATCCCAACCAGAAAACAGGAATGGTCACTGCGGTCCTAATGCAAGACGAGTATGTCAGCCACAGTTAGACGCTAGATGCAATATGCGGAATGCGTTCTGGGTAGCAATGGATACTCTACCACGTGCTAAATAATTGTCTCAAAACCTACCACTCGGCGAAGCGACACATCGGATGAAGAAGTAACGGTTATGGCGTTTCTGCCATACAGTCCCAGGGTAAAGGACAGAATCAGCCATACATTAAGCAAACATGGCGTAAGGACTATTTACAAACTTCCCATGAAGAGCGTCTTAGATAAAAGAGGCCTTCTTGCAATGTCGGAAATACACGTCATACATGTGATGACTGGATGCACTAACACCAGAATCACCGAACACAAGCGGTACTGTAGGCTGGGGCAGGTGGAGAAACTGGCCGTGGCGGAGCACGAGCTATGTGAGACCGACCACACACTAACATTCGCCGACACGCGCGTTGTCGCTGTGAGAAGAGCTACCATGCCCGCTTGTTCAAGGAAGCCATAGATATCCACAAACATGACAACAGCTTCAACAGGAATGAAGAAAGTCGCAAGCTAAGCAGATCCTGGAATCCCGTGGTTTAGCGAAAGAGCGTTGCAGATAACAAGGGGAGAACCACAACGGTAATTAACAGAGAAAAGCACTCAGACATTGACGCGCCACGCACATATAAGTTGCGTCCCCGAGCTTGACATCCAGTCAGCCACCAGCAATGGAGGTCGAAGGTCTGACAACGCCAGCCAAAGTTGCTGGCGAAAGTCAGGTAAACACTTAAGCAAACTTCGGCCTGAGATCCAGAGACAGATATCAAAAAGCAATACGTCGATATGTCTCTTACATATTTAATAACGAGTTATGCATCTGGAACAATAAAACATGCCGGTGACGAGTTATCTAGGCCACTAAAGATCCACAGTCTATAATAAGCATTCATCAGCTACGATCGTCGTGTTAAACAGCCACAAACTCAGAATTTCCATTAACATTGCTACTGATAAAATTCCTGCTTCACACTAGAAGTCATTTTGCTTTTGGGCACCCAGACATGTCTCTTGACCCGACCCAAAATAACATTCGATGTTACCTCCTACACGCCGAGCATTTACGAGTTGAGGGTCTGTCATCACTAGAACAGCACCACTGTAAAGGAACTGAGGCAGAGGGCCTCGTTAATTTTCACAAGTGGGAAAAAGTTTTAGTTCGTGCAGAAAATATCAAAGGTTTACTTGAGTACCATTACTTTTCGTCATAGTGTACACTTCGTAATTAGACCAGCTCCTGTGACTCAAATTTCATATGTTTAATTTACATAGATGAGGAAAAGGCTACAGATTAATTTTCAGAAACCTAAGCGCTCTGTTGTTCTATTTGCACTACGTCACTGGAACAGTTGTTGTTAAAAGTTGAAGACTGATTTGACGTTTACATATGTGGTATCGATAGCAACGATGCCACGGCGTAGGTGCAAGTTCACAGGTTCGTAGTACGACAGCGACACCGACGACAGCGCCCTCTAGCAGGCGCTGTGCAGATCTACGAGCTCCGCTCCAGATTCAGCCCATTTTCATCAAGAGCAGACGGCCGGGACACTTCGCTTCAGCAAGAGTCTTTGCTCTACTTACGACTGGTCTAAGTTTTCGCACCACCTTGCAAAGTAATGTAACCATTTATCAACTTGTTTTTGCCTATAGCGAACATTTACAAATTTAAAAAAAGTACCAACGTGTTTTACCTTTTCCTACATTCGGCCTTCCCTTCAGTTTACAGGAGCAGACCCACTCGCCACCTTCCAGGCGGCTTACAAAAATATACGCATTAGTTTATCCCATGCAAATATCTTCATCCCATAATAACTTTGCCAAGCAACTTCGAACTGTATCTATCTATAATTTTTACACGCCAAACCCCACCCCATACAGACACATTTATCAGATTAACTATTCCTTGATCCGCCAAGGTATTTAATGTCATTATATTTTGTCTTTTAGTCTAGTTATTCCACGAATCTGTTCTTCCCAGTTCGGATCAATACTCCTTGAATATTAATCTACAGCATTCTTCTATAGCCTTACATTTCAAAACCTTCTGTTCTATTCTTGTCTCAACTGTTTATCGTCTAAGTTTCGTTTCCACATAAAGCGAAACTCCAAACAGTTCGACAAAAAAGTTCTTACACTTAAATTTATTTTCGATCTTAATAAATTTTTATTTTTCGGAAAATCTGTTCTGTCCTTTGCTCGCCTCTGTTTCATATTCTCTGCACTTATATTATCGTCAGTTATTTTGCTATCCCTGTCGGAGTACTGTGTAGAAGACAGACTAATGTATGGTGCCCGAAGAGGGAAAGTTATGTTTCTGTACTTATGATTAGTGATTAATTGATCAGGCCATGTGACGTTAACCGACGTAGCCTTGCTGTTATGATACTGAGGCACGACTGAAAACAAAGGAATACACAGCTGTAATGAAAACTGTAAAACAGTAAAACATCTATAAACAGGGTCGGGAAGTACCACAAGCGTAACGACCTCACAAAACTAGTTACTGAAGTAGCACGTTCCATGTGGCGACTCACTGCAGAAACACTAAAGAGATGCGGTTCATCCGCAAAAAACGTGGCTTAGAAAACATTCATTGGACTTATACTGGATTATTGCACGGCAATCTGAGACCATAAACAGAAAAGATTAATAGATGAGACAGACAATATACAGAGGTTCGTTTAGCAAGTGTAAGAACGTCACGGAGACACTCACCAGAATCCAGTGTCAGGCGTTACAAGAGAGGCATTGTGAACAACGGAGAAATTCGCTGTTGAGATTCCAGTACGTACGTCCCAAGAAGAGTAGGATAACATACTACAGCCTCCACCTTACACCTCGGGAAGTTAGCGAGACTATAAAATAACATAAATTAGAGCTTATAGAGAGGATTAAGATCAATTGTAATTTCCACCCACCATTCACGAATGGAGCTGGTGACACAAGCAGTAACTACACAATACACAGTAAGGTTTATTGCGGGGTGTAGATGTAGATGTAAATGTGAAAGTCTATGCCCTCAGTGATAAGAAAATATTAGTTCTCCTACCATGTCGATGTTTCTTTATTTTCTTCAAATAAGAGGTCTTTTCTTTACCATTATCTGATACACAGATAAAAATAATCGAAACTCAGATTATATACAACAAGGAGAAGGGCAAACAGATGACTAATTCACTATTGAGATAAGAATAATTTTTCTCTATCCGCCCTATTTGGATAAAATGCAGTTAACATGGTGTTCCTGACATGCGAATTCACTGTCAAATCAGTATTTAAACCGCTAATATGGTCCAATGATGGTGATCATACACACAAAGTTAATTACAGTTTCAATATTTTTAGTGTATTGTTCGTCGTGGCTGCTTTACTTAAAGCAGCACAAGAAAATCTTTGACATTGTTACCAGTCATCCCTGAAAGTTTCCCCAGCATTCCAAACGTCCGTAAATTTTGGGGCAAATGTAAATTTAGAAAACAGTAATGTAACTGGATAATGTACGCGCTCTTCAACTCTCTCACAACTCACGGGGAAACTGTATCACATTTCCGTCGGTGTTTTCCAGCCACAAGTATTGAAGGACGTGGAATGTCTGCTGTGTAAAGCACTCGTCCTACCCTAAATGGAACATTTTGACAGTGTTCTGTTTGTCTAACGAGCTATGCCCTCTTGTGAAAAAGCTAAGCTCCCGTATCAGCTTGCGAACTTACAGCGAATGATCAGTTAGCTGCAAGTCTGTGTTGATGTTTGTATGCAACTGTAGCTTTAGGACCCTCAGTCTCTCATCTATATTAATAACTGGCTAAAACGATCGGCGGGTTACTCACTCTCAGTTGCAGTTTTCCTGTCAGTATTATATAACTACTGACCGAATTTAAAAATTTAAAATTCTATCATAATCTACTCATTAACAGGTATAATCGTAAATTAAAGGCTTAACGCAGTCAGTGAAGTATTATAGTTAGAAGTTGTGTACAAGTTCTGAGGCAACGTAACTGATGACGCGCTAATTACTCAGAAAAGCCGGCCGGAACCGCGCTACTTCTACGGTCGCAGGTTCTAATCCTGCCTCGGGCATGGATGTGTGTGACGTCCTTAGGTTAGTTACGTTTGAGTAGTTCTCAATTCTAGGGGACCGATGACCTCAGATGTTAAGTCCCATAGTGCTCAGAGCCATTTGAAGCATTTTTACACAGAAAATTTTCATCCAGTATTTGAGAATGAGAGCACTTATCGAGTTCCAACAAACTTTACACATAATTTGAAACCTTTTCGTAACGTTTTCTCGCTGGTATCCCCCACAAAATAACGAGAGGGAAGAGTTTATCCCTTACTACATTTTCGATGATCATGTAGTAAAACTTCACCATCGGTCATGACCTTTTAATTTATTACTTCTTTGCTACTAAATCTGTTCGCAACACATTTTGCGGACAGTATCCACTTATGTCGCTACTATACCCGCAAACTACAGGGTTTCACAAAAATATTGAAACACCGCGAGGAATGCATGCTTGAACATAAATGCAGGATGTTGCAGCATGTTTAGCTGTTGTATTTTTCCAAGAACGGTACCTGTGCATTGTCATCAATACGTACTAAGTGTCAGTCGTGGTCAGAATACTGTTCTGTGTAGTGATGAGGCCGCAGCAACGTGAATTCGAACGTGGGAAAGTCGTTGAGTGCTTCAGTAACCAAGGGAGACGAAGAGTTCACTGTCTCAAGAGGCACTGTATCGAAGATACAGGTAAAGCGGAAAAATATCGTCTGCTGAATCAACTGTCATTGCAGACGACTGTGACGAGAAACAAGAGCACGATAGCTGGAAATGTCACTGCAGCAGTGAATGTTGCATTCGCGAAATTCGTCAGCACCAAAATAACACGAAGGGAGCTCCATAAGCAGTGAATTGAATGACGAGCTGGAATTCGAAAACCGTGTATCAGTGATGGAAATTCCCGTATCATGATAACGTGTCACCAAAGCCATAAAACCCGGACTATGAAACAACGGAAGAATGTCGTTTGGTCGGATGAGACTTGTTTCGCAGTGTTTCCAACACCCGTCCGGGTTCATGTCCAAAGAGTGAACCATGACGGAAATTCAGTAATGATTTTGGCAGCCATTTTGTGCTAATCCTCGGGCCTTATCGGTGCTCTGCAAGGTCACATTACTGCCAAAGATTGTGTGACCATTTTGGTTGATCAGGTACATCCCTCGGTACAGTGTTTCTCCCCCAATGAAGATCCTGTGGATGTGTGTGATGTCCTTAGGTTAATTAGGTTTAAGTAGTTGTAAGTAGTTCTAAGTCTAGGGGACTGATGACCTCAGATGTTAAGTCCCATAGTGCTTCGAGTCAACATTTGAAGATGCTGTGTTCCAGGAGTACATGACCCCTGTTCACACAGGTCGTATGGTCCAGAGTTCGTTTCGTGGGCACGGTGATGAATTTTCGTGTCTCCTCTGACCACTAAGGTCACTAGATCTCACCATTATACAGGGTGGTCCATTGATAGTGACCGGGCCTAATATCTCACGAAATAAGCGTCAAAAGAAAAAACTACAAAGTACGAAACTTGTCTAGCTTGAAGGGGGAAACCATATGGCGCTATGATTGGCCCGCTAGATGGCGCTGCCATAGGTCAAACGGATATCAACTGCGTTTTTTAAATAGGAACCACCATTTTTTTTACATATTCGTGTAGTTCGTAAATAAATTTGAATGTTTCAGTTGGACCACTTTTTTTGCTCTTTGATAGATGGCGCTGTAATAGTCACAAACGTACGGCTCACAATTTTAGACGTACAGTTGGTAACAGGTAGGTTTTTTAAATTAAAATACAGAACGTCCGTTTTACCTATAGCAGCGCCATCTAGCGGGCCAACCATAGTGCTATCTGGTTTCCCCCTTCAAGCTAGACGAGTTTCGTTCTTCGTAGTTTTTTCGTTTGATGCTTATTTCGTGAGATATTTGGCCCGGTCACTATCAATGGACCACCCTGTAGAGTCTTCGTGGTGTACTGTGAAGAGAAGCGTAATCGCTACATTCCTCCATCAACGTTACTTGAATATTCCACTATTTTGCAAGAAGAGTGGTCTGAGGTTCCCTTGAAAACCATACTGGATCTTTATTTATCAGTTACGAGACCACTGGAATGTGTTCTGAATACTAAAATTTTTGTTACACTTTATTAGGCACAGTAACATTTTTCCCCTTCTTTTTTTTGGGGCGTTTCAGTATTTTTTACCAAACCCCTGTGTATCATTGTTCTATACATAGTTCAGGGGATATAGCGTCATAAGCATTAAGACGCGTGAACAATTAGCTTTTATGATTTATAAAAGGGAGTTCGATTCGTTAAAGAATCAGGAATGTGTATAGAGGGTCACCGGCGCAAAACCATTGTGGCTATGGCTGCCCTTCATGAAACAGACTTCATGTGAAAAAAGTGCATTAACGGGGAAGTGAGGATATACAGCGCAGCAATACCCACCGGCTCAACATGTTCCGTGATCCGATGTCAGCACTTGCACTTCCCGTGAGTGGCAGTGCTACAGCCGCTCTCCCCATTATTACCGTCCACCCAGTACTGTGCACAGCTCCCATTTCATGTACAACTGATTGAGTGTTAATTTCCCTTTAAGACACCTCCTCGACACGAACAAGCACTGCTTCTTTCAAATATAGGAGGAGGGGCTATCTTTTTTTGTCCTTCTCCATAATTGTACAGTGGAGCCGTGTGCCGTGTTTCCCGTAACTGTCGGAACAGTTTTGGAAGTGCAATGTGGGACTGGTGTCTCTTACGTGGGAACTGGCCGTGATAGACTTCCTTTCTCATTTGCCTTTTCATGCACGAAAACCACGTCTGCTAATTCCATATCTGGGTGCAACGCCACTTCAGAAAACCAGAAGTTCTAGCGGACTGAGCCGGCCGAAGTGGCCGTGCGGTTAAAGGCGCTGCAGTCTGGAACCGCAAGACCGCTACGGTCGCAGGTTCGAATCCTGCCTCGGGCATGGATGTTTGTGATGTCCTTAGGTTAGTTAGGTTTAACTAGTTCTAAGTTCTAGGGGACTAATGACCTCAGCAGTTGAGTCCCATAGTGCTCAGAGCCATTTGAACCATTTCTAGCGGACTGATGACCTCAGAAATTAAGTCCCATAGTGCTCAGAGCCATTTGAACAATTTTGAACTGCCAGCGTACGCATTTACATCTGGTCACATACTCAAGCCACTGCACGGTACATGGCGGACAGTACTTCGTGCCAGTATTATCGATTATCTGCGCTGTTCAATTTGCGTATTGAGCTCTTTTGCTTTAGTCTCATAATGAATAAGCGAGATATACGATGGTGCCAGAAGAGCTGTCGCTCATACTTTCTCTAGTACATCATCATCAGATATCCTTCCAGTGAGCCGGGTAGGAACTTTGTAAATGATATGATTGCATTGATTTCTGTCGTGGTACAGCTTTTCTTTCTCCACTACAGCCCATGCTACTCTCCTCCTCCTATGATTTTCATTAACCTGGTTTGTCTATCTACTATTAGGCCACCGCTGTGGTTAGCACACTTGACTCGCTTTCGGGAGGACGACGGCTCGAATCCGTGTCCGGCCATCCAGATTTAGATTTTCCTTGATCTCCCTAAATCACTCCGGGCAAATGCTGGGGCGCTCTCTTTGAAAAGGGCACAGTCGATTTCTTTCCCCTGCCTGCCGTATTCCGAGCTTCTGCTTCGTCTCTAATGACGTCGCTTTCTTTGTACCTCCAACTTCAAATATTGACGTGAATTTGGCGCATTCGCTTCACATGACCTATCCACTTCAATTTCGTAACACACATTCTCTTCCCCACGCTCAAGGTCACCTGCAGATCTTTCCTTACATATTCGTTCTTGGCTCTGTCTCTCTTCGTTTTTTGTAGAGCTGACCTAAGAAACTATATCTCACGTGCTTGCATTTGAGCCACGCGGGATTAGCCGAACGGTCTCAGGCGCTGCAGTCGTGGACTGTGTGGCTGGTCCCGGCGGAGATTCGAGTCCTCCCTCGGACATGGGTGTGTGTGTTTGTCCTTAAGACAATTTAGGTTAAGTAGTGTGTAAGCTTAGGGACTGATGACCTTAGCAGTTAAGTCCCATAAGATTTCACACACATTTGAACATTTTTGCTTGCATTTGACTCTTTTTCCCTCTTATTTATGACGAAGGTCTCCAGACTATAGGTCATTACTGGCAACCGAAAGGTGTTATACATCGTCTGTCAAGCTGTTAGAGGGGCTCCCTTGTCCCAATTTAGGTTTCATACTTGGTGGAAGAAGCTGGACCTTTTTGCTACTCTGTTTAAAACTGCTAGTTTGGCACCACTTCCATCACTTCATATGACACGACCCAGATAATAAGATTTTTCACTTGTTCATCCTTCTCTCATTCCAGTATGATGTTACAAGGTGTGGTTATCCTAATCTTCATTGACCCTGTATTGCTCCCACTCACAGTCAAACTGAGCTCTTTAAATTTTCTATTCCAGTAATCCTGTCTCCTTCGAATCTCCGTCTCTCCCAAAATGGCGACGTCATCAACAAAATCAAAAGCACTGAGATCTTCGTTTACCACTTTCTTGATTTCTTTCTTTATTGTATACGTAAGTATAATTAAGAGTAACGGAGAAAGCAAACTGCCTTCTGAACAGCTCTGCTTGTCTTAAACCATTTTTATCGTGCTGCTTCCACGGATTCGAGTTCCCTGAGAATTTCTGGTAGGCCTACACTTTCGTATGGGCTATATCGACTCGTCACGGTATTAGCAGTTCGTCTCTGAGATAGTCGTCAGCATATTGTCTTGTCTACCTGATAAAAACGCCATTCGCTGGACCAGCACTCTACAACTGGTCGTACTGGCGTATTTTGTGTGATTCCTTCACAGCTATACTGTACTTTCTCAAAACACTTGAAAATAATTTATTCGTCCGACACAGTCACATTAATTCCAAACGGAATGACCGACTTCAGCTGGCATCGACCATCCTCAGATCATGCAATATCCCACCACTTCAGAAATTACGTTGAGTATGTGGTAAGAGTGAAGCACAGCATGTATTTTACGATTTTACACTACGGAAGCCGGTCATTTCGTTTAGAAATTAGTGAAATTGTACCAGTCAATAAAATATTCGTAAAATAGTCAGAGTTTCCACATGTACTAAAGATGTTATTTCCATAACGCCTTTCCTAATACTGCTATGATGTGACCGGCTTGTTTCATGCAGCTTCTTAGTATTACCGCTAAATACTTTCGCGATGTAACGTACTCAGATATTCGCCACTAAGCTTGTAATCGGATATTAGCGAGTTCTTTTTATTTGCCATAAGCATGACCTTCCATTTATCCATATAAGCATTAATTCCCGCATATCCACAGTTAAAAGGAGCTGCCATTCATCCGTGCAAGTATAAGCAAGTTAAATTTTGTCCAAGTCTTTCCGCGCCAGAAGTGCATTTCTGGAGTTTACATGCCCGAACCTCATCACGTATGTATACATCATATCCGGATTTCTATGGCAAGCTACTAACACAATAAATCAGCTTGTTCCATCGCGCAGAAAGTCTTTCGAGAGTTTTCGCTTTTCACTAGCAGTGTTATAACACAACACGCCTGGCCTTATAACTTTTGAATCATTCAGTCAATGTGGGTCACTGGCCGAAAGCAGTGATGACATTGCATAAAACGCACGGCGTTGGCATTTAGCTGACACCTTCAGCAACGAAGTAATGTAAAATTATTGCAAGTATCGCTCATAGTTTGCCAGAAGCAGCCGGGGAACACAAAGTAATTTTCTAAATTTCCTAGGATGAAAATAAAATATATTGCAATTTGTTTTGAGTAATAAACTCATGATGATCTAATGCTCCGAAAACTTGTTAGCTATAAAGAAATATTAATGAAGCAAAAAGTAATTTTCAAGCTTTTTTCACCCTTAAATATGAAACTGCTGTATCAAATAGATACGGAGAATCCATTAACACTATTGTCGAAAAGTATGTATGCTTCACGGACTAGGATGCCTTGAAGTGAAAAGTCGTCACGTCACAGTAGATGATGCGAAGAGTGGTGACGTAGGAGGCTATGGGAACAGACGAAAATAGGCGAGAAACGTAATATAAAGTAGTCGTAAGAGAACAGCGAAAGATACCTGAAGGAATAGAAAAGAAGTGAGCGTCTGTCTCTAGTTCTCCGTTTGGACCAAAGTCCAGAGCAAAATATCAAAAATTTACTGATTCGTTTGTCGGAAAAAATCTAGTGTAGACGTAGCGACATTGTCACTGAAGAATAGAAAATGGCTGTTTGACAACTTATAGATTTTGTTGCTAAGAAAGCAACTTCCAAGAACATAATAAATTTATGTAACCAACTACGCTGCTACAAGTATTTTGGTACATAATATGATTTTACATACATTTTCAAGTCCTGACTTCCATTCAGTATCGTTATTTCAGTTGCTGTCTATTTGTTACAGGTTATGTTTTGTCTTAATGTAGCAGTAATAACCAGTCTTGTAGTACGTTCTGACCTTCCGTTCAGTAATGGTCAGAAATAAACCCCAGTCTGTAGTTGACATCTAGTAACAGACTTACAAGAATGCTACTATTATATGTTATTTTGCCATCATAGCAACTACGGTTTCAGGACCACATCCGTTACACAGACGGACCACCATGATGTCATTTTTGTTTGTGAGTTGAAATGGAAGCCCGTAAAGTCAACAAAACGGATGGGTCACTTTCTCAAGCGTCGCATACCTTACCATGAATACGGAAAAAGAATACCGCTTGTTGTAAATGTGGAACAGAAGGCTCACATGACCGTGAGCGTGTCATCGTCCTGTTAGCCGTGACGTCACGGCCCGAGGAGAGGACAGTTACCAGGTCCAACCCCGCGGTATTTTAGTCAGCATAACGGGTGTCTTAACACACGCATCGGAGAAAGTTCATTCAAGAAAGTCACAGTGGAATTGCGTCAGTTCAAACAAATAAATTACACACGAGAACCATAAAGACCCCACACAAAACAATATTATCTCGCTTCACGACAGCCTATGAAACTGCAACTACAATTGAACCTTGAATGTGTGGCTAATTGCATGCAACACTGAAGTATACCGTTGCCTCTCAATAATTCAAGAGGCTTGATGTCTGTTGAAACCGATTATTTTGTGACTCTGTCAGTTAAATAACATTTTAAGGAATTTTGTCATTCGTGGCTTTTGAGTCCACGATTATAGATGTATCGTCGTGTTTATTAACATGTAAGTGCGCTAGCGGAAAGGCACAGCTGGTACGGAGGAGGAAGTTTAGAAGATGAGTGACTGACCTCTCACCGACAACCTGGTGATTAGAGGTTCAGCATAACCTTTCACTGGTCAATAACGGAGAAGGAATCGGATGTGACCTTTATAAAAGAACCACCCAGTATTTCTCTTAAGGGATTTTTCGAGAACCATAGTAGATCCCCAATATTCGGATGGAAATTTGGACCACGCCCTCCATTCCATTTTCATAACTGCGCTGAAAATGGCTATATTTTACAGATGAAAACACAATCTCATTGATGTGTCCACCGTGGAGTTTGTCAGAGTCGAGCGTTTGTAGCTGGTTGTCGAAAATGGAGCAAAACTCGCTGGCTGCTTCGATGTTTATATTCCCGAACATTTCACTAAATCAAATGGCTCCAAGCACTATGGGACTTAATATCTGAGGTCATCTGTCCCCAAGACTTAGAAATACGTAAACCTAACCAACCTAAGGAAATCACACACATCCATGCCCGAGGCAGGATTCGAACCTGCGACGGTAGCGGTCGTGCGGTTCCAGACTGAAGTGCCTAGAACCGCTCGGCCAGCGCGGCCGGCAACATTTCACTAGAAGACGTCCCAAGATGTGAGTTGGAAAGGTTCACCTTATCAAATCATCAGTTTAATGGTTGGATTTCAGGCCTCCGGATTTTATGGAAAGATGATGCATGCAGTCGTGAAATAACAGACGAAATTATTGAGAACTCACTTGGTAGGTCTGTAACTGCAGGACGGGTACCATAGCTGCCAGGAATATTTTAAGGCGCGGAAGAAAATCCATGGAACACGAAACTGTTGCTCAAACGTTTACATGCGAGAAATGGTCCATAGGTAATAGTTGATAAAATACAAAAGACAACAAGTGATTGTCAATACTAATAGATTTGCGCATGCTTCCTAGTGTTTGTGAAGTTAACTGATCTAATACGAATGTAATCTCCATACTGTTGTCAGATCATTACTGTCTTGCTTTCGTACAAGGTGTGTTAAAATGATTGCGGGGATAGATGCCTCACAGTTGTGAAACTGGATCAGTGGATAAATTCATAGCGCCTAGAAACGCTGCGTGATTCATGGCGCCTCTAACCGCGCCGCCGCTCCACGCGGCAGACCTTTAGTTAGATTCCCTGGTGAGACCAAGGGGTTTTGTCAGTCAGAAATCGCTTCTTTCACCTCTGGCAATGCAGATGTGTAAAACGACAGATTGTATTGTGGCTCTGAGTTCACGTTAAAGTATAGGGTGCGTAATGTAGTTCAAAGATAGAAAGAAAGCAGTGGAGTGCCACATTCAATAGGAACATGCCTAGCAAAGCACCGTGCAGCTAAAATCAACTTTTGGTGTGATAACAGTTTCAGCTAGTTTTTATACTGAATTCAGTTAAAAACACAGTATTTTAAAAAGAGGCCAAAAAAGAATGAACAATAAAATCGTCATGGGCAATCAGGCAGTATGATTGCTGTGAATTTGAAGTTCGGATATTTTGGTCTCGTTCTAGAGATTTGGATGTAACGTCACGTCGATGATGAATCCGCTATATGGTTCAAATGGCTCTGAGCACTATGGGTCTTAACATCTGAGGTCATCAGTGCCCTAGAACTTAGAACTGCTTAAACCTAACTAACCTAAGACTGAAGCGCCTTGAACAGCTCGGCCACAATTCGCTATAGATGTAGCAAAAGATCACATACGGCACATGGGAAAGAATGTTCAAGGAAGTAATCCACTTCAGCTTCAAAGGCATCATCCAGCAATTTGCCTTCAGTGGTACTGTAAACCGAAAGAAGAATTGTATTTGGATGGCTGGACAGGCGTTTGAACCCTGCTCGTCCCTAATGTGAACTGAACCCAGCTCGTCCCATAATGTTAAGTTGCAATCGATCTAATCTAGAAACTTCAAAATCACGGAATAAAGACTCAAACTATTCTTCTATCAGCTTGACTAATCATTCTCGTTGGAAGAAAAGGAAAGTACCTACATAATCAATAATCTGTAAAAGTGCCCATTGTACTCGACGGATTACGGCATGACGAGCACAATGCCGAAAAGGGATGCATAAATTGAGAAAATCAGTTTAACTTTGAAAATATGTATTGAGAGAAAAAAAGAACTAAATTACAGTACAAATTTCGTGTTGTGAGTAAAAAAATAACTTCATAATACAGTTTTTTCTTAGATAAAATCCATTACTATTAGCAAGAAGAAGTAAAGTAAAATAATTAAAAATTTTTTAGGCACAGTATCCGTAGAAACAGCCGTCTTCATCCCAAGCAGTAGCCGCCCAGTGATCGTGGGCCAACTTTGCGTGTACTGGTCACTTTACCACGACCTTAATTTTGGAAACCTTTTCCAGAAACCAACAGACCGCTCGTTCCCCACCATTCTGGTCTCCTTATTAAATTGTTCTTCTCGGATAGTACACATGTGAGACACTGCATATGCTTAATTTTCATGACGAAAAACCTTATCTCCAGCAAGAGTTTTCTTGTTCTGTGATAAAAATCACAAACCCTCCAAATACCTGTAGTATGCAGAATTTTCTTCAGAACTCTCCTCTTCAACTTATTCCTTAGAACGCAAAAAGTGGCTGCAGCAGTTTTGAAAGCCATGCTTTCCATTACTGCCTGTATTGCTCTCTCTATGTCATGTGTATCCCATGACTGACTACCTCCTTTACACTTATATGTTACACAATCACTACATTAAAACAAATTATTTTTATTATTTTATGATAATGATTATTAATGCTATTGGATAATTGTTACATTTACTATTAATAATTGTTATTTTTATTTATTAAGATTACTTGGGTATTAGAGCTACATTTAATATTTACTCCAAGGAATAATGAAATGTATGAGTTCATGAACCAGCCCAATGTTCTACAATATCAAAAGAGCATACGTCTCTAGTAGCAGACCATGAAATTCGTATACCAGAGACTCGACTTCCTGAGCAAGCTTTCATTGCGCACATCACAACAAAAACTTCCCTGAATATGACAAGAATCGGAGAGGGGGAGACGACGAAAAGAAGGATGCTAAAGTTCTGAATGTACTGAATTGCGAGGAAACAGCGACAGACAGAACGCAGTGGAAACTGACTGTTGACGCAGCGCATGGTCTGCAGTGCTGGTGGCCGCTGGGTAAGTAAGTAAGTACGTTTAATATTTGCTCACATAAATGACAGTAGTAACGCTGTAAAAATTTTTGAATTTAGGGTGGGTATACTGGCCACTGGCTAGCCATTGTGTCCGCATGGACGTCATTGCAAAAAAAATAACTTAGTTGCTAGTTGGCAACGGTCTCCGATGAATCAGTCGTTAAATGAGAATTTGTCACTAAGCATTCATTGAACAGAATTGTTAAAGGAACCTGCTATATGAATCTCTATTTTTTTTTTTTTTTTTTTTTTTTTTTGTGTGTGTGTCTTCTGACTGGTTTGATGAGACCAGCCACGAATTCCTTTCCTGTGTCAACCTCTTCATCTCAGAGTAGCACTTGCAACCTACGTCCTCAATTATTTGCTGAATGCATTCTAGTCTCTGTCTTCCTCTACAGCTTTTGCACTCTACAGATCCCTCTGGTACCATGGAAGTCGTTCCCTGATGTCTTAACAATTATCTTATCCTCCTGTCCCTTCTCCTTGTCAGCGTTTTCCACATATTTCTCGCCTCTCCGATTCTGCGCAGAACCTCCTCATTCCCTACCCTATCAGTACCTAATTTTCAACATCCGTGTGTAACACCACATACGTATAGCAGGCAATCCCTCGACTGACAGACTAACTCATTTACTCATAACCGCCCAGCCTACTCATTTCGGATAGAAACTTGAAATTTACAGAGTGTTGATCTTATAGTATAAAAAGGAATTTTTTGAAATTCCATTTCTAAGGGGATGAAATAGGGTTTGAAAACATCTCGTTATTAAGGTAATTTTGAGACTAGACCTACGAAAATTGGTATTTGGTTTCTTAGTCAGAAATGAAATACGTGCTTCAGCGTTTTTGGGTGAAATAGCGGGCGAAAATTATTTTTGAATATAAATTACTAAAGAACTACAACAGTATGTTTAAAGCAATGAAAATTGGTATTTAACTTCTCGGTTCCAAATAAAAAAAATACGTATTACAGTATTTTTGGAAATTGAACTCCTAAGGTGATGAAACAGCGGTGAAATATTTCATGGAAATGTTTCATTATGAAAGCGTTTTTAAAGCTAAATCTATTAAAATTTTAAATTGACTTCTCTGTTAGAAATTTTTAAAAAATGTAAGTTTCACTATTTTTGGAAATACAACCTCGAAAGGGGGGGGGGTGGAATAGGGGATCAAAAATTAAGAAAAATTTCTCGTTACATTTAAAAATGGTAAATCTATGGAAACTGGTATTTCCCTTGTCAGTTAGATGTAAAGACGTATGTGTTACAGGATTAAAGCTTCTATGAAAATATCACCACAAGGATGCAAAAGACACTAGTAATAGAAACCTTGGACTCCAGCTACCAGAATCGCCTTTTGGTCAGAAGTACATTCGGAAAAAAAACTGTACATATGTGGCCTTAATTAGCGTGAAATGTTTAGAAAGTGCTGCAATTCGTGAACGACATAAAAATTCTGTTAAAGGAAAACAAAAACACCTGTTCTGTCAATACAGTCTACGAGAGCGAAGCAGTGAGTGCTAAGATAGTTTGTAATAGTTAGATGAAGAAAAAACTTGGATCGGAATGTCTGAAAACCATACAAAAACGTCACTGCGAGACAGTGCGATATCCTGGGTTCTGAACTGAAACAGAAAAGGTTTCCAGTGACACCTAAATCCAGTTCCTGTACGACTGAACCTCTGAAAGGACTCACAAATTAAATGGCCGTTATGCACGCACTGGCCATTATGTCAGCCCTTCCCCTACATATATTTTCTTTTCGGACAACAAATAACAGATAACAGAATTCCACGTTTGTTTCTTGGTAGTTACTAGTGACTAGTCAGTTTCAAACTCAATGAATGAAATTTATTTCTTTAATTTTTCACTGCTTTGGCTTCATCTACGATGTAGGCTGGAATGTGAAAACAGCTTCCATGTTTAAATTTGAAATGAGATCATAAGGTCTTACTAAATCTGTTTGTCCACTGAGTGCGTTGGATGGTCGCCAGCACTCCCGTTCGACTGGAACAGAACACTCGCCTGCAGCTTGTTTGGCATCTTCATTCGTGTGGCCGAGACAACACAGACATTGAACTTCTCGCAACGCGCTCTCATCACTTATCCACACTCTATATTTACACAATGGACGCAACGCACAAAGGTCGTTCAGAGGGCGACCTCTACCACATTCTCACGCTGCGCGCGTCGCGGCACTGACCTTCAGCAACAGAAAAGCTGCCTACCGGACTTGGGCTGCACGGCGTCGTCAGAAATCTTACAGGTAGTTGGCTGGCTCTTCCGAAACGAAAGCAGGACCACCCGAATTGACAGCTGGTCATTCTGCGAACTCGTCCAGTCAGCGTAACATTCGGATACTTAGCTGCAGGAGTGCATCCAAAAGGAGAAGCATTTACATTTTTCCATGTATCATTTTCTAAATCTGACAGCAACGAAATGAGAATAAATTATAAATTCTATAACCACAAAGGGTAGTACAAATACACAGAACACAAGGGGTCATAAGTCTACAATAGATTACATTGCTACAAACAGGAACATCCACTCTCAATCAATACTAGATGTTAGGACATCAGACTCTGCGAATACAGGGAGTGATCACAGTCTACTCATGCCAAAAATCAGATTGCGTGTACGAAGGTACAAGACTGCTGAAGACCCAAACTTAAAAGAAGAAAAATTTAATATGGAATCATTAGGGAAGGAATCTACAAAAAATGTATTTAAGAAACGATTGGCAGAGAAAATAAAAGAGAAACCCATTAACGCAGAGGGTAATGTAGACCAGGCTTGGAAGAAAATAAAGCAAAGTATTGATGCAGCAGCTCAAGAAGGACTAGGTACAATCGTTATAAAACAAGAGAGAAAAACAAACACCACGATCTCGCGAAGATGTTAAAGAAATGTGTAAAAGAAAGAGAGGTGCCTATTTGAAATACAGAACACTCAAAACAAAAGGATCTTATTCAGGTCAAAAAAGATCTCGTAATCAGACAAAATCACTAATGAATAGGTTTAAACAGGAATACTGGGAAACCTTTCCTACAAATTTAGAACATGACTTCCATGGTTTGTAAAATCAAATTTGGAGAATGATACGACAGCAGAGGAAAGAATTAAACGAATTTTGAAAGTAAACGATATGTATGAGGAATCATGGGTCAAATATTTAACTGAATTTATAAAGGTAAAAATAAAATCATCAGGAAACGAAGAGAGAGATCGCACATGAGTGTACATGTAAAATGATGATGCAATTGCTTCATATGCAGAGCTAGAAGAAGCTGTAAGTCTGTTAAAAATAGGAAGTCTCCAGGGAAAGATAGGATCCCCAATGAATAATTGAAGTGTAGAAGATATCCACTAACTGACGAATTAAGCAAGCTGGTTAACAATAGTATAACTGGTAATTGAATTTCAAATGAATGGAGAGCCAGTATTACAATTCTCATGTACAAAAAGGGAGATAAGACCCATCCAGTTACAGAGGGATAAATCTACCGAGTTCAGTTCTTAAACTCAAAACAAAAATAATAGAAAATAAAATAAGAAGCATTATAACCCTCGCAGAAGAGCAGTATGGTTTAGATCTGGTAGGTCGTGCGCAGATGTAGTATTCATTCTTAACTGGTAGTAGAGACGTCAGCTGGATACAACAAACCAGCCTCTCTTTGTTTCATTGCTTTACAGAAGGCGTTCGATATGATTAAGTTAATAGATGTGGTAAATCTACTCTACAAGCGGTAGATTCCATCGAACTTAATAAAAACAATTGAAGAAATTTATTGCAACAACTACATTCAGTGGATAATTGGTTCCAGTTTTACTGGCTGCATAGCAGTTAATAGTGATATTAGTCAAGATGACACTTTCAGCCCACTGCTTTTTAATATAATCACGGACTAGGTGATAATGAAGGTTGGTAGTGGTTAGGGAATGGGGTACGAAGAAATAAAAATTGTTTGTTATGCTGACGAGCAGTTCTGCTGGCAATCAGAGAAGATAACCTGTAGAAACTTGAATATACATTTAAGGTGGCAGCCAAAAACCTAAATATGGTCATATCCACTCAAAAAATGAAATGTATGACACCATCTGATGAACCAATCACATGGAAACTTGGAAACTGGAAGTGGATGGAAATATTATTCAACAGGTAACGACATTTAAATATCTTGGTATCGAACTGTTCAACAGTGGAAATGTCGGAAGGGAAGTCAGAGAACAAGTAGCAAAACTAAGTAAAATGGCAGGGTGTTTAAATGATACTATTCGGCAAAACAAACATATAGGAAAAGCGTGAAGGCTAAAATATAAAAATCAGTAGCGAGACTAGTTATGACATACACAGCTGAGACAAGACCAGGAACATAAAAAACGAAAACACTTTTGGAAACCGCGGAAATAAAAATTCTACGAAGGACTACAGGGAAGACATTGCAAGATGAGAAGTGAAAACATTAGAAAATGATATAAAGTGGACAACATTAATGGGTAGATACAAGATACATAAGAAACAGCAAGAATGGGACTAACACATTAACAGGATGGAGGAATGGAAGACTATGAAAATCGCGAGAAATAAATTACCAGCTGGTGGCAGAAATATTGGCCATCCAAGGAAAAGATGGAGCGCAAGACTTCCGAAAATGGCAAGAGATTCTGTAAGTTACAACCTACTATTAACATAAGAGACTTTTTCAGCTTCTTGCTCGTGTACCTGCCCACGTGGATAGACTTGCAGTCTGTTCTGTAACATTTTAAGTAAACGTCCCCATGTAGAACCGGCAGAACGCAGACAGTTCAGTGAGGAGGGACAGAACAAAAAAATGGTTCAAATGGCTCTGAGCACTATGGGACTCAACTGCTGAGGTCATTAGTCCCCTAGAACTTAGAACTAGTTAAACCTAACTAACCTAAGGACATCACAAACATCCATGCCCGAGGCAGGATTCGAACCTGCGACCGTAGCGGTCTTGCGGTTCCAGACGGGGGAGGGACAGAACAGAAAGGACACACTACTAAAGAAAAAAAAAATTTAGATACAATAAATTTTAATATAATACGTTTTTCAATCAGACTAAAATTATGACATAATTTCCTCCAGCACCTACAGATTTCTAATCCCATAAAGATAGTGCTCAACATTTGTGAATGTGAATTTTTTTATAGCTATGAAAATTCTTGTAAGATTTAAACGAAAAACGTGGGACACATTCAACAGATAATAGTAGTGAGGTGAACTATCCATGCATCAATTAGTAAGTAGTGAGGCAGTAAGGGGGTGAGTTATTCATGCACCAGTTAAATATTGCACGTGCCCCACGTTTTTCGTATTAAATCTCGCAAGCACTTCAACAGCTATCAAAAATTCACACTCACCAATTTTCTGGGCTGTCAGTGTGGGGTTAGGAATCTGTGTGGAGCCATGAATAATTATTTTATACTTTTTAGTCTAATTTATAAATGTGATCTACTAAAAATTCATTTTTATTTAAATAATTGTGTTCAGTGTCTTTTGTGTGTGTGAAATTTTGATGAGATAACAATAGACGCATGTGGTAAATCGCAGATTTATTTTGCTTTGTCTTTACCTAACTCAATCAATATATTGCTTCGTACTGCGCATATCTCACGAAAAGAGCATGAAAGTAAAAATTAATCTGAGCTCACACAAAAGCTTACTAGCTTTCGTTCTTAGCACGAACCATTCGGGGCCGAAACAGGAAAAGGGTCAAATGGCAGTGGTACTCAAATTATCGTCGACCATGAACTAGACAAGAAAGGGAGTTTACATTACATGGTCATCCAATTCAGAGCTATGCTGGAAGTTCTAGGTCTCTAGCTCGTCAGGAAATGACAGCGATGAACGAAGTACCCTTCACCACACAGTAGCGCAAGAAAACGAGTTTACATTACGTTGTCATCCATTCATGAGCTGCAAATATTATTTCAAGAATTCAGCTCGTGTGCCCACCCTCTCTCTGTTCATCTGTGGTCATCTGCGCGCATGTCGCCTGAAACGCATTCCAATACTACCGACACCAGTCCTGCAGGGTAGTGGAGATGTCAGGCATTATCATCCTTTAACCCCGCCACCCTCCCTCCCCACCACCCCTAAAGAGCAGACCAACAAGAAATTAAGTTAATATTGCATTGCCATCCAGGAATTAAAAGATCGTCTTGTCTGAAAAACATTACCAAACAAGATCTGCACCTTGATAAATATAATACATTTTCTGTTGTGCATAGCAAAAAACTACAACAGTACCACAGGTGATTTCTGATCGATGTGGTATCGGAATTCTTCAGGTAAGGCCTGGTTGTCTGAGTAGGTGAGCTCGCAGCTCATTGCGATCAGCAGGTGCATAATGTTACGATTGGTGTTTGGTGTGCAATATCCGGATCAGATATATTTCGCCGACACTTTAAAAGACACCCAGATGATAAGAACCCATGAAAATTACACCGGTATATATCTCCCTAAATCTTTAAACGAGAGATATATAGGAATAAGAAATACTGAGATTAAAATCATTTTAGAAATTATCACTGATGAAAAAACTACTCCATGACTTAGAAAGGGTTAACGCTCCCATGTTGTAATTTTAGGTGGATAAATTTTGCATCTTTTCGTGTCATACCGTTGAGTTTCTCTTACACTATTTTATTTTCCAAACCAACAAATATAATAGCACAAGACAAAGTTCGTCCATCAGTTTCTCTTACGCTGTTTTATTTGCAAACCAACAAACATAATAGCACAAGACAAAGTGTGTCCAACACATTTTGTGATGGAATCATTTGTTATTTGTACGTGGAACTCCAAAAACTAACCTAGAAAAGCGTTAATTAGCGCCCGGTATCGATTTGACCTTCTCTTTTCTAAGCCATTAATCTGGGAAGACGATTTCGTAATGATACATATAACAAAATGAGTTCTTCACAGACTTCTATAGTTGTTGTCCTCTTATTTTTCATCACGATTCTCTTCAATAACCATCCGTCACGACCGCTCAATAGACACTCTTGTCTGCTTTGTAGCTTAGGTGATGGTGAAGTCTGCTTTCCCTGTACGCAGTATAAATCTTCGACATTGTGCCTCTTGAAATACGAATCACTTCAGCTACCTTGGTTACGGAAGCACCCACCGTATTGTCCTCGTTCTAGTGACTTAATTTCGACATAGTGCAGTCACAACTATACAGAACACGACCACGGCTAACACTTGGAACGACTGAGACTTGGAAGGGACGTATTGAGGACAATGCACAGGTGCCCTTGGTGGTCAAATACAGGCTGACACTGAAAAACAATCCAATAAAACTAGAAGTGATGAAGGAAAGATGCCTTGCCACTTACGAAACATTGATGGCATTTATCATTTTTTTTAAAAATTACGTCCTTTAGATGGCTTCCTCTTGTATGAATACATTCGTGAAATCTGCTGTTGAGATTCCTCATTGGCTCAAATGGCTCTGAGCACTATGGGACTTAACATCTGTGGTCACCAGTCCCCTAGAACTTAGAACGACTTAAACCTAACTAACCTAAGGACATCACACACATCCATGCCCGAGGCAGGATTCGAACCTGCGACCGTAGCAGTCGCGCGGTTCCGGACTGAGCGCTTAGAACCGCGAGACCACCGCGGCCGGCAGATTCCTCATTGACCGCTGCAACATTTGGGCTGGGATACTGTGAGCTGCATACCAAATTCTATGGTTTTTTTAACTCATCCAGGATTCTTGGTCGAGTCGTGTAGACTTCGCTCTTGAGGTAGCCCCAGAAGAAAAAATCACAAACGGATAGATCTGGCGACCTAGGGGCCAGGGAATGTCACCGAACCGTCAGATCACACGGTTGTCAAACAATTCTCGCTCGTATGCCATTGACTGGCGCGCAGTGTGTGATGTCACTCCGTCCTGTTGAAACCAGGCTTCTTGAACGTTTGGAAAGTTGTTCAGTGCAGGTGTAACGAAAGTTCGTAACATCTCCACGTAACGATCGGCACTGACAGTTATTGTGTTTCCCTGTTCTTTTCCGAAAAAATACGATCCGGTAATTTCATATGATGGAACACCACACCATACTGTCACTTTACTAGCGTGTAAAGGGCGCTCAGGAACGTTATTAGGATTTCTGTTTGCCCTGTAACGGTAGTTCCGTTTATCCACTTAACCTGTGAGATAAAAATGTGCCTCATCTGACATCCACAACTTGATTAGAAATTCATCGTCATTGTTTATTTTTGTTATCATTTGTTGACAGAATTCTAATCGTGAACGGTAATCGTTGTCCATCAATTGTTGCACCATCTCTAGTTTGTACGGATGAAATTTTAAATCAAGGTGAAGAATTTTGCGAACGCTCTCCCGTGACATTCCAAACACTGCTGCTTGCTTATGAATTGAACGCCGTGCGCTCCGTAAGACAGACTCGCTTACAACATCAATGATCGCTGGAGAGCGCAGACTTCTTGGTCGTCCTGTTGGTTTCTTCTTGAGGGCAGATCCAGTCTCTACAGAGTCATTAATCCAACATTTTATGCGTGTTTCGACGGAACGGCATCATGACGTCCTAAATTATAAAAACGTCGAAGCTCCCTCTGCACCGCTACCAAAACTATCAAGTTATGTTGTGTTAACTGGGGAACTAGAAACGACAGAGAGACTCCGTCCCCGCCGCAGCCGCAGTGGTCCGCAACCCCACGACGACTAACGCAGTCCACTTCACCCCTCCGCCGCCCACACCCAACCCAGGGTTATTGTACGGTTCGGCCCCCGGTGGACCTCCCAGAGAACGTCTCACATCAGACGAGTCTAGCCCCTATGTTTGCGTGGTAGAGTAATGGTGGTGTACGCGTACGTGGAAAACCTCTTTGCGCAGCTATCGCCGACATAGAGTAACTGAGGCGGAATAAGGGGAACCAGCCCACATTCGCTAAGGCAGATGGAAAACCGCGTAAAAACCATCCACAGACTGGCCGGCTCACCGGACCTCGACACAAATCTGCCGGGCGGATTCATGCCGGGGGACCGCCGCGCCTTCGCGTCCGGAAAGCCGTGCGTTAGACCATACGGCCAACATGGGCGGGCAAAACTATCATTGTTTTTTTAAACATTTTTATGGCTAACGCACGCTGTTGTCCGTTACACGGATCCAGGATTACTGAAATGGCGGACTGTTTACTCGCTGTCACGAACCCGCAGTGCTGCCACCTGCCCATGGCTGCCACTACTCATTTCAAAACTTCCCGTTATTCTGCACCCTGTATAACGGCTAGCATCTGTATTTATACTGAATCATGGATTTCTCGAGGTGCTTCTGTATTTTTGTCCAACCCTCGCACTCAGCGCACATTATAACGCATAAATTAGCGGACTTCCAGCTCCGAGCAGGTATTGTTACGGCGGAATCTGGACTGGCCAGGTAGGGAGCTTGTTTACAGGAGGGCCGAGGGCCGCTAACAGCATTTGTTAATGTGCCCGGCCGGATGTGGAGCGAGGGCGCGGGCGGCTGCTTTATGCGGCTTCCGGAGGCCCGGAATCCCGGCCAAGCCGATTTGGAGCCGCGCTCACCTCGGCCCCCGCCTGGCCATCAGCTGACCGCGGCAGGCGCAGCCGAGCCGTTCATTGTCCCCGGCTTGCGTAACGGCTGCGGGCGAGAGGCCGTAGCTGGGCTCTTCTAGCCGAGGAGTCCGCTTTTGTCGCGCGAGAACTATTCTCGTACAGTATTATTCAGATCAATGAGGTGCGCCAAGATAATCTTCTTTATTCCATTGCAGCCAGTCACTATTAACTCTGCAATGCCCAGCGTTGCATTCATAGCACATGTCAAGCCATTAGACTTTTACTAAAGTTTAGGATTACTTAACTGCAAGAGCCAACAAATGCGAGAATTATCGCACTGTCAGCTCAACACCTAGTGCATCCTAGTACTGACAAGATTAATACACTACTGGCCATTAAAATTGCTACACCAAGAAGAAATGCAGATGATAAAGGAGTATTCAAATGGTTCAAATGGCTCTGAGCACTATGGGACTTAACATCTGAGGTCATCAGTTCCGTAGAACTTAGAACTAATTAAACCTAACTAACCTAAGGACATCACACACAATCATGCCCGAGGCAGGGTCGAATCTGCGACCGTAGCAGTCACGTGGTTCCGGACTGAAGCGCCTAGAACCGCTCGGCCACTGCAGCCGGCCCAAACAGAGCTTGGATGGCGTGTACAGGTACAGTTGCCCAAGGAGCTTCAACACGATACCACAGTTCTTCAAGAGTAGTGACTGGCGTATTGTGTCGAGCCAGTTGTTCGGCCACCATTGACCAGACGTTTTCAATTGGTACTCGACCACCATTGAGTAGACAGTTGGTGAGATATCTGGAGAAAGTGGTGGCCAGGGAAACAGTCGAAGATTTACTGTATCCAGAAAGGCCCGTACAGGACCTGCAACATGCAGTCGTGCATTATCCTGCTGAAATGTAGGGTTTCGCAGGGATTGAATGAACGGTAGAGCCACGAGTCGTAACACATCTGAAATGTAACGTCCACTGTTCAAAGTGCCGTCAATGTCAACAAGAGGTGACCGAGACGTGTAACCAATGGCACCCCATACCATCACGCCGGGTGATACGCCAGTTTGGCGATGACGAATACACGCAATGTGCGTCCACCGCGATGTCGCCAAACACGGATGCGACCATCATGAGGCTGTAAACAGAACCTGGATTCATCCGAAAAAATGACTTTTTGCCATTCGTGCATCCAGGTTCGTCGTTGAGTACACCATCGCAGGCGCTCCTGACTGTGATGCAGCGTCAAGGGTAACCGCAGCTATGGTCTCCGAGCTGATAGTCCATGCTGCTGCAAACGTCGTCGAACTGTTCGTGCAGATGGTTGTTGTCTTGCAAACGTCCCCACCTGTTGACTCAGTGATCAAGACGTGGCTGCACGATCCGTTACAGCCATGCGGATAAGATGCCTGTCATCTCTCGACCGCTACAGCCACGAGGCCGTTGGGATCGAGCACGGCGTTCCGTATTACCCTCCTGAACCCACCGATTCCATATTCTGCTAACAGTCATTGGATCTCGACCGACGCGAGCAGCAATGTCGCGATACGATAAAGCGCAATCGCGATAGGCTACAATCCGACCTTTATCAAAGTCGGAAACGTGATGGTACGCATTTCTCCTCCTCACACGAGGCATCACAACAACGTTTCACCAGGCAACGCCGGTCAACTGCTGTTTGTGTATGAGAAATCGGTTGGAAACTTTCCTCATGTCAGCACGTTGTAGGTGTCGCCACCGGTCCAACCTTGTGTGAATGCTCTGAAAAGCTAATCATTTGCATATCACAGCATCTTCTTCCTGTCGGTTAAATTTCGCGTCAGTAGCACGTCATCTTCGTGGTGTAGCAATTTTAATGGCCAGTAGTGTAAAAGGGAATGGAAAAGAAAATTGAGGATGTAGTACATGACGATCAGTTTGCCTTTAGGGAAGTTGAAGGCACTAGAAAGGCAGTTCTGATTTTGCAGTTGATGATGAAAGCAAGACTAAAAAAATACACATTCGTAGGACATGTCGACTTGGGAAAGGCGTTCGACAATGCAAAATAATGCATTATGTTCGAAATCCTCAGAAAAATAGGGATAAGCTATAAGGAAACACAGATAATATACAGTATTTACAAGAACCATGAGCAAACAATAACAGTGGAATACCAAGAACGAAATGCACGGATTAAACAGAGACTGAGACAGGGACGTAGTCTTTCTCCTCTAATGTTCACCTATAAACCGAAGAAGCAATGACGGAAGTAAAAGAAAATTTCAAGTGTGTAACTAAAATTCAGGATGAAAGAATGTAAATGTTAAGATTCACGATGAGATTGCTGCCCTCAGAGAAAAACAAGGGGAATTAAAGGATTTCTTGAATGGAATGAATAGCCTAATGGGTACAGAGTAAATGGAAGAAAGACGAAGGTATTGAGAAGTAGCAGAAATGAGAACAGCGAGGAACTTAACATCAGGGTTCATGGTCATGAAGCAGACGAAGTTAACGAATTCTACTGCCTACGGACAGAGCAAGGAGAACATCCAAACAGACTACCGCTGGCAAAAAGGGCGTTATTTGCCAATACAAGTCTATTAGTATCAAACATAGGCGTTAACTTGATGAAGGAATTTCTGAGAATGTTCGATTAGGGCCCAGCATGGTATGGTAGTGAGACGTAGACTAAAGGAAACCGTAACAGAAGAGAATCGAGGTATTTGAGATTTGTTGCTACAGAAGAATATTGCAAACCAGGTTGACTGATAAGGAATCAGGAGGTTCTCATCAGTATCGGGGAAGAAAGGAACACATGGTAAATACAGAATGAAGTGACAGGACGTATATTAGGACTTCAGGAGATAATATCCATGGTACTAGAGGGAGCTGTAGAGTATAATAACTGTACAGGAAGACAGAGATTCGAATACGTACAGAAAATAATTGGGAATGTAGGAGAAGAATTGGTGGCGGGCCCTATCAAACCAGTCAGAAGACTGATGACTCAAAAATAAAACCTCAGTCAGTTAAACGGAACCCTTTTAGGATCAGTTTGTTATCCGTCTGTCTGTCCATGTGTTAAAGGGACATGTAGGGGCATCAAGCTGAAATTTGTCGGATACTAAGGTCCCCTGGCAGTGCAAAGGATTTAACTACGATATGTTGATGATTTTCACTTATGGACCGTCTGACAGCAACTGAATAAAACACAATTTTAGTGCCATACGCGTTTCGCCTTTATTTTCTGCAAGGCATCATCAGTGGCCTGTAATATGTACATATGTTAGCTATTTTATTTACATTTTTTGTCACTGTGCCTATAGGTTATAAACAGTTCTGGTGGTTGGTATTTCCTATTAAGTAGTAATGTTTTGAACTGTACTTACAGGTTGCGTAGACAGTTTCTTACATATTACGCTCCTGTTGCATTTTTGGTCTTGTTCTTCTTCCTATGAGTGCCAATTTGCTGTTTTTTCTGCATTCCGCAGCACTATGCACTGAACGCTTATTTTAATGCAATGTTTTGGTTTCTGTTGCCGACTGTCAAATGTTTTTGCCAAAGATCGAATATTACTGCCAAACTTATGAGTGTAACTATCGAAGTATCAGTGGTCTGTTCGTGTATGCATTTATGTGTGCGCTTGTGTGTGTGTGTGTGTGTGTGTGTGTGTGTGTGTGTGTGTGTGTTTTTTTTTTGGTGTCATATTATTTTATCTTATTTTATTGTATTTAATTATTTATTTTTGTTTATGTCCTGTGTATGTGTGTGTGTGTGTTTTGGTGTGATATATGATATATATATATATACATATATATATATTTTGTGCTGTGTATGTGTGTCTGTCTGTATTTTGGTGTTATGCAATTTTTTTTTTTTTTTTTTTTTTTTTTTTTTTTTTTTTTTTGGGGTGTGTGTGTGTGTGTGTGTCTGTGTGTGTGTGTGTGTGTGTGTATTTTGGTGTTATATACTTTTTTATGTTATCATTTCCTTTATTAAGTGTAGTAAGGAGCCTGTGCTGATGTGTGTTTGTTCATTTAAAAACAGTTCTACAGTGGCACAAAAGTCGAAATCATTTGCAGAACGATATTGGTTACTACATGAAATTAAGATGCTCTATTCGAAAAAACAGCACCTAAACATGATGCTCTATGAGACTCATCTAGAATTGGCAAAAAACGTAGGAAACGCCGCAGTTTTCATGGCACTAGTAGAAAAAACTGAGCACAACACATACATAGCAATGAAACATTTACAAAACAAACATAAACACAAGATAATGAAACTAACAGTAAAAAAGACGCAAAAATACATTTACAGTTTAAATGTGAAACCACATGAACACCAACACTCGTTCCATCCACGCTTAGTTAACCTAACAGAGACAGAACTACACGAAAACGAAAAAATGCTCTTGGAAAAAGGTTTGAAACACTGCACCAATAGCAAGGTGAACAATCAATACATAGAAAATCTCATAGTAGAAACCGAACACATCCTTACACGTGAAGAACAACAAAATAATTGCGAAATAAACATAGGACTGACAAGAGAACTAGTAAAAGAAGAAATAAAAGGCATAATAAAACAAACACAGCAGACACACAATAAGAGCAACCAAACAGAAGCAGCTACTATGAAAAGGTTAAAACAAAAGTTAACAAACAACAACGTATTAATAACAAGAGCAGACAAGGGCAATGTAACAGTACTCATGGATAAAGAGCAATACATCACAAAAACCAAGGAATACAGAAACACCAATGCAATACAAAAACTGAAGTCAGATCCAACTACACGATTCCAGGCAAATGTGAAACGAACACTGAAAAACATTGAACACACACTCACAGACAAACAAAAATACTACTTAACACAGAAAAACCCACAACACTCCGCAGTCAACCGAAAGTACATAAAGACGGAATGCCAATGAGACCTGTTATCAACTTCAAGAAAGCCCCAACATACCGCATAGCCAAACACCTCCAAAAGTTAGTTACAAAACACTATAAAGTAGAAAACAACAGAACAGTGATAAACACAGGAAACCTAATAGAAAATATACAGAACATACAGGTACCACACACAGCATCACTGATTTCATTCGATATAGAAAATATGTATACCTCCATCCCTATCACAGAAACAATAGAAATCATAGAACAAAATCTCTCATCCCACAGCAACCTCACCACAGACGCAATAAAAGAAATAACAGATATGCTCAGACTGACAACTGAACAAAACTACTTTCAGTTTGAGGAAGAATATTATCTACAAACTGATGGACTGCCCATGGGATCCCCAATATCAGGAACACTAGCAAACATTTTCATCAGTCACCTTGAAAATCTGATATTTGATAAGATAACCACAAATGAAAGTTTTAAAATCATATATTGGTACAGATACGTGGATGACATTATTTGTTTGGTAGACGAGCCAAGTGAAAAAATAGATGAACTCCATTCAGAAATAAACAAAGCTCATAAGAACATAAAATTCACACTTGAAAAAGAAAAAGAAAATCAAATAAATTTTCTTGACATTACAATTAAAAAAGAAAATGGAAAACATACATTTAACATCTTTAGAAAACCAACAGCCACGGACACAATAATACATTCCACATCCAACCACCACCAAAGCCAGAAATTTGCAGCACTAAGGCACATGTTACATAGATTAAACAGAATCCCACTCAGTAAGAGAAACTATGAACAAGAAATGAACACGATCATACAAATAGCTAGGAACAATGGGTATGACACACATGTGGTACATAGGCTCAATCAAAAAATAAAAACACAAATAAAAAACAAACACAACATTTCCACAATACAAAAGAACTCACAAGCTGAAAACTTACAAACACACTCAACAAACACACACAATGACAACACCACACAGAAAAGAACCAGATGGTACACCATGACCTACACACATAAACTAACACACAGAGTTGCAAACATCCTAAAGAGACAGGGCTTCAAAATAGCATATAAGCCTGGGCAAACCCTTCAATCACACCTAAGCCAGCCAGCTACCAAGAGGGACAAATTCCAACAATCAGGAATATATAAACTTGAATGTCAAAGTTGTGATGCAGTATACATAGGCATGACATGCAGGAATTTTGAAACAAGATACAAAGAACATATCAGATGTTGGAAGTATGAAACAAACCATTCCACATTTGCAGAGCATTTAAAACACTACAACCATCATCCTACAAACATGGAACAAGAAATGAAAATAATGAGAATAAGCAACCATGACAAACATCTTATACAAATGCAAGAGAACTTCCACATCCAGAAAGCCATAGCAGAAAACAAACATGTGATAAATGAACAAACACACATCAGCACAGGCTCCTTACTACACTTAAAAAAGGAAATGATAACATAAAAAAAGTATATAACACCAAAATACACACACACACACACACACACACACACACACACACACACCCTCCCAAAAAAAAAAAAAAAAAAAAAAATTTTGCATAACACCAAAATACAGACAGACACACATACACAGCACAAAATATATATATATGTATATATATATATATATATATATCACACCAAAACACACACACACACATACACAGGACATAAACAAAAATAAATAATTAAATACAATAAAATAAAATAAAATAATATGACACCAAAAAACACACACACACACACACACACACACACACAAGCGCACACACAAATGCATACACGAACAGACCACTGATACTTCGATAGTTACACTCATAAGTTTGGCAGTAATATTCGATCTTTGGCAAAAACATTTGACAGTCGGCAACAGAAACCAAAACATTGCATTAAAAAAAGCGTTCAGTGCATAGTGCTGTGGAATGCAGAAAAAACAGCAAATTGGCGCTCATAGGAAGAAGAACAAGACCAAAAATGCAACAGGAGCGTAATATGTAAGAAACTGTCTACGCAACCTGTAAGTACAGTTCAAAACATTACTACTTAATAGGAAATACCAACCACCAGAACTGTTTATAACCTATAGGCACAGTGACAAAAAATGTAAATAAAATAGCTAACATATGTACATATTACAGGCCACTGATGATGCCTTGCAGAAAATAAAGGCGAAACGCGTATGGCACTAAAATTGTGTTTTATTCAGTTGCTGTCAGACGGTCCATAAGTTAAAATCATCAACATACCGTAGTATTACGCGCAACTGAGGAGGACAGGACCAAAAAATTGAAGATGTCAAAGGATTTAAGCTTCTAGGTCAATGCAGTCAAAAGATACCGCCATTTATGCCACACATTTTGATGCAAACTTATTCATGATACTCTATAGATGAACATCTACACTACTGGCCATTAAAATTGCTATACCAAGAAGAAATGAAGATGACAAACGGGTATTCATTGGGCAAATATATTATACTAGAACTGACGTGTGATTACATTTTCACGCAATTTGGGTGCATAGAACCTAAGACATCAGTACCCAAAACAACCACCTCTGGCCGTAATAACGGCCTTAATACGCCTGGGCATTGGGTCAAACAGAGCTTGGATGGCGTGTACAGTTCATTAAGAGTAGTGACGCGTATTGTGACGAGCCAGTTGCTCGGCCACCATTGACCAGACGTTTTCAGTTGGTGAGAGATCGGAGAATGTGCTGGCCAGGGCAGCAGTCGAACACTTTCTGTATCCAGAAAGGCCCGTACAGAACCTGCAACATGCGGTCGTGCATTATCCTGCTGAAATGTAGGTTTTCGCAGGGATCGTAACACGGGTCGTAACACATCTGAAATGTAACATCCACTGTTCAAATTGCCGTCAATGCGAACAAGAGGTGACTGACAATTGTAACCAATGGCACCCCATACCATCACGCCGGGTGATACGCCAGTATGGCGATGACGACTACACGCTTCCAATGTGCGGTCACCCCGATGTCGCGAAACACGGATGCGACCATCATTATGCTGTAAACAGAACCTGGATTCATCCGAAAAAACGACGTTTTGCCATTTGTGCACCCAGGTTCATCGTTGAGTACACAATCGCAGGCGCTCTTGTCTGTGATGCAGCGTCAAGGGTAACCGCAGCCATGGTCTCCGTGCTGATAGTCCATGCTGCTGCAAACTTCGTCGAACTGTTCGTGCAGATGGTTGTTGTTTTGCAAACGTCCCCATCTGTTGACTCAGGGATCTAGACGTGGCTGCACGATCCGTTACGACCAAGCGGATAGGATGCCTGACATCTCGACTGCTAGTGATACGAGGCCTATGGGATCCAGCACGGCGTTCCGTATTACCCTCCTGAACCCAACGATTCCATTGGATCTCGACCAACGCGAGCAGCAGTTTTGCGTTATGATAAACCGCAATCGCGATAGGCCACAATCCGGCCTTTATCAAAGTCGGAAACGTGATGGTACGCATTTCTCCTCCTTACACGAGGCATCACAACAACGCTCCATCTTAGTACTGCTGTTGCTACCTACATGCATTTGGACCATTCTACCTTAGCCGGAGTTCGATGCACTCTACCACTTTTACTCCCCCTTGCCAGACTGATGATTCCTCGATGCTTTATGTGTCTTATGAACATATTCCTTCTTCTAGTCAAGTTGTGCCATTAATTACATTTTCTCCGAACTCCAGTCAGTACCTCTTCTTAGTTACGATCTACCCGAGTTACTTCCTAACACACGCTATGACTATTTCATCATCTCTTTAGTGAGCAGCAAAGAGCAAGTACTTGTTATCTCATAAAAATAACAACACGAAGGCCAATCTAGTATGCTAGCTATACCCATCTATAACACAAAAATGTTCGTAAACTTTATCTGTTACTACTTCTACTTCTGGAACTGGCTCCCTGAACTCTGCGCCCACTGAATGTCCTGCAGCATTTAACAATGTGACCAGCTTTCTGTTTGGCAAACAGTAAAGCAAATGCTCTAATCAACCCCAAGATACACTTCTTTCTTATTTCGATTCTCAGTCCCACTTCTCTCACGTCCATTGCTGACAGTGCCCGCTGTTCATTTTATTATTCAAACTGTGAACTAATTTCTGCTGTGGTTTATGTAAGTGGAGAAAGCTACTTTCTCTTTACGTGATATAAATAGGTTTGCTGGTTCTTGAAAATGTTGCCTACAAAAGGGATGCTATCCACATATTTAATTGTGTCATTAGTGTCTTCCTTTCGTTCTGTTTCTTTCTGCATCTTTTCTGTCATTGAGGTGGGGAACTCTTTAGACAATACATTTGCTTGATGGTGTCCAGTTTCGATTTATATTTCTCTTTGTTCAAAGGTATTTTCTTTGCTCTATGTATCATTGCTTGTGTCCAGCTTCCTTGTGAGTAAGTGGTTATAATGTTGGCAAGGATTGTAGCTTGGAGGTTTTTCCCTGCACACGTTGAGACTGCATCTGTTTTTGTGATTTTCTTTGCATAATCTAGGACACTAACATATTTTTCGTAGTGGAATACGTTTTTAAGCGGGGTTCCTGGCTGCCTAATATTTTGTCTTCTATGTGCTTTAATGAAAATGTTTGCTGCTGTGCGAAACAGGAAGAGCATTATACCCACGAATTCTGAATTGTCATTTTTGTGACGTTCCTTTCCACAGTGCCTCTATGACATTTTAACCTGTTTTCGCCGGTAAGACTTGCCTGTTGACCCTTGTCATTAATTCTTTCTCCAGTGCAACAGTGTAAAGAGTTGACTCCTGTCCACCGACTAACATTCACTTCATTGACGGAGACGCAGTAACGTCGCGTAGACATGCAGTTCGCGAAGTGCGGCGCGGATTTGCCTCTGAGACTGTGTCAAGCTACGGATAACAGAAGTAGGTTGTTACATTTTTTTAGAAACGTTCCACATCGATCGTCAGTTCGGTCTCTTACTGAAAGATTAATTGCGCCCCGTTCGAGAAAAGCTGACTTAGGCAAAGAGAAAGCTTTTGCTTCTGGCGCGACTTAGAAGTGAGTCGTTAAGAGTACGTCATCTGGCTGTTTGGTCTAACGCCCTCGGTCCTTGCGTAAGATACGAACCGTGTTGTACAAGGCACGACTGCGAGAGGAAAAGTATGTAGAGACTTTGCGTTATCTGGAGAGTTGCGATAGCGTCCACTCAGCACTGCCAGTAGTGTTTACTAAACACAAAGACAAGAGTCCAACGTGCGAAAGTGTGCCACAGATAAGGGGCGGGTAGCTGCGGCCTTGGGGGCAGACACGACCTCTGCGTCTGTCTCTGGCTGTGGCTGGGGCCGGCAGTTACTCTCTCAAGAACTTCCATTGTCCTTATGCCGCCCTCTTACGGCACGTGTATCTCATCGTGGAGCACGCCAGACGTGGTTTTCAAAGCAGCTGGTGAACACACGGAAATGAGCTGCTGCATCACACGCAACGTGCTACTCAATGAAATACGCGGCCGCAGAGCTCTCTAGCGGCAGTTGACTTATCTGGCGCTCGGATCACACAGTTTGCTTACGAAAACGGACGCGCATAAAACTGTTACGTTAACTCTGTTTACAATCTTCGAAGACGGAAGATGAGTGGAGAAAATAACGAAGAAGAATGTGGATATGTCGATTGTCTGAATAAAATTATTCTTATTGGGTTGTTTTGAAAATCAGCAATATGCAAACACAATTTGTTTATTTTTGTATTTACACAGACATGTTTCAACACTTACTTGTCATCTTTTGAGCGTCAAATTTTTAGTTCTGTAAAGTAAAACGTGAAATTTATAATAATGTAACTGTTGTAGGCCAAAGAATTACGATATGTGCAATTTGCTTTGTTTTGATTAGACGCTCACCTAAAAATTACTTCTTAAATAACTGCATTATTATACACCGGTTTTTTGTGCTCTTTTTCGTCGTTTTCTTGACAGCATGTCATCTGCAAACTATCCGTGACGAAAATTAGTGCATATTTGTTATTGATAAATATGCATTAATTTTCTTCATGGCTAATATACAGATGACATGCTGTCAAGAAACGCCAAAAAAGAGCACAGAAAAACCGGTGTATAATAATGCAGTTCATTTAGGATGTAATTTTAAGGTGAGCGTCTAATCAAAACAAAGCAAATTGCACGTATCGTAATTCTTAGGTTTAAAACAGTTAAATTATTATAAATTTCATATTGTACTTTACAGAAATAAAAATTTGACCCACAGAAGATAACACACAGGTGTCGAAATGTGTCTGCGTAAATAAAAAAATAAACAAATTGTGTTTGCATGACAACCAGTTTTAAATCGGAAATACGGAACTTGAAAAGGAGCTTCAAACCTTAGTAATTTGAGAATTATTGTAACGTATAGTTAAAAAAATGTTTCCTCAATTCTTATGAACTCTTAAGTCTGGCGTAAGGCATTTTACCTTTACAATTTCGCGGGAACACTTGATCCTGGCAATGTTTATTGCAAGGAAAGATAGGAACATAGCAATCAGTCGCATTCCCATTGGTTTTTATTATTCTTCCATATCCAGATTTCAGCTATAAATGGCCATATTCAGTGCTAAAATACAAGAAAATTACACAATCAGATCTGATTATATAAAACAATAAGCAGAACATCATGTCATGTCATACAATAAAAATTATCCATTTTAGTCAACATACCGTTTGAGTGAGCCATAATCCAACAAAATCCTAGCAGTACATGCCACAATACGACTTTGTGGTGAATAGGCAGGAGTAAACTGAGGTTGTTGTTTACAACACGTACAGCAGCGTCAGTTTTCATCTTGTTGTGTAAGTAATACACCCCCCAAACTTCCAAAAACCGGCTAACCTCGTTCCTTTCCGATACTGTAGTTCAACACCCATTTTTATTAAGTAAAATCAGCAAATATGTCTGCATGTCACCTTCAAAATACCTCAAGGAACGCCGATTTACATTGTGTTTATTCATATATTAGTGTCGAAGCGATACACCATATCTTATACTAAAGATAATTAATTGGTTAATACAAATGTTCCACAGAGAATTGTTACAGCACATTCGAAACAAAAAAAGTTTTTTGAAGATCGTCTTGTTAAAATAGAGTTACATACCAACAGGAATTCGTCAAAACCTACAATCTAGTGTAGTCGCTAGCGTTATAGTGGTTAAGAGATCCATCAGTCCCATAGAACTTAGAACTATTTAAACCTAACTAACCAAGGGACATCACACACATCCATGCCCTTGGCAGGATTCGAACCTGCGACCGTAGCAGTGGCGCGGTTCCGGGTTGAAGCGCCTAGAACCGCTCGACCACACGGGCCGGCCCTGACTCTGTGCACAAGTTATGTCGTTCTGAACCGAACTGCGAGGGGTCTGCCAATGACGTAGGCCGCAATTTTGTAATTTCTGATTCCCTGCTACGTTCACAAAACTAAACAAAATCACTCCCCTTTTCTACACATAACATATAATATTCCAGAACATACTTCTGTTAAATTAATAAGCCAGTCCCAGAATATTTTAGAAACCACGAAAATCAATTAAAAAAATTGTAGAAAGCAAACGTGTATCGGCAACCTTTCAGCACACAAAAATTGTTCAAATGGCTCTGGGAACTGTGGGACTTAACTTGTGAGGTCATCAGTCCCCTAGAACTTAGAACTACTTAAATACTAACCTAAGGACATCACACACATCCATGGCCGAGGCAGGATTCGAACCTGCGACCGTAACGGTCGCGCGGTTCCAGACTGTAGCGCCTTTAACCTCTTGGCCACCACGGCCGGCGACATGTCATTGTTGCTACACTACCAGATGGACGATTCTTATGGCCCCAGGATGTGACCTCTCGCCATCACCCTGCTATTAGTCGTGTTGTTCCATAAATTTGCTTCTTCCACAATTTAGTTCAGTATCTCCTCATTAGTTACTAGATCTACCCATCTAATCTTCAATATTCTACTGTAACACCACATTTCAAAAGCTTCTATTCTCTTCCCCTCTGAGGCCGGCCGGAGTGGCCGTGCGGTTCTAGGCGCTACAGTTTGGAACCGAGCGACCGCTACGGTCGCAGGTTCGAATCCTGCCTCGGGCATGGATGTGTGTGATGTCCTTAGGTTAGTTAGGTTTAATTAGTTCTAAGTTCTAGGCGACTGATGACCTGAGAAGTTAAGTCGCATAGTGCTCAGAGCCATTTGAATCATTTTTCTTCCCCTCTGAACTGCTTATATATCATGTTTCACATTATTCACGGCCTGGCTCCAAAAACTATCTTCAGAAAAAAAGTTCCTAACACGCAAACTTATATTAGGTGTTAATAAATTCCTGTTTTTCTGGAATGGTATATGTTAAGACGTTTAATTGCAACAAATCAATCCAAAAACGAAGCGTTTTTTGATGGGCTTCATTGCATCAGTGATCTGAAACGGAATACGTCATACCACACAAGATACAATGAGAAAAACAGCAAATACGAAAAGCCTTTACCTAAAAAAAATAAGTTTCTTACCAGTTTAATCCAACAAATGGTCACAAAAACGACACATTTTTGAGAGATTCTCAATGTGCCAGTGCTTTGAAACAGCATATATTCACAGCAAGTCAGACATGATACACGAACCACTAAGTACTGGCGTCATCCGCAGACTACGTATTCTGTATAGCGTCTCCTAACTTCTAGTTATACTAAAATACTAACACGAATTCTTTACTGACGAATGGAAAAAATGGTAGAAGCCGACCTCGGGGAAGATCAGTTTGGATTCTGTAGAAATGTAAGAACACGTGAGGCGATACTGACCCTACGACTTATCTTAGAAGATAGATTAAGGAAAGGTAAACCTACGTTTCCAGCATTTGTAGATTTGAAGAAAGCTATGGACAATGTTGACTGGAATACTCTTTCAAATTCTGAAGGTGACAGGGGTCAAATACAGGAAGCGAAAGGCTATTTACAGTTTGTACAGAAACCAGATGGCAGTTATGAGAGTCGAGTGGCATGAAAGGGAAGCAGGGGTTGAGAAGGGAATGAGACAGGGTTGTAGCCTATCTCCGATGTTATTCAGTCTGTATACTGAGCAAGCAGTAAAGGAAGCATAAGAAAAATTTGGAGTAGCAATTGAAATCAATTAAAAGCCATGGAGAAGAAGTGAAAACTTTAAGGTTTCCCAACGACACTGTAATTCTGTCAGATACAGCAAAGGACCTGGACGAGCAGTTGAACGGAATGGACAGTGTCTTGAAAGGAGGATATAAGATGAACATCAACGAAAGCAAAACGAGGATAATGAAATGTAGTAGAATTAAATCAGGTGATATTGAGGGAATTAGATTAGGAAATGAGACACTTAAAGTAGTAGATAATTTTGCTATTTGGGGAGCAAAATAACTGATGACGGTCGAAGTACAGAGGATATAAATGTAGACTGGCAATGGCAAGGAAATCGTTTCTGAAGAAGAGAAATTTGTTAACATCGAGTATAGATTTAAGTGTTAGGAAGTCGTTTCTGAAAGTATTTGTGTGGAGTGTAGCCATGTATGGAAGTGAAACGTGGACGATAAATAGTTTAGACAAGAAGAGAATAGAAGCTTTCGAAATGTGATGCTACATAACAATGCTGAAGATTAGATGGGTAGATAACGTAACTAATGAGGAGGTAGTAAATAGAACTGGGGAGAAGAGGAATTTGTGGCACAACTAGACTAGAAGAAGGGATCGATTGGTAGGACACGTTTTAAGGCATCGAGGGATCATCAATGTAGTACTGGAGGGAAGCGCGGAGGGTAAAAGTCGTAGAGGAAGACCAAGGGATGAATACACTAAATAGGTTCAGAAGGATGTAGGTTGCAGTAGTTACTCGGAGATGAGGAAGCTTGCACAGGATAAAGTATCATGGAGAGCTGCATCAAACCAGTCTCTGTACTGAAGGTCACAACAGCAACAAGTTATGACTCCTGATATACAAAGCGATCTTGCATCTCGCTGCCCACCCACGTACTTCTTCACAAAGCAAAAATTTTACGTATACGATTTTTCCTTCCGCGCTTCGGAAATACCCGAAAGTGAAATTTCATGCTATAAAATTACAATACACGACAAGTTCCAGGCACAAATTCAGTTTCGCATTTCATGAGAGAATGGTTTTAAGATCTCTGAGAAATCCGCATGAAATAAATGATCTCTGCAAGATAATGATGTTCATCGTCTCTTCCAAATAAAAAGGAAAAAAATAGTCACATATCCACATTTATTCAAAAATACAGGACGCTTTCTATGAAGTTAGATTTTACAAAAGCCGTATACACTCGAGAACTACGTATTTCTCATCGTGAAACACGCTAAACGTAGCCCCCATCATGACTGGTGCGCGCTCGGATGGAGCTCCTACATCACGCCGAACGTGCTCCTTGTGGTGATCGGGCCATTAGCGCCCCCCAGAGGTGGTTGTCGGCTGTGTCTGGTTCGCTAATCACACTTTTTTTGCGATAATGGACGTGAGTAACATTGCTGCTTTGGATCTGCTGAAACGCACTTCGTTTTCCATAATTATGCGAGCCATGTTGTTCTGCATATACAGTAAACATGAATAGAAACTGCAGTGTCCATGAACATGATACAAGGCATAAGGACAAGTTACATTTCAAGTCAGTAAGGATATTAGCTTTTAAAATTTTCGTTACAAATAGTGCGATATTAAATTACAAAGCCTTCCCTATCAGCGTCATTCTCACTTTTTAGTAAAATCCTAAGGTAATTTTCGCTAGAGGACTGCCCCTATTACGTAGCAGAAATTTTAGAAAGCGTAAAACACAAAACTAGAAAGAAGGAAGTGCAAAATAAAAATCTTATACTGCAAGTAGAGCAAGCTGTCTTGTATATGAATCCGAAAAAAAGTAATAAGTAATACTGCAGTATTACTGTTAAACGTTCTGTATCCACACATACACACACACACACACACACACACACACACACACACACACACGGGATGTTATTCCTTAGAATCCTCAGGCGCATTTTCTCTGGCGTTTTGGCACAGATATTAGAAATTTAGTGTTTGCAATGTGTAGCTAAAGTCATCCCAAACAAACATAGCTCTCCACATGTTTTATGCGTCGCCCATTGTCGACGGAAAGCATTAATCAGTTCCGCGGTGCAAACAAAATTATTTTTTCACACGATAGAGCTGTGCCAGATTAGTCTAACAGAATATTCGTTTCATCGATGTGTTAGCGGGGATAGTAAAACACCAACAATAGCCAGTACTGCAGCAGCGACAGTACCACCCTGGCCATTGCTGACTGCTAACGTCATGCATCAGCGCTGCTCAGTCGCTGCTCCAGTACTTGTTATCCTTCGTGTTTTACTGTGACTGTTAACACAACGAATAGCGCATTATATTAATCTGGGACCGTTCTATCGAAAGGGCACGTGAAATTCTGCTTTAAAAATAATATTGGTTGTAAAGCGAAAAACAAACGATGCGTTTCGTCAGCGCTGGAGGTCGCATGAAAGACGTGACGAACAGTATTTATTTGGACTGCCTCCAGCTACACATTACAAACAAGAAATAGGTATTATCTGCCGAAACACCAGAAAAAACAGACCTGATGACTCCTACGAGGGACACCCTACGTATATATATGGTGATTCGAAATGAATGGGACAAAAAGAAAGCAATAGTGTGACTACAAAAAAGACTTAATTTCAGAACTACACCTACACGGGGTGTTTTATCTTAACTAGATACACCTATGTATCTTAAAAACAATGCAGCGTACGAGAAGAATGTCGTTGCAGAAAGGTCAGTTTTAGTAAAGGGGACGTCTATCTGTGTTACAACTGGGCACCTCCTAACCATCAGTCCTGCGTGTGCGAGGTCTGCTTTGTAATTTCAGATCGGACTCCCCCCCCCCCCCCCCCAATTTTATTGCATAATCGGATTCTACATCAAAAAGATACGTACGATTTTCCATTCGTGATAGATGGTGCTGTAATCGACAAATATCAAATGTGCCTGTTTTTGCAATGATGAACTGACGTCATTTTATGCTACATTTCATTTACGATGTAAACTTAAACCTTTGTGTGCTAACGGTTGAATGTATGTTAGAAATTTATTTTAATGTTGATTGTACCGTACAGTATGGTTAGTCGTTTCAGTGTCTGGGTAGAAATCACGTTTAGCGTGATTCTGGAACAACGATGTACTACCCTTACAATCATGATATCGTCTCAAAAGTTGGTTCTTATAATTCGTAAGTTTACAAAGAATCAGACTATCAATTTTCATAATGATCGGTTCTATACATTTAGAGTTGGACTGCACGCAAATGTGAAAAAGTCATTTCGAGACAATCGCGATTGAAAAATAAATTCTCGGAAACTAAAAATTCAAAGAAGTTAACAATAATATAAAACGCTTACAGATTAATCTGCGATTCCAGCACCATACAGTGATCCTTCTTATTCCTCATAGGCTCCGTTTTGCGATTGCAGCAGAGTTTTCAGAGCTTTCCGACCTTTCTTTGATTCCAATGAACTACGTCAATGCTGCCGGCTCATTCGCTGGTTATCCATTTCATCGGCATAATTGAAGCATTGCGTGCCTACTAGAATTCCTGTCTCGTTCATGATCATCGGAAGAGATGAAATTCCTTCATTGAATGAGACCGTTGCTAAATACGATGCCAATTCAACGACTTTTAGTCCGTAGTGCAAGTTTTTAGGAGGTAATCGCCAAATAGTGTAATTAAAACTTTCATTCGCATTTTATGAGTGATCACCTAAACATCTCTCCCGTAATTCTTCCCTTGATAAATCTTCAGATATTGGAAGTATTTCCTTCTGTACGACGGGGTGCAATGGAGTAGGGTGCGGTTCATGTTCCATTCCAAAGGCTGTTCGTTTCTGCCACTAGCACCAGCTGTCTTCTTCCTCTGGGCAATACTCGTATCGAGGATTTTCATCCGTGGAAATCACATGATAGTATGTCGGCATAACTGCTTTTTCCATGTCTCGCACTCTGTTCTACACCCTTAAAATCTAAACGAATGCGAATTTCGCTTTGAAATTTTGACAGCGTATTCTTGGATAGTTAAGCTAGCGTTTTATTCAATAAAAAAAATCTGATTTTTTGATCCTTCTAATATGGTTTCTCCCCTTAAGTTCGATGAGTCCCCTTGCCTCCCACCATTGGGGTTCTTGACTTCGGTGAATATCACTATCACTTCATAGCCAGTGTACCTTACTACAATGGTTGTGGTTTGTATTCCACCGGTATGCGCGTAGTGGCCAGCACGAGAGATCCAGCGGCTGGATGGAAATACACACCGCAATCAGTCAGCCTGATGACGGAGCTCGAATCAAGCATTCAGATGTTTTGGGGACGCACCACAATCAAACCTGTAGGGAACAGAAAATTACTTTACCATATAAGTAGCTTAGATGACAGTGTCTAGCCGTATCATTTGTTTTGTACAGCAGTTATAAAGCAAAGAATTACATTTGCGTCTTAAATGGATTGTAGAATCAAATGAGTTGGTTCTTAATTGCAAGAATGGACGTAGTTGATACACAGGGGCTTCCAGAAATCTTGCAGCGAACTCCGAGGGTTTGTAGAGGGTTGTAAGGTGTCAGGCAAATCCAACACCTTCCATGAAAACCCTGACATGATAAGCAAATCCAATAGTATGTCACATAGCTCCGAATAAATCGTGACATTAAATTAACCAAAGTAATACGAGTAACGAGTGAGCAAATGGAATACCACAGACTAACACAAGAATGCCTAAATGCATGTCATACCTTCCCACCGTGAGACAGACGCAGTTCCGAGGGGAGAAACGAGAACAGAAGCTGAGAGCAGAACCGTGTTAAGCTGGAACGCCCTACGATAAGGGACGGACGGAGACCCACGTCGCCAGCTAACCACTAGGACACTACCCGCAAGTTTTTAGCGTGAGACTTTTTCGCGCCTCTGTTACGTTAGGACCACCCCCCAGCCCATGTTAAAAGATAGAGCCCTCCAAAAGAACAGTATAGATCTTACGATAACGCTAAAAGGACCACACCAGCGACAAGTTTTATCGTGAGACTTTTTCGCGTCTCTGTTACGTTGCAAACTTTAAAAACATTGCCCCACCACGAAAAGTATAACGTTTCTCATTGGATAGACAGAATTTTTGTAGGCGGTGCTTAAGGCTAACAATGAGACCCTGATTGGTCAGATGAAAACACAGCCGGATAGTTTTTTTTAAACCAACTTCGGTAAATTGTAGTAAGGAGAAGTTAGGAGAGAGTTACTTCCGAGACGGCGAGGTGAGCGGAGCTGTGCTGCCCGCTGCCCCCTGACGAACACCGACAAGGTAATGAATGTACGCGATGCCGCATAACAGCGCATAAAGCTTCACTCAGAACTGCAGAAGTCTCATCTGTTACATCCCCTTTTTGCGTAATACTAGTGTTGATCGTCAATTAAAGCTCATGGTGTTCACATTTTCCACTTGAAGTAAAAATCTGAAACGCGATGATTTTTCTGTTATATAGTTATTGAGAAGCCACATCAGCCACTGTAATTTACGACAAGTTAGATAAGTAATTACAGATAATTGAGGGTCACTGTAGACCATTTTGATAGTTTTCTCTCTTGTGAAATTTAATTCAAACCTAGATTATAGATGTGATACGGCATAGGTCATCCTTCGATCCATTGTAGAACTTGGAAACCCATTCAGGGAATATTCGTTCACATTTTTGTTGAACGCAGTTAGTTTTTACCATCCTGTATTAAAACATTTCCTTTTATCAATAGTGCAATTTATAAACGATGTTTTGTGAGTAGAATAAGATTTCCAATGGTAAACTTAACTGCTTTTTCGACGTTATTTTACCAGCTAACTAAAAATAGGAAAGCCTTGAACCCCTTCGACTAAATTTAGTTAGTATGAAGATTCCTTTACAGGGAGTGCAGTGGAGCTGACGCTGAAATCATTAAGTATTTGGTTATATCATCGCTAATCTCACTGAACTCTTCTGAATTCTACATGTCATGTGTGGTCTGCCGTCTCCTTACCAGCAACAGGTCCCAGGTTCAAACTAGTCAATTCCCTAAAAAACACGCTCAGAGCGTCGTTGCGCGAAAGTGGTAGGGAGACACAATATAGAACAAACAGACACCACGCAGAATGTTTAGAGGGTGTCTTGAGTAATAACTCGAGGAGAGGAGTGTCTGTGAAGGCCATCCAACGACGCTACAGTTCGTCGAAGTCAAAGGTGCCAGCACCTGCCACGATCGCTAGTGGTGAAGATAGAGCTCACTGCTGCAGAGAGAGGCGTTGTCTCCTATGAAGGTGATGCTCTGTTGCCTCGGACACAGATTTCCATCTGCAGTTTACTTTTCTCCTGGAAACCTCCACTATCTTCAGTGATTTTTAAGTAAAAAGGAGAAAAATTAACTGCAGATGGAAAACATCATCTATCAAGGCAAGAGAGCATCGCCTTCATAGCAGACGAGGCCTTTCTACGTCGTAGCTAGCTCCATCTTCTCCACTGGCGATCGTGAAGCTCAGCTGCAATCACTAAATAACAAACAACATTGCGAGACGTTCCACCTACCGCTCCTCAACGTACAAAGTCACGTTTGCTGCCGCAGGGGTGACCTGGTGTGAGGCGCTGGCGTCCGTAGGCGACGCTCTGTAGCGTCGTTGGATGACGTTTCCGGACACAGGTTCCAACCCTCGATTTATTTGTCAAGACATTCTCTACAAGACCTCGAACTTTGTCACAACATTTCTGAGACACCCTGTATCAGCGCCATTTGCCTCGAATGGGGAGCAATGGTCTCAAAACGAGCTTATTTTTGGGCGTGGAATCAGAGTATACAATAAAAATGAGGTGTTCCTATTTGAAAATACTATGTTCACTATGCACACGCAGGAGATGTGGTTAGGAGTGGCCAGTTGTAGTATAGCCAGATGTCCTCTTTACTGATATTAACTTTTCACCTATAACATTTTTTTTTTCCTACGATGCGTCATTTTCGAGTTATCTAGTTGTTTCAAGTTAAAAAAACACCCTAAATATTAAACGGTTAGCCCTCGCAATTCCTGTGAACATTCTCCGACGTGGGTTCCATTTTGACATGGCAGATTATTCAGTGCTGCATTTCCCGTCAGACGCTTTCCAAGATAGCCTGATCAATAGAGTTAACCACACAAGTGTCAAAATATTTATGACTTTACTATAGAGGAGTTTTTTACTTTAAAGAAAACCGTTCTTGAAAAATTAAAATCTGATTATTGTCAAAAATGGACTGTGCAACATAAGACGACTGTGACAATTAAGACATTCTCTCATTACGAAAACTACAGACATTTAAACCGAATGCGTTATTTGTGACATAATGAAAATAAAGACATCAAATGAACACTAATCATGAATATTTTTAGTTATCTAAGGGACATAGTCAGCTCTATTTAATAGTTCTGGCAAACAAACATTTCAATCTTGCGCGTGCACTGGCTATCTTGAAATATTCCTCCAAAAATCTTGTCCATCCATATAGTCAAGAAAATATCTTTAGAAATAAGTTTCCATCTCCATAATATAGTATTCCAGATAATTTCTCCCAGAATCAGAAATATCAGATCTCCTTCTCTGAAACTCAGCTGCTCGCTACTGTGTCTCAAATAAGAAAGCGCTTTCGCTGCAAAACTGAATGGCGACCAGGCGCTCGCACACACAGTCAAGGATCTTATCCACTGCCCGTGCAACGCACTCATGCGTCTTTGTCCCAGTACCATAAAGGTGAAATATTTACAATGGCAGAAAACAAACACAAGAACTACAGCACTTCTTTGCTTGCACAATATATGAATTTTTGGGGCTTCTTTCGTAGACTGTACGAATGTCTTTCACCACTTCATCCTCAAAAATGGTTCAAATGGCCCTGAGCACTATGGGACTTAACTGCTGTGGTCATCAGTCCCCTAGTAGTTAGAACTACTTAAACCTAACTAGCCTAAGGACATCACACACATCCATGCCCGAGGCGGGATTCGAACCTGCGACCGTAGCGGTCGCGCGGCTCCAGACTGTAGCGCCTAGAACCGCTCGGCCACATCGGCTGGCACTTCATCCTCAACGGATGGTCGTTCTATGCCTTTATTCTTGCATGTGCATCCTGTCTCTTGGAACTGCTTTGCCCTTCTAGCAGCATTCTGACGATGTAGTACTACTTTACCAGACTTGGTATAGAAACGTCTTTAAAAACGATTATTTATGTTGTTTTTGCGTACGGCTTCTCTAATGCGGATGCCACCATTTTCAATATTAACGCCATCGAAGAACAACAACGGTGACTTTCCGATGTTTCACTGTTGCGAACCTAAACTGTGAGAGTTAACCTTTCAGTCGACACGTGTATTTTTTAAATAAATTTATTACTATAGTCACAGGTATACTTTCGTTTATCCCATTCATTTTGAATCACTGTGTTCATACACAACCCAGTCACTCTAACGAGACCACTGCCAATGTTCGAAGCCAATGTGCAATAACCACTCACGGACGGGACGTGGCAACATAACACTGGAGGGTTTATAATGCGTTTGAGGAGACGAGGATAACGTGCAATTGTTGTCGTAATGCGGAAACGAAGCGATTTATCTGACGTACAAAGGGGTACCATCATTGGCTTTCGGGCCAAGGGTTGAAGCATTTCCTAACGGCCAAGTTTTCAGACCGTTCGCCTGCCCTCGTGGTTAAAGTATACCGCACGCAGCAAAGTGGAGCCATACAAAACTGGGCCATAGATGAAAGGGATGAAGGACGGCTGCGGTGATGTGTGCCGGCGAAAAGACGTGCAACTGTTGGCCAGCTGACCGCCCAGATGAACAAATGGGCTACCAACAGTGCCTCCTCACCGATCTTTCAGCCAACGTTGCGCGTATGGGTCAGGCGCCTGGCTCATACACCCTTTCTGACTTATGGCACCGTTGGCGTGTACAGCTTTAAACTTCTCGGTTCAGCCTGGAGGACGGAACGTTATGGCCTGGGGAATGTTTTCGTGGCATTCCGTGGATGAAGACACCATGGATAAACAGAAGCATGCATTTATCCTTGTGGACTACGTCAACCTCAGTAAGTAGTTTGTGATTCCTTGGCACGATGGCATCTACCAGCAGGACAATGCACCGTGTCACACAGCTCATGTACGTGCGTGATTCAAAGAGCACCAGGATGACTGAGCGAGGTTGCGCAATGGATAGTACGCTGGACTCGCATTCGGGTGGACGACGGTTCAAGCCCGTATCCGGCCATCCTGAATTAGATTTTCCGTCATTTCCCCAAATCGCTTCTGGCAAATGCCGCAATGGTTCCTTTCAAAGGGCACCACCGACCTCCTTCCCCATCCCTCTCTAATCCGATGGGACCGATGACCTCGCCGTTTGGTCCCCTCCTGCAAATCAACCACCGACCCAACAAGCAGGATGAGTTTACCGTCTCCCCGGTTAAATCCGATGCATCACCTGTCCGACAGTGCGCTTAGCAACTGGAGTGTCATTAGGTGAATCCGAAGAAGTGAAACACCTTATATTTATATAACAACGACATTTTCACTGCAACATTTGAGAGTGGTTTTGAAGCGCAACATCATAACACCTTTAACTTTTGTAGCCCTGCTTCCTCAGTTGCTTGTAATATTATGGTATATTGATAATTTTTACACTCTAAAGTCGACAATAACATTCGATCTTTGGTAATAACATCTGACAGTCGACAACACAAACCAAAACATTAGCCGGCCGAAGTGGCCGTGCGGTTCTAGTCGCTGCAGTCTGGAACCGCGAGACCGCTACGGTCGCAGGTTCGACTCCTGCCACGGGCATGGATGTGTGTGATGTCCTTAGGTTAGTTAGGTTTAACTAGTTATCAGTTCTAGGGGACTAATGACCTCAGAAGTTGAGTCCCATAGTGCTCAGAGCCATTTGAACCAATTGAACCAAAACATAGCATCAAACAAAAGTTCAATTCCTAGTGCTGTGAAATGTGGAAACAAACCGCAAGTAGCATTTATAAGAAGCGGAATCACATCAGAAATGGAACAGGAGCGTTATAAGTAGAAAATCGTCCACGCAACCTGTAAGCACAGTTCAAAATATTACTACATAGTAACAAAAACCAACCACCAGAACTGTTTATAACCTGTAGGTACACTGACCAATATGTAAATAGCAAAAATATGCACATATTCCACTACACTGAAGATGCCTCACAGAGAACAAAGGCGAAATGCGTATGGCACGAAAACTGTGTTTCATTCAGTTGTAGTCAGACAGTCCATAAAGTAAAAATTATCAATATACCGCACTGTCATAAGTCACAATCTAAAAAAATATTTGCCAGCAACGAAGTTTATGCCAGCACACGGGGTCTTCAAATGGCGCACGTCCTGTGCCGTTTCTTTCAGCTGAGAATAATTACTAGCTTGAACAGTTGAAAGAATGTGTCAGAAAGTATTTAGAAAAACGTCCCGTAACAAGTGCTTCTGGAAGACCAAACTGGTTCAAATATTTTCAGTAGCTGCTTCTAGTAGAACTAGCTGGTATTGTTCCCCAAACAATCATATCTTTTTCTCTGGAAATGTTGTTGACTCCGTCAACAAAACAAGACACGGAAAGCCCACGTCCTTCGCTCTGCTAATATTTGCAGTTCTGTATCTGAGCGTACACTACGGATAGATAATGAAAACTGTATAACTGTTCCGGTCGGTAGAAGGGATAGTCATGCATTTTGGGGTTTATCCACTAACATCTTGTAGACGGCGAGTTTAAAGAATTTGAGATTTTGTGTATAGATTCACAGGTAAACTCTAAAAGCGTCAATTCTGTCGCGTCAAAAAATTTGTTTCTTTCTCTTATGTAAATCACATGACACCGAATTTGAGTTTAAGAATAATCTGAAAATATTTTTTTCTTCTATCTCACTATTGAAACTTTATGTAGGAACTTTATATATATTTTGCGTAAAATGTTCTTTATCTCATATTCAGCTATAAATAGATAGCATGCAGCCAGACAACGATGCAGCTGACTATAGGGCTATTGTTATAAGAAAATCTCGAGTTGTTCTGTGGAATGCATCAACGGATATTTTATGTACTATAGGAACATCCACCCGAACAAAGGTTCACCAGTTACCAGATCTACTCTGCTTCGAGACATTATAGACACCATACATGTCGTAGGCATAGACCACGTGGGGATATTTGTATGTCAAACGAGCATTTCGTAAAGGATGTGTAATACACCTGTCACCGCTAGATGGCAAAGGCCTCGTTTTTACAGCGGAAGGGACTTCACTTTTGAAACTCATTTAATAAGCACAAAATATATGTTAATTACATACACAAACATTCCTCGTGAATCAATCTACCTTTTACTGAAAACCAGATCAAAATCCCTACAGTAATTCTTGAAGACCTTGACGCATTGTAAATGTACTGAAAGTTTGTAATGGCAAAAATAATTTTTTATTTGCTGAAATTAGAAATTAACAATTTTCAGGTTTTTTTCCTTTACTAACAGTGTGAAATCTGTCTTCTTGCCAAATTTCGCGATTTTAGATCAGCGGGTAGTGCCTGCAGGTTTTGATGACCGAGTTTGCGAGAGAAAAAGAATGAGATATCTTTTAATTTCATTGACTCTGAAGCTTCAATTTTTTACACCGCCAAGGGACCGCAGATTTTAGTTTGAGACATCTGTTTCAACTTGATGCCAGTGCATGTTCCTGAGAAAATAGGAATCTTAACAGCCGTACAGACAAACAGGCAGGCAGACCTACAGACGGATGGACAAGACAGTAATTCTGCGAGGGAACAGTTTTCACCGAATTAGGTACAGGACCCTAAAAACGAAGTTGCACAGTACTAGCGTGATAGGTGATACGTGTGTTTCTTTCCAGAAAAAGAAAATTCCGTTACAATTTAAAGTTCCATCAATTTCGTTGCAGACAAATTAAATCAATTATGTAAGAACGTAGGCTTCCACGGCCGGTGTCATAGTGATTAAAATTCTTCTGGGTATTATGCCGCGTCATTGCTAACAACTAACAACAATAATAAACTAAAACCGACGTTTCGGCAGAATTTCAACGACCTTCAGTCGCGCCCTGAGGAAGGCTGTTGCAATTCGACCGAAACGTCGGTTTTAGCTTATTATTGTTGTTAGTTTTTAGCAATGACGTGGCATAATATTCAGAAAAATTTTAATCACTAAATCAATTATCTGTGTGAGTCACATTTATTTTCTTCCAAGACGCATTAAACCCTCATCTGCAGTGGTATCTTCCAAATCACAAACCAACACGAATGAAGTAAGTTTAGATCGTTTATTGTTTCGATGTGAAGTAGTTAAGTGATGAAGTGCTTGACTGGAAACTGAGAGGTCACGGGATAGAATCCCTTTCAGACCACATAACATATTTTAGTCAATCTTTAATCTAAGCCCTCACCTCTCAACGATATGAAGACTCGCTACCAGCGACACATGGACCAGATTCCGCGTTAAACTATGTGACCCCTTTCCCCTGTAGGATTTTGGGGCTGGTTGCAGACACGGAAGTCGCCAAAGTGACGTCCAGTAGAAATATTTGAATTAGATCGTTGGACTGTTTGGAAATATTACTGTTGTTTCGTTTATTTTCAGTTAGTCTTACGACTGTTGCCGAGAAAGTAATGCATCGCTTTTTTTCCCAGCCGAAAACAATGCTAGGAATGCGAAACGTTGCGTATGTACATTACTTGAAGTCTCCTGTAAGAGAGCGCCAAATTGTGTCACTTCCGACAGATAACGCGGCTGCTGGACAGTTCCAAAATGGCGTCTGTAGGTGACGTACGTCACAGGCATGTTGCCGCCATTCAGTTTGTCACTGCAGAAAAAGATACTACGCGAAATATCGCAAACGCTTGTGCAAAGTCTATGGAGCACCTGCTGTCGACAGAAGTACAGTTACTAAAATGAAGACTTTCATGGCCGGAAATGTCATGTCCATTATAATTATCCAGGCTATTATGCCGTGGTCGGTTGACGAATTCTGTGCCAATTCCCAACGTTTATGTGGGTACCAGTAAAAGAACTGTTTCAAAACGTTTGGAAGAGCACAAGGGCAACTGCAGAAGAGGAGAAACGGAACGATCAGCTGTTGCGAAGCATGCTTTCCAGCCAGGTAACCACCATAATCGTTTTGAGGAGACGCAAGTACTAGCGGCCACTAACGGATATTACGAAAGGCTCTACAGGGAGGCAATCGAAATCGCCTAACACCCTAATAATTTCAATCGAAAGGAGGAAGGCGTTAAATTAAAGGGTATAAGGATGCCGGTGTTGAAGAAGATGTGTACCACCCATCCACCACTGGGTGATGGCAACGGCGATCGACGGCAGCGGACAGCGGCCAGTTGCACTGACGTTTTCAAAACACGTGACGTCACGCCTCGGCGCGGGAGCGCGCGGACACGGAATTTAGCGACAGTCAGTAGCGAGCCAGTCGGTGTGTTGGACCTTCCATCGAGCTACAGAACCCCTTGAAGATGTCCTCCGCAGACGGGGACGAAACGTTGGGAATTGACACAGAATTCATCAGCCAACCACGGCATAACAGCCCGGATAATTATAATGGACATGAGAAGTACAGTTAGTCGCTGGGCACGGAGGGTGAGGTCATCAGAAGACGGTTCGGCGGAGCTCCACGATTTGCAGCGGTCGGGGAGACCAACCACGGCTGTCACAAAGACACAGCTGACCTAGCCCCCTCGGACTTCCAGTTGTTTGGGCTATTAAAGGATGCCATTCGTGTAAGACAATTTGAGGACGACGAGGAGGTGATTCACACAGCGAAGCACTGGCTCCGTCACTAGGACATAGATTGGTACCAACCGGGCATACACGCCCTTGTTTCGCGCTGGAGGAAGGTGGTGGTGGTTAGTGTTTAACGTCCCGTCGACAACGAGGTCATTAGAGACGGAGCGCAAGCTCGGGTTAGGGAAGGATTGGGAAGGAAATCGGCCGTGCCCTTTCAAAGGAACCATCCCGGCATTTGCCTGAAACGATTTAGGGAAAGCACGGAAAACCTAAATCAGGATGGCTGGAGACGGGATTGAACCGTCGTCCTCCCGAATGCGAGTCCACTGTGCTAACCACTGCGCCACCTCGCTCGGTCTGGAGGAAGGCCATAGAACGGGATGGAGATTATGTGTAGATAAAACACCATGCTTTCGTGTGTGTAATTCTCATTATGTTCAATAAAGAATTGTTGAAGAAACAGATGCGGCGCATGACTTTCTGGACAACCCTCGCAGAATGTCACACGCCTCATGACATTCCTTTTGAATACGCATTCCGTTCAAGAACGTTTATATTGTGAAGAAGTATAGCAATAGTTCTTTTACTCCAGTCTAGCTAACTAAAGCGTGGCACTGCGAATATCTCTCTGTCAGTATCAAGATACGTCAGTCACCATATTGTCGTTTCCAGCACGAGAAGGGTACTAAATCACTCCTTCTTTGTCTTTTTATTAGCTTTTATGTCGGGAAGTTACGGCATTTTCTTTTCTGTGCTGTCACAGTGGGTGTGAAGTTGTACGTACCTCTCTCGAAGGACTAGCCTTGCTACATAGAACTATTCCAAACGGCCTTTCTACGCGAGCGATAGTTACACACGTCTGTCTGAGCCCCGAGAATAGGTCGTAAATGCCCGCCATTTCCCTTTACGAGGTCTGTCTCGCCTGGTGAAAACCATTATCTTGGACCGATTACGTATGAATGCTTTGCTACATAATGTCTTTCACTTTTCGTCCGCCGTAACTGGCAAAGATCTCATCGACCTGTTAAGTTATGCAGAAAGTCACCAATAAGCAAGGGAATCAGAAGAAGCAATCGTTTTCCAGGCAAATGCTTTTAGATCAGCCTCAGTTTTGTATATACCGTTACAGGCTTTTACAAGTCTGGAACTCTTTCCCGTAAAAGACATTTTAAAAGTGCAAACGTCATAATGCAGTTGCAGAAGCAGTCGTTCTTACAACAGCTGCAATAAATTCACTTATTTGTTCTCGTCAAATTTATATGCAAACTTCTCAGGAAAATCACACTTGCAGTGAAAAGTATTAAACGGGGTATGGTTCTTTTATCTTATGGTTTATGTTTAATTTCTTCGTTTGATATCTGAACAAGTTACATACTCTATCCCACTTCTTATTTACCTGAGTTGTTCGTTTTGTCTATAGGCAGCGACTGTAATTATCTACTTTCGTTTACTTGCTTCAGTACTTTCGATAACTCAAGCCCGCATTACTACTTTAAATAATTACTTTGGTCATCATGTAGAGGCTTTCTCCAGTACATCTTTTCCAGAATTTTAAATCCTTGCAATTCGTTTTTAATATTCTTCGTTTCTTTGTATATAAATGTTGTCTTAAAATGAAAAGTGTCTCAGGTACCGACCTAATTCAGGTGTAATGGATCATCACTTTTTTCCACGTTTGATGGGTTCATATTAAAAATATACAACAATGTCGAAGATGAAACTCCCGGCCGGACCCTAAAAGTCATCGCGTAACACTCTCATATTTGCTCTCTCTCCATATGATGATACGTTTATTAATTCTCCTTCTTGTAAGTTGTAAATTAGATCATTCTTCATACTTGGGACATTTAATTCCCTCTCGCTGAGTATTCCTGACAACGGCATTGTTCCGTGCAGGTATTTTTTCCCTTATGTGAACAGAAGTTTATGTACGCTAAAATGTAGATAAGCCTTAGCTTGAATATTATTTTTTTCCTAATTCGTCTTCCACAAATAGTCTACTTTCAGGACCATAATTCGTTATTCTCGATGTTCGTCGGACTTCTACGGTTCATGACCAACCGACAGGAGCTAGAGAGAAAATTATAAGTCTGTCAAACGTTTGATCATAGAAATACATGAGAAGTTGTGAAATAAATGTGCACAGATACAAGACAGTGGACTTAACGCATGGCTGAACAATAAAATTCGTCCCTAAGATATTCAAAATATTTATTTTCGTAAGTTAGTTCTTCTGTTGCACGGTTACTAGTGAAAAGTTAAATACACCAAACCTGTATTCACGTTTATAGCTCATGACAATTTTTGTTACTTACTGTGGCAGATTGATAAATTAGGTAAAATTCTGCAAAATAGAGAGACATTCTACTAAAGTTCTTGTTGTAAGTTTCAAACGAACGTAATCTGAAGTTATTGGTTGGCAGACTTAACAATGCATACGGTGACGTGTCCTACAGAGTAAGGATTAAATAAGCTCTGTGCAGTTGTTAAACGTTTTCGTTTGAGGGTCCAAAGACGTTCAGACGAAATTTTATTCAATTTTCATTCGGGCTCCATACAAGTAAGAGTGACTGTTTGTTACTGAATTAATGAGTTCGCAAGGACAGATAACTTCACGTATTCAGTGGCCTGGTCCTAGAAGACATTACACATGAAAGAGCTGAAAAAGTTCGTGATATGTAACAACACATAGGTTGTGGATAACTTGCAAATTAAAAAAAAAAATCTTCGACCTTTCCTTATTGTGATTGGTGATTTTAGACAAAACTGGACGATAAAGAGTGTTTAAAAACAAGATGTGGGAAATTTTAGGCACAGAAAGATCTTCCAAGACTTTCCTCAGCGAAACTGAAATCCATTCAGAAGAGAAATATTGAAGCCTTTGATTTATAATTAGAAATGTGATTTATCGGAATTTCTCATGAAACTGGAACGATATATTCGTACAACTTTCTAGACAACTTGCAATTCAAAAATTCCTTTGCCTCTCTCTCTCTCTCTCTCTCTCTCTCTCTCACACACACACACACACACACACACACACACACACATCGTTTCTGGAAACAATCGCAGAAGCTATGTGTCCACATGTCCTTTCTTCCAGGAGTATTAGTCCCGTAAGTTTGACAGCTGAACTTCTGTTACGTTTGGAAGATAGGAGATGTGATGCTGGTGGAAGTAAATATGTGGGAGCGGAACATGAAGCATTCTCAGGTAGCTCATGCACTTGCGCATAAAGGGCAAAGGTCGTGGGTTCGGGTTCCCATTCCAGCACAGAGTTTTAATCTGCGAGGAAGTTTCAATATTCTAAGAAGCCACAGTCAAGACAGATTCGAATAAAACATTTTACATATAATTTGTGTCCAATATTATTCATTATAGCTGTTAGAGTGTAACGCATAAAAGTACTCACAGAGGCTGTTCAGAAATGGCGGTGTTAAGTTGAAAGTTGATTTTGATAAATTCCATATACACTTACGTCATATCCACCATATTCTTGGGTGTGGAACACCAATAGGTGTAGAAATTCTTTGTGTGCTTGTTGAAAAAGCGTGTTCTACCAACTGAATAATGTCTTCTACTTTATCCACACACTGTTTATTCTCATGTTAATCCTGCCTCAGGCAAGGATGTGTGTGATGTCCTTAGGTTAGTTAGGTTTAAGTAGTTCTATGTTCTATGGGACTGAAGACGTCAGATGTTAAGTCTCATAGTGCGCAGAGCCATTTGAACCATTTATTCTCATGTTCAGATGAAACACAACTGCCAGGTATTGCACCATTCTCATGCAGCTTAGTGAAAACATGTGTGAATGCTCTTGAATCTGCTTCTCTGTGGTCCTCAGATCGTGTGCTATATTCTCAACAAGTGACAGCATCATTTGCATTACAAAACCCATACACACTTATCATATCACATTTGTAAACATGTGCAGCATGATCTTACATATATTTAAAGCAGAATGTATATATATGTGTGTGTGTATGTTCAGGATCTCCCAAATCTCAGGATCAATTTCAAACAGATTTGGCACTGAATCAGTAGGCCCTGTGAGTATTGGCACTGCTTGGTTTATAACCTCCTAATTCTAATAGGAGCAGAGATACAGGCAAATCGTTTTTTACCAGACCTTTGCGTATAGGATGCCCTACATAACAGGCATATTGTTTAGAAGGTGTATTGGCTGTCGTACCAACCCCATTGCAAGTCAGCCTACACTTCAGGCACAAGAAACAGTTTACCAGCCTCTGATATGTAGGCTGCTCTGCATGGCAGGAGTGTTAGGTTGGGTAGTATTACCTGGAATGGAGGGATGGATATGGCAGAGAGAGGAATGAGATGGTGGGTAAAGAGATGGAGAAAGGAAAGTAGGGACAGAGAAAGGTGGAGGAGGAGAAAGAGAGTGGGGAACAAGGAAAAGAAAACAGACAGGAAGTGTGGAGGAGGAAAAACTGGACACCGCAGGGAGGGAGCACAGGAGATGGATAGAGATATGTGAGGAGGGTATAGGCAGAGAGAGGGGGAGGAAGAGATGTACAGAGAGAGGGAGGGAGAAGATGGTCAGAGAAAGGGACAGGAGGAGGAGATGAAGGGAGAGAGAGTCGGGAGGAAGAGAAAGATGGAGGTGGGAGGACGAGGTGGACACATTGACAGAGGAAGAGATGGAAACGGAGGTGGAGGAGGAGGTGTGGGGAACATTATACCGAACAGATATGCAGTTGAAGCTGCAGGGTAAAGGCTAGTTAAATAATGTACGAGAGTTAGACTAAGTCCTAGGTGCGTTTCGGAATACTTATTTCATGGAAATGAGAGAAATGAATGCAAACGCTATCTTGTCTATTCAAAAAAATGAAGCTGATTCTCTGGGCTAATATGTTAGTGGATATGGCGTTCCACACCAGTAACTAAAAAGCAATTAAACCAGTGTTCTGAAGCTCTTAACCTGCTCCAAGGTTGAAATCGGTCTAACTTTCTGAAAACGTTATGGACAAGGTTTTCTGAGGTGGAAAAGTAACTGGCGAATAGTAAAAAATACTTTAAGAATACCCCGACAAAAAAGTAGTGAAAGAGACGAGGAATGGAAAAAGTTGATAAATGATTTACCATCAGGACAACGTACCTGCCAATAAAAGTGTTTTGCCAGTGGGAAACGAAAGTTATGTGTGTGAAGAAAGGAATGAGGGTTATTGTTTAGAGTCCCATAGACAGTGAAGTCATTGGAGGCGTAGTAAAAGACCGGACAGGACAATGACTGGGTGGACTGGAGAGGGGAGGGGGGGAATTCACATTACGGTTTCGAAAGGAACCATCTGAGCATTCCGGTTATATGATTTAAGGAAACAACGAAAAATGTAGATTTAGGTGGACGAAAGTCCTTCTGCTGCAGGCTGATGTTGTGTATAATGTTATGGCGTCCTGTTCTTCTTCAGGCACGTTTGGTACCCGATGGGGAGACTATATAGTCATGAAATCAATCGCATATAAATTGAAAGTCAAAATATATTGTTGAAGACAGCTTTATGAAGAAAATGTGTTGGTATATATCTACTGACGTGAGACACTTCCGGTAGTCTCAAGGATATTACTCCTAGACAGTGTAAGAAATCCTGTTCTCTGGTAGACGAAGACTTTACGTGCAACATATTTTATCTTCTGTAATGGAGATGCTGTCGAAAGTTGGCATCTGCTGATAATCCTCGTGCAATAAGACGGTAAAATGAAAAGTACTCTCGTATAAGGAAAGGTCGGGTAGTATTGGACAGCAGATTGTATCGACAGAGCTGTTTCTAAACTCTAGCGCTAGTGACAGCACCTGTCTCGCCGCTGCGTGTGAACTCTGGAAGAAGAAGACCGCTAGACGATTCTGAGTCAGAGCAAAAGTACGTTTCGGAATGCAACCACCAACAGCTGTACATTTGGTTTGCATCTGTCAAAACACTTTTCGCTAGTACCGGACAAAACAGTTAGCATAAAAACTTAAAGTTTTTACGGTTCTTTCCAGGAATAATCGAGAAATCAAGACATTCAGGGAACGAAAATAACATGAAGGAAGCCGAAAAAGCTGTGAGACGTCTTGAAATGAAAATCGGGGAAGGAGTGTGAAATATTCTGCTCCGAAGCACATTAGGTGACAGTGTTAAAGGTCTACGGGAAAACAAAGTGATGTCCATGAAGCTTGTCTTAGGAAACAATAAGTTTTTTTTTAAGAAGATTCACTAACCAACAAGAAAGAATGATGTACGATAATGTTACAAATTTAGATAGCTACAAACGCCTTTGAGTAAAAATGATTCGTTAAATCTAGTGTACAGATCTACAGAGAAACTGAAAACAAATCATCGGTTCAATAAGACAAAAATGTAAGCCGATAAAGACTTTTATTATAATTTTACAAAAAAGAATGTAGGTGTATGAATGACGAGAATTAAAACTACGAGTTTCCAGAGAGTAATATGCTTCAGCAGGGAACAAGTTGACACAGTCTTTGACAAACTACATGAGCTGATGGACAAGTTTACGTTTGCAAGTACTTACGATGTAATTAAAACTTTTTTGCAACAGAAATAACTTCCTTACCCATTAAATCTCATGTCCGATATAAACTTCCAAAAATTTAAACGACCAAAATGTAAATCGTGGAAAAAATGTTTAAAAAAAAGTAAGTACATTCTTATGAGATCATAATATCCAGTTTTATAATTCTATGAAGTAACAAGACATGTTATTGTTTAGTTGAATCATTCAGAGAAAGCTTGCCTGTCCGATACTACACGATCTTCCGCTATATACAGGGTGTTACAAAAAGGTACGGCCAAACTTTCAGGAAACATTCCTCACACACAAATAAAGAAAAGATGTTATGTGGACATGTGTCCGGAAACGCTTAATTTCCATGTTAGAGCTCATTTTAGTTTCGTCAGTATATACTGTACTTCCACGATTCACCGACAGTTGGCCCAATTGAAGGAAGGTAATGTTGACTTCGGTGCTTGTGTTGACATGCGACTCATTGCTCTACAGTACTAGCATCAAGCACATCAGTACGTAGCATCAACAGGTTAGTGTTCATCACGAACGTGGTTTTGCAGTCAGTGCAATGTTTACAAATGCGCAGTTGGCAGGTGCCCATTTGATGTATGGATAAGCACGGGGCAATAGCCGTGGCGCGGTATGTTTGTATCGAGACAGATTTCCAGAACGAAGGTATCCCGACAGGAAGACGTTCGAAGCAATTGATCGGCGTCTTAGGGAGCACGGAACATTCCAGCCTATGACTCGCGACTGGGAAAGACCTAGAACGACGAGGACACGTGCAATGGACGAGGCAATTCTTCGTGCAGTTGACGATAACCCTAATGTCAGCGTCAGAGAAGTTGCTGCTGTACAAGGTAACGTTGACCACGTCACTGTATCCTACGGGAGAACCAGTTGTTTCCGTACCATGTACAGCGTGTGCAGGCACTATCAGCAGCTGATTGGCCTCCACGGATACACTTCTGCGAATAGTTCGTCCAACAATGTGTCAATCCTCATTTCAGTGCAAATGTTCTCTTTACGGAAGAGGCTTCATTTCAACGTGATCAAATTGTAAATTTTCACAATCAACATGTGCGGGCTGACGAGAATCCGCACGCAATTGTGCAACCACGTCATCAACACAGATTTTCTGTGAACGTTTGGGCAGGCATTGTTGGTGATGTCTTGATTGGGCCCCATGTTCTTCCACCTGCGCTCAATGGAGCACGTTATCATGATTTCATTCGGGATACTCTACCTGTGCTGCTAGAACATGTGCCTTTACAAGTACGACACAACATGTGGTTCATGCACGATGGAGCTCCTGCACATTTCAGTCCAAGTGTTCGTACGCTTCTCAACAACAGATTCGGTGATCGAGGCGGACCAATTCCATGGGCTCCACGCTCTCCTGACCTCAACCCTCTTGACTTTCATTTATGGGGGCATTTGAAAGCTCTTGTCTACGCAACCCCGGTACCAAACGTAGAGACTCTTCGTGCTCGTATTGTGGACGGCTGTGATACAATACGCCACTCTACAGGGCTGCATCAGCGCATCAGGCATTCCATGCAACGGAGGGTGGATGCATGTATCCTCGCTAACGGAGGACATTTTGAACATTTCCTGTAACAAAGTGTTTGAAGTCACGCTGGTACGTTCTGTTGCTGTGTGTTTCCATTCCATGATTAATGTGATTTGAAGAGAAGTAATAAAATGAGCTCTAACATGGAAAGTAAGCGTTTCCGGACGCATGTCCACATAATATATTTTCTTTCTTTGTGTGTGAGGAATGTTTCCTGAAAGTTTGGCCGTACCTTTTTGTAACACCCTGTATAGGGTATCCTCCGAATGGTCGTCAGGCTCAATTTCTCTGGTGTGTCGGGAGACATTTTCAGTTTCATTTTTGCAGTGTTTAGCTGGAGGGTGACGAAGCAGGCACTGCTCATCACATGTTTCATTCGACGCCCACTCACAACTCGAGGTGTTGCTTTGTTTTCCGTTACAAAGCAGAATTTTACGCACCCATTAGATAGAACTGTCCCAAATTATTCCAGTGCGATTATAGTTTTATCGATATGTACTAACATGGACTGTGAAATGGGAAGAATAACCAGTGCTTCAGCAGCAACTGTCGAGGAAAAAAGTGCCATCACTCGATTTCCCAGAAACTTCTCACTGCGAAAGAGGACTCAAAATACACGACCACGTGTGTCGGCTTATCCGTAGATACTCGACCGTTTCTGGAAAAACGACGGTCAAAGTTTTCGAGGGATTTTAGAAGTGATTTATGTGCCTTTATCACTCTATGTCCTCAGCCGAACTTGTGGCTCTGTGTTAAGCATCGCGATCTTTTTAATTTTGCGCTCAGTGTTCGAAACCAGATTATTGCTTTTGATTTATCTACACATGTCCTTAGAAGGTTAGTACACGAATGTTTCTTGTCAAATTAGGGGAGATAAGAGCTCTATATTAACTGTAAAATTACAACTGGCTTTCACAGTGTCATACATTTATTACGTAATCTTTGTGTGTGTAGCATTTAAATTCTCGTATTCTGAAATTTAATTCTCATATCATTTCTTACCTTAATTCTTGCATTTCATTCATATGTTTATTTTTCAGGAAGATGTGGTGCATTCCCTTCGATGATACCGGTCGTAGAAACATTTGAAGCACAGATATTCCGCACACCACCAGCATCGCGCGAAAGCCGAGTTATCGCAGTTCATTCCTTCGTACGAATCTCACTCAGGAAGGAAATGTCGTTAGCAATAGTGAAGTTCTCGTGCGTTTGCAATTATTTTGCAGCAAACCACGCATAACGGATCATTCTTCCTAAAACTGGCACTTGTAGTTGAATACGAACCAACACGCATTACAGGAATTTCACCGAGAACACTTTCATATAATTCTTTCCTTGTTAAATTCGTTCGTCTGACATACAGTTAGTAGACGGATAAGGGCAACGTTGATTAAGTCTTCTCGGGTTATCAGCCGAGTCAAGGCGTCGTTTCTACTTCTCATGACAAGTAGGAAACTTGTTAGAACTTTGCCGAAGCACGACGCCTTGACTCGGCTGATAACTCGAGAAAACTTCATCATCGAGGCTTGCAAGAAAGTCTAAATTCGCAAAAGGACAAAGTGATAACAGCACACACTGGAAAACATTCGTATAGTTATCTTCTATAGATATGGGTGTATAAATGTAAAACAAAAATACAAGTAATGATCGGGATTCGAACACAGAACGCAAAATCAAAAAGCCATCGTTTCGTCTGGGGACATCACCTCGTAAAAGGCACGTGAAGTACCTGTAAAATAACTCGAAAACTTGTGCACGTAAATTTCCACTTTAAAAGTGGAATATATACATCGAGAAAAACATCTGGCAGTATCCCTGCCGGCCGGGGTGGCCGAGCGGTTCTAGGCGCTACAGTCTGGAACCGCGCGACCGCTACGATCGCAGGTTAGAATCCTGCCTCGGGCATGGATGTGTGTGATGTCCTTAGGTTAGTTAGGTTTAAGTAGTTCTAAGTTCTAGGGACTGATGACCATGACCTCAGAAGTTAAGTCCCATAGTGCTCAGAGCCCTTTTTTTTTTCAGTCTCCCTCCTATTTCGGTAGGCATCAGTAACACCTACAATTTCGTTTGCTATGCGAAGCTGGAGTCAGCCGAAACAAATGTTGCTTGTCGCGTCTTTCATCCGACGCTCAGTGACGACCGAGAGTCAGTTTGTTTCAAGTTATAAGGAAAATAGCTTTTAAAGTGGAATTTTACGTGCATGTTCCATAGAAACGTCCCAGATCAGTCCAAAAAAAAAAAAAAAATATATATATATATATATATATATATATATATATATATATATATATATATATATATTGCTTTCTTGTTTTTAGCTTCTAACAAATATTCACTCATTTCCATAGAGAAACATCGCTCAGGCTCCCTATAACTGTTAGAATGGTTTGGTAGTAGTTTGGAATCAGTCTTCTTAAAATACACTATGGTGACATGTGAAATTAAACAACACGGATCACTGGCGCATTATCTGTAGATTTAGAAATCTCTCCCACCTTTTCCGCATTCCAACATTTGCTGCCCATGCAAATCCCTTCTAGCACCTATAGACGATACAACTATTGATTCCGCCTAGAGCACTATTTCTCAGAATATTCACCGACCTTGGCCACAGACACGAGTTAACTGCTTTTTGCAAGGCCATGTAAGAGAAACCGCTGTGTAAGCCTTCTGGCACTGTCGGAAGGAGACTGTCTCTTGCGTCGACGGCAAGTACGGTAATGGGAAACGGGCTTGGATCAGTTGAACAGTTACAACGGAAGGTTTCGAAACGTCACGTCGGAGCTGAGTGGTCTGGTGAACAGCATCTGTTTCACGCTGCTGAACTTCGAGCCGCGCACAGCCACGCGAGCGAGGGAAGTTTCCTAGGATCATGGTTCACGGTCGGTGGTCGGAAAAGACGACACCCAGAGGGCGCAGGCGTCGTGTTCCTCTCTCCAGTACACGACCTCGCCTTCTGTTCTATTGCAGTGGATACCATGCAACCTTCCTTCTTGTTGCCAAACAAAGGGGTGGCGCGGAAGTTATGGTACTGGATTCGCGTCCAGTCATGTAAGTCTTCCGCGCTTTCCCTAAATCGGTTAACTCATTAGCGCCCGAATTATTTTAAAGTTTGAGTCGGTTTACAAAATTTCAAAGAAGTGTTGAAAAGGTCTAAAATAATATATACGTTTAAATCGATCCACTCCTGTAAATGGGACGCCTGCCACTTGCTATGTACTATAAAAGATCGATCTTTCTGCTGCTTCCTCTTCTATTTTACAAATTTTGTTACACTTTATTTTTAAGACGGATTAGTTTGAAATAAAATTCACAGTTTCATACTGGGAAAGATTTATTTATAAACATTCAAACTAAAAAGTAACTTCTGTGCCCTTAAAAGATGGTAAGAAGGCATTTGCCAAAGTCAATAGTTAGCTCCTCCATAGAGCCACATCTGTTATACACTTTGCAAACAAAAATAACTGTTATTATCTAAGACCATTACTTCATCGATAGAAAGATCTACCTAAAAAATAAGTCAGTTCTGCAAGTTTTTATTCTCAGCGACAATCAGATTATGAACTCGAGTGCTCGATCACTTTTGTAGACTTCATTTCATTATAATCCGCAAAATGACGCATGGCTTTTAGTTGACGATTTTTATTACGTGGTATGGGATGGTTTAACAAGTAGCAGAAGCAGATTGTCTGCTTCTGACCGATAATATCTCTCGGTGGGTAATATATGTTATCCAGATAAAATTACGAAACAAATAAATGTTTTCAATTCATCTACTGAGGTTAAATAATGTGGCGTTTTTCCATTGTTTTAGTACATACTATTCAGTTCTTTTCTTGATATAATTTAGCTGCTAAGAAGTAAGAAACTCGTCAACATTTTATTGAGACATTATTCAGCCGGAATATTTTAGTGAGAGATTATAAGAAACTCGTCAACATTTTATTGAGACATTATTCAGCCGGAGTATTTTAGTGAGAGATTATAGGTTTATGTCAGGAATTTTATGAAACCGGCAGAGAAAGTCTTCCAGTATTTAAACTCTAAATAATGTAACCTCTTACCATTCTCATAAGACTTTTAATAAATTGGAAAATAAATAATGTACACAGCAATAATTTGACTAATGTTGACACGGAGGTTGATAAACACAGACTCACAAGGGAACATTCTCAAGTGTAGATAAACGAAATTTTGTGGGCTTATAGAGATGTAAAAATAATGCACTACATTTTTTTCATTTTTGCTCATTGTCACTGTTAACAGGTAAAAGACAGATAGATAGTTTGGCATATTAGTTTTAGAGAAACCCGAAATGTAAACAGTGTGTCTCACATGAAAGACGAAAAGTAATTAACGTTCATGAAAGCTGTATATTTATTGTTTTCAATAATTTGAAATTCCACAAAATACCTGACAACCATAACTAATTCTGAGAAACGAAAACTTTTGGTGTAATATAAATGAAAGAAGCTTTCACACAACATCCATCCACATGTAATAAAGCTGATTCTGAAATACCACTTTTGGAAAATAGGCAGTACACGATGTACTGTCAGAATATTTTCAGCATACCTAATTAAGATTCATTGTTATGCTAATTATTTCAGTTACTTATTTTAGTTTTTTGTTTTAAATTGTTATGTTACATTTCAAATTCGTGTTTTTTTAGTTTACTACCCCACAGTGTGTATTTTGTTAACTGAAAATAATAAGTAATTCATTATGGTATAAAATCATTGCAATAATGGTAAAATGTAAAATAATGCTGAAAACATAAAGTCTTTTTACATCCTACACATAAAATGAACGATATTTCTTCATATAACACACACAATATAAAACAAAATTCATAAGGATTCTCAACCTCTAAATATCTTGATTTGTAGCAGGCATATGCCAGTATATTGCAAAACCTCAGCAAAGGAAACTGATTTTGTACTAGTAACTGAAGCTTGATGATATTGTTTCTCAAGTGGAAATTGATACCATAATCATTCAGAAGGACTAGATCCGAAAATCTTCTTACAAAGTTTATCCAACATCGAAAGCTCTATACATTTACCGGCTATACCTCTCCCATTGAGCCTTTTGAGATCACCAGACCAACAAGTAGCTTTTTCTCAGGCATGACGCTGAAAACGGATCTTTCACGCTGACCACCGCTGGAATCTAACAATAATACAGATTTTTCTCAAGCACTGTGAAATAAATTTTCCGTCAATTATCTTTTGACATGGTAAGACGTTAGTTTGACATTTTTAGATTCTGTTACAAGAAAACTTGGGGCTTAAAAAACAGTTACTTGAATTCCTGGTCAAGTCCTTAGTTTCTTTTGAAACTATGAGAAGGGGAGGGCAAGACAGGAATTATGGGATCAGCCACAACAATTTGAGGATTCTACTGAATTTTGTTTTACATTGTATTGTTCTCTGTGTATGTTACATGAGGAAATTTCGTTCCCTTCACGTGCTTATTGTAAAAAAAGCGTAATGTTTTAAGCATTTCTGTACAGAGTATCATTATCGTAACAATAACGAGTTATTTACTGTTTTGATTTAATAACACACGCATGTGTCATGGTAAGAAAAAAAAAAAAACATGAATTTAAAATCTAAAATAGCTACTTTAAACCTTAGACAAAAATGAGTAAAACAAATAATTAGAATAATAGTGAAGATATTTCAATTAGGTATGTTGAAAATACTCTCACAGGAAACTGCGTAAAACTTATTTTCCAAAACTATCGTTTCAGAAACCAGCTTTTCTATACATGGATTGATATGGCATGAAAGTTTCTTTCATGTACATTGCAACAAATTTTTTTCAATATTGCATATTAATTAATGGTAGTGGGATATTAAGCAAAATTTCAAATTATTACCAAAGTTAATTATACAGATTTCACGAACGTTAACTACATTTCAGCTTTTATAGCAACCACATCTTTTTACATATCACTGTTTTGGAGATATGCCCTCTACACGTGATATACCAAATTACCTTTGGAATGTTTTTCATCCCTTAAAAATGAAATTGGGCAAAAATGGAAAAATATGTATTGCATTATTTTGACATCTCTACATAAAGATTCCATCAATATCTTTTATTTACTCCTGGGACAGTTCGCTTGTGAGTAGTTTAGTGTCCATATCCAAAGTAACTGTAGCTGTAATGGTGGAAGCTATAATGAACGAAGGGAAAATATATATGGCATTCATTGTCACAAGGTTCATCGATGGAAAGAAATTGATTTTTACGTATGAAATGGTGCCGATGGATTAAGGTGAGTTTATGCATGGCTCTTTATTATACCTTCTAGTATTGTATTTGTGACTACCTCTATTTCTCTCAATGTACAAGGGATTGTTGACAACAAATTTCATCAGTGAATAAACGTAATATGACGCTGTGGTATTTGCTTAAACAGATGTCTGTGTGATGTGTGTCTTCCAGCTTCACAGATAAATGTGATTACTTTGTTTTAGCCTAACTGAGGAGTTACCTCAGAATATTATCGCCTAGGACGTCAGTGGATGAAAATAGGTTAATGTGTTGATTTCTATGAACACAAAGTCGCAAATTATTTTCATTTCAAAAGCAGCTGAACCAAAATGTTATTGCAAGTTTACTATATGAATTTTCAAGTTTTAATTTTCATTAATGACTCAGAATTTTCTGCATTGTTTATTTTTTATGTTGGCAACCAAAAACAATAGGAGTAAGGTTGTTTTTGATAGAACAGAACTGGATGAGCTGCGTTTATGTTTACGCCTAGTTCGTTCGAGCAACCCTAGTTAATAACTTACACAAAAAATCACTTACTGTTTTCACTGATGACACTTCTTTGTTCAGACTGTCAATCATCTGCAAAAACGATTAATTCTCATACCTGGGTACCATAAAATTGCAAATTACTAGGGTAGAACAAGAGTAATAATGGGCCCATGATTGAACTCTGCTGAACACACATTGTCATTTCTCCTTATGTGCATGAGGTTGCACCTCTGTTTGTATTCCTTCAGCAACTTATTGTAACTTTCTTCATTCTGTTTCGTAAACAGGTACTAAACCAAGTATGCACTGAAACATTATTCCATAAAACCTTAATTTATCTAACAGAATGTTATGACAGCCACAATCAAATTACTTCCACGCCTCACATATGGAACTGGTGAAGTTTTATTACGACCTTTGCGAAGATATAAATAACTGCCTCAGTCGAGCTGCCAGAAAGACACAATCGATTTCATTTCACAATCCGAAAATTTGCTTCAATGATCTAGGCATCGACAGAACGTTAATCCCTTATGTTCGTGTCTCCCTTTCTTTCCTTTAGCGGGCGGCGACCCACAGTTTAAAATCTGGCTAAAATACTTTCAGAACTACTGGTATACTTTTATATAATTTCATTTTTGACATTATATCATCTGTGTGGTTTTTCTAACCAGGTGTATCAGCAATGTACTCCACGTATCACCAGGCTACATAGAAACTGACGGTGTGCTAACATCACGAAAATACATAAATAATGACAGTGACGCAGCAATAGGTTTTTTTTTCGCCACAGGAGGAGTGATACCATATAGGCTGCTTTTGTAGTTTTATGCTGCCTGATAATAATCATTTCTCTATGCACTGGCTTCGAATAAAGATATAGTTTATCAGCAGCTACTGCTGATACAGAAACATTTCTTTGAGTATTTACGAGCTGTCGGGCAGCAGTTGCTCAGAATAAAAGAAACCAAAATAATGGTGTAGACGTACTGGACCGGAAACTGAAGAAGGGTCCTTTGGACAGATTCGAAATGATCAAGCCCAGTTACGATCCGTAGACATATGACGCTAAGCAATTTAACTTTGCTCTCTACAGGTAACTTGTTTAGTGTCTTAGCATCGTTTCTAATAAACTGGTAGTAGGAAAATTACGTTTTATCTCTATTTCTGTTGCCTACACTTTAGTTTTTTGTGCACCAGAATAACGCATTGATACTTTTTTTATAAACTTCTCGTACTACAAAATAAGCTATCAGCCTGAAGCTCGCTCTGTTCCTACATGAGATCCACAGTGCTGTAGACGACGGCGCTCAGATTGATGCCATATTCCTTGACTTCAGGAAGGAATTTGACACCGTCCCGAACTGCCTTAAAAATAAATAAATAAATAAATTTTTAAAAAATGATGTATAAAAGTTTCGGAGTGTGATAGGACCGTTACTGTTACAGTTTATAGAACATACAAATTATCTAGCAGTAAGTATCCGACAGATAATGTGGCTGTCTATAAAAAAGCTGCAATTCCAAAAGGTAGTATCGATTTGCAGGATGACCTACAAAGGATTAACGAATGGTGTAGATTCTGGCAGTTGAAGTGAACGTAAATAAGCGTAACATGTTGCGCCTACATAGGAAAAAAAAATGGTTCAAATGGCTCTGAGCACTATGGGACTCAACTGCTGAGGTCATTAATCCCCTAGAACTTAGAACTAGTTAAACCTAACTAACCTAAGGACATCACAAACATCCATGCCCGAGGCAGGATTCGAACCTGCGACCGTAGCGGTCTTGCGGTTCCAGACTGCAGCGCCTTTAACCGCACGGCAACTTCGGCCGGCTACATAGGAAAAGAAATCCATTACTGTACAACTACACTATTGATGAAAGACTGCTGGAAACAATATCCATCGTAAAATATCTAGGGCAACTATCCACATAAAGCTAATAGTAGGAAAAGTAGATGCCAGGCTTAGATTCGCAGGAAGAATCTTAAGGAAATGAAGCTCATCCGCGAAAGAATTGGCTTACAAGATGCTTGTTCAACCGAAAATGGTTCAAATGGCTTAATATCCGAGGTCATCAGTCCCCTAGAACTTAGAATTACTTAAACCTAACTAACCTAAGGACATCTCACACATCCATGCACGAGGCAGGATTCGAACCTGCGAGCTTGTTCAACCGATTCTTGAGTACTGTTCATCAGTTTGGGATCTTTATCAGGGGGCACTCAGGGAAGAGATAGAGAAGATCCAACGAACAGCGATGTGTTTTGTTACAGTATCGTTTAGTCGGTGCGAGAGCGTTACAGATATGCTCTACAAACATCAATGGTAGACGCAAAAAGCGGGGCGTTGTGATTCACCTAGATATTTACTATTGAAATTTCGAGAGAGCACTTTTCCGGAAAGAGTCAAACAACACATTACTTCCTCCCTCACACGACTCGCGAAATGACCACGACCAGAAAGCTTGTCTTCCCCATTCGCAAGTGAAACAGGGAAAGGGGGATCATTCAGTGGCATCAGCAATACCATCCAATCAAAACAACAGTTCGGCTTGGGGATATGAAGCGTGGAACAAACGAAATCAAAAGATATGTGGGAGATAGACTATAGAAAAATAAATATGAGCTGCATTAGTGCAATATTTCACCAGTAACTATAGGAGATCAAATAGAAAAATGTAAAGCAAAGATTATAATAAGACAGGTATCTTGATGTATTGATTCGTATAGGGACTATTTGGCATGAAACATCACATAGTTCAGTATACACTGCAAGCCAAACCATTGTGACCACTGCCCGCCGCGACGTCGGACGCCGATTGGTGGCGTTCCGGCACGTGACGCGGTAACACAAGCATGTAAGTAAAGCAGACACGGACGGGGCATCGCCTTAGCGAAGGTATGGGCTGCAAATGGGTAAGCCATTGACATAAGCGGCTTTGACAAACGCCAGATTATTACTACGCAAAGCCTATGAACGAGTATCGGGAAGTTGCTCGAATGTTCCCGAGCTACTGTCGTGACCATCTGTGGAAAGAGGTAGGACAGTGAAACTACCAGTAGGCGCCAAATGGTTGGACGTCCACGACTCTTCAGAAATCGTCGGGTTCGGAGGCTTGTCTGCTCTGTAAAATATGGTGATCTGTGGCTTCTCTGCCGGAAGAGCAGAATGCTGGTGCAAGCACAAGTGCTTCGTAGCACACCGTTCACCGAACATTGTCGAAAATGGAGCATCGCAGCAGACCACTCTTGTGCGTTCACATGTTGACCCAACGACATCTTCAGTTACGATTGCAGTGGGTACGGGACAACTGGGTTCGGCCGTCGATCAATGCAAACGTGTCAGTTCTTCGAGTGAACTACATTTTTGTAACACCAGGTCTATGGTCGTCTCCACAAACACCGTCATCGAGGTGGACGGAGGCTCGAAATGTGCAGCGCGCCACGGACGCAGGCTGGCGAGAGCAGTGTTATGGTGTGGGAAACATTCTCCTGCTGTTGCGTGGAGCATATGCTGGTAATGGAACACACGCTGACAGCTGCAAACCACTTGCATCCGTTAATTCTTGATGTCTTCCTCGATGGCGATGCCATCTTTCAGCACTTTAAGTGTCCTTTCACGCAATATGGGCGAATAGATCCTGAGAAATCAGTACCCAGAACAACCACCTCTGGCCGTAATAACGGCCTCGATACGCCTGTGCATTGAGTCAAACAGAGCTACGATGGCGTGTACAGGTACAGCTGCCCATGCAGTTTCAACAGTTCATCAAGAGTAGTGGCTGGCGTATTGTGACGAGCCGGTTGCTCGGCCACCATTGACCAGATTGCTGAGAGATCTGGAGAATGTGCTGGCCAGAGCAGCAGTCGAACATTTTCTGTATCCAGAAAGGCCCGTACTCATGCGGTCGTGCATTATGCTGCTGAAATGTAGGGTTTCGCAGGGATCGAATGAAGGATAGAGCCACGGGTCGTAACACATCTGAATGTAACGTCCACTGTTCAAAGTGCCGTCAATGCAAACAAGAGGTGACGGAGACATGTAACCAATGGCACTCCATACCATCGCGCCGGGTGATACGCCAGTATGGCGATGACGAATACACGCTTCTAATGTGCGTTCACCGCCATGTCGCCAAACACGAATGCGACCATCATGATGCCGTAAGCAGAACCTGGATTCTTCCGAGAAAATGACGTTTTGCGATTCGTGCACCCAAGTTTGTCGTTGAGTACACCATCGCAAGCGCTCCTGTCTGTGATGCAGCGTCAAGGGTAACCGCAGCCATGGTCTCCGAGCTGAGAGTCCATGCTGCTGCAAACGTCGTCGAACTGATCGTGCAGATGGTTGTTGTCTTGCAAACGTCCCCATCTGTTGACTCGCGGATCGAGACGTGGCTGCACGATCCGTTACAGCCGTGCGGATAAGATGCCTGTCATCTCGACTGCTAGTGATACGAGGCCGTTGGGATCCAGCACAGCGTTCCGTATTACCCTCCTAAACCCACGGATTCCATATTCTCCTAACAGTCGTTGGATCTCGACCAACGCGAGCAGCAATGTCGCGATACGATAAACCGCAATCGCGATAGGCTACGATCCGACCTTTATAAAAGTCGGAAACGTGATGGTACGCATTTCTCCTCCTTACACGAGGCATCACAACAACGTTTCACCAGGAAACGCCGGTCAACTGCTGTTTGTGTATGAGAAATCGGTTGGAAACTTTCCTCATGTCAGCACGTTGTAGGTGTCGCCACCGTCACCAATCTTGTGTGAATGCTCTGAAAAGCTAATCGTTTGCATATCACAGCATCTTCTTCCTGTCGGTTAAATTTCACGTCTGTAGCACATCATGTTCGTGGTGTAGCAATTTTAATGGCCAGTAGTATACATCTAATGCCACGTACCTCCACCAACATACCAAAAAACTACCGGATCCCTGATACGCAGAATCAGTGATGGATTTCGTTCCAAAGAGGGACGAATAATCTGTTAGTCTATTTAGCAACTGTGCATAGTGGTTTCGCTCGTCAGTTTGTCAGGTGAGGTCAGTGAGCTCGTCCAGTGAGAGCAACTTGCGACTCTGGCTCTCCCAGACCACTTCACCCTGCTGGCGAAAGAAATAAGACGAGCGTTCTCGACTTAAATTGGCTTGATGAAGTCTTTCTGAGAAGTTCATTGACAAGGTCACCTGCCGGAAGAGCGTTGGCCACAGCTAGAAGAGCACGTGCGGCTCAGGAGTAAGATACAGCTGGTAATCGCATGTTCCCAGGACACAATGACAGCTAGAGAAGCTGATAAACTGGAGTGGGAGAGTAGTTCCAAGAGGACTGTTAATAAGTGGCTGACTGTTCAGAGACTAAATTGTCAGTTTGAAGGATACAAGTGTTAAAAAAAAAAGAAATAGAAAAAAGTACGGCACTGGTTGCCGGGAAACCATTTTTTGTGGCATATCTTTGTGCGCCTGAAAGTCATTGAACAAGTTCCTTATACAATGACAAAATCCAGCGGTCCTGTAGCAATCCTTTGGGTCTGTGGAAAGACTACCCACTAAAGAAAAGAGCCTCATAACGTAAATGTGTGTATTACCAAGTATGTACTCTTAGTTGTGCTTCCCTATAAAGTAGAACCCATTTGCGTCCATAAACGCTTGCGTTTTCCCCTCTCACTCTCTAAATATTTCTGCGTGCCACTTTCCTTACAGCTTTGCCGTAACTGTGTCGCTTATCCCTTTCCACGGATTGCAATAGCATTTCTGTAGTAAACTGTCCACAGCTCATGGTCTAACGGATAACCTCGCTACTTCTAGATCGGGGGGTCCCGGGTTGATTCCAGGCCATGTTGGACATTTTCTTCGCTCGTTGATTGACTGTTTGTTATCCTCATATTTGATGTCATCCTCATCGACACGCAAGTAGCCGGAATCGTGTCTAATAGAAAGACTTACACCAGCCGGTCGAACAACCCCAGACCCCCAGGCAGTAAAGCTATAAAATAACTTCTCTCTCTCTCTCTCTTTTGTGGTAAATTGCTCGTCCATTGGCTCCGATTTGATCGGGTGAAATTAAAAACTAACAAGGACACAGCTCAAGACAGAATTGACAGTCACACAATGACACACCAAGAGAAATAGTTACTCATTTGTGAGTAATGTCGTTTCTCTCTCTCTCTCTCTCTCTCTTGTCTTCTATTCTTCTTCTTTAGGGCTCCATGCTCCATATGTAAAACCGAAACCTTGAAACCCTCTTCCCTCTGTCTGTCTGTTTGCCCGACTGTTAAGAAACCTTTTTGTTAGGAACAGGGAGACGTATCAGTCTGAAATTTATGTCGCATATTGTCTACGCCCCCTTGGCTATATAAAAAATGCAAAGCTTCTAAGTGAATTCAGTCAAAAGATGCAGCCATTTATGTTAGACATTTCGAAAGCCACTCATCAAAACGTATAGGGTACTTAACCTACAGGGTACTTGGCGTTGACCTGGAATCATATAGTTCGTCAGGAATCAAGATTTCAGAGTACAGGTAAAGGAAAACATCCGAAAATTATTAATTGTGATTAGATAGCACGAACAAATATTTTTTTTTCACATTTTATTTCCGTCTGGCTGTTTGTCTGTCCGTCCGTTAACACACCTTCTCCTCGTGAACAGTCTGGCATACCAAGTTCAAATCTATGTCACATGTTAAAATCTATGGTCGCTTGGCAGTACACAAATTTTAAGTTTCTAAATCAGTTCGGTCAAAAGATACGGCTATTTATGTCACTTATTTTGATATTCGCAAACTCACTCACCAAAACCTATGGTGTACTTCCCTTTGGTGTAGAATTATGAAATTTCTCAAGAAGCAACGCTTCACGTACTTTGAACCCTTAACATGTCGCCATCACGGCATATAAAGAAAAAAAAAAAGAAAAAAAAAAAAAAAAAACACTGAAAATTGTTGAAGTGTAATGATATCAAATATATATATATATATATATATATATATATATATATATATATATATATATATATCTTTTTGCCATTAGTATATACATTGCATTCATAATTCGCAAGAACATGCAAACATAAAATGTAAATAGTAGCCATGTATTAGTAGGTAAATACGAAATACTTTATTAAACCTTCTATACCCAGGTCTACATATCTCTTCTACATCTACATGTATCTTGCAGTATCTACATCGAAAATGTGCAAAAATCGTTGAGATTCTTGATTCCCAGAATGGATGAAATACATATTTCTACCTAACTGAGTTTGCACGGAATCCTCAGTACGCGAGACTTGTTCGGACTTCGCCATTTTCTTTTCTTTTTTGTCAGTAGTTTGATTTTTATAAATTTCCGTTCGTTTCTGTATCACAAACACAAACTGTCGTCACGAACTAATTAATAGTTTGCACAACATTGAGGAGGCACAAAGACCTAACATTTTGCTGTATAAGTGACAAAAATGTTGTAATCTATCCGCAACGCGAAACAAGTGTACATTTTTTTCTTTTTTTGATGGACCGATCACTGATATTTCTTTGGATGGAGGTGAGGGAGGGATGACACATAATGAGCAACACTAGTAAATGCAACTGGATGCAGAACTACAAACAAAATATCCGAAAGCTGAAAACCAAGGCCGATTGTATATTTCTGTTTCACCACTGTTGTCATGTTTAACAGAGGTGAAATACTTAATAGATAAGATAGCAGCGAGCATTCCTCGTGCAACGAAGTACTCTTGAATCGTATCTTATGATGTACTAACAAATAACTGAAAGAACAAATAGACTTCGTATGAGAACCAAAAACAGTAGGGGAGAAGTTAATCTATTTTTTTCAATCTTTGAACCCTTAACATGTCGCCATCACGGCAATGAACATTGGAGATGCTCGCGAATGATGAGCGAAACCAGTAATAAAAGAATACACGAATTGTGGTTTATTTGAACACCAAATTAATCGGTACGTTGGTGTCATAGGATCCAGCGGGGAAATAAAGAAAAAGACGAAGGTTGATAGTACTTTATGTTGACACTTTATTAACCGACGTATGACGCCAATGTCAGCTTCATTTTAAATGCAATCGTGCTTCTAACTCGAGCACCTCTTCGTCACTCAGATCGTTGTATTACTGACTGCATTACGTTCAAGTGGTCCTCGGTTTAACTTTCGTATGTCAGAAACTGCAAGGGGCTCGGAAGAACAGTTGAACGGAACGGATAGTGCCTTGAAAGGAGGATATAAGAATTAAACCAGGCAACGCTGAGGCAATTTGTTTGGAAAACAAGACACTTAAAGCAGTAATTCAGTTTTGCTATTTGGGAAGCAAAATAACTGATAGTGACCGAAGTAGAGAGGATATAAAGTGTAGACTGTCAGTGGCAAGAAGAGCATTTCTGAAGATAAGAAATTTGTTACCGTCGAATAATGATTTAAGTGTTAGGAAGTCTTTTCTGAAAGTATTTGTATGGAATGTGGTCATGGATGGAAGTGAAACATGAAGGATAAACAATTTAGATTAGAAGAGATGGCAGCCTTGAAATTTGGTGCTACAGAATAATGTTGCAGATTATGTAGGTAGATGAGATAACTAACGAGGAGGTACTAAATACAAATGGGAAAAAAAAGAAGTTTGTGGCCCAACCTGTCTAGAGGAAGGGACTGGTTGATAGGACACATTCTGAGACATCAAGGGATTGCCAGTTTAATATTGGAACTAAGTATCAGTGTAAAAATTTTAGAGGAAGACCAAGAGATGAATACACTAAGTAGATTTTCAGAAGAATATAGGTCGCGGTAGTTATTCGGAGATGAAGAGGCTTTCACAGGACAGAGTAGCATGGAGAGATACATCAAACCAGTCTTATGACTGAATACCACATCAACAAATACGTGCTTCTACTTACTGTCGATGAGCTACATATAAGCACACAACTGCATTTCAGTATTTAGGAAAATATCAGCCCAAAACAACGAGCAAACTGTTTCCTGAGTGGCCTGCAGTACAGCAGATGAAGAGAAGCCAGCATGAACCCGCATTCAGGCATTCCCGTAGACTCTCGGCTAATTCCGTTCACGATGAAGCAAAGTCCATTCCGTCTCCAGGCACATAAACCCTCGCTGCCAGTAGTGCAGTTGCTAGGCGACGAGCCAGCTCTACCCTGCTGACGACAGATCTGTTTTGTTTGTCCAGGCTCCACAAGGGCAGCGGGCTCCCTTATCTCACGGCAAATATTTATGCACCAGGCTTGCGACCAGTTGCATGTTTTCAGAATAAGGGACGGTCACGTAGACACCAGGCACGTTTCTTATCTTGTTTCCCTATTCTGTGACGAACTCTGAGAGCTACTGCCTATTACAATGAAAACTGCAATTCATACCAAGAGACAACGTCCCTGTGAGTTTGCCTCCTGTCTATCAGGGAGTTCTCGATTCGACTGGTCAGTGGTAGATTCAGAAGTCTTCTATGTGTGTACAACACTTATACTTTTCCTATTCACTATTCTAGTGCCCGCCCCTGGTAGCTGAGTAAGCCGATACGGTACCTCAGCGTGTTCGGTCAGAGGGTAATGTGCCCTCTGTACTAAAAAAACTGAGTTAACAGATCAAGAATGAACTTAAATGGGTGTCTTACGACGTCCGCCCCGAGCAGATTAAACGAACTAAAGCGAACAAAATTAAAATTAAAAAAAAAAAAAAATGTGGTCAGCGCGACGGAATGTCATACCTAGCGGCCCGGGTTCGATTCCCTGCTGGGTCGGAGATTTTTTTCACCCAGAGACTGGGTGTTGTGTTGTCCTTATCATCATCATTTCATCCCCATCGACACGCAAGTCGCCGAAGTGACGTCAACTCGAAAGACTTGCACCCGGCGAATAGTCTACCCGACGGGAGGCCCTAGCCCTACGGCATTTCCATTTCCATACCATTCTAATCCTCAAAATGGCTCTCATTTTCTATCTATGGATGGTTTCGCTCCTTCAGTGCAGTTGCTTCCTAACCTCCGCGGTACCTAGTTCTCCTGGCCCTAATACGCAGGAGTTTATCTTTTGGCTGTATTGTTTCCTGTGTATCGCTTTCATTACTTCTGTATGTACTTTCTCCAGTTAATTTCTACCTTCTTGGGTGCACAGCATACTATTTAGTTGCCTTTACTGGTCATGACTTTCTACAGCTACATCTACATGTACTTACGTACTCCACAAGTCACGGTCTGGTGCCTGGCGGAGTGTACCCTGTACCGCTACTAGTCATTTCCTTTCCTATTCCACTCCCAAGCAGAGCGAGGGAAAAACGACTGTCTACTTACCTCCGTTTGAGCCCTAATTTCTCGTATCTTATCGTCGTCGTCCTCACGCGCAACGTATGTTGGCGGTAGTAGAATCGTTCTGCAGTCAGCTTCGAATGCCGGTTCTCTAAATTTTCTCAATAGTGTTCCTCCAAAAGAAGGTCGCCTCCCCGAAGCATGTCCGTAATACATGCACGTTGTTCGAATCTACCAGCGACAAATCTAGCAGCCGGCCTGTGAATTGCTTCGATGTAATCTCTTAATCCGACCTGGTGCGGATACCAAACACTCGAACAGTACTCAACAGTGGGTCGGATTAGCGTCCTTTACGCTGTCTCCTTTACAGATGAACCACACTTTCCCAAAATTCTCCCAATAAACCGAAGTCGACTATTCGTCTTCCCTACCACAGTTCTCACATGCTCGTTCCATTACATTTCACTTTCCAGGTGGCCGCTATGGCCGAGAGGTTCTAGGCGCTTCAGTCCGGAACCGCGCTGCTGCTACGCTCGCAGGTTCGAATCCTGCCTCGGGCATGGATGTGTGTGATGTCCTTAGGTTAGCTAGGTTTAAGTAGTTCTAATTCTAGGGGACTGATGAGCTCAGATGTTAAGTTCCAAAGTGCTCAGAGCTATTTGAACCATTCTACAGTCACTCAATGCCGACTCCTTTCCGTACAACACAGTGTCATCGGCAAACAGCCACAGATTGCTACCCACCCTGTCGGTCGGATCATCTATATGTATAGAAAATCCCTGGGACGCTCCTGACGATACCCTTTTCTCTGATGAACACTCGTCGTCGATGACAACATACTAGGTTGTGTAACTTAAGATGTCTTCGAGTCACTCACGTATCTGGGTACCTATTCTCTTTGTTTGTACATTCGTTAACAGTCGACGGTCTGGCACCGTCTCAAATGCTTAACGTAAATCTAGGAATATTGGATGTGCCTATTGGCCTTCATCTAAATTTTCCAATGTATCATGCGAGAAAAGGGCAAGGGAACTTAAACCTCGTTGTTGGAAGTCTTTGAACATGTCCATCAAACGTAGATCTTTGTTTTCTACTGTCTATTGTTAAGTCAGACATCATTTCCCGTGTTTCATATGAAGTAATGCCGTAATAACCCATCGAACTCATTCGGATGGACTGCGGTCGGATTTTCCTTTCACCCATCATCATTTAGATTTCTCGTGATTTCCCTTAATCGATCAAGGCGAATATCGGGATGGATCTTTCGAAAGGATACCACGTATTTCTATACGTATCATTCCCCAGTGTGAGCTTGCGTTCTGTCTCTAGCGACCTTATCATCGATGGGACGTTTAAATCTAATCTTCCCTCCTTTCTCGTTTCACTGCATTTCAGTCTGTGTTACTGACGCACGTCGGTGGCTCAGTGATTAAGTGGCCGGCCGAAGTGGCCGTGCGGTTAAAGGCGCTGCAGTCTGGAACCGCAAGACCGCTACGGTCGCAGGTTCGAATCCTGCCTCGGGCATGGATGTTTGTGATGTCCTTAGGTTAGTTAGGTTTAACTAGTTCTAAGTTCTGGGGGACTAATGACCTCAGCAGTTGAGTCCCATAGTGCTCAGAGCCATTTGAGCCATTTTTGAGTGGTTAAGTGAATGTCGCAATCTGCAATATTCTTGGAGTTTTTACTTGAATCTTCGTTTTAATATAATACAACCAGCCGGAAATATTCCTGATCTCCTCGCATCATACACGTACAAATCCATTGCTAGAGGTGCTGAGAAACTGTATTCACAAAGACTAACTCCGGAACAGCACAGCATTCTACTAATTAAGAAATTTTTATATATAGTGTTCTGCAGTTTGATAAATTTTATGAACGGCAACTTATTTCCAAAGCTAAGTCCGACAGCTGTGTTTAAGCGACTTTACTCATATCCTATATGTCCATTTGCAGTAGGATTTAGTAACATATACTGTGTACGAACATTACGAATCACCTCGAATAAACCGATACACTGACGCATAGAAAGTACAGCTTTACGAAATATTGTTTGTATGAAACACGAATGGCTCTTTATTCACACGAACTAATAAGTGTTATCGATGGGCGATCTCAAACTGATCCCAGTTTTCTAGATGGCTTTTGACACCGTCCCTCACAAGTGACTTCTAATCAAATTGCCTGTATATGAAGTACCGACGCAGTTATGCGAATGGATTCGTGATTACCTGTCAGAAAAATCAAAGTGCGTAGTAACTGAAAGAATGTCATTGAGTAAAACAGAAGTAATATTTGGCGTTTCCCTAAGAAGTGTTAGAGGCTCTCCTATCTATATTAACGATTTAGATTGTTTGCAGATGATGCTATCGTTTATCGTCTTGTAAAGTCATGAGAATATCAAAACCAATTGCAAAATGATCAAAATGGCAATCGATTCTAAACAATAAAACCTGTGAGATTAGTACTGAAAGGAATGCGTTAAATTTCAGTCATACGATAAATCATGACAAGGCTGTAAATTCAGCTAAATTCCTAGGGGTTATAATTACGAACACCTTAAATTGATACCAATACGTAGAGAATGTTGTGGGAAGGTGCGCCGAAGACTGCACTTTACTGGCAGAACACTTAGCAGCTGCAACACATCTACTAAAGAGAGAACTTACATTACGCTTGTCCTTGCTCTTCGGACTACAGTTGTGCGGCGTGGGATACTTAGCGGATAGGATTGAGGAAGACATCGAAAGGTTCAGAGAAGCACAATCATTTTTGTATTGTCACGAGGAATGGGCGAGTTTGCCACACACAATGTGTAGGGTGATTCTTGTTAACGTTTAAAAAAACCGGAAGTGACGTAGATGACACTGAGACAAGTAATTTAATATGAGACACAGGGCATCTCAAATTTCGGGAAATACCCCAAATGTGGACGTGCAGCTACTGGGTTTGTCGTTCCTACTCTCGCCGGTATGGGCGCAGTGGCTCGCTCCGCTAGTCTGCTCTGCTTTCGAACACGTAGGCGTAGAAGTTACATAATTAATGGCCTCGCTGTAACCAAGCAAAAGTTGTTCTTTTTTGTTCAATCTTCATTTGATAAAGAACGCGTAGGTCATTTACAGGTAGCAATGCAGTTTGCAAACTTATTTACTTGCGACGCAATATGGTAGGTTTATGTACCACGGTACATAAGCGGAGACCGCGAGACCTGTTAATGAATATTACGTCAGTGTAACACATAATTATGGATCGCAATGCAAGGAAATAATGTCTTCCAGACAAAAGACGCAACCCCTGAGCCCCACGCGCTAAATTCGCGCATGTGGGCCTCGACCCACATCACCAGAATACTTGATTCGCTTTGGGATGATTAGATGCGACCGACCGAGAGGCTTCACCGCTGCACGTGCGATAAGGATATCTGGTGATGTCACATTCTCAACATCTGTCATCCACTTTTGGGATGTTTCCCGACATTTACAGCCGCATGTATCTCATATTACATTACTTGTCTCAGCGTCTTCTACATCGCTTTGAACGTTTTCAAACATTATTAAGAGGGTCACCCCGTATGATACGCGAATGAGGATAGCAGACCGTGAGTTTGCAGCCCCACTATGTCCTCAGAGAAAGGTTGAAACGTCCGCGTGGTGTCAGCAGTGTCAAAGGCTGTCGAGGACGTTGTTCCGTTCAACATCGCACTGTAAACCACGAATTGTGTGCAAATGAATGCCTCAAGGGAAGCGGGGTGGTTTCATTGGCGCTCTTTATGCCACCCCCTGAGGCATTTTCGTGTCGATTCTGAGCAGCGGTGTGTCTGAAACGTTTTCCTGAGCCACTGACTAAAAAACAATATGATTTCATCTTGGGTACTAAATAACCGCTTCAGCTGTATTTAGTCCTTTATTACAGGGTCACTATCAGGTTCGTGGCACTAAAAGCCACGTCTCCAGACAGAGCACGGGGCCGCGTCCGCTCTACGCGGTCCCGTATAGATCGGAGAAACGATCACTATGGAAAGATTTGTTTTGGACCCATCCGCTATATTGGAATCTGGCAGTTTTTTTAATCCACGACATACCGTCTTTCACAGGTGTTTTGTTTTGACGGAGGACGAATGGGGTCAAAAGATTCCAAGCTTTTCCGCTCTAATGTGAAAGGTCTCTGTTGGATTCCTTTCATGTTAATTTCTTAAATCTGTTGTCATTTACGGCATACATTCCACATCTAAATTTACTGTGGTGTTTCTGACTATCTTGGAGGAGACTGGGCAGTGGAAAGTGTTACTTTTACACGTAATCAAGAACGATCTGTCACACTACTACACTTTAAAACACAGTTTATATGTAATTCATGTCACACAGTCTCGTACGGAACCTACATCCGCTTTCTTTTATATACCGTATATGATACGATACTGTCAACCCCCTTCCCTTCGTGTGAAAGGATGAATGAGCAAATGTATTTCTAGTTGCATGCTGGATGGTAGCAGACAAGCCTGTATGCTAGAGAACAGTAGGACCAACGTCGGAACAGGTAGCTATGCTTTCTAAAAGCAGAGAGGTTTCTATTCTTAGTATGGTCCTGTCCGTTCCTTGTCATGTTGTTATAGGAAGCTGCCTCTCTGGTCACTTCCGTTTGTATCTCGAAACACCCTTGGTAGGGGCCCACGATAGTCTGTCCGCGGCGAGCGTCTGAAGTGGTAAGATCTCCGGCTAAGCGCGTCTCTGCTAAGTCCGTAGGACAATGGATTTTTTAAGTTCAGCCTAACTGAAAATTTAATCACCTTTATTTCAGGTTTAGCTCTAAAATATCTAATATTATCTTAAATTGCAACGCAGTGTAATTCGAGTGTGAAGTTCAGAATATCTTCTAGTAGTTGCTTTGTCACTACTTTGTGAGCAAAGTGGAACCACGTGTTGATGATTCGTAACTCTAAGATCATCAATCTTAAATGCAAATGTGCGTGAGATTATAACGTCTCATCTGGACAATATTTTTCAATATAGTAGCATTTCTTTATGTTCAACCCACGTGGGGTGTACTTTGTGAGACCAGTACCACGTGCTTATACAATTGTTTGACCCATCCGGTTAATAGTAAGACGATAGTAACCAGTTCGAGATTTTTTTTTTTGTAATTTTTGTTTCGATTTAATTTAGTTTAGTTATCAAAATTATCGTGGAGTTACACTCTTTGCGTAAACCAAGTTGACCACGTGAAGCATGTAGTCGTAACCATCAAAGTAGCACTCAGCTATTCTTTTCGGAAAGATTTCACAGAGAGTTAGTGTGAATTTAGTATACCAGTGTGTGGTAATTTCATGACGGACAGGATTGCGCTACGAACGTAACTTCTTTGGGTGTAAATTGAATCGTTTGGTTGTGGTTAATTTCCTCTTGCATATGTTTCAACGTTCTTCGTGTGTTATTTTATGAATGCAGTGTTGTATGCAGTCTCCCAATCTTGGCTCCATATTTGATGTGTTCCGTAAGATTACAAACTCACATTTTCACAATCCTAAATAAGGCACCAGTTTAGTTATGAATCAAGTTTAATATGCTGAAATTTTAACGGAACAATGGTGAATGTTAAAATAAGTGTCTAAATATAAACTGATTTATTTCTTTTCATTTAAATTGTCTTTTCATGTATATATCACCGGTTATCGTAAGATGACTACTAAAAGATTATAATTAATGTTAGTCTAGTTGGGAATTTGGTAAGCTAGACTGGATATCTGGTGAAACAGTTGCTCAGTAATGCAAGGTTAACTTCCCCAGATAGCTCACAGCTTTTAACCCGCTTTTATTGTCTTGAATATCAGCACCGCTTTCAGAACAAATTAATGCAACAACATTAACTTTTGGATCATATCATTTTTAGTGCCACGAAACAGGTAGTGATCCAGTAATAAAGGACTAAATACAGCTGAAGCGGCTATTAATACCCAAGATGAATACTCATAGCTGTGGTTGCCACACCTATAAGGTTGTCTGCAGTGTGATTACAGTTCTGGGCGTGTCGGTTCTGACATCCATCGCAGAGGCGTCAAGAGAAGGGGTGAGATGTGGATAAGGCAGTGGGGTGTGGTGGTCTTCCCATCGTGAGACACGTCCACGATGGCGTCAGGCGGAATTGTGACAAACTTTAGTGCCAGTCTGATATAATTAACCCATCCTATACTCACATGAACTTCTGAACTCTGGCCTTTTTTCACACGTGTAGACACAGCGCTGATAGAAGTGTCGCCGAGGGCGAAGGTGACGAAGCAGAGCGCCACGCTTTCGCACGATTACAGGTGTAGGTTGTAGGCACCTTTGAGACAAATTTCACACTTTTGCGTCGCAGTGGGGGACAATGACGGGGTTTGAACAAAGTAAGCTTTTAATTACTTGCGCATTGCAGATAGATTCAACCTCCGTTTTCAATATTGTCTATCGCAGAATTTAACTTTGCGATGTAAACTAAAGAGCCAAAGAAACTGGTACAGCCGTCTAATATCGTGTAGGGACCAGTGAGCACGCAGAAGTGCTGCATAACGACGTGGCGTGGACTCGACTAGTGTCTGATGTAGTGGTAGAGGGAAGTGACATTACGAATCCTGGAGGGCTGTCCATAAATCCGTAAGAGTACGAGGGGGTGGAGATCTCTTCTGAATAGCGCGTTGCAAGGCATCTCAATAATGTTCACGTCTGAGAAGTGTGATGGCCAGCGGAAGTGTTCAAACTCAGAAAAGTATTCCTTGAGCCACTCTGTAGCAATTCTAGACGTGCGGGGTGTCGCATTGTCCTGCTGGAATTTCCCAAGTCCGTCGGAATGTACAATGGACGTGAATGGATGCAGTGATCAGACAGGACGCTTAAGCACATGCCACCTGTCAGAATCGTATCTAGACGTATCAGGGGTCCCATGTTACTCCAACTGCACACGCCCCACACCATTACAGAGCCTCCACCAGCCTGAACCCTGCTGACATGCAGGGTCCATGGGTTCTTGAGGTTGTCTCCATACCCGTACACATCCATCCACTCGACACAATCTGAAGCGAGTCTCGTGCGACAATGCAACATGTTTCCAGTCATCAATGGTCCAATGTTGTTGTTGACGGCCCCAGGCGAGGCGTAAAACTTCGTGTTGTGTAGTTATTAAGGGTACACGAGTGAGGCTTCGGCTCCGAAAGCCCATTCGATGTTTCGTTGATTCGTTCTCACGCTGCCACGTTTTGATGGCCCAGCATTGAAATCTGCACCAATTTGCCAAAGAGTTGTACTTCTGTCGCTTTGAACGATTCTCTTCAGTCGTCGTTGGTCCCGTTCTTGCAGGATCTTTTTCCGGCCTCAGCAATGTAGGTGATTTGATGTTTTATCGAATTCCTGATAGTCACGGTACACTCGTGAAATCGTCGTTCATGAAAATCCCCTTTTCATAGCTACCTCGGAGATGAGGATGATGGTGACAGTTGGTTTGTGGGGCGCTCAACAGCTTGGTCATCAGCACCCGTACAATGACCCAATTTTGACACAATCCACTTTTCACACAGTGCAACTAGCCACAGTTACCAATGATGATGATGGTGATGAAATGAGGAGGACCACACAAACACCCAGTCCCCGGGCAGAGAAAATCTCCAACCCCGGCAGGAATCGAACCTGGGACCCCGTGACCCAGAGGCAGCAACGCTAGCCACTTGGCCACGAGCTGCGGACCGTTACCTGAGAGATGCTCTCTCATTGCTCGTGCGCCGACTATACACCACATTCAAACTCACTTAAAACTTGATAACCTGCCACTGTAGCAGCAGTAACCGATCTAACAATTGTGCCAAACACATGTTGTCTTTTCAAACAAATTTCGGACTTGCAGCCGGTCGTCGTTCAACACCTCGCACGATATTTCAACTGGGCTGCTCTGAAACAGTTTTTTGGAGGTATATGGATGATACTTTCATAGTGTGGCCTCATGGAGAAGACAAATTAATGGAGTTCCTACATCACCTCAGCTCCATTCATAGCAACATCCGGTTCACCATGGAAATAGAGAAAGATGGTTGTTTGCCTTTCTTGGACGTCCTGGTTCGACGGCAGAATGATGGCTCTCTAGGGCATTCAGTTTATCGGAAGCCCCCTCATACTGCTTTGTACCTGTAAGCATCGAGTTGCCATCACCCGTCGCAAACCATGAGTGTGCTTAAAACACTTGTTCATAGAGCTCATACTGTCTCAGATCTAGATAGCGTACCTCAAGAACTCGCCCATCTAAAGATAGTATTCAGCGAAAATGGGTATTCTCTCCGGCAGATTAACAGGGCACTAACAGTTAAAACTAAGAAGCAGGAAATGGATAATGAGGAGAACATGCCGGAACAATCCTTAGCTTTTCTTACAGTCGTTGGCAACACTTCGTTTAAAATAGCAAGAATCCTCCGAAAATGTCAGGTAAAGGTGGTTTTCCGCCCACCATCGAAGATTGCGGGCCTTCTGGGATCAGTAAAGGACAATTTGTTACTATGAAAGGCCGGAATTTACAAGATACCATGCCTATGTGGTATGGCTTACATAGGTCAAAGCACACGCACCGCGAAATTTTACTTCACTGAACATCGTTACACCCGCCTTTTGCAGCCAAGCAAGTTCGTTATTGCTGAACATTGTATTTCCACTGGAAATTCAATGGAGTTTGAGAAAACGATGATTTTGTCCTCAGCGTCATCTTTCTGGGACTCCATTATTAAAGAATCTGTAGAAATACGCCTGCGGAAATTCCGTTGAACCGTGACAGCGGCTACCAGCTGGACAGTGCATGGAATCCCATCATCTCCACGATTTGCTCAAATCGAAGACGACAGAGTGCGCCGACGGCAGCGGCAAACAGCAACGCAGAGGGCGACTGAGTTCCGCTATTCCAACAGCGAGAGCGCTGCCAACGGGCAGTGAGCTCCATCTATGAAGTTTTCGACGCATGCGCAGAATATTTACAGCGCGCTATACAGTATATTGCGGAACGGAGGACTTTTCGCCAGTCTGCGACGGTTCACCTAAAGATGACTGGCAGGTGCCCAGTTGAAATATCGTGCGAGGTATTGAACGACGATCGGCTGCAAGCCCGAAATTTGTCTGAACAGTCACTTCGCCAGGAAAATTTTAAAATTCACACATGTTGTCTTATAGAGGCGTTTCCGACCGCAGCGTCGTCTTCTGCCTGTTTACGTATCTCTGCATGCCTATATCAGTTTCTTTGGCGCTTCAGTGTATATTCACGCCATCAGTGTTTCGATTTTTTTCATTTTCAGGACGATTGTTCTGAACGTTCATTTAAAAGAGCCTGGATAATTTTGTGTTCCACGTAGGATGTACACCTCAGTTCACCTGGAATGCTCTGAGAAATTAATGGGATGGATATCGGTAGCGCAAATGCCGACCTTTGCAGAGAAACGCCACAGAAATGCTTTCAGAAATGAGTAACGAGAATAGTGATAATTTCACATGCAATACACACGATAAGTCCTTTGATTTATTAAAAATAGCACTGAACAGCAGTCCGGTCATACTTCAGGAAATTGAGTAAACAAAAAAAATCTGTATTTTACAATTTCGAATTTTTACCTTTCCTTGTGCGTTTAGAGTCGGTAGAGTGTACCTATAACGCTTGGCAATGTCAAGCTGATATATGCATTCGTAAATCTTCGTCCCTTTTCAACATTTAAGAGGACACTTCTGCGCCAGTCGTTTTTGTCCGCATTTGCAGAGAGGAGGTGCATGCAGTTAGGCTTTGTGTGGGCGACTGCATTCCGCCGGAAGGTCGTTATTCCGTCTGGGGCTGTGGCGGACGCTAATTTTAGTGCCTTCCAGAAGGGTCGTCAACCTCCGCGCTGACGAGGTCACCGCAGGCGAGGCGTGCTTCTCTTGTTTTGGTTCGCCGCGGCTTCTGGCGGAGACAGCCGCCGGCTCGCCGTAAATACTGGAAACCTCCGCCCTGGAGGGGCAACCGTGCCGGCAGGCATATGGCGCTACTGTCAGGCGAGAACGCGGGGCGTAGACTGTGTGATAAAAACTATCTGGACTATTTGTCGACACTTCGCTTTAGGAAAGGTACAGGCACCAGAAAGGCAATTGCGACGTTGCGGTTGAGAATGGAAGCAAGGCTAAAGAAATATTAAGACACGGTCGTAGGATTTGACGACCTGGAAAAACGGTTCGACAGCGTCGCCGTCTCCGTCGGGGAGACATTAAGCATGATGTGATGCAGGCTTGTTCACAGCTGTCAGCGTGCCTTCGATTACTACCACAGGTCCCATGCAAACTCGGAGAATGTTTCCCACCGCATAACGCTGCTCTGATCAGTCTGCGTCCGTGGTGCGCTGCACATTTCGAGCCGCCGTTCACCTCGATGATGGCATTTGTGTAGCAAAAATGTGATTACTCGAAGAGCCGACGCGTTTCCATTAATCGACGGTCGAATTCTGGTGGTACCGTTCTCACTGCAGTCGTAACTCACGATATCGTTAGGTCAACATGGGCATACATAGCGGTGGTCTGCTGCGAATCTCCGTGATCAATAACGTACGATGAAGCGTGAGCTCCAAAACACTTGTGAGTGCACCGGCCCTGTGCTCTTTGGGCTGAGATGCCACAGATCACCATCTATCCTACACTTCTGGCCATTAAAACTGCTACACCAAGAAGAAATGCAGATGATAAACGGGTATTCATTGGACAAATATATTACACTAGAACTGACATGTGATTACATTTTCACGCAATTTGGGTGCGTAGATCCTGAGAAATCAGTATCCAGAACAACCACCTCTGGCCGTAATAACGGCCTTCATACGCCTGGGCATTGAGTCAAACAGAGCTTGGATAGCGTGTACAGGTACAGCTGCCCATTCAACTTCAACACGATACCACAGTTCATCAAGAGTAGTGACGCGTATTGTGACGAGCCAGTTGCTCGGCCGCCATTGACCAGACGTTTTCAATTGGTGATAGATCTGGTGAACGTGTTGGCCAGGGCAGCAGTCGAACATTTTCTGCATCCAGAAAGGCCCGTACAGAACCTGCAACATGCGGTCGTGCATTATCCTGCTGAAATATAGGGTTTCGCAGGGATCGAATGAAGGGTAGAGCCACGGGTCGTAACACATCTGATGCTGTAAACAGAACCTGAATTCATCCGAAAAAATGACGTTTTTCCGCTCGTGCACCCTGATTCCTCGTTGAGTACACCATCGCAGGCGCTCCTGTCTGTGATGCAGCGTCAAGGGCAACCGCATCCATGGTCTCCGTGCTGATAGTCCATGCTGCTGCAAACGTCGTCGAATTGTTCGTGCAGATGGCTGTTGTCTTGCAAACGTCCCCAACTATTGACTCAGGTATCGAGAGGTGGCTGCACGATCCGTTAGAGCCATGCGGATAAGATGCCTGTCATCTCGACTGCTAGTGATACGAGGCCGTTGGGATCCAGCACGGGGTCCCGTATTACCCTCCTGAATCCACCGATTCCATATTCTACTGTCATTGGATCCCGACCGACGCGAGCAGCAATGTCGCGATACGATAAAGCGCAATCGCGATAGGCTACAATCCGACCTTTATCAAAGTCGAAAACGTGATGATACGCATTTCTCATCCTTACACGAGGCATCACAACGTTTCACCAGGCAACGCCGGTCAACTGCTGTTTGTGTTTGAGAAATCGGTTGGAAACTTTCCTCATGTCAGCACGTTGTACGCGTCGCCACCGACGCCTTTGTGTGAATGCTGTGAAAAGCTAATCATTTGCATGTCACAGCATCGCATCTTCTTCCTGTCGGCTAAATTTCGCGTCTGTAGCACGTCATCTTCGTGGTGTAGCAATTTTAATGGAAAGTAGTGTACTTCACAGAGCAGACCCTCTTCGGGGGGTGGGGGGGGGGGGGGGAGGGGAGGAGGTGGGATGTGAATAGAAGACAGATAACGTCCGATGTGTAGTCTCATTAAAGCCAGCGGCAGCAGTAGTTATGAGTTGTCTCTGCTTGTTGCTCTCTTTCAATTACTTTTGTTGGATTTTCTTTCTTTTGACCTTGACGTTCTCCGGAGCCGACGATTTCTGTCTGTCTTTAACAGCGTGCAGATTTCATAACCATAAAGGAATTCACCCCACAAGAACGTCGGAACGAACTGTTTTTGCCCTCAGGTATAAAATGTGTTCTTGAGTAATACTTGTCTTGTTTCACTGATAGCACATTATGTTGTCATAATTCGTCATCTTATGCAAATGAGCTGCCTAATTAACATTTTTCACTATGCTCCGTTTTATTGTCATCATTTTGATATGCTTACTTACTTAATTTCGCTAATGACCTAGCAACAATTGTTACTCCGGTTCTCGTCAAATCTCCGAAGTTAAGCACTGTCGTACTTGGCTAGCACTTGGATGGGTGACCTTCCGGCTCTGCCTAGCGCTGTTGGCAAGCTGGATGCACTCAGTTCTTAAGAGGTGGTTTGAGGAGCTACTAGTAGAGGATGCCGACATGAAAACTTACAATGGCTGCGAGAGCGGTGTGCTGACCACATGCCCCTCCGTGTCCGCATACTGTGATGCGCGTCGGGTGAGGATGACACGGCGGTCGGTTGCTTCCGATGGGCCTTACATGCCTAGTTGAGCTTTTTAACTATCATAATTTCGGATGTTGTGTAGGTGATTATTCCTTCGATATTTCGTGGGTGCTCTTGTAGGGTCCTATCACCCCGTATAACTATAACTAACGAAGTACCATTTGTGAGCAAATAAACTGAGACAGGATGTTCAGCACCAGCACCACAAATATCTCATTCTGCTTTCACGAGGAGTAGCCACTAAATTTTAATTGTCATTTAGATAAAACAAAGATGAAATCGTGTAACTTGATGATGGTTTTCCCCGCATACATCTCCAATTGCAATATATTTTACTCAACAACAAATGACCTCGTAAATAACCTCCTCATGGATCCGAAAATGTCTGCCACGCAACGGTTTCTTATCCTAAAAAAGGGAAAGAAGTCGCTGGATGAGTGAGACAAAATTTGATAGCCAAAACAGCAGCATGTGTGGCTGCAGAAAGAGCTGGAGCGTTGGCATGAAGTGGTCGGCGACCTTCACCAGGTTCAAAATGTCGTACACAATGTGGAAAACTTAATCCTGAATAATATCCACGAGCACTCGCCCTTGAACCGTTCCCACAATTCGTTTTGACAGCCTCCAGTAACCCCGCTAGGAGCTTTCCACAGTATGCTGCTGTGACGGTTTGCCCTTTACGGGCAAGAAACACTCAGTGTCACCTTTCCCGATGACGGTTGTGTAATCGCATTTATCGGCGGTGGTGAATCTATGTTTTTCCACTGCTTACGTTGGTCTTTTGTTCAAAACGGTTCGAATGGCTCTGAGCACTATGGGACTTAACATCTGAGGTCATCAGTCCCCTAGAACTTAGAACTACTTAAACCTAACTAACCTGTGGACATCACACACATCCATGCCCGAGGCAGGATTCGAACCTGCGACCGTAGCAGTCGCGCGGCCCCGGACTGAAGCGTCTAGAACCGCTCAGCCACAGCGGCTGGCTGGTCTTTTGTCTCCAAGTCACAGTGATACAGCACTCGTCCATGGCGACAGGCGGCTAAAAGAGCCATCTGGATTTGCCTGACACAGCTCAAACATTTCTTCTGCTACCTCGGTTCGTCGAGATTATTGAACTGGTATGAGCAGCCGCAGAACCCGGCGGTCGGCGAACTATATAGGGTCTAAAATGTCGTTCATCCCATGACTGTTTTCACTTTTTGCACTGTCGTCTCGAGTGGGATACGTTAGTTTTCGTGTACCGTCTCCTCTACTTTTCTTGCGAGTTCCGGGTCTTCAAAGGGAGAAGACGTGGCACTTTATTCTTCGCCGTTCAGACTGCTTTCTCTACAGTGGAAGCGCCCGCGGTGTCAAAAGATGGTTTAATTTTATTGTACACGACCACCAGCACAGCGTCGATAGTTGTCCATTGTTCCCATTTCCAACGCACAAAACGAACTACAGCGCTTTACCTATGATCTGCAACATTTTTTCTTGGCTTCTCAAGCGGCATGCTGCGGATCTTTGATGCGGGGTTTTCAGTGAGTATCGAGACTGGAGACCTCCAAATAGGTAAGTATTAACTACCGGATGTAACATTATTTTTTGGGGTAATTAGCATATAGAGCTAGGGGAAATACAGATAATGCCTGTATGAAAATTCGAAAGACCTTTGGAGAAAAGAGAAGCAGTTGTATGTATTCAAGAGCTCAGAGAGCAAGCCAATACTAAGCAAAGAAAGGAAAGCTGAAAGGTGGAAGGAATATACGGAGGGCCTACATAAACGGAACAGACTTGAGGACAACATTATATCCTTAGAAAGAGAAGAAGATTTAGGCGAAGAGGAGATCAGAGATATGGTACAGAAAGACGAATTTGACAGAGCACATAAACGCCTAAGTGGAAACAAGGCCCTTGGAACTGACAAAATTCCCCCAGAGCTACTGAGATCACTGAGAGGGAACTACTCCACCTCGTGTACAAGATATACAGGATATTCTGACTTGTAGAGGGGAGTGAGTAGATAATATTTTGAATTGGAATGCATGCACGTCAGTGCTGCAACCGTTTGAAAACGTCTTGGTAATGCGACCGTTTTTGCAAGTAATTGATTGGACGTAACTAAGTACAGCACTTGTTTTACAATTCCACTCATTCATAGCCAAAGAAATTCCTCGTGTACTCATTGACGGGTTCTCTTCAAAGTGATTCATTACGGCTTCTTCCAGTTCGGGTGAGCTGCGTCTCCTTGGAGCACCACATCCACGCCTGCTGACGGTGAAGGTACCCATTCTCGAAACCGTTTGGTAATTGTGGCGACAAGGGTATGCTCGGACATTGTAGAGAACAATCTTGATAAAGGCAATGAGCAGCTCTTCCAATACCGTGAGCTTCGCAGTACAGAAGGATCATGTCGGCGTATTCTGCAAACGTGTACTCAGCCATGTTGCTGTAACACTCACAGACACACGAATGAGGCTCGAACCAGATCAGAGAGGTAGGAAGACGTCAAATGACGTCAGCCGATCCGACTTAATTACCCCTCACCATGACTATCTTGTTGCACGGAAACGGTACGTTTCCGGATGTCGGGTCCCGTTCAAAATATTATGTACTCACTCTCCTCTCTAGAAGTTTGTAATGGTAATTTCCGAACATCCTGTATGAGACACCGAAATACCTTCAGAATTCAGGCCAAATGTACGAGGACATTTCGAAAAGTAAAGATACAATGGCTCGGAGTCCTTAAATAGAACATTTATTTAGATAATGTCAGTTACACCTTACTAACTGGATTATTTGTTATTTTTCGACACAATCACCCCCGTTATCCAAACATTTGTTAAGTCGATGCACAAGCTTTTGTATCCCACAGTCATAGAAGGTTGCCGCCTGTTGTCGGAACCACATTTCAACTTCATCTTTGATATCTTCAGCGTCGTAGAATGATTTTCCACCAAGATGTGACTTCAGGTAGCGGAAGACATGGAAGTCGGTGGGCGCAAGGTCCGGGCTGTATGGCGGATGGTCCAATACGTCCCATTTGAACTGTTTGAGTAGTGCTTTGGTTACGAGCGCTGTGTGAGGCCGAGCGTTGTCATGAAGCAAGCGGACTCCACTAGTCAGCTTTCCCCTGCGTTTGTTTTGAATTGCCCTTTGAAGACGTTTCAAAGTCTGGCAATACGCAGCAGCATTAATTGTCGTTCCGGAAGGCATAAATTCCAACAGGTGAATGCCTTATCTGTCCCAAAAAAGAGAACCCATGATTATCTCCGCTGAAATCGACGTTTTGCATTTCTTGGGTTTTGGTGAATTCGAATGGTGCCATTGCATTGATTGTTGCTTGGATTCAGGTGTACGGTGATAAACCCACGTCTTGTCACCTGTCACAATGTGATCAAGGAACTCATCACCTGCTTCAGCATAGTGTGTGAGGAAGTCGAGTGCAAAGCCCATCCTTTTCTTTTTGTGTTCTTCCGTTAACAGTTTTGGAACCCAGCGCGCACGCAATTTCCTGTACCCTAACTTGAGAGTCACAACGTCATAAAGAGTTGTGATTGACACGTCCGATATGATATGAAGCAATTCTTTCTATGTGAGACGTCTATTCGTACGAATTGCTTCCTCCGTTCTCCGCAGAAGGGCATCAGAGATAATAGATGGCCGACCTGTTCTTTGTTCGTCATGAACATCGGTCCTACCTTCAGAGAAGTGACACCATTTCGTTACATTTTGTCGATTCATAATGTTCCCATAAGCAGAAACAATTTCTTTGTGAATATCCGCTACTCGTTGACCTTTTGCATGAAGAAAACGTATGACGGAGCGCACTTCGCATTTGGCGGGATTCTGAATCGGCGCAGCCATTTTAAACACGACCTACTCCAACCAGAAGCAACGTCCAACAACCTGACGACCGCGAGGAGAAAGCTAACGGTTCAAGGTTAACACAAGTGTTGCCAACTTGCTCGCCAAAACTCTTCTGTTCCTCTGGCGTACGGTGTATCTTTACTTTCCGAAATACCCTGGTAATAATTCCAATTCAAAAGAAGACAGGTGATGAGTGGTGCGAATACAACCGAAACATCAATTTAATAAGTCATGATGGCAAAGTATTGACGTGAATAGTTCACAGAAGAGTGGAAATGGTATCAGTTTATGTTCTGGAGAAAGTGATATTGACCCTTAGACTTATCATAGAAGTTAGGTTGCGATCCGGGGAGCTGGGGTAGGCTCGCGAACGGCAGGCTGAGCACGGAGTGTGGGTGAATGGTCCAGTTCACGCCCGAAGGCGTCAGTGGCACACATATTTTTGCAATTACATTTATTTCTAGAGTAAAATGTACAGTAATGTGTAAGTGTCTTCAGAGCTGCGGCCGTGCGTAAACGCGTGTGCCACGAAGAAGTGCTGATGGCTGATCAGCGAGACGTGACGTGACGCCCGTACGTCAGAGCCACGGCCGCGTTCTTGCTGGTGGCAGCGGTGGGAAGAGGAGGCGTCGCCTGCCAGACGTTTCGCGAGACAGCGCAGCTTCCACCTCAGTGCACTCACAGACAGCTCGTCGCGCGCTCAGGTACAGCCTGCCAACTGTGGTCCAGAATGTTGGCTGTCGTGAAGACTAGAGCCTGGCCCTCCGTCATAGATCGACCAAGACTACAGCCGATACTCACGAGTCAGCTATGAGGCTGCACGAACGCGCCACGCCTGATCGATGTGGAGATGGTAGCTTGCGGATCGTCTGCGTTAACCCTTAGTGGAGGAGGGCTGGCTGCAGGCCACTCTTCTCATCTGCCATGACCTGGTGGACACCTATGGCAGACTACAGTTCTGGCATGCGTAGCGTTGGTTCCGTTTAAGTGATGAAGTCACCAAGCAGATCTGCTGAGCAAGCAGGCCATCGTCGATCAAACTGAGATGGTTCACTGAAACTCACAAGGGAACCTCCCCATCGCACCCCCCCTCCCCCCCCCCCCAGATTTAGTTATAAGCTGGCACAGTGGATAGGCCTTGAAAAACTGAACACAGATCAATCGAGAAAACAGGAAGAAGTTGTGTGGAACTATGAAAAAAATAAGCAAAATATAGAAACTGAGTAGTCCATGCGTATCATAGGCAACATCAAGGATTGTCCGAGTTGAAGAGCGCCGCGGTCCTGTGGCTAGCGTCAGCAGCTGTGGAGTGAGAGATCGTTGGTTCTAGTCTTCCTTCGAGGGAAAAATCTAATTTTTTTTTATTTTCAGACGATTATTATCTATCCGTCCGTCCGTACGATGCGAGGTAAACTGCGCCCTAGTATCGGGCAAGGTAGAAGAATCTTTTTACCCATTCGCCAAGTGTACAAGTTAGGTGGGTCGACAACGTATTACTGTCATGTGACGCACATGGCGTCGCCAGTGTCGTATAGAATGTATCAGACGTGTTTTCTTGTTGAGGAATCGGTTGACCTATGACCTTGCGATCAAATTTTTTCGTTTCCCATTGGAGAGGCACGTCCTTTCGTCTACTAATCGCATGGTTTTGCGATGCGGTCGCAAAACACAGACGCTAAACTTATTACAGTGAACAGAGACGTCAATGAACAAACGGACAGATAATAACTTTGCGAAAATAAAGAAAAAAATTTTTACTCGAGGGAAAATTTGAACCTAGGATCTCTCGCTCCGCAGCTGCTCGCGCTAACCACGGGACCAAAGCGCTCCTAAGCCAATGCTGTCCTTGATGTTGCCTATGTTGTGCATGGACTTCTCAGTTTGTATATTTTGCTTATTTTTTTCATAGTTCCACACAACTTCTTCCTGTTTTCTCGATTGATCTGTGTTCAGTTTTTCAAGGCCTATCCACTATGCCAACTTATAACTAAATCTGAGGGGGGTGCGATGGGGAGGTTCCCTTGTCAGTAGACTGTTATTCACTCTGGTTCTAGCGACATGGACAGAATGCTGAACAGGCAAAGAGTCACTGATAAGGTTGACATGGTTTCACTGAAACATAGTAGACTGTTATTCATTCTGGTTCTAGCGATGTGGACAGAATACTGAACAGGCAGACCATCAGTGATTGGGTTGACATGGTTTCATTGAAATCTAGTGAACTGTTATTCTCTCTGGTTCTAATGATGCGCAGAGAATACAGAACAGGTAGATCATAATTGATTAGGTTGATGTCATTTCACTGAAACTCAGTAGACTGTCATTCTCTCAGGTTCTAGCGACATGGAAAGAGTGCTGAATAGGCAGATAATCATTGATTACATTGATGTGGTTTCACTGAAACTCATTAGACTGTTATCCACTCTGGTTCTAGCGGTGTGGGCAGAATACTGAACAGGCAGACCATCAGTGATTGGGTTGACATGGTTTCATTGAAATCCAGTAGACTGTAATTCCCTCTGGTTCTAGTGACGTGCAAAGAATGCTGAACAGGTAGATCATGATTGATTAGGTTGATGTCATTTCACTGAAACTCATTAGATTGCCATTCTCTCTGGTTCTAACGAGATAGACAGAATGCTGAACAAGCAAAGAGTCACTGATTAGGTTGACACGGTTCCACTGAAACGCAGTAGACTGTAATTCACTCTGGTTCTAGCGATATGGACAGTACACTGAACAGACAGAACTCAGTAGACTGTCATTCTCTCTGGCTCTAGTGACATGGAAGGAATGCTCAACAGGCATCACAGGTAAAGTTCAGATGGATTCCACGAAAAACATTTGGACCACCAATCAATTGCTGTTTATTAAACTGCCCAGCCAAGTCAATATCAATCACCTTCAAACTGCGATAGGAATAATCATTGATTAGGTTGATGTTATTTCGCTGTAACTCAGTAGACTGGTATTCCCTCTGGTTCTAGAGACATGGACAGAACGACAGCACGACTGAATGTGTCTGTCAGGTCTGAAAACGTCGTTCTTTAAAGGGCTGAACCTGCGCCTGTGATGTGGTGGCTCTGCATGTATGCATGCATTGGCCCTCTTTCATCAGACACATCAGAGCTCCTTGCCTCGCTGTGGTAATTCAGTACTTTTTCTGGGTGGAACTCGTATCCAGCTCCCTGCGTCTGATTTTGCACTGGCGCTTGAGCAGTGTAGTTACTTAGTGTTACCTCACAGCGTCTTGCTGCGTAACAGATAATATTTGTGTTTTTGCCTCCCTCACTCTGAAATTGTGTGGCACGCTCTGCCTCTTTCTCTGGCCCTTGTTACCTTGGTGATACTATTTATTGATATTCCGACTGACACACCGGTCCAAACCTAACCTTCTCTTATTTGAGCTCACCTGATAGAATTAAATAAAAAAAACCAAACATGTGCGTCGTCCGCTGTGACCGAGCGATACTAGGCGCTTCAGTCCTGAATAGCGCTGCTGCTACGGTCGCAGGTTCGAATCCTGCCTCGGGCATGGTTGTGTGTGATGTCCTTAGGTTAGTTAGGTTTAAGTAGTTCTAAGTCTAGGGGACTGATGACCTCAGATGTTAAGTCCCATAGTGCTTAGAGCCGTTAGAACCATTTTTTCAAACATGTGCAATAAAATTATTCTGCTACGCAACAGTTTATAGGATTATAAATTTAGAGGAAGCTTTTGACAGTGTGGACTGGACTGGACTCTTTGAAATTTCAAAGCTAATAAGGATGAAATACAAGGACCAAAAGATTATTTTCAACTTATACAAAAGACAGACTAGTGTTGCAAGAGCCAAAAGACATGAAAGGGGATCGACTGTTGAGAAGGAAGTGGGACAGGCCTGCAGACTATCCCCAATGTTATTCGATCTGTACACTGAGCAAACTGTGAAAGAAACCAAGAAACAGGTTTAAAGTGGAACTGAAATTTAGGGATTAAAAAAAAGTCTTGCGGTTTGCCGATGACACCGTACTTGGAGAAGCAGATGAGTGTAATGGACAGTGTGTCGTAAAGTGATTATAATATGAAACTCAGTGAAAGTAAATGAAGTGAATTCTAATGCAGTCGAAGTAATGTTAACTCATTCTTCTGTCGCTTCTTCGAAGAAAAAAAAAATGAAAATCAGAATACTGTATAAGTTGTATAGAAATTAATTTGTTTAATTAATCATTGTAAAGTCAGTTCAAGTCTCATGTAGGACTTGCAAGTCGAAACCTGTTAACTAATTCAGTTAATTTCTCTCGAACATACGCAACATTGTACACTACTGGCCATTAAAATTGCTACACCAAGAAGAAATGAAGATGATAAACAGGCATTCATTGGACAAATATATTATACCAGAACTGACATGTCATTACATTTTCACGCAATTTGGGTGCATAGATCCTGAGAAATCAATATCCAGAACAACCACCTTTGGCCGTAATAACGGCCTTGATACGCCTGGGCATTGAGTCAAACTGAGCTTGGATGGGAGTGTACAGGTACAGCTGCCCATGCAGCTTCAAGACGATACCACAGTTCATCAAGAGTAGTGACTGGCGTATTGTGACGAGCCAGTTGCTCGGCCACCATTGACCAGACGTTTCCAGTTGGTGAGTGATCTGGAGAATGTGCTGGCCAGGGCAGCAGTCGAACATTTTCTGTATCCAGAAATGCCCGTACAGGACCTGCAACATTCGGTCGTGCATTATCCTGCTGAAATGTAGGGTTTCGCAGGTATCGAATGAAGGGTAGCGCCACGGGTCGTAACACATCTGAAATGTAACGTCCACTGTTCAAAGTGCCGTCAGTGTGAACAAGAGGTGACCGAGACGTGTAACCAATGGCACCCCATACCATCACACTGGTGATACGCCAGTATGGCGAGGACGAATACACGCTTCCAATGTGCGTTCACCGCCATGTCGCCAAACACGGATGCGATCATCATGATGCTGTAAACAGAACCTGGATTCATCCGAAAAAATGACGTTTTGCCATTCGTGCACCCAGGTTCGTCGTTGAGTACACCATCGCAGGCGCTCCTGTCTGTGATGCAGCGTCAAGGGTAACCGCAACCATGGTCTCCGAGCTGATAGTCCATGCTCTTGAAAACGTCGTCGAACTGTTCGTGCAGATGGTTGTTGTCTTGCAAACGTCCCCATCTGTTGATTCAGGGATCGAGACGTGGCTGCACGATCCGTTACAGCCATGCGGATAAGATGCCTGTCATCTCGACTGCTAGTGATACGAGGCCATTGGGATCCAGCACGTCGTTCCGTATTACCCTCCCGAACCCACCGATTCCATATTCTACTAACAGTCATTGGATCTCGACCAACGCGAGCAGCAATGTCGCGACACGATCAACCGCAATCGCGATAGGCTACGATCCGACCTTTATCAAAGTCGGAAACATGATGGTACGTATTTCTCCTCCTTACACGAGGCATCACAACAACGTTTCACCAGGCAACGCCGGTCAACTGCTGTTTGCGTATGAGAAATCGGTTGGAAACTTTCCTCGTGTCAGCATGTTGTAGGTCTCGCCACTGGCGCCAACCTTGTGTGAATGCTCTGAAAAGCTAATCATTTGTACATTACAGCGTCTGTAGCACGTCATCTTCATGGTGCAGCAATTTTAATGGGCAGTAGTGTAGTTTTCATTTATTAGTCGATGAAAATCAGGCTATGCTTTGAGAATTATACTAGGATATGAGACAGGATGTCATTCGCGTAAGTCACACTGGTCACAGTGCCCTCGACAAGCACCAACTACCATTTGTGGTTGTACCCAAAAGCATCTCACACCACATGGCCTTGAGTTGGCGCTGCACGTCTTTTGCGTATGTGGTCACTGTGATGCCGCTGCCCCTGCATGCGGCGCACCAAAATGCGGTCATCAATTGCCAACAGATACAGCCTGGATTCGTCCGGAAACACTACCTGATGGCAGTCCTGTCCCCAGTGATATCGTTCCATACACCACTGCCGTCTGTCACACACTCGTCAAAGGTAAGCGGAAAAGTGGACGGCGCGCACGTAACAGATGCCGTAATAAACAGCAACCGACTGTCACTCCTGATAGTGTACGATGTGTCACACTGTTCCACTGTTACGCCAGAGCCGAGGAGAAAGCAGATCTGTCCTGCAATGCCATTTGTATGAGATATCGATCTTTTCGGCGCCTGGCCTGGTTAGTGGGACCTGACCCATCTCGTCGGGGCCGGCCGCGGTGGCCGAGGTGTTCCGGGCGCTTCAGTCGGTCGCAGGTTCGAATCCTGCCTCGGGCATGGATGTGTGTGATCTCCTTAGGGTAGTCAGGTTTAAGTAGTCCTAAGTCTAGGGGACTGATGATCTCAGATGTTAAGTCCCATAGTGCTCAGAGCCATTTGATCCATCTCGTCGTGCTCTACGGTCTTGCATGAACCATTCTGCACTCGGCCATTGCACTGCCGACACACTTCGTTCCACACGAGAATCTGTTTCCTGGATGGATGCGTCACATTCTCTCACGCCAATAATGAACCCTCTTTCAGACTCACTGATTTGACGGTACGTTTAGCGCATTCGTCTGCGAGGCAGCCTGCACGACTGCTCATGTCACACTGTTCCACTGCCTTCGGTTTATAGCGACAACGAGAGCCGCAGGCACATTTTACCATAGGTGGTGTTGACCTGTACATATCCTGTGAATATAAATGTCCTACTTCTAGTCGTTCAGACTGTTCCGTTTCTGCTTTCCTTTTTTTTCTGAAGGTGAGTGCAGTTCGTGGTAGTTACACAGATATGAAGAGGCTTGTTCACGATAGACTAGCATGGAGACCTGCATCAAACGAGAATGAAATTTTCACTCTGCAACGGAGTGTGCGCTGATATGAAACTTCCTGGCAGATTAAAACTGTGTGCCGGACCGAGACTCGAACCCGGGACCTTTGCGTTTCGCGGGCTAGTGCTCCACCAACTGAGTTACCCAAGCACGACTCACGCCCCATCCTCATAGCGTTACTTCTGCCAGTACTTCGTCTCCTCCCTTCCAAACTTTACAGAAGCTTCTGTTAAGTTTGGAAGTCACTTCTGCCAGTACTTCGTCTCGTCCCTTCCAAACTTTACAGAAGCTTCTGTAAAGTTTGGAAGTCACGAGGTACTGGCAGAAGTAACGCTGCGAGGATGGGGCGTGAGTCGTGCTTGGGTAGCTCAGTTGGTAGAACACTAGCCCGCGAAACGCAAAGGTCCCGAGTTCGAGTCTCGGTCCGGCACTTAGCTTTAATCTGCATCAAACGAGTCTTCGGACTGACGACCACAGACCAGCCACAATAATTACGACTTTACCCCCGCTCAGTAGCTGGCAGAATCACAGTCACTTGCCGCTGGACGAGGCCGAGTGTGTGACCGGTGCACGGGCGGTTCTAGCAGATGGCTGGTGGCCGCGGCGAGGACGACCTTGTCGCGCCCTGGAGGGCGGCACGCGACGCCTCCGCGGGGCAGACGCCTGTGGCGCAAACAGCGTCGCGACGACCGGCCGCGTCGCGCTTACCCAACGGCGTGACGCAACGGCGCGCCGCCAGCGGTCACCGCGTCGAGGACGACGCCTCAAGGTGACGACCGCGGCTGCCGTTGCACTCCTGCTGGTCCTCCCCTCACTACTAGCTTAGGGTCGGCTACACTCCGTACGGCTGTATATCCTTTCACAGTCATTGATTAGTGTCTATATCTACATCTGCATTCATACTCCGCAAGTTACCTTACTGTAGAAAGTGTGAATGCCGTCCGTTAGAAAATGTCTTTCGAATCATTTAACATCACGTGAGATGTCAGTCGTTGGCAGAGTGTGAAGACATACAGTGCAAGGGTTTTGTCTGTTACGAATGCCATGGACATTATAACGTCTACAGGCTGTGCCAGAGGGAACGGCGAGTACTGAGGGCTAAGACAAGAACACTCATTAGTAGCAAAAGACTTATGGTCGGTTCTTTTATTCCGGATGGTTTCCGAGACAGAATACGTTCGTAATAAAAATGGGTGACCCATAATTGAACCCTGTGCGACTCCGTTTATCATTTCTCCCCAGTAGAACTGAATGGCAACCAAACTGTCAGGTTGGCCGAGAGCGCTAATGCGCTGCTTCCTGGATTCGGGTAGGTGCGCCAGTCCTGGATCGAATCCGCCCAGCGGATTAATGGTTGGTTCAAATGGCTCTGAGCACTATGGGACTCAACTGCTGAGGCCATTAGTCCCCTAGAACTTAGAACTAGTTAAACCTAACTAACCTAAGGACATCATAAACATCCATGCCCGAGGCAGGATTCGAACCTGCGACCGTAGCGGTCTTGCGGTTCCAGATTGCAGCGCCTTTAACCGCACGGCCACTTCGGCCGGCAGTGGATTAATGACGGAGGTCGGTGTGCCAGCCAGCTGAAGGTGGTTTTTAGGCTGTTTTCCACATCCCACTAGGTCAATACTGGGCTGGTCCCGACGTCCCGTCTTGCAGACATCTGAAAACATTCACACTATTCCATGGATTACACTAGATGCAGACAGTTGGGGTACACTCATTCCGTCTCCGCGGGCACGGGGTGGCAGCAGGAAGCGCATCTGGCCACCTGTTACATTACCCTTGCCAAATCCGCTTAACCATGCCGATCCTGTGAAACTGCGGGACCAAGACACCAAGAAGAAGAACTGAATGGCCACCAAGATTGCCAGACCATATACCATTAGATTTTTGTTTATATCGTTGGATCAAGTCTGTAGTGTACAAACTAAAAATAAATACGTTAGATGAACTGCATAATCGCATCAGCGATGCTGGTACCCTCATCTGCGAAAATGCAGAGGCACTCAGACAAGCAAAACATGTTCTCCCAAAAGCGCGCAAACGCACTGAATGTGACGGTAGGATATTCCAACATTTATTTTGAACCGTAGAACAGCTATAATGTGACGTTAGTGATAGTGTTCAGAGGCGGATGGCTGATTTTATGGAGAAAACCACAGTGAAGAGCCAAAGAAATTAGTACACCTGTGTAATATCGCATAGGGCCCCCTAGAGAACACAGAAGTGCTGCAACACGACGTGGCATGGACTCGACTAATGTTTGAAGTAGTGATGGAGGGAATTGATACCATGAATCCTGCAGGGCTGTCCATAAATCCGTAAGAGTACGAGGGGCTGGAGATCTCTCCTAAACAGCACGTTATAAGGCATCCCAGATATGATCAATGATGTAGACGTCTGGGGAGTATGGCGGCCAGCGGAACTGTTTGAACTCACAAGTTCCTGGAGCCATTATATGGCAATTCTGCACCTGTGGTGTGCCTCCACTAGCTTCAACAGTCTCCTGCTGACATGCAGGGTCCATGGGTCATGAGGTTTGTCTCTATCCCATACACGTTCATCCGATGGATACAATTTGAAAGAGACTCGTCCGATGTCGGGGTCGACGGGCCCAGTCGAGGCATAGAGCTTTCTATCATGCAGTCATCAAGGCTACAAGAGTGGGCCTTTGGCTCCGAAAGCCCATATCCATTACGTTTCATTGATTAGTTCGCACACTGACATTTGTTGATGACCCGGGACTGAAATCTGCAGCTATTTGCAGAATGTTTGCATTTCTGTCAAGTTGCAAGATTCTCTTCAATCGTCACTTGTCCCGTTCTTGCAGGATCTTTATCCGGCCGCAGTGATTTCGGAGATCTGATGTATTGGCGGATTCCTGATATTCATGGTACAATCTTGAAATGGGTGTACTGCAAATTCCCCACTTTATGACTACCGCGGAGATGCTGCATCCCATTGCTCTTGCGGCGACTGAACACTACGTTCAAACTCACTTAAATCTTGATAACGTGGCATTGTAGCAGCAGACACTTGTTGTCTTATACAGGCGTTGCCGACCGCAGCACCGGATTCCGCCTGGTTACAAATCTCTGCATTTGAATACGCGTACCTATACCAGTTTCTTTGGCGCTTCAGTGTAGCATTGCATGAGGAGTGTTGGCTGGTTGGGATCAGAGTGGAAGGTCTAAACCAGAGACTCAAACGACTATCCGACGATATCGGATGCGAATTTGTCGATTATATCGGGTGGAGAGTTGTAGTGTTCACCTCAATAGGTCAGGCTCGCAATATACACAGGAGGCGGCTACTTGGACATCAGAGTACGTGTGGTGTGCACATGGAGTTCTTTTTTTTTTTTTTTTTTTTGCCTTAACTGTCTAGCAAAATCGAAGTTACATCACTCATAGACAGGATATAGAAAAGGCTAATACTAAATTAGGACTGCAGGAGCATTCAAGGAAAGGTCCCAGAATTAGTACGGCTTACTAAAGGTATATTAGGAACAGAAAGTTGGTTGAAACCAAAGTCAACAGCTACGAAATCTCAAGTTCAGATAGCAATATTTTTGGTAAGGATACGTTAGTCGAAAGTGGTGGCGGTGTATTTATTGCAGTAAAGAATTGAATAACATGTAGCGAGGATACCACAGATTCTAAATGTGAATTAGTCTGGGTCAAGATAAGCTCAAAGGTCGTTCAAGAATGGGATGCCTTTATAGATCGCCAGGGTCCGGAGGTGTAGCGATACAGCACTTCAGAGAGAACTTTCGTAACATCGTTAGTAATTTTTCCACTCATGCCGTTGTAATAGTGGATGACTTCAGAGTTATGCTGTCAAAACTGGTGCCAGAGACAGGGATTTGTTTGAGATTATTGCAATTGTCTTGTCCGAAAATCACTTTGACCAGATAATTAGAGAACCAAATCGTGTAGCTAATGTCTTTGGGCTACTAGCAACAAACAGACCTGATCTTATTGAATCAATTAACTTAGGGGAACGTATCAGTGATCATAAGGCTATGGTAGTAACTATGACCACGGGTTTCACAAGGAGTCTTAAGAGAGGAAGGAAAATATTTTTATTTAGCAAGAGTGAGTAATCAGCATCATACAGAGTATTCAATGCTGAGACTCGAGATGTGGATCACAAACGGGAAAATTTCAAAACCATCGTTCAATATGCCTTAGACAAGTATGTTCCGAGCAAGGTCTTAATGGCTGGGAAAAACCCACCGTTGTTTCATAGCTGTGTTAGAAAACTGCTCTGTAAACAAAAAGAGCTTCATCTCAAATTCAAGAGAAGACAAAACCTAACTAACAAATAAAAGCTGAAAGAAGCGAAAACGAGCGTAAAGAGAGCAATGAGAGAAGCTTTCAATGACTTTGAAAGTAAAATTTTGTCAACCGATCTGAATAAAAACCTTAAGAGGTTTTGGTCTTAGGTGAAATCAATAAGCAGTTAGAAATTCTCTTTTCATTCACTCAGTAACCACAATGGCACCGAAACTAAAGATACAGAGATAAGGCCGAAATATTGGATTCGGTCTTCCACAATTCGCCACGGAAAGTCGCAACTCGGTCCCTTCATTTCAATCATCGTACGAACGTCGAAATGACAGATAACCGATCGTGGAACAGAAAAGCAACTACAATCGCTCAGTAGTATGAAAGCATCAGGACAGATGTGATACCTGTAAAGATTACGCGAGAGAACTTGCTTGCCTCCTAGCAGCAGTATATCGTAGATCGCTTGAGCAACGAAGGGTACCAAGCGACTCGAGAAAGGCACAACTCATTTCCGTTACCAAGAAGGATGCACTTAATTATAGACCTACATCGCTGGCGTAAATCTGCTGTAGAATTATGGAACATATTTTATGTTCAAGAGTTATGACTTCACGGAGAATGATAATTTCATCTATAACATTGTTTCTGCAAACATAGGTCTTGCGAAACTCATCTCGCTCAGTTCTCATATGAGATCCACAGCGCTGTAGAGAACAGCGGTCATGCTGATGCTGTGTTACTTAACTTTAGGAAGGCGTTTGACGCCGTCCCGCACTGCCGATTGGTGAAAAAAATACGATCTTACGAGCTTCAGACCACATTTGCGACAGGATTCTAGATCTCCTTCCAGGTAGAACTCAACATGTCGCTCTTAACTGAAAAAAATCGACAGATATAAATATCGCGCACGCATTTACTAACTTCATGTTAGTAAATTGATAAATATAATTTCCAGAGTACCCCAAGAAAGTGGGACAGGAGCGTTATTGTGTACAGCGTATATTAATAAACTCGCAGTAAGCGTCGGAGTCTCATTAAGGCTGCTCGCGGATGATACAATTGTCTATAAGAAAGCAGCAACGCCAGAGGACAGTATCGATTTGCAGAACGGCCTCTAGAGGATTGATGAATTGTGCAGTCTCTGGCAGTTGACCCTGAACGTAAGAAAATGTAACATATTGCTCATACAAAGGAAAAGAAATCCACTACTGTACAACTAAACTACTGATGATCAATTGCTGGAAACATTATCTACAGTAAAATATCCATGAGTAACTCTGCAGAGCGACCTTAGGTGAAATGAGCACATGAAACAAATATTAGAAAAAGCAAATGCCAGGCTGAAAGTCTTTCGAAGAATCTTAAGGAAATGTGACTCATCCAAGAAGGAAATGGCTTACAAGGCACTTCTTCAGCCTATTCTTGAGTACTGTTCATCAGATTGGGATCCTTACCAGATAGCAGTGATAAAAGAGGCAGAGAAGATCCAACCAAGGGCGGTGCGTTACCGGAATCCCCAAAAGACTGCTATACCGTAACCAGACGCTACAAGAGAGGAGAGCTTTACAACTGAAATGTCGAGAGAGTACTTTCCAGGAAAAGTCGAACAACGTATTGCTTCCTCCTACATACATCGGGTGAAGTGACCATGACAAAAAAGTCGTGAAGTTAGCGTTAATACAGAGACTTACCGATAATCATTCTTCCCACGCACCATTGATGACTGCAACAGGGAATGGAGGATCAGTTAGTGGTACCAAAAGTACTCTTCGCTACACACTATTATGTGGCTTGCGGAATGTCATGTAGGTGTTGATGTAGAACGTGTTACAAATAAGTTTCTTCGATTTATATTTTATAAAACGCGTGTTATAATGTTTGCGAACTGTTGCACATATGTACATGTGTAACGTGATAATGTATTGAGTCATACAGAAAATTAATAACAAAGTATTTTAAACGCTTTCTGACTCAGAAATTATTCGGAATAGAGCGAATGAAGTTTTTTCTTGAAATAATCGTTCCTATCACATTCCTGAATGTTGGTTATCCCTCATTGGATTCCCGATGTATCCTATACTTTGGAGGACTAGCTATCTGACCAGTCCGGTGACAGCACAGCAGAGCCTGAACAGCATGCCCAAGTAGACAACTGGACAAAGCTCACTTGCATTTCCAGGAGTGCTGGGGTCAGATGCATCAGGAGGGTGTTGCCTGTATTATTTCGATGGCTTCGTCTGCTGTATCACTCCAATGGCATTTTCTATGGTGAACATACAGGCGTTTATCATGAGATTGGGGCTTGTGCTAGGCCAGGTACACGGCACTATTCATGAGATACTCCTTTGACCACACTGCGTCAGGCCTGCTGGTCTGCTGTCGTCACTGCCAGCCACACAGCATTGATATGATGTCAGGCATGCTGGTCTGAGTTGCCACTGGTGGCCAAATGACACTAGGCTTGACGCTCTGCTGTGGCTGCCAGCAGCCACACAGCAGTCAGTGTGTTAAGATTATACTGGGTTCTTTCTATAAATTCAGATGCTTAGTGGAATTTCTCCCCACTTGGTATATTATGGGAAAAATGTAACCTTGTGTATTGGATAATAATTAGCCATTGTTCCAAATTTTTTTCTTCTGTTAGTTTGATCTCACAATAATTTCTGAAATTACCATGTTTTCCTGCAAGCTTCCCATGTACCAAAGTATTCTTACTGAAATCGGTAGCTGATTTGATACTTTCTGTCTTCAGCAGAATAGTTTTCCAAATAAACTGCCATCTGGAAAACTATTTTCAAATACTCTGCATGCAGAGTATCTGTTACTGACAACTTCGAGAATTCCTGCTGATCATGAATATGTTCGAAGTGATATTTGTACTTCATAATCATCAGTAATAGGTATTAGACCAAGGCTTAACAATTCGCCGATTTCGAACGTGAGCATTCACATCTGCTCAAATTCTTGCTCATGAGGGCACCAGATCTGGCATGGTGGGAAGTGAGGGGGAACACACAGCGACACGCAAAAGCGCCAACTGTGAAATAGGTGAATGTAAGTTTTGACAACGGTGCTATCCAACAGAAACAATGGCGAGTGAGCAACTTGTAACACCGACAGCTTTTCTATACACTCTAAGAAAAAGGAAAAAAGAAGCACTCCTAGGTAATTATCGGTTTCAGACGAAAATTGGTTGACGTAATGTACATGTACAGATAAACAAATGATTACAATTTCAGAAAAATTGGGTAATTTATTAAAGAAAATAGCTTCACAATTGAGCAATTCTGCAAAGTGTTGGTCCACCTCTAGTCCTTACGCAAACAGTTATTTGGCTTGGCACTGATGGACAGAGTTTTTTGAGGGCCGCGTTTGACCGCCAAACTCCCGGGAGCGTTCGTGAGCACATGATTCTCCATTCTAAACTGGGGAGAGATCCGGTCACCTTGCTCGCCAAGGGTTTGGAAGCACCAAGACAAGCAGTAGGACCTCTCTCCATGTGCGTGTGGGCATCATCGTGCTGAAACTTAAACCCAGAACAGCTTGCCGTGAAGGACAACAGAACATGGCGTAGATTATCGACGACGTACCGTTGTGCTGAAAGGGTGCCGCGGATGGCATTACCGCTATGAAATGAAATGGCATCCCAGACCATCACTCTAATCGTTGTAGGGTCGTATGGCGGGCGACAGTGAGACTGATATCCCAGCGCTGTTGGGGGTGTATTCCGACAAGTCTCTGATGGTCACTGGAGCTCAGTTCGCAGCAGGCCTCTTCATTGGAGACAATTCTGCTCCACTCAGTGCTGTACCAGGCCAAAGAGGTGGTGCGTCGTTTCTCTTGTCTTAGATTTTATAACACTCGTCTAGCCATTAATTCTTTTCACCTACAAATTTCAGACAGTCTGACGTGATGGTTTGTGTGACTGTGCAATGTGTAAATACCCAATCATGACAGAAGATAATGTTTGAAGAGATTCAGCGACTTAAGATGCGTTTTAGGGCTACATGTAGTGCGACGGAAGACCAGGTTATAGATCCGTTTCAAAAACCCTTTTAAGCGTGACCAACGTAGTTGTGATACGCATTAGCTGATCCAGGGTTAGATTCCTGCGGAGCAGGTGTCACAATTTGTTACTATCTCTCTCTCTCTCTCTCTCTCTGTCTGTCACTCCTTCTCCACCCACCCCACCCCCACCCCACCCCCACCCCATCCCCACCCCACTTGCAAGGTACAATTGTTTATCATCCCAGTTTTAACTTTGAAAATAGGCCTACGATGTCAATAAGAATAACAGTGAATAAATGAAATATTTTAATGTTATAATAAGACATCATTTGATTGTAAAAAAATTGTGGTGTCACCGCCAGACACCACACTTGCTAGGTGGTAGCCTTTAAATCCGTTAGTATACGTCGGACCCGCGTGTCGCCACTGTCAGTGATTGCAGACCGAGCGCCGCCACACGGCAGGTCTAGAGAGACTTACTAGCACTCGCCCCAGTTGTACAGCAGACTTTGCTAGCGATGCTACACTGACAAATACGCTCTCATTTGCCGAGACGATAGTTAGCATAGCCTTCAGCTACGTCATTTGCTACGACCTAGCAAGGTGCCATAGCATTTGATAATTAATATTGTGAAGCTTGTACAGTAACGAGAGATGTACACCAATTGTGGATTAAAGTTAAGTATTCCAACAGCTACGTACTTTATTTGCGAGACTCAAATCCTTTAACTGTTCCAGACCTCACGCCAATCTGCGTGAGCTTAAAAGCGTGCATTTCGGCCTCCTCTAGCAACACGGTGTTGGCTCTTCAGCCAACATTTCAAAAATATATAAAATGTTTTAATGCTGTAACAGCAGTAAATAATAATTTATTCACATCAATGCTTAGTACATCGATTGAGCAAAACGTCCAAGAAATTGCGCGAAAAGTATGTAACAGATCACACGCCCATCCAAGTGAGCAAGTCCTCACTCAAGCAACCGTAAAGTGTCCTGTGTTAAACTTGTCTTGCAATTTCTTGAACTGCTTGCCATTTTCAAATCATTTCATTCTCCAAGAGTTAGATGCGAAAATTTGCAGTGAGACACGTAAAAATATGAACGCTTATACTAAAAGTGCGTTTTTTGAGTGGAGGACGGGCTCATAACTCTCATAACAACCTTCTCGCCTTGGATCTGTTGCAAGCATCAACACACCATCATATCAAAACGAACTGTTTCAAAATCACGATCTCAGATGAATTAATAAGGCTAGACGTTAGTTCCACAAAGACTTTTCAAGACGCTTACTGTAGTTTTCTCGATGGTTGTGCTGTGCATCTGTACAACTCTGTATCAAATGGTTCAGAGACTTATAACGATAGCAGGCACAAGTTATCTCATGTGTAGTACGACAGACAAATGGATGTTTCTTTTTCAGGGTATGTGGTATCACATCGCGGTGCCTGCGGCATGTATCAGTACAGCACAATATCAAAAAGTGATACTTGAATATCTGCAGAGACCCCAGATGCCTCTTACTTCATGAAGGATATGACAATCGTTCAGGTTGCGACATTACGCATCCTTACGTAAGTGTATTTGTGTTGTTAATAGCCAGGTATTAACGTACCCATTCAGGAACGAAACTGATTTCGTTTCTGTGAATGGTTCTTACATAGAGTGGGAATGCTGAGCAGCCAGCGATACTCCGAATTGTCAAGGGGTGCCAGCACATCAGTTCAAAACACCCGAAAAATTACAAAAAAATGCATTTCGGACAATACCAAAGTTAATACAGGGGAATTGTGAAATAATTTTCACTAAAACCGAATTATCTTACGGTGTTCCTCGACAGTCATTGCGTAAAAGCAAAGCGAATGAGAAGCTGATTTTCATCAGCCGCAAACGATCAAAGTGCCACTTGCTTATGAGCGGCTTTGAACTACCGATGTATGAAGGTCCAGGCTAAAGCTGACTTCAAAAATACATTTCAGCTGCATTTCCTACAGTTGCAGTACAAGTCACACAAGTGCAAAATGCTTGAAAACATTAAGCTGCCCACACGAAAGTCATCTAAGTCTGACACCAACACAGTGTTGCGAAAATTAAAGTACAAACCAGAGAAAAACTATTTTACATCTGCGGCAAGTTTTTAAGAAGTGACACTAAATTCCCCGGATGCGAGTAGCAGAGCGAAAATCGTCACAACACGCGTAGCGCCATCGAGATATTTCGGAATGCTGAACTGCACCACTCAAAAATGATTCTACATCGACAAAGACATTTCTCCGTAAATGATGCGGAAACTGGGGTAGATATTAAATGTGGAAAATGGAGCCACAACAACTATCCAACGACCGTTAAAGTTACCCCTGTAGAACCTCCACCCCATCCCATTGGAGGAGAAGGACAAGGACTAAGACAAGGAGAAGGTAATGTGTCAGGAGAAGGAGGAGGAGGAGGAGAAAGTAATGTGTCAGGAGAAGGAGGAGGAGGAGGAGAAAGTAATGTGTCAGGAGAAGGAGGAGGAGAATGAGAAGGTAATGCGTCAGGAGAAGGAGAAGGTAATGTGTCAGGAGAAGGAGAAGGTAATGTGTCAGGAGGAGGAGGAGGAGGAGGAGAAGGAGAAGGAGAAGGTAATGTGTCAGGAGAAGGAGAAGGAGAAGGAGAAGGAGAAGGAGAAGGAGAAGGAGAAGGAGAAGGAGAAGGAGAAGGAGAAGGAGAAGATAATGTGTCAGGAGAAGGAGGAGGAGGACGAGGAGAAGGAGAAGGAGGAGAAAAAAATGCCTCATCCAAATTCTAGGAAGTTCCTGCAATGGACCAGAAATTGCAGCATCATTCATTTCGGAAAAGATAACGAACTAATTAAGATCTTGTAATGACTACTACCCTGCTGTAGGGTCTACACAGTGTTATTGTTATTATTCTTATTAATCTTAGTGTAATTATTATTATTAGTTGCAGTGTTCAGCCACAAAACATTGACAGCTTGAAGTCTTCCAATTTCTACCACTTTAGAAGTAAGTAGTCCAGCAATCACGTGATTTACAAACAATAAGTGTAGGGCATGCATTTCGATTTGGTTGATTTTAAATGGCGCAGGATATGGGTGAATCAAATGTGATGTAGAGAAAGCATGTTTCGTAGCAAGTGTCTACCCTCAATGTGGATGGTTAGCTTTCTTTTCCCAGGTAGCACTTACAATGCACTGAGAAGCGCTTCATCATTTTATAACGAAAGGTTGTTTGAAACAGGTGGCGCCAGTTGTTTCACTGATTCGTTAGCTCGTGGTTTAATAAACTACCTATTAAAAAAGAAATATCATTTCTCTTTCGTAATTTTAAAAATACAAGTGTTCGAAGAAAATTCTTTTTTCATTCTAATGTTTAGCCGCTGGTGTAGATCATGGTGGATAAAAGTTTGGAGATGTTCTACATAATACCTGATTGCGCTCAGGGCTAAGTTGTGTCAGAAAGGTTGGAAACCACTGACATAGATAAGAGGCGGATGGCTGATTTTTTAACCGCGCTTCTTCCAGGTGTGAGGTAAGTGTGTTGAGCAATATGTGTCGTGAACGATGAGACAAGGACGCAGAAGTAGGCTGAGAAAGTAGGAAGGAGTCATCTGAATTCAGAAAGAATACGAGTTTCCACGCGATCCGAAACGACATTTTTACTAGTTACATCGGTTAATTCTCAAGACTTAACGACAAGGTGTGTTCAGGTAGAAATCGAGCAAGAACGATAGACGCGTGTAGAACGAGCAGCACACATTCGTGAAACCAGAGAGTGACCTTTCGTGCTGGAATAATGACAACCGGACCGCAGAAATAGCGCGCGTGGCGAGGAAGTTAGGGACTTTTTAATAGGCATTGTAATCCCGAACAATCTGGCGGCGAATATTAAGTGCGGCGATAAAGCGCCAAAGGTCTCCGCGTGACCCTGGCTGACACGTGTGGAACATTCGGTCGTGTCGTAAGGACGACTGCTGGCCTCAGCGAGCACTGTTCCCACCTCTGTGCACCATCGTCGCTTATTTAGTTCAGCGCGCGTCTCTTACAGCTCAGCGAACACAAACTGTGCAATTATAAACTTGTTTTCACAGTTTGATGTTGTGGTGTCACCGCCAGACACCACACTTGCTAGGTGGTAGCCTTTAAATCGGCCGCGGTCCATTAGTATACGTCGGACCCGCGTGTCGCCACTGTCAGTGATTGCAGACCGAGCGCCACCACACGGCAGGTCTAAAGAGACTTCATAGCACTCGCCCCAGTTGTACAGCCGACTTTGTTAGCGATGCTACACTGACAAATACGCTCTCATTTGCCGAGACGATAGTTAGCATAGCCTTCAGCTACGTCATTTGCCACGACCTAGCAAGGCGCCATTACCAGTTTATATTCAGTGTAATAATGTCTAAAAAAGAGCGATGTTCTCCAATTATGGATTAAAGTTAAGTATTCCAAGATCTTCGTACTTTATTTGCTACTATTAATTCCCTTAACTGTTCCAGACCTCGCGCCAGCCTGCGTGAGCTTAAAAGCGTGCATTTCGGCCTCCTCTAGCAACACGGTGTTGGCTCTTCTGCCAACACTTCAGATGTATTGCCTAACTGTAACGCATTCTGAATAAAGCAACTAAATTTTCTGGATGAGTGCGATTATTTTGATTTTGTTGTGTATATACATACTTTGAATTACACTTACTAGTTGCCCGGGTATACCATTCTTTACCGAAATTTCTCATAATTTAACTCTGTTAACTTTGTCAAAAGAATTCTCAAGAAAGGCTATGTGTTTTTCAATGACTTGGCTGACTTGATAAATCCTGTCTAAGCAAAAACTTCTCATCCGAAACCCATTCTGTTCTTAAGAAACGTTTCGCATATTCTATCTTGTATCCAGAGTTCAGAAAACTAATACCTCGATAACTGCCACATTTTCTTCGATCCCCTTTTCTTGAATAATGGGATAACGTCAGCTGTTTGCCAGTCCTCTGATATGTTGCTGTATTTCCAATAAGTATATAAAAATTCAATAGTTTTATGAACAATGATTCCCCAGCATTTCATTTGCCAGAAATATCTCTCAAGGAGTGAGACAAGTGTGTCATTTGTCACCCACATTGTTTAATATATAAACAGATGACATCATAAAGACAAGACAGAATAAAATACTACACCATTATTAGCTAAATTATAAAATTATAAATACAATTCTCTTTTCAGGTGATCAAATTATCTTAGCGGACTCAGAAATTACAGAGAGCACAAGGTAGCAAATGATTATAGTATAGCCCGCATCTCGTGGTCGTGCGGTAGCGTTCTCGCTTCCAACGCCCGGGGTCAGGGATTTTCTCTGCCTCGTGATGGCTGGGTGTTGTGTGATGTCCTTAGGTTAGTTAGGTTTAAGTAGTTCTAATTTCTAGGGGACTGATGACCATAGATGTTAAGTCCCATAGCGCTCAGAGCCATTTGAACCATTTTTTGATTATAGTATAACGACATCTAAAGGTAAAACTGAGGTAACGGCAGTCCACAGTAAGGAGCATTTAAGACCAAAAATAGTAAAGAATGATAAACCACTAGCAAAAATCCATACTTTTAAATATCTAGGATGCGAGGTTTCATATATCGCATACAATGGTAAAGGATATACAAATTGAAAAAATTCCAACAGTTGGTAGATACTATAAACCGCACTCTCCTTAAAAATACTAGAAAATGGACAGTACTAAAATTTTATCATGTGATCGTAGTGTGTGGATAAGCTGCTTCAACCGCAAATCAAAGGAGGAGTATTGAGATAGCAGACATGAGACTCGTAAGACCGCCACCTGGTTACAAACTCATAGATCGGATTAAAAATAGTGAAATAAGGAATCACCAGAGTATCAAAGGTATACGTCAGAAAGTAGAGCAGTACAGAAAGAGCTTGCATGAACGAAGTATATTAGAAGAACGAATATCTAAACTAATATTCAAATATACACCTCAAGGGAAAAGAAATGTTGAACATTCTGTGGAGAGATGGAAAAATCAACTGCACTCTACTTGAAATTGGTACAGGCGGTGATATCTAAACGAAAACTGGACGTGGTGATGACGGTGAGTTCGTGACCGTTGTAAATATTTTGTCAATAAAACTGACTAGATCGGCCAGTAAAATTTCTTTATTCATTACGCCGTTTCGGCAACTGCCGTCATCAGATACCAAAAAGCTTAGAACAAGCAAAACAAGGTTAGCGTCAGTATTAAAACCTATGCGTAATCTGGACGTCAGCTCAGCTTGATTACCCATAGGTTTTTAGCACTGAAACTGAACCTTGTTTGGCAAGTTCAAGACCCCACAATCCTGTAAGCGTTCTTTAGTGAGCAGCGAACAAATTGAATAGCGTCCACTTTGCGATTAACTTACGGGCGAAATCTCCGTTTTGTTGCTATTCAGGGTCTTTAAAATTCTATAGTTAAAATAAAAACTGGATACGCCGTATGGCTTACAAAATAATTTACATTCTGCTGTATACGATTCGGAAAACGAAATGTAGATGGGAAAGCACATCTTTCAGGCTACTGCAATTTACGTAGTTCCTTCGAAATGTTTCGATCGTGGAAAATCATTTTCTGTTGATCGGAAATCTTGGTTCATGACAACATCTAACCATTTTTCTAAAAGCTGTGGCTTTGAAACAGGAAACATGCAATTAAAGGGTCGTTTATTATATCATCACATTATAGGCCCATTTATCAGGCAAGTGCTGTTACACACAAAACATCTAAAACTTCCACGAATCTATTACTGGCAATACTGGTCAGTTTATCCAATTTATTTGTGGAATTAAACGCTGCGCAAGTCCTCACATGCTTTTCACGTGAACTGGAATGCGTAGACAGTATAATTACGACTAACAAATGCGGTATATATCCCCCGATAACTAAACAATGTTCGATCTGTGTCCTTAAAAGCCACAATAAACTTCTGCTTAACAGGCTTTTACCACCAAAATAGAGTCCAGCGGAAGGTTCAAAATATCCCCCGGCTGAGCGCCTTCGCGGAGTCTAATTATGTTTAAAAGGTCTTTGGACAAGATATAAGCTTTTTGATATCTGATGACAGTAGTAGCCGAAACGGCGTAGTAACTAATGGAGTTTTATTAAGCGACCTAGACTGTTTTACGCACAAAATAGCTGTGGCGCATTCACGTTGCCTTTGGTTTTCCCTTGTCCTGCAACATATTAGCTAGTGCTTTCAGGTGTCAGCGTCACACCAGTTGTTGTGTTGTGTTAATTTACTGCCACATCCGTGCCTACTGACTACCAGTGAGGGAAAATTAACGGTTCTTGAATACGTGGCGGACCTGTGACACACGAACTGGCATCCTGCGACATCCGTATCTGGACTTACAAAATCAGATGGAGGCAAACAGAATACTTCGTTTGCTGTATTAACCGTGAGTAAAAAGCAACTATAATCCTAAAAATCAGTAACTTCAGCGAAAATGACTGCTGTGCGAAGGAAACTGCACAAATACAAGATCTGAAAACTAATGACTCCTATTTTTTCGTTGTGTTCTCAGTGTCGGTTGAAGTGTTACACGCATATTACTCGGTCGAATTCCCAGCAACGATGTCGGTGCATGAGAAACAGCGTGCTATAATCGAAAGAAGGGATTCGAAGAGTTCGTCCACACGTGGAGCACCCTCTTCTTCAATACGAGCCCTGTGACATCTGCAACAATCCGACACCTTGGGTTCACTGCCATCGATCATCCTCTACACAGTCCCGACTTTCATCTGTTTCAAAAATTTTAAGAACACCTTCGAGGACATCACTTTGATAATGACGAAGCAGTGCAAGCAGAGGTGGCGCTGTGATTCCGTCAACGAAGTGAAACATTCTACAGCGACGGTATCGACAAACTGGTCTCTGGTTGGGATAATGTGTTCGTCGTCAGGGTGAGTAAGTCCAGGAATAAATATGAAGACATGAAGGAGAAAGGTGTAGAATAATAGTAAAGTATTTTGTAATTAAAGAGTTTTAAGAGATATCAAGTAAAAACTTCGGGGGCATTACTTTTCTTCCCTCATGAGCAGTTAAATGGGACACATATGTAGGGGAGTGTGGCATTATCTTCAGGCTTCATGACGACGACGGCGGCATCGTGGCAAGGGCTCTGCTAGATGCTGTGAACTTTAGAACCAATCTTCTTTTTTAGGCCTTCAGCTTAGGACACCGGTACGAGCAGGTTTAAAGGCGCTCAAGTCCAGCTAGCTGGAGAAGCACTGCAGCACTGATGTCAGACCATCTGAAGCGAATATAATCTCCATCAAGTCTGTTTGTCGTTCTCAAACTATATTGATGTAAGTCGGGAAGGTCGACATAGTTTTAGTAAAGGCGCGGATTGACTGTCGGATGCTACAGGAGATCGAGAGGTTTTGGTATCTTTCGTTGATACCATGGCAATCAAATAAAGACTGCCATTTCTTCTCATGTAAACATCCTCCGCGACACTACATATTTGCACAATCCAACTTTCCAGGTAAACTTCTTACGCATTCGACTGTGTTTGTTGATTATGTTAAAATTGTAATGTGATTAGGGCCTCCCGTTGGGTACACCGTTCGCCGGGTGCAAGTCTTTCGATTTGACGCCACTTCGGCTGCTTGCGCGTCGATGGGGATGAAATGATGATGATTAGGACAACATAACACCCAGTCCCTGACCGGAGAAAAATCTCCGACCCATTCGGGAATCGAACCCCGGACCTTAGGATTGACATTCTGTAGCACTGACCACCTATTTTTTTCTTTTTGTAATCTCATTTTAGTCGTTTCCGTTCGTTGCATCTGCTCGGGGTGAATGTCGCAAGACAAGTTCTGAGTTTCTTTTAGCAGGTTAAGGATGGGATCTGTACTAATTTCGGTGATACCATTTACCGAAAAAATTGCAACGTTTTGTCTACGTACTCATTTTTATCCAATTTATGTTTTGTACAGTTGTACTGCCTTTATCGGCTTTAGTTATTAAAGCTTCATTATTTTTCAATTTACGATTAGTATCATTGATCACTTTCTTTTCTTTAGTGCAAATGCTACTCATAGCTACCATTTATTGTTCTATGATGTTGTTACATTCATGAGCTATCCTAACTTATTGGGCCTTATCTACTTTAGCACTGTCTAGACCACAAAGTTGTCTATTACTATAGAGACGCTAAGCCTATGGGCTACATTGTACTTTAACCCTTTCCGTAAAATTAAGCTTTCTTCCTCCGAAAAGTTGATTTGAGTTTTATTTAACACCTTTTCAAAAAATTTATGCCATGTTTTGTTATTTACTGTAACTTCATCATTATTTATCGGTATTCTGTTCCTAAGTTTCGTCTTTTCTGTTCGTGTCTGGTTTCAATTTCACATTTACGACTATACAACCAATCGCTGATACCGTTCCAGATAACATCAACTTGAAAATTAAAACTTTCTTTAAAAGCCTTAGTTAAAACAAGATATAAATCGTGAGCTTCTACATACAATATATCTTTCTTTTTATACAGCTCCACTGTTCTGTCAGGTAAAGCATGTTGCACTCATTTCTTCTTAACTGAAGCCGTTTTTCCCCATTGCTTAACGTTAATGACAGCTTTAACATAGTGTGGCATTAGGTTAAACTTTTTTATTGCTTATTAAAATCAGTAGCCCTACATGTTTTTAAATTTTTAAAACTAATGTCCATATACTTGGTGACAGCCTTTGATACCTGGGCAGACATATATTTCAAAATCTTAACTGTGGCTGCGATTCAGCAACTGTATAAATTTGAAGTGGTTGAAAAAATCAGCCAACCAGTTGCAAACCAAACGTTTATTTAGCCCTTGATCTTCGTTACGATATTTATAAACATACTTTCTTCAGAAGGAGTGAACCCTAAAATTGCATATCAACAATCACAAACTATTTATACACATAACCAAAATATTAGTCATAGAAAAATATTCGTGTGGTAAGCGTATTCACTTTTTATATCACATGGTCGTAAATAACATTATCTGAAGTCGAGCGGTTCTTGTCACATATAAAATTGATATAAAGCCCAGAAACATCGCATGCCACGGATTAAGACAGCAGCTTGATTACACTCAGCGTGCATCAGAATAAATGCACAAACGTATGAGCCCACTGGTAAAGGCTCTTGTCTACTTAAAACTATAACAGGAGTCCAAAGTATAAAATATTTGCATAACGTAAGTATTCACTATGCCAGAGACAAAGGCAAACTCTTCAGAGGTCCAAGCTCAAGTGATAAGGGTTCGCGCGGGTCTCCACGTCGGAGGTTCGAGTCCTCCCTCGGGCATGGGTGTGTGTGTGTTGTCCTTAGCGTAAGTTAGTTAGGTTAGGTTAAGCAGTGTGTAAGCTTAGGGACCGATGACCTCAGCAGTTTGGTCCCATAGGAACTTACCACCAATCCCCAAATTTTCATGTGATAAGGAAAACTGGGATGCAGAGGGCGCTAAATACAGTGGCGTGCAAAATTAAATCAACAAATTGAAATTTGCCAAGGTTGCGTTTATTTTGCCACAAAGCAGTTTAAAAAGGTGATAGTAAAATAGAAACAATGTAAAGAACACGGAACATAACAACTGCAACTTGCATAAATTGTAGACAAAAATGTTCATCGTGTTTTCTAGACAAAAATGTTCTTCGTGTTTTCCAACCTAACGGAGTTGAATTTTCTGAGTTAGCCAACCCAGCCGCTGCGCGCGCAAATACAAGCGTCCCGCCAGATAGAATTAGTGTCAGTTGTTCTCACAGCCTAAGATGAAAGCGTGCGAGACTGCTCAGCCTTTGGCTCGGGCATCCTTACTGCCCCCCCCCCTCCCTCCCCCTTGTGCAGTTTTTGTATCACTGTCTCGTTCGATTTTAGGAAACCAAACGAGGAACACGTTGGGCGAGTGCGTCTGTGGCGGGCCACTTGAATTTGCGCGAGTAACGGCCTCATTGGGTAACTTCAATGGAAATTAGCTCGGAAACGGCGCAGTGCAACGAACTTTTTCCTTAACAATTATCTTTCAACACAACTTGCTTTTCAACAGCCTTACAAGCTTTCCAGGTTGTTTCTGACCACCCTGTGCGTATGCGAGAGGCGTTCAAACGGTAACGCAACACTCTTTTTTTTTAAAGCAGGTTTTATTCAGGATTCCAACAACCATATTATTCCCCACTCTTGTGGCTATGAAACGGAATTTTTCAATGTAATCTCTGTTCTATGGAACCGACTTACGTCACCTTACTGGGAGGGCCTGTTCAAATGGTTCAAATGGCTCTACGCACTATGGGACTTAAAATCTGAGGTCATCAGTCCCCTAGTCTTAGAACTACTTAAACTTAACTAACCTAAGGACATGACACACATCCATGCCCGAGGCAGGATTCGAACCTGCGACTGTAGCAGCAGCGCCATTCTGGACTCAAGCGCCTAGAATCGCTCGGTCACAGCGGCCGGCGGGTGGCCTGTACGTGCGCATTGAATCACTCTACTGGTGGTTGTAGGAACCAACGTCTTACTGCATCAATAGCCTCTCCCTCATCGATGTAATGCTTGACGCGGAGTTCTTGCTTCATTGGGCCAAACAAGTTAAGTTGGAAGGTGCGAGATCCGGGCTGTCGAGTGGATGAGGAAGAACAGTCCAATGGGTGTTTTTGAACTCCTCTCGTCTGCGCAGACTTGTGTGAGGCTTTGCATTGTCACGGAGAAGGAGAATCTCCTTTACTTTTTGTGGCAACGAAAAAACTGAAGTCGTTTCGTTAGTTTTTGATGGTAGCACAATAAACTACCGCGATCGATCATTGACCACGAAGGAGGATATCAAACAGAATAAGACCTTCACAGTCCCAGAAGACCTTCGCCATGACTTCGCTGGCTGATGTGGTGTAGCACCACTCCATGGATTGTTTCAGGTTCGAAGTGATGAACAAATGTTTTGTCACCTGTGACGACATCCGACAAAAAATTGTTACAGTGAGCCGCATAACATGCAAGCAAGCCTGCACAGGTGGTCCTTCGTTGTTCTTTATGGTTTTCTTTTACGGGACAAAAAAAGGCACACACCTTTGAGTACCGCAACTAGTGGACGAGTGTGTCACCACTATCAACAGACGCGTCCAGTTTTGAATCGAGGTTTTTGATTGTGATCCGTCGATCACTTCAAATGAGAGTGTCCGCACGTTCCGTCTTTGCTGGCCGGCACGAGGGAGATCGGACAGGTTTGCGAGACCTTGTTAGGATGATGACACACGTCTCGCCCAATGACTCACCATACTTTTGTTAACTTTAAAGTCTCCGTAGACATTCTGTTAGCTTCTATGAATATGTGCGATGCTCTGGTTTTCTGCCAGAGGAAACTCAATGACAGATTTCTGCTGGCAGTGCACCTTCGTCAAGGCAGACATTTTGAAGGCTGCGTATAGCGCCGCCACCGATAGGAATTTAATGAAACTGTAGGGGTTGAAGCCGGAATTCTCCACGATTTTTCCAACCAAAATTGTCGGGAAAGAAGGTATTGCATTACTTGTTGAACGCCCCCCGTAGATGTAGAGGTCACATATCGAGCAGTGGATGCGGAATGTCTAAGGAGGAGGACGAACAGAACAGGAGGAAGTTATACGTCGGGCGAAGAAACAGACAGCTGCGAAGCCCGCAACGTTGCGTCCCGGCTGTAGGTGGTGCACGGCGCAAGCCGTTGTTCCGGTCTGCATGGCGCGACCTCCGCGGAGCGCGTCCAATCGCCTGGCGGCTGCACGGGTCGAGCGCATTCGGGGCATGGCCGGGCCGGGGCTCGAATCCCGGCACCAGATTTACGACCTGGCAGCTCTCCAGGCAGGCTGGCGCGCCGCGCCGCGCCGTCGCCTGCCCTCGCTTCGTGTCGCTCCAGTAGCCAAGTGTTCGTGCCGGGCCTGCTTACAGCATCGCCCTGTTCATTTTCCTACTGGCGGCAGCTCTTTGTACCGAGACACGTCAGTGCAGTATTTTGAACATCGACATCAATATCTACACTGCAGTCTTCTCCTCCTCCTCCTCCCCCTCCTTCTCCTTTTTGTGTGTAACCTCTCCATGGATTGCATTTTCCTCTTCCCAGAACTTCATCCATTCTCTTACTCTCTCCGTATCCTAGTCTCCCGTGTGTTCCAGTGGTAAACCTCTGTTCTTTTCCTGTATAATTTCCTGTCGTAGTTTTCCGGCATATTGGTCTTGTGTATGTACTTGCTACTCCGGTTTTTCTGTCCTTTGTCCTTGGGCCTCAACTCTAACCAATAATTCCTGTCTTTCCTCTTTTCCTCCCCGTTGTTTCCCATGCTCTTCTCGTCATTCTACCAGATCATATACCCAGAGAACTTTGCCCTTTGCAGTCTGATTTCTTCTGATATTGTCCTCACCCTCTAGTATATTTCTTCCCTACGTCCTCGCATCTATCTTTCAGCACCTCCTTTAGCGCCTGGTATTTTCCTCGGTATTTTTCTCTCTTCCTTCCGTAATTGTTTTCTAGGAATGCTTCCTAGTGTTGTCGTCTCATCCGCATATATTTCCGAATTACTCACTGTTATTTTGTAGCGCCTGACCTTTGTATCATTACATGAAGGGTATAGGGCACAATTAATGGCATAAACGCCAACAACTGAAAGTACACGACATTAGAAGAAAAAATGTCTCAGTAAACGAAGGTTCGCAAACAAACTGGTTTCGAGATAATTGCGACTTTGTGGTTACCAGCGACCACTCACTTGGTTCTGTATAAACGACCCCAGTGTTAGGAAAAGGTAACAATACTGTGCAACAATTAAAAAAAAAATCGCCAAACGGGTCATGAAGGTTCAACGGTACCGACCGACGGGCAAGTCATCCTCAGCCCACGGCTGTCACTGGATGCAGATATGGAGGGGGACGTGGCCAGTTCACCCCTCTCCCGGTTATACGTCAGTTTACGAGGATAGAAACGCTACTTCTCAATCAAGTAACTCCTCTGTTTGCCACCTAAGGGCTGAGTGCACTCCGCTTGCCGCCAGCGCTCGGCATACCTAATGGTCACCCATCCAAGTGCTAGCCCAGCCCGACAGCGCTTAACTACGGTGATCTGACGGCAGCCGGTATTACCACTGCGGCAAGGCCGTTGGCACTGTGCAATATTATGAAAATTAATTAGCTGTACTCTGGTAGAAGTGCAGATGTTGTGAATGAACACATAAACAGTGACATTACTGTACTCATGATTAAAGTGTCGTCCGCGTACACGGATGCAGGCCTCTATCCGTCGCCGCAGTGAGTTTCGAATCTTTTCAAACAATCCTGAATCAGTACGACATTCTTGACTAGCAGTGACAAGTCTCTGCTTCAGTTCTTCAACTGTGTTCACCAGAGTGGCGTACACCACTTGTTTAAGGTGGTTGCAAACACTGAAATCCCTTGGTTTCAGATCAGGCGATCTTGGAGGCAACGCTGCAGGTGATCCTCGCACAATCCATCTTTGACCATATCTACGGTTTAGATGTCTCACCACCGCAGTCGGTTCTCCATCATCATGTATCACCCCTCTGACGATGCTCGAAGGGCATATCCTGCAAGATAATAGTGGGGTGTGACGAGGGCCTCCCGTCGGGTAGACCGCTCGCCTGGTGCAAGTCTGTCGATTTGACGCCACTTTGGCGACTTGCGCGTCGATGGGGATGAAATGATGATGATTAGGACAACACAACACCCAGTCCCTGAGCGGAGAAAATCTCCGGCCCAGCCGGGAATCGAACCCGGGCTCTTAGGAGTGACAGCCAGTCGCGCTGACCACTCAGCTACCGGGGGCGGACATCCTGCAAGATGATACCGCAGAAACCAAAAAAATGTGTTCAAATGTGTGTGAATTCCTAAGGGACCAAACTGCTGAGGTCATCGACCCTAGACGTACACACACTACTTTAAACTAACTTAAAGTTACAACACACACACCCATGCCCGAGGGAGGACTCTAACCTCCGGCGGGAGGCGCTGCGCAGTCCGTGACATGGCGCCTTAAACCGCACGGCCACTCCACGCGGCCCGCAGAAACCAAAGGTAATTCCGCCCATTGAGTTTGTTTGGTATCGTGTACGGAACAATTAGCCGAGCACCTACAACCCCTAACAGTATATTCAAAGAGAAACGTTGCTGACGTGGAGACTCATGCACAGCGTGTGTGATGGAGCCTAGATGCTCCCAGACGTAAGAACAGTGATAAACACAGCACCACCAGTGAAACCCGCTTCTTCCGTAAATAAAATGTTATTGTTAAACCCAGGTTTCACTAGAGCTTGTTGTCGCATCCATTGACAGAATGTTACTCTAGGTCAAAAGTTTGCGTCAGTAAGAAACTGAACTGTTTGGAGATGGTACGGGTATATTGCACTATGGTGCATTATTCTCCAAACACTACAGTAGCTCATTCACAAGTCACCTTGTCGAGATTCTTGGAGAGTGTTCGACTGTTTGCAATGGCTCTGAGCACTATGGGAGTAAACATCTGAGGTCATCAGTCCCCTAGAACTTACAACTACTTAAACCTAACTAACCTAAGCACATCACACACATCCACGCCCGAGGCAGGATTCGAACATGCGGCCTTAGCAGTCGCGTGGTTCCGGACTGAAGCGCCTAGAACTGCTCGGCCACCGCAGCCGGCGACCGTTTGCAGCACCACATCTTGAAGCATAGGTGTAACTGGTTCAGGCCTACCCGCTCTCGCAGCATTTGCAAAGATTCCAGTTTCCCGGAATCGTTCATACAGCCTTCTAAACTTTGACTCTCGGGGTGCCTTATTGGCATAAGTGTGCAGCCTTCCTTGCATTGCCATTAGTCCTACCCTACATGCATTTTTTTCACTTGCAGCCCTGATTTTACGACCCACCACCTACGTGCTTAAGGTGGGTCTATTTTGACCACTTGGCCGCTACGTCCGGTGTACGGGTGCTGATGTAGTTGATGAAACTCACACCAGTTTCCGCATCCGGCCGCCACGTGGAGGCGGGTCTGTACTTTTTTTTTTTTCTTTACTTTGGCAGCTTTTCCAAAACCGATTTAACAAAATTTTACAAAATTAAGTTTTGGATTAGAAGAAGAAAATACAAAGAATAGTTTAGACTGAAGAGGAGAAAAGACTATAGGAAAGGAAGAGATGATAGTCCCACCACCGTAGGGTACTGAGGATGAGCGCCTTGGGATTTATCTTCAAGCCTCTGATCCTCAGTCTCCTAACCTTAACCTAGGAAGTTCTATTCTATTTATAGCAATTGATATCTCTATTTATATTCTAGCTGGTTATTTATACGCAGGTTTAGAGTGCCGTGGTAGCTGATGGCAATTGCGACGGTGCGCCAACACTGTTTATACCTAATTTCATACATTAATCTATTGTCCGTTGCAGGACTACTTATATAAGTCTATTGCATGTCAGTTGTTTTATATTGAATCTTAGTTTACCTTTTCCATACTATGGTGTCTGACTCGGTGCTGCATATGGGTTTATTGTCTGTGTGGTCTTCCGTTCCTGTACTCTTTGTGCGTTCAATATGTCCCAAAGTTCAGGTGCTCTGATCGCATCGTATATGTGTTCCTCTGACTGTAGGTGTTGTATCCCAGGTGTGTTCCTGTGCTGTCTGTATTTCCCGCAGAATAGGATCGTGTGTTCGGGGGTTCCCATACCTCCACATGTACACGTTGACGTGTCTCTAAGACTCACGCGATTTAAGTGCGTGGGATAAGGTCCGTGGCCAGTCAAGAAATGCACCATGCCGCGACATGAAATGCATGTCCGAGTACTCTTAGTTACTGTGATGTTCCATGTTACTACCAGCACTTGTACAATAACTGAGATGAGACGTACTCTGCCGGCCGGCGTGGCCGAGCGGTTCTAGGCGCTACAGTCTGGAACCGCGCGACCGCTACGGTCGCAGGTTCGAATGCTGCCTCGGGCATGGATGTGTGTGATGTCTTTAGGTTAGTTGGGGTTAAGTAGTTCTCGGTTCTAGAGGACTGATGACTTTAGAAGTTAATTCCCATAGTGCTCAGAGTCATTTGAACAATTTTTGAGTCGTACTCTGTGTGCTGTACAGTCGTGTCCATTCTGTTTACTACCCGCCGTCTCGAAAATGTAAACAAAGACTAAACCACCGACTGGCATGCAGTGTTTACACAAAATCACTTCGGTAGTGGCTGATAATAACAAAGTCGCAATAATCTCGCAACCGGTTCGTCTGCAGACCTTTCTCTACGGAGACATTGTATGAGGAATTCCGCCTTATGCAAGACACCTTTGGAATTTTGTTTTACCCAGATATGTTTCAGCACTTTTTGTGCTATCTTAAGTGGGTTACTTTATTTCCTTTCTGTAGAACTGTTATTGCATATTCACATTTAGAGAAAACATTTGGTACTAAGTATTTATATTTGTGACTGCAGTGATTGTTTTCGAATGTTACACATGTTTTGTTTACAGTTCACAATTGAGATATGTATCACTGGGCTGATGCATTGTATGTTGTTCATTAAAATATGTAAAAAAGTTCTGGTTTTGTAGCTAAATTTGAAAAAGAGTGGCTGTATGCATTAGTTTATATATCTTACATGACGCTGTTGAATGTTTATTTTGGCAGCTGTGAGTTTGTTACTGAGACATTTTTGCTGCTATTTTCACGTACTTTCAATTGCTTGAGTTTACGCCATTAGTTGTGATATACCCGGTATTCTATATCTATCTGGTGATAGCAAATTCTAACCTCATCTTCCTTCGTCGAAGGACATGAAAGGGAAGCAATAGTACTCAATCAGTACACTGAGGAAGCAGCGAGAGAAACCAAGGAAAAGTCTGAAAAGGGAATTAAGGTTTCAGGAAGAAGAAAAAAAAAAGAAGAAGAAGTGAGGTTACTCGATGATACTGTAATTCGAGCAGGTATTGGTAACGTTCTATTTGTAAGACCGGTGCGCTCGCTACATCCTTCCAGCGGCCTGGCATCTAAAACATTGTCTTGATAGCGCTCGGTTTGCTAACATTGACGTCAAAGGCGGTAGCGCAGTTATACAGGGACGGCAGCAGTCACCACTAGGTGATGACCGAGGAGTATTCGACAGAAAGCACGTGGACTTTAAAACACTTTAAGCGGCTGGAAACCCCAGAGAATTTTGTAAGTATCGCATACAGCCGCAAAACCATGCATTTGTGTATTATGTGTGGATTAGTTGACACAAAAGTTTTCTTAGTAGCGTATCTCGTAAAAAACAGTACTGGGAAAACCAACGTTTCGGCCACGGTTACAATGGCCTTCTTCTCGGTCTATTGACGCAGTACGATACTCATAAAACTTTTATGTCAACTGACTCTGGCCGCGGAAGCCTATGCAATTAGTTTCTGCTGCTCATCGTTTCACATACTGTCGTTAACATATCGATACTAGTGACATATACAGGATGTAACTAAATTCCCTTTACAGACAGTGAGGACTTTGTAGTGGGGACCAAGACGGTTAAGCTTAGCATAGGAATTGACGTCCGGAAACTTATCTTTTTCCCTCTACACGAAAAATAACACCACATGCATTGCTCTTTGACTCCTGCAGCTTGTCTTCTGGGTCCACTTGCGTGTAGGGCTCCGTGTGGCGCCCACCGACGTCAACAGAAATACGATACCTTCGTACTAAATTCTGGAACACACGGTCACCAACCCTTGGTCCTCCAGCATCTGCCTCAGCCATAAACCGCGCCAGTAGGTCTTCCTCGAATGCCTCAGTGATCTCGTAAATCAAGAATTTAATGTGACCCCACAGATGGTGGAGTCAAGTCCGTGGGACGTGCCGTCCAGAAAAAAATCTCTCAAACACCACAATCACAACAGCAGGTACAAAACTCTCGGCTCAGATCACAAAGTGAATGACATGTAAACGAATTTGTAGTGGGCGTGAGACAGCAGGTGATAGGTGAATGACGTACATAATGGTGCCGAAAATGCGGGAGATTCGAAGATGCGTTCTGCTACATTTCCGGACATGAGTCTCTATGCCAAACTTAATAGTCATGGTCCTCACTACAAGTTCTAAAGCAGTGATTCCCAACCTAGAGTAATTACTCTGTGAGGCGTAAAATGTAATTTTCTGAGGGGTAGATACTAAAGGATTAGATTGTTTTTCGCCCCTGAAACTGAATTATTATAAAAAGATCATTACTATGACACTGTTGCGTAAGACTCTAAAACTGGTTACGTAAGCTACCAAAAAGAATTTTTTTTGTCTCCAAATACTAGCAGTAACTTGTGATGCAAAATGGTGTCATACATCATACATGAAAATTCCTCCTCTTAGTAGTAGACAGTCCGACAACAAACTAGGAACTGATTAATAACTTAATGGTTTTCCTTCGTTGGGGGACCACAGTTAAGAAGATTTTTTTTAAATAAATTTCTACCAGCTGAGTGTTACTTGTTCATTTATTTTCCATAAACGTGATTTCGGTTTTGTACCCATTCTAAGGTGCACATTGAAATATTAAAATATGTCTGACGTGTCAAGGATGACATGTCACGGACACGTCAGGATATTTTAATATTTCAACGTGCACTTGAGTAAAATGACGAAATCATGACTGTATAAATTAATTGCTTCATTGTTCACTTCGAAACGGATAAACGGACTAACTGAGAGCACAAAACAACAGTGACTATGTAATGGATACTACATTGTTGTAGGTCTCCACTGTATTATTATTAATATTATTAGTGGCAGTGGTCATACACAACGCGTTGGCAGACTGTGTTCTTCAGTTTCAGTTCAGAAATAAGGCATGGAGCCATCAACTGACTTAAGAAATGTAGCTTACCTTTAAAAAAGGTTAAAGATAAGCAGTACCGATAGTCTCATTGGTTTGTGGTTAAATAAAACACCTACATATCATTTATCCTTCGTAATTTTAAAGATATGAGTGGCCAAAGAATATTCTTTTTCATTCCAAATTTTACGCAAACACTAATAAGGACGATAGTGGGGGTAGTAGCTAATATCTGATTACACTGAGGTGTCTTGCTGGCAGGAAGGTAGGGTACCACTGTCTTAAAACGTGTGTAGGGAACTTAGCTACTACCTATATTTCTCTGTATACATGATGCAGAAATCAATGATCTGACGGCTAATGAAACAACGCATATCTTTGCATTGCATCATTTCAATGTACCACCACTACTTGTTAAAACTTGTGATGTTAAATTGAGACCAGACTGTTCATTGTCCTGGTGCAAATGGTGACCTGTTCTATATTTTAACTCGAATCATTGGTGATTGTGGTGGCAAAGCCACGCACTACAGTGACAAATGACATATAACCATACATCTCGTTACACGAAAACTGGAACTTTTAGAATAAGGACACCTTCATTTAAGTATGGGGAGGTTATAATTAAAGTGAAGGTGTTGACAGAGGTCCAGTGTGATCTTCAATTATCGTGTGGCAGCGAAACTTGGTGGATTTTCTAATGCCTTAATGCGGAGCCGATGTTGTTGTTGTGGTCTTCAGTCCTGAGACTGGTTTGATGCAGCTCTCCATGCTACTCTATCCTGTGCAAGCTTTTTCATCTCCCCGTACCTACTGCAACCTACATCCTTCTGAATCTGCTTAGTGTATTCATCTCTTGGTCTCCCTCTACGATTTTTACCCTCCACGCTGCCCTCCAATACTAAATTGGTGATCCCTTGATGCCTCAGAACATGTCCTACCAACCGATCCCTTCTTCTGGTCAAGTTGTGCCACAAACTTCTCTTCTCCCCAATCCTATTCAATACTTCCTCATTAGTTATGTGATCTACCCATCTAATCTTCAGCATTCTTCTGTAGCACCCACATTTCGAAAGCTTCTATTCTCTTCTTGTCCAAACTATTTATCGTCCACGTTTCACTTCCATACATGGCTACACTCCATACGAATACTTTCAGAAATGACTTCCTGACACTTAAATCAATACTGGATGTTAACAAATTTCTCTTCTTCAGAAACGCTTTCCTTGCCATTGCCAGCCTACATTTTATATCCTCTCTACTTCGACCATCATCAGTTATTTTGCTCCCCAAATAGCAAAACTCCTTTACTACTTTAAGTGCCTCATTTCCTAATCTAATTCCCTCAGCATCACCCGACGTAATTAGACTACATTCCATTATCCTTGTTTTGCTTTTGTTGATATTCATCTTATATCCTCCTTTCAAGACACTGTCCATTCCATTAACTGCTCTTCCAAGTCCTTTGCTGTCTCTGACAGAATTACAATGTCATCGGCGAACCTCAAAGTTTTTATTTCTTCTCCATGAATTTTAATACCTACTCCGAATTTTTCTTTTGTTTCCTTTACCGCTTGCTCAATATACAGATTGAACAACATCGGGGAAAGGCTACAACCCTGTCTTACTCCCTTCCCAACCACTGCTTTCCTTTCATGTCCCTCGACTCTTATAACTGCCATCTGGTTTCTGTACAAATTGTAAATAGCCTTTCGCTCCCTGTATTTTACCCCTGCCACCTTTAGAATTTGAAAGAGAGTATTCCAGTCAACATTGTCAAAAGCTTTCTCTAAGTCTACAAATGCTAGAAACGTAGGTTTGCCTTTCCTTAATCTTTCTTCTAAGATAAGTCGTAAGGTCAGTATTGCCTCACGTGTTCCAGTGTTTCTACGGAATCCAAACTGATCTTCCCCGAGGTTGGCTTCTACTAGTTTTTCCATTCGTCTGTAAAGAATTCGTGTTAGTATTTTGCAGCTGTGACTTATTAAGCTGATAGTTCGGTAATTTTCACATCTGTCAACACCTGCTTTCTTTGGGATTGGAATTATTATATTCTTCTTGAAGTCTGAGGGTATTTCGCCTGTTTCATACATCTTGCTCACCAGATCGGAGCCGATATACGGTGGAAAAAAGTTAGTTCCAATGTTGGCCACCGGATGCAAATATGGCGCTGTACTTATAGACGTATGGAAATGTTTACATATGTAACAGTTCAGGAACGGGACATGGGCGGAAAACGTCAAACAAGTTATGAAGCCATAATAGTGATTTTATTATTAACCGCCGCTTGAGCAATTTGTTCAAGACGAGCACCGGAGACGTCGAAAAGATGCTGTACAGTGCCAGATCTGCACCTCGTGGCCAGACTTGGAACTAACTTTTTTTTCCAGCGTATATCGGCTTCGCATTAACGCATTAGAATATCTACCATGTTTCGCTGCGGTTCAATAATTGTGGCCCACACTAAACCTCCGTGAGTACCTGCAGTTAAATTATTACCACTCAGTACATCTGTGTACATTTATTATCATCTCTTTTTTTCTGATTTATCTTTACCCTTGATTTTAATTTCCATTTGAAATATATCTCAACTTTAAACTAATTTTGGTTGTAGAGCACCGACAACGTGCAACAACTGATTAATAGTTCGTCCCGTAAACGCAATATGGCCGTGTGATTATGAGCGAAATGCTCGAAAACGGAAATGACAAGACAAAATATCGCTTTACAAGTATCACTAATTTGGTAGTTGACAACTGTTCTAAAACGCGTCTATCCAGATTTAGTTCCTTTCGTTGTTTCCGTGAATTTCTTTAGGTAAATGCTGGAATGATTCCTTTGAAATGGAACGCCGCCGAATTCCTTCCTCATCCTTAGTAATCCGAGCTCGTGATCTGTCACCAATAGGCAGAACGTCGACAGGACATTAAACGCATGTCTCCCTTCACGAAATGCGCCAATGAGTGGGGCGCGAAAAGTGTATTGAGAGCAGTCTCAGAGCTGGAGAGGAAAAGTATCTCATAAGCTCCCCGCGAGCTAGCGTCCTTGGCCTTCTATAAGCGAAACGTTATTCAAACTCTTCCAGCGAGATACCACAGCAGCCTGCTGCGCCAGCTAAGCCGTTGAGTCACGCCTGCATTCCGCAGCCAATTGCAACCGGAAATTGTACATCAGACGCTGTCGTGACGAGGACGTTACGATCGGCTGAAGGCTGCAAGGGGATCTGTTGCAGCATTATACGTTGCCTCAGTTTTGGGCGGTGCAAGTAACACTGCTGTGCTTTGTCGTTACTTCCTGTTTACAATTACCACTAATACACTAGCGAAAACCACTAAATCATTGGCTTCGTGACTCAACATATACGACATTTTATTCACACGTTACACAGAACGTACGCTGCACGTTATTACAATCGCAGGATTCTTCTCTGCTGGCAGCGTCTTGGAGAACACCTTCAGTAACTTTCATAGCTTTCCCTAGGAAAAATGCGACCCTGTTATCTATTGTAGAAACCATCCGAGAACAGTCTGATGTCATCTTTGTATGAACCGAGTAGTTACACTCCTGGAAATGGAAAAAAGAACACATTGACACCGGTGTGTCAGACCCACCATACTTGCTCCGGACACTGCGAGAGGGCTGTACAAGCAATGATCACACGCACGGCACAGCGGACACACCAGGAACCGCGGTGTTCGCCGTCGAATGGCGCTAGCTGCGCAGCATTTGTGCACCGCCGCCGTCAGTGTCAGCCAGTTTGCCGTGGCATACGGAGCTCCATCGCAGTCTTTAACACTGGTAGCATGCCGCGACAGCGTGGACGTGAACCGTATGTGCAGTTGACGGACTTTGAGCGAGGGCGTATAGTGGGCATGCGGGAGGCCGGGTGGACGTACCGCCGAATTGCTCAACACGTGGGGCGTAAGGTCTCCACAGTACATCGATTTTGTCGCCAGTGGTCGGCGGAAGGTGCACGTGCCCGTCGACCTGGGACCGGACCGCAGCGACGCACGGATGCACGCCAAGACCGTAGGATCCTACGCAGTGCCGTAGGGGACCGCACTGCCATTTCCCAGCAAATTAGGGACACTGTTGCTCCTGGGGTATCGGCGAGGACCATTCGCAACCGTCTCCATGAAGCTGGGCTACGGTCCCGCACACCGTTAGGCCGTCTTCCGCTCACGCCCCAACATCGTGCAGCCCGCCTCCAGTGGTGTCGCGACAGGCGTGAATGGAGGGACGAATGGAGACGTGTCGTCTTCAGCGATGAGAGTCGCTTCCTACTTGGTGCCAATGATGGTCGTATGCGTGTTTGGCGCCGTGCAGGTGAGCGCCACAATCAGGACTGTATACGACCGAGGTACACAGGGCCAACACCCGGCATCATGGCGTGGGGAGCGATCTCCTACACTGGCCGTACACCACTGGTGATCGTCGAGGGGACACTGAATAGTGCACGGTACATCCAAACCGTCATCGAACCCATAGTTCTACCATTCCTAGACCGGCAAGGGAACTTGCTGTTCCAACAGGACAATGCACGTCCGCATGTATCCCGTGCCACCCAACGTGCTCTAGAAGGTGTAAGTCAACTACCCTGGCCAGCAAGATCTCCGGATCTGTCCCCCATTGAGCATGTTTGGGACTGGATGAAGCGTCGTCTCACGCGGTCTGCACGTCCAGCACGAACGCTGGTCCAACTGAGGCGCCAGGTGGAAACGGCATGGCAAGCCGTTCCACAGGACTACATCCAGCATCTCTACGATCGTCTCCATGGGAGAATAGCAGCCTGCATTGCTGCGAAAGGTGGATATACACTGTACTAGTGCCGACATTGTGCATGCTCTGTTGCCTGTGTCTATGTGCCTGTGGTTCTGTCAGTGTGATCATGTGATGTATCTGACCCCAGGAATGTGTCAATAAAGTTTCCCCTTCCTGGGACAATGAATTCACGGTGTTCTTATTTCAATTTCCAGGAGTGTATAATTAAAGTTTCCTTATTTAACACGTTTTAACACGGGAACTAACTACCGTACAAGTACCAAACATGGTAGCATTAATGTCAAGGATACGAGGATGAGAAGTAATGCAGAACCAATACAATTGGAACACTTTTAATGTGCTGCTGCGGTACATCATACCATTACATACTGGAACCTTTACTACTACAAGAGGGGCTCAATGAGGAGCCCATCAGTGTCCAGAAGAGTCTGAAAGCGCAGGTTTGTTTTCTGCACAGCAGAATGAAGCATGTGCGTGGGTATGCTGCCTACCTCTCTTGATTTGCTGCGCTTCAGATCGGCACCTATTTGAATGTTCCTCTGATAAACGCTGGCCTTCAGGGAGCCACACAACCAGGAATCACATGGAATGATGTCAAGTGATGTTCAGGCCAAGTATTTGGAAACCATCGGCTGATAATTCGATCCTTTCCAAATTTGTTTCGGTGAAGCAGGTGAACGCCACGAGCGATCTGCGGTGGGGCCCCATCTTGCATGAAAACTGTTCAATCCGTCTCTCTCCTGTAGGGCGGGTATGACATGCTGGCGAAGCATATCGCAGTAACGCTGGCCAGTCACACTGTACGTCTTTGGTCCTTGAGCGCCAACCTGTTCAAAAAAGAATGGGCATTCGGGAGGACGACGGTTCAATCCCGCGTCCGGCCATCCTGATTTAGGTTTTCCGTGATTTCCCTCAATCACTCCAGGCAAATGCCGGGATGGTTCCTCTGAAAGGGCACGGCCGACTTCCTTCCCCATCCTTCCCTAATCCGATGAGACCGATGACCACGCTGTCTGGTCTCCTTCTCCAAAACCAACCAACCAAAGAATGGGGCAATGATGAACGTAGCCGTGAAGCCACACCATACGGTGACACGTTCACTATACGAAGAAACTTTATGCACAGTGACTGGAGGTGAAGATCCCCACGCTCGGCAATTCTGTGTGTTCATCTCACCCGTCAGAGAAAAAATAAGCTACGTATGTCCATAGGATGGTCCAGGGCCAGTCCTCGTCAGCTTCAATCATTGCGAGAAAGTGTAGAGCGAACACGTCGTGCTGCGTCCTGTGATACAAGCTGCCTGTAGGATATGGATCTTGAACGGATATCATTTGAGAATGTTTCGAAGCACCATCCGCACAGTGGACCACGGGATGTTCAACTGTCGTGACACAGCAAGCGCACTGCCTGACGATCGGGAACTGCTCGCAACGTTGTCTACCATAGTAAGAGCGATTTCATCAACCACTTATGGACGTCAGCCTTTTCCCGGAACGACGCCCAGTTCTCCAGTTGATTCGAAATTCTTCATCATGCTCCGCACAGCAGGGGGAGAGAGAGGACACTTCCGTAATCCTTTCAGCCGACGATTTTCTCGAAGTGCGGCTCCAGCATCATTGTTATTTTTATACTACAGCTTCACCAATAATGCCCTGCTCCTTTTCTCCAAGCTCAGGTGGCACGTCAACAAGTTCACTGCGACTGGTCCGGTGTTCGAGGCATTGTATCACGATGACTGATCACGGTACCTAGTAGCCAAAGTTGGAACTGGACAGTGGCGCTGTAACGCATGGAAGTCATGCACCCCATACTCTGGACATTAATGCCACCATGTTTGGTACTCGTGCGGTAATTAGTTTCCGTGTTATAACGTGTTAAATTGGGAATATTTAATTGTAACTACCTGGTATAATTCAACGCCACTTCCATCTCCTTTAAAAGCTGAAAGGGATGCCACTCGTTATGTATACTGCATCAGCCCCGACCCATTCTAAATCTCCCACTACATCGTCCATGCTACTGACACGCGATGCTCACGCCATGCAAATCGAAAAATTTGGCTATATTTTCCGAAACATGGAACATAATCAGAAAGATAAAATATGCGACAAGCTATCGGACGAAATGTATTACCATCTCAAAAGTGCAGTTGTTTGACTAAAAATTTGATACCACATTTGACCACTTACACGGCAACGAATCGAGATTGAAACTAACAACGCCATTCTGAAAACATCAGGAAACACATTATTAGAGATGAGACAGTCCTTAGGATCGTTAGCTCAGTTTTGTTACAATAACTGACAGTTCAGAAATGTTACAACTCCCATTAGTTCAAATGGCTCTGAGCACTATGGGACTTATCCCCTAGAACTTAGAACTACTTAAACCTAACTAACATGAGGACATCACACACATCCATGCCCGAGGCAGGATTCGAACCTGCGACCTTAGTGCAACTCACATTTGTGTCTGTGACAAATAACACCCACAACTCTATCACATAAATCACTGAGTCACCCTTGTCAAAACTAAATTTTGTAAATTATTGGATTGGCAAGAATACCTAGATTCTCCAAGTTCTATGATATTTCATAGTATTCTTGCACTCTGAAATGTTTTCCAGTATCTATTTTCTGCTTCTCGCTTAGAGTGTGGTTTTTCGTAAACTGTTTAATGAGCTACCTAGTTAGAAAAATCACTGTTAACAACGCCAAGCGCTCTACGGAAACCTCAATATCAACAGCGTACCACTAGTTACTCCATTGCACTCATGTTGGCAAGTGGATCTATGTGCAGTTCGATAGTCACCTATCGCATATGTTATCTAAGACCAAGTGGTATTTATAACGTAAACATGTGCGCAACAAGCTGTTGATAAAAAAGTTAGTATTGTAATGACTTGGTGAAATGGTTCGTTCTGGATACTAATTCAAACCAAGCATCTCACTGCAATCCTAACAATGCCAGGCTTTCTTGTCTGGCCGAGAGTCGAACACAGCACTGATCGTCATTCCTGACGAGGCACAATGAGAAGTGTATTATTTAATTTTCGGCAAGCATCAACAAGTCTGAACTTGAAACTATATTTTTCTACTGTACCGATATTCCAGTCAAGAAACACATGTCGTTGTTGACTGACCACGAAAGATGAACAGTATGATTTTATTCACAAGCAACAAAGTGTGCGTGTGTGTTTAAACTCGAAATAACGTGATGTAAAGTTTTTTGTCGGGCGTGTATTTGAATACAGCCCTGATCGGATTCTTAGCTAAGCACGTCAAAAGTTAGACGAATTTTTTCACAAGTAGCAAGATGTTTGAACCTGGAATGTCAATACAATGGCTTACTGTCGTTCAAACCAGACACCCATTTGCTTTCTTTTTCTAACAAAGAATGAAATTAAATATCGGTTTCTTTCACTACTAGCGGGACGTGGACCTTTTTTTTTAGCTAGAAGTAACCTGATGAAAAGTTCCGTGCTAACTGGGAGTCTAACGCCGCGCATATTGTTGCTGTTGACTACACACAAAGAGATGTTAACTATCGAATTCTTTTTCTCCAGTAGCTATGTTTATGCATGATAGAACTTGTAATAGTGTGATGAAAAGTTCTAAGTGTGACGGAGTCGAAACCGGCACGTCTCCTTATTGCTGACTACTTATGAAAAGACTATGTTATCAAAATTACTTTCATCAGTAATCAGGTGCGCGTGTGGCAGAGTTTGAGATGACATGATGAAGATTATTGTGACACACAAGGATTCGAACCAGGCACTCACATTTCGTGCAAACCTTGAAGAGTTTGGAATCTTGGAGAAACAGTGAAATGATGGGACTGTACCGTTCCGAAGGGCTTAAATAGACGGAAGTGAAAATCCGATTTCATTCAAATCCGTCAGGGTGTTCTGTCATGTTATCTTATCAAGTACTCAACACACTAAAATAAGCCGACGTTTCGGTCGGTTTGACGTGGTCTACCTCAGCGCAAGGACTAATTAGCTGAGGAGTGGCTGCTTCAGGGTATCGTTTTTCTAACGGTGTCCCGTAATTCGAATACTTCGGAGCGCGATTGTATATAAAATACTTGAATGGAACAGAAAAAGAAGGGGGGGGGGGGGGGGGAAATACGGTTGCCAGCATAGTAGGGTGATGCTATACGAAAATCAGTTTGTTACTGGAAAGCGTAATTTGTGGCACATGTACAATGGAAAAATTTTATTTTAGAGATCGAAGATTAATGATTGCGTTAACTTAAGATCTCTAAATACGTTCCCTCACAGTAACGTTTAGTTTCTTTGAAACGTCACTGTCCGAACTTATCCCAGTCACTTTTCTAAATGCACCCGAAAAAAATTAATGATCCTGGTAGAATGAAGTAAAACGACGCAACAAGCAGAATTCAATATTGAAATCCAGACTTAAAAAATTAATTAATTTAATCAAGTTTATAGTGATTAATAGATTTCAACATTGCTTCACAGCAAATTCCGAGACATTTAATATTTCAAACAACCCAATTTCCATTGATAAGCAAAATTAATAATGCAAATGCTTTCATTATCACATTGCAAGTCTAAAAAAGACATTTATTTATGTAAACTGACCAGTAAATTATGTTTGCGTTATTAATCTGGCAATAACATGAAAAAGAACTACATTATATTCGCTGTTAAATTGGTAAAACTGACGTCAGCTAATAACAATAACAAAATGCAGAGAGTATTAAAGAACACACATTTGTATTGCAGTCATCCTATAAACAAAATTCAGGGCATCCCTTTCAGAGATGAAAGATACCACTGGTTCGGACATTCACGACAGTATCCAGTCGTCTTCAGATAGACTGTGCAGACTCGGTGCGGAAGGCCTTCTTACTTGACTCTCCATACGAAAATTTTCTAGTAACTTTCGAAAGCTCGGTGCACCAACACCGACTGTCAGATGTGTGAGCGTACTACATCTGCTAAACTTGCAGCCCGATGACGATTATTTGCAAGAACAGTTCATTTAAAAACTGAAGTAGCTTACAATGTACTGGCCACATTTGAGTGCAAAATAACCCTGATCAGGGCCAGTGTTACTATTAATTACGATCCACAACAGCTCGACAGTAGATTTAAATGCAACATTTATTTTTCTACATCGCGACTTCATAAAACGATATGATTTATTTCGACTGTGCTAGAAATCATCTTCAGATGCAAAATAGATAGAAGAAATATTGGTCATGAAAAGTTCTACATACATAATGCGCAAAAAAAAGAAAAAGAAAACAGGAAATGACAAAGCTCATAACATAAAATATCGATATAGAGTGTAACAAGTTACATGTTGTACAATCAAGTACTGAGTCATTGAAACTACTGTGTCTTTTGTTATGCTGCCATTTAGGACAAAATTAAAGGGTGCATCTGCTAGAGGGCACCACTGTATGCTCAATTAAAAAATAGAATTTATCATGTTAAAACAAATTTGAACAATATATATCATAATATTAGGAGGTTAACTCTCAGTAGGAAAACAGTTCAACAACTGAAAATAAAACACTGAAGAGCCAAAGAAACAGACACATCTGACTAATATCGTGTAGAGCTCCCGCAGACGTGCCGCAACACAATGTGGAATGAACTCGAAGTAGTGCTGGAGGGAACTGACACCATGAATACCGCAAAGATGTCCCTAAATCCGTAAGAGTACCAGGGGGTGGAGATCTCTTCTGAACAATAATCTTCTTGTCTGAGAAGTTTGGTGGCCAGCGGAAGTTTTTAAACTCAGAAGAGTGTTCCTGCAGGCAATCTGTAGGAATTCTAGACGAGTGGGGTATTGCATTGTCCTGTTGGAATTGCCGAAGTCCTTCGGAATGCACAATGGACATGAATGGTTGCAGGTGGTCAGGCAGGATGGTTACGTACGTGTCACCTGCCACAGTCGTATCTAGACGTATCAGGGGTGCAGGGGTGCCATATCTCTCCAACTGCACACGCCACACACCGTTACAGAGCCTCCACCAGCTTCAACAGTACACTGCCGACATGCAGGGTCCATGGATTCATGGGGTTGTCTCCATACCCGTACACGTCCATCCGCTCGATGCAATTTGAAACGAGACTCGTCCGACCAGGCAACATGTTTCCAGTCATCAACTGTCGAATGTCGGTGTTGACGGGCCCAGGCGAGGCGTAAAGCTTTCTTTCGTGCAGTCATCAAGGGCACACGAGTGGGCCTTCGGCTCCGAAAGCTCATATCGATGATGTTTCATTGAATGGTTGGCAAGCTAACGCTTGTTGATGGCCCAGCATTGAAATACGCAGCAATTTTCGCTAGGGTTCCACTTCCGTCACGTTAAACAATTATCTTCAGTCTTCGTTGGGACCGCTCTTGCAGGATCTTTGTCTGGCCACAGCGATTTCGGAGATTCCTGATATTCACGGTAGAATCTTGAAATGGGTGTACTGGAAATTGCCCACTTCATCACTAACTCGGAGATGCTGTATCCCATTGCTTTTGCGGCGACTATAACACCACCTTCAAATTCACTTAAATCATGATACCCTGCCATTGTAGCAGCAGTAACCGGTCAAACAAGAGCGCCAGACACTTGCTGTCTCATACAGACGTTGCCGACCGCAGTGCCGTATTCCGATTGTTTGCATATCTGTGTAATTGAGTACAGATACCCATAGCAGTTTCTTTGACGCTTCAGTGTAAAATGTGGGGATAATGTGTGAGAAGGTAAAACAATAATTCTAATGTGTAGGCTGCTAACTGATAATGGAAGGTGCTCCTTAGTAAATCACTAAGTAATGAAACAATTAAAATGTAATGTACAGAAGCAACTATTGCACCGTCAAAAAGTTCATTGCACATCAGTAAATTACGGAATAAGTTAACAAATAAAATGCGAAACACAGAATGGGACAGAGTGGATATTGCACCACAGATGTGTTTTATTGCAGCCACGAAATATCGCTTCCTTCCGGCGCACCGCATGTTGTTACCCCTGGTTGCCGACGAATTGTGGACAAGTGAAAATGGGTCCTTGTGGATGCAGTCTTCACATGAGGCAATAAGCGCCAGAATCGCTCTCGTTTCTGCATGACAGTGTATCACATTTTAACACGCGGCGTCAAAGAATCAGATGACTACAGTAACTCCCCAGAAATGTTACAGTACTCGTTCTGAGTAAACTCGCACTGTGCTCCGAAAAATATTGTGAATGAACACAGCAAGCTTTATCGGAATGTGTATTTCGCCATTTTTGAGGAGCTGCTGTAGTGTGTTAAAATCTGATACGAAGACACGCAGAAAAAAGGGTGACTGAGTGGCGCTTATTGCCTCCTGTGAAGACGACAAGACTGCTTTCCCATGGAGCCCTCTTTAATCGTCCACGGTACGACAGCAACTTGGGGGCAATAAGATAGAGTGCTCCGGAAGGAAGCAACACCTGATGGTTGCAATGAACTCATCGGTGTCGTAACGTTTCTTTTCAGACCTTCTGTACTTCGCATCTTATTTGTTAACTTACTTCGAATAATCCGTATGAAGAATGGCGGGGCGATGTAGGGCACCCACGGAGACGGTATCCTACAAAACTTTAGTTCGATCGATAATTGAGAGCTGGTCCGGAATCTGTGACACATACAAGGTAGGACTGATAGAGGAAATACCGAAAATCCTAAGAACAAGAGCATTTTTCATCACGGGATACTTTACAAAGAACTAAAGACGCGAAGATGGTCCTCCAACTCCAGTAGCAGAGGCTGCAAGAGAGGCGCTGTGCATTACAGTGTGGTTTCCTGTGTTCAGACAGCCTACCTCGCGAAAAGACAAATAAGTAAAAATGAGAGAGATTCAAGCCCAGTAGAGGCTTACCAGAATCGTTCCCTCGTTCAGCATTTGTCGACACGAAGAGCGATAGTTGCGGTCAGTGAACGGATTTCAGCCTCTCGTCGAGTCCGTGTTAGGAAGCGTCACCGCCACCATTATCTTGATAAGGGGCGATAGACGTTACTTCGTGGTTGCCTCCAAGTCAAATGTTCACGAGTGAACATGCCGTAATGGTCCATTTGTACACGGTTCCTTCATTCTCCTTAAAATATCAGTGCAAGTCAGTAGCAACTGGAAAAGCCACCCCTTCCTACCAGTATTCCGAATTCCAATATTAACACGCCGACCCGGTGAAGATATGGTATAAAGGCCTATGTCTGTATTAAATATATTAAATTTACCAAATATTACAAATAACCAATTAATGTAACTAACACCTAATACAATTACTGTAACTCACAACAAATACAATCAACTGGTTAATTTTCCTTCCTTCTCCTCATCTTCATCCTTCTCTTTCTCATTCAGTGTAGTATAACTAGATCATGCAAAATAAGTAAATTTGTAAATGTAAAAGTGAAATTGTAAATACAAAATTGAAAAACAAACTAGTATGTAAAATTGCAAAAATAAAGTTGAAAAAGTGATTGTAAGTAATGACAAATTTGCACTGATGCAACAAATAAAATGTAACAGAATAATAAAATGTATCCTGATACATCCAAAAAGGCTGAAAAGGGTAGTGCAGATCCTCAAACAGCCCGCCCTTCCCCATCAGGGAAGGGAATCAAAAAAAAAAAAAAAAAAAAAAAAAAAAAAAAGCCGAGAAAGAGAAGAAGAAGCTAGGACAGTTGTTTATTCTCTGGAATTTCAACTACTACTTCAATTTTTTGCGGAAAGTCTCTGCGTAGTGGCGAAATATTATCATTATGCATTCAGATGCTTATTCACGGGCCCGCAAGGGAGCCTAAATGTCCTTCATTGTTTCTATTTTGCTTCTTTTCTCTTCGTTCAGTGCACTTTCTTCTCGTTTGAATGCTTGATCTGTGTTCAGTATTTGACCGCCTAACCACCTGGCCATTTTACCACGTAATCTCAGTAGGGGGCGATGGGAAGCTTCCCCTTGTCAGTAACGTATTTTGTGCGGGTAAAATAGTTTTTCCAGAGAACTTTTACCCAAGGCGCATGAAAACGGTGGTTCACTGATGCGTAACTATACAGACACATTTAAATTTTATGACAACTGTTGATGGTGTTGGGACAGCAACCAGCCACAAATTTACTTTCAGTTCCTATGTTCAAAGGGAACCGTTACCGGTTTCCAATCGTTGTGATTCATCCTCAGACGGTTTACACGCTTTCTTTATGACATGTGGTGTGTCTTTTACAGATTAATTGTCCTAAAATATAAATAATACATAATTATAAACATGCCACACACAGATGGTTGCGTAACAGATTTTCGTTGCATGGACTTACGTGAAATGTCGGTTTGGAGTGTTTGTTTTCATAAGTGCTTGTTATGAAAACAAACACTCCAAACCGGCATTTCACGTAAGTCACATGCAACGAAAATCTGTTACGCAACCATCTGTCTGTGGCATGTTTATAATTATGTATTATTTATATTTTAGGACAATTAATCTGTAAAAGACACACCACATGTCATAAAGAAAGCGTGTAAACCGTCTGAGGATGAATCACAACGATTGGAAACCGGTAACGGTACCCTTTCAATAACATCTACATCTACATCTACATCCATACTCCGCAAGCCACCTGACGGTGTGTGGCGGAGGGTATCCTGAGTACCTCTATCGGTTCTCCCTTCTATTCCAGTGTCGTATTGTTCGTGAAAAGAAGTATTGTCGGTACGCTTCTGTGTGGGCTCTAATCTCTCTGATTTTATCCTCATGGTCTCTTCGCGAGATATACGTAGGAGGGAGCAATATACTGCTTGACTCTTCGGTGAAGGTATGTTCTCGAAACTTTAACAAAAGCCCGTACCGAGCTACTGAGCGTCTCTCCTGCAGAGTCTTCCACTGGAGTTTATCTATCATCTCCGTAGCGCTTTCGCGATTACTAAATGATCCTGTAACGAAGCGCGCTGCTCTCCGTTGGATCTTCTCTATCTCTTCTATCAACCCTATCTGGTACGGATCCCACACTGCTGAGCAGTATTCAAGCAGTGGGCGAACAAGCGTACTGTAACCTACTTCCTTTGTTTTCGGATTGCATTTCCTTAGGATTCTTCCAATGAATCTCAGTCTGGCATCTGCTTTACCGACGATCAACTTTATATGATCATTCCATTTTAAATCACTCCTAATGCGTACTCCCAGGTAATTTATGGAAATAACTGCTTCCAGTTGCTGACCTGCTATTTTGTAGCTAAATGATAAGGGAACTATCTTTCTATGTATTCGCAGCACATTACACTTGTCTGCATTGAGATTCAATTGCCATTCCCTGCACCATGCGTCAATTCGCTGCTGATCCTCCTGCATTTCAGTACAATTTTCCATTGTTACAATCTCTCGATACACCACAGCATCATCTGCAAAAAGCCTCAGTGAACTTTCGATGACATCCACAAGGTCATTTATGTATATTGTAAATAGCAACGGCCCTATGACACTCCCCTGCGGCACACCTGAAATCACTCTTACTTCGGAAGACTTCTCTCCATTGAGAATGACATGCTGCGTTTTGTTATCTAGGAACTCTTCAATCCAATCACACAATTGGTCTGAGAGGAACTGAAAGTAAATTTGTGGCTGGTTGCTGTCCCAACACTATCAACATTTGCCTTCAAACAACAGCCACGGTCTCCATCATGTCATCATATGACAAAATTGCATTTAAATTTTATTCCCATCTTTAACTCTTGCGATGAAGCCTACCTTTCCCACAGAGTTAGGGAATCGCGGCAGTGTGACGTAATGAACGAAAGTTCCGTAAATGGTGATGATGCAAGAGGACACAATCATTTTGACGCCTCGTCATTCTACCCTGAGTGCTGGAGCACGTGACGGGACGCCGACTACGTCGTAACGGTACAGAGAGTCCCTGTGGAGGTGCAGCGTGTGAGAGCGACGCGCTGCTCTGCGGTCGTCGGCTCCCAGCACTGAGACAGCGCTCTCCTCTTTAACCAGTGACGTCACAGAGGGGCGCCGGCGGCGCGCCGCAGGACGGAATTAGCGCTGGAGGGGTGGGGGGGGGGGGGGAGTGGGAGAGGGGGCAGAGCTGCGCCGGGGCGGCGGGCAGGGGTCAGTGCGCCCGCCTCCTCCGCGGCCGCGAATTCCCACCGGCGCGTTGCACCCTGGCTCTCGAAATCCCACACCGCTCTCACGGCGTAGTATCGAGAACGCCAAAGAATCGAACGCTGCTCTTCACAACCAAAACAAGTCAAAGAAGAACTTTTACGAGCACAGCCTAAATGCCAGAGATACTATTTCCGTAAAAGTTCTTGGAAGTGTACTTAAGGGGGTAGGACGTCAAACGGGATGACTTGGAGCAGGAGAGGCACCACAGCACATTTTATTTTCTACTGTCTATACTTTTACAAATAAATTCATAAAACTTTGTCAGCATGACCAGGAAGGATTCAGGATTCACACTGATAGCTGTGGAAGTGCAAAAACATAACAAAATAATTTTTTTTTAGATATGAAATTTCATCATTTTTTCACTTACTGTTGGTTGCATTTGTTGCTATAGGTACATTTCTGCTTCACAAGTAAGAGAGATTCTTTGATGATTTTTGCACAGCATACAAACCATACTTACAGGTGTATGAAACTCTACAATTTTCCAAATCTATTAAAAACTGTGGTAAAATTGAGATAATTAAGCACAAAATTTGATTTTTATCTAAACATAAAGTTTAAAACGTAACAGCTCATTCATTTTTTCATAAATTCAATAGATTCTAGAGTTTAAGACATCTGTAGGTATGGTTTGTATGCTGTGCAAAATTCATCGAACAGTCTCTCTTACTTATGAAGAAAAGTGTACCTATGGCAACAAATGCAGCCAATAGTAAGTGAAAAAATGATGAAATTTCACATGTAAAAAAACTATTTTGTATGTTTTTGAACTTATGCTGCTACGAGTGTGAATCCTCAATCCTACCTAGTCATGCTGACAAAGTTTTATGAATTTACTTGTTAAAGTATAGATAGTGGAAATTAAAATGTCCTGTGGTGCCTCTCCTGCTCCAAGTCGGCCCGTTTGACGTACTACCCCCCTTAACGGACTTGGATCCACACTATCTTCTGCTCCTTTAAAGAAAACACTTCTGTGTAAACGAACAATAGTTACATCCCTTGCCGGATAACGTTTTCCTCTTAACAAACTTCCAACAAATGGTTCAAATGGCTCTGAGTACTATGGGACTCAACTGCTGAGGTCATTAGTCCCCTAGAACTTAGAACTAGTTAAACCTAACTAACCTAAGGACATCACAAACATCCATGCCCGAGGCAGGATTCGAACCTGCGACCGTAGCGGTCTTGCGGATCCAGACTGCAGCGCCTTTAACCGCACGGCCACTTCGGCCGGCAAAACTTCCAACATGTTGGAGTAATTGCACTGCAGCAACTTGTTCACAAAATGTCTGACAGATGGCGCGTGAAAGATCTCTTGCGCGCGTCGTTTGGTGATGATCGTGTGCTCAGCCGCCACTTTCTTCATGGTTGGCCTCCCAGGTCCCCAGTCCTCAGTCCATGTGATTATTGGCTTTGTGGTTACCTGAAGTCGCAAGTGTATCGTGATCGACCGACATCTCTAGGGATGCTGAAAGACAACATCCGACGCCAGTGCCTCACCATAACTCCGGACATGCTTTACAGTGCTGCTCACAACATTATTCCTCGACTACAGTTATTGTTGAGGCATGATGGTGGACATATTGAGCATTTCCTGTAAAGAATATCATCTTTGCTTTGTCTTACTTTGTTAAGCTAATTATTGCTATTCTGATCAGATGAAGCGCCATCTGTCGGACATTTATGACTTTTGGAATTATTTTTTTTTGTTCTAATAAAACCCCGTTTCATTCCAAGCATGTGTATCAATTTGTACCTCTCTATCTACATTATTCCGTGATTTGTTTTCAAATTTATACTGACTTTTTCATCACCCGGTATGTTTGTTATTTTGACATGATTCTTATATTTTGGGAAATACCGTTTGGAGTGCACTCACGACCTACTGCTTCGACTGTCACACACTAACTTCCTAGCAGTTCACAAGGAACACAAGAGGACACTGTAAAGCACACATACCAACAGCGTACCTAGCTACTACGCACAGATAAGTGTCGGCGTGGAAAATTTTCAAAATGCGTTATCTCGTGAACGATTCGCACTGGAACCACTCCATTCCATGAAAATCACATGTCAGCAACATTTGCCGTAACATTTTCCAAATCCGCATTATTTGCGGTGTAAAAAATGGCTCTGAGCACTATGGGACTTAACATCTGAGGTCATCAGTCCCCTAGAACTTAGAACTACTTAAACCTAACTAACGTAAGTACATGACACACATCCATGCCCGAGGCAGGATTCGAACCTGCGACCGTAGTGGTCGCGTGGCTCCAGACCGTAGCGCCTAGAACCGCTCGGCCTGTAAATTTTAAGTCATTCACCCTATGTATATGTGTTGTTTCACAATTCATATTACACGCTTCTAAAGGCTGTAGAGGGAACTTAGTCGATGAAGTTTTACATAGGAACCCATGTCCGGAAACCTCGTCCAACGGCGCTACAGAGCTTCAACGTTTTAGGCGCCACCGCCTGTAAATGTGTGTACATAGCAGGTTGGTTCTGTGATAATGTAACAGACATTCTACGATGGCGGACAAGACTATATGTATCAGTTTGAGGTAAGGGCCCTCGTACCGGAAAGGAACGAGTCGAAAGTTATATCCGAAAACCGTTCTAATACCTCGGAGAGTGAAGTACATGTAGTGGTACCGTTGTTGCTGGGATTGTAAGTTAAGCAACTTTCAATGGTGGTATTATGGACCAAGACAAGAAAAAATGTGCTGTAAACATGGGCTCTAAAATGCGTACCTGAGGAGCTATGAGCACTTGTCGATCTTCGTTACTATGAAACACACCTTCGCTATTAAACAAGTGCTAATAGCTCTTCAGCCATGCATTTTAGAGCCTATATCTACTACATATTTTTTCTTGTTTTAGTCCACACTGCCACCTGTGAAAGTTGCGCACCCTACAATCTTATCAACAACAGTATCTGTACGCGTATTCCACTGTCAGAGGTATCAGAAGGGTTTTCGCTTTGATACATTTACCCTTCTATATAATCTAGAAAGTTTGTAAGATCATCATGGAATGACTCTGTATATACCGAGTGATCAAAAAGTCAGTATAAATGTGAAAACTGAATAAATCACGGAAAAATGTAGATAGACAGGTACAAATTGACACATATGCTTGGAATGACATAGGGTTTTATTAGAACCAAAAAAATACAAAAGTTCAAAAAATGTCCGACGGATGGCGCTTCATCTGATCAGAATAGCAATAATTAGCTTAACAAAGTAAGACAAAGCAAAGATGATGTTCTTTACAGGAAATGCCCAGTATGTCCACCATCATTCCTCAACAATAGCTGTAGTCGAGGAATAATGTTATGAACAGCTCTGTAAAGCAGTCCGGAGTTATCGTGAGGCATTGGCGTCGGATGTTGTCTTTCAGCATCCCTAGAGATGTCGGTCGATCACGATACACTTGCGACTTCTGGTAACCTCAGAGCCAATAATCGCACAGACTGAGGTCTGGGGACCTGGGAGGCCAATCATGACGAAAGTGGCGGCTGAGCACACGACCATCACCAAACGACGCGCGCAAGAGATCTTTCATGCGTCTAGCAATATGGGGTGGAGCGCCATCGTGCATAAAGGTCGTACGTTCCAGAAGGTGTTATCAGCCAGGCTGGGGATGATGCGATTCTATAACACATCGGCGTACCTCTCACCCGTCACGATAGCAGTTACAAAACCAGAATCTACATCTACATCTACATCTATACTCCGCGAGCCACCTTACGGTGTGTGGCGGAGGGTACTTATTGTACCACTATCTGATCCCCCCTTCCCTGTTCCATTCACGAATTGTGCGTGGGAAGAACGACTGCTTGTAAGTCTCCGTATTTGCTCTAATTTCTCGGATCTTTTCGTTGTGATCATTACGCGAGATATATGTGGGCGGTAGTAATATGTTGCCCATCTCTTCCCGGAATGTGCTCTCTCGTAATTTCGATAATAAACCTCTCCGTATTGCGTAACGCCTTTCTTGAAGTGTCCGCCACTGGAGCTTGTTCAGCATCTCCGTAACGCTCTCGCGCTGACTAAATGTCCCCATGACGAATCGCGCTGCTTTTCGCTGGATCATGTCTATCTCTTCTATTAATCCAACCTGGTAAGGGTCCCATACTGATGAGCAATACTCAAGAATCGGACGAACAAGCGTTTTGTAAGCTACTTCTTTCGTCGATGAGTCACATTTTCTTAGAATTCTTCCTATGAATCTCAACCTGGCGCCTGCTTTTCCCACTATTTGTTTTATGTGATCATTCCACTTCAGATCGCTCCGGATAGTAACTCCTAAGTATTTTACGGTCGTTACCGCTTCCAATGATTTACCACCTATGGCATAATCGTACTGGAATGGATTTCTGCCCCTATGTATGCGCATTATATTACATTTATCTACGTTTAGGGAAAGCTGCCAGCTGTCGCACCATGCATTAATCCTCTGCAGGTCCTCCTGGAGTACGTACGAGTCTTCTGATGTTGCTACTTTCTTGTAGACAACCGTGTCATCTGCAAATAGCCTCACGGAGCTACCGATGTTGTCAACTAAGTCATTTATGTATATTGTAAACAATAAAGGTCCTATCACGCTTCCCTGCGGTACTCCCGAAATTACCTCTACATCTGCAGATTTTGAACCGTTAAGAATGACATGTTGTGTTCTTTCTTCTAGGAAATCCTGAATCCAATCACAAACCTGGTCCGATATTCCGTAAGCTCGTATTTTTTTCACTAAACGTAAGTGCGGAACCGTATCAACTGCCTTCCTGAAGTCCAGGAATACGGCATCAATCTGCTCGCCAGTGTCTACGGCACTGTGAATTTCTTGGGCAAATAGGGCGAGCTGAGTACCACATGATCTCTGTTTGCGGAATCCATGTTGGTTATGATGAAGGAGATTTGTATTATCTAAGAACGTCATAATACGAGAACACAAAACATGTTCCATTATTCTACAACAGATTGACGTAAGCGAAATAGGCCTATAATTATTCGCATCTGATTTATGACCCTTCTTGAAAATGGGAACGACCTGCGCTTTCTTCCAGTCGCTAGGTACTTTACGTTCTTCCAGCGATCTACGATAAATTGCTGATAGAAAGGGGGCAAGTTCTTTAGCATAATCACTGTAGAATCTTAAGGGTATCTCGTCTGGTCCGGATGCTTTTCCGCTACTAAGTGATAGCAGTTGTTTTTCAATTCCGATATCGTTTATTTCAATATTTTCCATTTTGGCGTCCGTGCGACGGCTGAAGTCAGGGACCGTGTTACGATTTTCCGCAGTGAAACAGTTTCGGAACACTGAATTCAGTATTTCTGCCTTTCTTCGGTCGTCCTCTGTTTCGGTGCCATCGTGGTCAACGAGTGACTGAATAGGGGATTTAGATCCGCTTACCGATTTTACATATGACCAAAACTTTTTAGGGTTCTTGTTTAGATTGTTTGCCAATGTTTTATGTTCGAATTCGTTGAATGCTTCTCTCATTGCTCTCTTTACGCTCTTTTTCGCTTCGTTCAGCTTTTCCTTATCAGCTATGATTCGACTACTCTTAAACCTATGATGAAGCTTTCTTTGTTTCCGTAGTACCTTTCGTACATGATTGTTATACCACGGTGGATCTTTCCCCTCGCTTTGGACCTTAGTCGGTACGAACTTATCTAAGGCGTACTGGACGATGTTTCTGAATTCCTCGAAGAAAAGAGGACCTATAACGGTTTTTTTTGGTTCTGATAAAACCCCATGTCATTCCAAGCATGTGGGTCAATTTTTACCTCTCTATCTACATTTCGTGGTTTATCACGTTTTCTAATTTATACTGACTTTTTGACCACCCGGTACATTCATTTACATGTGCTGGCGCCTATAACTTTGACGCTCTGTAACATCACTGGATAACGTTTGCGTTCCTATGTAGAACTTGACCTACTAAGTCCCCTTTTCTACCTCTAGAACTGTGTAACATGCATTGTGGAACCGCATTTAGCCTGGAAAAAAAAAAAAAAAAAAAAAAAAAAAAAAAAAAAAAAAAAAAAAAAAGTGGCACCGAGAAGACATGTTCGGATGTCAATGTAACTTCACACAAGACCACTCCATTTGGCAGGCATGTAAATTAGTGTTACAGTTCGCTGTGATAGGTAGATGCGCTGCATAATGCACTAGGTCGATTGTGTTTGGTGCTATAGCTAGGCCTCGTACGATACATAACGGGTGCGAACAGTGTGAGGTGTTGAGCGATCACTATGGAGGACCCGTCTGTGCAACCAAAAGCAAACCGCCAACGTAACTTACAACAGTATAGATCCAAATGAAATGATTAATCTCACTTTTTTTTTAATTCGGAAAACAAATGGAAGAAATGAGCAAGCTATGTGGCTACTTCTCAGCTAATCCAGAATAAAATACTTTTACATACGTTAGCTTTTCCCATCTGGTTTGTCAGTACACTGTCCCTTATTGTATTACAAGTGAACAAGCTATAGCCGAAATTTCCGTAGTAAGAGGAAGCAGGAAACAAACAGTAACAGATGCACATCCAACAACTTCTATGAGAGTAAGTGAAAACTGCGCAGGCAACAAGGGTAGATCTGCACAGTGAAACGAATCTGGCTTGTCGTCCTTATACTCGAAGTCAGTTCTCGATAACAGCAGAAGGACATTTAAGTCGAGAATTTCTTATTTTCCCAAAGACACTCTTAAAAGGTACGAGGCTTATGAGTCTGAAGTTCTCGGTTCCTTCCCCGTTGGGGACAGAATTTAAATTCAGGCCAGACGATAAGAATGGTTCAGATCTGAAAACGACAATGTGAGTAGTAATTGCAACGCATTTGCACAGATGTAAGAGAATGTCGTCCATAAGCCTGAAAACTGTCCATCTAAGGAGAGGGTTCAAAATGGTTCAAATGGCTCTGAGCACTGAGGTCATCAGTCCCCTAGAACTTAGAACTACTTAAACTTAACTAACCTAAGGACATCACACACGTCCATGCCCGAGGCAGGATTCGAACCTGCGACCGTAGCGGTCTCGCGGTTCCAGACTGAAGCGCCTAGAACCGCTCGGCCACAACGGCTGGCTAAGGAGAGGGGTAAGCATAAAGTTGCAATTATCATTTTAAACAGAATCAAACTGTACCATGAAACGTGGTGACGGAGATAGTCCTTCTGTGCGTATTCACCCTTCAAAGCGATACATTTTTCCCAGCGATGAATGACTTGGCAGAAGCCTTGTTTATTGCAATCTGCATTTTGGCTGTTCAGCAAACGACAGACATCCGAAATCACCTGAGGGTTCTCTAGACGTGGTCCTACTTGGTCATGGTGACAGGCCATCAGACACCGGCACTTAATGTAGTCGTTGTCATCCTTGGACTTATTTATCTGCGCTACGGTCTTGCTGCCTTATGCTGGTGCTGAAGGCTGGATAATAATTCCGCAGTCCCACAAGGTGCGAGTCAACTGACATTTTCTCTTTTTATGATATTACGCCAGCTGACGATGTGTTCAAACTCTTTATTTTCTCCCTTGGACGCTGCAGATTATCTTGATACTGCATGTCGTCGCAAGGACTAAGAATCCTTCACGTTCATTTCAGCGCTCAGTAAACCCCTGGTTTGTTGAGATGCTGCAATCGTAATTGCAGCTACTCTTCGCCAAATCGTATCGTTATGACATGGGGTGGCAGGGGTAAAATACAGGGAGCGAAAGGCTATTTACTATTTGTACAGAAACCAGGTGGCAGTTATAAGAGTCGAGGGACATGAAAGGGAAGCAGTGGTTGGGAAAGGAGTGAGACAGGGTTGTAGCCTATCCCCGATGTTATTCAATCTGTATATTGAGCAAGAAGTGAAGGAAACAAAAGAAAAATTCGGAGTAGGAATTAAAATCCATGGAAAGAAATAAAATCTTGAATGATCGCTGATGACATTGTAACTCTATCAGAGAGAGGAAAGGACCTGGAAGAGCAGTTGAACGGAGTGGACAGTGTCTTGAAAGGAGGATATAAAATGAACATCGACAAAAACGAGGATAATGGAATGTAGTCGAATTAAACTGGGTGATGCTAAGGGACTTAGATTAGGAAATGAGACACTTAAAGTAGTAAAGGAGTTTTGCTATTTGGGGAGCAAAATAACTGATGATGGTCGGAGTAGAGAGGATATAAAATGTAGACTGGCAATGGCAGGGAAAGCGTTTCTGAGGAAGAGAAATTTGTTAACATCGAGTATGGATTTAAGTGTCAGGAAGTCTTTTCTGAAAGTATTTGTATGGAGTGTATCCAAGTATGGAAGCGAAACGTGGACGATAAATAGTTAAGACAAGAAGAGAATAGAAGCTTTCGAAATGTGGTGCTACAGAAGAATGCTTGAGATTAGATAGGTAGATCACATAACTAATGAGGAGGTACTGAATAGAATTGGGGAGAAGAGAAATTTGTAGCACAACTTGACTAGAAAAAGGGATCGGTTGGTAGGACATTTTCTGAGGTATCAAGGGATCACCAGTTTAGTATTCGAGGGCAGTGTGGATGGTAAAAATCGTAGAGGGAGACCAAGAAATGAATACACCAAGCAGATTCAGAAGGATGTGGATTGCAGTAGGTACTGGGAGATGAAGAAGCTTACAGAGGATAGAGTAGTATGGCGAGCTGCATCAAACCAGTCTCTGGGCTTATAAGGGACTGAAGGCGTGATTATCGCATGGGGTGGGGGCTCGAATGTCTCCCACTTGAGTTCGCGTAAGCTCTGCATTACAAACTATGCGATATGGTGACGTTTCGAATTGCGACCAGCATGGAATTTGGCGCACCATTACACAATGGTGATTTTCGAAAGGCATGCACCACATGTACATTCTCCATTCTCCAATGAATGTCTACCGGTGTTTATCCTTTGGCAACCAAGGAAAGAACAGCAGCACGTTGGTCCTGTCTGGTAGCATTTGGTAATAACATCGCCATCGTTCATGTTCCCACATTTACTGCATACACGTAGCAAAGACACAAAGGCCACACTAATCTCTTGACTACATGTCAGTGCTTGTATATCAGTATCGGGGCGGCGCTACGTTTCATATACTCAGCAACAATGTCCTCGAACGGGAACTTGTACTATAACATGAGGGCATCTTATGTGAAAAGCGCGCCAGAGTAGCCTGTGACCGTTAATAACATTGACTAGTCACAGTACCAGTCTTTCTGGCACATGAATCTATTCAAGCTGTAAACGCTTATCATTAGGCCATATTGATAATAAATGTCCAGATTTTAATTACTTAAAAATCAGAGAAATACGCATTCATTTAAGACCTAAAACTTGTAGGAATAGCATCTTAACACATAAAATGACTTTACATCAGTTTATTTAAAAAATTCTAGCTGTTCTTTCTGTGTACCCTGTAATACGTAATTCGCTTCCGCATAAGTGGCTAGTAGGGCAACTTACCTTTTACAATATTTGAAACCAACTAGCATTTATTTTTGAAATGTCTGCAAATGCCTGACAAAAGAATGAAAACGCGAAATGCAGTGAAAACAGTAGCACCTATCCAGACAAGAAAACCATGTTTTTACTACTACACGCCACTTATTTAAAGAAAGTATTCCACACTAGTTAACACGTCCTATCAATATTCACTTCCTGTCAAGTTGTGCTGGATCACAAGATGTACTTTCAGTTTTCCGTTTTCAAGGATCTTCGGTTGCCACTGAGGATAGTTTTGTACCAGGAAAAGCCCCTCTCCATATCACAGGACGTCTCAGAAGCGTATTTGAAGGCGGGGAGGCGACTGCAGGCCAGCACTACACTAACTTCACATAGTTTACAAAATTATATTTCGCCGTCAGGGTTGAAGAACTTCTCACCAAAATCACGAAAAAAACCTCTCAAGTTCGTACCGCTGGAACACTTTACTTCAGGCATGTTGAACCAGACTAGGTCTTTGTTCAAGCCGAATAGCGGGACCACGTGTGCTATTTTTATTAAAACGGCAGACGCCTTTGTTGGCTTCGAGAGCGTTTTGTTAACGCCGAGCAACAGTGTCTCACGTCAGCAAACCGACTGGTGTCTTATGTTGCTCATCTACTGCTGTTGTTGTGGTCTTCAGTCCAGAGACTGGTTTGATGCAGCTCTCCATGCTACTCTATCCTGTGCAAGCTTCTTCATCTCCCAGTACCTACTGCAGCCTACATCCTACAAGTCCTACCAACCGATCCCTTCTTCTAGTCAAGTTGTGCCACAAATTTCACTTCTCCCCAATTCTATTCAGTACCTCCTTATTAGTTACGTTATCTACCCATCTAATCTTCAGCATCCTTCTGTAGCACCACATTTCGAAAGCTTCTATTCTCTTTTTATCTACACTATTTATCATCTACATTTCACTTCCATACATGACTACACTACATATAAATACTGTCAGAAACGACTTCCTGACACTTAATTCTATACTCGATGTTAACAAATTTCTCTTCTTCAGAAACGATTTCCTTGCCATTGTCAGTCTACATTTTATATCCTCTCTACTTCGACCATCATTAGTTATTTTGCTCCCCAAATAGCGAAACTCATTCACTACTTTAAGCGTCTCATTTCCTAATCTAATACCCTCAGCATAACCAGATTTAACTCGACTACATTCCATTATCCTCGTTTTGCTTTTGTTGGTGTTCATCTTATATCCTCCTTTTAAGACATTGTCCATTCCGTTCAACTGCTCTTCCGAGTCCTTTGCTGTCTCTGACAGAATTACAACGTCATCGGCGAACCTCAAAGTTTTTATTTCTACTCCATGGATTTTAATACCTACTCCAAATTTTTCTTTTGTTTCCTTTACTGCTTGCTCAATATACAGATTGAATGACATCGGGGAGAGGCTACAACCCTGTCTCACTCCCTTCCCAACCACTGCTTCCCTTTCATGCCCCTCGACTCTTATAACTGCCATGTGGTTTCTGTACAAATTGTAAATAGCCTTTCGCTCCCTGTATTTTACCCCTGCCACCTTCAGAATTTGAAAGAGATTATTCCAGTCAACATTGTCAAAAGCTTTCTCTAAGTCTACAAATGCTAGAAACGTAGGTTTGCCTTTCCTTAATCTATTTTCTAAGATAAGTCGTAGGGTCAGTATTGCCTCACGTGTTCCAATATTTCTACGGAATCCAAACTGATCTTCCCCGAGGTCGGCTTCTACCAATTTTTCCATTCGTCTGTATGGAATTCGTGTTAGTATTTTGCAGCCGTGGCTTTTTAAACTGATAGTTCGGTAATTTTCACATCTGTCAACCCCTGCTTTCTTTGGAATTGGAATTATTATATTGTTCTTGAAGTCTGAGGGTATTCCGCCTGTCTCATACATCTTGCTTACCAGATGGCAGAGTTTTGTCAGGACTGGCTCTCCCAGTGCTATAAGTTGTTCTAATAGAATGTTGTCTACTCCCGGGGCCTTGTTTCGACTTAGGTCTTTCAGTGCTCTGTCAAACTCTTCACGCAGTATTATATCTCCCATTTCATCTTCATCTACATCCTCTTCCATTTCCATAATATTGTCCTCAACAACATCGCCCTTGTATAGACCCTCTATATACTCCTTCCACCATTCTGCTTTCCCTTCTTTGCTTAGAACTGGGTTTCCATCTGAGCTCTTGATATTCCTGCAAGTGGTTCTCTTTTCTCCAAAGGTCTCTCTAATTTTCCTGTAGGCAGTATCTATCTTACCCCTAGTGATATACGCCTCTACATCCTTACATTTGTCCTCTAGCTATCCCTGCTCAGCCAATTTGCACTTCCTGTCGATCTCATTTTTGAGACGTTTATTTTCCTTTTCACCTGCTTCTTTTACTGCATTTTTGTATTTTCTCCTTTCATCAATTAAATTCAGTATCTCTTACGTTACCCAAGGATTTCTATTAGTCTTCGTCTTTTTACCTACTTGATACTCTGCTGCCTTCACTATTTCATCTCTAAAAGCTACCCATTCTCCTTCTACTGTATTTCTTTCCCCCATTCTTGTCAATCGTTCCCTAATGCTCTCCCTGAAACTCTCTAAACCTCTGGTTCTCTCAGTTTATCCACGTCCCATCTCCTTAAACTCCCAGCCTTTTGCAGTTTCTTTAGTTTAGATTGTGGTCAGAGTCCACATCTGCCCCTGGAATTGTCTTACAAGCTCACCTACTATAGACCTGTTAAAATGTCCTCACATGGCAACGTTTCAGGTGATAGTACCACAAATAAACACATTCATTTCTACGAAGCTTAATTTATCAGCTCTTCTACTATAGACCTGATAAATTAAGCTTTTTAAAAATTATTGTGTTTATTTGTGACATTTTTAAATTTTTAATCTTATGTTGTTAAAGATACGGCAAATACGAGTAGGGCCTATACGCATTTTGGGCAAAAATCGGCCGAAATATGCCCTACACTGATGGAAAAAGGATTGAAACACCAAAAAACAATTAATGTAGAGTAGTGATAGTTCTTGAATACTTTTGTTTAGGTAACATATTTAAGTGATTAACATTGACGGCTCATAGGTTAAAGTTGGGGTTGGGTTGTTTTGGGGGAACAGACCAAACAACGAGGTCATCTGTCTCATCGGATTAGGGAAGGACGGGGAAGAAAGTCGGCCGTGCCCTTTCACAGGAACCATCCCAGCATTTGCCTGGAGCGATTTAGGGAAATCACGGGGAACCTAAATCAGGATGGCTGGACGCGGAATTGAACCGTCGTCCTCCCGAATGCGAGTGCAGTGTGCCAACCACTGCGGCACCTTGCTCGGTACAGGTTAATGTAATCGCGAAATAAGCCACTGCAAATGTGAAATTCTGGTACATTAATAACCGGTGTAACAACGAGAATGTTGAATGAGAGCATGCAAGCATGCATGCATTGTGTTGCACAGGTGCCTTATGTCAGTTTGTGGGATGGAATTCCATGCTTGCTGACTTCCTCGGTCAATGCAGGGACTGTTAATGCTGGTTGTGGACGACGCTGGAGTTGTCATCCGATGATGTCCCAAAGTGCTCGACTGGCGACAGAGCTGGTGGTCGAGCAGGTCAAGACGTGTCGACATTCAGTAGAGCATGTTGGGTTACGACAGCAGTATGTGGACGAGCGTTATCCTGTTGGAAGACAACCCCTGGAATGCTGTTCATGAATGGCAGCACAATAGGTCGAATCACCAGGCTGATGTACAGATTTACAGTCAGCATGCTCCTGCTGTCATACCAAATCGCACCCCAGAGCGTAATTCCAGATGCTGGTCCAGTGCGTCAAGTACGGAGATAGGTTGGTTGTAGGCTCTCAGTTGGACTACTTGCAACCAGCAAACGGCTATCACTGGCACCGAGCAGAACCAGCTTTCATCAGAGAACACAACAGACCTCCACCCTGCCTTCCAACGTGCTCTCGCTTGACACCACTGAAGTAGCAAATGAGGTTAGTTTCTGGTCAGTGGTGTGCACACTACAGGACGTCTGGTCCTCATCTGCCCTTGAAGTAAACGATTTGTAACAGGTCGTTGTGTCACTGGTGCCCACTGCTGCTTCAAGTGCTGCTGCAGACGCAGTTACCATACGCCAGAGCCATACGCCGAAAACGATGGTCTTCTTTCTCGTCCGGAGACCGGTCTTCCTGCGGTCGGTCCCGCACATTCTCGTGAGCATCACCGCCAGCAATTATTACAGTGGCTAATCCCTGCTAAGTCTTTCTGGAATGTCGCAGAAGGAACATTCAGCTTCTCGTAGCCCTGTTACAGGACCTCGTTCAAACTGAACGAGGTGTTGATAATGGCGTCTTTGTCACCTTAAAGGCATTCTTGACTAACATTAACCCATAACATCCAATCTCAAAGGTAAGTAACGCTCACGAACGTTAAAACATGATTCGCCACCTCATAGTGGCGCCACTAGCGACACTCTTATGCTACTGGCGCGTAATTTGAACAGACATTATCTTTCATATATAAAAACATGCCTACCATCTTTCGTTTGTGTCGTACAAGTCCTTCTTGGTGTTGCGATGATATTTTTTTTGCCGTTAGTTTATAATGGCAAAAGTTGGCCGAAATATAATCTATTGCCAAAATAGGTGTCTTCCGTGTACAAATACCTTTTTCTACATTACAATACCTGGATTCGTGTATCAATTTTTTTGAAATCTTTCTAAAGTTCAGGAAAAAAATGTGACTTGTTATTAAAATCCCGGTCCTATTGATAAACAAACAACTCATCCTAAAAAAAATACAAAGAACGTTTGAGAAATACTTCATATTGAGTTATTTTTCTTCGGGAAAGCTTACTATTGGCACCAGTGTTTCCTTTAGTAATAATTACATTTTGAGGAAGCCAGCTTGGGAGAAACAAAGACTCTTATTTCTCTCCGATTATCCACACGTTATTCAATCATAAGTGGGTTCCACTTCATTCATGAATAAAACATGAGTAAGTCTTATCTGCAAATACAAGCAAGTTGGTTCTTTAGTCGTAAGATCCTGCAAAAACCGTTGCAAAGAAAGTAAAAAAAATCGGTACTGAACGACACATTCACTACGTCGTGTTGACTTTAGCCCTCATTAATCCCTGAGATGAATGCCCCTGCTTCTACAAAATTCACAGTTTCATACACACTGACTGAATTATATTTGACGGGGACATATGTATAGCTGACTTTGACCATCCTGGAGTGCATTTCTGAGAACGAAAGAAACGTCTAATGCCTGCCGTAGCGAAATGAGCGTTGTTTCACATTTAGCTGCAAGAATAGCGCTACCTGAATAGCCGTGGCCTTTTAAGCACGTTACGGGGTTAGCGTCATTACGAAGTGTGCTGGTGAGCGAAAATAATGCCTCCCGGAATAGGCGTGACCTTTCAATCTCGCCCCAGGATTGGGGGTCATTTGTTGCTGGCTTTCATACGCCATAAGTCACAGATATCGTCCAGATAAAGTTACACGCAACACGTACAAAGAACCTCTCCTGGCGTGAGAGTCTTCAGTTCTATAACAAGTGTGTCCATGTAGAGACAGGACTAGTTCTGTATTTGTGGTATTTTTTTATGTTGTCTGGAGTCGAATGCATATCTGTAGTTGTTGTGTACCGCAATGAATTGCGTAGTACTCGTTATACATGCACTAAAATCATTAATTACCACACAGGTGCTATTCGTTTTTTTTTAATTTTGCTTCTTTCATTCCGCTTCATTATATGTGAACATCCAGCAGATCGTTTCTCCTTGTGTGATAAATGCTTGTATCAATAGAATGTAATATCAATTATTACATTCATATAATCACGTTCGTAACGTTTCAGAAACTTGAAGACGTTAATAAGATTTTCGCTTTGTGTTAAAATCTTCTTATAATAAAGAAGCTTGTTTAGATTTAACCGTGCTGAAGCGCTCACTATCCTATACAATTATGAACAGAAATATTCTAGAAACATAATGTAGTCACTGAGAAATATGTCAAGTTCTGTGATAAATTATAGTCATCAGTGAAAGACATCAGCTGCATGGATCGTGAAAGGTATTAATAAAAATAAGTACAAATGAATATGACTAAGTTTATTTCAGTCAGATGCTGACTTTTATGCTTTAATGGCTAAATCAGTTTCGACTAATCCGTCTATCCACAATCTATACGTAAAATAAGAAATAGCTTGTCGAGAATGTTAAAAATGTAACAATTCCAGACAACATCGAGTTAGGTTTCTTCAATATTGTTAAACTTTATACTGAGAATAGTGAAGGAAAGCTGCATACGCGGAGGAGGTCTGGAAGCACTGGAAAGGTTCAGGTAGACTATGTAATGTTAAGACAAATATTTAGAAGCCAGATTTTACACTTTATGACGTATTCAGGGACAAACGTTGACTCTGGCCATAATTTTCGTTTATGAAGTGTAAATTAAAACTTAATAAATTGCAGAAGAATAGCAAATTAAAGGCATGTGACATACATTAACTGAAAGAACCAGACATTGCTGAAAATTTCAAAGGGAGCCATAGGCAAGAATTGACGAAAACAGTGGACATGAATACAGTAGGAGACGATTGCGTGTATCTGAGGGGTGAAATAGCAAAGGCAGAATAGGGTCAAATAGGCAAAAGGACAAAGCCTAAAAAAAGGTCCTTAGATAATATGCGAGGTACTGAATTGAACTGACGAAAGGAGGGAGTACAAAAATGCTGCAAATGAAGCAGGAAAAAGGGAATGCAGCCGTCTAAAAAATGAAATTCACAGAAAATGCAAAATGGTTAGGGAGCTATGGCTAGAGGAGAAATGCTGTCTTCTGATAATATGCATGGCTAGGAAAAAGATAGATGCCACGCAATTTCTTGAGAAAAGAAAATCGGTTGTTTATAAATACCTCAGATGGGGGACAGACCTAAACAATGAAACGAAAACTAATAGGTGGATTGGATATACAATGAAGTTGCAAAAGTCTTGAGATACACCCTAATATTGTGTCGGATGCCCTTTTCGCGCCGGCCGCTGTGGCCGAGCGGTTCTAGCCGCTTCATTCCGGCACCATGCTGCTGCTACGGTCGCAGGTTCGAATCCTGCCTCGGGCATGGATGTGTGTGATGTTCTTAGGTTAGTTAGGTTTAAGTAGTTCTAAGTCTAGGGGACTGATGGCCTCAGATGCTAAGTCCCATAGTGCTCAGAGCCATTTGAACCATTTGAACCGCTTTTCCCGACGTAGTCCTGCAACTCGACGTGACATGGAGTCAATGTTGTGTTGGCAGAAGAGCCAACATCGTGTTACTAGTCGAGGCCGAAATGCACGCGTTTTAGCTCACGCAGGCTGGCGTGAGAAGGGAAGGACTATACTGACGTGAGGTCTGGAACATGACAAGGAATTAGAATTCAGAAGGCGGACGTAATTAGTTTGATATCTAACTTTAAACCATTAATGATGAACGTCGCTCTTGACGGCACATGATTCACAATATTATCTGTTCAGAATACATTCATAGTAACTGAACATGGCGCCTTGCTAGGTCGTAGCAAATGACGTAGCTGAAGGCTATGCTAAACTGTCGTCTCTGCAAATGAGAGCGTATGTAGACAGTGAACCATCGCTAGCAAAGTCGGCTCTCCAACTGGGGCGAGTGCTAGGGAGTCTCTCTAGACTAGACCTGCCGTGTGGCGGCGCTCGGTCTGCAATCACTGATAGTGGCGACACGCGGGTCCGACGTATACTAACGGACCGCGGCCGATTTAAAGGCTACTACCTAGCAAGTGTGGTGTCTGGCGGTGACACCACAGTCAACAACTCATTGGAAGTAACCTGCAGAAATATTAAGCCATGCTGCCTCTATAACCGCCCATAATTGCGAAAGTATGCAGGATTTTGTGCACGAACTGACCACTCTATTATCTCACATAAATATTCGATGGAATTCACTTCGCGTGATGTGGGTGACGAAGCCATTCGCTCGAATTGTTCAGTGTGTTCTTAAAACCAACTGCAGACAGCTGTGCTTCGGTAACATGGCGCATTGTCATCCATAAAAATTCCATCATTGTTTGGGAACATGACGTCCATGAACGGCTGCAGATAAACTCCAAGTAGCTGATCATAATCATTAAAAGTCAATGAGCGGTACAGTTGGACCAGAGGACCCAGTCCATTCCATGTAAGCGCAGCCCACACCATTATGGAGTCACGACCAGCTTGCACAGTGCCTTGATGAGAACTTGAGTCCACGACTGCGTTGGATCTGCGCCACACTAGAATCCTACCGTCAGCTCTTACCAACTCAAATCGGTTCAAATGGTTCAAATGGCTCTGAGCACTATGGGACTTAACTTCTGAGGTCATCAGTCCCCTAGAACGTAGCACTACTTAAACCTAACTAACCTAAGTACATCACACACACCCATGCCCGAGGCAGGATTCGAACCTGCGACCGTAGCGGTCGCACGGTTCCAGACTGAAGCGCCTAGAACCGCTCGGGCACTCGGCCGGCCCTCAAACCGAGACTCACCCGACCAGGCCAGGATTTACAGTCGTCTAGGATCCAACCGATATGGTCGCGATCTCAGGAAAGGCGCTGGAGACGATGTCGCGCTGTTAGCAAAGGCATTCGTTTCGGTTGTTTGCTGCCACAGCTCATTAACTCAAAATTTCGCCTCACTATCTTAATGGTTACGCCCGTCGTACGTCCCATATTGATTTATGCTTGTGTGTTCGCACTGACAAATCTACGCGAACGCCGCTGCTCTCCGTCGTTAAATGAAGGCCGTCAGCCACTGCGTTGTCCATGGTGAGAGGTAATGTCTGAAATTTTATATTCTCGACACACACTTGACACTGTGGATCGCGGATTATTGAATTCCCTAACGATTTCCGAAATGGAATGTCCCTTGCGTGTAGCTCCCACTGCCATTCCGCGTTCAGTCTCTTGTAATTCCCGTCTTGCGGCCGAAATCACGTCGGAAACCTTTTCACATAAATCACCTGAGCACAAATGACAGCTCCGCCAATCCGCTGACCTTTCGTGTCGTGTGCACGTGATACTACACCCATCTGCGTATGTGCATATGGCTATCCCATAACTTCTGTTACCTCAGTTTATACAGTGTCTGTGCTAGGGAAGTGAACCTGAGGACAATATTATAGAAAGGGAAGAAGAAGTAAATGAATATTAGTTGGAAATCAGATATCGCGAGAAGAATTTGACATAGTACTGAAAGACCTAAGACGAATCAAGGCCCGTGGAATAGATGACATTCCCTCAGAGTTACTGAGATTCTTGGGTGAATCATCCTTGATGAATCTATTCCACCTGGTGTGCAAAATATGTGGACTAGCGAAATGTCGTCAAACTCTCCAAGCAGACTGTAGTAATCCTAGATTAAAGAGAGGCAAAGATACATTTACAGCATTTTTAAATTTAGAGAAAGCTTTTAATAACGTTCACTGGACTACACTCTCTGAAATTCAACGGTAACAAGGGTAAAAGACAGGGAAAGAGAGATTATCTGTATTTTGTACAGACAGCAGACGGTAGTTATAAGAGTCGAAGGAGGTTTGCTGATTATAGTGTTTTTCTCTCAGAGACAACAAAGGACAGCCGTGCAGCGAAAAGTATAGTGTACTGAAAAGAAGTTGTTAGATGAAAAATAAAAGTAAAAAACCGTAATGGAATGCAGTCGAATTAAATCGAGTAAATGAGATACTAAAAGTAGTAGATGAGCTCTGTTATTTGGGCCACAAAATAGATTACAGTGGCTGAAGAAGAGTGTGCCGCATGTAAAAAAAAAAGACTGCAATAAGAGAAAAGCATAAATTGTTAATATCCGTTATAAATTTAAGTACAAGGAATTTTTTCTGAAGACATTTGCCTGAAGTGTAGCCTTGTACAGAAGTAAAACGTGAACAGTAAAAAGCTCAGAAAAGACGAGAAAGCAAGCCGTGAACAGTTGCATACCTCTAGGTTAACTTCTGTTTACGGTGTCATTCAGAAGTATTGATGATCATTATTTTGTCTTTCCTTCTCCCTTGGATACAAGTTGAGTAAGCCACAGGAAGATTTTCTTTGACCTATCACGGAAAGCCCTTCCACATAACTGATGGACGGTTTCCTCTTCCAACACGTTTTCGTGCATGAAAGTGTGAATAAATTACCGGTGGTTCTTCAACTTAATGTATCTTGCGTCTATGTTTACCTATTTATAAACCAGAGTTCGTGTGGTGCATGTTTAGCAGATCATAAATATCTTTCCAGTTTTTAAAGTATGAAGTACAGACCGTTGTAGCCGACAATCAAGGGTGAATACGAAATACTCAGTTTTATATCGTGCTACCTCCATGTATTGAGATCGAACATTCACATCAAACCAGATAGTCTGGTAAGGTACATCAAAAGCTCTTGACAAAGAAACAAAGTTCTTTATAATTCAACGAAACTAAAGTTGAGAAACACTTTCACGTACTTCCGGCATAGTTTGACACGCAGAGCTAGTTTCTGCGCCACTGTCTCGTAAAGTATCTAATTATCATTCTACACGGTCCACTCAAATTACCATGACCACGACCCATGTTCGACGTCAACGAGCAATAACCACTCACTGACAGCATGTGGAAGCACTAGCAGTGGAGGGTACATAAAGCCTGAAGGGGGGAGGGTAGGAGGGTGAGGAACGCTGAAATACGGTGCAATCGTTGTGATAATGCAGAAACGAAGCGATTTACACTGAAGCGCCAATGAAACTGGTATAGGCATGTGTATTCAAATGCGGGGGTACCTAAACAGGCAGCATACGGTGCTGCGGTCTGCAACGCCTATATAAGACAACAAGTGTCTGGTGCATTTGTTAGATCGGTTACTGCTGCTACAATGGCAGGTTATCAAGATTTAAGTGAGTTTGAACGTGGTGTTATAGTAGGGGAACGAGCGATGGGACACAGCATCTCCGAGGTAAATATGAAATAGGGATTTCCCCGTATGACCATTTAACAAGTATACCATGAATATCAGGAATCCGGTGAAACATCAGATATCCGACATCGCTGCTGCTTCAAAAAGATCCTGCAAGAACGGAACTAAGAGAATCGTTCAACGTGACAGAAGTGCAACCCTGCCACAAATTGAATGATTATAAAGAATCCGCCTCGACTGCAAATAGAAACCGGATGTTTACCGAGGCTTCGGTGCGGATAACCACGCCTTCTTCGGAACACACTAAACTACAAACTGCCTAAAGAGGCATGGTCCAATATTAATACAGAACGCCCAAAAGGGCAAAAGACTCGCATAAAATGTAAAATAAAAGGTACGTGTGTATCATGTCAATAGCTGTACTTAGCTCAAACGTCAGAAGCGTACTTCCTCACCCCAGCCAGCGTACGGTGGGCCGCGGGCTCTCAGGTCAACAGCCGGTTTCTATTTGCAATCGAGGCGGATTCTTTATAATCATTAAATTATTCACGATTGCTGACGCGCTGCAATGTTAAAAGTTCTCTACCGCAAATTGCTGCGGACTGCAATGTTCGGCCATCAACAAGCGTCAGCGTGGGAACCATCCAACGAAACATTGCCGGCCGGTGTGGCCGTGCGGTCTAGGCGCTTCAGTCTGGAACCGCGTGACCGCTCCGGTCGCAGGTTCGAATCCTGCCTCGGGCATGGATGTGTGTGATGTCCTTAGGTTAGTTAGGTTTAAGTAGTTCTAAGTTCTAGGGGACTGATGACCACAGATGTTAAGTCCCATAGTGCTCAGAGCCATTTGAACCATTTCTGAACGAAACATCATCGATATGAGCTTTCTGAGGCGAAGGCTCACTCGTGCGTCATTGATGACTGCGCGACACAAAGATTTACGCCTCGCTACTGGCCTGTCAACACCGACGTTGGACTGTTGATGAGTGGAAACATGTTGCCTGGTCGGACGAGCCTCGTTTCAAATTGCATCGAGTGGATGGACGAATAAGGGTATCGAGACAACGTCATGAATCCATGGATCCTGCATGTCAGCAAAGGATTCTTCAAGCTAGTGGAGGCTCTGTAATCGTATGGTGTGTGTGCAAATGGTTCAAATGGCTCTGAGCACTATGGGACTTAACATCTGAGGTCATCAGTCCCCTAGAATTAGAACTACTTAAACCTAACCTAACCCAACCTAAGGGCATCACACACATCCATGCCCGAGGCAGGATTCAAACCTGCGACCGTAGCGGTCGCGCGGTTCCAGACTGTAGTGCCTAGAACCGCTCGGCCACACTCGCCGGCCGCTGTGTGTGCAGTTGGAACTATATGGGCACCTGGTGGGTCTAGATACGACTCTGACAGGCGACTCGTACGTAAGCATCCTGTCTGATCACCTGCATCCATTCGTGTCCATTGTGCATTCCGACGGACTTGGACAATTCCAGCAGGACAATGCGACACTCCACACGTCCAGAATTGCTACAGAGTGGCTCCAGTAATACTCCTCTGAGTTTAAACACTTCCGCTGGCCACACACTCCCCAGACATGAGCATTATTAAGCATATCTGGAATGTCCCGCGACGTACTGTTCGGAAGAGATCTCCACCCTCTCGTACTCTTACGGATTTATGGACAGCCCTGCAGGATTTGTGGTCAGCACTTCTTCAGACATTAGTCGAGTCCATGCCACTTAGTGTTGTGGCGCTTCTGCGTGCTCACGGGGCCCCTACACAGTACTAGGTAGGTGCACCAGTTTCTTGGGCTCTTCAGTGTATCTCACGTTCAAAGGACATGGTCACTGGGGTTCGCGACAAGGGTGGAATCGTTTCCGAAACGGCTAAGTTTTTGAACAGTTCACGCGCCACAGCGGTTAAAGTATACCGTACAAGGGCCATAGATCACAGGGATGGACGACGCCTGAGGAAAAGTGTACGGGCAAACAGACGTGCAACTATTGAGCAACTGACCGCCCATATAAACGAAGACGCTACCTACAGCGTCTCCTCAACGACCGTTCATCGAACGTTGGTGCATGTGAGCCTCCGCAACAGACGCCTCGCTCATGCGCCCATGCTGACTGCCGTTCATCAGCGACGAAGGATGGAATTCTCATCCCAGTACCGGACGTCCACTGAAGTAGCCTCTTCGCATGGATCACGTTTTGTGCTCCGTCGGACAGAAGACAAATACCCTGCAACAATCGTCGGATGGGTCGAGACTGGAGGAGGAAGCATTATGTTCTGGGAAATGTTTTTGTCTTATTGTCTGGATTATCTCTTCATTCTGGAGGGCACAATGGATCAACGCAAGTATGCATTTATCCTTGGAGACCATGTCACCGGCCACGGTGGACGAGTGGTTCTAGGCGCTTCAGTCCGGAACCGCGCGACTGCTACGGTGGCAGGTTCGAGTCCTGCCTCGGGCATGGATGTGTGTCATGTCCTTAGGTTAGTTTGGTTTAAGTAGTTCTAAGTTCTAGGGGACTGATGACCTCCGATGTTAACTCCCAAGGTGCTCAGTGCCATTTGAACCATTTTTTTGAGACCATGTCCGCCCCTATATGCAGTTTGTTTCTCCTCAGAACGACGGCATTTACCAGCAGAACGAAGCAATGTGTCACACAGCTTGCGATGTATGTGTGTGCTTCGAAGAACCTGTGGGTGAATTTGCAGTATTCCCCTGCCCACCAAACTTTCCGGATTTAAACCCAGTCGAGGATCTGTAGGGCCACCTCGATCAGGCTGTTCGCACTATGCATCCTCAGCCGAGAAACCTACTTACAGGTGTCGCAATGCCTCCACGTGTTTGTCGGTACTTTCCAGAGCCTCACTGACTGCTTTCCCGCACGTCTCGCAGTGGTCAGGCGTTTAACAGGTTGTCATATTAATGTGATTGTACAGTGTAGTACAGACATTAGGAAGAGTGAGTTCAAAAGATGACACATCATCAGTCAGTGGACGTCCAAATACTGAACTGTCGGGACCGATGAAGCTATAAGAAGACCGCACGGAACATTAGTCACTCCCCTTTACAAAGGGCGCAGATCGCTCTGTAGCGCTGCAGACGGCGCAGAACTGGTACCAGGCTGTCCACTGAACCTTCATCGCCGACATAAGTCATGTCAGTGAAGCCGTGCTTATGTCGCACTAGGTTGTTAGAGAGCAATAAGACGCATCGATGAGACGTCACAGAATGCAGAAAGGAGCTGTAGTGTTCGCACTTGCGCAGGACCACGCCGTGAATAATGTTGCACGATCTGCTGCTATACCACTGTGGATCTCAAATGCGTCAATAAGGAATGGTGTACACCTTACAGCCATGTAACACGGCATAAGAACAGCAGTCGTAAGAGATCCTCCGCAATAGGTACTGGAGACGAGTGTCACACGTCGTCAATGGCAATCGAGTTGAAACCCGACAGGAATATATGCTGTCAGTGAGTATAAGTCCTTCCCAACCAGTAAACGAGCAAACATCCCGAAAGTTACTGCGTTCGGTTACCTCGTAACCAACGAATGGATAACCTTCTACTAGTCGGGGCGTGGAATGGTAGGAGACTGAACGTGATGGGGAAGCTAGAAAATCAGAAATGGGAAATGCTAAGGCTCCGTCTATGTATAGTGGGGGTCAGTGAAGTGAAATGCGAAGAAAACAAGTATTTCTGGTCAGATGAGTATAGGGTAATATCAACAGCAGCAGAAAATGTTATAATGTGAGTAGAACTCGTTATGAATAGGAAGGTAGGGCAGGTAATGAGTTTCTGTGAAAAGTTCAGTGATAGGGGTGTTCTCATCAGAGTCGACAGCAAACAAAACCGACAACAATAGGTCGGGTGTGCATGTCGACGTCACAAACCGAAGATGAAGAGACAAAGAAAGTATATGAGGATTCTGAACGAGTAATTTACTACTTAACGGTAGATGAAAGTCTAATAGTCATGGGGTTTGGAATGCGGTTATAGGTGAAGGAATAGAAAACAGGGTACAGGAGAATAGGGGGTGATATTAGGAATAAGAGAGGAAAAAGACTACTTGAGTTCTGCAACAAATTTCAACATGTAGTAGCGAATACCCAGCATAAAAATTATAAGAGAACGAGGTATTGCTTGGAAAAGGTCGGAAGATCCGGGAATATTTTGGTTAGGTTAGATAAAGGTCAGGTAAAGATTCCAAAATCAGATACTGGCTTGTAAGGCGGACGTAAGAGCAGATATAGACTCAGATAACAATTTAGTAGTGATGAAGAGTAGGCTGAAATTTAACAGATTAGTCAGGAAAAATCAATGTGCAAAGAAGTCAGATACGGGGATGCTGAGAAATGAAGAGGTACGCTTGTTGCTCTCTAAGGCTATAGATTTATCAATAAGGAATAGTTCAGTGGGCAGTACAGTTGAAGAAGAATGGACATTTGTAAAAAGGTAAATCACAGGAAATGGAAAGGAAACATATGCACAAAGAAGGTAACTGCGAAGAAACGAAGGGTAGCACAAGAAATACACCAGTTGATCGATGAAAGAAAGACGTACAAAAACTTCTAGGGAAATACATAAATACAGAAAAAAGGTCGCTGAAGACTGAAATAAATAGGAAATGCAGGGAAGCTAGGACGAAATGGCTGCACGATAATGTGAAGAAATCGAAAAAGAAACAGATTATCGAAAAGACTGACTCAGCATGTAGGAAAGTCAAAACAAACTTCTGTGAAATTAAAAGCAGGGGTGGTAACATTAAGAGCGCAACGGGAATTCCGCTCTTAAATGCAGACGAGAGAACAAATAGGTGGGACGAGTACACTGAAAGCCCCTACGAGAGAAAAGATTTGTCTGATGTGATAGAAGACGAAACGGGAGTCAATAGGGAAAAGATAAGGGATACAGTATTAGAAACAGAATTTAAAGAGCTTTGCAAGTCTTCAAATAAGGCAGAATAGATAACATTCCAATAGAATTTTTAAAATATTTGGGCTAAATGGCAACAAAACGACTATTCACGTTTTTGTGTAGAATGTATGAGTCTGGCGATATACCACCAGACTTTCGGATAAATGTCATCTATACAATTCCGAAGACTGTAAGAGCTGACAAGTGCTAGAATTATCACACAGTCAGCTTAACAGCTCATGCATCTAAGTTGCTGTCAAGAATAGTATACGGAAATACGGAAAAGAAAATTGAGGATCTGTCAGATGACAATCAGCCTGGCTTTAGGAAAGGTAAAGGCACCAGAAAGGCTGTTCTGACGCTGCGGCTGAAAATACACTCCTGGAAATGGAAAAAAGAACACATTGACACCGGTGTGTCAGACCCACCATACTTGCTCCGGACACTGCGAGAGGGCTGTACAAGCAATAATCACACGCACGGCACAGCGGACACACCAGGAACCGCGGTGTTGGCCGTCGAATGGCGCTAGCTGCCGCCGTCAGTGTCAGCCAGTTTGCCGTGGCATACGGAGCTCCATCGCGGTCTTTAACACTGGTAGCATGCCGCGACGTGAACCGTATGTGCAGTTGACGGACTTTGAGCGAGGGCGTATAGTGGGCATGCGGGGGGCCGGGTGGACGTACCGCCGAATTGCTCAACACGTGGGGCGTGAGGTCTTCACAGTACATCGATGTTGTCGCCAGTGGTCGGCGGAAGGTGCACGTGCCCGTCGACCTGGGACCGGACCGCAGCTACGCACGGATGCACGCCAAGACCGTAGGATCCTACGCAGTGCCGTAGGGGACCGCACCGCCACTTCCCAGCAAATCAGGGACACTTTTGCTCCTGGGCTATCGGCGAGGACCATTCGCAACCGTCTCCATGAAGCTGGGCTACGGTCCCGCACACCGTTAGGCCGTCTTCCGCTCACGCCCCAACATCGTGCAGCCCGCCTCCAGTGGTGTCGCGACAGGCGTGAATGGAGGGACGAATGGAGACGTGTCGTCTTCAGCGATGAGAGTCGCTTCTGTCTTGGTGCCAATGATGGTCGTATGCGTGTTTGGCGCCGTGCAGGTGAGCGCCACAATCAGGACTGCATACGACCGAGGCACACAGGGCCAACACCCGGCATCATGGTGTGGGGAGCGATCTCCTACACTGGCTGTACACCACTGGTGATCGTCGAGGGGACACTGAATAGTGCACGGTACATCCAAACCGTCATCGAACCCATCGTTCTACCATTCCTAGACCGGCAAGGGAGCTTGCTGTTCCAACAGGACAATGCACGTCCGCATGTATCCCGTGCCACCCAACGTGCTCTAGAAGGTGTAAGTCAACTACCCTGGCCAGCAAGATCTCCGGATCTGTCCCCCATTGAGCATGTTTGGGACTGGATGAAGCGTCGTCTCACGCGGTCTGCACGTCCAGCACGGACGCTGGTCCAACTGAGGCGCCAGGTGGAAATGGCATGGCAAGCCGTTCCACAGGACTACATCCAGCATCTCTACGATCGTCTCCATGGGAGAATAGCAGCCTGCATTGCTGCGAAAGGTGGATATACACTGTACTAGTGCCGACATTGTGCATGCTCTGTTGCCTGTGTCTATGTGCCTGTGGTTCTGTCAGTGTGATCATGTGATGTATCTGACCCCAGGAATGTGTCAATAAAGTTTCCCCTTCCTGGGACAATGAATTCACGGTGTTCTTATTTCAATTTCCAGGAGTGTAGAAGCAAGACTAAAGAAAAATCAAGACACGTTCACAGCGTCTGTCGATTTGGAAAATGCGGTGGATAGTGTAAAATGATGCAAGATGTTCGAAATTCTGAGGAAAACTGGGGTAAGCTTTAGGGAGAGACGGGTAATATAAAATATGTACAAGAGCCAAGAGGGAATAATAGGAGTTGAAGACCAAGAACGAAGTGTTCGGATTAGAAAGAATGTAAGGCAGGATGTAGTTTTTCGTCCCTACTGTTCAATCTGTAGACCGAAGGAGCAATGATGGAAATAAAAGAAAGGTTGAGGAGTGGAATTAAAATTCAAGGTGAAAGAATGTCAGTGATACGATTCGATGACGACACTGCTGTTCTTAGTGAAACTGAAGAAGAATTAGAGGATCCGCTGAATCGAATGAACAGTCTGATGAGTACAGAAAATGATTTGAGTGTAAATTGAAGAAAGACGAAGGTAATGAGAAGTAGTAGAAATGAGAACAGCGAGAAACTTAACATGAGGATTGATGGTCACTAAGTAGATGAAGTTAAGGAATTCCACTACCTAGGCAACAAAATAACCAATGCCGGACGGTGCAAGAAGGACATCACAAGGAGACTAGCACTGTCAAAAATGGTATTTCTGGCCAAGAGAAGTCTACTAGTATCAAACATGGGCCTTAAGTTAAGGGAGAAATTTCTGAGAGTGTACGTTTGGAGCACAGCACTGTATGGTGGTGAAATACTTACTGTGGGAAAAGCGGAACACAAGAGAAGCGAAGCCTCTGAGGTGTGGTGCTACAGAAGAATGCTGAAAATTAAGTGGACTGATAAGGTAAGAAATGAGGAGGTTCCGTGCAGAATCGGAGACGAAAGGGATATGTGGGAAACATTGACAAGAAGAAGGGACAGGATTATAGGACATCTGTTAAGACGTAAGGGAATGACTTCCATGGTACTAGAGGGAGCTGTAAAGAGTAAAAACTGTAGAGAAAGGCAGAGACTGGAATACATCCAACAATTAACTGAGGACCTAGGTTGTAAGTGGAACCCAGAGATGAAGAGGCTAGCACAGGAGATGAATTCGTGGCGATCCGCATCAGACTTGAAGAATATATCGACCGTAGCATGAGGAGAGACCTGTTGCAATAGATTTTTCTGTAGATACAAGTAAATTACTTGGGTTTACTTAAGTTTTTCGCGTGCGTTTGTGTTTTTTGTGGCATGTGAGCTTTTTAGATTGGGGTAATGGATGTCATCATATGTTTTATATATGGGGTAACAAGCAGACTAAAACCGTAAGCAGACTAGGAATCAAAACTGTGGACACCATGAAAAGTGGGCCTATACGAGCGGAAACGCAACGTGTAACTGAAGTAGAAAAGGCTGTTGAAAGCGTGACAAAGGAGGCCATAATAACAAAGACGGTGAATAGGCCACTCAGAGTCAACAAGATTATGGTCGGTTGGTTGGTTTCAGGGAGGGGACCAAACACCGAAGTCATCGGTCCCATCGGATTAGGGAAGGATGGGGAAGGAAATCGGCCATGCCCTTTCAAAGGAACTATCCAGGCATTTGCCGGAAGCGATTTAGAGAAATTACGGAAAACGTAAATCAGGATGGCCGGACGCGGGTTTGAACCATCGTCCTCCCGAATCCGAGTCCACTCGCTCGATGAGAAGATCATGGAGCTGGAGTGTTTTGATATATTATCACTGAGAAGAAAATGACATGGAAATCTTTATTTTCAATTTCCCATCATCAATGTTTTAACATATTTATGTATTATTATCTCATCGAATATTAAAGCAACAAAAACAAAGTTTTTCATGAATAATGATATTTTGCTTGCCTACACAGTGAACCACATTATGCAACAACATATTAAATACTTCAAGCTGAAGCTTGTCATACGGTCTTAAATTGTTAAGAGAAAAAAATGACTCCCAAAAAACATGTTTTTTAAATGCACAAAACAATAAATTGGTAAAACTTCCTGGTTTACTGCTTCAGCAAGTTAGTAATTAAAAGAATAAAATTTATTTGACCCTTTATTTTGAATAATATGGAAGTACAGCGTACCTAAAATAAAAATTACACGTAACTCAGTAAGTAAGATAAGAACCATACTCACTCCTCTAAGTATTCCATGGTTTTTAATCCGTGTTTTCGCATGGAGATCACATTACAGAAATTATTTCATTCCAATATCTATCAAAATTTTTGAGTTATTAATTTTCAAGTTGCTAGTAAAAACTACAGGCCATGACATTCAGGTCCCCTTAAAAGATGGTCAATTAATTCAATATTTGTTGTTTTATGATACATAAGATCAACTCAAAAATTAATTTGTGGAATAGGAGCAATTATCAAGATTTGCTAGAACGAGTTTTTAAATGGGTACCTACGTGAAGTTGAAGGGTGGAAATCTGATATCCTTACAGCAAAATTCTGGACAATGAATACTCTGTGTGTATTTGAGGAAATTATTCCACACGACATCAAATTATGGAAATATGCATATTAGGCTTATTTCCTATTGCTTTTGTCACCATAACGAGCAATGACAGGTCAATGAAATGTTGCTGAACTCAAATGTTTGAGAGGAAGTGTTTTCAATTCAAGTTCTGATCAGTATGAACATCGAGGAATTTTAAATGAACTGTTTTACATATTTCGTGTTCCCTGCCCTGTATTTTAATTGGTGCTTATATATCTTGAATTTCTTAATTTATGTAGCCGACCGTTTACCGAGAACCGATCAGTGATGTGTGTGAGAGTGTTTCATTTATTGCTCGTTACATTGTTCCATCATTTTGGGATTGATAACGATGCTTCCGTCCTCATCAACACCCACAACTTCTGCTTTATAGGTGTTAGATGGAAGGTCGGAAGTACAAGAGTGGTACCAGAAGTGAGCCTTGTGGAACAACAGCAGCAATTGACTCATTTAGGAGAAGGTTCTTCACGAGGATTGCATGAGCTATCTCGACATGACCCGTTGTTCACTACCTCTACAATCTTCGCACACATATGTACAATGCGCTATTTTTTTCCTTCAAGTTAATTTGCTGACGATGAAGAAACGTCGGAGTTCATCACCTCCATTGCTCCGGTATCAACGGAGATACATTAATGCTCAGTGTTTTGTTGTCGTTGACTTCTGGCTCATCAGTGTCAGAGAGAATGTGCAGAAGGGGTAACAGAACTGAGCCTTGTGGAACGACAATGGCAAATTATTACATTCAGAAGAAGACTCTTCATTAGAGTTGCATGAGATATCTCAGCATAACCCTTTGTTTACTATCGGTGAAATCTTGCCACAAGCATGCACAGTGTGCCCTTTCCAGGGCAATTTACTGATGATGAAGAATCACAGAAGTTTATCAACACTAGTGCTCCGGTATCACTGAGGCTACAGAAATGCTCTATGTTTTGCTGTCACTGATTTTGATCTTGTTTCATACTTGTCAGGTGTGTCTGCAAACGAGGACATTCGTAACCGTAGCCCGTCTTCGGTGCGCGCCCGCACGCCGATCGGCGCTGCTGGGTGCGCGTCGCGGTGGCCGCTGCGGCGGAAGCTTTGTCGCAGGACATCCGGCGGCCGTAACCGCACCCTCCGCGCCACAAAGCGCCGAAACTGGATCCTCGGCCGGCCGGAAGCCCGCCGTGGCCGTGTCCCTGGCCCCGTCGCCGCATTTCCATGTGCCAGGGGCGCTCCTTGCTGCGTAACGAACGCAGAGCAGAGCTTCAGGCAAGTGGCGAGCTAGCCTCCCAGTCACGCTGTTAGGGCTGTCACCCCCTGAAGCAGGGAACGTTTTGTGCACAAGATGTGTAAGTCTTTACGTCTCTGTATAACTACTGCTACTTACATCTACACTACTTGCCATTAAAGTTGCTACACCACGAAGATGACGTGCTACACACGAGACATTTAACCGACGGGAAGAAGATGCTGTGATATGCAAATGATTAGCTTTTCAGAGCATTCACACAAGGCTGGCGCCGGTGGCGACACCTACAACGTGCTGACATGAGGAAAGTTTCCAACCGACAGCAGTTGACCGGCGTTGCCTGGTGAAACGTTGTTGTGATGCCTCGAGTAAGGAGGAGAAATGCGTACCATCACGTTTCCGACTTTGATAAAGATCGGATTGTAGCCTATCGCGATTGCGGTTTATCGTATCGCTACATTGCTGCTCACGTTGGTCGAGATCCAATGAATGTTAGCAGAATATGGAATCGGTGGGTTCAGGAGTAATACGGAACGCCGTGCTGGATCCCAACGGCCTCGTATCGAGATGACAGGCATCTTATCCACATGGCTGTAACAGATCGTGCAGCCACGTCTCGATCCCTGAGTCAACAGATGGGGACGTTTGCAAGACAACAATCATCTGCAGAACAGTTCGACGACGTTTGCAGCAGCACGGATATCAGCTCTGAGACCATGACTGTGTTTACCCTTGACGCTGCATCACAGACAAAAGCGCCTGCGATGGTGTACTCAACGACGAACCTGTGTGCACGAATGGCAAAACTTCATTTTTTCGGATGAATCCAGGTTCTGTTTACAGCATTATGATGGTCGCATCCGTGTATGGCGACATCGCGCTCAACGCACATTGGAAGCGTGTATTCGTCATCGCCATACTGACTTATCACCCGGCGTGATGGTATGGGGTGCCATTGGTTACACGTCTCGGTCACCTCTTGTTCGCACTGACGGCACTTTGACCGGTGGATGTGTTACGACCCGTGGCTCTACACTTCATTCGATCCCTGAGAAACCCTACATTTCAGCAGGATAGTGCACGACCGTATGTTGCAGGTCCTGACGGGCCTTTCTGGATACAGAAAATGTTCGACTGCTGCCCTGGCCAGCACATTCTCCAGATCTCTCATCAGTTGAAAACGTCTGGTCAATGGTGGCCGAGCAACTGGCTCGTCACTATACGCCAGTCACTACTCTTGATGAGCTGTGGTATCATGTTGAAGCTGCATGGGCAGCTGTACCTGTACACGCCATCCAAGCTCTGTTTGACTCAATGCCCAGGCGTATCAAGGCCGTTATTACAGCCAGAGGTGGTTGTTCTGGTTACTGATTTCTCAGGATCTATGCACCCAAATTGCGTGAAAATGTAATCACATGTCAGTTCTAGTATAATATATTTGTCCAATGAATACCTGTTTATCATCTGCATTTGGTGTTATTGATGTAACAATTTTGATGGCATGTAGTGTATATCTACATGTGTACTCTTCAGTTCACAATTAAGTGCCTGCAATAGCTTGATCGAACTTCTCTACCGTTCCACTTTCGAAAATCGCAGGGAAAAAACGAACACAAATCTTTCAGTGCAAGCTCTGATTTCTCTTATTTTATTATGAATCTCGTTTCTCCCTATGTAAGTGGACGGCAAAAATGCATTTTCACACTCTGAGAAGAATGTTGGTGCAGTATCCTGCCCGTTCGTCTAATACAGGGTGCCTAGGAAGCTGTTTTCTCGGATCGCTAGATAACAATTCAAGCGAATCAAATTAATGGAGTTTATTACAGTAAGTTAAACTGACAATACTTAACTTTGCGTATTCACAAAAGTGTCGTTAGCAAATGGTGACATGCAAATAATGAATGTCCTTCGGTATGTACAATTTCTACGCAAGCAAAACAATCCAGTTAATAAGTCACTGATGGAGGGTTGTATGACAGCTCGTCTTCCACTTCCCATGGGTAAATGGAGCGGCGCTTATATTCTCTTGGCCTAGGTGTCGCTCCTGTCTTGGTGTCGTCCTAGTCAGCGAACTATTGCCTGACGTCGTCTCATAGCCTTCTCTATTCTTCCGTTTTTCATCGTAGTGCCGGCGCTTGTTGTTACGCCGGAACAGTTGGTGACTGAAAGTTCATGAGAAGGTCCTGCGGCAGCGAAAAATGCCTTTGTTTTAGTGACTGCCATCCCAATTCGCGAATTATATCCGAGGCATACTCTCCCTTATTTCACGATAAAACAAAAAGAACTGCCCTTCTTTGAACTTTTTCGATGTCCTCCGTCATTCCTATCTGTTGCGGATCCCACACCGCACAACAGTAATCTAGAAGAGGATGGACAAGCGTATTGTCTGCAGGCTCTTTAGTAGAACTGTTGCATTTTCTAAATTTTCTGCCAAGAAATCGCAGTCTTTAGTTTGCTTTACCCACAACATTATCTATGTGTTCGCTCTAATTTCAGTTATTTATAATTGTAATTCCTAAGTATTTAGTTGAGCTTGCAGCCTTTAGACTTATGTGATTTATCGTGTGATCGAAATTTTACGGATTCTTTTCAGTACTCAAGTGGAAGACTTCACACTTCTCGTTATTTAGAATCGACTGCCACTTTTGGCTCCAAACAGATAACTTGTCTAAATCATTTTGCAACTACTATTGCTCTTCTGATGACTTTACAAGACGGTGAATGACAGCATATCTGTAAACAGCCAAGAGATCTGCTCAGATTGTCCTCTAAACTGTTTATGTAGATTAGGAACGGTAGGGAGTTTATAACACTTCCTTGGAGGTCATCACATATTAATACTACTTCACTCGATGACTTTCCGTCAGTTACCACTAGCTATGAACTTTGAGACAGAAAATCGCGAATACAGTCGCACAAATAAGACGATATTCCGTAGGTTCGCAGTTTCATTAGAAGTTTCTCATGAGGAACGGTGTGTGGAAATCTAAAAATATGGAATCAATTTGTCATCCCCTGTCGATAGCATTCATCTCTTCGTGAGGATAAAGAGCCAGTTGTGTCTCACAAGAAGGACTTTCTCCGAATGCATGTTGGCTATTTGTCAATAAATCGTTTTTTTTATAGGTGCTTCATACTGTTCGAGAACAGTATATGTTCCAGAATCCTACTGCAAATCGACGTTAGTGATATGAGTCTATAATTCAGCGGATTACTCTTACTTCCTTTCTTGGGTATTGGTGTGACTTGTGCAACTTTTCAGTCTTTGGATACGGATCTTTCTACGAGCAAGTGGTTGCATATGATTGCTAAGTACGGAGCTATTGTATCAGCATACTCTGAAAGGAACCTGACTGGTATACAATGTGGACAGGAACCTTTGCCTTTCCTGAGTGTTTTACGCTCCTTCGCTACACCGAAGATATTCACTTCTTAGTTACTGTTGTTTGCAATTGATCTTTATTCGAATTCTGGAATATTTACTTCGCCTTCTTTTGTGAATGAATTTCGGAAAACCGCTTTTAGTGTCTTCTTTAGTGGCACTGTCATCAGTAACAACACCATTGCTACTATGTAGTGAAGGTATTGTTTACATCTTACCCCAATCTCTCTGGGTTTTCTGCCAGGTTTCGAGGCAGGGTTTCACTTTTGAAACTATTAAAATCATCTCGCATTGAAGTTCGTGCTAAATTTCGAGCTTCTGTAAAACCTTGCCACTCCATTTGAAGCTGCGTAATGTAGTCCAGACTTAGCCTCTCTCTACAGTTTCACTTTAGCCTATCTCCCCCCCCCCCCCTCAACCACCGCTCTTCCCCCCCCCCCTGTCAACACACACACACACACACACACACACACACACACACACACACACACACACACACACACACACACAAACTTGGCTCAGTTTTCAAAATGACGATTCCTTCATGACTTACTATGTCCTACTAACCAATCTCTTAAAAAAAAAAATGCTCCCAAAATTAAGTGCCTTCTCATTAGTTATCGGTTAACCTTCATCATAATCAGAATTCTCAAAGTTGGCTTTGTTGCCTGTACGGCCGGGAGTCAAGATTCATTACGTCAACTTTCATCACGATTCCAATACTTCGTCCACCTTCAGCACACGTGATGTACTATCTGAACAAAAGTATATGGAAACCCCAACGGCCGGCCGGGATGGCCGAGTGGTTCTAGGCGCTACAGTGTGGAACCGCGCGACCGCTAAGGTCGCAGGTTCGAATCCTGCCTCGGGCATGGGTGTGTGTGATGTCCTTAGGTTAGTTACGTTTAAGTAGTTCTAAGTTCTAGGGGACTGATGACCTCAGAAGTAAAGTCCCATAGTGCTCAGAGCCATTTGAACCATTATTGAAACCCCAACGTAATGCGGAACTGACCACTAGATGTCACTGGCGGACTCGCCAATCTTAAAAGAGGCGGAGAGTATTGTGTTGTCAGTGGAGAAGCTGTGGACCGTTCCGCAGATCTCAGTGACTTCGAATGTAGGCTAGACTTCGGATGTCACCTGAGTAACAAATCCATCAGTGATGTTTCAGTCCTTGTAAAGCTGCCAAGTCGACTATTGTTAAGTGATTAAGTGAAACGCGAAGGAACGAACACAGCTAACCCAAGGCCGGTCAGAAGGGATGATGGACAGGGATCGTCTAGCATTGCGAAAGGCGGAGGTACAAAATAACATAAAATAAGCGAAACGGCATCACTCTTGAGTTCCAAAGTGCTGCTAGAAATCCAGCCAGCACAATGACTGTGCATGAGGGGCTAAAAAGAATGAAGTACAGTAGTCGAGCAACTCTCTACGAGCCACACATTTGTGCAGTGAGCGCTGAGTAACGCTTGAGGTGGTGTAAAGAGTAATAGCACCGGACAGTGAATGATTGGAAGCGAGTTATTCGGAGTGGTGAATCACGTTACGGCCTACGTCAGTCCGATGGACGAAGTTGGGTTTCTCGAATTCCTGGAGAACTTTACCTGCCACCATTGTGCAGTGCCACGATTGAAGCATAGGGGATGTTTTATTGCGAAATGGGGATGTTTCTCGTGGGTGGGGTGAGGTCCCCTTATTAAACAGAATAAAATGCAAAATGCAGAGGAACGTGAAGGCATTTTACAGCACCGTACACTGCGTGCAGTAGATGAACAGCTTGGAGGCAATGATTTTATCAGCATGGCAGTTCAACCCGTCGTAGATCAACTTGCGTGAGGCAGAGGCTTGTGGATAACAACATTCCTGTAATGAACAGGCTGCCCCAGAGTCCCAACCTGAACCAAACGGAACGCCTTCGGTATAAGTTAGCACGCCCACTTCGCTCCAAATCTCAATGTCCGACATCACTACCATCTCTGTTTTCAACTCTTGAGGAAGAATGGGCTGCCGTTCTCCACAGGCATTCAGACACCTCACTGAAAGTGTCTCCAGCTGAGTTCAAGCCGTCATAAAGGTGAAGGATACACCGCGCGTTAATATCCACTAATAGGTGTCCGAGTACATTCGATCTGATAGCGTATCGGCTGAAGCAAAGATTCTGTGTCGGCATTGATATTCCGCAGCAGGAAACGTTTTGGGCACATAAGTAGACTTACTGAAAGTAACTAGACCGCTCATTGACGCTGATGTAGCGTTCCCTTATTGAATATGAAAAGAGCTGCAATTTGTAGGGCAGCGTTGCTCCTAATCTTTGCAAATGATGTGAAATGTCTGATAAAACGGTAAAAGTCACACACGCAACGTCTTAAGAAATACAAATGACTTTCATAAAGACTCTGTATCCACGTTGGAAACAAGTGTGAGAATTGTGACGCCTCTGATTAGTGGTAAAAGTAATTACAGTGACATACGCTTAACAAAGAATGTTTATCACAAGCAGTGTATCGGAACTTTAGATTTTTCGGAGACACATAAAGATTCTATGAACTACTATATAAAGGAAAGTCGCCATGTTATCTTCTTCGTATCGCTTGTCTTTTTTGATCTTGTTGCTTAGCTCTTGTCCTGCGCTGGTGGCTCTTGTTGCCATTCGATGTAAAGACACTTGCTGCTGTTCACGTAATTTGAATTACCTTTAAATAATAAATACCAGTGTTGAATTTTAAAAATTTGTTCTTTCTGGCAAACGGAAACCTTTCCCTTTCCTCACCATTTACGGGCCAACGCTTCGTACTTGTGGAAGCTCCTGTGGTATATTATTTAGTTTTCTTTCATTACTCGTGCTCTACATTCTGAACAACCTGCATTTTAAAGTTATTTATGAAGTCCAATTTTCAGTTAATACAGCGCGGCTATCTCTAATTGTTGAAAATTAATCTTTACGTAAAACCACACTAGCAGAAGCTTGCATTAACTTTGGTTTAAGCCTGAGGAAGTCATGTTTCAATATTAAAAGAATTTTCAATTTATTTCGAGTTAGCAGGAAAAAAATTTAAAATCCATACCAGAGGCAATTTTTCGTAGCAATAAAATGCCTACGATCTCATAATAATAATTCCTAACATCACAATACTTTCAGTTTTACACAAAGGATATATCTGAACTGAAATTTGCATTATTAAATGTAGGAACCTTCTTGAATTTTGAAAGTGTTGCTGTTGATTCTGCTCATGTTGGCAAAACACTGTAATTCTTTCTTTTTGCTAGTCAAACGTTTCGACATGTATGTACCGTCTTAGTGAGTCTCGTTTTATTTCTTAAAATGTATTATTTAAGAACGGGACTAGCTGCCGTAGATTACGGACTGACAGCAGGTCATATTTCCTCCCATGTTGTTCACGCCTGGTCAGCTGCATCCTCAGACTCTGTTTTCACAGCTTTCAGCTTTACTGTGTCCTTGTTTTGTCAGTTCGAAGCAGAAAAAAATAAATAAATGAAAAAAGGCATCAGGCGGCAGATTCAATACATGTCTGTCTAATAAAAAGAAATAAAAAACACTTGGTGTTTTCCACAGACGGCGACGGTAGAAAAAAGGCATACTTCATAGTTTTGCAATCGAAATTGCGTAACCTTGGTATCAGTTACCTTGGCTGTGACGGCTTGTTGTCGTGATGCTTAGGCGACACAAAAGATGTGCTCCGTCTGTTTCTTGCGACACAGATTTCCCTCCGTCGTCGCAGGATATCCTCTCCCAACAAGTCACCTTGACCGTTTATCCTGCGCGTCGCACAAACAAGCAGGGGCAATGAAGCAGTATGTAGAAATGCCCTATCGTTCCACTTCAATAGTAAATGAAGTTTTGCATAAATTTTGTAAGTGCAAGAGAATAACGTACATTTCGTAAGTTATTTCTTTATTAATACGTGTAGTGTTAAATAACGAAAACAGCCCATGACTACAAGATGCTAATACAAAGAGGAAAGCTGATCACCAGAAAGTAACAAATTGAATGAGGTGCCAAACTATTAAAAACACATTAGTAGATGGAAACCAAGTTATTTTCTTTAAAAGTTTATGTTGCTCATCACCTTAATCAATTTATTTATTTCCTTTATGCGAAAATGTGTTTTGAGCTTTTATCCCTCTTTGGTTAGTTTTATCCAAAGCGTCGTATTTGTTGTCAGTTTGTTGACTGCATTATGAATGCTGCACTTGGCAATCTTGATGCACTAGATGAAGTAGAGTTTATCTTCCGGGACAGTTGTGGCTAGGATTTTCTACCACGACGTATATAAAATAAAGTTTCTTTTTACTTTGTATGTTAAGAGTCATTGAAAGTAGTAAGATTGAGTAAAGCTTTCTATTTTCGTAAATATTATGAGGGAAAACTAGACGTTAATGCAGAATAACGGGCACAGGAACGATACACATTATTACACTCATATTTAACTGCGACTTTTTACTGTGTAGCAAATTATCACAATCAAATAGCTGCCAAACAAATATTATTTACTTCCTAAAAAGTATGTACCATTAGCGCCTGAAATATTTTTACAACCACATACAGCCAGCATTTACAGCTACTGCTTGACGCATACTGGCATTTAATAATAAGACTTTTATTTTCACTTTGTACAGCTCATGTTCATGACATTAAGCAAATAGTCACTTCACATAATTTAATATCTGTTTTTGCCGGGAAGTAATGTTGCATCCCTTTGACCTTCCATAAACTGTTATTGCTTGTTGTTCGCACCTCATAATAATGGGTTAGGTGATAATTAAAATAGGACAACATCATTGCATATCAGAAGCAAAGTTGATGGTGAATAAAAGTAAAAAGTAAATTGCGTAACATGATCTAGTATTTATAACTTAAAAGTAAAAACTGTAATCATCAAAGAGTTTGGTAGAACCATTTTCTGTCACGGTCGCTGCGTCGATATACATTTGATGTGATAATTTACCAGGACTAGGCCCAGATAATTGTAGTAGTTGGCATCAATGTTCTTGCGTTTAAACACAGATATTTCCCATCATCTGAAGATACAGGAAAACCATTTACTTCCTTTAACTTTCAGGTAAATAGCGTTTCGAGCTCCCGCTAATCCTTAGCTAGCGTTATACCGTTACATATTTAGCAGTCTCTCCCGCTACACTTGTTATATAGTCCTATAATGTCAGATGAAATCGACTTCATCTTTTTTGTTGCTTTTTGTTGCAGGACCAGGCACGTCACCCACTGCTGATGCTCCGTCTCTGACGCGATGTGGTGGATCTACGTCTCATTCACAGTAGAAAATTAGTGGAAAAAACCAGTTAATTTATATACAGAACGATACAAATTTTGTTGAGAAAATTCTTTTCTCTTCTGCCTTAGGAAACAATCAAAAATGTATGACGGATCTTGCACAATGTTTTATAATAATTTACATTTCATTTACATTATAGTGCACTCTCTCCTGAAAAGTCTATGACGTCATCTGTTACCTAAAACTTTAATCATCCATAGTCCATTATTATATATGTGCACATTCTTAAGAATGTCAGATATACTTTTTTTTTTGTTTTTAGGTGGCCCTCTTCTGCTTCACCTTCAAGAAAGGGACGAATACGTTGAAATTCAACAATCTGTATTTTAAAGGACATGACTCTGTATAAACATTTACTAACACAGAATGATTTTCCGTTGATGATAACGATCCAAAACAGACTGTCACTATGTCACAATATTCCGATTTTCCCTTTTTAATGGAATAAACACAGCTCGTGTACTTTAAAAGTTTTATGAACAAAAGTATTCCACTTATTATGTTCACAATTGACACAGGTTACTGCGCAACACGTGCCAAAATAAAAAAAAATACTGTTGTAAACACCATGTTTCTGCCCGACCAAGAACATTCCACCATTCTACTGAAAACAAAATCTGATAGTGTCTATGAAAATGTAAGTACACTCAACGATCAATTCCAGTGGTATATGACAGTGTTCAAGGGATGTATTAGATGTATCACTAATGACTGAGTTGTAGAAATTTAAAAGGAAGAAGTTCATGTGAATTTACAGTGTCAGCTACTGATTTGAATACATTGTTCGTAAATGCAACGTTCTGAACTGTTCATAGCTACAAAGCTTACCAGATTTCGACTCTGAAACAGAATCTGGATTCAAATACGCTACACCCTCGATGTGACCTCTGAATTCAAATCCTGTTACTGTCAGCGATTAATGTGTTTAGAAACGGCCAGCGTTTCCTGTGGGCACGCCAGTTTGGGTGAGATTTTTCACGAAGAGCGATGAAAAACGGTCCAACGTTTCTCGTCTCTATGAGCCCTGATTGATGTAACCATCCGCAGTGTGAACGCCTCGCCGGCCGCGGTGGTCTCGCGGTTAAGGCGCTCAGTCCGGAACTGCGCGACTGCTACGGTCGCAGGTTCGAATCCTGCCTCGGGCATGGATGTGTGTGATGTCCTTAGGTTAGTTAGGTTTAAGTAGTTCTAAGTTCTAGGGGACTGATGACCACAGGCGTTAAGTCCCATAGTGCTCAGAGCCATTTTTGTGAACGCCTCAAGAACCTCCCAGCTCATTTCCACTATCAAAAGCGAAGTAAAAAATACGAGGGAAAACGTAACCTAACATTAGAATTAACCCTCTTTCCATAAATGGAGTTTCGCCTCAGTTTGCTTGTGTACTAGCAGTTATAGGCAATTGAAAAGAATTGAATGGACTACTTTTATATTTATTTACCTACATTTGCGGTCCGTTATGTAGTTAATGGGCGGTTTTTTATACATTACATTATGAAATAATTATGATGATGAAGTCCCTTACTCCAGGGAACGATTCGGGAGACCCACACTGCTGTACTATGCAAGGTCCTAGTGGAGGTAGTATGCCATTGCCTTCCACCGACCGTAATGGGGATGAATGATGATTATGAAGACGACACAACAACACCCAGTCATCACGAGGCAGGAAAAATCCCTGACCCCGCCGGGACTCGAACGCTGGACCCCGTGCTCATGAAGCGAGAAGGCTACCGCGAGACGACGAGCAGCGGACTCATGAAATAAGTCACATGATAAAATAAAAATACGTTTCCATTGCAATTCCTCATCAACTGCTGTTTTCTTCTATAAGCTAACTATTACTAATTTAGCCATTAGAATTACCATACCTTCCATCTAATATTGGAGAAATAACTAATACAGATAACCAAGAACTATAACAGGAACAAGTGGCAGAGTAGTAGGAAACAGAAAGGAGAGTAGGAATGAGTAGGAAACAGATATTTTAATTGTAATACAAATACGTGATGGAGGCGACAAACACTTGACAGCTTCTTTTTTTTTTCTTCTTTTGTAGTTTCATGGGTTAGTGTACTCTACGTCCAGTTTCCTGGATGTAAGAGGATTGTGGATCTGAAAGACAGTCAATTGTGTACTGCGGTATTTCTCATTTCACTACGTGTTTGGTATGACAGAAACTGAAGATCCAGTCTCCCTTTTAGACTCGACTTTGTATCCGAAAACAACTCGGCTTCAGAAATTAAGACAAGCTAACGATCCACTAAAATTTTTCCCCTCATTCTTATCCAGCCAGCTCCCTTCCCTATGGCGGCACGCCACATCCTTCTGTCCCTGGCGCGCAATAGCTTGAGTTCGTGTTTTGTCAGTCTGGTGAAGACTGAAGCCACTACATTCAAGACATCAATTTTCTACTCATTACGCACTGCGTCGTAGATAGGAGTGCTCTGAAGCTGCAGCGTCCGTTCTGCCGTCAAGCACTCACAAACTGGACAGCCAAGTAGGACGTAATCGAGTGTACCAAGGCTTCCACAAGCAGGGATGGATTACTCTATTCCTTGATTCTATGTAGATAATCTGGCTATGGAGCATGTCTTGTCGAAAGTATGTAAGGTAGGCGATTGGTAAACCTGACACATTTGGAGTCTCTCCCTGACATATGAGGAGATGCAATATGTCCATCTTCCAATGTCAGAAGAGTCTCATCCATGCGCCACAAATCCATAGTGCGATCTCTGATAGAGATGCGACTATCTTCATGAGTTCAAAGTATTTCATCTATTTAATGTCGTCTGTTTATATTGATCCAGGAGGTAGAAACTTCTCCCCTGATACAAAAAGTAAGAGGCTAGAGCCCAAAAAATTCTTGTGATGTGTCAGCTGACTTGTTAAATACACCGGAGCAACGCAACAGAACTGCATGCTGCAGCCACCCCACAGGGAGTTTCTCAGTGACCAGTTTATGTCTCTATGCTCATATACTAGCATCATAACCCACTATTGTCGCTAGTGTTGCCTTAACATTGTACAGCTTGACTTCCGAGGGGCGGTGGAAAGTTTGTTTACTCTGCACCTTCCCTGAAGCCTGTCCAGCATAAGTTTTATAATCCTTTCTAGATGTAGTCTGCTGTTTCTTTGGGCAAGCAGCAAGAGCTGCAGGTTCTTCCTGTAGGGTATTCAATAGCGGTTAGGCCCAAGCACTGAGCCCTGAGACAGGCTTTGGGATTATTCTCTTTGAGATTCAACAGGATAACTTGTCTATGCATACAATTGTCTAGAAGATATTAAAACTTACTGTGAGTCAGTTAATATGGGCCAACGAAGCGTCACAGGGATAATACCCATTGGACTTGCATTGTCAAGACGGCGCTGCAAATCTCCATCTGGCTACCCCAATCAGATTTGCCCGGGTTTCCCTATAGAATTCGAGACAAATTCGGGGACGGTTCTGTTGAAAAAGACAAAGCCAGTTACCTTTCTTCCCTCAAATAATTGCTTAGGCAGAGTATTTTGATTCTTTTGAGTAGATTTATCAGAAGTTGTAGGAATGGTTGTGGAGGGGGGGGGGGGGGGCAGAGGGAACTCAATTACGTATACTAGACAAACTGAGGCCTACCAGGGGGTGTGCACTACTCAGGATTTTCTTCCAGGTGCTGGACCGCAGCTCAAATAAGGGAGGGAAAAACGGTCCTGTCATGATGAGGTCATTTGCGGTTGAGCTACTGCTTGTATAGAACAAAGATACGGAAAAATATCGAGACAGATGATTTCAAATGAGGTGTCCCGCCATTTGCCTTAAGCAGTTTTGGGGAACAACATAAAGACTAAATCTAGATGGCTGGACAGCAATATTCCGCCGTCCTCAGAAATACAAGTCTATTGCCTCCAGCACTGTGCCACCTCGTTCGGTCGATGAACAAGACAGCTCGATGAAACTGTCTGGTCATAAATAGTAAAAGAGTGTTCAAGGAGGAAGTTTTGCTTATTTTTTGTATATTTTACGGGTCAGTTACCCTGCTTTAGCAAAGGAATAATTAAAAGTTTTACCGCCAATTTTTACTTCCTACTTGCGCGGGGAAGTACCTAGCACGAGATGTACTCGTAAACAGAGGAACAGACTCAAAATGGTCGAAGTGTCTTAGGCTTTCAACCCAATTTTAACAAATTGTTTCCATTAATTTCTCTCAAATATAATTTGCAATTACAAGTTTCCTGCAAAACATCTGTTCTCTGTTAATTATAAAATCAATAATGCTGACTGCAACTGTTGTTTTGCATTTCCATCATAGAAGCCAGACCAGCTGGGAGGGTGATCTCTCTGTCCGTCGCACTTCCTCTTCTCATCTACAGGTAAGATGTAATTATTATGAACAGAGAACCAAATTATTGTATTTCTAAAGTGGATGTGGAGGATATAACACACTGCTATCCATTAAACTGCAGCACCATTTAGACGGAATTCAACAAATAACAATTGAGATAATGTATTGTAGAAGCTTGGATATGCGAGTGATTAGCATTGCAGCGCAACGAAACAAAACATGTCGGTGATGTCATGTTATTAGTGTTTTAGGGCGCTAAACGACGAGGTCATCATCGATGTTGGATGACGAGAATGGTGAAAACCTACTAAAAATAACAATAAATTTTAAAACAAAGTTGTTTGTTGGTACAAGAATGTAAAATATAACAATGACATCAGGGAATTCATACAAGATCATCCATAAAATTCAGATAGAACACAGCAGATCGAAAAATCAGGGATAGAATATCAGCAGAGACACATTTAAAAGTGAGCCAGATTACTGTCGCTTGATGATATCGCACGCCTAATACTTTGGGGAGGAATCCTGACGTGACACAAAATCTCATTAGACGAACCACACTAGCAGTTAGCGTGGAGGGCAGGTCCTCTGAGAGACTCAGGTCCGGCATCAGGTTGCTGAATAAAAAAACACTCAGTTAAAATATGTCATAGTGACAGTTGTGTCCCAAAGCAGGTAGGCGTAAAGCCTTCTATATTCTGCATCAGGAAAGATGAAACTGTGGGATTCTGTGTCACAAATCACATTTGAATGTTGCTTGTTTTGTGATAATCATGCTGTACCTTGTGTAAGAGGGAGAAACATCCACGAACGGGTGTCGGAGTTGAGCAACAACAGGGTTGAGGTCTATCGACACTGTGATTTATCATTATACTGCTACTCGCAATGATGGATACTCGACGAGTGTCACGGAATATGGAATCGATAGGTTCAAGTCTGTCATACTCAACGCCAAGTAGGATTTCAACGACCCCGCGAGATTAGCACCTGAGAGGGCAGGTATACAGTTCGCTCAGATATGCAGAATCGTACAGTTAAATCATGTACGTTGAGACATGAAATGGGCTTGTTTGCAGCTATAAAAGTATCAATAAGGACAGTGCGTCGATGTCTGCAGCACCACAGACTGTCGGCGCGGCGACGGTTTTGTTGCAGCTTCCCTTTCCCCGGCAGCATAGAGAGGCGTGCTGACAGTCGGACGCCTAGCGATATCACCGGATATGGGACCGACACTACGTCGTCTTTCCAGACGAGTTACGATACAGCATACAGCTTCACGAGGGACATATGAGGCCATGAGGAGAAGGAACTTTGCCACACTGCACACGGCGTCGTCATACAGATATGGCACCTGGTGCGATGGTATGAAGTGTCAAATGGTTCAAATGGCTCTGAGCACTATGGGACTTAACATCTGACGTCATCAGTCCCCTAGAACTTAGAACTACTTAAACCTAACTAACCTAAGTACATCATACACATCCATGCCCGAGGCAGGATTCGAAACTGCGACCGTAGCGGTCGCACGGTTCCAGACTGAAGCGCCTAGAACCTCTCGGCCACCGCGGCCAGCTATGAGGTGTCACTGGGTAAGAACAAACACTCACCTACGTTCACGTAGTTGGTAATTTAGACAGCTGGAGCTACTAGTATGACGTGTGAAAGCAGATAGCTGTGTCCTATCTTCGAGGTTCCCAACTTTCAATAAGACTGCATGTTGCCTGTGCTGCCTGATGAAAATCGTGCCGATGGTGTTCAACTGTAGTTCTAGCCACAACGTTCTCCACATGTCTAAGCAAGTTAAAATATCTTGTCATGGGCTGGCGAAAGAACGAGACACCACCACTCGTCACTCACTACTGTGGGTGAGCTCTGTCATAGATTTGGTGCACTATGGAATGACGCACGCTTATCTGCCATCCAAGCTCTACTCGATACCCAGCCGAGTTAGAGCGTTGTTCATGCTAGAGACGGCAGCATTGTGTTCTTAATATTGTAAATGATATCAAAAGACAAATTCCTATTTTCCCTCTCTTACTTGATCTGTAGCCTACCTCCAGGAAGCAAATTCGAAATAATCCTCAACCTTCCGCACGAATTGGTTGGTCTCAATTTGTCTGGTATACATACGTATATGCTCCCTTCCCTCCCCGCATGGCATGTTCCATGTACAACACGGCCAGATTTCTCTGCTCAAGCCATCAATGGAATGAAGGAAGGTAATTGGTCGTCTCCTTTTTCAAGACGACCACCCCAGAATATTCCTCAGATGATTTACGGAAAACACGGCAGATCTGGTTCTGCATAGGTAGACAGAGATTGGAACCATCGCCCGTCCGAATGTGAGTCAAATCCGTCATTGCCGCGCCATTCTGTTGATCCATTGTTACCTGTCACCACAATTACAAGTGTCTTGAGAATACTGTGGGCATAGACAGGTTGCTCCCAACGACAATCTGTCAAAAATAATACATTTTGGGACATTAACTTCGAAACACTTTCGGACAACCTACAGGTTAAAACCTGAAGCTTTGGGAGTACATGCGTATGCTGATGATTTCTTCTTATTATCCGTAAATCAGCCACACATTTATTCATTTTTCATCCTACCTCGTATACGGGCAATAAGTACACATTATTGATGAAAGAAATTTCCCACTTTTGCTACAAAGGGACATTGAGATAACGCCATGGCGACAGATGAAAATCTGTGCCGGAGGTGCATTCGACCACGGATATCCCGCTTTACCAAGCGAGCGCCTTAACCGCTTGGGCTATCCGAGCACACCCCCTTTTCGACCTAATATTTCTTTACCACACACTATTTAGTAGTTTGCCCTGTCCATTACAGCCCTGCTGTATTCCCGCGAGAGATGGTGCACTATTTTGCACCTACACTGAAAGATCAATATGCCGTCAAGCGCATACATTATATAGGTATGGTGCCTGTTATTTCGGACAGGTATGTTCGAAAGAGCAGACATACATGTCTGAAAGAACAGACGTCATACATATAACAGGTATTAGGTTGGTGCATAACTTCGTAAGGTCTTTGTTTTGCATATTGGTATTCCTGCTGCTGTGGGTATATATATCGATTGTCAGTTTTTCATTTGTAGCTCACTGTTGCTATTTGAGTCCACATATTGTCATTTTGTCATTTGGAAATAGAGAGTGGAGCTGCGGACGCCAGAAAATGGAGTGACAGGTGAAGAAATCGGAGCATTTCCGACATATTCTGCTGGATCAATTAAATAGAGGGGTGACAGCAGCGGAGGCAGCCAGAAATATTTGCACTGTGTATTGAGATAATGCGACTGGACAGGACACGGCAAGGAGATGGTTTCCTCCTCTCAAGGAGGTCGTTTTGACAACTGACTCTCCATGTTCAGGAAGATTATCGGGCGTTGATGAAGATCGTTTAAACTCAATAATCGACAACGATCCCGCTAAGCTTGCACGAGAGTTGGCAAAAGTGGTGAACTATGACCACATCACCATCGTGCTACACTTGCATAAGCTGGGGAAAGTTCAAAAATTGCGTGTATGGTATCACCACAAGCTCCAAGTCAAAATCACACAAATCAGCTGACATAACGAAACGGAAGGAACTGTTAAACCCAAACAGGGTGCGATTTGTGCATTTACCAGTGGGCGGATGTCTTACGGGGGTTAGTAGAATTATATATATTAGCTTGGACCGTGGCGTTACGCATGGTTAAACAGCTATTTATAAATAGATGTTAATGCCGAAACTCACTATTGACGCGTATGCACTATCAGATAAGCTATCTCTTGTTATATCTTTAAAAGTACATTATAGGTAAAGCTTATTTCCAAAATCATCTACATACGGGTACAGATACACGAGAGGAATTCAAAAACTAGAGGCACATTTGTGAAAATTTGTACTTATTCTGATGATAGAAAACTGAAACATATTAATAGTATTAATACTAAGACTTCTTAAAAACTTTCAGTGTTCGGCTCCACAAATTTATATTATATGTAAAGTTTTACTCCAGTGCGTGGGAAATAAACATCCCAGGTTGAGATGCACAAAATAAAACCAGAGGAGGGGATGGACTGATGCAGAGGGGGGGAAGTCCCCCCCATCGCCCCCTGCAAATCGCACACTGAACCCAAACAATGTAGCAACTTCCCGTACGAAGACCTGCACGCATCCACAGAAGATAATGTTATGGTTCTGGTGGAACAGTGACTGTGTGATCTGCTACGAATTGCTTCCCCGAGGTATAACCACCACTGCCGACATTTGTTGAGACGTCTTGCACAAGCAATCTAGGAACAACGACCACGAAGACTGCGTGATGTTAAATGATTCAAATGGCTCTGAGCAGTATGGGACTTAACATCTGAGGTCATCAGTCCCCTAGAACTTAGAACTACTTAAATCTAACTTACCTAAGGACATCACACGCATCCATGCCCGAGGCAGGATTCCAACCTGCGACCGTAGCGGTCGTGCGGTTCCAGACTGAAGCGGAAGGCATGTTACTCCACGATAACGACCAAACGACCACCCACATTCCGCCAGACTGACAATAAGCGCAATACAGGAGTTTGGTTGAGAAATCATTGCTCACTCACTTCATTCACCTGATCTTGCGCCCTCATATTTTCACCTTTTCCGCTCTCTATCGAACAATCTTTAACTTCCTTTCCCCATGAAAGAACGTTCTGAACATGGCTCGACGAATTCTTCGCCTCAGAATTACGTGACTTTTACAGACGCGAAATCGGAGAATTACTCCAGCATCGGCACACTGAAGAGAATATATTATTGATGACTACTGTCTCTGTCATGTACAAAATGGTTCAAATGGCTCTAAGCACCATGGGACTTAACAGCTATGGTCATCAGTCCCCTAGAACTTAGAACTACTTAAACCTAACTAACCTAAGGACATCACACAACACCCAGTCACCACGAGGCAGAGAAAATCCCCGACCCCGCCGGGAATCGAACCCGGCAACCCGGGCGTGGGAAGCGAGAACTCTACCGCACGACCACGAGCTGCGGGCTCTGTCATGTACATCTGCTGTGTTTATTAAACTTACGGAGAAACGGTACCAACCTATGCACCAATCAAACAGAGTTTCGTTACTTGCTTACCTTTGCGATGTTCCAGTTTTAGTAGCCAGCTGTGTACCACCGGGCAATAACGAATGTTTGCTCTCGGAGACCTTTGGACTCTCCCACTTCGCGTTTCAAGAGACTGAAACGGGACAGAGCTCGAGCAGATGCCCACTCGATTATTAGCGAGGAAATGAAAAAGTGTCGCAGGCTCTGGCATGCAGCTGTGAGAGAATGGTTAGTTACGTACGAGAGCTCCGCGTGGAGATTGCGCACAGTGTAACACATCGGCCAGCACGTGCGCGCCGTGTTGCTGAAGGGGGCACTCTAGCCAGAGATATGGCGACAGTAACGGGCAGCCGCCGCGGCGCGTGGCTCGCTGACTTGTACTCACTTCTGTTTGTGTCTGCGGCAGAGTGCGACCCGAAACACAAGGCCGAGGACGGCGAGTGCAGGCAGCAGTAGCAAGCAACGGAATGAGTGAGGCGCGTGCCAGAGAAACACACGAGCTCTTGGAAAAAGTCAACGTTAGTTGAAAAGGACTGGGAAACGTCACGTTCGATTATTTGCCATCAAGGCCCTTCTTGGGCCCTATTCCTAGAGTATTTCAGAAGCGACAACATGTTCCACCTGGACTGGTATTGGATTTATTTATATCAGAATTGCAGTTTCGGCATCTATCATTCTCACATGAGAACTTATTATCATGTGAGGGAATAGACGCGCTTTACTGCTAAGAGAATGTCTTGATCTACATCTATATCTACATGGATACATTGCAAATCACACTTAAGTGCCTGGCAGAGGGTTCGTCGAACCACCTTCACAATACTTCTCGATTATTCCAATCTCGAACAGCTAGCGGAAAAAAAAACAAAAACCAATATCATTCCGTGCGTGCTCTGATTCCCCTTATTTTATTATGATGATTTTTTTCTCCCAATGTAGGTTGGCGTCAACAAAATATTTTCGCATTCGGAGGAGAAAGTTAATCATTGAAATATCGTGAGAAGATTCCCCGCAACGGAAAACGCCTTTATTTTATTTATGTCCATCCCGTATCCTGTATCATGTCAGTGACACTGTCTTGCCTATTTCCCGATAATACAAAACGTGCTATCCTTCTTTGAACTTTCTCGACGTGCTCTGTTAATCCTATCTGGTAAGAATCCCACACCAATCTACAGTACTCCAAAAGGGGGCAGACAAGGGTGGTGTAGGCAGTTCTTTAGTAGATCTGTTACATTTTCTGAGTGTTCTCCCAATAAAGCGCATGCTTTGGTTTGCCTTCCCCACAGTATTTTCTTTCTGTTCTTTCCAATTTAAGTTGTTCGTAATTGTAATTCCTAGGTATTTAGTTGAATTTTCGGCCTTTAGCTTTGACTGATTTATCATGTAACCGAAGTGATACTGAACCATATAATATTTTTCCAAAAGTATACTGTCGACACCGTCAATTGCTGTCAATATGATTAAAGACTCCTTGTTCACTTCTTCTGTTTTATTCCTTTTCGTCGTTTGTCAAAAACTTTACATAAGCCTCACACATGTTGTCAAAAACAATTAGCGTCAAAATTTTAGTGTTAGTGGGGGTTCCCAGAATGAGATTTTCACTCTGCAGCGGAGTGTGCGCTGATATGAAACTTCCTGGCAGATTAAAACTGTGTGTCGGACCGAGACTCGAACTCGAGACCTTTGCCTTTCTCGGGCAAGTGCTCTACCAACTTTTTTTTCATTTTTTTTTTCATTTTGTTGATCGTTGTCTTTGGTCGTTGCCGACGTCACATGACATCCGTTCAAGTTCGTTTTGTTGATCCTTCCACTCAGTTTTTTATTACAGAGGCCAACCAAACTCTCTGACCGAACACGCTGAGTTATCGTGCCGGCACCAATTGAGCTACCCAAGCACGACACATTCCCCGTCCTCATAGCTTTACTTCTACCAGTTAGTAGGGGTTCCTGACCTGAGTTAGCTGATATGATAAATTGGTAATCGGAAATGTATGTTAAGTTTTTATAGACATGAACAACTGAGTCCTTGCAGTGACAGCTTAAGCTCGTAGCAATTGTTGTAAGCGATGTCTCAATGCATGCACTACAACAGAGACCATTAACAGAAACGTCATTTGGTTCTTTATCACAATACTGTCCACTCTGTGTTCTTCGAAGTTTTTCTTTCACAGGATAGTTGATAGTTTACTGACGGGTATTCTCCCACACGATTCAACAACACGTCCTCAAACTTTATAGTACGATAAATGGTTTGTCGAAAAATTTGGCCAACTCCCTATGAATAGTATGATGTCCTATCAAAGTTTAGAGAATAAATAGTGGTAAATATACGTGAAAGTACATGTATAACTGTGATAGCAGATTATGTAAAGTTTTATTGATGCTGAACTCATTTGTATAAACTTCATGGTTAGATGTCACAAATGTGGCCCATCTTACCGGCGCCAAAATCTGATCTCACTGTGTGCTAGCTCTCCTTAGCACATTCCAGCATCCTGCGTGACGTAACATCAGCCTATGAGTGCATCCACTAGTCCACTCGAATTATATCAATGTTTAAGATGAGTCGTATTAATTGCTGTTCATATTCACACGAACGTTGTGCATTGGCACAAGTGAATGAACAGTTTTTCGTAAGTTTCAACACTCGGTGATAAATTTCTTCCAATTACAGCCCCGGGTTCCCGGGTTCGATTCCCGGCGGGTCAGGGATTTTCTCTGCCTCGTGATGACTGGGTGTTGTGTGATGTTCTTAGGTTAGTTAGGTTTAAGTAGTTCTACGTTCTAGGGGACTGATGACCATAGATGTTAAGTCCCATAGTGCCCAGAGCCATTTGAACCATTTGAACCAGTTACAGTGCAGTACTATTGCAGATCTTACTTCTCTACACTCTTTTTGCTTTTCGGGACTACATCATGCTGTTACTTTCATTAATGCGATGTCTGCAAGTTCGTAGAATAAGTAAATCCCTATCTTTAACAGATATCAACTGAAACAATGGTAACACACATCGTCGATGCTGCGGGGAACTGTTTGTCATGAAAGGCAAGCAGTTTACAAACAGGCATATTTAACATGGACTGCTCTTTCAGCCCCCACACCAGGTGAAATATTGACTTCCAGTCATGGTTTCGCAACTCACAACACGGATCTTAGGGCCCTCAACAGTTTGTATGATTTTGGTCATAAATATTTCTGGCACCTTGTAAAGCCGCATATACACTGACGGAAAGAACATCATAACACCAAGAAAGAGTTGTGCGACGGAAACGATGGTTGGTAGGCATGTTTGTACGTCTGAAAAATGACGTTCATTTAAATTTCGCGTCAGCCGCGCAAGATTAGCACCACTCGCGTCACTATGAGGATTCAAATTGGGTTTGCTTTAAATATATGCTGTAACAGTCGCGAGCGTTAGTTAACTTTAAGACTGGGCTTGATGAGTTCATGTTAGTCAAAAACGCCTCTAAGGTGACAAAGAGGCCATTATAAACACATCACCGAGCTTGATCGAAGTCTTGTAATGGGGCTGCGAGAAGCTGTATGTTCGTTCTGCGATACTGCAGAAAGACTTGGCAGGAAAGTAGCCACTGCACATGAAGCCTGACAGCGGTGGTTACGGAAATGTGCGGTCACGAAAAGACCTGGCTTCGGACGGCTCGGTGGCAACACTGAGAGGAAAGATCAACGCGTTCGGCGTATGTCTCTGGCGCATCGTACTGCATCCCGTGCAGCAGTTCGAGCAGCACACAGAAAGAAGCGTTACAAATACGTTACTTACAGGACATCTCCGAGCCAGACATCCTGTAGTGTGCATTCCATCGACCTCAAACAATGGCTGTTTTCGACTTCAATGGTGTTAAGTGAGAGCTCGTTGGAGGGCAGGGTGGAGGTCCGTGGTTTTCAGATGTAAGCTGGTTCTGCTTGTAATGGTTCTTTATTTACGTGACCAGTACGACACTCCAACTCCAGTTCTCGATACCAGTAATATCGTACTACTTTTCTGCGAAGTAACAGACATATTTTTGTGACAATATTCACATTTGATTTTATTAATGTATAGGTACTCCGACGTATCGATATATTACAGTGATGTGGTTCTTGTGTGTATTCATTTCTGTGAGACTGTCATAATCTTTGACTTACTTGTAACCGTTTTGGTGCGAATGCGCACAGAGCAGTCTTTGTTTCACTTTGTAGAAGTTAAGTTGTTATTTCGCTTTGTAAAAGAACAGTCAAGTCTTGTGTTTGGTTAAAGTGGAAATTAAATATATGAAGACTGATACAAAACTGTTTTCTTGATGCTGTGACAATTAAGAAGAAGTATATGTGAATTTACAAGAAGTTTAATAAAAATGTGGATCGTGGGCACCAAGTCAAAAATTATTTCTACCATACCATTGTTCTGATCTGGGATTGTTTGATCATTAAGAATTTCCTGAAAAACGCATTTGTTTGGTCTTCAAATATTGCTAAAATAAGATCTGGACCTTCTAGCAGCCGAAGTGGAATCACCCTAGAATCAACAAGATGAGCCATAAAAAAAAAAAGGTTCAAATGGCTCTGAGCACTATGGGATTAAACATCGGAGGTCATCAGTCCCCTAGAAGTTAGAACTACTTAAGCCTAACTAACCTAAGGACATCACACACATCCATGCCCGAGGCAGGATTCGAACCTGCGACCGTAGCGGCCGCGCAGTTCCAGACTGTAGCGCCTAGAACCGCTCGGCCACACCGGCCGGCGAGCCATAACAGCTTCGACGAAATCTACGTGGGAATCCATTCAAGATAAGTGCCAAAATTAATGACTTTTTTACAGTGACTTCATTACTACCATTCTGACGATACCATACACAGTCAATAACTTTGTTGTTGCCCTATAAAGCGAACATATGCTGCGTGAGCAACACTATTAACCTGATTTCTAACCTACTTTGCAAGTGGTGGTATTGTTAGATACTCAATGCCAGTAATGGCCGAATATTAGTTACAAGGAGTCCAGTTGAGAGCCTGCAGCCGACCTATCTGCGTGTTAAACACACTGCACCTACAACTGAAGTTATGGTCTGGGTGCGATTTCGTATGATGGCAAGACCACTCTCGTGGTTATTGCACGCTCTCCGACAGTAAATCTGTACTCCAGTCTGGTGATTCGACCTGTTGTGCTGCCGTTCATGAATAGCATTCCAGTGGTGTTTTCCGAAAGGATAACAATCGCCCACATACCGCTGATGTAATCCAACATGCTCTACATAATGTCGGCATGTTGCTTGGCGTGCTCGATCACCAACCGAGTACATACCGGACATCATCAGATGACAACTGTCCCTGTGTTGACCAACCAAGTGCGACAGGCAAGGAACTCCATTCCACAAACTGACTCCCGGCACGTGTACAAAACAATACATACACATTGGCATGTTTGCATTCAACATTCTGGCGGCGGCATCGGTTATTAATGTACCAGCATTTCACACATGCAATAACTTATCTCCCACTTGCGTTAACCTGCGATCTTGCAATGTTAATCACTTAATTATGATGCCTAGACAGATGTATTCGTAAAATTTCATTACTCTACCTTAAATAATCTTTTTTGTTGCGTAATTTCTTTCCATCAGTGTGTTATTTCATCTTACCTCTCTCTTTTGGGTTAGCTGACCTTTAGAACACCCCAACAGCAAGTGCTTCTGTTTCACGGTCTAACAACCCTACCAAGAAAAAGGTCAAAAATTAATTATGAGTGTAGTGTTGCTCACGCTGCTAAATATTGCATTTTCGGGAACAACAAAGTTATATTATGTGGAAGGTGTCACTAGAGCAGTTAATAAAGTCATTTCTTGAAATAATTGATAAACTAGGACTCATCTTTTCGTGTTTCCCACGCTGGTCTCGTTGAGAACTCATGGCTCAATCGTCGAAAATCTAGGTAGTGATGATTCCAAGCTCGGATGCAAAGAGGCCAAGGTGTTAGTCTGCGATATTCAAAAATTTTATAGGCGTGTTTCATAAACCATTCTTGAAGATTAAACTTTTGCAAGTTAGGACAATGGTGATGTAAAAAAGTAATCAGCACTCCGGATTTAAGTTACACTTCTTTTTTATTACTTTTGTTGCAATATCACGTAACTCGTTCCAAAACATCACTTCACAATATAAAACATACTTGAAAATATCTTCCTCACTGTTAAAGTTCACATTTCATAAACTGACTACAATTTGCGTCTTGTTAACATGACGACCCAAGCTTGACTCTCTAATAACCGCTTACGCCCCCAAAAATCAGAGTTACAAGTCCGTCAAAGACCATAGTGACAAAAGAAATAATACACATAAGAATAATATCATTGCAATATATACATATCGATGTATCGAAGTACCTCTACATTAATGAAATCAAATCTGAATGTTGTCACAGAAATATGTTAACTATTTTACAGAAACACAGTAGAATATTGCTGGTATCGAGAGGTTGAGGTGAGGTGCCTTAATGGTTACGTAATTCAAGTACCATTACAACGGCCATGTTTGGACATAACAAAGTGTTTGTACGATGATTGCAGGGGATTCAAGGAAACTGCACCGACTGTATTTTGGTGCGTGTAAGCAGAACCGCACACAAGCCCCCCAGCAAGGAGTGTCGTCGAACCGACGCTGCGGACCGCAGCTTACCTTGAAAAGCGGGCAGTGGTTCCCCCGGCTCTGCCGCAGCTTCCGACAGCAGCCACTTCCGCAGATAGCGGCAACGCCACCAGCGGCCACGCCAGGACGCACCCGAGTCACACACACTGCGGGCGAGGCTTCCGCCAAGGGCTTCGCTCAAGCCATCGAGCGACTTCTGAAGCACACGTCCAACGCTGAGGCCGTTGACAGCAAAATTATGAGATTTTTGTGTGTATCATTTTCGATAGCAGACTGCGCACATGGGTTTGCCTTAAGGCATTCCGTACATTCTCTCAAAGATTCATATACTAGTACTCAAAAAAGAAACAAAACATCGATCACTAGGGCACGTTGCAGGAGCAGAAAAAATGTTGCTGAGGATACTGACAGCTGAATGTACATCTTATTTCATAAATATTTATTCGACTTCTCAAGATTACAGGCGCATAGGACTACAAAGCCATTATTTTCGAAAGAACCATCTGATTTTACAATGGCATTGTGGCCAAGATAGATACGAAGTAGTACAAGTTTATATTCCAACTAGCTCCGTAGATGACGAAGGAGGATATTAGATCAACATCAACAAAATCGAACGAGGATAATGGAATGTAGCCGAATTAAATCGGGTGATTCTGAGGGAATTAGATTAGAAAATAAGACGCTTAAAGAAGTAAATGAGTATTGCTGTTTGGGGAGCAGAATAACTAATGATGGTCGAAGTAGAGAGGATATAAAATGTAGACTGGCAATGGCAAGGAAAGCGTTTCTGAAGAAGAGAAATTTGTTAACATCGAGGATAGATTTAAGTGTCAGCAAGTCGTTTCTGAAAGTATTTGTATGGAGCGTAGCCATGTATGGAAGTGAAACGTGGACGATAAATAATTTACACAAGAAGACAATAGAAGCTTTCGAAATGTGGTGCTACAGAAGAATGCTGAAGACTGGATGGGTAGATCACATGGCTAATGAGGAGGTATTGAATAGAATTGGGGAGAAGCGATATTTGTGGCACAACTTGACCAGAAGAAGATATCGGTTGGTAGCACATATTCTGAGGCATCAAGGGATCACCAATTTAGTATTGGAGGGCAGCGTGGAGGGTAAAAATGGTAGCGGGAGACCAAGAGATGAATGCACGTAACAGATTCGGAAGGATGTAGGTTGCAGTAGGTATTTGGAGATGAAGAAGCTTGCATAGGATAGAGTAGCATGGAGAGCTGCATCAAACCAGTCTCTGGATGTGAAGACCACAACAACAACAACAACATCTTCTACAGGCATACATACTCAAATGGCTCTGAGCACTATGGGACTCAACAGCTGAGGTCATTAGTCCCCTAGAACTTAGAACTAGTTAAACCTAACTAACCTAAAGACATCACAAACATCCATGCCCGAGGCAGGATTCGAACCTGCGACCGTAGCGGTCCTGCGGTTCCAGACTGCCACTTCGGCCGGCATACATACTCAACTTCGCTGTATCTGCACATACAGAGTGACCCAAAACCCCGTTAACATTTGACAGCGCACTAATTTACAGAATAAAGTAGATAGAGCGATGAAAATTGACGCACATACCTGAAATACAAAATACAAAAAGATGGGAATTTAAGGAGATGGGAGCTGGATAAACTGAAAGAACCAGAGGTTGTACAGAGTTTCAGGGAGAGCATAAGGGAACAGTTGACAGGAATGGGGGAAAGAAATACAGTAGAAGAGGAATGGGTAGCTTTGAGGGATGAAATAGTGAAGGCAGAGGAAGATCAAATAGGTAAAAAGACGAGGGCCGGTAGAAACCCTTGGGTAACAGAAGAAATATTGAATGTAATTGATGAAAGGAGAAAATATAAAAATGCAGTAAATGAAGCAGGCAAAAAGGAATACAAACGTCTCAAAAATGATATCGACAGGAAGTGCAAAATGGCTAAGCAGGCATGGCTAGAGGGCAAATGTAAGGATGTAGAGGCTTATCTCACTAGGGGTAAGATAGACACTGCCTACAGGAAAACTAAAGAGACCTTTGGAGAAAGGAGAACCACTTGTATGAATATCAAGAGCTTTGATGGAAACCCAGTTCTTAGCAAAGAAGGGAAAGCAGAAATTTGGAAGGAGTATATAGAGCGCCTATACCAGGAAGATGTACTTGAGGACAATATCATAGAAATGGAAGAGGATGTAGATGAAGATGAAATGGGAGATATGATACTGCGTGAAGAGTTTGACAGAGCACTGAAAGACCTAGGTCGAAACAAGGCCCCCGGAGTAGACAACATTCCATTGGAACTACTGACAGCCTTGGGAGAGCCAGTCCTGACAAAACTCTACCATCTGGTGAGCAAGATGTATAAGACAGGCGAAATATGATCAGACCTCAAGAAGAATATAATAATTCCAATCCCAAAGAAAGCAGGTGTTAACAGATGTGAAAATTACCGAACTACCAGTTTAATAAGTCACAGCTGCAAAATACAACGCGAATTCTTTACAGATGAATGGAAAAACGGATAGAAGCCAGCCTCGGGGAAGATCAATTTGGATTCCGTAGAAATGTTGGAACACGTGAGGCAATACTGACCCTACGACGTATCTTAGAAGAAAGATTAAGGAAAGACAATCCTAAGTTTCTAGCATTTGTAGACTTAGAGATAGCTTTTGACAATGTTGATTGGAATACTCTCTTTCAAATTCTGAAGGTGGCAGGGGTAAAACACAGGGAGCGAAAGGCTATTTACAATTTGTACAGAAACCAGATGGCAGTTATAAGAGTCGAGGGGTATGAAAGGGAAGCAGTGGTTGGGAAGGTAGTGAGACAGGGTTGTAGCCTATCCCCGATGTTATTCAATCTGTATATTGAGCAAGCAATAAAGGAAACAAAAGAAAAATTCGGAGTAGGTATTAAAATCCATGGAGAAGAAATAAAAACTTTGAGGTTCGCCGATGACATTGCAATTCTGTCACAGACAGCAAAGGACTTGGAAGAGCAGTTGAACGGAATGGACAGTGTCTTGAAAAGAGGGTATAAGATGAACATCAACCAAAGCAAAACGAGGATAATGGAATGTAGCCGAATTAAGTCGGGTGATGCTGAGGGAATTAGATAAGGAAATGAGACACTTAAAGTAGTAAAGGAGTTTTGCTATTTGGGGAGCAAAGTAACTGATGATGGTCGAAGTAGAGAGGATATAAAATGTAGACTGGCAAAGGCAAGGAAAGCGTTTGTGAAGAAGAAAAATTTGTTAACATCGAGTATAGATTTAAATGTGAGGAAGTCGTTTCTGAAAGTATTTGTATGGAACGTAGCCATGTATGGAAGTGAGACGTGGACGATAAATAGTTTACACAAGAAGAGAATAGAAGCTTTCGAAATGTGGTGCTACAGAAGAATGCTGAAGATTAGATGAATAGATCACATAACTGAAGAGGACGTATTGAATAGATTTGGGGAGAAGAGAAGCTTGTGGCACAACTTGATTAGAAGAAGGGATCGGTTGGTAGGACATGTTCTGAGACATCGAGGGATCACCAGTTTAGTATGGGAGGGCAGCGTGGAGGGTAAAAATCGTAGAGGGAGACCAAGAGATGAATACACTAAGCAGATTCAGAAGGATATAGGCTGCAGTAGGTACCGGGAGATGAAGAAGCTTGCACAGGATAGAGTAGCATGGAGAGCTGCATCAAACCAGTCTCAGGACTGAAGACCACAACAACAACAACAACAACCTGAAATGAAGGGGGGTTTTCTTGAAACCGAAACCAATGCAACACTGGCCACGGATGGCGCTAGATATCAACATACCTGTGACACCTCATGAGAATCGTGTGTAAAATGAGCTGTAGTAAGAGGAGGAGTCAGATGCGTCAGCAATCGCAGCATGTTGACTATAACAGAAAAGGCACATTCAGTGGAGCTCTGCTGTCAGAATAGAGAATCCGCTACTGAAGCTTATGATCCTATCGTCATAAGAAGGGTAGTCAAAAAGATAAAAGTCCTGTGCCAAGAGTCGCTGTGAAGAAAGCCATCACGAAGTTCGATAAACACCTGCGGAAGGCACGGCTTTTATGCTGGGTTATACTCCACACCATATTGCTAAACGTGTGAAAGATCTGTTGCGCACTTCGTTTCGTTAGGATCGCGTGCTTGGCCGCTACTTCCGTCGTTCTTGGCCTCCCAGGTTCCCACAACTCAACCCATGTGATTATTGATTGTGGGGTTACCTGAAGTCGCAAGTCTATCGCGATCGTCCGACCCCATCAGGAATACCAAAAGACAACATCCTACGGCAATTTCTCACCATTCCTACTGATATGCTGTACAGTGCTCTTCACAACATTGTCCCTCCACTAGAGGTACTGTTGATGAAGTGACAGCAGACATGTTGAGCATTTGCCATTAAGAACATCATCTTTGTTAAAAACTTGTTGTTAAGCAAAAGTGTTCGTTTTTATCATATGAAGTTCCGTCTGTTGTACTCTCTTTTGTTTCAGTAAAACCCCACATCTGAAATGATAATTAAATGGACACCCTAGCTGCAAACAGGCGTTGGTGTACTTCATTGGGGACATGTTGAAAATGTGTGCCCCGACCGGGACTCGAACCCGGGATCCCCTGCTTACCGGTCGCGGCACACATTTGCAACATGTCCCTAATGAAGTACATCAACGCCTGTTTGCAGCTAGGGTGTCCATTTAATTATGATTTCATTTCTAGCAAAGCTGTATGGTCATCCACGGTAACTGTTCTTTCGGGAGCAGATACTATCGTCATATATAGTTAAAATATGGCATCCCGGCCATTGACCTTCTTGTGCGAACGCACATGCTATGCCCGAACTCGTACGGGACTTGGTAGATTAATCTGCCACGAGTAATGAGTATGATGGGCAAACATCTATTAGGCGCACTACGAATGTAGTGGTGTGGACATGTTGGGAATGTGGATCTCACGGGGAGCGTGCAAGGGATAAGTCTCTGCAGACGCACTATCCTCTGTGCCCGCGGTGGCTCGGATGGATAGAGCGTCTGCCATGTAAGCAGGAGATCCCGGGTTCGAGTCCCGGTCGGGCCACACATTTTCAACATGTCCCCAATGAAGTACATCAACGCCTGTTTGCAGCTGGGGTGTCCATTTATTTATCATTTCATTTCTAGCAAAGCTGCATGGTCATCCACGGTAACGGTTCTTTCGGGAGCAGATACTACCGTCATATATAAACCCCACATCATTTCAAGTATGTGTGACAATTTTTACCTCACTACCTGCGTTATTCCGTGCAGTATTGAATTTTAAAGTGTTAACGAACTTGTGGGTCACCCTGTGTTATAAATTCAAGTCTTCTGCTGTGTTTTCCTATCTGTATTTCTGTATTTGAAGACTAATCTCAGGAAGTAACGTAGGGATTTCATTAACAGATAGACTGATTCACAAGGAAGGGCGGCCAGTGTGGCCAAACGGTTCTAGGTGCTTCAGTCTGGAACCGCGCGACCGCTACGATCGCTGGTTCGAATCCTACCTCGGGCATGAATGTGTTTGATGTCCTTAGGTTAGTTAGGTTTAAGTAGTCCTACGTTCTAGGGGACTGATGACCTCAGATGTTAAGTCCCATAGTGCTCAGAGCCATTTGAACCATTTTCACAAGGAAGATTTATATACAAAGTGTGTTCCATAGTATTGTGGGGTATGACAGGAACAATCATTCAAAGTAAAACAGTGTGGTCAACCTGGGCTAGAAAATGCATACCTGAAGAGCTAAGAGCACTTGTTCATCTTCGCTACTGTGAAACACAACTCTACTGAACAAGTGATCATGGTTCTTAAGGTATGCAATTTAGAACTCATGTTTTCTGTTTGGTCCATGCTACCATGTCTCAAAATATGAAAAGCAAAGCAGATGCAGTAGAAGAGATGTTTTTCACAGTATTTACGGTGAAGAAGTGCTTCAAATGCTTCAAATGGCTCTAAGCACTATGGGACTTAACATCTGAGTTCATCAGTCCCCTAGACTTAGAACTACTTAAACCTAACTAACCTAAGGACATCACACTCATCCATGCCCGAAGAAGGACTCGAACCTGCTACCGTTGGAGCAGCGCAGGTCCGGACTGAAGCGCCTACAACCACTCGGCCACAGCGGGCGGCGAAGAAGTGCTCACAGCTCTTCAGGTACGCATTTTAGAGCCCATGTTTACTAGAATATTTTTGCTTCGAATGATCGTTCCCGTCATATCACTTAATACTGACCATTCCTCCTTGGAGTCCTCTATAACTGGTTGTAAGTTCCTATGCGACCAAGCTGCTGAGGTCATCGGTGCCTAGGCTTACGCTCTACTTGATATAACTTAAACCAACTTGCGCTAAGAACAACACACACACCCATGCCCGAGGGAGGACTCGAACGTACGACGGGGGCAGTCGTGCAAACCATGACAAGGCGCCGTATTCCACGCGGCTACCTGGCGCGGCTCCTGTATAAGTTACAAGCGCAATGCTAAACAAGTCTCCGGCTGTAGATACTTAGTGCTCTCCACGTGAAGCTGGGGCAGTTCTCTACTTTCCAATATCGTTTCCTACGGACTCTAAGACGCAACGGGATATAAGACGAACCTTAATTTACAAGCATTTTTTAAATAACGTTTTTAACATTTTTGTCCTTAGATTGTGAAACCAGACAAAAAAAAATTGTTAGTTTACAAAACCGAACTGACCTTTTAAAACCCTGAAAACCGTCTTTGGTCATTTTGTATTCAGTCCTGCGCATTTCGTCTTCTTCGCTCCTTTCAGTTCTTCTTTACTAGACATCCAACCACGAATGGATTTTTTCTGTTGGTGGAGGGCCAAAATGCTGTTCAGCCCCTCTGTTTCCATTTTCTGCATATGCTATTACTTTCAATTTATAGCCCGCATCATATGAATATCTTTTTTTTTCCATTACGAAACTAGCTACTAACCAAAATTTTGTATTGTTCCCGATAACACAAGTCACTTTCAGTTCAAGTTCACTGGCACCGTAGACTGCAAAGACGCATCATGGGATAGACAGTGTTCTGGGTTTGTGATGGCGGGGCCAGAGGGAGACTGTGTCAGCAAGCTTGAGAATCCCGCAACTCGTGTTCCTCGCATCGGTGCTCTGCAGCTACCATTTGAATATATGGCCATTTTTAAGACTAGCGGGAATTTTAAATCAAAGACTGAACACTTTTATATTAATTTCGTGTATAAGGCGCACCTGAATTTTGAGGCAACTTTTCGAAGAAAAAAAGTGGGTCTTATAATCCGTAAAACACGGTAAACACATTTAGGAACAAATTTTTCGTTTCCAGAATGAGATTTTCACTCTGCAGCGGAGTGTGCGCTGATTTGAAACTTCCTGGCAGATTAAAACTGTGTGCCCGACCGAGACTCGAACTCGGGACCTTTGCCTTCCGCGGGCAAGTGCTCTACCAACTGAGCTACCGAAGCACGACTCACGCCCGGTACTCACAGGCAAAGATCCCGAGTTCGAGTCTCGGTCGGGCGCACAGTTTTAATCTGCCAGGAAGTTTCAAATTTTTCGTTTATCTTTCACAAATGTTTAATGTGTACCTCCGCGGACGTGCGATGAACATGCAGCTCACAATCAAACTCCACTCATCTTTGTGCAGATTCCAGTGCTGTGGTGCTCCGCCCCGTTGAACAATGAAATTTTCGGCATCTTCTTGCAACTGTGCGATCAGTCAGATTTCCGACGTACCCAGACACGAGATTCCTGCGACCGCCTTTTCCGCCAATGATCGCGCCGTGAATCTTTCCTCTGGATACGTCACAAAACACTTGAACTCTTGGAGACTCTTTCTTTCGTGCTCCACTGTGGTGTGTGGCTGCCGTATTCCCTGTACTCTTATGTTGAGGCGGTTCAATGAACAACACCAAGCGAGATGGCGCAGTGGTTAGCATACTGGAATCGCACTCGGGAGGACGACGGTTCAAACCTGCGTGTGGCAATCCTGATCAGGGTTTTTTTGTGATTTCCCCTAATCGCTTCAGGCAAATGCCGGGCTGGTTCCTTTGAAATGGCACGGCCTGCTTCCTTCCTCCATCCCTCTCTAATACGATGGGACCGATGATCTCGCTGTTTGGTCTCCTCACCCAAATCAACGAACCAACCAGCTGAAGAACAAACGTGAATGGAAGTTATTATTTTCGATCTCCACGTCCAAAATGAATTCACAAAACTCTACACGTCGTTATTAATCTTGGAAGAGGATACAGAGGTAACAAGCGGATTTCCCCTTTTATAAACAGCCGGTCTCTTAAATCTGTTGGTGCTACCGTGGAATGCTTTGAGCTGTAGGAGGCGCAGTTCCATATAAGGGACGAAATTCACGTCACACAGTTGTAACTGAATTGCACCATCGAAACGGATAACGAAAAACCCAGTTTGTTGCTGCCTTATCGCCATCCCGACTAGACGCATTTCTGTAATGAACGAGCGAGATATCAAGACAGCTCCACCAGGAAAGCTCTATCAGGAAACACGTGAGTAGGTAACACACAAACGACACTCACGTTAACTTAGTTTCGATGTTTAAGCCACAGCTGACACTCAGTTTCTATCTTATTCGCGTAAAAGTGAAATGTATAGCTCGTAGTATCATTGCTGTGAGAGTGACGTGCTCGGACTCGGCAGTGGAGAGTGCTATCTGCCTGCCACACTTACCTGCACAACACACAAGCGACATGCAAATGGTGTAAGCCTTATATCGCTTTTAACCCAGTAAACTGCTAATACCAGTAATTGAAAATACTCTTTGATCTCCAGACTGTATTGGATGCAAATGAGAGCAATTTTCATCAATCGGTTGTCATGTAAATTAATTAAATTTCCTATCACACATATACTGTTCCACGTAAGGGCACCCGTCTTACAATGGATCGCCGCCCCAGTGGGTGCATGATTTGGTTATGTAGACGTAATAGGTCATATTTACATTTATGAGCCGCATGTAGGAATAAAGAAAGGACAGGGCGGCGGGGAATGCGTTCTTTTAAACACTGGATTTATTTTCTCCACATTGCTTCACAAGTAAAATGGATATTTTCTAGCAATGAATCTATGAGCAATTATTTGATGCTCAAAGTAAAGATGAAAGTGTCTCCGCAAAAATCTGACACATCAATTTCCATAGGCGAAAGCATATTTATGTGCCCAAAAGCTAAGCTCACTTGTTAACAAGCAGTGGATAGTTCTCAATTTAACAGAAGATCGCCATACACTCACGATTGAGATTCCAAAACCTTCGTAGGTCCCAGATGCATGTTGAAAACCAGAGCCCAGATGCAGATAAGTAAAGGCACTGAAAAGCAACACAGTTGTGGAAATGGTCTTGCAAACTGTGAACTGCTTAGAGCGAAAGCAGCGCTAGCGCCATAAAACGAATCGATTCAGCATAAACTGCGCATCTCTCTCTCTCTCTCTCTCTCTCTCTCGACGTAACATCTTGGCCACACGTCACTGCACCGACTTCTTGACCAATTAACGATTTCTCTCTGCTCCTAGAAAACTACCGACTGGAGGCGAGTATTTACAACTTTCGGCACAGTGACAACCAAGAATGTCAGCCACGCTAGACGAGTAGTAGGCGCTTCAGTCCGGAACCGCGCGACTGCTACGGTCGCAGGTTCGAATCCTGTCTCGGGCATGGATGTGTGTGATGTCCTTAGGTTAGTTAGGTTTAAGTAGTTCTAAGTTCTAGGGGACTGATGACCTCAGATGTTAAGTCGCATAGTGCTCAGAGCCATTTGAACCATTTGATTTGAACAACCAAGAATTCCTCTCAACACGCCGAAACGCATGGGAAGACAGCCATAACTTCTCCACTATCGCTTACAGTATGTCTGTTAGTTGCCCAGAGGTTGGTAACGATTTATGCTGTGTAACCACTCGGTTCAGACGCTTCAGCTACAGCGCCTATGCTGATGGCCCTTCTGGTCGACTGACATCTTCTAGACAGATATCAGAATTTTCCGTCAACGAATATAGCACGATGTTGGTGTCGCGTATTTGCAACCACAGACAAGAAAGGCAGATTCGTCACACCAGAAATACTCAGTTGTCCTGCGGTCGTCGCGTTATCTTCCAAGGCCGTGCCACCTCGGAGACAACAGAAACCGCCCAGCCTGTGGCCACAACACTTCTGTGAAGCAACAGCCCAGCATGGAAGAGGCTGAGCCGTCCTGTATTCAGAGCACTGCAATCACCCAGGTCCGCCAGTGTACATTCTTAGGCTTGCTTCAGCGAAGGGAAATCACGAATATTACATCACAAACCAGTGACGATGTATTCTCCTCCAGCACAATAAATAACATCAAGCTGCCAATTTCACTTATTATCTTAAAGTGATATTTGTGAAGGTACTGTTAGGAAAGCTATGGTTTTGTGAAATCTAACGGCTCTGTCCAGAACACCGTGTGTGATAGGGACAGTAAATGGTGACAGATCTGCCTGCAAAATACCCAATAAAAACATTAATTCTTAATCTTCTTAAAGGAGAGGTTACTGTTGGGAGGCACAAGTATGGGTGTTTAGGACGTTTTCATACAAGGCACGTTTTTATTAAAATGGGGATTTTATTATGCACACATTCGTGTACGAATTTTTTATCTCAAAAAGTTATAAAAATAGTGGTTCCACCCCTTGTCACAGTATGCACCTCACAACCTATCATGGTTTGCGCAAAACGTTGTACAGACTCGTGATATTTCTAGAACCTATAAAAAATACAGTTCTTATGAAATGAATTTGAGGCGGGACATCACGATGGAGTTCTGAGAAATACCTTAGAAAATAGGCAGATATTTCAGACACATGTCAATTTTAAGTTCAAACGTGTAAAACAATATTTTAAACTCGAATTAAAAGAAATGCACCTGTTAACTCCCTGTAAATTTAACTGTCTTTCATTTTTTTTAATCAAATAAACCGGGTAATTGTGGATTCTCTACAGCGCTTTGCGCGCAGAAAAATGTTGCTTCGAGAAAAACGTGTTTAAAGTCTGGAATAACAAACAAAACACTGTTTCACCACTTACAGTCAATCTGCGATCTGAGGACCATAGGAGCAACCTTCCACTTCCTCAGACATGTCCTGGTTCTGAATCTGGTGCTTTTTTTTCAAACCAGGCTATTTTAACAAACTGAAACATTCCTTGTTCTGCAGTGGCCACGAGTTTCCTGTAAGATAACTCCGCGAAGTTTTTGCTGTTCGTTCCTATAATGATTCCTAACACGTTCATGGTCTTCAGAACAGGCGAATGACCTTCGCTGAATAAATCAGCAGCTATATATTGGTAATGGAACAGTGTTTGTCCCACTTTGAAGACGTTTCGATACTAGTTCCCAAATGCAAGCGTTGAAGCTCCCGTTTGGCAGAGGTACGTCTTCTAAGCAAATCTTTGTTGAACAGTAATTTTCATGCTGGTCCAATCTTTTCTTAAACTAGTTTATCGTGCGCCTACAGCTGCCTGTATTTCGATCGGCGTACGGTTCCATTCATAGGCTGTAAATTTTGAAATACTTTCACAATCAAAAATCCTTTTTCAGGCAAAATCTGTATACTTCAGGCATGCAAATTATATAAAAAAATCAATTTTTTCACACGTCTAGAGTGGAACCTCCCCTTAATTTACTCTTCCTCCACCTACATCAGTAACGTGATCTGTTGATGATCATCTACGGCTTTTCTGAACAGCAATTCTGTGCTCAATCCAAACCACTGGCTTAAGTTACGTAGACAGTCTTGGACCATGTCCGCCGTCAGTCTTTCCTTGAGGTACTACTTGCAACAGGTTGTTCTTGTTGTTGAGCATCGTACGGCTAAGGTATTCGAGTTTTATTCATGTGGTAGTATTTAGAATTTCTGAATTTTTGTTCAAGCGCCGCAATACTGACGCATTTGTGGCTTTGTCTGTCCATTGTATCCTTAACATCCTTCGACAAGTGTACATTTCAAACGCCTCTATTTTCCCGTCTGACGTTGCGGTAACTGCCCATGGCTCAACTTCATAGAGGAGGGTACCGAAAACGTAACATCGAAGTAGTCAAGTGTAATACTTATGTCATGGCTAAACAGAATTTTCTTCATTTTCTGGAAAGACCTTCTTGTCTCTTCGATACTGCAGCTAATTTCTTGAGAGAAGTGCCATTTATCATCCATCTGACTCGACAAATATTTATATGATGGAACTCTTTCGATTTTATCATTACCGAGTGGAAGATTGCCCTGAATTTCCTCTCGGTTTCTGCTGACAACCACCGATTTTCTCTTCTTCACGTTAATACGTAACTGCAGTCCCGGGTCTGGTAGAAACTTATTTGGTCACTAACTTGTTACGTTCACGTTTTCAAAATAGTGCACTTCGTCACCTCCCGACGCAAGTATCAAAAGTGATCGCGGAAAATGATCCTACAAGCAGCCATGGCAGCTTGCTGTTAGCATCATTAAATTCATTGGGACGAGAAGGAGAAAGACATTGGAAAGACTGTTGACCGTAAAGGAGACGAAACTTGCGAAAAAAGCGGGAAAATTTAGTTGGTGAATGATGCACAAATTGCAAGAGAAGCGGACGATGCTGAATGGTGAGTGATATTCAGCTGACACAAAGTGTGTCATTGACTACATAAATTTAGGCACCAATTTTTGCACCATTATGAACAACACAAAAACAATGCAAACCAGAGTTAGTTGCACAGAACTGTACTTTAACGCCAGCAAGGAAACTGAGGAAAATAATTCTGCGTACGCGAACGATACGACATACTCCGTCAGCCCAAAAGATTTCGATACTGGATTAATAAAAAAAATAGAGAAACGCTAAGACGGTAGTTTTCATACGTCAGGTGTTTTAGAAAGCCTCCCCCCACTTGAGTACAACGCACAGAGCGTTCATAAAACCTCGTGTAACTGTTAGGAAGGTCCTTCTTTGGAACTCGCATGTCACATCGTGTTAAATATCGGTCATGTTGTAAAGGCGTTGAAGCTTCATGTGAATTTCTGCACTTTGTCTTTTTTTTTTTTTTTATTCGGCTGTAACGGTAACACCAAGTCTCGCCACCCGTAATGACTTTTTCCAGAAAACAACTGTCCACGTTTCGCATTGCATTCGAATAACGGCAGGCTTTGGAGTCAAACTGTACAGAAAAAATTTTAGACGCACTTCTCACCTCTTCGTAACAGCCTCAGTATGTCTTCAACTTTTGGTTTTGAGATGTTTTCCATTGCGATTCGTGACACAACTTTCACAGACTACGATCGCACGTCCGCTACGTAACAGTGCCAGTTCAAAACTGACTGGAGGAATATATATGTGTTGTTTACAGTTGTTACTTCAAGCTGCCGCTGATGTTACTGCACTGACGTCGCTTATACGTCAGGAATGAAATGTGTCTCGAAACTTTTTTGAACAGAAGGTGTATAGTCTTGTGAAATCGGATGAATCTGAAACACCGTCTACTCTCCTCTGCAGTGTATGAGTCGACGACAGTTTGCTGAAGGCACTGGTAACGTAATGTACCAAGTGTAGCCACTTAAAGATGGGCATAGTTACCAGAAACCGGTAATGACGATGAAATGAAACATGCTTCAGAACTATCTATGACTGTCAGCCGTCTGCCTCACTAAACATGGCCGGCCTCTGTGGCCGAGCGGTTCTAGGCGATTCAGTCCGGAACATCGCTGCTGCTGTGGTCGCTGGTTCGAATCCTGCCTCGGGCATGGATGTGTGTGATGTTCTTAGGTTAGTTAGATTTAAGTAGTTCTATGTGCTAGGGGACTGATGACCTCAGATGTTGAGTCCCATAGTGCTTGGAGCCATTTGAATCATTTGAACCTCATTAAACATGAACCGAACATCGCCCAAAGTGCTTAGGAACATTCATCATTGATAAAATGACCTGAAACTAAATAACTAAACACTTAAATATATACTACACGCACGAGAGGCAAGTGACAGTTCTCGCCCTAGCGTAGAGATAGTTATGTTACTCTATACGTCTTCCTAAAGTGGCCTCCTAGTGTAGGTTTTGTTGAGACTGATAAATCTGTGTATTGAGCTGTCCTAAAAGTTTTGATTTAGGTCCTCGCGGTCTAAGGCGTCCTGCTACGGTTCGTGCGGCTCCCCCCGTCGGAGGTTCGAGTCCTCCCTTGGGCACGGGTGTTCAAAAGTGGCTCTGAGCACTATGGGACTTAACATCTATGGTCATCAGTCCCCTAGAACTTAGAACTACTTAAACCTAACTAACCTAAGGACATCACACAACACCCAGTCATCACGAGGCAGAGAAAATCCCTGACCCCGCCGGGAATCGAGCCCGGGAACCCGGGCGCGGGAAGCGAGAACGCTACCGCACGACCACGAGCTGCGGACGGCACGGGTGTGTGTGTTTTCCTCAGCGTAAGTTAGTTCAAATTAGATTAAGTAGTGTGTAAGCTCAGGGACCGATGACCTCAGCAGTTTGGTCCCATAAGATCTTACCACAAATTTCCAGTTTCGATTTAGGTGTTTTACCATCAATGGAAATCCGTCCAAAGTTGATAAAGGTTTATAAGGTGTTTGTTCCGTCGTCTCCTGTATCTCCTGTTGCCTATATTTACTAAAAGGAATAATCAGGAAGTTGACATTAGTCATAACATGTCACCTTTTGCAGATGCGGATACATCGCATCATTTGAGCAACGGAGTATATCACAGGTAAATAGCTTCGAAATATGCAGGTCTCAGTAAGTTTCATACCGTAACTACGAGCAACTAATGCCCTCTAACGCTTTAAAGAAAGTGATGTGAATCAGTATGTTGGTCCTAATAACTATGTCCCATACTTGTTGTAATACCACCCACACAGCACATACGACATATTTTCACACTTAGAAATAGAGAAATGTTTGCTAATAAGCGAGAGGCGACATTTGGGTGCTATATTACAGCACTGTGGGTTTTACTTGCTGGAAATGGAAATGATCGTATGGCATTGTTGGCCAGGAGGCCCCATTCGGGGGTGTTTGGCCGCCGTATTTCAAAGTCCTTTTTAGGTGACACCACATCGGCGACTTGCGAGTCAATGATGATGAAAATGATGACGAAGGACACACAACGCCCAGTCCCCTGCTGGGAATCTAACCCCAGCCCCCTGCGTGGTAGTCGGTAACGCTACCGTCACGCTACATAGGCGGACTGTTTCACTTGCTAAAACCCAAATATAAAGTCACACTATGATGAAAATTAAACAGTAGGAATGAAAATGAATTATGAAAACATATTGTAATCCATGCCTTTTGGTAGTCAGTGATGAGGTAGTAGGAACGTTGGCGGCAATCACACAATGAACGCTACGGCAAACGTAGCGTCGGCGCACTTGCGACGATGTTGACCAGATGGAACAGAAATCTTGACACTATGACGGCGATGACAGCAGCAGAGATCAAGGATCTGGAGTGTGTCACAAAACGATGTCGAGGTCGTTTGGTCATTGCCGAGCTGCAAGTGCTCTCATAGAGCCTGTACGTTACTGTTTTTGCGTACGGACTATGAAATGCGAACGTGGCGACATATTTCACGTACTCTCTCTGCGGCTTTCAAGTCCATATCTCCTAAAACCGAATAATACCCGGGAAGTTGATATTATACGACGCGCGTTTTTTAAGAAAGATCCGTTTTGTTGTAGATACTAGTAGTTCGCGCGCATACCGCAACGAGCGCGTGCGTCGTGTACCAGCATGCCTCGGGAACAACTGTGCTCAGTTTCATCTCCGTAGCTAGCCTGTACGGTTCTTCTATGTGCTTTCAAAATGTTTAAGACTATCAACTCGCCCGCTGCGTGTGAGGTTCGCTCAGGGATATGGTATTTGTCAGCAAGGAACCTGTCTGCTGCAGAAATTCATCGACAGATATGCGAAGTGTACGGTGATACTGTTATGAGTGAAAGCAAAGTGCGTAAGTGGGTACGAGAATTCAAAGATAGCCGTGACAACGTCCATGATGAGAACCGCTCCGGTCGCCCTTCTTTGACTACAGAAGATTTGGTGGCTTCATTTGAAGCGAGAATTCGTGAGAACAGGAGCTTCACAATAACAGGTCTCTCAAACGAATTTCCTGACGTGTCGAGATCAGTACTTTACGACATTGTTTCTGAACACTTAAAGTTTAGGAAACTGTGCACCCGTTGGGTCCCGAAACTCCTAACAGAGGACCAAAAAAACCAAAGATTTGCGTGTGCGATGAAGTTCTTGACTTGTTATCACGAAGAAGGTGACGGCTTCTTGAGTCAGATCGTAACTGGAGACGAAACATGGGTTCCGCATATCACGCCCGAATCGAAGCAACAGAGCATGCAATGGAGACACATACACTCGCCTGTAAAGGTGAAGACCAAACAGTCTCTGTCCCAGAGCAAAATCGGTCGGAGTTTTGGGATATGCTTGGTGTTTTGTTGGTCGACTTCATGCAACGAGGAACCACTATCAATGCAGGAGCATGCTGCTAAACCCTGAGAAAGCTACGCAGAGCGATTCAAAGCAAAAGATGCGGCATGCTGACAAAGGCAATTGTCCTTCTCCAGGACAATGCGACACCTCACACTACAGGTCAGACCCGCGATATATTGGACAGTTTCGGCTGGGAAGTTTTAGACCACCCACCCTACAGTCCTGATCTTGCGGCGAGCGATTACCATCTGTTCCTCCAGCTCAAACAACACCTCAGTGGCAACCGTTACAATGATGACGACGACGTAAAAACGGCAGTGAACTCTTGGTTTTCGGAGCAGGTGGCAAATTTTTATGAAGAGGGTATTTTAAAATTGGTTGAGAAGTATGATACGATTTTCAACAAACTTGGCAACTATGTCAAAAAATAGAGTGAAATATGTACTCTCTGAAAATAAAATTACTTCTTTAAAATAACCTTTTGTTGTGTACTTATGTTTAAACGGACCTTACTTAAAAAACACGCCTTGTACATCAAAAGAAAATAAGGAACAAGTAAGTATCACTCCTCATTTATTATGGCTCAGATGAAAGATCTACATTTATAAAAATGGTTGCTTGTTGCAACAAAGCTCCGGAGTTCCTGGGGCAATTTCAGTCCCAATTTGTAGACACGCTATCTAATCAAACTTGTTAGTCATCGTTAAAATGGGGTGTGTTCACCCTTCCTTTTGTTGATGGCTTGATCTCTGCTGAAGACACTACCAGTGAGGTGTAAATTTCTGCAGAGGAATGGCGGCCCATTCTTTCCCAAGAGCCAAAAGCAGAGAAGGTAGTGATGTTGGACACAGGGCTACTGAGCAAAGCCGGCTGGAGTGGCCTAGCGGTTCTAGGCGCTACAGTCTGGAACCGCGCGACCGCTACGGTCGCAGGCTCGAATCCTGCCTCGGGCATGGATGTGTGTGTTGTCCTTAGGTTAGTTAGGTTTAAGTATTTCTAAGTTCTAGGGGACTGATAAGTCCCATAGTGCTCAGAGCCATTTGAACCATTTCACTGAGCAAAGTCGACATTCCATCCATCCCAAATGTGTTGTATTGAGTTCAGGTCATGCTCTTGGCAGGCCAATCCATTTAAGGAACGTTATTGTCCATAAACTATAGCCTCACAAATGCTGCTTTATGACGTGTATTGTTATGCTGTTCTTCTAACTGTATCTAGTGCACATTGGTGTAAAAAGTATCCCTATCCTTCACCATTTGTTAGTTTCATTTGCAACAAATTAATATGATTACATCGCCTGACTGTCCCTGAGAACATACTCGTCGCTTCCTCCAACGTTCCACCTTATTCACGTGGGTTAAGACTGAGAGAACACAGTCTAAGCTTAATTTTCTCCTCGCCTAACCATATAAATTTCATTTTGAATGGATTTTACTCCAATAAAGAGGTGTCTTGCAAATATTACCAAACAATGAAAACAATAAGCACAACTGTCGTTTTTCTCAATTACCTTGTCGTTTATTGGAATCGTCCAAAGTGAGTTGCAAACAGGCGATCTGCAGTTTCCATTATCGTCCTGTGTCCTAATTTAATGTAACGTTCAGCAACTTAATTTTATAATTTAGCTTTTAAATCATAGAATCTTCTTGTTTCTAGATTTTCAACAAATTCATTATTTATTTCACTTCGACTACTAAATATAAGTCTTGGCCGCAAAACTCATCTTCTTACGCATATTCAGCCTAATGCCAGACTTGAATTAACTAGAAAAACATATGAGCTCGCCAAAGCAGGTGTTACTGTCAGAGATACACAGAATTCAAAGACTTAGAGGAAAACTGGGTAATGTGGCTTCCCTAAAGAAAATGCTGTTTTTCTCTGACTTCATTTCATAAATATGCGTATGAAATATATCTGTCTAAACTGTATGCATTATGTAACTATAAAACAATTTTATTAATTATTCAAATCCTCCTGTTGAAGTGGAGAACTGATCTTAAGCGAAAGTCTGCAAAATGACCACTTTGCCCTGTGAACACAGCATAATGATTGTGAATAGGAAGAGACTATAAAACGAAGAACATACACTTTTACGGGATGCAATACATTAACAAAAAATTTGAGCAGAGTAACAATTTACCGAATTAACCAGGGTAGCCGAGAATGGTAATGTGCTGCTTCCTGGACTCGGGTGGCCCGCCAACCCTGGATCGAATCCGCCCGGCGGATTAACGAGGGCCAGTATGCCAGCCAGCCTTAATGTGGTTTTTAGGCGATTTTCCACATCCTGCTAGGTAAATACGGGGCAGGTCCCCAAGTTCCACCTCATTTAGACGACTCGCAGACATTTTACCACATTTGCACTGCTCCATGGCTTACACTGGACGCAGACACCTGGGGTACACTAATTCCATCCCGGTGGTGGCGGATGGGGCATTGGGCCACCCTCTGCTACTAACACTGCCAAATCAATAGTAAGGCCCCAAGAAAGAAATAAACTATTTACCGAATTATGCAAATTTTAATAAATTTTCAGTTTGCAAGCTACACAATACCATTTGTCATATTCTCGAAATCAAATAAAGCTCAACACTCAACACATTCTCCATGAGATCGCTACTTGTAATTATATTATCTAACCCAATCTTCGTTGTTCTCAGAGAAAATATAGTTACAGTATAAGAATTCAGTCTCCTCGTCCTCTTAACTGTGCCTCCAACGAGCTCCTTCATGTGCATTTCCTTGTTTCATCTTTGTTTTTCAATTATTCGTTTCAATAGGTTCGGATCTTTTTAATCTTTTCTTCTGCTGGCTTCCCTCTTCTCTTGTTGATCTACTTACCTATCCTCAAGATACTTTCTCACAGTGTAGTTTCATATGGACTCGACATTTGCTTGCCTTTTCTTCGCCTTTATCTTCTTTGTTTTTGATGATGCTCTAATTTTGATTCTGGCAAAGGTTTATAAATGTCTTGGACTCGGCTGTGTTACCATTCCGTTTTCCTCAGTGACGGATAGACCTTCATTCTTGTCATTGCCATTCACGTCCCCTTACGCAAAACTCCATATTCATCGGCATAATTTCTTTTCTTACAGCATCCAGTGACTATCTCTTAACTTACAACCCTCTGATAGTTGCAGTTATTTCTTAAATAATTTGACGGCACCTCAAAATACACCTATAATAAAAGAACAAAGATTTTATTAAGTTACTAATACGCTAAGGCGTTACGGTAATACATTTTTTTGTGAAATACGTTTGACTTATTATCAGACCAGTTGCTGGAAGAAGGTAAATACATTACAAACAGTATTTTCAGGCGTAAGGCGACTGGCCACTAAGACCGGCTGGACGCCATTACGCTAATTGTTGTACAGACACGGAATTATGGAACCGAAGCAACTGCAGATGATTGCGCGCAAGTAGCACCACAGAACTCGCTGACAGTACAAGAGATTCCTCTTTGAATAATTTTAAGTGCTCGCAATCAGGTGACAACACAATCCAAGAGAATAAGAGGAAGAAGCCACTTTACTCGCCTCGGGCACTAATGTCGTTCATACTCTACATCGAATATTGTGAATCAGTAACATTTATTAATTACCAGAAAATGGACCTTAGTATGAGAAAGGCAACCGTCTACAATTAATGGCATTGGAAGTACAATACTTGACCCAACCAAACACGCTCCTTGAATGTCATGTAGTTGTGTTATACGCTAAATTTTATTCGTTGATCTAAAAAAGAGACGGTATCTCTTATGGTAAAAAGATTCTGGAGAGAAAAAAAGTGATCTATCTAAGCCTATTGTTACTTTAAGTGAACAATGAATGTGCGATTATTGACAGGAAGTACAGATTGTTTGTAAGAAGTGATATGGTGATACCTTGGAATATTGTGAAGAAAGCAAGAAAAGCCGGATCCTCCAGGCTTATGGTGTGGCTCTTTACTTTATTAATTTTCTGTAACGACATTTGAGTACATCAGGACGGACGGAGAGGAGCTTGGGCACCGAGGTCGAGCCTGCAGCACACAGTCTACTTAAGATTCTACGGCTATGCAACGAGCTTCAAGTTCATATACCGGAGCGGAGCTTGCGATTCATTTACCAGATTTCTGGTTTCAGATGAATGTGGATAAATTTATTACCGTCTTAATACATTGTTGTAGGTTTTGCTGAGGATAGTTGCCACTAAAATCGAGGGGATGGTATAACGACTTTATAAAATTAAATTACGTTTTAAAGTATTAACATTTTTCAATTTTATCACGAAAAAATTAGTTTCATCGCTGATTTTGATGTGAAAGAACCAAACATACGACTGTCATATACACAGACATTCATTTCAGTACATATAAAATGATCAAACTGAACGTCACAAAAAAACTAAATTAACCGTTATGTTATGTTAACCGGGGGCCTAGAAACGACGGAGAGGCTCCTTCCCCGCCGCAGCCCCAGTGGTCCGCAACCCCACGACGACTACCGCAGTCCACTTCACTCCTCCGCCGCCCCACACCGAATCACTCTTTAAGGGTTATTGTGCGGTTTGGCCCCCGGTGGAACCCCCCCCCCCCCTCCCCCAAGGAACGTCTCACTTCAGACGAGTGTAACCCCTACGTTTGCGTGGTAGAGTAATGGTGGTGTACGCGTACATGGAGAACTTGTTTGCGCAGCAACCGCCGGCATAGTGTAGCTGAGGCGGAATAAGGGGAACCAGCCCGCATTCGCCGAGGCAGATGGAAAACCGCCTAAAAACCACCCACAGACTGGCCGGCTCACCGGACCTCAACACAAGTCCGATGGGCGGATTCGTGCTGGGGACCAGGCGCTCCTTCCCGCTCCGCAAATCCGTGCGTTAGACCGCTCGGCTAACGGGGCGGGCAAATTAACCGTACTACATTGCGACAGTAAATTAAAAGACTGATGCCGTCCAAAACAAAATCCCATACCTTAGAAAACCATTAGAAGAGTTAACTAGATAGTTCAGGACACTAAAAATGCGAGCTTACAATATTATCACATGAAATGTCCCGAAGTGTGATGTTCGTGTTACTTTAAGATGACTACGAAGAAATTAAAAGCAAGGAGAGTAACATTAAGAGAGCAATAGGAACTCCACTGTTCAATGCAAAGGAGAGAGGAGGTAGGTGGAAAGAGTACGTTGGAGGGCTCTTTGAGGGGGAAGACTTGTCCGATGACGTGAAGAAACAGGAGTCGATATAGAAGAGATAGGGGATCCAGTATTAGAATCAGAATTTAAAAGAGTGTTGGAAGATTTACGATCTGATACGATAGAAGGGGCAGATAACATTCAATCGGAATTTCTAAAACCATTGAGGGAAATGACAACAAAACGATTGTACACACTGGTATGTAGAGTGTACGAGTCTGATGATAAACTATCCGACTTTCGGGAAAATATCACCCAAACAATTCCGAAGATTGCAAGATCTGACAAGTCCGAGAATTGTCGCACAGTCAGCTTTACACTTCATGCATGCAAGTTGCTGACAAGAATAATACGAGTACACTTCATGCATGCAAGTTGCTGACAAGAATAATACGAGTATACAGAAGAAAGGAAAACAAAACTGAGACCGTCCTAGTTGACGATCAGTTTGTGTTTAGGAAGGGTAAAGGCATCAGAGAGGCAATACTGACGGAGCGACTGGTATGGAAGCAAGACTGAAGAAAAATCATGAACCTTTCACAGGATTTTTCGACAGGAAGAAAGTGTTCGATAGTGTAAAATGGTGAAAGATGTTCGAAATTCTGAAAAAAATAGGGATAAGCTATAAGGAAAGATGGGTTAATATATACAATATGTACAAGAACCAAGAGGGAACACTAACAGTGGGAAACGAGGAATGAAGTACTCGGATTAAAACGGGAGTCAGACGAGAATGTAGTCTCTGGCCTCTACTGTTCGATCCACACATCGAAGAAGCAGTTGCAGAAGTAAAAGAAGGGTCAAGAGTGGAGTTAAAATTCAAGATGAAAGGATATCAATGTTAAGAGTCGCTGATGACATTGCTATACTCAGTGAAAGTGAAGAAGAATTACAGGATCCGCTGCATGGTTCAAAATGGTTCAAATGCCTCTGAGCACTATGGGACTTAACATCTGAGGTCATCAGTCCCCTAGAAGTCAGAACTACTTAAACCTAACTAACCTAAGGACATCATGCACATCCATGCCCGAGGCAGGATGCGAACCTGCGACCGTAGCAGTCACGCGGTTCCGGATTGAAGCGCCTAGAACCTCTCGGCCACTCCGGCCGAGCCGCTGCATGGAATTAACTGTCTAATGAGTACAGAAAATGGATTGAGAGTAAATCGAAGAAAGACAAAAGTAATGAGAAGTAGCAAAAATGAGAACATCAGGATTGATGATCACGAGGTAGATGAAGTTAAGGAATTCTGCTACATAGGCAGCAAAATAACCCATGACGGACGGAACAAAAAGGACATGAAAAACAGACTAGCACTGGCAAAAAGGGCATCCCTGGGCGACAGAAGTCAACTAGTATCAAACATATGTCTTAATTTGAGAAAGAAATGTTTTAAAATGTACGTTCGGAGCACAGCATTTTATGTTATTGAAACATGGGCTGTGGGTAAACCAGAAAATAAGAGAAATCAAGTATTTGAGATGTGGTGTTACAGAAGAATGTTGAAAACGGGTAGACCAATAAGGTAAGGAATGAGTAGGTTCTCTGGAGAATCGGTGAGGAAAGGAGTATACGGTAAGCTCTGACAAGAAGAAGAGAGAGAGTGGTAGGACATCTGTTAAGATATCATTGAATAACTTCCATGATACTAGAGGGATCTGTAGACCGTAAAAACTGCAGCTGAAAACAGAGATCGGAATTCACCCACCCAATAATTGAGGACGTAGGTTGCAAGTGCTACTTCCAGGTGAAATGGTTGGCACAGAAGAACTCGTGGCGGGCCTCATCAAACCTGTCAGAAGACTGTTGACTCAATAAAAAAAAGTACTTAAAAAGAAAAACGCTCAGCGCTGGTTTTGCATACGCGCTGGCAGTCGAGTGGGTGGTGGAGAGCTGCTGTAAAGTAGTCAGGCGAGAGGAAGACGGGGAGGGAGAGAGTCCCGTCGTCTCTTCGACGTGTCGAGTGTAGGCGGCAGCTGGCGGCGGCCAGGAAATACGAGCGCTGGGGGCGCCTGAGCGTTGCTTAACGCGTGGCTGCTGTCCGCTGTCTGCTATCGGGCACGGCACGGCACAGCACGTGTGGCCGTGGGACGGCTGGGACCAGCCACCGGCTACAGCTCACGTGACCTCCTTTCGCGCCCAGACAAAGGAGCGGGCCACACCGTCGGAAGCTCGCGGCTGATGGCCGCGCTTCCTGCCATGTTGATGAGTAACTCTCACCGCCGGTGGGGATCAGAATACTCTTGTCAAAGGGGTAAGAAGGAAAAGGGAGAGGGAGAGATGTATCTGGACAGCCTCTGGATCCACATCTACATTTACATCTACAAACATTCTCTACAAGTGCGAAATGCGTCGTAAAGGGTACTTAGCATGGTACCATGAGTTCCGTTCGTGCGTGGAGTACCTGCTTAAACGCCTGGTGTAATTAATCTAACCTCTTCATTCCCGAGGTATCATTGTAGAACTACTGTAGGCTGCTGTAAAGTATCATAAGTGATGTAGACTACGGTAGTTTTTCTAGTAGCTTTGGTCAGTTAAGGTCGTACCTGCGTTACAAGAATGTTAGGCGTGTTGCATACCTGTCACGAGTTACCTTATAACGATCGCTTTCTACATGAAAGAGATCAATGCGTTACTAGATGCCCCTAGAAATCGGAAGCTCTGAACAGTACAGAAACTGAGTGTGGATATACACTACTAGCCATTAAAATTGCTACACCACCAAGATGACGTGCTACAGACGCGAAATTTAACCCACAGGAAGAAGATGCTGTGATATGCAAATGATTAACTTTTCAGACCATTCACACAAGGTTGGCGCCGGTGGCGACACCTACAACGTGCTTACATGAGGAAAGTTTCCAACCGATTTCTCACACACAAACAGCAGTTGACCGGCGTTGCCTGGTGAAACGTTGTTGTGGTGCCTCGTGTAAGGAGGAGAAATGCGTACCATCACGCTTCTGACTTTGATAAAGGTCGGATTGTAGCCTATCGCGATTGCGGTTTATCATATCGCGACATTGCTGCTCGCGTTGGTCGAGATCCGATGACTGTTAGCAGAATATGTAATTGGTGGGTTCAGGAGGGTAATAAGGAACACCGTGCTGGATCCCAACGGCCTCGTATCACTAGCAGTCGAGATGACAGGCATCTTATCCGCATGGTTGGAACGGATCGTGCAGCGACGCCTCGACCCCTGAGTCAACAACAGATGGGGACGTTTGCAAAACAACAACCATCTGCAGAACAGTTCGACGACGTTTGCAGCAGCACGGACTATCAGCTCTGAGACCATGGCTGTGTTTACCCTTGACGCTGCATCACAGACAGGAGCGCCTGCGATGGTGTACTCAACGACGAACCTGGGTGCACGAATGGCAAAACGTCATTTTTTCCGATGATTCCAGGTTCTGTTTACAGCATCATGATGATCGCACCCGTGTTTGGCGACATCGCGGTGAACGCACATTGGAAGCGTGTATTCGTCATCACCATATTGGCGTATCACCCAGCGTGAGGGTATGGCGTGCTATTGGTTACACGTCTCGGTCACCTCCTGTTCGCATTGACGGCACTTTGAACAGTGGACGTTAGATTTCAGATGTGTTACGACCAGTGGCTCTACCATTTATTCGATCACTGCGAAACCCTACATTTCAGTAGGATAGTGCACGACCGCATGTTGCAGATCCTGTAGGGGTCTTTCTGGATACAGAAAATGTTCGACTGCTGCCCTGGCCAGCACATTCTGCAGATCTCTCGCCAATTGAAAACGTCTGGTCAATGGTCGCCGAGCAACAGGCTCGTCACAATACGCCAGTCACTACTCTTGATAAACTGTGGTATCGTGCTGAACCTGCATGGGCAGCTGTACCTGTACACGCCATCCAAGCTCTGTTTGACTCAATGTCCAGGCGTATCAGAGCCGTTATTACGGCCAGAGGTGGTTGTTCTGGGTACTGATTTCTCAGGATCTATGCACCCAAATTGCGTGAAAATGTAATCACATGTCAGCTCTAGTGTAATATATTTGTCCAGTGAATACCCGTTTATCATCTGCATTTCTTTTTGGTGTAGCAATTTTAGTGGCCAGCAGTGTATGAAGGGCCGGATAACCTATGGAACAGTTTTGTTCTACATACTTAATCTCCTTTCTCTTGCTTAAACGTAAGCAGGATTTATAGCAAAATTGAAAACTGTCAATGAGTAATTCAGTTTTTATTCGAAGATTGTTGATTTTTAATTTGAAACAGAGAGATGTTGTATCGAAAATAAAGAAAACAATACAGATTTCTGATATAGCTCTAGGAGACGGAATTTACTCAAGAAAAAGGTAAAATAAGAAAATGCAAACGAAAAATGTATCAAACATCGCTTCAATACTTCGTCAAACTTGTATAAAACTTGTTGCTGTTATTCATAAAAAAAGTTTCGCATTTATCAGCAATAACAGGAAACTCTTCCTTTTGATCATGATGAAGAAGCTCTGTTTAGTATAAAATAACAATAGTAATTCCAGATTCTTTATGTTTGTGAAAGTTAACTGTGCTTCCAGCACTGGTTTGGTTACATAAAAGTGCAAAACTTACGCGAGCAAATAAGTTTTTTTGCTTATTAAAGGCGATTTACGTACTACAAGGTTATAAAATACACAGTGGACAAGCACCGAATGATGTGTGTGTGTGTGAGAGAGAAAGAGAGAGAGAGAGAGAGAGAGAGAGAGAGAGAGAGAAAGAGAGAGACAAGTCGTCGCCTCCCAGTTCTCTTACACATTCATTTGTGTTTCTTCGTCTCCCAAAGCTACTAATTCTACTATTTTCTACATCATTTATATAGTGTTCCAAAACTACAGGACCACAGTTTTGGTAGAGCGCAACTCTGTATAAGAACCTCCAGATTTCAGATTTTTCTCGGGCGCGTACGTTTTCTAGCCTGTGGTGCCATGTACGATGCACATTGCACTTGCCACAGGTCACTTGTTCATCCTTCTACTGAGCACCACGAGGTGGCAGTACTGATTGCAAACCTCGGGCTCTGCAGTCGCACAACATGTCCCGGCGAATTAAAGGTAAAGACACATCCGTTTCTAATTACTAGTGATTTCACATGCTTTAATAACTTATTAATGCTGTGCAGACATTCTCCAGTTAGTAGCTAACTATAAATTAATGCTATAACGGGTTTACCTTAGCTTCAGTCTTTAGGCTTTTGGTTATCATGTATGATAATTCGACATGGCCGAACGGTTCTAGGCGCTACAGTCTGGAACCACTCGACCGCTACGTCGCAGGTTCGAATCCTGTCTCGGGCATGGATATGTGTGATGTCCTTAGGTTAGTTAGGTTTAAGTAGTTCTGAGTTCTAGGGGACTGATGACCTCAGATGTTAAGCCCCATAGTGCTCAGAGCCATTTGAACCATTTTTTTTAATGATAATTCGAGAGTCTAAGCCAACTTGTTTACGTCAGTGGAAGTGGCGTTGGATTTTTTTAGTGCTTAGAGCCAGCTGAACCATTTTTCTAAAAGCTTGAATTTCGGAACAGTGTGTAACAAAAAAATACTTCTCGTTGTAAATTTTATCATATGTTTTCAAAAATCGAAATCGAAACATGTGATTTTTATGGCTGAGGTGGGGGAAGCGGGGGAGGGGGGGGGGTTGTATGGTTGAAATTTTGTAAGTTAAGCACTGGGACACCGACTCCAGTAAGGTGCGCACATATCCGGAGAGCAATGGACACTTAGCGAAGCGTTTACCTTTCCCGGGTTTCGGCTGATCATTTGCTCGGGTGAACACAGTTAACGAGGCCCTGCACCCACTCCTGCCCCGCGGCGGACGGGCTAACCAGGCGCCAGCAGGCAACAGCTGCCTGGTTTCGAGGTCAGCGGCGCACTCTCTCTCTCGGTGGCCCACTGGCTGCAGCGGCCGCTAGGGGAAAGTGAGCAGCGGCCTCGCACTTTCTTCCGTTCCAGGTCACGTCCGGCCCCCGCCGCACAAAGGCCCGATCCCCTTTCCACAGCTGCCTCCCACCAGCCCATCACTACCAACTCTCTACATCTAAAATTAGAGTTAACCACATTATGCGGGACCGTCGTCCAGGTTGATGCCGCACACACAATCCGATCAAAAGTATCCGGACACACTTGCCTAGATACGGAGGCACGCATAAGACTTCTTAAGTGATAGAACCCAGTACGTTGTCCTCGTTGGTAAGTGTTCATCGGAGGTCAGGGTATCATCTGGAGTGCACCAGGGAAGTGTGGTAGATCCGCTGTTGTTTTCTATCTACATAAATGATCTTTTGGATAGGGTGGATAGCAATGTGCGGCTGTTTACTGATGATGCTGTGGTGTACGGGAAGGTGTCGTCGTTGGGATACAAGATGACATGGACACGATTTGTGATTGGTGTAAAGAATGGCAGCTAACTCTAAATATGTTGTTGTTGTTGTGGTCTTCAGTCCTGAGACTGGTTTGATGCAGCTCTCCATGCCATACAGTAAAGCTGCATGCCCTCGGGAGAAATTACGGCTGTAGTTTCCCCTTGCTTTCAGCCGTTCGCAGTACCAGCACAGCAAGGCCGTTATGGTTAGTATTACAAGGCCAGATCAGTCAATCATCCAGACTGTTGCCCCTGAAACTACTGAAAAGGCTGCTGCCCCTCTTCAGAAACCACACGTTTGTCTGGCCTCTCAACAGATGCCCCTCCGTTGTGGTTGCACCTACGGTACGGCCATCTGTATCGCTGAGGCACGCAAGCCTACCCACCAACGGCAAGGTCCATGGTTCATGGGGGGAGGACTCTATGTGTAGATAAATGTAAATTAATGCAGATGGATAGGAAAAAAGAATCCCGTAATGTTTGAATACTCCATTAGTAGCGTAGCGCTTGACACAGTCACGTCGATTAAATATTTGGGCGTAACATTGCAGAGCGATATGAACTGGGACAAGCATGTGATGGCAGTTGTGGGGAAGGCGGATAGTCGTCTTCGGTTCACTGGTAGAATTTTGGGAAGATGTGGTTCATCTGTAAAGGAGACCGCTTATAAAACACTAATACGACCTATTCTTGAGTACTGCTCGAGCGTTTGGGATCCCTATCAGGTGGGATTGAGGGAGGACATAGACGCAATTCAGAGGCGGGCTGCTAGATTTGTTACTGGTAGGTTTTATCATCACGCGAGTGTTACGGAAGTGCTTCAGGAACTCGGGTGGGAGTCTCTAGAGGAAAGGAGGTGTTCCTTTCGTGAATCGCTTCTGAGGAAATTTAGAGAACCAGCATTTGAGGCTGACTGCAGTACAATTTTACTGCCGCCAACTTACATTTCGCGGAAAGACCACAACGATAAGATAAGAGAGATTAGGGCTCGTACAGAGGCATATAGGCAGTCATGTTTCCCTCATTCTGTTTGGGAGTGGAACAGGGAGAGAAGATGCTAGTTGTGGTACGCGATACTCTCCGCCACGCACCGTATGGTGGATTGCGGAGTATGTATGTAGATGAAAATTATTTCGACCAGTTAGTTCATGAGCTCATGCGAAGTGCAAATAACTGTGAAAACGCACTTGACCTTTTAAGCAACAAAATACCTCCATACCGTAAAGTAAACCCATCTCCTCCGTACTTCACTGTTGGCGCTGCACATGATGGCAGGTAACGTTCCACAAGTATTCGCAAAAAATCGAACTCTTCCATCGGATTGTCACGCGGTATAGCGTGATTGATCACTCCAAATCATTCGTTTCCAGTCTTCCAGTGTCTAGTGACGTAGCTCTTTACACCAACTCAAACGTGACTCAGGTAATAACGAGCATCAAAACGGATACAGGGATTAGTAAAAACAGGGATGCCGTAGCGGGACGGAATATTGTAACTCCTAAATGCCCCCAAAACAAACGAAAAATACACCTATTCAAAAAAGCAGAAAAAATTTCACTTGACACCTTCTAAATAAACAATGTGGTAAGAAGATGTGGCTTGAGTTCAAAGAAAGAGTATCGACAGCAACTGGGAGATTTATACCAAAGATATTAACAAACGATGAGCTGATGCCTCATGCTACCAAAATGGATCAGAACACTGTTGCAGAAGAAAAGAAAAAAGTATGCCAAATGTGAAAGACAACAGAATCTCCAAGATTGGCGATCTTCTGCTAAAGCTCGAAATTTAGGGCGGACTACAATGCGAGATGCCTGCGAGAGACCTGGCAGGAATTCCAAAGAGATTCTGGTCGTAGGTAAAGTACATTAGCGGCAAGACGCAATCCATGCCTTGGAATGGAAATACTATCTACGACAGTGCTTGCAAAGCACAGTTACTAAACACAGCATTTACCAAAGAAGATGAAGTAAATATTCCAGAATTCAAATCAAGAATAGGTGTCAACATGAGCAGAAGTAGATATCCTCGGAGTAGTGAAGCACCATAAATAATTTAACAAAAGCAAGTCCACCGGTCCAGACTGTACACCAAGTAGATACCTTTCATAGTATCGTGATGCAATAGCTTCATACTTAACAATAATATACAACCGCTCCCTCAACGGAAAATCCGTACCCTAAGATTGGAAAGTTCACAAGTTACACCAATATTTAAGAAAGGTAGTACGAGTAATCCACAAACTTACAATGTCATACCGTTAACATCTTTATGCAGCAGGATTTTGGAGCATATATTGTGTTTGGACATTATGAATTACCTCGAAGTGAACGGTCTATTGAACGAGCGGCTCTAGGCGCTTCAGTCCGGAACCGCGCTACTGCTACGGTCGCAGGTTCGTATCCTGGCTCAGGCATGGATGTGTGTGATGTCCTTGGCTTGATAGGTTTAAGTAGTTCTAAGTTATAGGGGACTGATGACCTCAGATGTTAAGTCCCATGGTGCTCAGAGCCATTTGAACCATTTTTTTAACGGTCTATAGACACACAGTCAACAAGGATTTAGAAAACATTGTTCCTGTCAAACACAACTAGCTTTTACGCCTGGAAGTGTTGAGGATTTCAAATTAATTCCGTATTTCTCGATTTTCAGAAGGCTTTTCAGACTGTACCACACAAGCAGCTTGTAGCGAAATTGTGTGCTTATGGACCATCGTCACAGTTATTCAACTGGATTCGTGATTTCTAGTCAGTAATTCACGAAAGTCATCGAGTAAAACAGATGTGATTTCTGGCGTTCCGCAGGGTAGTGTTATAGGCAATCTGCTGTTCCTTATCTGTAAAAACGACAATTTCAGCAGCTGTCTTACTTTGTTTGCAGATGATCCTATCGTTTACCGTCTAGTGAAGTCATGAGAAGATGAAAACCAATTGCAATTTAGGATTTAGAAAAAATGTGTCTCCATAGTGCGAAAATTAGCAGTTGACCCTAAATAATGAAAAGTGTAAGGTCATCCACATGAGTGCTAAATGGTATCCATCAAGCTTCAGTCACACGTTAAATCAGTCGAATCTAAACGCTGTGAATTCAACTAACTACCTAGGAATTACAATTACGAAATTTGGAAAGAGCACATAGAAAATGTTATGTGGAAGCTGACTACGCTTTATTGGCAGAACACTTAGGGAACGTAAGATATACTAAAGAGACTGCCTTCACTACTCTTGTCGCTCTTTTCAGGTACTAAATGGTTCAAATGGCTCTTTTGTACTATGGGAGTTAACATCTGAGGTCATCTGTCCCCTAGACTTAGAACTACTTAAACTTAACTAACCTAAGGACATCACACACATCCATGCCGGAGGCAGGATTCGAACCTGCGATCGTAGCAGCAGCGCGGTTCCGGACTGAAGCGCCTAGAAACCGCTCGGCCACAGCGGCCGGCTTTTTCAGGTACTGCTGCGCGGTCTGAGATCCTTACCAGAGAGGATTAAGGGAGTACATCGAGAAAGTTGACTGAAGAGTAGCACATTTTGTATTATCGTGGAATAGGGAAGAGAGTGTCACTGATAAGATAGAGGACTGGGGGTGGACATCATTAAAACAAAGGCGTTTTTTGTTGCGGGGAGTCTTGTCACGAAATTTCAATCATTAACTTTCTCCTCCGAATGCGGAAATATTTTGTTGACGTCGACATACATAGGCAGAAACAATCATCATAATAAAATAAGGGAAATCAGAGGTCATATGGAAAGACCCGCCAGGTTAGCCGAGCGCGCTAACGCGCTGCTTCCTGGACTCGGGTGGCGCGCTGGTCCCGAATCGAATCCGCCTGGCGGATTAACGACGAGGGCCGGTGTGCTGGCAAGCCTGGATATGGTTTTTAGGCGGTTGTCCACATCCCCCTATGTGAATACCGGTCTGGTCCCCACGTCCCGCCTCAGTTCCACGGCTCGCAGACATCTCAACACTTTCGCACTATTCCATGGATTACACTAGTCGCAGACAGTTGGGGTACACTAATTCCCTCCCAGGGGGTACGGGGTGGCGGCAGCAAGGGCATCCGGCCACCCCTTCAGCTAACATTACCACATCCGATTAACCATGCCCACCCTGCGTATCCGCGGGAAAAACGGCATAAGCAAAAGAAAGAAAGAGCTCTCATGGAAAGATATAGGTGTTCGTTTCTACCACGCGCTTTTCGAGATTGGACTAACAGAGAATTATTTTGAAGTGTGGTTTTCAGAGCATCCATGCAGATGTAGATGTAATACGGTGTCCTAGCGTTTCAGTGTCACACTAGGCAACTGTTGACTGTGTAAGAGTGCGACGACCTACAGAGTGTGGGAAAACACTGATCAGGGCTGGGCTCGCGGCGGCGCGCCGTGATGTACCGTGCCGCGTGCAGCAGCTGAGCCACGTGGAGGAGGCGCATCTAGGTCACACGCGGCGCCGGCAGCACGCGGCAGCCCGCCCAGCACAGCGCGCCTTCCTTCACTTTCTCCGGCCCTCATCCTCTCCCGCGCTGCACCTCACGCCGCGCCATTCTCTCCCTCGCCACGTGCTGTCATCATTCACCTACTCGTCACGCTGCACAGCTGATAGCTGATACAGATTCCACATCTCGCAACGCTCACTTGGAGTTTATCTCCAAATCTTCGTTGGTGGTCTCATTCATGTGATGCTAGTAAAACGATTTCCCAAGATCACATTCTTTGCTACCGTTTTAAACTCCACCATATTATTTACCTGACAGAACTCTACCATCTGTCGAGCAAGATGCATGAGACAGGCGAAATACCCTCAGACTTCAAGAAGCATATAATAATTCCAATCCCAAAGAAAGCAGTGTTGACAGATGTGAAAATTACCGAACTATCAGTTTAATAAGTCACAGCTGCAAAATACTAACGCGAATTCTTTACAGACGAATGGAAAAACTAGTAGAAGCCGACCTCGGGGAAGATCAGTTTGGATTCCGTAGAAATGTTGGAACACGTGAGGTTATACTGACCCTACGACTTATCTTAGAAGAAAGATTAAGGAAAGGCAAACCTACGTTTCTAGCAATTGTAGACTTAGAGAAAGCTTTTGACAATGTTGATTTGAATACTCTCTTTCAAATTCTGAATGTGGCAGGGGTAAAATACAGGGAGCGAAAGGCTATTTACAATTTGTACAGAAACCAGATGGCAGCTATAACAGTCGAGGGACATAAAAGGGAGGCAGTGGTTGGGAAGGGAGTGACACAGAGTTGTAGCCTCTCCCCGATGCTGTTCAATCTGTATATTGAGCAAGCAGTAAAGGAAACAAAAGAAAAGTTCGGAGTAGGCATTAAAATCCATGGACAAGAAATAAAAACTTTGAGGTTCGCCGATGACATTGTAATTCTGTCAGAGACAGCAAAGGACTTGGTAGGGCAGTTGAATGGAATGGACAGTGTCTTGAAAGGAGGGTATAAGATGAACATCAACAAAAAGAAAACGAGGATAACGGAATGTAGTCGAATTAAGTCGGGTGATGTTGAGGGAATTAGATTAGGAAATGAGACACTTAGAGTAGTAAAAGAGTTTTGCTATTTGGGTAGCAAAATAACTGGTGATGGTCGAAGTAGAGAGGATATAAAATGTAGACTGGCAACAGCAAGGAAAGCGTTTCTGAACAAGAGAAAACTGTTAACATCGAGTATAGATTTAAGTGTCAGGAAGTCGTTTCTGAAAGTATTTGTATGGAGTGTAGCCATGTATGGAAGTGAAACATGGACGATAAATAGTTTGGACAAGAAGAGAATAGAAGCTTTCGAAATGTGGTGCTACAGAAGAATGCTGAAGATTGGATGGGTAGATCGCATAACTAATGAGGAGGTATTGAATAGAATTGGTGAGAAGAGGAGTTTCTGGCACAACTTGACTAGAAGAAGGGATCGGTTGGTAGGACATGTTCTGAGGCATCAAGAGATCGCCAATTTAGTACTGGAGGGCAGCGTGGAGGGTAAAAATCGTAGAGGGAGACGAAGAGATGAATACACTTAGCAGATTCAGAAGGATGTAGGTTGCAGTAGGTACTGGGAGATGAAGAAGCTTGCACAGGATAGGGTAGCATGGAGAGCTGCATCAAACCAGTCTCAGGACTGAAGACCACAACAACAACAACAACGACATTTCGTGTTCTCTGACAGGTTGTTCAATGCATCTATACTGATGCGTTGTAGTACTCTCTGTTCGAGGCCCCATTGTCAGCCTCCCTGAAGTTTTTGTACATCTACGAGTTTACTGTGCTATACACAATAAAGAGCCTGGTAGAGTGTTCAATGAACCACCTTCAAGCTGTCTCTCTACCGTTCCACTCTCGAACTGCGCGCGGGAAAAACGGACACTCAAATTTTTCTGTGCGAGCCCTGATTTCTCTTATTTTATCGTGATGACCATTACCCCCTATGTAGGTGGGTGCCAACAGAATGTTTTCGCAATCGGACGAGAAAACTGGTGATTGAAATTTCATGAGAAGATCCCGTCGCAACGAAAAACGCTTTTGTTTTAATGATTGCCACTCCAATTCACGTATCATATCTGTGACACTATCTCCCCTATTTCGCGATAATACAAAACGAGCTGCCCTTCTTTGTACTTTTTCGATGTCATCCGTCAGTCCCACCCGATGCAGAAACCACACCGCACAGCAGTACTCCAGAATAGAACGGACAAGCGTAGTGTAAGCAGTCTCTTTAGTAGGCCTGTTGCACCTTCTACGTTTTCTGCCAATGAATCGCAGTCTTTGGTTTGCTCTACCCACAATATTATCTATGTGGTCGTTCCAATTTATGTTATTTCTTATTCTAATACCTAAGTATTTAGTTGAATTTACAGCCCACAGATTTGTGTGACATATCGCGTAATCGAAAATTGTAGAAGTTTGTAGAAGTTGGTTTTGCTACTAAAGCTACAATCATACATTTCACTGTTAGTCGAGCAAGAACAATAATAGTAGTTACAACAATTACTACTGACATGACAGTCGCGAAGTACTTGTCAAACTACCAATTTTATTGAAAAGATCTTTTGCGCGATGTTCTGAAAATGACACGAAATATACGCTGAAGCGAGAAGAAACTGGTACACGCATGCGTATCCACATACAGAGATATGTAAACAGGCAGAATACGGCGCTGAAATCGGCAGCGCCTATAGAAGACAAAAAGTGCCTGGCGCTGTTGTTAGATCTGTTACTGCTGCTACAGTGGCAGGTTATCAAAAGTTTGAACGTGGTGCTATAGTGGGCGCACGAGCGATGGGACACAGCAAGTCCGAGGTAGCGATGGACAGGGAATTTTCCCGTACGACCATTTCATGTGAGTACCGTGAATATCAGGAATCCGGTAAAACATATAATCTCTGACATCGCTGCGGCCTGAAAAACAGAATAGGGCCATCGAGGAGTGAAGAGAATCGTTCAACTTGACGGAAGTGTAACCCTTCCTCAAATTGCTGCATATTTCAAGGCTGGGCCGCCTGCAGGTGTCGGCCTGCGAACCATTCAACGAAACATTATCGATATCGGCTTTCGGAGCCGAAGGTCCACTCGTGTACCCTTGATGACTGCAAAACACAAAGCTTTACGCCTCGCCTCGGCCCGTCAACACCGAAATTGGACTGTTGATAACTGGAAACATGTTGCCCGATCGGACGACTCGCGTTTCAAATTGTATCGAACGGATACAACCTCATGAATTCATGGACCCTGCATGTCAGCAGCGGACTGTTCAAGCTGATGGAGGCTCTGTAATAGTGTGGGTCATATGCAGTTGGAGTGATATAGGACCCCTGATATGTCTAGATACGACTGTGTCAGGTAACAGGTACGTAAGCATCCTGTCTGGTCAGCTTCATCCATTCATGTCCATTGTGCATTCGAGCAGACTTGGGGAGTCGCAGCAGGGTAATGCGGCACCCCTCACGTCCAGATCTGCTATAGTGGCTCTAGGAACACTCTTCTGAGTTTAAACACTTCCACTGGCCACGAAACCCCCAGACGTGAACATTATTGAACGTATCTGGGATGCCTTGAAAGCGCTGTTCAGAAGAGATCTCCACCCCCCTCGCACTGTTACGGATTTATGGACAGCCCTGCAGGATTCATGGTGTTAATTCCTTAGAGGACTACTTCAGGCATTACTCGAGTCCATACCACGTCGCGTTACGGCACTTCTGCGTGCTCGCGGGACCCTAAACGGTATTGGGCAGGTGTACCAGTTTCTTTGACTCTTCCGTGTATAATTCAAGGAAACAGCATTCCCCTAATTAAATTTTAAAGACGTGTATCGAAAGTATCGTGCAGTACAATATAGCAGTACAATATGGCGCTGTAGTAGAAATACAGAAATAAACACGTATAGGAATGCAACGTTGTGTCAGAGTTTCAAAGCAATCAGTGAAGAACTTTCGGAGATCTACCACTCTGAACAAACGAACATTTACATTTTTTATTTATATAGAACTAAATTTTCGTTTGTTCAGAATCCTAAATCTCCGAAAGTTCTTCACCGATTCGTTTGAAATTTTGACATAACGTTGCAATCGAATATGCTCGAATTTTTGTATTTTTATTATCGTATATAACACATATTTATATATCATACGGCGCTCCGGTACGCATAATTAGGAGGTTAGTGATTTTGACAAAGGAAGATGAGGTTTTTGCTAATAATTTAGCCTTTTATATGTCTGCTATATGGCACTTCAGTAGGTATATAAAAAGACGTTCGTATTCGCATGCAATGACGTGTCAAAATTTCAAAGCAAACGACGAATAATTTACGCAGATATAGGATTTGAACAAACGATCATTTACATTCTTATTTATATAGATATGTCTGTTAATTTGTAAATTACGTATACGCCGTATTACACGGTATTTGTATTTTTAAATAGATGCGTGATTTCCATACGATTAACAGTGACAATAATCCTGAATACAAAATTTTTAAGCTTTAGTGGCCACTTGTTGACAAACTGCCTGTACGCTTCTGTCGCGGGTTCTTCGGGCGACGTTTGATTACTTTTTCTGACACTTCGCCAGCACGAGTGGCTGGTATCATCAAAGCTTCACCCTCCATTGCCTATGGTGGACTGGAGTATCACGCACATGCGGAAAAGTCTGTGCTCGAATCACTGGACGATCAATGGAGACCAAGATCACCGAACATAATTGGCATTGCAGGTCAGAGCAAGTGGAGAAATCGTCCATGGCGGAGCACGCGCTGTGTAAAACCGTGAGACTGATCACATAGCAAAATGCACCGACACGGAAGTTCTCGTTATACAGGAGAACTATCACACCCGTTTGTTCAGAGAAGGTATAGAAATGCACAAATATGACAACAGCTTCAACAAGAGAGAAGAAAGTCTCACGGTCAACGGATACCGGATTCCCTTGTTGCAGCGAAAGACCTTTACAGGCCGTTTTCAAGAAGGGACGTCGAACAGATGTGCAGAACTATAGACCTATATCTCTAAGGTCTATCAGTTGCAGAATTTTGGAACACGTATTATGTTCGAGTATAATGACTTTTCTGGAGACTAGAAATCTACTCCGTAGGAATCAGCATGGATTTTGAAAAAGACGATCGTGTGAAGCCCAGCTCGCGCTATTCGTCCTCGAGACTCAGAGAGCCATAGACACGGGTTCCCAGGTAGGTGCCGTGTTTCTTGGCTTCCGCAAGACGTTGGATACAGTTCCCCACAGTCGTTCAATGATCAAAGTAAGAGCATATGGACTATCAGACCAATTGTGTGATTGGATTGAAGAGTTCCTAGATAACAGAACGCAGCATGTCATTCTCAATGGAGAGAAGTCTTCCGAAGTAAGAGTGATTTCAGGTGTGCCGCAGGGGAGTGTCGTAGCACCATTTCTATTCACAATATACATAAATGACCTGGTGGATGAGATCGGAAGTTCACTGAGGCTTTTTGCGGATGATGCTGTGGTATATCGAGATATTGTAACAACGAAAATTGTACTGAAATGCAGGAGGATCTGCAAGGAATTGACGCATGGTGCAGGGAATGACAATTGAATCTCAATGTAGACAAGTGTAATGTGCTGCGAATACTAAGAAAGAAAGATCCTTTACCATTTAGCTACAATATAGTAGCTCAGCAACTGGAAGCAGTTAATTCCATAAATTATCTGGGAGCAGGCATTAGGAGTGATTTAAAATGGAATGGTTCAAATGGCTCTGAGCACTATGGGTCTTAACTGCTGAGGTCATCAGTCCCCTAGAACTTAGAACTACTTAAACCTAACTAACCTAAGGACATCACACACATCCATGCCCGAGGCAGGATTCGAACCTGCGACCGTAGCGGTCGCGCGGTTCCAGAGTGAAGCGCCTAGAACCGCTCGGCCACTTCGGCCGGATAAAATGGAATGATCATATAAAGCTGATCGTCGGTAAAGCAGATGCCAGACTGAGATTCATTGGAAGAATTCTAAGGGAATGTAATCCGAAAACAAAGCAAGTAGGTTACAGTACACTTGTTCGACCACTGCTTGAATATTGCTCACCAGTGTGGGATCCGTACCAAATAGGGTTCATAGAAGAGATAGAACAGATCCAACGGAGAGCAACGCGCTTCGTTACAGGATCATTTAGTAATCGCGAAAGCGTTACGGATATGATAGATAAACTCCATCGGAAGACTCTGCAGGAGAGACGCTCAGTAGCTCGGTAAGGGCTTCGGTTGAAGTTTTAAGAACATACCTTCATCGAGCAGTATATTGCTCCCTCCTACGTCTATCTCGCGAAGAGACCCTGAGGATAAAATCAGAGAGATTAGAGCCCACTCAGAGGCATACCGACAATCTTTATTTCCATGAACAATACGAGACTGGAATAGACGGCAGAACCGATAGCGGTACTCAAGGTACCCTCCGCCACACACCGTCAGGTGGCTTGCGGAGTATGGATGTAGATGTCGATGTAGATGTAGCGAGAGGGGAAGCGCAGCTCTAATGACCACGGAAAAATAGTAATCTGTGGGCGCCATCACGACTCCAGTCCACCACCATCAATCGAGGCTGTAACTTTGACAATGCCAGCGACTCTTGCCGGTGAAACGTAAGGAAAATCATCAGGCAAACGTCAGCCGAAGAACCCGAGACAGAAGCCAACATAATCCGGAATACTGACCACTCCTGGGACATTCCGTATAGGTGTAGAGACTGCTCTGCGTTGCTTGCCGAGTGAGGTAAGCAGAAGCGGCGCGTACCACTTTGCGGCCGGCGACTGCTCCCTGGCCAGGGAGAGCCGCTCCGCGCCCTGCAGCCACTCGCCGCGTCCTTCGGAGCGGCCTCGCCCCTCCCCCGCAGCCCGCGTGACCCCGCGCGCCCCTACTCCCACGCGGCCTTTGCTTTCTCCCGCGCCTCCGCCTTTCTTCCGCGTTGTCGCCGTCTGCCGCCACCACCGCGCGGACCTACATTCCGCGAAGTTTCCCGTGCCAGTTACAGGCCGCGCTAGCGCACCGCCGATCTGGGCGGGCTCTCCACAGCAGCCGAAATCTCCGAAGCGCTTTCGCTGCCCTCGTGACCCGCACGGCCGAGGTAGGGGCGGGCACCGCCATCCGCTTTCGGCTACGGAGAGGGAAAGGCAACGAGAAGATGCATGCTAATATTCCTGCTGCAGCTGCAGCCACGGTACTATACGAATACCAGGAGATACAAGGTGATTCCGTTATGACGTTACAAACATTTTAGGACGGTGGAGAAGGGTAGATGTATCAATCTGTTGTAAAGAAACCTAGTCACGAAACGATCGAATCGAAAGGTATAACCGCAAATCTACTGAAGTTCCGCCTTAGCCTCGCGCAGAGCTCAAAGTAAGGGCCCCTGAGTCTCGATACTGATCATGACGTACCGAGTTCCCGCTGAATGCTCCCTAATACCCTCAGATAATTTCCCCTGGTGATGAACTAGTAACGACGCAAGAAAATTGATGTCAAAAAAATGGCTCTGAGCACTATGGGACTTAACATCTATGGTCATCAGTCCCCTAGAACTTAGAACTACTTAAACCTAACTAACCTAAGGACGGCACACAACACCCAGTCATCACAAGGCAGAGAAAATCCCTGACCCCGCCGGGAATCGAACCCGGGAACCCGGGCAAAATTGATGCCAGAGGGACCGAAAATCCTAAGTCTACGGTACAGTAGTAATGAAATCCATTTATCTGGACAAATTTCACAAGCTGCCACATGTGCGATATTTGTTCAAAATCGCATCCACCAGCGTAAATGTAGGCAAGTTGTCGTCGCACAGTATTCTGTCGTACCTGTTCTACGAGGGGTGTTCAGTAAGTAATGCTACACTATTTTTTCTTTAAGCAGATTGGTTTTACTCATTATGCCAGTACACTATATTAATCGGCACTCTTGTGGCGCCGGCCGTGGTGGCCGAGCGGTTCTAGGCGCTACAGTCTGGAACCGCGCGACCGCTACGGTCGCAGGTTCGAGTCCTGCCTCGGGAATGGATGTGTGTGATGTGCTTAGGTTAGTTGGGTTTAAGTAGTTCTAAGTTCTAGGGGATTGGTGGCGTCAGAAGCTAAGTCCCTTAGTGCTCAGAGCCATTTGCACCATTTGCACTCTTGTGGCTACAAAACCCTATTTTTCAACATAATCTCTGTTCAATACTATGGCCTTAAGTCACCTCCCGGAGAGTGCCTGTACGCCTGTATACCCACTCTACTGGTCGACGTCGGAGCCAACGTCTTGCTGACAGCTCTCCGCTTGGAACGCACCTCCCTTATAGACACTATTTTGGAGGCTACGTACAGCGCCGCCATCTGTCTAAGTCCATGAAGGTACAGGGGTTGAAGCCGGGATATTCCACGATTACCTACAACAAATTCCGCGTTCTTTTTCAATCTAAATCGTCTCATTATATATTGAATGCACCACGTAATATTCCCAATGTCGTTTGAACAGTCTCCCAGGCAGCGAGAACTCTTGCCATCACGTCCTCTTCAGTCTCGGGAGGCGTCTCGTACACAAGACTTTTCTCACGGCTCCACAAGTCAGGTGGGGTGAGTTCAGTTGGACGTGCTGGCCACGAAACAGAACCTCATCTATCTATCCACTTTTCATGGAATGTCTAATCCTGACGTTCAAGAACCCTTCGGTCCAAAGTGAGGTTGGGCTCCATGATGTTGGACTCACATCCGCTGACAAATAACTACTTGTATATGTTCTAGGCATCTTGTCAGTATGTTTTTGATAAACTGATGCATTTAAAAAGGCAAAGTTAAGAAACATGCTTATTACGTAATCACGGACTATGCCTACACTCACGTTATCTGATAATAATCTGTGTTGACGGTTCTTCCAACTGTAGCGTTGGGATTCTCATCGGTCCAAACATGACTGCAGAGACTATTTATCATTGCATCTCTGGTGAAACATGCTTCATCCGTGAAAAGTACATACGCAGAAAAGAGAAGATCAATTGCAGCAGGAGGGCAAAGCATCCACTTCGTGTGGATGACAGGGGTATAGCCACATTCCCCATAATTCTCGTCAGACAGCACTTTACAAAACACTGATTTCACGTGCAACTGACTGAGTGTGGATTGCATGAGTCTCTTCCACTCGAGAAAGCACTGCAACTTCTAAATCATGAGTCCGTGTAGTTTGTCCTCCTCTTCTGTCGTTATACTGTGATACCAACTGCCCTGTTCACTGTTGGAACAGTCTTGGAAACATTATGTGATCTGGATGTCTTGTACGCGGATATTTGTTCCTGTACAAGCTTCCCGCTTCTCTGTTGCTTCCATTAGCTTTTCCATACACGAAAATCATGTCTGCAAGTTCCGTTGCCGGCCACACCTCCATTTGGTTACACGGTCCGTGCGGCTCACCCCGTCGGGGGTTCGAGTCCTCTCTCGGGCATGGGTGTGTGTTTTGTCCATAGCGTAAGTTAGATTAAGTAGTGTGTAGGCTTAGGGACCGATGACCTAAGTAGTCTAGTCCCATAAGACCTTACCACAAATTTCCATTTTTTTTCCATTTGGTTACGGCTGATCGTCATTAGTAGATGAACATGTAAACACAGACTGCGGTCTACTACAGTACAATGTACACCAGTACACACTACACATTACGCCATCTTCAGTGGAATAGTTCAGTTATTATTCCAACCTCTAAACCTACGTGCTCGTCGGGATTGCTTGCTCTACAATCTTGGCAACAACAATACCAGCACAAGTATTCTATTTTCGTATCAGAACGGTTGTCGCTTATAGTTTCTCGATTTGGTTGTTTCCGGACCAGTATCCCTTACCTCAAATTATATATTCACCTTCCTCCACCATGCTTGAAAGTTTGTAATAGCTCCAGGAAAAACCCTGTATACGCTCGAAGTGCTATTTATGTAGAGTTAAGACAATACGGACACTGCACCGAAGCGTTTTTAATGACTGGAAAGAAAGAGCAGGTGATCCCCGTTTTCAGGAATGGTTGTCGAACAGACCACAACTTTATAGGTTATATCTCTGACGTTTCATGCTCGCGTATCAGGACAATTCTGGATACCGAAAATCCTCTCTATAGGAATCAACATGCGGTTCGAAAACCCAGATCGCTCTATCCGTCCACGGGGCCCAGAAATCAGTAGATACCGGCGCACAGGTAGATGCCACACTCTTCGACTTTGGGAATGCGTTCGATACTGTTCTGCACTGCCCCCTAACGAACAAAACACAAGCATACGGAATATCAGACTAGCTGTGAGATTGGATTGAAGGGTTCTTAACAAACAGAACACAGCATGACATCCTCAATGGAGAGTAATCTTGAAACCTGAAACTAACTTCAGTCGTACCCCACGGGAGTGTTAAAAGTCCATTACTTTACACAATATATATAAATTGCCTAGTGTATAAGTTCCATGAGGCTTTACACGGATGATGCTGTTGCGTATAGAAAGTTGCAACGCTACGACTGTCGGCGAAATGCTCAAAGACCTGCAAAACGTCGGCATTTCGTACACGGATTGGAAACAGGTATTATTGAGCATAGCTGCGCAGAAAGACCCTTCATTATATGACTTCACTATTTCACAACTGTCACTGGAAGCACCAACATCCAAAACATATCTAGGTGTATGCTTACGCAGCGATCTAAGAGCGGAACGACTACACGTAACAAATCGCAGGTGAGTCAGATGCCAGACTGAGGTTCATTGGAAGAATTATAAGGAAATGTAGTCAGCAGACAAATGGGATTGCTTACAAGACATCCGTTCGACAGATACAGCGTGTCCATAAATTGTCATTACTCCTTAAGACACTAATACCTTTGCAACTATAACAGATATTAACAAATGGTTTTCAACATGTAAGAAGACAACTCATAACGTTTTGTTTCCTCATCCGAGCAAATCAGTGTGTGCACCCTTAGTGCCACGGATAATGTCTGGTCGGAACTCCGTTCCTCTCCACGTACGATTCAAGATCTCCACGGTGACATGTTCAAATGCATTGTGAATGTGTGCGTTCAAGTCTTGTACTCCTCCAACCTTCGTTCGGAACACCAGATCCTTTACAAAATCCCACAAGAGGAAGTCTAGTGGTGTAAAGTCAGGGGAGTGTAGCAACCATCGAATTGTGGCACAGCAAACTTTTGTAGCTTGTCCTGATAAACAGCGCCGTTAACGGAAGACGAGATGAAAATGAATGGACCAATTATGCAATTGTGGATCAGTTTGCACCAAACATTGACTTTGGGACTGTGCCTTTCTATTTCACGTGTAACATGAGGCTCCTATGAAGCACATATACGAACGTTATGAAAATTCAGTATGCCGGATGCATGAAACGTTGCCTCAACGGAGAAACAAGTCTTTTCCAAAAAATCACTCTTTGCGTCAGTCTCGCATAGCATCTCCTCTGCAAAGTTTTCGCACTTAGGCTGTCCGTAGGCTTTAATGCCTGAAACAGCTCTTCTACAAGACATTGTGGACTGATGATCGTCTTTTTGCCAACTCTCCCGCCGCCGTATGCACCGACTTGTCAGACTCTTGCAAGTGCCTGCGGCATCTTGCCCAGGTCGGCGTCTGCAACAGATGGGCGACACGCCCCTTTTTATGGAGAGCACTATACGTTTCCCTCAATGACGTAATGCAAGCCCGCATAGTTGCTCGTGATGGAGGTTGCTCTCCATACAGCGTTCCAAAGTTTCATTACATTGGGTATCCAAGATAGTCTGTATTAACCAGGCCACACATTGAGCTCTCTCCTTTGGCGTCCACATGTTTTCAAGTTTTATGACTTATCAAATCACATGTTGAAAATCATTTGTTAAAATCTAGTATAGTTTAAGTTAATTTATGGCACCGTGTACTTTACTACTGCTCATCACTCTGGGGTCCTTATCATATAGGACTGATACAGGAAATAGAGACGATCCAAAGAAGAGCAGCACGTTTTGTCACGGGTTCATTTAGCAAGCGCGAAAGCTTCACAGAGACGCTCAGCCAACTCCAGTGGCAGACGCTGCAAGAGGGGCGTTTTGGAACACGGTGTGCTTTACAGTTAAAGTTCAGAGAGCGTACGTTGCTAGAAGAGTCAACCAGTCTATTGCTTCCTCATGCGTATATCTCATTTAGAGACCACGAGGTAAAACTAGAGATATTAGAGCCAACACGTAGACTCACCAGCAAATGTTATCCCGCTAACCATTCGCGACTGGAACAATGAAAGGGGGAAGACAATAGTACAAAAAGCACCCAGTGCCACACACCGTAAGCTGGCTTGCGATTTGTAGAGATAAACGCAGATGTAGATTACGTTATATTCAGTCCAAGTGGACCTCACTGACGCTGTGAGGTCTCCAATCCTGTTTCAGATTAAGCCTAGGGATATCCTGAAGTAAATTATTGATCCACTGCCTCATTCGAAAAGAAACGGCACTCGTCGCTTTGTTAAGAAACTATCTGTCATAGCGTCTTAGCTAACGACCCTTGCAATATTCTATCTCTGTCATTATGCAACAAAGTCAATATCAAATCAAGTAAGTACAGTTTGAAGTAGTCACCATCTTGCACTACTAAAATCGTCATTTCGAGAAAATAACTACGAACAAAAGAAGTTTAATTTGCCATTCACTCGCCATCACCACAATTGCATGTTTTTTACCCACATCAGCAACAATCTTTATCCGCGTGGCTATCCACATCATCAGCAAAACTTTTTTTCTCTATGGCTACCATCGTCTACAGCACACTTTTTGTGGTCTCGCACACTGTCGACACCACGCAATCCCATTCTCGTCTCCAGTGACCATAGTGGGGCTATAGTCGGCGCACGAGCACTGGGACACAGCATCTCCGAGGTAGCAATGAAGTGAGGATTTTCCCGTAACGTACCGTGAATATTAGGAATCCGGTGAAACATCAAATGTCCGACATCGCTACGGTCGGAAAACGATCCTACAACAACGGGACCAACGCCGACTGGAGAGAATCGTTTAGCGTGACAGAGCTGCAACCCTTCCGCAAATTGCTGCAGATTTCAAAGCTGGGCCATCAACAAGTGTCAGCGTGCGAACCATTCAACTAAACGTCATCGATATGGGCTTTCGGAGCCGGAGGCCCTCTCGTCTACACCTGATGACTGAACGACACAAGGCTTTACGCCCCACCTGGGCCCGTCAACACCGACATTGAACTGTTAATGACTGGAAACATGTTACCTGGTTGGACGAGTTTCGTTTCAAACTGTACCAAGCGGATGGACGTGTACAGATATGGAGAGAACCTCATGAACCCATGGACACTGCATGTCAGCAGGGGACTGTTCAAGCTGGTGGCGGCTCTGTTATATTGTGAGGCGTGTGCAGTTGGAGTGAAATGAGACCCCTGATACGTCTAGATATGACTCTGACAGATGATGCGTACGTAAGCATCATGTCTGGTCACCTGCATCCTTTCATGTCCATTGTGCATTCCGACGGACTTGAGCAATTCCAGCAGGACAATGCGACACCCCACAGTCCAGAATTGCTACAGAGTGGCTACGGGAATACTCTTCTGAGTTTAAACACTTTCGATGGCCACCAATCTCCCCAGACACGAACATTATTGAGCATATCTGGGTTGTCTTGCAACGGGCTGTTCAGTAGAGATCTTAATCCCCTCGCATTCCTACGGATTTATGGGGAGCGCTGCAGGATTCATGGTGTCAGCACTACTTCAGACATTAGTCGAGTGCATGCCACGTTGTTTTGCGGCACTTGTGTGTGTTCACGGGGACTCTACATGATATTAGGGAGATGTACCAGTTTCTGTGGCTCTTCAGTGTAATTAGAAGCACATGTAACACGTACGTCACTCTTGTTTACTCAGCTTCAGTTCAGCAAATCCAATTGTATTCCAACAGTTCGTTGATACAAGCAAGTACGTCGTAGGTAGTAACACAGAGAGGTGAGGCTAACTAGTAAGCTTCGAAGCCTATGAACTAGGTTGGCATGGTGTCGAGATGTACGACACCACATATTTTTCTCTGTACTGGCTACTTCATCACCATAACAATTTTTTTCTTTATGATTACTTCCGTCACCAATACAATTTTTCTCAAAAATGGTTCAAATGCCTCTGAGCACTATGGGACTTAACATCTGAGGTCATCAGTCCCATAGAACTTAGAACTACTTAAACCTAACTAACCTAAGGACATCACACACATCCATGCTCGAGGCAGGATTCGAACCTGCGACCGTAGCGGTCTCGCGGTTCAGGACTGACGCGCCTAGAACCGCTCGGCCACACTGGCCGGCCCAATTTTTCTCTGCACCGACTTCGCATCACCGGCGCACTTTTTCTGTACACACCAGCACTGTTTCTTTACTTTTTTTTCTGGACGACTAACCTAATCACCATCACATTTTTTCTCTGTGCCGGCTGTCCCCATCATCAGCATCTATAGGCTACCACCTCTCAACAGTACCCCAAAATGAAACACCGTTTACTTTTAAAGTGTCGCCTGTACTTTTTAAATTGCATCTTCCAAAACAGATGAATTGGGAACTGCCCACCTTTGTAAGGATGTACTCTCCTCCATTTCTTACCTCAGTTTTCAGAGTAGATTTGGATGAACTGGACTAGTTCCATGCAACACAGAACTTGGAACTGCACCTTTAAGCGATCGATGCAAACTTCTCCCATTTACATTGGACTGTCAGAGCACAGATATCGAGAAAGGTACAACAAATGAAACAGACCTACGACTCATATAATTCGCACGAATGGAGCCCCGCATTAAGATCACTTTCAGTACGTTTCAGTCCAGTCTGTTACATACGCGCGCATGCAGATCTGTTCATTCAGTTCATTATGCTGAATCACAAACGTGATAGATAGCGTAGATAAACAATACGTACTGTATTTTACTCAGAAACCTGATTACGTATTACACCCGATGAAAGATACCTCTGGAGAGAAAAGGTGTACAACATGCACGTCAGAGAAAAAGACTTGTCTCTGCAAAACAAATACGTTACTTCGGCGAAGGTCTGTTTGTCATTGGCGACTGTGTCCGTCGGTGTATAGCAAGGCCATGTGCCAGCGAAGCTCTGCGCCCACCGTCCTTGTCATTCACATGCGTTCCGCAGGTGTAATTAGGCCCGGCGTTTGTGGAAGCTCCGGCGAAGATCACTTTTGCAGCTGCTCCAGAGCCCTGCTAACCTTGGCCGGTGATCTCACTAGAACCGGATTCTGTAACTTTACTGTTTCTCTTCAAGAAGGCCAACCTCTTTTTTTTAACATATACCTCTAAATTTGGGCTCACCGAGAGATCGCAGCCATCTCTGTGGACGAGGTCGATGGGGAGGTAACCATTTCAAATTTCTGATCATAGAAAGAATTTTTATCAGTGTTATTTGGAAAGCAAGTGGTTTAGAGGAGGTGAGTGCAATTCCTGATCAGCATGATCAGTGTCCTCGCATTAAATCCAAACCTCTCCTCATTGTCTCGTAGGGCGAGGGCATATTTACTGTTTGTGTTCTAACATTCTGCGTGGTGTCTGTTTGTTCTAAGTCGTGTCTCCCTACCACTTTCGCGCAACGACGCTCTGAGCGGGTTTTCTAGGGAATTGACTATTTTGAACCTGGGACCTGTTGCTGGTAAGCAGGCGCCAGACCACACATGACATGTAGAGTTCAGAAGAGTTCAGTGAGACTAGCGGTGATATAATCAAATACTTAATGATTTCAGCGTCAGCTCCACTGCACTCCCTGTAAAAGAATCTTAATACTAACTAAATTTAGTGGAAGGGGTTCAAGGCTTTCCTATTTTTAGTTAGCTGGTAAAATAACGTCGAAAAAGCAGTTAAGTTTACCACTGGAATTTTTATTCTACTTACAAAACATTGTTTATAAATTGTACTATTGACAAAAGGAAATATTTTAATACAGGATGATAAAAACCAACTGCATTCAACAAAAAGGTGAACGAATATTCCCTGAATGGCTTTCCAAGTTCTATAATGGATCGAAGGATGACCTATGCCATATCACATCTGTAATATATGTTTAAATTAAGTTTCATAAAAGAGAAAACTATCAGAAATGGTCTACAGTGACCCTCAATTATCCTTAATTAGTTATTTAACTTGTCGTAAATTACAGTGGTTGATGCGGCTTCTCAATAATTATATAACAGAAAAATCATCGTGTTTCAGATTTTAACTTCAAGTAGCAAATGTGAATACCATGAAGTTTAATTGACGATCGACACTAGTATGATGTAAAAAGGGGATTTAAGAGATGAGACTTCTGCAGTTCTGAGTGAAGCTTTATGTGCTCTTATGCGGCAACGCGTGCATTCATTACCTTGGTGGTCAGTCTGCGTCAGAGACAGCTGGCGGCGCAGCTCCACACACCTCGCCGTCTCGGTAGAAACTCTCTCTAGCTTATCCTTACTACTGTATACCGAAGTGGATTTAAGAAAAAGGTATCTAGCTCTGTTTTCAACTGACCAATCAGCGTCTCAATGTTAACCTTAAGCTCCGCCTACAAAAATTCTGTCTATCCAATGAGAAACGTTATACTTTTCGTGGTGGAGCAATGTTTTTAATTTTGCTACATAACAGAGACGTGTATAGTCTCACGCTAAAACTTGCAGCTGGTGTGGCCCATTTAGTGTTACCGTAAGATCTATACTGTTCTTCTGGAGGGCTCTATCGTTTAAATGGGCTGGGGGATGGACCTCTTGGCGGTCGGCCGGTGATGCGGGTGTCCCATTGTCCCACTCTTATCGCAGGGCCTTCTAGCCTACACGGCTCTGCTCTCGACTTCTGTTCTCGTTTCTCCCCTCGGAAATGCGTCTGTTTCACGGTGGGAAGGTATGACATGCATTTAGACGTTCTTTTTTAGTCTGTGGTATTCCATTTGCTCACTCTTTGATCATATTACTTTGGTGAATTTAATGTCAGGATTTATTCGGAGCTATGTGACATATTGCCGGATTTGCTATCATGTTAGGGTTTTCATGGAAGGTGTTGGATTTGCCTGACACATTAGAGTGTTGCTATGCCCGTCCTATGGGGACGTTAATCCCGGAAGTCCTCTTGGTACTATTCGAGCGGAGTACGCTGTGTCGCCCGCACTGGGTTCCACCCTGCCCCTTTCATTCACCCTCACCAATAGAAACACATCCGAAATTGTGCTAAATGCATTCTCTGAAAATTATTTCGAGCAGTCAGTTCATGAGTTCTCGCGAACACACATGAACCTACGTGAGAACACACTTGAGCTCTTAGCAGCAAAATAGTCCTGAGTTAATAACAAGCATCAAAATGGATACAGGGATTAGTCAACACAGGGTTGTCGTAGCGAGACCGAATATTGCAACCCCCAAATCCTCCAAAAATAAACGAAAAATATACCTATTCAAAAAAGCAGATAAAAAAATCATTTGATGCCTTCCTGAGACACAATCTCCACTCTTTCCAAGTTAACAATGTAAGTGTAGATGAGATGTGGCTTGAATTCAAAGAAATAATATCATCAGCAATTTAGAGGTTTATACGCAATAAATTAACTAACGACGGAGCTGATCCTCCTTGGTACACAAAACGGGTCAGAACAATGTAGCAGAAATAATGAAAACAACATGCCAGATTTAAACGGACGCAAAATCTCCAGGATTGGCGATCTTTTACAGAAGCCCGAAATTTAGCGTGGACTAGAATGAGAGACGCTTATAGCAGTTTTCACAACGAAACTTTCTCTCGAAACCTGGCAGAAAGTCCAAAGACATTCTAGTCGTATGTGAAATATGCTTGCGGCAAGACACAATCCATGCCTTCTCTGCGCGATGGCAATGGAAATACTGTAGACGACCGTGCTGCCAAAGCAGAGTTACTAAATACAGCCTTCCAAAATTCCTTCGCCAAAGAATACGAAGTAAATACTCCAGAATTCGAATCAATAACAGGTGCCTACAAGAGTAACGTTAAGTAAATATCCTCGGAGTAGTGAAGCAGCTTAAATCACTTAAGAAATGCAAGTCTACCGGTACAGGCTGTAAACCAGTTACGTTCCTTTCAGAGTATGCTGATACAATAGGTCCATACTTAACAATCATATACAACGGTTCGCAAGACGAAAGATTCGTACGCAAAGACTGGGAAGTTGCACAGGTCACACCAATATTCAAGAAAAGTAGTAAGATTAATCCACAAAGGCCCATATAACGTCGATATGCAGCATGATTTTGGAACATCGAACATTATGAATTACCTGAAGAGAACGGTCTTTTGATAAACAGACAACACGGATTTAGAAAACATCGTTCTTGTGAAACACAACTAGCTCTTTATTCACATGAAGTGTTGACAGCCACTGACAAGGGATTTCAAATTTATTCTGAATTTCTAGATTTCCAGAAGGCCTTTCACAATGTACCACACAAGCGGCTTGTAGTGAAATTGGAATATCGTCTCAGTTATGTGGCTGGATTCATGATTCCCTGTCAAAGAGGTCACAGTTCGTACTAACTGACGCAAAGTCATCGAGGAAAACAGATGTGATTCCTGGCGTTCCCCTAGGTAGTGTTATAGGCCCTTTGCTATTCCTTATTTATATAAACAGTTTAGGAGACGATTTGAGCAGGCGTCTTAGGTTGTTTGCTTATGATGCTCTCATTTATCGGCTAATAAAGTCATCAGAAGATCAAAAAACATTGCAAAACGGTTTAGAAAAGATATCTGAATTGTGCAATAACTGGCAATTGACCCTAAATAACGAAAAGTGTGAAGTCATCCACATGAGTACTAAAACGAATCTGTTAAACTTCGGTTACACAATAAATCAGTCAAATCTAAAGGACGTAAATTCAGTTAAACACCTAGGAATTACAATTACAAACAACTTAAATTGAAAGGAATACATATAAAATGCTGTGGGGAAAACTAACAAAATACTGAGTTTTACTCGCAGGACACTTAGAAAACGTAATAGATCTACGAAGGAGATGCCCTACACTATGCTTATCCGATCTCTTTTAGAATACTGCTACGCAGCGTCAGATCCTTACCAGGTAGGATTGGCGGAGTACATCGAGAAAGTTCAGAGGAGTACAGCACCTTTTGAATTATCGCGAAATAGGGGAGAGGGTGTCACTGAAATGATACAGGATTTGGGGTGGATAGCATTAGAACAAAGGCGTCTTTCGTTGCGGCGGGATCTTCTCAACTAATTTCAATCGCTAATTTTCTCTTCCGAAAACAAAAATATTTCGTTGACGCCGACCTACATAGGAAGAAACGATCATCATAATAAATTAAGGGAAATCAAGGCTCGCACGGAAAAATATAGGTGCTCGTTTTTTCGGCGCTCTGGAATAATAGAGAGTTATTGAGAAGATGGTTCGATGAACCCTCTACCAGGTACTTCAGTGTGATTTGTAGAGTATCCATGTAGATATAGATGTAGAACACAACCCCACACTTTACAAGCAAACGCCACAGCCATCGACAAGAGGTAATTCAGATACCACTTAACGCCACTAGAATGCTCCCCACGACAGCAATGCAGGATACCCGCATCTGTCCCTAACACTGCTTTCCTGAGTATGAGCACTTGCTTGGTGATTTGCGCGATATTTGTGAATTGCCACGAGGCTGCACATCCACATCTACATCTATACCCTGCGAACCACTGTGAGATGCATGCCAGAGGCAAGATCCCACTTTGCCAGTCATTAGGGCTTTTTCCCGTTCTACCCACACGTGGAGCGCGGGAAAAATTATTGTATAAATGGCTCTGTGCGTGCTGGAATAAATATAGTGTTATCCTCAAGATCCCTACGGGAGCGAAGTGGAGGGGACTGTAGTATATGCATAGAGTCATCATCTGTTGATAGACTTTCTCGGTATAGTTTCCATCTGTCTAGAAGAGTCTGAAAGTTCAGCCAAGCTTGTCGGCAAGTGATGGTCGAAGGGGTCGTTATGTTAAGAAGAAATCGATCGATACCAGTCACTGGATGCCGGCCCCTGTTTTGACTGGACCGGAGGGGAGTTCTTTCCTACCCGTCGGTCAGGGGCCCCGTATGTGGCGTAATGTAGCGCTGAAACTGGTTACACAATTTAAATAACAACTGGAAATTTAGACGGCTGAAGGTGTTTTGATTCGACGTTTTATATTGAATAACCGAGCTTCCGCAAGCATCTGTATAATGATGGACTTACGGAGCGTATGTAAATTGGCGGTCTGTTTGGGTATAATATGCACGTAGTCGCTTTTTTAAAGTTTTTGATATCTATTTTCTGTGCAGTTAACTGGTTTTCAAGCCATCAGATAGCGGTATTACAAGAACATTATTTGGACCGTATGCAGCTAGAAGCTGTGGCCATGGTGATTGCACTTGTTACATATTACATCCAAACAAATTATTAATTTCAGTAACAGTTTCAGTCGAAATCCACCATTAATTCAGGTAATTTAATAAGTAAATAAATTTAAAAAAGTTGCAAAATAAATTTTACTCTTGATTGCGTTATGTCTGATGCTGTGGAACGTCAGGTCGCAGATGCTCTAAGAAGAGAGCAACCTATGTGCCAGAACCTAGATTGTCCATTTCGCGCCCTATTCGTTTTCGTCGACGAGTATCGGTATGCATGCGACAGCATGCTCCCCAACATGTTCCAGAACGCAGCGCATAAAAACAGGATTTTCCGATGCTCATTCCTCGGGTGCTTTTGGTTATACAAAGATAGGATCAAATGTTTTGGACTGCCTTTGGGCTGGGAATCACTTGTATACCAGGAAAAGGATCGTCTCAGTGTCATGTCCTACAGCACAGGGTCCTAGTATGAATGTTACTCTTTTTCCTGGTTGGGCAAATGGAGAAAATCGGTTGGATCTTTTTTACATTTGAAGTGATCTACGGTGATCTTGATGGGACCTACGGAGGAACCATTAGTTAGTGGGTGGCTCCTTGGAGAACCCCCAAAAAACTGTTTTTTTTACTATATTTTAGTCGCCACCAGCGGACCAAAACCCAGCCGAGGATTCCAAGATGCTGACGCACAGAAAATGGCTGAAATTTTACAGATAAATAACTAAGATCCCGATGTCAAACCATTCTGAAAATTTTCTTGATATCTTTAACCGTCTCCAAGAAAAAGAGTTTCAAATCCACACTGCCTGTATAGGTAAAATACGCACGAACAAATTATTAAAAAAAACTGATTAATGATGGTGGCTATATGCGTGATATCCCCTGATTTAAACTTACAGATATACCCGTAATGAACGAATGAATTATGTATTTGCGTAAATTTTGCTGCTATAAATCGTAACAATTTTGTTACCTGCCGGCCGGTGTGGCCGAGCGGTTCTAGGCGCTTCTGTCTGGAACCGACCGACCGCTACGGTCGCAGGTTCGAATACTGCCTCGGGCATGGATGTGTGTGATGTCCTTAGGTTAGTTATGTTTAAGTAGTTGTAAGTTCTAGGGGACTGATGACCTCAAATGTTAAGTCTCATAGTGCTCAGAGCCATTTGAACCATTTTTGTTACCTGTAGGCTTAAAAAATTGTTGAAGACTTGATTTTTTTGGTACCAAATCCAGCTGCGTATTCCAAGACGGCTATGCACAGCAAATGGCTGAACTTCTTACGACGTATTCCAAGATCTTGAAGAGTCTCGAAAATTTTCTAGATATCTTTATTCGTTACCGAGATACAAAGGTTCAAAGTTATCCAACTTGTGCACATAAGATGGGCACGTAAAATGCAATGTAAGGTGAAAATTTAGCTGATGAAGTCTCGTAGAACGGAAAAATACTATGTAAGCTCTCTCCATTATTATCAGAGCGGTTCTGAGAATCATACATTGTAGTACTGAAGCACATGAAAAATTCTTGTTGACGTAAAATCCGGTCTAACGTTTAAAATTCGTTTTGCATTTATTTCAGTTTCGCAGGAGCAAACTACCAAAATCTTACTGACCCATCACGTAAGTGACATACCCTGCCGTAATGGAAAAAAAAGCAGTACCATCAGAAACATGTTCGTACTGGAACACAGAAATGGGGAATCTGCCAATGTTTGACCTTACTGAGTACCTTTCAAACATTGACATGCGAAAAAATTCGGGCATTTTTACGCTGAGAGAGGAGGAGGCCATGGCAGCGGGACAGGACCGGAGAAGTAATAAATACTGGAAGATAGCAGACAGTGCTTGTGGTATAGAAAGAGCGGAGGAGACAATAGCAGTGCGAGAGAGAGGTACACAGTAGCAGTGAAATACAGTAGGCAGTGACAGAACAGTGCTAGGAAAAGAGTAGAGACAGTGCCAGTGGGAGAGGAATAAAGAGAAGGAGAAAGTGGAAGTGATTGAGAGCCAGTGTCTTAGAGAGCAGAAATAAAAGAATTTAAAAAAACGGTTATTTTGTGCGACTTTAACAGTCAAGTTAAACTGCGTAAAAAAAAACGATATAACTCTAAATAGTCTGCGTGGTGTCTCTTTTTTCTATATCGTGTCTCCCTACCACTTTCGTGCAACGACGCTCTGAGCGTGTTTTTTAGGGAATTGACTAGTTTGAACCTGGGATCTGTTGCTGGTAAGGAGACGCCAGACCACACATGACATGTAGAATTCAGAAGAGTTCAGTGAGACTAGCGATGATATAACCAAATACTTCATGATTTCAGCGTCAGCTCCACTGCACTCTCTGTAAAAGAATCTTAATACTAACTAAATTTAGTGGAAGGGGTTCAAGGATTTCCTATTTTTAGTTAGCTGGTAAAATAACAGCGAAAAAGCAGTTAAGTTTACCTTTGGAAATTTTATTCTACTCACAAAACATCGTTTATAAATTGCACTATTGATAAACGGAAATGTTTTAAAACAGGATGGTAAAAACCAACTGTGTTCAACAAAAATGTGAACGAATATTCTCTGAGTGGGTTTCCAAGTTCTACAATGGATCGAAGGATGACCTATGCCATATCACATCTATAATCTAGGTTTAAATTAAGTTTCACAAAAGAGAAAACTATCAAAATGGTCTACAGTTACCCTCAATTATCTTTAATTACTTATCTAACTTGTCGTAAATTACAGTGGCTGATGTGGCTTCTCAATAACTATATAACAGAAAAATCATCGCGTTTCAGATTTTTACTTCAAGTGGCAAATGTGAACACCATGAGCTTTAATTGACGATCGACACTAGTATTACGCAAAAAGGTGGTCTAACAGATGAGACTTCTGCAGTTCTGAGTGAAGCTTTATGCGCTGTTATGCGGCATCGCATGCGTTCATTACCTTGTCGGTGTTCGTCAGGGGGTGGCAGACAGCACAGCTCCGCTCACCTCGCCGTCTTGGAAGCAACTCTCTTCTAACTTATCCTTACTACAATTTACCTAAGTTGGTTTAAAAAAAACTATCTGGCTGTGTTTTCATCTGACCAATCAGAGTTTCAACGTTAACCTTAAGCTCCGCCTACAAAAATTCTGTCTATCCAATGAGAAACATTATACTTTTCGTGGTGGGGCAATGTTTTTTAAAGTTTGCAACGTAACAGAGACGCGAGAAAGTCTCACGCTAAAACTTGCGGGTGGTGTAGCCCTTTTTGTGTTATCGTAAGATCTATACTGTTCTTCTGGAGGGCTCTATCTTTTAACATTGGCTGGCGGGTGGTCCTGACGCAACAGAGACGCGAAAAAGTCTCATGTTAAAACTTGCGGGTGGTGTAGCCCTAGCGGTTAGCTGGCGACATGGGTGTCCGTCCGTCCCTTATCGTAGGGCCTTCCAGCTTAACACGGTTCTGCTCTCAGCTTCTGTTCTCGTTTCTCCCCTCGGAACTGCGACTTTCTCACGGTGGGAAGGTATGACATGCATTTACGCATTCTTGTGTTAGTCTGTGGTATTCCATTTGATCACTCGTTACTCATATTACTTTGGTTAATTTAATGTCACGATCTATTCGGAGCTATGTGACATACTACTGGATTTGCTTAACATGTCAAGGATTTCATGGAAAGTGTTGGATTTGCCTGACACCTTACATATCACCACCCTTAGAACTTAATTTTTGCACTGAATTTAGGCAATGATTGAATCGTTGTCTAAGTCAGTCAAAAATTATTTATTTATCTAAATTTTGTTGCCTACTGTTCAGCCACGTTATTCTGTTCTATGCTAGGTTGTATTACTAATTTATATTTTTATATTCTTCCACACTATTATCAAAAATGACAAGAGAAGAATATTTTTATGTTATTATTAATTTTTAATTATTTTCTTTCTTTATTTAAGTGTGAAATTAGTTTTTTAAGAAGTTTGTTATCGAAAGTGAGGAGTCTTTCACATCGATTTTCTTAGAAATACATATATATATATATATATATTTTTTTATAAATGTAGTAATTAAGTAAAACCTATTCCTAACACATTTTCTAAATATCATGTACAAGTAAAATGTTTTTGTTTCTAGACACTCATTTCATAAGAATTATTTCCAAGAATTGGTTTGACAAAGAAATATACATACACGAATATTGAGATATTATCCTAATAAATGGTACAAATGTTAAAAAAAAGGGAAAATATCCAACAAGATAATTTTTTATTCTTTGTTTTTATAAGGAGAAAATAAGTAAAATATAGTTATTCTTTTATTTTTATGAGGAGAAAATAAGTGGCATATAGTTTTAGTGTTTATTATGTCTTACTTTTGTTCTTCATATACTGTCCATTTCAGAATTAATGACTTATTTTTATCGATAGTCTATTCATTATTTAAGACCATAGTCAATGACTGTTATTTTGTAGTTTATTAGATGTCTGGTGTGCTTAACTTATTTAGTTTTTCACATGTTTCTTTTGCACAATGCCTACATCACATAATTTGATTTCACACATTCACACACTCCTATGAATGTTTAAGCATGAGGTTGGCGAATGTTTTTGCACGAAGGTGATGGACTTGAGCGAGATGGATGTGGGCAAGTATTTGATGTACAGCTTTGTTCGTCGTTCCTTGTTGGCTTTGCAAGTGTGTGTTGCTGTTGTGGAGGTCCCATAATGGAATGGAGCTGTGAGTGCAGAATCTCGTGGTTTACTGGCTTTGTATGCGTAAAAGTCATCGTTATGTGTCGCTGAAAGCGGTCGTTTTTCGTTGTAATACTACGCAGATGACTAGTTTACAGTAGGATAGGGATTTCGGAAGGTATGTCATCTGTTCTTCACCCATCTTCTTTCTTGGTCTCAATCTTGCGAATCTTCAACTTCTGTTCTTCCTGCTTTTTCTCTACTTCTTACTTGCTTCTTGGTTCTTCTCTGGGCAGGATATGGAAATATTTATTGATAACTAGTCGCTTTGAAGTTCTCCTCTTAGTAACAGTTTGATAAATTGTTTGGGCATGTCATTTTTACTTTGTAGACGTTTTCTTCAGTTTCGTGCATCAGCGCACTGTTTAATAGCGGTAGTGTGACTTTTACACATATTTTTTGCCAGTGGTGGCTTGCCAAAGCGGTCTTCTCGCCGGACCGCTTTTTACTCGCTCCGTTCATTCGGGGCACTCGGAGACCGTTCCGGCGTTCGCTGTCCCATCGCGTCACGTCTCTGCAGGACTCCGTCACTGTGTGGCTCCGTGTTTGTTCCAGCAGGGTTCTGCCTAGCGGTCAAATTTATTGCCCACTTCAGTTACAAGGAGCTTCTGTTGGTCTCGCTGTTCTTTCCCTTCTCTCGATGCTTCTGCCTTGTAGGAATCGTGTCTTGCTAATTACGTCCTTTTCTTTCTTAATACTTCTCACATTGCAACTTGTGGGTTGTTGCATCTCGTCCTTGCTGGAGTTTTTACAATGGTTCTTACAAAAAGTTTTACTTATAGTCATCTAACATATGTCTAGTACCTACATTATTTTTAAAAAGCTTTACAAATTTCGGCGCCTTTTCCATGTTACAATTCTAAGATATTTTGAATCTTAACTTCTACAAAAATCCTCAAATTCATTTTATTTTTATTTTTTTGTGTAGTGTCGTGGTGTATAGCATTTTAGTATTTCATGCTGTTAGACTATCTATGCTTTATCCCTTCACCTTAATCTATGGTACTATTGGTGTTATTTTTGTTTTTGTTTTTATTCAAACTACCTTCTTTGTCCCACCTTCCTCTCTCTTCATTCTTCTTTCTCCTGACGATCTTATCTGCAACATTATCTTGAAATATTGTGCTGATTATTTACCAGTAATAAAATTAATCTTCAAACTTTTTGATATGGCTCACATGGTGAAGTCCTAAGGTTTTGCCTGTTTTTGGGTTCATTAGTTCCACAGCATTATCATGAGCAATTCGGCTAATTATGACAGGTCCTTTGTATGCAGCTTAAAACTTATCTATTTTGTGTTTCTGTTTGCTGGAGAGATGGTGTGTTTTTACAAATACTTTCTGGCCTACTGAGAATGTTCTTTTAATTGCTGTTCTATCTCCTCTTTCTTTTCTTTTAATGGCTGCCTTTCTGATGTTGGAGAGTGCTGTTGCTATGACTTGTCTGTGCTGTCTACATGGTACAATAGGAAATCTAAAATTTCTCTGGTTATGTTTGGGGGTTCAATATTTTTAAGTACAGTAACTGGAGGTAGTAGTGTAGTGCTATGTGGCATTTCATTTATTACTTCTTGAAAATCTTTAAGGTATATATCCCAAGTGTTGTGTCTTTTGCCTGCATATAATCGGCATAAAGTGCCTATGTCCTTCATAGATCGTTCTGCTGGATTTACGCTAGGTTTGTACTTAGATATGTAGATGGGTTTTATTTTGTGTTGTTTTAACGAGTTTTGCCATTGCACTGATTTGTATTGTGGGCCATTATCCGAAATTATTCGTTCAACTCGACCTACTTGTCTGAGAAAATCTTGTCCAAATGTTTTACTTATAGTAAGACCTGTTGCCCGTTTTAATGGTGTTAAGGTAACATACTTAGAAGTAAGTTTCAAAACGACAAATATGAAAATATATCCATTTTTTGTGTGTAGGAGGGGCCCCATCAAATCTGTTGCAGCTATTTGTTTTAATCTTTTAGGGATTATTGGAAGCATAGGTGGTTTGGTTTGGAAAGTGACGTGTTTAGCCCTCATACATTTTTTTGCATTTGACTAATACTGTTCTAATTCGTCTTTCCATATTAGGAAAATGGCTTGTTTGTTTTATTTTTAAAAAGCATTTCTTTGGTCCAAGGTGGCCATTACTTAAATGTGTATACCATATGTACTTATTAATTAGTTCATCTGGGATATAAATTAACCATTCATTCGTTGCAACATTTCGTCTAAAAAATAAAACATTGTTTTCTACGGGATAGTGCTGTCGAATGTCTGGAAAATCGTTACTTCTCCACTTGTGTTTGATTCCTAGTATTTCGCGATCCTTGTCCTGTTCTTTGCCTATGTTTTTCAATGCTGTCATAATGTAGTTTTCGAAAGGTACTTGTTTCATATAGTACATTGTAAACTGGTCTTCTGCTGCTTCCAAACCTATGTTATTGGATGCACCCTGTGGACATCGTGATAAAGCATCTGCTAATACATTCGCTGGTCCTGGTATGTGTGTAATAGTGAAGTCAAATTCTTGTAGTATTAACATCCATCTGGCTAACCTCCCATGAGTTAGTTTGGCGGATAACAGAAATTCTAATGCTTTGTGGTCAGTGTATACTTTTGTTTTTCTTCCGAATAGGAAGTATCGAAAACGTTGGAAGCCCCATACAATGGCCAATGCTTCCAGCTCCGTGACTGAATAGTTTTTCTCGCTTTTTGTGAGTACCCGACTGGCAAATGCAATTGTTCTATATGATCTTAGCCCTGCCTGTTCGTATTCTTGGAATAAAACAACTCCTAAACCTGTTTTTGCGCTATCAGTGGCCATACAAAAATTTTGTGTTAGCTCAGGATGTGCTAAAATCGATGCTGTTGTTAGTGCGTTTTTCACTTTTAAAAATTCTTCATTGGCTTGTTGATTCCATACCCATGGCGTGTTTTTTCCAGTCAATGCACATAGGCGTGGTGTGCGAGGGAGTCGATCCAAATAAATTTTTTATAGAATGCGGTGAGACCTAGAAATCCTCTGAGAGTTTTCTTATTATATGGAGCACAGAATTCTTTGATTGCCGTTAGTTTTTCTGGGTCGGGTATTACCCCTTTCTCTGAAATTATGTGTCCTAGAAATTTGACCTCTCGCCTTCCAAATTTGGATTTTGTTATATTTACTGTGACCCCATGCTCTTTCATGATCTGTAAAAACTGATTTAATGTGTCGTTGTGATGTTCCCAAGAGGGTTCTGCTATAATCACATCATCCACAAAACAAGTTATTTTTTGTAAAATTGCAGGACTAAGTATAGTATTAAATCCCCCAATAAACGCTGCTTATGATATGTTTAAACCAAATGGCAATCGTTTAAACTGGTAACATCTACCGAATACGATAAATGCTGTAAATTTTCTACATTCTGGGGCCAATTCTATTTGCCAGAAACTACTCCGTAAATCCACTGATGAAAATATCTTATCACCGTGGAAGTTTTGTATCAATTCCTCTAATTTTTCTGGGCGATCTGTCTTAGTGATTATGATTGTGTTGATCTGTCTGGAATCAAACACTAACCTGATGCTCCCGTCTCGTTTTTGTACAATATGGAGCGGGCTGTTATATGTGGAGGTAGTTGGTTCAATAAAATCGTCATCTAATATTTCAGATATCTTCTGGAATACTTTATTCCTGTAGCTTAATGGGATTGTATAGGGTGGCACTCTAAATGGTTTGTGCTGTTTTACTTCAAACTTGTACTGAAAGTGCTTAATACTGCCAGTCTGAGATAAAAATACCTCTGCTTTATCTCGTAAAATACCCTCTAATTCTCTTTTACTGTGTTCCGAAATACCTTGAACTTCTTGCAATTTTTCGTCGATTTCTTTATGGACTTCTAACATGAGTTGAAGCGATTCCCCCTTTTGTGCATACTATTCTAATTCTTCATCCTCTTTATCTCGCATCATTCTTAATTGTTTGTTTATGACTGGTATTTCTTCTAACTTTAGATTTTGCTCAAAGAGAAGTGTGACATTCCGGAATGTTACGCTACCTTTCCCCATATCTATTATCGCTCGTCTCTCATTTAAAAAATCTGCACCTATAATCACATCTACAGTTAGTTTAGGTATAATCACGAAGTTGGCTTCGATCTTTTGACATTGGCACGAAAGAGTTAACCTTGTTTGTCTCGTAACTTCAGCAGCATTGTTTCTAATAGGACCTCTTACTTTAATCTTACGTGTTTTCAGAACTGGCAATTCCTCATTGGCATTACACAGCTTGAATAAATTTTCTGAGATCGGTTCACTTCCGCTATCAATTACAATATTGACTATGATATGCTTTACCATGGCCTTCACAATTGGTTGAATTTGAAAGGGTTGGTCCTGTTCTTCTTCTTCTTGCATCAACGAATCCTCCACTGAATCATACATGAGTCTTTTTAGGAATTTCCCTTATGAATTCGAACTTTCTGTAGGATAAGCTTCGACTACTACTTCTCTCTCTTTTATTTCCTCTTCTCTATATCTTACTTCATTTACGCTTTCTTCAACATCCTCTACTTTTTCCTCATCCTCGTCTATCTTCTCCTTCTTCGTCGCTACTTCCACATAATCGTATCTAAATGCTCTAATTATCGCTTCATAACTTCCTTCATTATATACGTTGGGTGTGTGCCCACTCATAACTTATTTTCAACTTCTGTCGACTGCGCATTATCCTCATTGAATTCGCTTTCCCTGGTTTCCATCTCAAATAGCTCTGCAATACTCATTACTTCGTCCTTTCCTCCTACATTCGTTGTGCATGCCTCTGGTAATTCATCTTCCTCGTCAGTATTCTCCCAATTAATTTCGTCCCAGCACGATATTGTTATTTTCTTGTCTTCGTTTTCATCTGGTCCCTGCGGATTTGTTTCTTCCTTCTTCTCTTCTCGTGATAAGGTTTTTACTTCTCTGTTCAAGGTGCTGCAATTGTCCTGGGTCGGTGCGTCATTCTCTTTGGCATGGGCGCTTAGCTGTCAATTCGAACGTTTATCGGGGTTTGGTGGTCTTACCTCCACCTCTTCTATCTTTATTCTCTTTTCTTGTTCAGCTTGTTGATAGTGGTTTCTTTGTTGATAATTTGTCGGTCTATTGGTTCTCCAGTACCCGTTCCGGTTGTCGTTATTCCCTCTGTAATAGTTGTTGCCGTTCCTGGGTGAATTTCAGTTATTGCCATATTCTCTTCTAAATCCATAACCGGTTCTTTGTTGAAATCTATTGTCGTTTCTTGGAGCGAAGTTATCACATTGTTCGTAATTATCCACATTCCACTGCTTTTTGCATTCGTTTTCACGTGCGCTTCGTCTTTTTCTTGCGTCATCTTCCGAAAATATGAACTCTAGTTCCCTTAGAATACCTTTAAATGCTTCGACGTCATTGCCTCCGCGACCTACTAATGATTGCTGGTATTTCAATGGTAACTTCATCGCGCATAATTTAATCAACTCTCCGTCACTGTATGGTACATCTAAGCATTGATTTTTCTTTGCCATTAATTCGAAAAATTTCACGGGACTCTTCTCTCCTGAATTTTCAAAATATGGGCTCTGTAGTAATTCGTACTTCACTCAGTTCTGTGCTTCGCTGGAGAAACTTCTCTCTGAAATCTTCGTACGATCGGCATGTCGCTGCAACATTCTGCATGGTTTCTGCGACTGTTCCTGACATGTGTGCACATATAAAGTCTAATTTGTGTGCTAGCGTCCAGTGTTCTGGTAATCCTACTCGGAATTGATCAATAAAAGTTCGTGGATGTAATGAGTTTCCTTCTCGAAAGTGTTGAAATTTTCTGACTGTGAGGAAATTATCGTTGCTGTACTTCGTCATAGTTCCATATGAAATTCGCGATTCTTCGCCACTTTTGTTTCTGATCATTCCTCCCGTCGTTCTTTCCGGTTGTGGTAGATCCGTTGGATATTGTCCACTGTAACTTTCGCCTACCCTTGCGTAGTATCGTTGGAGTGGTACGCAATAATTTTCATCCATCGGTTGTGAACGTGTAGCTCAATGCATTGCACTGTCCTCTTCGCGACCTGGCTTTCCATTGTCACGTATGTTACTTTCCACCTGTGATTGGAATCGCAAATGCGTAATATCTTCGTTAATTGCTTGTTTTTCCGGTGCTGTTACAGATACGGATGTGGTTGCAGACTCTGTGCTTGTTCGATCCTGTTCACTACGCTCTTCAATGGTTTGCAACAACTCTGTTCGCAATTTCTGAAATTGTCGCTTCGTTTGTTCTTCTATTTTGACTATGCGGTTATCATATCTTTTCAGCGCTGCTTTTGTGATACGTCTGTGTAACACACTGTTTTCAACAACTTCACGCGCTGTACCTGCTGCTTGTCTAGTAACTTCGTTTATCTGTTTCTCTAGTTTCTTGACTTCTCCCTGGATGTTGTTACGTAATGTTTTGATCTCGTTCTGAATGTCATTACGCAATGTTTGTACGTCCGCTTGTACCTTGTCAATGTCTGTTCTCAATTGATTGTGACCTGTTATTAAGTTTCCTATCACTTCTCGAGATTCTTTTGCCTCGTCTTCAATATGACTTAGGTGTAACTGATTTTTTTTTGTTTTGTTCTTTAATCTCACGCATCTGTCTCGTGGTTTCTGCATTTTGTTTCGTCATTTCTGCATTCTGAATTTTAATTTGGTTCGCAATTTCTTTATTTTGCCTTGTCATGGTTTCCGTCATTAATTTAATAATTCTGCCAGATTGGTGGGTCCTATTGCGTTTTCGTCCAAGTGTTGGTTCGTAACCGATTGCATTGAACTGTGCGGTGACACGTTTCTGTTCGCATTCCTTGTACTCTGTGGTGAGGGAGCTCTGATTACTTGTACTATGGGTTCTACGTATTCAAGACGCAAGTTAGAATCCTCATCGCCTGTCTCTCTACTTTGCTGCTCCTCTGTCGTATGCTGACTTACGTTTTCTATGCTTTGACGTACATTATCCTCGTTATGGTGCGTTATATGTCCTATTTCTCGCGATACTGCATCGTCTGTTGTACTGTCCTCTATTATCTGTCCATTTTCATGCTGGGTCTCTACCTCAATTCGGTCAAGGTCTCGATCTGCCATTGCTAATCTTTCCGAATCCCTTATTTTCTGTTTTAAAAGTAATTCACGCGCCCTACTTCGAGTCAACATGCACTCATACGATCTCACGCGTTTCATAAACTTTTTGCACACACGACTTCACAAACCATTCACTCACTTATTGGGTCAGAACCAACTTGTCAACGATGTATCCGCCACCTGTGCGCTTGCATTAATTCTAACAATATTAAAATTCATAACTTAATTATGCTATTGTCTCTGCCAGACTCACTTTTCCTTGAATACTATTACTATCTATCGCTGCAGCTACTGTTTTCGGCTGTGTATAACTTTAAGGAAAAAAAATTTTTTACAAAAATTTTTCAACAAGATATTTTTCTGACCTAGTTAGGCATGTGGTCGACCTTCAATCATGGTATTTTACCATCCTGGCAGGGTCGCCATTTTCTAAACAGTCTGCGTGGTGTCTGTTTGTTCTATATCGTGTCTCCCTACCACTTTCGCGCAACGACGCTCTGAGCGTGTTTTTTAGGGAATTGACTAGTTTGAACCTGGGACCTGTTGCTGGTAAGGAGACGCCAGACCACACATGACATGTAGAATTCAGAAGAGTTCAGTGAGACTAGCGATGATATAACCAAATACTTAATGATTTCATCGTCAGCTCCACTGCAATCACTGTAAAAGAATCTTAATACTAACTAAATTTAGTGGAAGGGGTTCAAGGCTTTCCTATTTTTAGTTAGCTGGTAAAATAACAGCGAAAAAGCAGTTAAGTTTACCTTTGGAAATTTTATTCTACTCACAAAACATCGTTTATAAATTGCACTGTTGATAAAAGGAAATGTTTTAAAACAGGATGGCAAAAACCAACTGCGTTCAACAAAAATGTGAACGAATATTCCCTGAGTGGGTTTCCAAGTTCTACAATAGATCGAAGGATGACCTATGCCATATCACATCTATAATCTAGGTTTAAATTAAGTTTCACAAAAGAAAAAACTATCAAAATGGTCTACAGTTACCCTCAATTATCTTTAATTACTTATCTAACTTGTCGTAAATTACAGTGGCTGATGTGGCTTCTCAATAACTATATAACAGAAAAATCATCGCGTTTCAGATTTTTACTTCAAGTGGCAAATGTGAACACCATGAGCTTTAATTGACGATCGACACTAGTATTACGCAAAAAGGGGATGTAACAGATGAGACTTCTGCAGTTCTGAGTGAAGCTTTATGCGCTGTTATGCGGTATCGCATGCGTTCATTACCTTGTCGGTGTTCGTCAGGGGGCGGCGAACAGCATAGCTCCGCTCACCTCGCCGTCTCGGAAGCAACTCTCTTCTAACTTCTCCTTACTACAATTTCCCGAAGTTGGTTTAAAAAAAAAAACTATCTGGCTGTGTTTTCATCTGACCAATCAGGGTCTCCGCCTACAAAAATTCTGTCTATCCAATGAAAAACATTATACTTTTCGTGGTGGGGCAATGTTTTTTAAAGTTTGAAACGTAACAGAGACGCGAAAATGTCTCACGCTAAAACTTGCGGGTGGTGTAGCCCTTTTAGTGCTATCGTAAGATCTATACTGTTCTTCTGGAGGACTCTAGGTTTTAACATTGGCTTGGGGGTGGTCCTGACGTAACAGAGACGCGAAAAAGTCTCACGCTAAAACTTGCGGGTGGTGTAGCCCTAGCGGTTAGCTGGCGACGTGGGTGTCCTTCCGTCCCTTATCGTAGGGCCTTCCAGCTTAACACTGTTCTGCTCTCGGCTTCTGTTCTCGTTTCTCCCCTCCGAACTGCGTCTTTCTCACGGTGGGAAGGTATGACATGCATTTACGCATTCTTGTGTTAGTCTGTGGTATTCCATTTGCTCACTCGTTACTCATATTACTTTGGTTAATTTAATGTCAAGATTTTTTCGGAGCTATGTGACATACTACTGGATTTGCTTATCATGTCAGGGTTTTCATGGAAGGTGTTGGATTTGCCTGACACCTTACACAACCGAAAACTATTTATTCCAGCCATTCTTAGCCATCCGTCGAATGTGGAAGTTACTCTTGATGGTCCTTTTGGGGATATTCAAGAGAAGTAGGCTGTGCGGCAGCACTGGTATTTACCCTCTCCCTTTCAGTCGCGTCATCATCATCGTCATCACATCAGTACAAACACAGCACTATGTGGTACTCGTGTTCATCGCAGTCACCGTCGGTGTACGGTATCACAGCTTACCCCCTAAAGTATACGAGCCGGTGAGCAGAATGGCTCGCATCAGGCAATCAGCCAACTGGAAAGTAACTAACATGTGGCATCTGTATTTTTTTTTTTTTTTTTCAGCTGAATCCTACGACAGTGTGACTGACTTTAACACTTTCAAAATTAGTAAGCTCAGTATTTACGTATAACTTTTAGCGAACAGTAATTGTTCACCGGCTTAGGTGTCTAGGCAGATGAAATGGTTATCTCGCTTACACAAGTAATTTTTCTTTCCTGGCTCCGTCAGTATATTCCTGTTGCTGACAGAGAGGAAGACGATGCTAGTATTTCTAGATGCCCTCTATGAACAACTTTAGAAACGAAAGCAGGAACGAAATCCCGGGTGAGCGTTAGACTAGAAAGTCCTGTTGTTGTTTACGAGATGCACGTCGCTGTGCAGGGCGCTAAATATACGTGACCCCGCCGGGCTCTATCTATAGGTCAGCCCACAACCTTTCAGAAATAGCCATGGCACCTAATTCCATTCTTCAGGATCTTAAGACGTATTTTTATTTCTGTGGTATGAGGTCTCGAGAGAACTGTCTGTCTTCGGAATAGTACTCCTGGATATGGGACTGTGGGCTATTTTTGCGTGATGCTCCTCCAATGACGAGACACGTAAGTATTCCTGGATATGGGACTGTGGGCTATTTTTGCGTGATGCTCCTCCAATGACGAGACACATACGTATTGGTCATGGGTACCATCCACCAGCAACGAGCTAACTACAGAACTATGTCTCTTAGACTGGGTGCAAACACTCTTTACATCGCAGTGGTTTCCTAACCCTTGACGCAGGAAGGGGTGGAGAGGTGTAAAACGAAATGTTTTGAGCAGTGAAAGAGAGGAATGCAATTAAAATTGTCATGAAACTAAATTATTGTTTCGAAACAGATGTCTATTATCACTACTGCTTCGAGACACTCTAACACTTATTAGAGAATTATCATCAATCAGATGGCATACGCTGTAGGATGGAGTCATGTTTTAGAGATTACAATTCGTTATGGCCAGAATCCATGTTGCCCTGTAGGTTTTCCAACGTGACGTAACTACCTTTCGTCAGGTTGTTTTCTTATGTCTAGCAATCTAGCAAAGAGCTTGTTTAGTCCAGCCACCACACATTTGTGTGGCTTCATGTTTGACCCACCTAAATTTGACATTCATTATTATCAGAATCACGAATGATGCCTTCCAGGCGATTTCTATTCTTCTGTTGCTTCCTGCTTCCAGTCCATCTAGTCGCACAAATTTCCTGATCTGTTAAATCGTCAAGTAAGTGCCAGGGATCTAAGATCATTTTCAGTCATTGAAAGAATACTATCAGATCTTCAAATTCTGATCCTACGCTATAACCTGAAGTCCGTGAAAACAGCAAAGTGTAAATAGATTCTACGGTCGCAGGTTCGAATCCTGCCTCGGGCATGGATGTGTGTGATGTCCTTAGGTTAGTTAGGTTTAAGTAGTTCTAAGTCTAGGGGACTGATGACCTCAGATGTTAAGTCCCATAGTACTCAGAGCCATTTGAATCATCTTGTAAATAGATTTTGAAAAAACAAAACCAGCAACATTTTGGCGAAACATTATTGAAAAATATAAGATACTGTCGGAAAAAGGTTTAATACTACATATTCCATTCGCCACAACTCGTAATGTGAGAAAGTATATTTTTGAGTGTGGTAACGTACTTCACAAAAGCGAGGAACTTAATGTTCATGAGATAAAGCTAACGATGCCCATTGACAAACAAAGAATATAAATACAAGATTGTAGATATAGGAAATACCCACTATTTCATTGGCTCACTGATTCTTCGTTTAGTAAACCACCCGGAGAAACTCGATCTTTATTTGTCTGAGCGAGGTGTAAATATTATTTATCAATCGTCATTTTAAAAATATGAACGTCAAGTTTATTTTCATCGAATATTTTATGGAATGCCAAAATTTGTAGAGGCTACTGTGTAATATTTGATCCCGTTCATTGTTAGCGGTTTCTAAAATTTGGGAACCGTTTCCTCAGCGTACTTACGGAGGATATGTGTATATGCTAGAAATGTCCAGTCGGGAAAATCCTCAAGGCGGTAACAGCGTCTTTTACTTTCTATGTGGGGAAAAAAAGAAAAGAAAATTTTAAAAATGCGCATTTATAAGCTGGTAAATGAAGAAAGTTTTATGTATGTTAAATAACCGCTTCTGCAACGGAGTCTAAGACACCATAGCGCTAAGTCGCTACACTAGAAGGTATCTGTAATATCGGTAATCGAAAAAATTTACAACAGTATTTGACCGATAAGGATAGGAATGATGACGTAAGCTTTCTTAATACTAGACTGCATGGTGCTGTTGTGGAGTCTAGGCGTCTCACAATATCTCAAGGAGTAATGTGGTAGGGATGTCAATACTAGTAGTCAATAGTAGTAGTAGTGTGAAATATGTGTGTTTTACTTTTGAAGTTTATAGAGTGCAATTGTGAAAAAATGTGGTTATCTACAACTAACGAAAAATGTAATGCTATAAACTCAATACGTACTATACGTTAAAAATAACCTTAAATTATTTGCAATAAATAAATTACAAGATGTTGAAAAAGCGTACGGAAATCCATCCAATATTTAGAAGATAGTGGATATACAGACATTCTTGCAAGCAGCCTCTGCATTTTGTGTTCGTAGTAGATGGGAAAATACTGTTCCAATTACTGTTAGTAGCACTATTTTATTTCTTATTTTACTGTAGTTTACTATAAAGGAATTAAGGGGCGTATGTTATCGACGGCAGAGGTATTCGCTAGCGGTTCTGCTTCTTACATCGGAGCAATTCGTTTTCTCTTTTATTTATTTTGTTGTAATATTTTTATTTTAAATGTTACAGCTTCTGCTATATTACCATACGTAAATCTTCTCTTTAGTTGACTGTACTTCTTCATACATACATGTTTAAACCCGTCTTTTGTATAGTAATTACAATATCAGTTTAGTGTTTATTTTTTCTGGTAAGTCCCGCTCACATTAATTACTGTTTGGATCGTACATTTTGAGGTATGTTGTATTTGCACTGTCAGGTATGATATTTACTCTGTTTTCATGTAACAGTCTCGAGAAGGGATCTTATTCAACGTTGTTCGCCAGTATTCTGCGTTCTTTGGTGGCTATATTCAGTTATTTTGTGATCTGTTATTGTGTGACTATGACCTTTCAGCAGAAAAACGGTTCACAAAACAAATTAATAAGAACAAAGATTGCAAGATTTTGAGTCTCACAGTTTCAAGGTACATAGGATAAAAATATTAAATTAAATAGGAAAGTAACGGAAAACTTAGCCCGTCCACCGTTCGCTGCTTTCCTCGAAAAGTGATCAGTGGTGGAATTCCACAAAAAATTAACAGAATCTCCTATTGATACTAACTGTTTGAAACTCTGTTTAAAAAATGATGGCAGAACGGGGGTTCATATCGCTATTTGGCCATTATGAATTGTCAGTGTTAAATGGTGAAAATAGGTTGAAAAATTCTGTGTTTCGTGTTAATTTTTAAAGGTCTACCACCGGATGAAGACCTATTAAGTAGACACCGACGGCAGATCATCCATATTCCATTTTTATTACATGCTATGATAAGCTGTTGTCAAGTTTTTGATTTATTGCTGTTCCCGCAGATTCCGTCCTCTTTTATTATTTCATAGAAATGGCGCACAAATCTTTAATCTTTTAACGCAAATGAATAATTGTACTTCCGTGCTGCGTCACCTCACAAAAAATACTTCCAGACTAGAGTTGGTGGCATTCTGCAATACAACGGATGGTCCGCGACCACACTGAGAAACAATCGTATAGACCAGGTGGGAACTAGTCTCGCACCCTGCACTCGTACCTTCATCCAGGACACACGGCAACAGGCACATTATTGTCCCAGCAGTGCTGCAGCAATTCTTATGTCATGTGTTAGTTGCTCGTTTCTGTCGGCACCGTTACTAAAATTGCACTGATTGCTTTTCCATTTTGTTTAATAACACAGTATTTCAAACCAATGAAACTTTTAAAAATAAAAATTACTCCTTTTTTAAAACAGATTTATTTAAAAACGAAAAATTTTAGCACTCTTGCTATGGCTAATTGGTGTTTCAGTTTTTTTTACTTTGCTGTTAGAAAAAAAACTGTTATAACAGGTATCGGTTTTAACCGGTCGATTTTTCCTATCCCTGTAGTTAACTTGTCATCAGCAACGTCGTCTATAGCGCTGTATACACTGACTCCGTGGGACAAAGCAAGTAGGTTCGGAATTTAACCCAGGACAAAGAATAACAGACTAGCGATCAACATCTTGACGTCACCACCCCATGCAGCAAACGTCCTAGCGATGAAAATTTCTTCATTCGCAGAGCACAGCGAGGTTGGAAATGTGTTGGTTTAATGCCGGATCCGACCATCCAGGTTTAAGTTTACCGTTATTGCCCCAAATCGTTTCACGCAAATTCCGGGATGCTTACTTCGAAATGGGCGCGGCTGATTTTCTTACTCATCCTGCTCCAAATCAGATTTGACCCTTGGTCACTACAGACTCGGCTTCCTTCCTTCCTTTCTCGTGATGACCACACTGATGACGAGGGGTTAAACCCCTGTCTTCCATTCCAAGAACTAATCTTCAGTGAAGAAGCTTTAGAAACCGTAATGAACTTCACACTAGCCAAACAGCAGCACGCACAGTAGCATACTATCAGCAACAGTTTCTTCCATTTTTATCCACGGTTGGAACATGAAGAATTTACAGTATAAATACAAAGTTCACTCTGCCACAAACTTTATGGTGAGACACAGAATGCTGATGTATTTGTATAACTTTAATGAAATCCACATGAGATGAACTGTGGAGTTATCGAAATATTTAACGTATTACGACAGTAACAGAAACAGGAATCCACTTACTTATCGGTCGAGGTAACAGTGCAGTCTTATAGTCAAAACCACTGCAGAAACACGGCCGTTACATTGACCGTGTCCTCTTATCTTTTCTTAGGCCACGTCCACGGTCACCTAGTTCATCGGCCGGAACGACTTGGCAACATTGTAACTGCGTCACTAGCACGTGTTGGCCAGCATCCCTGTTAAAGCACTGCAGTGTTTTCTGTGTATGTCGCTCGGCACGTATTTCAGATAACACGGAGTGACACAATGACACGCTGCTATTTTGGGAAAAGTATCGGTTTTGTAACACGTTGGTCATCACAGGTTGCAGCTGTAGTCGACATCTTCAAAACATGCAGTTGGTCAGTCGTTTCCCAGTTTGTGTAATACAAGGTGACCTTCCAAAAGGTGAATATTGGAACAGAAAAAAATATTTTAACCTTACTTTCTAAATCGTCTAAGTGCTAAATTGGCACACTAAAATGAAAAGCGTTGGTGACTTTAGTTACATCTCTATTAGCTCATCAAAAATGCGCTTCCTGCTGGTGATTTAATCGCTTGGTAGGTTTTTTGACAAATTCGATGAACTTATTTGCTAACAGCAATCGCGCTGGCACAGTGTTTCGGATTATGGCACAGCTCATCTATTGGCAGCAGTATTATTGAGGTGAATTCCGCAAGGGGTGATTTAAAACTGACCAGATCTTCGTTTCACAAAAAATTGGGAGAAAATATGGGACTTTAAGACAAGAACGTTTTACACCCTTCGCAGACTTCAAGAAAGCATATGACAGCGTCCACAAAGAGAATATGCTGAATCCTTTCATCTACATCTACATCTACATCCATACTCCGCAAGCCACCTGACGGTGTGTGGTGGAGGGTACCTGAGTACCTCTATTGGATCTCCCTTCTATTTCAGTCTCGTATTGTTCGTGGAAAGAAGGATTATCGGTATGCCTCTGTGTGGGCTCTAATCTCTCTGATTTTATTCTCATGGTCTCTTCGCGAGATATACGTAGGAGGTAGCAATATATTGCTTGACTCCTCGGTGAAGTACCGAGCTACTGAGCGTCTCTCCTGCAGAGTCTTCCACTGGAGTTTATCTATCATCTCCGTAGCGCTTTCGCGATTACTAAATGATCCTGTAACGAAGCGCGCTGCTCTCCGTTGGATCTTCTCTATCTCTTCTATCAACCATATCTGGTACGGATCCCACACTGCTGAGCAGTATTCAAGCAGTGGGCGAACAAGTGTACTGTAACCTACTTCCTTTGTTTTCGGATTGCATTTCCTTAGGATTCTTCCAATGAATCTCAGCCTGGTATCTGCTTTACCGACGATCAACTTTAAATGATCATTCCATTTTAAATCACTCCTAATGCGTACTCCCAGATAATTTATTGAATTAATTGCTTCCAGTTGCTGACCTGCTATATTGTAGCTAAATGATAAGGGATATTTCTTTCTATGTATCCGCAGAACATTGTTTACATTGAGATTCAATTGCCATTCCCAGCACCATGCGTCAATTCGTTGCAGATCCTCCTGCATTTCTGTACAATTTTCCATTATTACAACCTCTCGATATACCACAGCATCATCCGCAAAAAGCCTCAGCAACTTCCGATGTCATCCACAAGGTCATTTACGTATATTGTGAATACCAACGGTCCTACGACACTCCCCTGCGGCACACCTGAAATCACTCTTACTTCGGAAGACTTCTCTCCATTGAGAATGACATACTGCGTTCTGTTATCTAGGAACTCTTCAATCCAATCACACAATTGGTCTGATAGTCCATATGCTCTTACTTTGCTCATTAAACGACTGTGGGGAACTGTATCAAACGCCTTGCAGAAGTCAAGAAACACGGCATCTACCTGGGAACCCGTGTCTATGGCCCTCTGAGTCTCGTGGACAAATAGGGCGAGCTGGGTTTCACACGATCATTTTTTTTCGAAACCCATGTTGATTCCTACAGAGTAGATTTCTAGTCTCCAGAAAAGTTATTATACTCGAACATAATACGTGTTCCAAAATTCTACAACTGATCAACGTTAGAGATATAGGTCGATAGTTATGCACATCTGTTCGACGTCCCTTCTTGAAAACGGGGATGACGTGTGGCCTTTTCCAATCCTTTGGAACGCTACGCTCTTCTAGAGACCTACGGTACACCGCTGCAAGAAGGGGGGCAAGTTCCTTCGCGTACTCTGTAAAATCGAACTGGTATCCCATCAAGTCCAGCGGCCTTTCCTCTTTTGAGCGATTTTAATTGTTTCTCTATCCCTTTGGAGCAACATGGTTTTGATAAAAAGCTTTTGAACCTGAAAATGGCACGTTTGAATGACACTTCAGCGTGAATCAGAATTGGAAATAAGATGACACTGGCTTTCAAAACCAAAACCGGATTTTGACAGCGCAACAGTCTTCCATCAGCACTGTCTATCCTTGCATAAGACAAGGTTGCGAGAGAGACGTCTAGCGACATCAAAAGAAGTCAAACTGGAAATGACAGTATAAATTGCATTAGGTACGCGGATGAAGTTGTGTTACTGTCTTAACTCGAGGCAAGGACTATAGGAAATGACTAAACCATTAAGAAACAGCTGTAAGGAAATGAGGATTTCAGATCAACAGAAAAGAGGCAGAACATATGAGACTATACAGAGGCCAAAATGGCTCTCAGGAACCACATACTCATTTTCATACTGCAGATGGACTGTGCCCTCAGGTTCAAGACTTCGAACGTCAGGGTGCTGTTTCCAGATCTTCCAGGCAAGTCGAAATACCGACAAATTGTACGCTGGGAATCGCTGCTAATATAGCTTTCATTTCGTCTTTAAGAGAAGAGGTATGTCAACAAATTTTATATTGCAAGTTTATAAAACATACGAATCTGGAGTGCAAAGAGAAGAAATTAAAACTCTCTGTAGTCCGATGAAGTTGCAGTTCTGACAGAGACTACAAAGGACTTCGAAGAGCACTTGAGTCGAATGTAAAATGTGAAAATATATTATAAAATGAACATCAGCAAAAGTAAAGTAGACAAATCAGGCGTTGCTGAAGGAATTCGATAAGAAAATGAGGCAGTAAAAGTACTAGGTGAAAAATGGTTCAAATGGCTCTGAGCACTAGGCGACTTAATTTCTGAGGTCATCAGTCGCCTAGAACTTAGAACTAATAAAACCTAACTAACCTAAGGACATCACACACATCCATGCCCGAGGCAGGATTCGAACCTGCGACCGTAGCGGTCGCTCGGCTCCAGGCTGTAGCGCCTAGAACCGCTCGGCCACTCCGGCCGGCGAAAGGTTGATTACATTAAGCAAATCTAAAAGGACGCAGGTTACAGTAGATGGCAAAGTTTGCTCAAGACAGGTTGGTATGGACTTTTGTGTTGGCAGAAGAGCCAACACCGTGTTTCGAGTGGAGGCCGAAATGCACGCGTTTTAGCTCACTCAGGCTGGCATGAGGAGGGAAGAACTATACTGACGTGAGGTCTGGAACATGACAAGGAATTAGAATTCAGAAAGCGGACGTAATTAGTTTGATACTTAACTTTCTTTAATCCATTAATGATGAACGTCGCTCTTGACGGTACATGATTCACAAAGTAATTATAGTTACTGAATATGGCGCCTTGCTAGGTCGTAGCAAATGACGTAGCTGAAGGCTATGGTAAACTATCTTCTCTGCAGATGAGAGCGTATGCAGGCAGTGAACCATCGCTAGCAAAGCCGGCTGTACAACTGGGGCGAGTGCTGGTGAGTCTCGCTAGACTAGACCTGCGGTGTGGCGGCGCTCGGTCTGCAATCACTGATAGTGCCGTCACGCGGGTCCGACGTATACCAACGGACCGCGGCCGATTTAAAGGCTACCACCTAGCAAGTGTAGTGTCTGGCGGTGACACCACATGGACAGCTGCATCAAACCACTCTTAGAGCTGAAAACACGGCAAATAACAATAATCTTAGAAAGACATCTTGCTACACATGTATGAGGCGCCCTTTTCCATGTTGATAGTCCAACCGCTGGGTACACACCCTTTCTATGAACACTTAAGTTATAGTTCCAACGCGAGGCCACCTATGCATGATTTACCATGCTCTGTCGGCGTCTTAACTGAGAGAAACTGAAAATATATCTTTCCTCTAAGAAAAATATATCTTTTACCTGGAGACTCCTGCGAAAAAAAAACTGTCTCGTAATGCAATTAAAAGCTTAAATAATTATATAAATAATATAGCAAAACAAACATAGGGGGCACTTCGGCCTGAGCCAGCGAGATGTGCGCATCGCTGCCACTGCGCGCTACGCTTTCGCGGCCAATGAGAGCTCCAGAAGAAGTACTGTGCTGCGGTTGCCGTGAAAAGCAAATTGGTGTGTGTTGTTTGCACAACGCCAGCAAATTGTCGCGTTCTGCGCCCCACAGCATGGGACAGAAGAGCGGGCAGGAGGAACTTGCTGCCACGAGGGGGCCTTCGGTTGTGCGACTCACTGAGTCAGCCGACCAAGCAAGGTAGACCCGAGAAGACGAGTCGCAGCCTGTTCCCCGTTCGTACGTCAAGTGCAGAGGCAGGTGGAAAGCACTGTTTGGCTTGATGAGAAATTGGGCCAAGAACGACGTGCTCTACGAGTCTGTCGACACAGACTCGCTGATCTGCGTTCCGGCAGCAAACATGGCCGACCCCAGGGCGATCAGAAGTGCTGTGGCCACCCACATCGTCGACGCGCCGCCGTCGCGTGTGAGGGCGCCTTCCGATGGAAGGAAGAAGACGACCAAGGCACTCCTAAGGGGGTTGCCTTGGTGCTGTGACGAGGCAGCGGCTCGGGAAGGGCTGCTGCGAGGCGGTTTCGGTAACGCAGCCGCAAGGTTGCACAACCGGACGAACAAGTAGAGGGCGCCGGACTATGCTGTGACCGTGTAAACGGCCGACGGTGAGGGCGACATCTTCGGATTTCAGAAGCTGCTGGGCTTCCCGTTTACATCTACATCTACATTTATACTGCGCAAGCCACCCAACGGTGTGTGGTGGAGGGCGCTTTACGTGCCACTGTCGTTACCTCCCTTTCCTGTTCCAGTCGCGTATGGTTCGCGGGAAGAACGACTGCCGGAAAGCCTCCGTGCGCGCTCGAATCTCTCTAATTTTAGATTCGTGATCTCCTCGGGAGGTATAAGTAGGGGGAAGCAATATATTCGATACCTCATCCAGAAACGCACCCTCTCGCAACCTGGACAGCGAGCTACACCGCGATGCAGAGCGCCTCTCTTGCAGAGTCTGCCACTTGAGTTTGCTAAACATCTCCGTAACGCTATCTTGCTTACCACATAACCCTGTGATGAAACGCGCCGCTCTTCTTTGGATCTTCTCTATCTCCTCTGTCAACCCGACCTGGTATGGATCCCACACTGATGAGCAATACTCAAGCATAGGTCGAACGAATGTTTTGTAAGCCAGCTCCTTTGTTGATGGGCTACATTTTCTAAGCACTCTCCCAATGAATCTCAACCGGCACCCGTCTTACCAACAATTAATTTTATATGATCATTCCACTTCAAATCGTTCCGCACGCATACTCCCAGATATTTTACAGAAGTAACTGCTACCAGTGTTTGTTCCGATATCATATAATCATACAATAAAGGATCCTTCTTTCTATGTGTTCGCAATACATTACATTTGTCTATGTTAAGGGTCAGTTGCCACTCCCTGCACCAAGTGCCTACCCGCTGCAGATCTTCCTGCATTTCGCTGCATTTTTCTAATGCTGCAACTTCTGTGTGTACTACAGCATCATCCGCGAAAAGCCGCATGGAACTTCGGACACTATATACTAGGTCATTTATATATATTTTGAGAAGCAATGGTCCCGCAACACTCCCCTGTGACACGGCAGAGGTTACTGTAACGTCTGGACACGTTTCTCCATTGATAACAACATGCTGTGTTCTGTCTGCTAAAAACTCTTCAATCCAGCCACACAGCTGGTCTGATATTCCATAGGCTCTTACTTTGTACATCACGCGACAGTGCGGAACTGTATCGAACGCCTTCCGGAAGCCAAGGAAAATGGCATCTACCTGGGAGCCTTGTAAGGTGTCAGGCAAATCCAACACCTTCCATGAAAATCCTGACATGATAGCAAATCCGGCAGTATGCCACATAGCTCCAAATTAATCCTGACATTAAATTAACCAAAGTAATACGATCAACGAGTGAGCAAATTGAATACCACAGAATAACGCAAGAACACCTAAAGGCATGTCATACCATCCCACTGTGAAACAGACGCAGTTCCGAGGGGAGAAACGAGAACAGAAGCCGAGAGCAGAATCGTGTAGGCTAGGAGGCCCTACGATAAGGGATGGACACCCACGTCGCCAGCTGACCGCCAAACCCACCCCCCAGCCCATGTTAAAAGATAGAGCCCTCCAGAAGAGTAGTATAGATCTTACGATAACACTAAAAGGACCACACCAGCTGCAAGTTTTAGCGTGAGACTTTTTCGCGTCTCTGTTACGTTGCAAACTTTAAAAACATTACCCCACCACAAAAAGTATAACGTTTCTCATTGGATAGACAGAATTTTTGTAGGCGGAGCTTAAGGTTAACATTGAGACCCTGATTGGTCAGTTGAAAACACAGCCAGATAGCTTTTTTAAAACCAACTTCGGTAAATTGTAGTAAGGAGAAGTTAGGAGAAAGTTGCTTCCAAGACGGCGACGTGCGTGGAACTGTGCCGCCTGCCGCCCCCTGACGCTGCCTAAACACAGACAGGGTAATGAACGCACGCGATGCCGCATTTTTGAGCGCATGAGGCTTTACTCAGAACTTCAGAAGTCTCATCTGTTACATCCTCTTTTTACGTAATACTAGTGTCGATCGTCAATTAAATCTCATGATGTTCACATTTGCTACTTGAAGTAAAAATCTGAAACGCGATGATTTTTCTGTTACATAATTATTGAGAAGCCACATCAGCCACTGTAATTTACGACAAGTTAGATAAGTAATTAAAGATAATTGAGGGTAACTGTAGACCATTTTGATAGTTTTCTCTTTTATGAAACTTAACTTAAATCTAGATTATAGATGTGATATGGCATAGGTCATCCTTCGATCCATTGTAGAACTTGGATACCCATTCAGGGAATATTCCTTCACATTTTTGTTGAACACAGTTGGTTTTTACCATCCTGTATTAAAACATTTCCTTTAATCAATAGTGCAATTTATAAACAATGTTTTGTGAGTAGAATAAAATTTCCAATGGCAAACTTAACTGCTTTTTCGCCGTTATTTTACCAGCTAACTAAAAATAGGAAAGCCTTGAACCCCTTCCACTAAATTTAGTTAGTATTAAGATTCTTTTACAGGGAGTGCAGTGGAGCTGACGCCGAAATCATTAAGTATTTGTCTTCACTTATAACTTGCGGGCTGATAGGCCGTGGTCGAAGTATAAAACTCTCCTGACGTTTCGTCTCCGACTGCAGTTCGCCGTTTTACCTCCGAGGATGTCTCCCGCAGTCGGAGACGAAACGACAGGAGACAGTCTTGTACTTCGACCACGGCCTATCAGCCCGGAAGTTATGTGAAGACAATACCGGCCGTGAAAGCTTACATTGTATGATCATTAAGTATTTGATTATATCATCGCTAGTCTCACTGAACTCTTCTGGTGTGGTCTGGCGTCTCCTTACCAGCAACAGGTCCCAGGTTCAAACTAGTCAATTCCCCAAAAAATTCACTCAGAGCATCGTTGCGCGAAAGTGGTAGGGAGACACGACTTAGAACAAACAGACAGCACGCAGAATGTTAGAGCCTGTATCTAATATTATCTTGGTTCATGAACAAGTAAATGGAGCTGGGTCTCACACGACCACTGTTTCCGGAATCCATGTTGGTTCCTACAGATTAGATTCTGGGTTTCCAGAAAGGGCGTGATACGTGAGCAAAAAAAGTGTTCTAAAATTCTACAACAGATCGATGTGAGAGATATAGGTCTATAGTTTTGCGCATCTGCTCGACGACCCTTCTTGAAAACTGGAACTACCTGTGCTCTTTTCCAATCATTTGGAACCTTCCGTTCTTCTAGAGACTTGCGGTACACGGCTGTTAGAAGGGGGGGCAAGTTCGTTCGCGTACTCTGTGTAGAATCGTATTGGTATACGACAGAAGCTCTCCCGATCGCCATGGACCCCTAGCCCCAGTGCTTCAAATGCCAGGGCGAGGACCACGTCGCGAAGTACTGCCGCAACAGGGCGCGGTGCGTCAAGTGCTCCGGCGAGGACGATAGCCGTGCCTGCGACCGCGGCAGAGAAGCTATGCCGACTCGCGCTCGGTGTGGCGGCCCCCACGTCGCCAGCTGGCGCGGCTGGCCGGCTTTCTCGAGCCACAGTCGCGCCGAAGGCGGCGAGGCGGCCGCTGCCGCACCGACGCAGCGGATGAGACGACGACGACGGGCGCAGACCAGCCCGGCTCAGCTGAGGGACAGCGCGGAGGCAGCTCCCCCCGCCAACAGCGGGGACGACCGCCCGGAGGCGGACGTTCGGGATTTACTTTTTATTTATTTATTTATTGCCAAATTATAGACCTGTTACCTGATGTTTAAAACAGGTCGTACATCTTACAATTTTCGTTTTTCATCTTTTTACAGTTTTCTTTCGTTTTGTTTTATCTACAAAATTTACAAAGAATGACACTTTTCAAAATAACAATAATTCAAGGTTGAAATATAAATAGAATTTTGTTGTTTTTTAAGAAGAATATAAAAAGAAGATAGGATAGATGAGAGATTTGTTAGCACCATCACCGAATGTGACTGACGGTGAATACCTCGGAATGGTTTCTTCGAGCCGTTGACCGCCAGTCGCACACACACACACACACACACACACACACACACACACATACACGTAAATGATTATTAGTAGAGAGATAATGTTGCTTATCCTATTTATTACTAATCCTATGTATTAACTACTTTAGGTGCCCATCCATGTAAGCATTTGGTGTTTTCTTGGCTAGATTGCCAGCACTTTTGCTTATTTACTGTCACATCTCAGTTTCTTCCGGCTGTTCCTCCTCATTGTCACTGTTTTCGTTGTCACTGTGGGTATCGCTGTCCATCCTCTGAAGATTGATGTTGCGCTGCACATATGCATGTCTGTAATGTCGTGTCTGCATATACTCTTCATGTGTTCAGAATGAGATTTTCACTCTGCAGCGGAGTGTGCGCTGATATGAAACTTCCTGGCAGATTAAAACTGTGTGCCCGACCGAGACTCGAACTCGGAACCTTTGCCTTTCGCGGGCAAGTGCTCTACCATCTGAGCTACCGAAGCACGACTCACGCCCGGTCTCACAACTTTACTTCTGCCAGTATCTCGTCTCCTACCTTCCAAGCTTTACAGAAGCTCTCCTGCGAACCTTTCATATCAGCGCACACTCCGCTGCAGAGTGAAAATCTCATTCTGGAAACATCCCCCAGGCTGTGGCTAAGCCATGTCTCCACAGTATCCTTTCTTTCAGGAGTGCTAGTTCTGCAAGGTTCACCGGAGAGCTTCTGTAAAGCTTGGAAGGTAGGAGACGAGATACTGGCAGAAGTAAAGCTGTGAGAGCGGGCGTGAGTCGTGCTTCGGTAGCTCAGATGGTAGAGCACTTGCCCGCGAAAGGCAAAGGTCCCGAGTTCGAGTCTCGGTCGGGCACACAGTTTTAATCTGCCAGGAAGTTTCTTCATGTGTTGTTTTTGAAATACTATTTGTCAGTGCGTTATTTGTGCCCATTGTTCTTCGTCTCTTATTGCTGTGTATATATCTATGTCTGTATCTGTGTAGTCTAAGTGTAGTGTATGTCTATTGTTCGCGTATTGCCCGCAGAAAAAGACAGTGTGTTCCGGGGAGCCTTCTTCCCCGCCTGTGCATATAGGTGTCTGCCTCAGACTCACGCAGTTTAAGTGCGTGGGATAAGATCCGTGTCCGGTTAAGAAATGTACCATACCGTGGTTGGGATCGATATGTTTCATTCTCAACCACTCCCTTATGTCAGGGAGTAAGTCATGCAGTCTACGTTCCTTATCAGTTACATCCCACTCACCTTGCCAGCCGGTCGGAGTGGCCGTGCCGTTCTAGGCGCTACATTCTAGAACCGAGCGACCGCTACGGTCGCAGGTTCGAATCCTGCCTCGGGCGTGGATGTGTGTGATGTCCTTAGGTTAGTTAGGTTTAATTAGTTCTAAGTTCTAGGCGACTGATGACCTCAGAAGTTAAGTCCCTCAGAGCCCTTTGAACTCACCTTGCCATGTATCCAAACGCCAACTTTTAAGGTGACGTATCGTCTCTATGGGCACACCGGTTATTGTGTGTACCTTATCTAGTCTCCCCACCTTTAACCAGTACCTTGCAGCTCTGTATTTGATCGTGATATCTATGGGGCATATTCCGAGCACCACACACAAGTGCATCCGCTGAGGTGGTACCGAAGGCTTCAGATAGCCTAAGTAGGACACTTCTCTGCCCTCGTCTGACGGATGCTTTGTTGGTAACCACGTTCAGTCTATGTGACCACGTGCTAGCTGCGAGGCTGAGTACTGATTCGAAGAGCGCACAGTGGTATGTACGTATGACTGGTAGAGGTAGTCTGTACTGTTTTGAATTTAGCCTCACCAGTTTGTGCAGTATTTTTTCTGCTTTGTCTGTTGTTAGCCCTATGTGTTCGTGGAAATTCAATTTTTCATCTATGTGTACCCCAAGACAGCGCGTAATGCGTGCTCGTTTTATGTTTGTGTCCCCAATTTTAACCGAAGGATTCCTTTGCAGTGATCCTTTCAGTAAATTGTATGTTGTTTTGTTTTCGGCTATCCTGAATTTGTTATTGTGACACCACTGAGTAACTGTTTGTAGTATTCCACTGGCTTTACCGAGCCAAGTGGCGCAGTGGTTAGCACACTGGACTCGCATTCGGGAGGACGACGGTTCAATCCCGCTTCCAGTCATCCTGATTTAGGTTTTCCGTGATTTCCCTAAATCGCTTCAGGCAAATGCCGGGATGGTTCCTTAGAAATGGCACGGCCGATTTCCTTCCCCATCCTTCCCTAATCCGAGCTTGTGCTCCGTCTCTAATGACCTCGTTGTCGACGGGACGTTAAACAGTAATCTCCTCCTCCTCATCCACTGGCCTTCTCTTCTAACAGGGCTCTGTTGTTTGCAGTGACTACAACTAATAGGTCATCTGCGTAGGCGACAATTCCGTCTGACCTGTGATCCCCATTCAGAAGTTGCAGGAGGGATGCAGCCCGCGCCCCTGGGCAGGGCAGCGGGGTCGACATCAGCACCGCCGTGGAGGAGAGCACAGCAGCCCTCAAAGCCGTCCTAGCGGTAGAGAGGGCTGCCTTCGCAGCCGCCGTGCCTGCAGAGAAGGAAGAGGTCTTGAGGCAGCTGCGTGAAGTCCTTGCCCGAGGCCTCCGAGCAGCAGAAGGGGTTCGAACGCCTACGAACGCTCCTGCAAATTCGCACAAGGGCGTTCGGGTGCCTGCCCCGCCGGCCGTCCCAGCAGCGCCGCAGGGGAAGTATTGCAAAGGCTCTCTACCTGTATTGGAACAGCACATCCGCATCGAACGAAACAAGGGGTAGAGGAGGGGGAAGGGCTGCCTGAAATCCAGCATAGGTGCTTTTAATCAAATGAGATGCTATTCCAACGCAGTTGAAGAACCTATTCAATGTTGTTCGAGTTTAGGGGGAATACCAAGTGGGTTCACGCATGAATGAGAATTCTGATTGAGAGGGAGGCGTGATAAGGAAGTCTGTGCAGTTGTAGAAAGCCACTGTGCCGAGGTTGTGAAGTGGTTAACGCATATGTCTAATGAGCACAAGACTCGAGTTCGAATCTCAGCCTTGGTACGAATTTTCATTCGTCACTCCAGTCTGTACATTAACGTCGCAGATGTTTGAGACTTAAAAAGGTCTCTGGAACCACATTCATCCATTTGAGTAAAAGGTGCTATGCACATATTTCAGGCATGACTCCAAGTTTCGTTCGATGCTAGCGTGTTTTTTCCAGTAAAGGTGGAGAGTCTCTGCAATGCTATGCGAGTGTAGCGAGAATACCGAGTTGGCTGAGGTGTGGACGAGAATTTGGACTGAGGAGAAAGGTATGCTACGATAGTGTGCGCGGTTGTGCAGAGCCACTGTGCAGAGGTGGCGTAGTAATTAGCACATCTGCCTAGTGTGCACGAGACCTGGGTTTGAATCCCAGCCATGTTACAAATTTTCATTCGTTGCTCCAGTCCGCATATACAGGGTGTCCCAGCTATCTTGTCCACCCAAAATATCTCTGGAACAATAACAGCTATTGGAAAACGACTTTCACCGGTATCAATGTAGGGCTGGGGCCCATGAATGTACATATTTGGAAACATTCTAAAACGAAAGCATATGTGTTTTTTAACACAAACTTATGTTTTTTTTAAATGGACCTCCTATATTTTTTCTTCAGCAATCCATAGCATGACAAAGCACATACACAATGGCGTTGATTGCATCGCAATATTCCCATTACATCCCGAGATATTGAGACGCGAAGTTGACGCTTGAGACACCCGACATGCGCTGCTAGCGCACGTCCTGAGGCTCAGGCGTGAACCCCATGCTGCCCGTAATCGCGATGTGATTGACATGCGTAATCACACCTCCATACTTATCAAGAGGTCCGAAACGAATAATACGGTCTGCTGCCATCCTGCATTAACGTCGTACATTCCAGCAGGTATTTATCACATAGGCTAGGCGTGATGCGGTTCTGTAACATATCTGTGTACCGCAACGTTAGTCACAAAGTTAACTTCGCTTATCGTTAATCCGTTACTAAAAAGGTAATGCCGTTTAACGTTAAAACTTTACTTTACTGTAGATCTAGCGCAAGTGACAGTTAATCATTCACTCGTAATAGTAAAATTCATGTTGATGGTTTTAGTGAAACGAGCAAGTGGACTAAAAGTTTTACCGTTGTTTAGGTAAAAATGTTTTGATTTGGGAAGTTCAGGTAGGACATAGAAGATGAATGTAAACATGTTTAACCAATTAGTTTTATTATCACATAATTATCAATGTTATGTTTATCTAATGCGTTAAATGACAAATTGTTGCAAACAAATGTTTCTTAACATCACTGGGTAAAATGGCCCTTTGTAGAAACTTCCACTGTGATACCAGCACTACACACTAAACATAGCGTTCACACCTCATGCTCAAAGTGATGCCCATTGGCTTGCATACATAGGGTCACTCTGCGGGTGAAGGATGCCCTACTTCGTGCTACTGTTTCCTCTTTGATGGCTGTACAAGCATCAATAATGCGTTGCTTCATGTCCTCTGGTGTTGTTGGTTCATGTTGGTAAACAGCATCCTTCACTGCTCCCCAAAGAAAATAATCCAGCGGCGTAAGGCCCGGAGATCGGGCAAGCCACCTAACTGGGCCACCTCGTCCAATCCACCTACCAGGGAACTTACGGTTCAGGAGTAGTCGTGCTCGTAAGGCGTTATGCACAGGGCATCCGTCATGCTGATACCACATGACCATTCTCCGGTTCAGAGGTACGGTGTCCAAGAGAACAGGAAGATTGTGTCGTATAAATCTGGAGTATTGTCTGCCATTTTGGATGCCATTTATAAAGAAAGGTCCGATAATGGTATCTCCAATAATCCCACACCAAACATTAACTTTCCACGGACGTTGATGCTCTACCTGACGGAGCCATTTTGGATTGTCTGCGGACCAATAATGCATATTCCTCATATTGACAATTCCTTTGTTGGAGAATGATGCCTCATCGGTAAAGAGAACATCTGCAAAAAATATTTGGATTACTCAGAAGTTTTTGCTGAGCCCACCGACAAAATGTTACCCTATTGCGGAAGTCATTTCCATGAAGATCCTGATGTACATGAACATGGTAAGGATGAAATTTATGACGTTTAAGAATACGCTGTGCACTTGATTTCGACACACCTACTTCACGTTCAATTTGACGTGTGCTGATTTGAGGATTCACAGCTATGGTAGCGAGCACAGCAACTTCAGCACGTTCATTTGTGCGTGTTCTAGGACGATGTCGAGGTCTTCGATTTAAGCTTCCCGTTTCACGTAGACGAGATGTGAGACGACCAAACATCCGGCGTGAAGGTGATGGCTTGTCAGGGAATCGTCTTCTGTACAGTCGTTCTGCCTGAACAGCATTTCGTCCACCTACAACAGGGTACAGTACAGGTATGTAGAGTAGGGTAGAAAACAGACATATTAACTTAAGAATCATAATGTTCGCTAACAGTACTATCAGCAAACAAGCAATTCATAACGTATTTCCCGTCAACGTACATTCTCCATAGATCAGCAGCATTTCTACCATATCTTCATGTGTGTACATTATACTGTACAGTGTAAGTTCCACAACACAACGTTTATTCACAATGTGTACTACCTCCGTGCCGTCACTACACTGGCAAGCGGTGTACTGCACGCCAAAGCAACAGCAAATGGGATGCTCGGAGGGTGGTGGAGTACAGGAGTTTGCATGGGTCGCAAATCATAAACAAGGCGAAGTGGTAACTGTGGCAGTAGTGGGAACTACGTTGGACACTTGACTAGGCAGAGCCAGGCCCTGCGCGACAGGCACAATGGGTCATATAACGCATTAGATAAACCTTATTTTGGATGTGCAGGATAAATAAAACAACCTGACGGGTGTACACCGATCGGTACTGGTTCATATTGTGTACGTAGATACGTAACGTGCAAGAGGGAAACCATTATGTGCTTATGAGAGTTGATGGCAGCAGACCGTATTATTCGTTTCGGACCTACTGATAAGTATGGAGGTGTGATTACACATGTCAATCACATTGCGATTACGGGCAGCATGGGGTTCACGTCTGAGCCTCAGGACGTGCGCTAGCAGCGCATGTCGGGTGTTTCAAGCGTCAACTTCGCGTCTCAATATCTCGGGATGTAATGGGAATATTGCGATGCAATCAACGCCATTGTGTATGTGCTTTGTCATACTATGGATGGCTGAAGAAAAAATATAGGAGGTCCATTTAAAAAAAAAACATAAGTTTGTGTTAAAAAACACATATGCTTTCGTTTTAGAATGTTTCCAAATATGTACATTCATGGGCCCCAACCCTACACTGATACCGGTGAAAGTCGTTTTCCAATAGTTGTTATTGTCCCAGAGATATTTTGGGTGGACAGGATAGCTGGGACACCCTGTATACAGCAACCGTGTTTCAAACTTGAAAAGGTCTCTGGAAATTTATGCTTTCATTTGAAACTCAGTCTAGGCTCTGATTTTCCTACAACTACGAGGGCCGTTCGGAAAGTAATGCCTCCTTTTTTTGTGGTGACTTTGGATGTCCGTGCCAGATGTCGGTGTAGTCCTAATGCTTGAACCTCCCTCTTTCATTTGCAGGTGATTTCGTTGTTCTGCGGTAGTTGGCGGCAGCAGAGGAGTGTTTCAAAATGGAGTCTGATTTAGGCTCGTTTATAAAATAGCGATGTGTGATTGAATTCCTCACTACTGAAGAAATTGCACCGATTGAGTTCCGTCGACGCTTGCTAAAGGTGTATGGAGACGATACAATAGACGTGGACAATGGGAGGCGATGTGTACCGTATTTTCAAGGTGGTGAAAAGGGTGTGCATGACAAGCCACGGTCCAGTCGCCCCTGCCATCCCTCTCTTCGTGATCAGCTCATCCATCCTGAGCGGCGGGTAACGACCAAAGAACTGCGTGCAAAGCTGAAAGTCGGCTGTACTACCTTGGAAACAATGTTGGAACATCTTGACTATCGCAAATTGGAACATGGGTCCCACAGAGGCTTACAGAATGGAAATTGGTCGCTATGTACTGGACCAATATGAAGCTGCAGGTGACAATTTTCTGAGTAGCATCGTCACCAGAGATGAGACGTGGCGTCTCCACTACGAGTCCGAATCCAAAAGACAGTTCATGGAATCGCGACATGCGAATTCTCCGTCAAAGAAGAAATTCAGGACACAGCTGTCTGCAGGCAAAGTGATGTGCAGTCTTCTGGGATAATCAGGGTGCGGCTCTTTTGGATGTCCTAGAGCCTGGAGAAACAGTCAATTCAGCATGATACAAGACGACCCTCACTAAGCTGAAAGCCCGAGTTTCCAGGTAAGTCCAGAGTAGACCAATTTTCACCTGCAACATGATACGCTAGGCGCCACAACATTTTTGCGACCACGGAACTCATCGCAATATTCGGATGGACTACCGAGCGAGGTGGCGCAGTGGTTAGCACACTAGACTCGCATTCGGGAGGACGACGGTTCAATCCCGCGTCCGGCCTTCCTGATTTACGTTTTCCGTGATTTCCCTAAATCGCCGCAGGCAAATGCCGGGATGGTTCCTTTGAAAGGGCACGGCCGACTTCCCTCCCCGTCCTTCCCTAAACCGATGAGACCGATGACCTCGCAGTTTGGTCTCTTCCTCCAAGCAACCCAATCGGCTGGACTGTCTTACCACATCCACTATACCGCCCCGATATAGAGCCCTCAGACTTCCATCTCTTTGGCCCTCTGAAAGACTCGGACGCTGTTGTCAAAGCTGTAAAGAAGTTTCCCACAGCCTCACTTCTGCCAGTACCTCGTCTCCTACCTTCCAAACTTCACAGAAGCTCTCCTGTGAACCCTGCAGAACTAGCACTCTTGACAGAAAGGATACTGCGGAGACATGGCTTAGCCACAGCCTGGGGGATGTTTCCAGAATGAAATTTTCACTCTGCAGCGGATTGTGCCAGACCGAGACTCGAACTCGGGACCTGAGGCTGTGGGGACCGGGTTTGAGTCGTGCTTGGGTAGCTCAGAAGGTAGAGCACTTGCCCGCGTAAGCCAGCCGTCCCGAGTTCGAGTCTCGGTCCGGCACATAGCTTTAATCTGCCAGGAAGTTTCAGAACAGCGCACACTCCACTGCAGAGTGAAAATCTCATTCTGGAAACATCCTCCAGGCTGTGGTTAAGCCATGTGAACCGTGATTTATTTTCAAAGAATGTTCGTAAGAATTTATTTTATTTACTAGCGATTCATCAAGAACGTTAACACATTTAATCACACTATGTGAGCGTGGAAGTAGTTGCCAGGGAGTAACTGACGAAATCATAAGCAAATTCCTATTTAACAAATGGTAATTTATTCACTTTAATGGTGCCTAAAGCTTTTTTTTTAAAGAAACAGATTTAAAATTATAATCAGAAAGTACCCTCTAAATATCAAGTTACAATTTATTCAGAGGCAGAAAGAAACAAATTTTTGACTGTATGAGTTTTCGGGCTGAGAACCTTGCCGCTCCCTTTTGACACGGCTATAGTTACGACCGCTCACAACAACCTCTAAAAGACTACACTGGTGCAAATCTGAAACACACCAGATTACTTTAAACTAAAAGTTTTAACAATTCATACAAGCACACAAACTATCCACCCCGTAGGAGGGATGGAAATGGTACAAAACACTAAAATTAAAATGTCAACTTTGCCACAGAAGGTGCGACTTGATTTTCACCTCTAAGAAAAGTCTTACGGTGAAAGGGTGGCAACTTTATATACTAAAATGACCATTTAAATAAGAGCCCATGAAATGCAATCTTATATAAAATTATACAAGGTTGGCCAAACAAGTTAACATGCTCTACAGTACGCAGATACCGCCTCTCACGATGATAGGCAAGATCAAAACATATTTCAGGAATTCGGCCGTTGCACTCCAAGCAATAAATTCGTTAACACCAAATCCGACAAACATGACAGAGGCAGCAACTAACGTACCGTAGATTGATAGGGAGATTACCGAACAACCCGAACCGCAGGTTTCTCTAACCCGCCCCTATTATACAAAGGAAAAACGGACCACCCAATTCATAAACAACCCCCTTCCCGCGGGTGGGCAAACGGAGAAGAATGGTAGGACGACCCCAAAACAAAATGGTTGGTGACCTCACCAAGAAAACAAGTAGAATTTAACAAGTAAATGAAACAACATATCACCAGTCACTTAACTTCTAATAAACTGCGATTTCTGGAGAAGACCTGGCGCAGCACTTCCGAATCGCTCTCCCGAACCGTCCGCTGCCAGTCGCTTCAACGGACGCAGGAAGGCGACCCGATGTCCCGTCTCACGGCGTCGCAGCTCGCACCGGCCAGACCGATGTCATGGGTTGACTCCTGTTGCTCTCGTGTCGACCGCGAAGCCACTACCCCTCGCTATACGGCGCGGCCCACTGGACTCACGTGGCGACCTCACATGCGCCGACGCTCAAGAGGGACAAGTCATCTTGTGTCTCAGTGAGCGACCGACCAACCGATCGATCCCACCGCCAATGACCATTGCCTGAGCAAACTCGAGCAGACTGGCAGCCTATCGCGCAGACACATATGCAGGAACTAAGCCCCGACCGGGCGACCGCTCACTGACTTCTCTTACTGGGGGAGTGGAAAGACTCTTCATTTTGCCTGCTTTAGAGGTTGATCCGAACGAAAGACATACTAGCACTCCGGACGACAGACAGCCACTAACTGCCTCACAAACGCGGACGAGAGGCAGACTAGCAAGCTGGGGACGAGAGACTGACCAAGGCTGACTCTCGCGAGCTCATAGCGCCCCTTAAATGCACGTGAACATGCACCCTTTCCCCTTTCCCACCACAGGGAGAACACCAAAGCTGCGATTGCCACAGCGGCGCCACCGCCAGAAACGGAGGGCGACTGCTTCACACCACGCGCTTCGGCGCGCTCTTCAAAACAGCAATTTAGATGTAGATACCTTAGGGGTTGCGAAGCAACGCAAATCGCTTGATACGGGCAAGTCTTCAGGTCCAGATTGTATACCGATTAGGTTCCTTTCAGATTACGCTGATACAATAGCTCCCTACTTAGCAATCATACACAACCGCTCGCTCACAGATAGATATGTACCTACAGATTGGAAACTTGCGCGGGTCGCACCAGTGTTTAAGAAGGGTGGTAGGAGTAATCCATCGAACTACAGACCTAGATCATTGACGTCGGTTTGCAGTAGGGTTTTGGAGCATATACTGTATTCAAACATTATGAATCACCTCGAAGGTTCCAATGGCTCTGAGCACTATGGGACTTAACATCTATGGTCATCAATCCCCTAGAACTTAGAACTAACCTAAGGACAGCACACAACACCCAGCCATCACGAGGCAGAGAAAATCCCTGACCCCGCCGGGAATCGAACCCGGGCGTGGGAAGCGAGAACGCTACCGCACGACCACGAGATGCGGGCTCACCTCGAAGGGGACGATGTATTAATACGTAATCAGCATGGTTTCAGAAAACATCGCGACTTATAATCAAGCTGCGGGCCTGTGGGGTATCGTCTCAGTTGTGCGACTGGATTCGTGATTTCCTGTCAGGAAGGTCGCAGTTCGTAGTAATAGACGGCAAATCATCTAGTAAAACTGAAGTGATATCAGGTGTTCCCCAGGGAAGCGTCCTGGGACCTCTGCTGTTCCTCATCTATATAAATGACCTGGGTGACAATATGAGCAGTTCTCTTAGGTTGTTCGCAGATGATGCTGTAATTTACCGTCTAGTAAGATCATCCGAAGACCAGTATCAGTTGCAAAGCGATTTAGAAAAGATTGCTGTATGGTGTGGCAGGTGGCAGTTGACGCTAAATAACGAAAAATGTGAGGCGATCCACATGAGTTCCAAAAGAAATCCGTTGGAATTCGATTACTCGATAAATAGTACAATTCTCAATGCTGTCAATTCAGCTAAGTACCTGGGTGTAAAAATTACGAACAACTTCAGTTGGAAAGACCACATAGATAATATTGTGGGGAAGGCGAGCCAAAGGTTGCGTTTCATCGGCAGGACACTTAGAAGATGCAACAAGTCCACTAAAGAGACAGTTTACACTACACTCGTTCGTCCTCTGTTAGAATATTGCTGCGCGGTGTGGGATCCTTACCAGGTGGGATTGACGAAGGACATCGAAAGGGTGCAAAAAAGGGCAGCTCGTTTTGTATTATCATGTAATAGGGGAGAGAGTGTGGCAGATATGATACGCGAGTTCGGATGGAAGTCATTAAAGCAAAGACGTTATTCGTCGCGGCGAGATCTATTTACGAAATTTCAGTCACCAACTTTCTCTTACGAATGCGAAAATATTTTGTTGAGCCCAACCTACATAGGCAGGAATGATCATCAAAATAAAATAAGAGAAATCAGAGCTCGAACAGAAAGGATTAGATGTTCGTTTTTCCCGCGCGCTGTTCGGGAGTGGAATGGTAGGGAGATAGTATGATTGTCGTTCGATGAACCCTCTGCCAAGCACTTAAATGTGAATTGCAGAGTAATCATGTAGATGTAGATGTACCACTGCTCACCATGTCTCCTCAATATCCTTTCTTTCAGGAGTGCTAGTTCTCCAAGGTTCGCAGGAGAGCTTCTGTAAAGTTTGGAAGGTGGAAGACGAGGTACTGGCAGAAGTGAGGCTGTGAGGACGGGGTGTGAGTCGTGCTTGGGTAGCTCACATGGTAGAGCACTTTCCCACGAAAGGCAAAGGTCCCGAGTTCGAGTCTCGGTCCGGCACACAGTCGTAATCTGCCAGGAATTTTCTGTAAAGAAGTGTTTCGCCTCAGCTGGTTGCGATTGTTACAAGCGCGGCATGCAGGCACTGGTTCATCGTTGAGAAAAGTGCATAACGAATGGTGGTGATATTATGGAAAAATTGCATTCAGTAGCTGAAATATTGGTCTATTTGGCCGTGTTCTTGTGATTTATGTATCTCCTGTAATTTTCCATGATTAAAAATAGATCCTCGTATTTGTGTGTGGTTATTCCACTTTAGGTCCCTCCAGACTGTAACTGCTCTGTAATTTACTGTGGTTTCTGTGCTCAATGCGATAAAAATAGCAGGGAAATCTTAATTCTTCTTAATACGATTGACTGGGTGTCCTCTGGCACGGTAGGTCTACAGAGACTTTTGGTGTTGCGAGGCGTGGGAACTGCCGGCAGGCTGGAGGCGTGTTTGGAGACGGCGGGAGATGCGCGTGGTGGGGGCGGGCGGCACCGGTCGTCCTTGGGCGGCGGCGGGTGCGTCACCGCCGCCGGCGGCCGTCCTTGTGGCGCCAAGGTCGGAGGCGGCGGTGGAGGCGGCGGCGCAGTGGAAAAGGCGCGGCCGGCGGACACCGACCGCCAAGGTGAAGGCTCCCAGCCGCTGCTGCACGAGGAAGCTGCAGCCGGCGTTCGTGTCGCGTGAGGGTAGCCTACAGTGCACAAGATTTTGTGCCAACATGACGTCGTTTTGACGTCATACTCACTTATCGAAGACTGCAGAAACTACTATCGACTTTCCTTAACAATCGATGCTGGATGGTTGGGAAACACCGAATTGGATTCCGTAATTTCGTATCGTAAATTGTCTATTATGAAACTATGCCTCTCCAAGGCAATGACATATCGAAAATTTTATACAAACATGTGACTCCTATTAAGAATTGTTATGATTAAACGTCACGTAATGACGTATTGTCGGTTAACGCTTTCATGAGATCTAAGTTCAAGTACAAGAGAGAAGCTTCCGCCAGTTTATCGTGGTGTAGTCGTTACAAGTGTTAAGCTACGGAGTGTAGAGTAGCTTCATAGCTGGTTCTCACCTGTCGTACCTGAATCTCATATTTCGCCTCCACGTTTCAAAAATGTTCTGGGACTATCTGATTGAGTTAACAGAGGTATGTTCTGTAGTCTTTCCTTTTATAGTAAATATTCACAAGAAGCTCAACTCATTGATTTTTGCCACTGAGAATGGGAACTTAAACAATATGGAAGCAGCATATTATGGATATTTCCATTCCCTAATAAACATTGTTGTTGTTGTTGTTGTGGTCTTCAGTCCTGGGACTGGTTTGATGCAGCTCTCCATGCTACTCTATGCTGTGCAACCTTCTTCATCTCCCTGTACCTATTACAACCTACATCCTTCTGAATCTGCTTGGGATATTCATTTCTTGGTCTCCCTCTACGATTTTTACCCTCCACGCTGCCCTCCAGTACTAAATTGGTGATCCCTTGAAGCCACAGAGCATGTCCTACCAACCGGTCCCTTCTTCTAGTCAAGTTGTGCCACAATCTTCTCTTCTCCCCACTCCTATCCAATACCTCCTCATTAGTTATGTGATCTACCCATCTAATCTTCAGCATTCTTCTGTAGCACCACTTTCGAAAGCTTCTATTCTCTTCTTGTCTAAACTATTTATCGTCTATGTTGCGCTTCCATACAGGGCTACACTCCATACAAATACTTTCAGAAAAGACTTCTTGACACTTAAATCTATACTCGATGTTAACAAATTTCTCTTCTTCAGAAACGCTTTCCTTGCCATTGCCAGTCTACATTTTATATCCTCTCTACTTCGACCATCATCAGTTATTTTGCTCCCCAAATACCAAAACTCCTTTATTACTTTAGGTGTCTCATTTCCTAATCTAATTCCCTCAGTATCACCCGACTTAATTCCACTACATTCCATTATCCTCGTTTTGCTTTTGTTGATGTTCATCTTATATCCTTCTTTCAAGACACTTTTTCCGTTCAACTGCTCTTCCAAGTCCTTTGCTGTCTCTGACAGAATTACAATGTCATAGGCGAACCTCAAAGTTTTTATTTCTTCTCCATGGATTTTAATACCTACTCCGAATTATTCTTTTGTTTCCCTCACTGCTTACACAATATACAGCTTGAATAACATCGGGGAGAGGCTACAACCCTGTCTCACTCCCTTCCCAACCACATGCATATGGAATTATATTTTGGAAAAACCAATACTAGCAAAGAAAATATTCCTAGCGTGAGAACGTGTCGTAAGAATAATGAGTGCTGATGGCTGTAAATGCGGTTGTAGAAACCTTTTCCGGACACTAAAAACTATTACTACTATTTCTCAATATGTATTTTTACTTACATGTTTCATCAGTAAAAATACTGAATTGCATAAAAGAAACAGTGACTATCATGAATACAAAGCAAGGAGAAATCACGATTTACCCAATGATTGTAAAAGTCTGACAATTGTGCCGAAGGATGTGCAGTACACTGGCACAAGAGTTTACAATCCTCTCCCTTCAGATGTCAAATACAAGTTCGATAACTAGTCCACGTTTAGGGAGGCTCTGAGGCAATGTATTCTGGGAAGGTCATTTTACAGTGTGGATGAGTTATTTAGCCGCATTGAAAAAAATCTTCGCGAACTGTAAAATATATGTACGATTTAATATAATGTAAGACTGAACAGTTATGTAGATGTTAATTTTTTATTTTTACCTTTGTGTGTCGAACTTGGAACTTTTCTGCCTGTGTACTGATTTCTTTAGAAAGATCACACAAACTGTTATACAAAATCTAAAAAAAAAGTAAATTGACACACTCTATACGCTTGTCTCTCTCTCTAATGAGTGAATAGTCATTGTCAATAACTTTCAAACTAAGCATCACACACGTAACTGCGAATAACTATTCAAAACAATTTTATACTGTGGTAAAACAAACTAACCCTCAGAATAAAAAGCATAGAAAGGCTGATACATCTGCAAGTGAATGAAAAGGAAACTTAGTTTCAGTCGTGTAAAAAGTATAAAAGAAAGTTTACGAGATAGTTCTTTTAGAGCACTTACTTGCCAAACAAAAATGTCTTCAATTATAACACAACTTTAACCACCAATACGAAGTTTCTAGTAATTTTTTTACAACAAATTGTATCAATGCCGACATGTTTTCGAGAGATCCTCAATGTGTTGGTTTTGACACAGATTTTATTCAGTGAAGATGAGATAAATGACCTGGGTCCGCTGAAACGGCTACCCATCCTTTATGACTACAGTCCAACACCTGAAACTGGTTTTCAGGGTTTTTAAAAATAAGTTGATTTAGTGAAGACAGCTTAATGAACGCTGTTGAATATATAAGTTATTATTGATTTCATTTCTAGCTGACTTCGGTTTTTTATTTTTATTTTTATTTTTTATTTTGTTATTTTTTATTTATTTATTTATTTTTCTTGTAAACCAGTAAGTCGTCTCACTTTCTGGGTTGTTGCATACGTATTTGGAAAAATAGTACAACTTTTTCAGTAAGTAACGAAATTAATTCATGTTAACACTTCAATTTTTCCCTTATCCACAGCCCAGCCCCACGAATGCAGAACTTTACATTATATATAAACGAGTTAACTTTAAGGTTAACATACACAGTAAAGAAAAAGCATGACCTCCAGTTCTCTCAGCCTGAGGTGAACGTTACTGTTTTGAACGTCATTTTCGTCTCACGTGTTGTGAACCGAACGATCACGAAAGTCGATACACAACTTTTTCGTCTCGATATAGCGTGTGACGTCATAATGACGTCACGTTTGCACGAAGTAATGTGAACTGTTTGTTACCCATCGCGTGACGTCCCTCTCTCACTGTGAGGTGCGTTCCTTGTCTTGACAGGCGACTCTCTGGGACAGTTGTTATCGATTCGATCGCAGCTAAATATCTGTGTCATGCTACTCGTCAGTGCTTCTCGTTTCGCTAGCAGCAATTTAAGGTGTGCTCTTGCGTTCCTGCCTGAACACACCATCGGAAATCACGGCATATTCCGAAAAAAACGGGCAAGTACTAGTGACAAAGGAAAATACAAATGTCATTGCTGGTCTTTTCACCCGCAGGCATTTCGTCTTTTGTTTTATAATCAGAACTCAAGTCACAAAATCGAAGAAAATCATTCCTAAGAGAGCGCACTCTTAATAATATTGAACATTGCACATAGTACATGAATAAGAAAGAACCAGAATCTGTTACAAATGCGAAGATGGGAAAAAGTATTAACTGCGCTACAATAATCATAATAGCACGCCCGACACGCACAACTCATGTACATCTACATCTACATGGATACTCTGCAAATCACATTTAAGTGCCTGGCAGAGGGTTCATCAAACCACCTTCACAATTCTCTACTGTTCCAATCTCGTATAGAGCGCGGAAAGAATGAACACCTATATCTTTCCGTACGAGATCTGATTTCCCTTATTTTATCGTGGTGATCGTTCCTCCCGATGTAGGTCGGTGTCAACAAGGAGAAAGTTCGTGATTTGAATTTCTTGAGAAGATTCCTTGGCAACGAAAAACGCCTTTCTTTTAATGATGTCCAGCCCAAATCATGTATCATTTCTGTGACACTATCTCCCATATTTCGCGATAAAACAAAACGTGCTGCCTTTCTTTGAACTTTTTCTATGTTCTCCGCCAGTCCTATCTGGTAAGGATCCCACACCACGCAGCAGTATTCTAAAAGAGGACGGACAAGCGCAGTGTAGGCATTGTCCTTAGTAGGTCTGTCATATTTTCTAAGTGTCCTGCCAAGAAAACGCAGTCTTTGGTTACCCTTCCCCACAACATTTTCTATGTGTTTCTTCCAATTTAAGTTGTTCATAATTGTAATACTTAGGTATTTAGTTGAATTTACGGCTTTTATATTAGACTGATTTATCGTGTAACCGAAGTTTAACGAGTTCCTTTTAGCACTCATGTGGATGACCTCACACATTTCGTTATTTAGGGTAAACTGCCACTTTTCGCACCATTCAGATATCTGTTCTAAATCGTTTTGCAATTTGTTTTGATCTTCTGATGACTTTATTAGTCGATGAACGACAGCTTCATCTGCAAACAACCGAAGACGGCTGCTCAGATTGTCTCCCAAATCGTTTATATAGATAAGGAACAGCAAAGGCCTGTAACACTACCTTGGGGAACGCCAGAAATCACTTTGTTTTACTCGATGACTTTCCGTCAATTACTACGAACTGTGAACTCTCTGACAGGAAATCATTCCATAAGCACGCAATTTCACTACGAGCCGCTTGTGTGGTACAGTGTCAAAAGCCGTCCGGAAATCCAGAAATACGGAATCGATCTGAAATCGCTTGTCAACAGCACTCAACACTTCATGTGAATAAAGAGCTAGTTGTGTTTCACAGGAACGATGTTTTGTAAACCCATGTTGACTGTTTGTCAACAGACCGTTTTCTTCGAGGTAATTCATAATGTTCGAACACAATATATGTTCCAAAATTCTGCTGCATATCGACATTAATGATATGGGCCTGTAATTTAGTGGATTACTCCTACAACTCTTCTTGAATATTGGTGTGACCTGTGCAATTTTCCAGTCTTTGGGTACGGATCTTGCATTATTATCTCCTAAAGACTTACACCTCTAACGTATCGTTAACTGGCATTTAATCATAATCTACCATACCAAGAGTGAATTGTTTGTAATAAATTTTCGACGCACCATTGCCGTGAAACGGCATACACTCATAACAAGCAAGTTATTATACGAAAAAAAAACCAAGAAATCCATTACGGCGTCTACAAAGTAGAGAGTGAAATACACTCGTGACACAACAAGCATGCAGGAAGTAGCTTCCTCATTTTAGTCACTCGCCCTGCTACATTAGTCACAGCTTAGGCAACTAGCTGTCTTGTGTTATCTCATTGATAGATGACGTCACGAAGACCTCAAAGACAGGTCACGGCCAATGATATTTACTGACATCGGTTCGTTTCCCTATTCACTTAAGAGGCCGTATTGGACTCTGGAAGTAAATACATAGACAGTTACCACAAGATCAGTTTGTTTCATTGAAGCTATAGTGTCACTGAAGAGAGCAAATGTAGCTTGAATGTTATCCTATAACACTAAAAAATACACGGCTGGTAATTAAAATTGCAGTAACATGAGGAAGGTATATAACAATCGTCAAATTTGCATGAAGTGTAATACCTCCTTCAATATGACAATGATTAGCATTTCAATGCGATGGTAAAGGATAGCTTGCACTAACGCCATCTGAATTTCGTTTATAAAGCCATTTTTATACGAGAACTTCTGGCCAAAACCGACTAATCTAAGTGGGTGCATGTCCCGTACTTGTGTGTAAATCAGCCGCAGCCACGTTGCGAGTGGATCAGTGATGTCAGTGATCAGTGGACTGTGCTGAGGGCACAGTTCTGCAATCCTGAGTGTGCTGCAGACCGCGCACGCCCAGAAACAGGGCACTGTGGCGTCGTCTGCTAACATGGGAAGTTAACCTGTCCTCGCAGAACTCATTCCTGACGTAGTAATGTATTTTATGTCTTAATCTTTATTATGTTGCTTGCTTCACTTTTGTGACATGCTGAGAAGACTGCTCGAAGTTTTTCCACAAGAGGGACAAAATGTGTGAAAGCAACACAAGAGAGAGGATGTTCTTCTGCTAGGGAGACGGAATATCTAAGAGCAACACACTATGCAGAATTAATAACGAAAATGGATAAACATTTTTACAATTCTTTCAACAGTGAAAATGTCGGATCTATGAAATGGGCAGGTTTTTGTGATATTATTTGACACTTACACAGTCCCCTGACATACCTTGCATCAAGAATGGGCTCGATTACCGAAAGACAAATAGTGGTCTGTAAAGGTGTACAGCCCCATCACATAGCATGTGTCAAGAAATGGGCTTGTTTGCAGTAAGACAAATATGGGCCTGTAAAGACATGCAGCTCCGTCATGCACCTCGCATGAAGAAATGGGCTCGTTTGCCAAAAGACAAATAGGGATCTGTAAAGGCGTAAAGCCCCATCACATACCTTGATTCGAGAAATGGGATTGTTTGCTGTAAGACAAATAGGGGTCTGTAAAGGCATACAGCCCCATCACGTACCTTGAGTCAAGAAATGGGCTTGTTTGCAGTAAGACAAGTATCCGCACGGACAGTGGGGTGAAGTCTTGAGCTCCACGATCTGTCGGCATGGTAACCATTGTTGGCTTCCCATGGTATGGCAGTAGAGAGTAGTTCACTGACTTCTTCGTGTGGAAATATTGGTCCTGCAGAACAGAGAGAAAAGGGTAAAAAGCTGAACTGGTCTGTTGGACAGTGTGATATTGGTTATAGAAGATATAATTTTTGTTGACTTCCTTTCAAAACGGAAAACAGTAAGTAGTGAATGCAATGCAGTTTCCTTTACATGTAACTTGCTGTAAAATACATCTTGCTGCCGAGAAACAATGGGAACACTGAAGCCTTTGAAGTAAGAATTCTTCTAATAACCACTCCATTCACTGATTTTGGAGTTGGAAGACTTCCACATTTTCTCGCATCTAAAAGATTTTTAGTGTAACGTTTTGATCCCTTTGCATACGGAATCCTCTCAATGAAAGGCCCTGAGCAAGTTACTCTGACGTAAGCGGGAGCTACATCGAAAGATAAACGATTTCTGACTCATCAGCAGACTTCCACAGTAAGTGCGGGATTCCTTCAACTTCTCCTTGTAACTCTTTTTTTCATACATTTTTTCTGGATTTTCACAACGCCTATCAGCATTTAGTTCACTTATTAATTTTCTGAATGGATTCATGAAGGTACAATATGAAATGCAGAAAAAGTGGGAGATACTTTTTTTACGAATAAAAGTTGGCCAACTGTATTATTTCGTTGTTTATTTTATTTTCTTGCTCGTATTTGTTAGTGAAAGCCGCACTTTCAGGGTTTAGAAATATCAGCTGGGACTTATCACCGTGCTTTGGTGAAACCGTATCACGTGATAGAAAGTGCAGCCCTGAGAAAAAAGACTGACTTCTTCTAGAAAATGATTCACAGTAGACCATGGAGGAAATCATTGATGTTCTTTGAACTTTAAAAAAAGACACACACACACACACACACGCACACGCACGCACACACACACACACACACACAAACACACACACACACACACACACACACACACATCGCCACAAGAAACTGATCTACGAAAACGTGAAATGACTTTGAAGAATGTAAATGTATAACACAAAGGCGCAGTCTGGACATTCTAAAGTACAGGGTGTTTCAAAAAGAATATACGTATTACAAAGTATTATGTAGTCAATTCATCGACGACTGTGAAACGGCTTGGTTATAGGAGGAAAAGATACATCGTCTAGTTTATATTTTTTGCCGCTAGGTGTCTGTTGTCTTCTAGTTGCTTGGTCATCATCACATGTTGCAAAATGGCCACTTCGCAGTAGAAATAATTTTGTGTAATTCCGCGATTACAGTGCACAGAACTTTTACATTGAGGTACCAAATTGATCCTCCCATGGATGGAACATTCGCAGCTGATATCGACGGTCTGTAGACACAGGATGTGTATGTGAAGAGAAGAGTCCTTCCGCCCTCGTGTTTACGACGAAAATGTCGCACGAATTCAAACCGCTTTCCAACGTAGTCCTACAAAATCAAATCGTCCTGCGTCAGTCAGCAGTTACAACTGCCTACAACAACAATTTGGCATGTTTTGAGACGTCACTTGGTTACGAAGCCGTACAACTTACAGCTGTTACAGGCTCTACGTCATGACGACAAACGCAAAAGTGTGAAATTTTTTGGCAAGTTTCTCACAACGCATCGTTTTCAGTGCTGAAGCGACTTTCCACCTTAGTGGGAAAGTAAACACACACATTGTTCGAATTTGGGACCTACAGAACCAAATGCACACAGTGAATGTGTACAAGATTCACTCATGATCAACGTCTTTTGTACGATATCCCTTTCATCTGTTTGTGGCCCGTTTTTCTTTGATGGAAACATGGTTAACGTTCAGCAGTATATTGCTATGTAACGAAGCTGGTTGTTTCCGAGGGTGAACGGGATCTCCTTTATTTTTCAGCAAGACAATGACCCTCACTCGACTGGCCAAATGCCTGAACATCTGAATGAGTCGTTGGATTGGTCCTCAAGCAGTCGGCGACTCAGCGCTTCTTAACCGGCTGCAACTTTCACCAGATTTGACGCCCTGTGACTTCTTCCAACAGAGTTTCATTAAGGACAACGTATATGTACCAACACCACCACAGAACATAGAAGAGTTGAAGACCCGGATACGTACTGGCATAACAGCAGTGACGATGGCCATGCTTATCTGAGTTTTGAAGGTATTCGAATATCGGTGTGATATTGCTCGTGTCGCTGGTGGAGGACATACAGAACATCTTTAATCTAAACTTGAGAGATTCGTCAATATGTGTCCCAAGTTGCATAGTTGTACGTATGACGGTTTAATAAATATTTGCGTTCAAAATACGTACATTCTTTTGTAAACACTCTGTACACAGCAATTTTCAGCTACGAAATCACACAACCACAACTCATACGTAATGAAAAGTTGGTCAGTGAACATACTTGGTTTTGTATCCCGCCTGGAAGGCGGCGCGTGGTCTGCTCCTGTAAACTGAAGGGTAGGCCGAATGTAAGAAGTGAATAGGAGCAGAAAAAGGTGAAATGCTTCGGTACTGCGTATAAGTTAAAACTCTTTCACTAGTGTATGAACATGTACAAATTATAATATTATTTAACTTTGTATGAGATGAGCACGTACATGCGAAGCCCTACATGTATCAACGCTAACGGCTACTAGTAGTTGGACAAACTATCATTGAAGTAACTGAAGTAAAAGAGTCTGTAATGGCTAACCTCCTAACAAGGGAACATCCCCATCGCACCCCCCTCAGATTTAGTTATAAGTTGGCACAGTGGATAGCTCTTGAAAAACTGAACACAGATCAATCGAGAAAACAGGAAGAAGTTGTGTGGAACTATGAAAAAAATAAGCAAAATATACAAACTGGGTCGTCCATGCGTAAGATAGGCAACATTAAGGGCAATGTGAGGTGAGGAGCGCCCTGGTCATGGTGACGTTCCTTCATACTGTCCCACTAAACAGTGTAACTAGAGGAAGAGATCAAACCAGAATACACAATGTGCCTGTGTCATCACAAGTGCATCACATACAGAAACATAAACTCAAATCAATGCAACGATGCCAAATATAAACTGTTATGCCTGTCCTGCAATGTCTACCCCCCTCAAAAAAAAGACGACAAATCGCCATGTAAAAGGGTTTAAGGAACAAACAATAAGAGAAAAACGAAAAAGTAAAATATAAAAACGAAAACATATAAAATGACAATAATATTAACCATCACTAGGATAATAGATTAATAGAATAGAATGTCTTTTTTTTAATGTATCGTTGTTAAAATATTTAAATAAATATATATGGTTACAAAAAAAAAAAGTCCCGTGGTTAGCGTGAACAGCTGCGGAACGAGAGGTCCATGGTTCAAATCTGCCCTTGACTGAAAATTTTGCTTTCTTTATTTTCGCAAAGTTATGATCTGTCCGTTCGTTCATTGACGTCTCTGTTCACTGTAATAAGTTTAGTGTCTGTGTTTTGCGACCGCACCGCAAAACCGTGTGATTAGTTGACGAAAGGACGTGCCTCTCCAATGGGAACCGAAAACATTTGATCGCAAGGTCATAGGTCAACCGATTCCTCCACAGGAAAACACGTCTGATATTTTGTATATGACACTGGTGACAGCATATCCGTCACATGACAGGAATATGTTGTCGACCCACTTAACTAGTACACTTGGCGAATGGGTGGAAAGATTCTTCTACCTTGCCCGATTTAGGTTTTCTTGTGGATGTAATAATCACTCCAAAAAAAGTGATGAAAACATAAGAGTTTTTCACATAAACCGAAAATAAAAAGTTAAAATTTTCGGTCGAGGTAAGATTTGAACTTTTTTTTTTTTTTGTAACCATATATATTTATTTAAATATTTTAACAACGATACATTTAAAAAAAAGACATTTTATTCTATTAATCTATTATCCTAGTGATGGTTAATATTATTGTCATTTTATATGTTTTCGTTTTTATATTTTACTTTTTCGTTTTTCTCTTATTGTTTGTTCCTTAAACCCTTTTACATGGCCATTTGTCGTCTTTTTTTTGAGGGGGGTAGACATTGCAGGACAGGCATAACAGTTTATATTTGGCATCGTTGCATTGATTTGAGTTTATGTTTCTGTATGTGATGCACTTGTGATGACACAGGCACATTGTGTATTCTGGTTTGATCTCTTCCTCTAGTTACACTGTTTAGTGGGACAGTATGAAGGAACGTCATCATGATAGGTGGAGCAGAAGTGGAACAAACTTTTTTTTTTTACATATACTACAGAATATACCTAATTGAAGAAGAGAGAAAATTTTGTCATATTACATAAGAGAAGCAGAAAGGATAGTGTGAGTAATCAATAGAATTTTATAGGCACAAAGTAAAGGAAATCAGAAGACCTCTCGTTCTGCAGCTGTTCACGCTAACCACAGGACCACGGCGCTCCTCGCCTCATATTGCCCTTAATGTTGCATATCTTACGCATGGACGACCCAGTTTGTATATTTTGCTTATTTTTTTCATAGTTCCACACAACTTCTTCCTGTTTTCTCGATCGATCTGTGTTCAGTTTTTCAAGGCCTATCCACTGTGCCAACTTATAACTAAATCTGAGGGGGGTCCGATGGGGATGTTCCCTTGTAAGGAGTAGAAACAATGTTGCTTGGTCGTCTCCTTGGAATCAAATGGGCTGAATCTGCAACGGTGGTCGTAGATCTGCACAGCGCCGGCTAGAGGGCGCTGTCGTCGGTGTCTGTGTCGTAGTGCCAACCTACGGACTTGCACCTACGTTGTGGAATCGTAGCTATCGATACCTCACTTGGGTCCTAAATAGTTTTAACAAACTTTGGCACAATGAATTCCATTCACCAAAGTCTCATGTTTCATGGTTCTTATATTTTTCTGTTACTTATAAAATCAATTTGTTGCAATTTTACATAAAAGCACTTACTTAGGGAAATTTCACTGCTTCGTTTTCCTAAGAATCACATCGTGAGTAATAGTTCTAAGAAAAGTGCGAAGTCCTTGACAGCAGTCTTATTTTTTTCCCATTGCATGCCGGCCGTTGTGGCCGAGTGGTTCTAGGCGCTTCAGTCCGGAACCGCGCTGCTGCTACGGTCGCAGGTTCGAATCCTGCCTTGGGCATGGATGTGTGTGATGCCCTTAAGTTAGTTAGGTTTAAGTAGTTCTAAGTCTAGGGGACTCATGACCTCAGATGTTAAGTCCCATAGTGCTCAGAGCCATTTGAAACATTTGAATCCCAATGCATTCTACCTGTAGATTGGAACTTTAAAAATAAACATTTCATGTAGTCATTGTTTTCGTGCATAAAATTCCTGTGGCAAAGTACGAAATCCTCAAATTAAGCTTGTAAACCCTGAACTTGAATCTTTCGCTCAAATATACGTACGCACTACGCCTATGAGTGTACTTTAAAATGTGTACACTCTTCTCCTTTATGACTGTAGTGGACTGACAAGGCAGCCAGTCCACAGTGACGGGTAGCCGAAAGAAAGGCACGCGTACACACACGCCGACTGGCGTGATTTCTGGAACAGGATAAGTATTGAATGCTAATAAGAAAAGTATGCAGCTCCTCGAATACTCAACGTTTATTCTTTGTTGGTTTACAACGTTCTTGATGAGACATTTCATACGATAACTATCAAACTATGTAAGGCTAATGGCGCCTTGCTAGGTCGTAGCCATGGACTTAGCTGAAGGCTATTCTAACTGTCTCTCGGCAAATGAGAGAAAGGCTTCGTCAGTGTAGTCGCTAGCAAAGTCGTCGTACAACTGGGGCGAGTCCTAGTCCGTGTCTCGAGACATGCCTTGTGGTGGCGCTCGGTCTGCGATCACACAGTGGCGACACGCGGGTCCGACATGTACTAAATGGACCGCGGCCGATTTAAGCTACCACCTAGCAAGTGTGGTGTCTGGCGGTGACACCACAATGACGACTCGAGCTCATTCAATCAAGGGTCTGAATCCCTGTGGAGGAATGTTAACGCATCCTTCCCCAAGATCCGAAGCCAGAGTACGCAGTGATGTCGGACACTGGGGTCCTGAGCGAAGTCGACGTCCAACTCATCTTAAATGTCTTATGTTGGGTTCAGGTCGGGACTCAGGTTAGGTCACTAGGTCAGTCTACTTCAGGGATGTTGTTACCCACAAATCATTGCCTCAGACACGCTGCTTTATGACAGATTGCATTGTCATTCTCATACATACAGTACTCTATTGTAAGCAGTACACAACACTGCAAAACGCCTTCACATTCCTCTCCATATAGCGTTTCTTGCTACAAGCGAACCACTCTCAAAACATGGCAAACACTCTTATACTTTAACACCAGCTCCTCCGTTCTTCACCGTCGGCACTACACATGATGGCAGATAACGTTCTCCAGCGATTCGCTAAACCCAAACCCTTCCATCAGACTGTCGCTTGGTATAGCTTGATTCATCACTCCAAATCACTCGTTTCTGGTCACCCACTGCCCAGTGGCGTCGTTAGATAGATAACCGCAAACGTCGCTTAGCTCTACAGAAACGTGTGGTTTATAAGGAGCTGCGTAACCATTGTACCTCATCTTCTTAACTCCTACAAACAGTAATTGTGCTAAATGGATTGTTCGCAGCACTCTGGAACTCACGAGTGGTTCGTTCCGCTGATTTCACGCGATTTTTTATAACCACCCTCCGCAGCGCTCGACGATCCCCGGCAATCTGCGCATGGTATCTACCTTGTGCTGATGCAGTCGTGGTTGTTACTCAGTGTTTCCACTTCACAATCAAGTCACCAGCAGTCGACTTGGGCAGCTTTAGAAGGGTTGAACTGTCCCTGATAGAACCGTTGTTCGGGTGACCTCCAACGACTAGACCACGTCACTAACCTCTTCTCATCGACCCATTCTGCTGTTACTCCCTCTGTACTGACAACACAGTACTCCCTGTCTCCTTTCACCTGGCGGATCCGCCTCTTGTGACATCTGGTGGTCACTTCAGCAGTCATAGCGGTGTTCGAATACATTTGAGCGAATTGTGTTTATATTCTTTCTAGCAGTTTGTTGCTTTTTCCAAAGGCCCAGCCCAGTTTGTAGCTCGTGATACACTGAAGCGGCAAGGAACTGGTATAGGCTTGCGTATTCAGATACAGAGATATGAAACAGATAGAATTCGACGCTGCGGTCGGCAACGCCTATATAAGACAAGTGCCTGGCGCAGTTGTTAGATCGGTTACCGCTGCTACAATGGCAGATTATCTAAATTTAAAGGAGTTTGAACGTGGTGTCACAGTCGGCGCACGAGCGATGGGACACGGCATCTCCGAGGTAGTGAAAAGTGCGGATTTCCCTTACGACCATTTCACGAGTGTACCGTGAATATCAGGAATCCGGTAAAACATGAAATCTCGGACATTGCTGCTGCCGGAAAAAGATCCTGCAAGAACGGGACCAACGACGACTGAAGAGAGTCGTTCAACGTGACAGAAGCGCAACGCTTCCACAAATTGCTGCAGATTTCAGTGCTGGGCCATCAACAGGTGTCAGCGTGAGAACCATTCAACGAAACATCATCGATATGGCCTTTCGGAGCCGAAGGTTCCACTGGTGTACCCTTGATGACTGCACGGCGCGTAGCTTTACGCCCCGCCTAGGCCCATCGACACCGACATTCGATTGCTGATGACTGGAAACATGTTCAGATTGTATCGAGCGGCTGGATTTGTACGGTTATAGAGACAACCTGATGAATCCATGGACCCTGCAGGTCAGCAGGGGACTGTTCAAGCTGGTGAAGGCTCTGTAATGGTGTGGAGTGATATGGGACCCACGATACGTCTAGATACGATTCTGACATGTGATATGTACGTAAGCATCCTGTGTGATCATTTGCATCCACTCTTGTCCATTGTGGATTCCGACGGACTTGGGCAATTCCAGCAGGACAATGCGGCACCCCATACGTGCGGAATTGCTGCAGAGTGGCTCCAGGAACACTCTTTTGAATTTAAACACTTCCGCGTTCCACCAAACTTCCCAGACATGAACATTATTGAGCATATCTGGGATGCCTTGCAATGTGCTGTTCAGAATAGATCTCCACTCTCTCGTACTCTTACGGATTTATGGACAACCCTGCTGGATTCTTGGTGGTAGTTCCCTCCAGCACTACTTCAGACATTAGTCGCGTCCATGCCACATCATATTGCGGCACTTCTGCGAGCTCGCGGGTGCCCTACACGACACTAGGCAGGTGTACCAGTTTCTTTGACACTTCAGTGTATTACTTGATGGTGTCTTTCCTATACATCTACACTACACTATGCAGCTCTCTGTAAACTGCATGGCAGAGCGTACTTCCCATTTTACCACTATTAAGTTTCTATACGTTCCATTCGCGTATTGAGCGTGGGAAGAACGGTTGCGTAAATGTTTCTGTTCGCGCTATAATCAATCTAATCTTGTATTAGCAGGTCCTACGAGTGCGACTTGGAACAGGTTGCAGTGTATTCCTAAACTCCTCACGTTATACGCTTTCTTGAAACTTTGTAAATAGGATTCCGCTTTATAGTTGGCATCTCTTTCCACGTGTGTGTGAGTTCATGTTTTCAGTATCTCATTGTCGCTCTCCCGCGAGTCAAAGATACCTCTGACCATTTGCATTGCCTTTTCATTGTATGCGTTCAATAAACTTAAGTGAGGGTCCCACACACTTCTGCAACATTCTAATATGGTTCGCAAGATTTTTTCGCTTACAGCCTTCTTCGTAGATTTATTTAATTCTCCCAGTGCACTATTTTGTCCAACTATTGAGCTATGTATTCATTCCATTTCACATACCTAAAAATTTTAACATCCTGGTATGTATGCGTAAGTGATACAAGTTGTGACTCACTGAAAATTTTTGGAAATTTGTGGTAAGAGCCCATGGGACCAAACTGCTGAGGTCATCTGTCCCTAACCTTACACACTACTTAATCTAACTTAAACTGACTTCCGCTAAGGACAACACACACGCTCATGCCCGAGGGAGGCTTCGAACCTCCGACGGGATGGGACCGCGCAAACCGTGACAAGGCACCCAGGACCACGCGGTGACTCACTGAAATTGCAGTTATAGGGTACCGCGTTTTAATAATCTTCTTGTGAATGTTGAGACGTGGAAAATTCTATATTTCTCAACACTGAAAACAAGTTGCCAATCTTTGCACCACTTTGAATTTTTTTCAAAAACTTTTATGGCTATCCGTGCAGGTTTTCTTTTCGGGCAGCGATTCATAACAAGTAACTACATACTGCCAATGGTCGCAATGTATTTCTCTAGGACATGCCTGAAGTTACTTGTATGTCTGTCAATGACTTTCCCTACTACGAAATCCTCTGTCCAGTCACAAATTTTCTTTGACACCTCACATGACAGCGCTTTCATCAGTATGTGTTCGTATGTTGCTAAGTCAACTGCCTTTCTATAACTTTCTTTTAGAAATTCTTGCACCCAGCTATGTATAAGTTGAGTGATTCCATCAGTGACTCTAAGATATAGTCGTCATAAGGTATTAAGTTTTTATATTTTGAGGAGAGAAAGTTCTACATTTCCTGACATCTGAGAGACTGCACTCCCTGACTGCCTTCATCAATGGTTTTCGTGAAATTACATGAGAAAAGCGCGAGCTGGCTTTCACATGACCAATGTTTGTGGAATCCATGATGGATAGCATGGGAGGGGGGAGGGGGGATCATTCTGCCCGAAGTACCTCATTAGAGATGAGCTCAGAAATTTTACCATACATCATGATCTTATTCTGTCCTTTGAGTTGACATATAACGCAACTAAATACATATTTCATACACTGTAATTAACAGTTCAGGTATGCGCCTTTAGGGACGAGTTCCGGTGAGAGGACAATGCATATACTCTGTTACTTTTCTGTCGGCACTGTCTCCTGACCTCATTTAAGCCACTCGGATTCTCCCTTCACCATCTGACATGCGCTGCCGACCGACCGGAAACCATTGTTCAGAAGCCTTGCTACTTTCGCCAGCGCGAATTCTGAAGGTGGTTTCGAGCAGATTTTACACGCCATGGTGAAACCAATAAACAGGAGCATAAAAATGGTTTCGAGTTTATGCGAGTAACTAAATTTCATATTCAAAAGTAAGTTCCCAGTCTGTCCTTAACAGAAATTCCGTAAGTAGCGTATGCTTACGAATTGAAACGTGGACATTAGATGGACAGTAAAAAAAACTCACGATTGGCCAACGAGCAACGCAGAGGTGCACAGTGGATATAATAAGAAAGGACAGAGAATTAAAAAAAAGGAATTTGAGAAATCTTTCGATATGAATGACAGAATTAAAAAACGGACGACAGTAAACTTCATAAGCGTTATGGAAAGCTTAAAGCGCGAAACAAAACTAGTAACTAACTCTGGAGAGAAAAGGAAAGATGAGATAAAAAAAATCTAAGAATGAGACAAGCGTTCCTCTTTCGCTACTCATCTGAACAACTATTCTGACGGTGTCCTCAATAACTGGAAATCAGAGAACTATCCGGGAATTAAATTAGACAGACAATATTTGACACCATAATTAGTGTAACTACAAAACCAGAAAACTGTAAAAAAAAAATTATAAAATTATAGCGGCAATATTGATATTGTGCTCAGACAGACTTGGGCAGTTAGAAAGAAGGATGACAGCAAACTATAAGCATCAGAGACGAGATTCTTGAGGAGTATGAAAGACTGCCCAAGAAGACTTCTAAGTAATAGCGCAAACGTTCGTAATGAGTTGACTGAATGTGCTGTTAATGGGGAAAACACCCAATGAGGAGACAGATGGAAACAACTTAGGATCAGTATCAGAAGTAAAAGACTACCCTAAGAAAACTGGGTTATAACCGAAAGTAAGAAGAGACGTTGGTCGACTAGTAACTAATAGGTAGAAACGTTTTGAAGACGGAAGAGGCAGATGTTTATGTCCAGTATGAAAGGCGATGATGACAGCGTGTTAATTCCGCCATATACCTCATGGTCGAAAAAGAGGAGGAGAATCAGATTCCACTTTGGATAAACAGGTACTTAAAGAAATGACGCAACTGCTGATGAAAAACCTTTCAAAAGCTCGCTCACACCGATCTATCTGTGATAAAAATTCTAATTAGCTTTGATTAATCTATATTCAAAATGATGGCGTGATTCAAACCTGCAAGTAGGATCGAGTTAGATACTTCGGGGACCACACGATATCGCATCACATCTACAATTTACGTACATACTCTGCAAGCCAGCGTATGGTGCGTGGTGGAGGGTACCCTGTACCACTATCAGCCATTTCCTCTCCTCATCCACCTGCAAACAGAGCTAGGGAAAAACGAATGTCTATATTCCATTTTATGAGCCCTAATTCCTCATATCTTATCTTAGTGGTCCTTACCCGAAATATATGTTGATAGCCGCAGAACCAGTGTGCAGTCAGCCTCAAATGCTGGTTCCCTAAAGTTTCTCAATAATGTTCCTCGAAAAGAGAGCCGTCTTCCCTCAGAGATGTCAATTTGAGTTCCCAAAGCAACGCCACAGTACTTGCGTGTTGTTCGAACCTACTTGTAACAAATCTAGCAGCCAGCCTCTGTCTTCCAAGGGAAACGGAAGGCAAGTGGGATTCATAAATTAGCTTTTTAGATTTTAGCATATTTGAAATGCCAGGTCTTTCCTGCGTGAAACAGTCTTGTTTTACATAAATATGAAAATTTTTTCGTGCGATATGATGGTTTTCTTGACCCTCTGTGCAATCTGGGGACGGTGACAGCAAGACTTATGACCGGGTATGTGCACAACAACCCTATGGTCGTAATGCCACAGTTTCTAAATTAGAGTACATTGGGCATGTCCATAAGAGAATGGGGTCCAGGTTGAGAAGATTATTGAAAGAAAAGTAAAAAATACTATTGGAAGATGGTAAGAAGATAGGTGGTAAAGGTCGCCTGACAAACGTTGAAATAGAATACAGAATTATTATGGCTTGGCCGTAAGAAGAAATGTATGTAATTTAGAAAACATGAAAAAAGCTGTATGGGCTATCTTTTTCCATAAGCTTTCCACAAATGAAAATCCAGTGCACGGTCTTTGCCCGAATGATTCTGACACTTGGTACAAGTACAGGAGAAGTGCCAGATATGACCACAAACATTCTTTACCTGCAACAGTAATGAATGAAATTAAACCCATATTTTGAGGCCTTTGTAAGGATACCTTGTTGAAGAAATGTCTTCATGGGAAAACCCAAAATTTAAATGAATGTGTGAATTCTGTCATTTGGAACTGGTTACTGACAACTGTATTTGTTCAGCTTACAACCCTAAAATTTGGTGTTTACGATGCTATTTTATGCTTCAATGATAGTGTAATTAGAAAACTGGATGTTTAGAATTACTGGGCATAAAGTCTAGTGAAAATACTGTAAAATCCTTGGTGCAAATAGATAAAGAGGGAATCCGCAAAGCAGATATTGCTAATTTAAAGTGTACGAAAGAAGCAAGACAGAAAAGAAGATCAGTATGATTCAGATGGTGCTCAGTATGGTGCAGGAAAATATTAGTCGTAATTAGTTCTCATCAATAACTATACTAGAAATGCAATATAAAACTTTAAATGGATTTTTCTCAAAACTACATTTTTTTTACTTTCAGGTAGGCTACCATTATTTGATAAACTAATGGGGTTAAAAACATGAAATTTGGTCAATTTGTACTGCAGATGGTAATAGGTTATTACAAGTAAATTGAGAACCCCCAAACTATCAGAAACTGTTTTATAATAATTGATGTACAAAAAATAGTTAAATTTTACTAGTGAAAGAATAAAATTTTTTTCTTCAAAGCCATAAGAGGTGTTATGTTCATTTTACTTAGAAATTGAGGCATAATATATATATATATATATATATATATATATATATATATATATATATATATGCAGTAAAAATTTCATTGTTTTGTCACTTATAGTTCTTTTGAAAAGTGTACCTATTCAAAGGGTAAAACAGCATTGGCAGAATAGAGATAAAAATTGCCTTCTGTCTCACCTTAATCCGACCTCGTGTGGGTCCCAAACTTTCGAGCTGTACTCAAAAATAGATCGCACTGTCGTCCTACATGCGGTCTCGTATACAGATGAACCACACTTCTCCAAAATTCTCCCAACCGAAGTGGACCATTCGCCTTCCCTAACGCAGTCCTCACTTGCCCGTTTCATTTCATATGGTTCTGCAGTGTTACACGCAGACATTTAAACGACATTACTGTGTCCAGCAACACACTGCTAATGCTGTATTCGAACATTACAAGTTTGTTTTTCCTACTCATCTGCACTAACTTACATTGCTCTACATTTAAGGCTAGATGGCTTTAATCGCATCAACCATAAATTTTGTCTGTCAACTTGTATCCTCCTACAGTCACTCAATGACGATACCTTCCCGTATACCACAGCATCATCAGCAAGCAATCGCTAATTGATGCCCATCCTACCGCCAGATGATTTCTGTAGACGGAGAATAATAGCGGTCCAATCACACTCCCATGGGGCACTCCTGACGATATCCTTGTCTCTGATCAACACTTTCCGTCGAGGACAACATACTGGGTTCTATTACTTAAGAAGTCTTCAAGCCGCTCACATATCTGGGAACCTATACCATATGTTCGCACCTTTGTTAACAGTCTGCGATGGGGCACCGTGTGAAATGCTCTTTGGAAATCTGGGAATATGGAATCTGCCTGTTGCCCCTTCTTCCTTAGTTCACAGCATATCATGTGAGAAAAGGGCAAGCTGAGTTTCGCATGAGCGATATTTTCTAAAGCCGTGATGATTCGAGACAGAAGCTTCCTGGATCAAGGAAATTTATTATATTCAAATTGACCTTCGCTGGGTGGCATTTAGTAGCAGAAGCGGTGGGCAGGTGAGACGTGACACCACATTGTGTACCTGCACGCGTAAGTTTCCGCTACTAATTGTGATTAACCATGAAATTTTTTGTTAGTTCTTAATAAAGCATACAGAACAAATATTTGTGTTAAGGAATGTGTTGTGTGTCGGTGGGAGCGCGTGGCGAGGTAAGACCGCCGCAGGCAAACCCGGGGGCGGCGACCCGCCGTCCCTGGAGCGTCGGCCACGGCCGGCCTTCAACTCTGGAGTCCAGGCCGACCTCCAGTGCCTACTCCCGGTAGGCTAGGCTACTACCCTGGCGACGCACATTCGCCGCTCTTCCCTGCTAGCACAGCCTCGCGCGGGACTGCCGAACAACACTCAGTTCGTCCCGACATTACTACTGCGTGATGTGGTGCAACGGTTCGTATGCGGGAAAGCGTAGGTGCCCAAATTCCAGTCCATCCAATCTGACATATAAAAAACTGAAGAAGTGACACACAAATGATCAGGTACCTCACGTCGTAAGCTACAGGAGTATGCAGACATCATTGTGTAATGTGGAATCGGCCACTAGATACGAAGAGAGGCGTACCCGCCAGTAACAAATGAGATGGAGAGTGTTGTGTTGTCAGTACAGATGCAGTAACAGCAGAATGGGCCAGTCAGGAGAGCTGACTGACTGGCAACATGGACTTAGTCATTGGATGTTAACTGAGTAACCAATCCATCAGGTTGATTTCAACCCTTCTGAAGGTGCCCAAATCGACTGTTGCTGGAGTGACTGTGAACTGGAAACGCGGAAGAACAACCAAAGCTAAATCAATACCAGGTAGACCTCATGTAGTGACGGACAGGGGCATTGGTGGTGGTAAAAACACACTTGTGAGTTCCAGAGCGCTACCAACAGTCCATTTGGCACAATGACTGACCACAGGGTACTATGGTCGAGCAGCTCCCCACAAGCCACACATTTCTATAGTCAATGCTAAATGAAGGGTGACGTAATGCAAAGGGCGACGCCTGTGGACAGTGGATGACTGGAAGCAAGTGATTTGCAGTGGTGAATCATGTGGCAGTCCGAAGGAAGACCTCGCTTTTGGGGGCTGCCTGGAGCACGTTGTCTGCCACCCAGTGTAGTACCAACAGTGAAGTACGGAGGTGGCGGTGTCAACGGTGTGGGGGGGGGGGGGGGGTCTTTGTGGTTTTGGTGTGGTCCCATTACCGCGCTTAAGAAAACGCTAAACGCGGAAGGATATGGACACATTTTACAGCATACAGTAATGTAGAGGGACTGCTCGGAGACGATGCCTGTTCGTCTGAGAATGATTAAGCAACCTATCGTTAAGCAGCGTCTGTGAGGAAACAATTTGTGAACAATAACTTTCCTGAAATAGACTGGCTTCCGCAGAGTCCCGACCGGAACTCAATGGAACAGCTTTGGGATGGTCTTTTTTTATTTTATTTAGAATATGGCTAATACAGACATATAATGAAATTAAATTACGTATACATATGTACATGTTGACACACAAGAAACAAGTTTGTCTTTACAACTGAATATCCAGCCCTTCAATCCAGCGCACTGCATCTGGAGCTGCTAGCAGGAAGTCCTCTTTGGCGCCGTGATAGGCTCGAATCCTGCATTCACTGACAATGTGGTGAACAGTCTGGTATGGAGCCCCACAGTCACAAGCTGGATCAGGCAGCTTCTTCCACTTAAAGAGAGCATTCCTGCATCGGCCAGGTAGTTCCGCATAGCTTATGGAGGATGTTGTTTTGAGTCCCTAACTTTTGAGCTAAGTTAAGAAGGTGTTGTTTGAAGCATAGTGTACGATCCAGGATGACACCAAAATTTTTGGGTTCCAATTATGACGAAGAATTCTGTCTCTGAAACTTACTTCCAGTTTTACGTTTGCCAACCAGTTATTTAGATGGAAGCAACACACTTATGTTTTACTCACAATGGGTTGGAGTCTCCAGATTTTGAAGTAATTATCTAATGCAGACAGGTCATTGGCTAGAATCTCTTCTGTTGTCTTCATTTCCTGGTGTTTTAAGGTTAGATCTAGGTCATCGGCAGAGCAGTATTTTCTGGACGAAGTATCAAGTAGATCAGATAGATATAGGTTGAACAGTAAGGGTGAGAGAACTATTCCTTGAGGCAATCCGTTGTTCAGCTTCCTTTCCTTACTTATGTTGCTTCCAGTGATTACCTGGAACTTCCGATCACTTAGAATGCTGTTAATCAGTCGAGACATTTTTCTGCAGGGTATGATGCGGAGAAATTTGTAGATAAGACCTTCCCTCCCCACAGTGTCGAAGGCGGCAGTTAGATCAACAAATGCCACAGATGTTTTCTGCTTCATTTGGTATCCTGACTCTATGAAGGATGTGAGAGACAATACTTGGTCGCAGCAGCTACGTAATGGTCTGAAGCCTGCCTGGGATGGTCTTTGATCTCATATATAATGAATAGGAGGTCGTGGTTGTGACATCGTCAGTCATACGACCACACCGCCGCCTAAGAGATCGATTCGCCGGAAGCGATTCTCTCGATAAACGGAACAGAAGAAGGGCTGTGTTAACCAAAGAGTACACAGCCGGTCGCAGTACTTTTGCTCGCAGCGTAGCACCGCTAGGCCACTTCATGTGTAGTAGGAGTGTAGTGCAGTTGTGCCAGTCTACAGTTTGTAGCCGCAATCAGTGGTCAGCCAGTGCCGATGTTAGTCAGTCATCGTCTGCAGCTCACTCATTGCTTCTGTCGAGCCTTTGTAACCCAGTTCCAGGTTAGTCTTCAAATTCACCAAATTCGACATTCAAGATTACGAGAGATTAATTCGTCAATGCAAGATTTGTGACTTGTAAATTATGTCATTCCACAGACGCTTAGTCTAGTCGCGTCTTCTATAATTGTCAACCAACAGATCATAGACTACAACAAAGTTAAGTAATAAATACTTTCTTATTTTGTACTCCTGCTAATTAATTGTGTTTTCCTGTTGTAGCTACCAAGCAGTCTTGGGACAGTAGAACCGACGTTTCCACCTCCTGGCTACCTCATATTTGCTACCTCATGTTGATGGACTTGGTTATGGTGGAAGATCGAGAGCCATCAGTGGTTGTTAAAATCAGTGTTAAGATGTAGGCCGAATCACCTATTTACACTGTAGATAGATGGCTGAGCTGACATTTTAACATTGCCTTTGGGATGAGTTAGAACGTCGACCTTGTTCCACACCTCAGCTTCCGAGACCCTTCCATGGTTTCGGCTCTTGAGAAAGCATGCGCTGACGTTCCTCCACTGACATTAAGACAAGCCGTTAAAAGTGTACGCAGCAGATCTCAAGACATCATAAAGGCGAAGAGTGGACGCACCTCGTATTAATATCTATTAATAAGTGTGGCGATGCTTTTGGTCCCATATTGTGCATCTACGTATAAGCTGCGTCGTTAGAAAATGGTAGCTTATTGCAGGAAGCCTTGTAGATGACAGACTCTTAGTGTTGTGACGGGCAGTTGAACCTGAAAGCAATTATACGTAACGTTTGTCACATAAATCGTTGAAAAGACTTGTTATACGTTTGATGACACCATTGCCAAATGATCGGAGTAAACTGTTATAAAACCATTAAATGCCTGAGAATAGGCGTAAGAAGTGGTTTAATGAGGAACTCCCGTATAAAACTATTCGTAGGACAGGCAGATGCCGCTCTCAGATACTTTGGATAATCAACAGGAAGTGATGCTTACGGAAGCCTCGTTCGCTCTGTACTTAGGTGCAGTTGTGCAGTCAGAGACTCTTAGCTGGTAGGATTGAAAGAACCAAAAGAGGAGATCAAAACAAGAGCGGCGCGTTTCTTCACAGGTTCGTTTGAAACGCGTGGAAGCGTCGAGGAGATATTAGTCCAAGTCTAACGGCAGACAAGACAGGCGTGAATCGCTGCGTAGTTTACTGTTAAAAGTTTTGCAGGTTACGTTCCTAGAATAGTTAGCCACCACACTGATTCCTCCTACAACAGATCAGGAACTTAATATTAGAGATATTTGAGCCTACACGCAGATATACAAAGTTGTAAGTAGCTTGTTTGTATGTTGGCAGCACTATAGACTATGTTAACCTAATTCTGCCTAGCGTAACATATATGTCACGGAACAGCCTGTGATTGTTTTCTCTCGTTGGCAACAATGCCTGCGTTTGGAGTGGCTATTGTTGTATGGCTTTCAGATAAGGAGGCTTTGTTGTTCATGTTTAGGTAGGTTTCAGTCAGTTGCAAGCATCAAGTGGTCGGTGACTGGTGCTTCAAGTACGGAAGACTTTTCTGAGTGAGATCATGTCTTGGAATAAGAAGTAAGTATCATTATTTATCGCAAATTATATTACAATTTGTTTAAATTATGGTTGATTATAATGTTAAAAGTACTGAAATTTACGTTAATGGTTATCTACAAAATGCAATTCTTGTTTTTGTGGCTCCAAATACAGTTTTATTTTTGTGTTGCATGTATGTCACGCTAGGGAAAACAATGAAAATAACGATTCGTTCTCTTTAGAGGTCGATCTCTCCATGAGATTCTGGCTATTCTTAAAGGGGAGGAAGAAGATGCAACAGATATATTTATTGAACCTCCTGAAGCTAATGTGGATTCGGATGAAGATTCTGGGGAAGAAGTTGGGGAAGGAAACGTCGATAATCTAGGACCAAGGCAACTCCAGGCTGGTGCAGAAGTGGTTTTAGGAAGTAAAAACAAGTTAGATAGTGAACATGAGATTAATTTCTCTACTGTTGATAAACCAGATGAACAGGAAAAGTCACAGATCTTAAAAACTGTAATCAGAGATTGGAAAAAAGACGATCTGTGTAGTGTTGGTTCTGTATTTCCTGAGAGTGATGATAGTAAATACAGATAATTATCTCCAGTTCAGTGCTTCGAATTATTTTGGAACGACGAAGTAATTGAATTTCTTCTCACTGAGTCGAAGAAGTATGCTTTGTTCAAGAACTGCTCAGATCCAAAAATAACATATGAAGAGATAAAAAGTTTTCTAGGAATTCTAATTCTTTCTGGCTATAATCCCTTACCTAGCAGAAGATATTACTGGGATTCTGGATTGGACATAAGAAATGAAATGGTCCACAGCACGATGAGAAGGGGCAGGTTTGAAACGATTAGGAGATTCATTCACTCGTGTGGCAACACAAAAATAGATGCTAATGGTAGAATGTGGAAACTTCGTGCATTAATAAATATGCTAAGAAAAAAGTTAGCTCTCCACTTTCAGCCTGAGCAAGATTTGACTTACGATGACAGCATGATAAAGTATTTTGGCAGACATGGATGTAAACAGTTTTGATTTCGGTACAAAGCATGGTGTCTAAACACAACCATGGGTTATCTAGTGGACTTTAAAATATACCAAGGAGCTGATCCTCAAAGGAATGAAAAAATATGATAAAGCATTTGGAAAATGTGCTGCTACTTTGATTCAAATGATCGATTCTCTTCCTCAAAAGAACAAACATCTTCCTTACAGGTTTTATTTTGACAACCTGTTTACATCGCAAACAATGTTGATTAACCTGAAGCAAAGAGGTTTTGGTGCAACTGGGACTATTCGTGAAAATCTTCTGCCTAAAGATTGTCATCTCATACCTCCTAACACTGTGTCAAAAAGGAATAAGAGAAGAGATTTCGATTACAAGATCAGCAAGGAAAGTGGAATAATCGTTCCAGATGGCTAGATAATTCTACAGTAACAATTGCTTCCACAGACCATGGTATCAGTCCAGTTAGCACCGTTGCCCGATACTCTATTCAAGAGAAGAAAAGAATACTTCTACCTCGAACTAATGTAACTGGAGAATACAACAAAAATATTGGAAGAACTGACCGAATGGATGAAAATGTAGCGTTATATAGAGTGAGTGTCAGAGGAAAGAAATGGTGGTAGTCAATTTTTACATGGCTTCTAGATATCTCTATACACAATGGGTGGCTTCTTCATAGAAAGACTAGTATAAATATGCCTCAGCCGCACTTAAAGCGCTACACTCTACTCAAACCAAGGCAGAGTGATGCACGATATTAGATATGATGAAACAAATCATCTGGTAGCCTTGGTGCCAAGAAAGAAAGAAAACGCTGTACGGCGGAAAACTGCAAAGGAACCCCAAGAACAATGTGCTGCAAATGTGATGTTGGTTTGTGTGTAGAATGTTTTCTGCCATATCACAGAAAGTGAGTACTGTCGCCTGAACTTGATGTAAATCACATACAGTGTATTATTTTACTTCCTGTCATATATTCTGCCTAAAATGTATGTTCTGCCTAGCGTGACATATATGTTACGCCCTTTTATGTTTTTATTGTTGTATTACTTTTCTTTGATGACAATAAACACATAAATATCTAATTTGTAGAAATCAGAAGAATAAAATAATTAAGGCAGAAATGGGTTAATATCGCTGACAGCGCTCTGCGCCCTCGGCAAGATTGAACGGACTAGCAGTTAGTGAGTGGATAGGGAAGTGTATGGACACGATATTCTTAGTGGAGACTCTGTGTTGCCAGGAAATGCATTGTAAAGTCAGATGAAATGATGTTTTTACAAGAAAATACGGAAGGAAATGTATGACGACAGATGTATGGTTGATAATGCTTGGGCAGTGGAAATATTGACAATTATACAATTTTTGGAACTGGATGTCACATGAATAATGTAAAATTTTCTAAATACATTGTCTGCTCTTCTTCAAAATTTTTATTTTTGCTGATCATATGCCTCCTGGTAGCTAGAGTCTATAGTAGTTAGAATCTTATTATTCAGTTGGCAGTTGTTACTACTTGCTGTAATTGCTGTAGTTCGTGTTACGAAGATTTTCTGTGGCGAAGCACCCCTCGCTGCACCCTTGCACGTTGTTATTCGATCTACCCACTTAACGTTCAGATTACTTCTGTTAAACCCAGTTTTCTCAAATCTTCTATTCTTTTCTTGTGTAAACTGTTTATCGTCTGCGTTTCACTTCCGTACAAGAACACAATCCAAAAAAATACCTTCATGAAAGACTTCCTAACACTTAAACTTGTATTCTACATCTACATCTACGTACATAACCTGCAAGACACCGTACTTTACCTGCCGCAGGGTACACTATACAACTAATAGTCATTTCTTTTCCTGTTCCACTGGCGAACAGAGAGAGAGAGAGAAATTGCTGTCTAAATGCCTCAGTAAGTACTCTAATTTCCAGAACCTTATATTCGTGGTCCTGAAGCGAAAGGTACTCGTACATTGGCAGCAGCAGAATCGTTCTGCAGTTACCTTCAGATGCTTATTCTTTAAATTTTCTCCGTAGTGTTCCTAGAAAAGAATGTCGCCTTCGCTCCAGAGATTGCCATTTGAGTTTCCGAAGCTTTTCCGTAATACTTGCATGTTGTTCGAATCTCTTGGTAACAAATCTAGCTGCTCGCTCTAAATTACTTCGATGTCTTTCCTTCATCCGACCTGGTGCGGATCCCAAACGCTCAAACAGTTCTCAAGAATACGTTGCTGTAGTGTCCTACATACGGTCTCCTTTACAGACGAACAACACTTTCACAAAATTCTCCCAATAAGCCTAGTCGATAATGCGCCTTTCCTATCAGATTCCTCAGATGCTCGTTCCGTTTGATATCACTTTGCAATGTTACACCCAGATATTAAACGACGTGATATTCACAAGCAAGACACTAGTAATCCGAACATTGTGGGTTTGTTTTCCCTACTCACTCACATTAACTTACTTACCTTTCTTTTTTCTTTTTTTTTTTTTTTTTTACATCTAGAGCTGGCTGCTGTCAGTTATCACGCCAACTAGAAATTTTGCCTTAGTCATCTTGTATCCTCCTACAGTCACTCAACTTCGGCTCCTACCCGTACACCGCAGTGTCATCGGGAAATAACCGCCGTTTGCTGCTCACCCTGTACGCTAAGTCATTTATGCATATAGTAAATAATAGCGGTCCTACCAAACTTCCACATGGGGCACTCCTGACGATAGCCATGTCTCTGTTGAACACTCGCCGTCGAGGACAACCTACTGGGTTCTATTACTTAAGAAGTCTTCGAGCCACTCACATGTCTTGGAACCTATTCCATATCCCGTACCTTCATTAAAAGGCTGCAACGGGGCTCCGTGACAAACGCTTTTCGGATTTTGCCTGATACCCTTCATGCGTAGCTCGCGGTAAATAATGTGGAAAAGGGCAAGTTCGTGTTAACTAATGCGTCTTTCTCAAAAATGCTTGCCTTGCTATAACCATTCTGCATTTTATATTCTCTCCTTCGCCCATCATCAGTTATTTTGGTGCCCAAACAGCAAAACTCATCTTCTGCTTTCACCTGGGGCCTGCATGCAACAGTGTTTCTTTACAGTGAGCAGCCTTAGCGACTAAGCCTTTGTTTGGCTTTCTGGGTCGCCTGATCTCATGTTTTTTTTTTTTGGGGGGGGGGGGAGAGGACTTGTGGTAGTTACCGTGTTGGTGCCCCCTTTCAACTTCTTTGGCTGTGACCGAGCGGTTCTAGGCTCTTCAGTCCGGAACCGCACTGCTGCTACTGTCGCAGCTTAGAATGCTGCCTCGGGCATGCTTCTAAGTCTAGGGGACACCTCAGACGTTAAGTCCCATAGTGCTTAGAGCCATTTGAACCATTTGACCATCTTTCGGTGAATTGCGCCGCTACAAAGCAACAACAGCAATCGCCGTCAGTCCAAATGGTTCAAATGGCTCTGAGCACTATGGGACTCAACTGCTGAGGTGATTAGTCCCCTAGAACTTAGAACTAGTTAAACCTAACTAACCTAAGGACATCACAAACATCCATGCCCGAGGCAGGATTCGAACCTGCGACCGTAGCGGTCTTGCGGTTCCAGACTGCAGCGCCTTTAACCGCACGGCCACTTCGGCCGGCCCGTCAGTCCAGACATGCTCCGAAGACGTTGGTATGGGTGTTACTATCGACTGAATGTTTGTTGTGTATCCGCTAGAGATCAATGAAAATTTGGGAAAATAAGTGAAAACTTCGATCCTAAACGTAACTGTACCTAACCCCGTGCTTGCTCCTGCATTCAAGTAGCAGACATACTCTTATATAATCGGATGGTTCTTTTGAAAACAAAACTTTTTGCGTTATAGCCTTATTTTGGAGACCAATTTATTTGCCAAGATCGCTGTCTTAATACAATTATTGGATTACTGGTTTCAGCAGTATGTATTGCCATCTTCGGCTCTATAAAAAGAAAATACGTCGAAGTTAAAGGCTTATAGACAAAAAAATAAATTGTAGTAGGGAATACACAACAACTCAACGACAAAAATTACATAGCCATAGAACCGGGCAGTGCTAAATACATCACAAAACGCTGTCACATGAGTACTAAGCAGTATGCTGTAAAACAACAGCTGACGTGAAATGTTGCTCATAAGGACGGATAGAATCCAAAGTAAATATATAATAATGAACACATCTAAGAAGTATACTTTCTTAAATAAAAACATACCAATGAAAGGATGAGACATTACGATGTCATGTCAGGTGCCCTATCATAAAGTAGGAATAATTTTGAACCTAATTAGCAACCTCTGGTTAAATGGACATGTAACTGAAAACAGTTTGATCGTAACTACGCAAATAGGCAGGTCACTGTTTTGTTTATTTTTCATGAACGTGTGAAGAATAGAAATTTTTGTGATTCATAAAGTGGTATACAAGTGTGCACTTTCTGGTATTCTGCTAATAAAAATGGATTAGGATCCCGTATAAACTAACTAATTGAAGATTTAATTATTTATACAATATCAGTTCCTCGCCAACAGTTTATTACAGCCTCAAGATAACTGATTCATAACCTACGTGACGTTTTCTGCGCAGGGGACAACAACTATAGAAGACTGCAGACGTGAACATTAAATTAGAACTTACGCATTCCACTCAGAGCTGAGGAAGCAAATAAGCAGCACACGTGTACTGCAGTCTTAAAATACAATCGCACCAAAAAGTATTGGCACACGTGCGTATTTATCGTTGCTGGTTACAAACTCCGCACCTTCCGGTACACAGCACATCTACGTGCTACCTCACATACCAGACATTACAGTTCTGCCTACAGTGCCTACCATTAACAAAGAAATGCAGTGTTAAGGGCAAACACGTATCTTGTTTGCACACGCAAAGTATTGGCACAGAGCGTGGCTTCTCGGTATATTGCTGTGTTTTCAGGTACCGGAACGCCATCTGCTGACGGAATAGACACAGCGTGTTGTTGACGGCACAGTTGCTAATATGTTGCTGTATCGCGCGATAGTTGTCAGCATGGAACCGAAGAAGAAGGAACATTCAGTGCCGTTGCGTGAGAGAGTGGTATTACTCCATTCACAAGAAAGAAGCTATCGACAAATCGAAGCAGAGGTGTCTGTTAGCTACACCACGGTACGAGCCATCATTTATAAATAAAAGAGACTGGAACAACAGTGAATAAGTGTCGTCGTGGACGTCCAAAAGTGCTTACAACCCGAGAGCGTCGCCGTATCATCGCACTTGCTCGGAAGGAACCTGCTCCAAGTGCAGCAACTATTGCTGAGGTTGTTCAGACAACGTCCGACAAGACGGTTAGTATTCAAACTGTACGAAATGTGTTGAGTGAGGCTGACATGCATGGACGCTCTCCCAGGAAAAATTCATACATATCGGAAATTAACCGGCAGAAACGCCTGCAGTTTGCCAAGGACTACGTCAGCAAGCCGATGGAGTTTTGGAACACTGTGATATTTAGCTACGAATCGAAGTTCAATGTGTTCGGATTTGATGCAAGAAAGAAAGTTTGGCGCAAGCCGAATACGCACTTCGACACCAAACACATGCATCCCACATTCAAACACGGTGGAGGGCGTATCATGGTCTGGGGCTGTATGGCGGCGACCGGCGTTGGAAATCTAGCTGTAATCCACGGTACAATGGATCATATGAGATACATCGACATGTTGCGAGGTAATTTACACGCTAGTGCACAGACATTGGGCCTTACTGGGGTGTTTCATTTCCAGCAAGACAACGACCCTAAACATACCGTCATGAAAACCCAAAAGTGGTTACTGTACAATGCCCCCAGAAGGGTTCCAACACCACCTCAGAGCCCTGATTTGAATCCCATTGAGAACCTGTGGGCTCATCTTGACACACAAGTCAGAAAAAGGCGTCCGTCCGATAAAAACGACTTGGAGAAAGTGCTCCTGGAGGAATAGTCGAAAATTACCCTTGATATCACCCGGAATTTAATACAAAGCATTCCTAGACGTTTACGTGATGTTATAGATGCTAAAGGGATGCACACTAGCTGTAAGAAAGTGAACATCAATGAATAAAACGAACACAGTGTCCGATTCATACGCGTGTGCCAATACTTCTTTGGATGCAGAAGAGCGATGTTTATTTTCATAACACTGTATGTTACTTTACGGACAGGTGACTTGGACATATTTGTAACCTATGTAAGGTGGCACGTGTATGGATTCTGTTGTGAAATATATGTTTCGTTTAACCTGCAACCACTAAAATGTAACTGTGCCAATACTTTTTGGTGTGATTGTAAATGAGATCAGTGACACGTCGTCTGTGGCAACACAGAGGAGGTATGAAGGAAAGAAATTTTCAAGGGAAGGGTTTTATCATACGCACATATGTATGTACTTTCACCTGACATAACACTCCATAAGAAAGGAAAATCTACGAAATACGATCCAGAAAGAGATTTTTACTCTGGAGCGGAGTGTGCGCTAATATGAAACTTCGTGGCAGATTAAAACTGTGTGCCCGACCGAGACTCGAAATCGGGACCTTTGCCTTTCGCGGGCAAGTGCTCTACCATCTGAGTTACGGAAGCACGACTCACGCCCGGTCCTCACAGCTTTACTCCTGCCAGTATATCGTCTCCTACCTTACAAACTTTACCGAAGCTCTCCTGTTTGGAAGGTAGAAGACGAGATACTGGCAGGAGTAAAGCTGTGTGACCGGTGGCGAGTCGTGCTTCCATAGCTCAGATGGTAGGGCACTTGCCTGCGAAAGGCAAAGGTCACGAGTTCGAGTATTGGTCGGGCACACAGTTTTAATCTGCCAGCAAGTTTCACACCAAATACGATGTTTAACGCCATACAGCACGACGGATCCTATTTTTTCCTTGTAACTAAAACGTTATCACGTCTCATTTGCCACGTTTCTCTTTCTGATGTGCCAGATTCTTTATTTCACGCTCCGCTTTGTAGTGGAACGCGGAATTCCTATGACGTCACCAGCTCCCCGTCCTTGTGTTTTCACTTGCCGTGAGAGGACGTCTTAAGACTTCTTTGCTCTGTTCTAGTTGCCAGGCAACAGTACATGCCAGCTCACTCCAGTTGCAGTGTCTTAAGGGGTACGCGAGGCGTGACTGGCGAGTCAGCTTGCACCAGCACACGTTGTTTGGTTGCACAGCGCTCACTGCCTCTCGCCTCGCCTTGCTTGCGGCTGCACCCTCTCCACCACACGAGGTGCACCGCGTGTATACGCTAGCTACTCGCCGGAACCGTTTCGTGCCCGGACGCCAAAGCAGAGCAGCGAGGCAGGGAGTGAACGTGAATGCTGCGTGACAGTGTCGTGTGCCCCAGAGACGTCCCGTATACAAATACCCGCCGAGCTGGTGGCGGGTTTAACAGTAGCAGTACGGCCAAGTGGTTCCAGCTGCCTTCTCGCGATGACGCGGCAGGAGTGAGGGAGCGGCCAGGGCCAGGCACGCAGGGTGCGCTATTCCTGTCGCGGCGCCAGCGCCACGTGCGCGGCACGTGCCTGGGCCCGCCGGCGACCTACTTGTCTGCTGGGCTCCCGGCTTCCTGCGGCTCCTTGCGCCCTCCCGCCCACGCTCAGGCGCCCGTGACCGCTGCAGCGGTCACCCGATGTGTTCGCCGCCTCGTGCCGTGCTTGCGACATCGCCGAAGAGGACATCGCCAGCCTGGAACCGCGGGCGAAGCTTGCCCGTGCACTCGTAACGAGTGGCGGCAATTCGAAGGAAGTCGGTCCACCTTTCGGCTTTACGACCGCGCATGGGTGACACGCAGAAACGTACAGCATTGTATAGTTTTCTATTAGTGCCGAAGAAAGTACAGGTGGCAAAGAGCACAGACGACGAAAAACTTCATAGATGACAGTAGCCAGACAGACAATGGTAGGAGATCGTCTACATCTACATCTACATTTATACTCCGCAAGCCACCCAACGGTGTGTGGCGGAGGGCACTTTACGTGCCACTGTCATTACCTCCCTTTCCTGTTACAGTCGCGTATGGTGATCTCCTCGGGAGGTATAAGTAGGGGGAAGCAATATATTCGATACCTCATTCAGAAACGCACCCTCTCGAAACCATGGACAGCAAGCTACACTGCGATGCAGAGCGCCTCTTTTGCAGAGTCTGCCACTTGAGTTTGCTAAACGCCTCCGTAACGCTATCACGCTTACCAAATAACCCTGTGACGAAACGCGCCGCTCTTTTTTGGATCTTCTCTATCTCCTCCGTCAAACCGACATGGTACGGATCCCACACTCATAAGCAATACTCAAGTATAGCTCGAACGAGTGTTTTGTGAGCCACCTCCTTTGTTGATGGACTACATTTTCTAACGACTCTCTCAATGAATCTCAACCTGGCACCCGCCTTACCAATTAATTTTATATGATCATTCCACTTCAAATCGTTCCGCACGCATACTCCCAGATATTTTACAGAAGTAACTGCTACCAGTGTATGTTCCGCTTATCATATAGTCATACAATAAAGGATCCTTCTTTCTATGTATTCGCAATACATTACATTTGTGTATGTTAAGGGTCAGTTGCCACTCCCTGCACCAAGTGCCTATCCGCTGCAATTTTCTAATGCTGCAACTTCTCTGTATACTACAGCATCATCCGCGAAAAGCCGCATGGAACTTCCGACACTATCTAGATTAAACAGGTACACAGACGAGGGGATAGTAACGTATGATCACAGTTTAAAGTAAAATAATGACATACTCTTGCTGATACACTATTTTTGATAACTACTGGTGAATCGTATATTCTAGGCATGAACCCGCACTTAACAGCTACCTCATACGAGACACAACATACATACCGCATACATTCACACATGGAAGAAGCTTAATAAGCATCGAATAGTAAAGCTGTAAGCCGGGTTATATTCTGATGAGCCAAAATATTATCAGCGTCCATCGCGACACTGAATGCTGCCTCACGGCGCTGTGCTGATGTTCCACGGTAAGGAAAGTACGAGGGTGTTCAATGAGAAACGCAACACATCGTTTTTCACTGTCAGTTTCGGTTTAAAAAATGCGAAATTTGTTCTGGATGTCGCTGTGCCGTAAGGGTGTCGCGGATGACAACCAAAGGCGTCCTGCCGTGAAATGAAATGCCACCCCAGAACATCACTCTCGATTGTCGTGCCGTATGGTGGGCGAAAGTCAAGTTAGGTTTGTATCCCAATGCTGTCCGGGTCATTTCCAGACACGTCTTCGGCCTGGAATCCCACTAGCTGGACTAGAATTGTCTTCAGTGATGAATCCCGCTTCGAATTGAGCCCCAGTGACCAGCGAAGAGCCGGCCGCTGTGACCGAGCGGTTCTAGGCTCTTCAAGCCGGGACAGCGCTGCTACTGCGATCGCAGGTTCGAATCCTGCCTCGGGCATGGATGTGTGTGTTGTCCTTAGGTAGTTATGTTTAAGTAGGTTCTAAGTCTAGGGGACTGATGACCTCAGACATTAAGTCCTGTAGTGCTTAGAGCCATTTGAACCATTTGAACCAGCGAAGACGTGTCTGGAGAAGTCTCAGACAGTGGGGGGATACCAGCTGACTGTTGCCCTAAAATCAGGAGTGATGGTCGGGGTGTCATTTCATATCATAGCAGGACCCCTTTCGTTGTCATCAGGTCCCTTGAGAGTCAGGACTGTTCCCGGGAGAAGACGTGTGAACGGGGCCCATCTCCAAATAGAGCTACCCAATTTTATTGTTATTTTAAAGACGGTTTGACATGCTTTAAACACTAAGCAATTCAGGACATATTAGAAAACCACAAAAATTACTCACTTGGATGCAGTATAGAAAAAAATATTATTTATTATTAAGCACCAAATGTATCTTCACAAATCGTTCCGTGTACAATATTACACGGTTCCAATACGTTCCAAAACGCTGCGCGCGAAAATTAGATTTTTCAGGGGGTCATATTGAGAGCTGGCATGAGCCCCCTCTCATATTTCTATCTTACTCTGAGTAAATCGAGTTTCCTCTCTAATTGTATGCAGTGAAAAGTTGCTATTCCTTCACACGCGGACTTCCCACACAGCATCTCTCGTCATCCGGGTGGTCCGGTGACAGGCGGCTTCTGCTGATCTTGAAAGGGTTAAGCCGAAGGGTGTGAGGGAGTCGAGTGGATGCTGTCCAGACGCCGACATTGTCATAAGAGTGGGACCGAGACACCCACAGGGGCCTGAAGGAGCGGCTGGGGCTAGAGGTTCCGTTACTTTGCAGAAACTTAGTGAAAACACTTTCTGACAGGCTACCAGCGAGGCGTGGGAATGACTTGTGTTCCCAGCCAGTCTTGGCGGGCATATTCCCGCGTTTTCTGCAAAATCGTAACTGTGATTGGCTTGCTCAGGGGATAGCACTGTGACGTAGCAAAGTCGACGCAGAAATTGGCGCCAAATATCTCCATTGGTGGAATAGTAGTGCGTCGGCAATAGAGTGGAATTTTCCGCCAGTTTTCGAGCTGCTGTTTGGAACGTTTAATCACGGCCACTGTCGTGGGGGCGGAATGTTCTGTGTTCGGCTTGTACGGGTGCTCTTGAGGGAAGTCGGCTCTCGCCTTTCGGTCGGAGTAGGTTACAAGACTGAGCTTTCGCTGCTCTGGACAGCCTGCCTTCCATTGTCTGTCTAATATACTTTCATTTAATTGTAGCTGTACCGTCAGTGATTGTGTAGCGATCCTTCTTCGTCTCCCTCAGAGGCGCATTTGTGTTTCTAGGAAGTCTTTAGCCTGGAACAACCAGACCAGGATAATTTGTTTCGGGCTATACTCACGACACTATCATCACCACGACGGGACGTCGAAGCAACCAGCCATCGTCTCCGGTACGCCAGATCGTGTCCTTGCAGTTAAGAAGACAGCTTGGTAACATATGTCCGCAGCACCGGAAGATTAGGGAATTTTGCTAGGTGATAATCAGAGCTCAGCAGAGCGCGCCTGTTCGTCTTTTCTAACTTTGTTCTCTCTTGGGTGGTCATTGTCTGTGTTCTCACTACTGTAGGAGCAATTAATGTTGGGTTGGCTGGGTGTTTCTCTTAAGATTTGAGTTGCAAGGAATTGGCTCCACATACCACTTGGTCATAAATGTCACAAGCTAGTTTATGGACAAGTTCACCTTCAGAGCATTTATTTGAGTAGCCAATTTGAGCCAATTTGATGTATTGTAAATGTTTCATGCGTTTTTGTTTATTATTTTGTGTTTGGTCATAATAAATCGTATTGTTATTTTGGACACAACTTTCATTCTGTTAATCGGTAGAACAACCCTATCATTTCTCACTACGTTAATGAAACTCACCTTTGTTTAACTTATTTATCAAATTAAATTATGTCAGGTGCCAAACTTTTTTCTACTCCACTTGCAGGGTCGATAACAGTCAGTTCGCGTTTCTTATTAATCCATGTGCAACAGCAAAAGTCAGAGTTAGAAAAGGTGAGGCTTAGAGCATCATTTCCATATGAAGATTGTAGAAGAATTTAGTGTTAAATACACTGCTAGCCCCAGCACCTCGCAATATCTCGGGCTCTGTTGGTCACAGAGATAAGTCAGCTGTTTTTCTATCATTTTTATAACCATCGTAAGATATGGCATGTTGTAGCTATCCTACTGTACATGGTCAAAATACAAAGTTTACACATTTCCTCCAGCCCAGACGAATTGAGCAAATCTTTTCCATTAATTGTGGACTAGGGTGGACCATAGGCAGCTTATAAAAGTACGATTAGTTCATGGGCAATTCCTAATGAAACCCCGAAATACCGTGACTTTTCGTTGCGGAAAACTACCAATCACGGGAATGGATACTTCCATAACTTCTATTCATGGCATATATTCTTAAGATGATATTCTCGGTGAACTTAGAATCTTTCTTCGCTATCGTAATCTGTTACCGATACCCATGTTCAAAAATCTTCAGATGTGTGTGAGTTCCTAAGGAACCAAACTGCTGAGGTCATCGGTCCCTACACTTACACACTACTTAAACTAACTTATGCTGAGAACAACACACACACCCATGCCCGAGGGAGGACTCGAACCTCCTGCGGGAGGGGCTGCGCAATCCGTTACATGGCGCCTCAAACCGCTCGGCCACAACGCGCGGCACCGATATCCTTTAATTAGTCAAAATTACTGTACTTCTGAAGTAAAAAAGTCGTGTAATATCACTTCTGAGGCGTAGATGTTTTAACTGACGTTGTGAATACATGGCAAGGGTTCTAGGGTCATCGCCAGGGTTATGTGGTCGCCAATCTTTTCAGTCAGCATTTCTTCACCAACGATATAAAACTTAACGAAGCACTATCTCTGTAAAATAGACACTTCATACCTGCAAAAGTGGTACTACAGTAACAAAGAAATGGGCTAAAAAGGGTCTTAACAGGTGTGAGAAAGCTTAAAATGGCTGCAAAAAATTACGTGAAACTGGAAACACTGGTAATTCAGTGAAAGTTTCTTGTAACATTTTTATTCTTTTGTGATACCAATCATAGATCAGTTGCGATCGACGAGCAAAGTATTGAATAACAGCGTAATGCAAACGATTTTGTTTTAATCTTATATTATGGTTCAAATGGCTCTGAGCACTATGGGACTCAACTGCTGAGGTCATTAGTCCCCTAGAACTTAGAACTAGTTAAACCTAACTAACCTAAGGACATCACAAACATCCATGCCCGAGGCAGGATTCGAACCTGCGACCGTAGCGGCCTTGCGGTTCCAGACTGCAGCGCCTTTAACCGCACGGCCACTTCGGCCGGCTCTTATATTATGTGTACTTATATGTCGTTTGTATGTTTCAAAGTAGGTAAATGTGTCGAAATGTAGAAATGAGCAGTCGAAACTTCACTGACCTATAGGATTTGTCTTACAGAAGCTGCATACGCTGCTGTAACAAGGAAAGAGGGGAAACAGCGGAAAAATACTGCCATCGTAACACAAAAAGGCGAATATGTTCCTCCTGAAAAGATACTGACAGAAAAGCGGGAAAACAGCTGCATCAATCCCCATTCCACCCTCCTTAGCAAAAATGTTGGCATGTGAACATATACGCGCTCTCTGTGTTGAAAGAGAGAAGTAGGGAGACAGTCACAGTGGAAAAGAGAGGAGACAGTGGCAACGGGAGATAAAGAGAAAGGAAGAGGGAAGGTGTCAGTGAAAAAGTAAGAGAGATGGATGAAGGCAATAGCAGTGGGAGCCAATGAGGAAGGAGATAGTGATGGTCAGTCAGAGACAGTGGCAATCAGAGAGAGAGAGAGAGAGAGAGAGAGATGCATGGAGATTAAAACAGTGGGAGGGAAAGAGAGAGGAGACAGTGGAAATGAAAAAGAGAGATGAGTGGACACCACATACAGGCTTGGGGAAGGGTAGGGGGGGGGGGGGAGGGTGGACCATTCCAGACAGGAGAAATTTAACACGTGAGTATAGGGGAAGGTGCGTTTTGGAACGAAATTTTAAACTTGTGGGTTTAGGGGAAAAGTTAAGGTGGAGCTCTCTTCCCAGTATTGTCGAAAAATGGTGGAGACAGTGGCAAAGAAACACAAAAGGAGGCAGTGTTCAGTGAGAGCGGAGACAATGGTAATGGGATATACTGTAAATCAAAGGGATAAACATGAGACAGCAGGAGAGAGACATAAACAGTGGCAATGAGAGGGAGATGCTGAGTACGAAGGCTTCACAAAAGGATGCAGAGTGTTCTGTGTTCAAAAGTGTTGCGCAATAAGAATTTATGCAGCTGGTTCTCCACTTTTCGAGAGGAACATATTCGCCCCTCCGACAGGGGCATTTTTCCACTGCTTTATACTATGGTATTCTACATTGCACAAGGTACTGCCGGCGGAATTCGAGCGAATTAACAACGTTCATGGTGCAGTAGGCTGAATCAGACTGTGCAGTAGTGTACACATGTGTATCATCGAACCACTATTAACATCATTAACTTCGGTTGCATGTTGGATACAGAGTTCTTCTGTATTACAGAAAATGTGAATATTCGAGAAAGTTAAACAAACTGCGACTTGGCATTGCATCGTATTTAGAAAAGGGATTCCCGAAGAAATAGCGTAAAGTGTTCCGACGTAGAGCAGAAAGTTTTTATATAGGTGTGCAACAGAGTAAATGTTCCTGATTTCATGGCGTCGTAGAGAACAAGCATATATAACCATTACCCCTACTTATCAGTAGTGCAGTGTCTGCAAGTGCTTCGTTTTCGACATAAAAGTCAAAATTCATCACCCAGGTTTTAGATGCTTTTGTTTCAGTTGTTTTTCTTTACATGGAAGGAATTAACCACTGAAGATAGTTAACTTAGTTTCGGATATTAGAATCCGTAATTCTGTTTTTCTACGAAAGTGCTGAAAGAGAGGCTTCCTCATTACAGGTCTGACCCTGAAAGTTAACTTTCCTGCCTCCAGTACGATAATTTTTTCCGAGCATATTTTCTGCGTTCACATTTCTGTTTTTCACACGTATTCTCAGTCAGAATTGAAGTAAACTGCAGTAACTATAAATTTAAATAACATTTATAAATATATTTGCAATTTTCATTGCATTTAATTATAATAACTGCAAAGAAAGTAAACAGTTAGTAGCACACCTGCATGATGATCCCTTTCGAAGATCATGCTCTAAATTTCACATTCTTTTTGTTTCGCAGTCCTTCCTGTAATTTTATTAAAATACACAGCTTCCTTGGTGTCAGTGCAACTTCAAAATGGCACATTATCCGACATTGCTTTATTAAGAAAAATGTTTAACTTCGTGCCTTCTATTATTTCAGAAAACTAGTAATAACTACTATGATATACCTTGTACAATGTTCTGTTGCAATGAAAATTATTTTAATGTAGTAAAACAAAAAATAGTCGTAAACCACGCCTCCATTTTCCCACTGCGTGTTTGAAATTTGGAAATTTGTGATAAGGTCTTATGGGACCAAACTGCTGAGGTCACCGGTCCCTAAGCTTACGCACTACTTAACCTAACTTACGAAGACAATTATCAGGAGTTAAAAGCCACCACAGCTACAGAACTGGATGATAGTCAACCGTGACCTACACGACAAGACAGAAAATTGAAACGACTGACAAATTTACATTATCGCCTGTAGATGCTATTTAATAATAAATTACTGTAAAATACATGTATGCTCCATTTTACTTTATTTTTAAATTGGTTTAATTTAATTTCACTCCACTTTAAAATAAAAGGATAAGTATTATACCGATTTGTATACTGGCGAGAAGTCTGGTGCCAGTAACGCTACGATATGGAATGTTCCGTCCCCATTCGTTCCCTGGCGTGCCCACACATTTCAGTAAGTAGACATCATAAACCGCCAAGAGTCGTGCAGTGGGTAGCACATTATAATTTACTTCATTATAACACTGCTAATGGTACTTTGCGAGCCTTTTGTTCAGGAAATGTTCGAATAGCAGCATCCGAATATAGTTGCTTTGCTGAATTATGTTCAGTTGCCAAGGTTCTCAAATCTGTGAGACGTTGTAGATGCATAGTTGATCTGACACAACTTTTAACACCAGTCAGAGTGCTGAACGATTTTTCTGCTTCGTCTACAGTCACTGGAAGAGTGTAAACTACGCGCATAGCTACACATACATTCGGAAACAAGCTTAGAATTTTCATCTCGTACGTCTTATTCAAGAGTTTTAATGGTTCCAAAGCAATGTATTCAAAGTATGAAGTATTAATTGCTTTCAAATATTGAATTTTTTCTTCTAAGTCTGTTGTTGATAAATAACTTGCATACCTCAGCGACTTCATAGTTAGTCATCTTTCAGATTTCCACAAAACTCAAATTTTTCATCTAAAATGTTTCATACTAGGTTTTCAAGTTAGACACAGTATTGTCAATAATGACATTAAATATATTTATCTTGAATAAATCTTCTGAATTCACATCCGTCGCTTGATTCCTGGTTTCATCTCTAAAATATTTCCTCTTCTTAGTGTGCACCTCTGGAAATTCAGGATTGATATTAATTGCACTGGAAACAACTTTAGATCAGGAAGAACGGCGTCCCAATTTTTGCGAACATATTTTGAGTCAGTTAATCTCTCAGAGTGTCTTTCCTTAATATCAGTGATACTGTTTCGAGTTTGCAGTAATTAGCTTCTGTAGTCAATTGGTATTAACAGCTTTAACTTATTTGATGTCATGATTAGACACTTGAATGACCTCACATAATCCAAAACATCGCGTACCACACAACGTGTTTCATTTGACAAATGTAACTTACTGAGAGTTTCAACGGTACTCCAATGGGTGTCAGACGTGGAATATAAAGAACTTCCAACACACTGTCTGAGAATTTACCAACGTTGTGGACTGCTACTGAACAGGTTCTTAAACAAGTTCAATCGTACTGAAAAAGTATCTGCTTCATGACAACTCTGGGCTGCCTGAACTCCACATAACGCTATAACAAGAACAAAGAGAAAATGTTGCAAGTGGATTTCACTGAAGTACTTCACAAGTGCTGACCGAATTAAATGTACAATGGTAACTCTCGTTTTCTGGTTACAACCTACGAACTCCAAAAAGCATTCATTTGTTTCATATTTATCAACCTCCTTCTTGGAGTAAATGTAACGCAGGACGAAGGTTATTTGCTCACAAGGGAACATCCCCATCGCACCCCCCTCAGATTTAGTTATAATTTGATACAGTGGATAGGCCTTGAAAAACTGAACACAGATCAATCGAGGAAACAGGAAGAAGTTGTGTGGAACTATGAAAAAATAAGCAAAATATACAAACTGAGTAGTCCATGGGCAACATAGGCAATATCAAGGATAGTGTGGGCAGAGGAGCGCCGTGGTCCCGTGGTTAGCGTGAGCAGCTGCGGAACAAGAGGTCCTTGGTTCAAGTATTCCCTCCAGTAAAAAGTTTAAATTTCTATTTTCAGATAATTATCAGAGTTCAGGCACTCACCCATAATCAATTTCGCTCTCCAAAATTCCAGGAAATGTTCAGATTTGCTTGGACGTATGTAGGATTTGACGGTCTACACACGAAAAAATTTGAAAACGTTCAAAACATATGTTTTGACAGAGCACAGAGAAAACTGTGCGACTGTGAAACTGTTGCATTCATTTGTTGCAGTTTATGTGATACACTCTTATGTTTTCATCACTTTTTTGGGAGTGATTATCACATCCACAAGAAAACCTAAATCGGGCAAGGCAGAAGAATCTTTTTACCCATTCGCCAAGTGTGCAAGTTAGGTGGGTCGACAACATATTCCTGTCATGTGACGCACATGCCGTCACCAGTGTCGTATAGAATATATCAGACGTGGTTTCCTGGATCAAATGTTTTCGGTTCCCATTGGAGTGGCACGTCCTTTCGTCTACTAATCGCACGGTTTTGCGGTGCAGTCGCAAAACACAGACACTAAACTTATTATAGTGAACAGAGACGTCAATGAACGAACGGACAGATCATAACTTTGCAAAAATAAAGTAAATAAACTCTTCGCTCGAGAGTAGACTTGAACCAAGGACCTCTCGCTCCGCAGCTGCTCACGCTAACCACGGGACCACGGCGCTCCTGTGCCTAAAGCATCCTTGATGTTGCCTATGTTGCCCATGGACTACTCAGTTTGTATATTTTGCTTATTTTTTTATAGTTCCACACATTTTCTTCCTGTTTTCTCGACTGATCTGTGTTCAGTTTTTCAAGGCCTATCCACTGTGCCAAATTATAACTAAATGTGAGGGGGGTGCGATGGGGAGGTTCCCTTGTCAGTATGATTTTAATCAGGGGTTCCATCAACATTAATTGAGTAATGCTTCTCATTTTCGCTCTCTTTGAGGATGGGAATCCCTATCATGATGTGAACAGCTAGAAATAAATTCATTCTGACAGGTGAGTATCACTTGACAGATAACGCACTTGCAACTCTTTCCAGCTTTTTATCGGGCTCTGACCTTCCTAATGTTTTGCGAGCAATGGGTCACAGTGGCTCAGGAGCTCTAATATTCCGAGGATATTTCCATTATTTGGATCTCCAGATTTCTCAGCTGAATCTCTGTGGTGAAGAAATAATGTCACGTCAAGTAACACGAGAGTTCCCAAATAATTTGGTTCGTTTGGACCATTATGGGTAGGGCCCCCCGACCGATTCGCGACATCAACGATCTAACGCGTCAACTGGACAGAATTTGGAAAAATATCAGTCCGGAGGACATCCACCAAGTCTGCCAATCAACGCCAAGCTGACCAACTGCTCGCGTACGTGCCAGAGGTGGACCAGTGCGTTAATGCCTTGCCCAGTTTGTGAAGCTCTTTCTCTTGGATAACTCATCTGAAATACTGGTGCATTAATAACCGCTGTAACCGATAGAATGTTGAATGCAAGCATGCAGTCGTGCATGCATTGCGTTTAACAAGTGCCGTCTGTCAGTTTGTTAGATGGAGTTCGATGCCTGTTGCACTTGGTCGGTCAATACAGGGACGGTTTGCCCGCATCTCGTGGTCGTGCGGTAGCGTTCTCGCTTCCCACGCCCGGGTTCCCGGGTTCGATTCCCGGCGGGGTCAGGGATTTTCTCTACCTCGTGATGGCTGGGTGTTGTGTGCTGTCCTTAGGTTAGTTAGGTTTAAGTAGTTCTAAGAGACTGATGACCATAGATGTTTAGTCCCATAGTGCTCAGAGCCATTTTGAACAGGGACGGTTAAAGCGGGTTGTGAAAGACGCTGGAGTTGTCATCCGATGATGCCCCAAATGGCTTTCGACACCGTTCCTCACAAGCGTCTTAGAACCAAACTGCGTGCCTACGGAGTATCGCCTCAGTTGTGCGACTGGATTCGCGATTTCCTGTCAGAAAGATCACAGTTCGTAGTAATAGACAGAAAGTCATCGAGTAAAACAGAAGTAGTATCCGGCGTTCCCCAAGAAAGTGTTATACGCCCTCTATTGTTCTTGATCTATATTAACGACATAGGAGACAATCTGAGTAGCCGTCTTAGATTATTTGCAGATGATGCTGTCATTTACCGTCTTGTAAAGTCACAAGATGATCAAAACGACTTGCAAAATGATTTAAATAAGATATCTGTATGGTGCGAAAAGTGGCAATTGACCCTGAATAAGTAAAAGTGTGAAATTATTCACGAGAGTACTAAAAGAAATCGGCTAAATTTCGATTACGCGATACGTCACACAAATCTGAAGGCTGTAAATTGAACTAAATACTTAGGAATTACAATTACAAATAACCTAAATTGGAACGATCACACAGATTAGATAATACTGTGGGTAGAGCAAACCAATGACTGCGAATCATTGGCAGCACACTTAGAAGGCGCAACAGGTCTATTAAAAAGACTGCTTACACCACGCTCGTCCGCCCTATTCTGGAGTATTGCTGTGCGGTGTGGGATCCGCATCAGGTGAGACTGACGCATGGCATCGAAAAAGTACAGAGAAGGGCGGCTCGTTTTGTATTATCGCGAAATAGGGGAGATAGTGTCACAGACATGATACGTGAATTGGAGTGGCAATCATTGAAACAAAGGCGTTTTTCGTTACGACGGGATCTTCTCATGAAATTTCAATCACCAGTTTTCTCCACCGATTGCGAAAACATTCTGTTGGCACCCACCTACAAAGGGAGAAATGATCACCACGATAAAATAAGAGAAATCAGGGCTCGCACAGAAAAATTTAAGTGCTCGTTTTTCCCGCTTGCCGTTCGAGAGTGGAACGGTAGTGAGGCAGCTTGAAGGTGGTTCATTGAACCCTCCGCCAGGCACTTTATTGTGAATAGCAGAGTAATCACGTAGATGTAGATGTAGATGTAGAAATGTGCTCGATTGGCGATACATCTAGTTATCGAACAGGCAAAGGTAACATGTCAACTCACTGCACAGCATGTTGGGTTACAACAGTGGTATGTGGGTGAGCATTATGCTGTTGGAAAACATCCCCTGGAACGCTGTTCATGAATGGCAGCACAACAGGTCGAATTACCAGGCTGACGTACGAAGTTACACTGAGGGTGGGTGGAATAACCACGAGAGCGCCCCTGTTGTTATATGAAATCGCACGCCAGACCAGTTGTAAGACCACTGCGTCTAGTTTGCAGACAGGTTGGTTGCTGTCCCTCAACTGGCCTGTTCCTAACCAACACACGGGCGTCACTGCCACTGAGGAGGAACCAACTTACAACTGAAAACACAACAGACCTCCACCCTGCCCTCCAATGGGCTCTCGCTTGACACAACTGAAGTCGCAAATGGTTGTGGTTTGGGATCAGAAGAATGCACGCTACAGGGCGTCAGGCTCGGAACTGTCCTTCAAGTAACCGGCTTGTAACAGTTCGTTGTGTCACTGTTGTGCCAACTGCTGCTCAGATTGCTGCTGTAGAGGGAGTACGATTCGCCAGAGACATAGGCCGAACGCCATGGTCTTCCCTCTCGGTAGTGCCACGTGACCTTCAGGAGCGCGGTCTCGTGACCACCGCTGCCAGCAATCGTGTACAGCGGCTGCGTTCCTGTCAAGTCTTTCTACAGGAGCGAAGAAGGAACATCCACCATCTCGTAACCCTATTACAAAACCTCGTTCAAACTCAGTGAGTTGCTGCTAATGGCATTTTTGTCTCCTTAAGGGGGGTAGGACGTCAAACGGGCCGACTTGGAGCAGGAGATGGACCACAGGGCATTTCAATTTCCAGTGTCTATACTTTTACAAATAAATTTAGAAAACTTTGCCAGCATGACCAGGTAGGATTCATAATTCACACTCATAGCAGTGGAAGTTCCAAATATAACGAAGTAATTTTTTTACGTGTGAAATTTCATCATTTTTTTCACTTACTAATGGCAGCATTTGTTGCTATAGGTACACTTTTCTTCATAAGTAAGAGAGATTCTTCGATGAATTTTGCACAGCATACAAACCATACTTAAAGGTGTCTGAAACTCTAGAATTTTCCAAATCTATTAACAACTGTGGTAAAAATTGAGGAAATTAACTATAAAATTTGTGTTTTTTCTAAACATGAAGTTTAAAATATAACAGTTCATTCGTTTTTTCATAAATTAAATAAATTCTATAGTTTCATACATCTGTGAATTTATTTGTAAAAGTATAGACTCTGGAAATTAAAATGTTCTGAGATGCCTCTCCTGCTCCAAGTCGGCCCGTTTGACGTCCTACCCTCCTTAAGGGCATTCTTGACTTACATCAACCCACTATGCCCAATCTCAAGGTAACTAACACTCACGACCGTTGCAGTATGTATTTAAAACATGTCTGATTTACCTGCTCACCGCGACTGGCGTGAAATTTGACTCCTTAGTTATGGAAAAACTTCTACCAACTTTCGTTTATGTGACACAACATGGTGCTGCGGTTTTTCTGCGTTAGTGTATAAATATAATGATGTACTGTCCGAAAAAAATGCAAGAATATTCAGTCAGATCTTCATAAGATTTCAAAGTGATGGAAGACATGTACCACGCCTTACATGTTTACAGATGTAAAACTGTAATCTTCGCAAAACGCAAAAACTTGCTATCCTATTGAGAGGCACCCACATGCCTTGCTCATACTGTGGCATCAAGCAGTCAGGCCTGCAAGATGAGTGGTCTGCCAAGCGAGTGGATTCATTCTTATTTATCGAGTAACATGAACTCTAGTACTCACAATTAAGTCACAAATTATTCTTCTGTATGAATATTACGCAACGGAAACGCACTTCTGACTATTAGTAATTTAGACAACTCTGACTGTTCACTACGCACTGGCAATACCACATTTTCTTTTTTTATTTAACGGCTTTGATCAACACGTGGCCATCGCACTGAATATGAATGGCGCACACATTATAAATTCTGGATATCGTGGCAACATACAGTTCGAAGGAAAAGGCCACCAATCTTTTTCTTTTCACTATCTTATTTATTCCGATAAATTCTATAACCTAAACACACAAATTCTATAACCTACAACAATAACACATGAGAAATTCCGCCCAGTGGGCATTGGTGGTTCTCTATCTTATGGTCTCGTAATTATTTAACGCTACAGTGCACTTTCTGGATAGGATGGTGGATCTTTTGCTATATCTCACACTTCGACTCTCACAACCATCATCACGAAACTTCCCTCAAGACCGAGCGGTACAAAAGGAACATGCATAACCCACTACCTCTGAAACTACCTTGCTACTCTCCCATGCAAACCACACATACTTAAATTACATGACATACACCACACTGCAAGATGGAATACAACGTATGGAATAGTCACAACATTATAATCACATCACTTTCAGCTTTCCCACTTCAACTAGTATTCATCCCAGTTTCACACGACACTGCCCCACTTCGTAACTTTTCTTTCCTACTACGAACTCTGGACTATGTATGCACGTCTTCCTGTGCAATGCAAGCCAAGTGGCGTTGCTGGATGGACGGCTGACTCACCTTGCTTCTCTCTCAGAGTATTATAGTTTGAATCAAGTAATATTAAGATCATATTCATGACACATGCGAGTCCTCAACTGATACCATGGATGAGTACTTCTCTTTATCTTTTGTCTCATACACAGATTGAGACTCACACAGTACTCACCACGTGGAAGTACTCGTCTCTAATTTCAAGTCCTGCACACGCCATTTCTTAAATATTTCCAACTTATAGTACACACGCTAGTAATTCAGCTTAACTTAAGCACTCGGAAGTATTTCAACTTATTGCTACACGTGGTTTCATTGCGAATCGTTGGTCACTTCCGATGATTACTACGATCCCCTTAATATTACCTGCCTGACATTTAATTCTCCCCACAAACGTTCCTGAAATAGAGTAATTATTATTGTAAACTACTCTTAAGTATTTCACATGCATACCATGTCTCCACTCTTTTGTCCTTACGGAGCAAGCCTAAGACAGGTCTTACCAACACTAGATCCAGCGGCAGAGTGCTGAAACATGGCTGTTCTTCGGGTTCTCTCACACCTCTGCCGAAGTTGGGGAGCACCTTGCTACCCTATTGGTCAGCCACATTTCAAGCGCTCAAAGCTCAGGTAAATTTCATCTCTTTGGTCCCACCAAAGGTGACACAAGTACCGTCTCAAAGATGGTCATATACTCACATTCACTATCTGCGGTTAGCAGACGACCCTACATTCATTCATTTCACAGATCTCACCAAACTGAATGTAGGGATTTATTTTGTGGGAGTGCACATGTGATCAATTAAATAAATAAATTGTCATTCTTTCCCACACTGATATCCGGCTTCGCTGTATTAATTGAAATTGAGTTATTATTAGAAAAAATACGTTGTTCTGACAAGAATAACGAAGAATGTTGTACCTATTTTCAATGTTGGGCGGTACTGTACCCTTTCACCATGACTATAGTATCAGTGAGTTCCAATACCAACGTGGCAACTCATAGAAATATCTAGGTGCAACAATTCTCAGGGATATGAAATGGAACGATCACATTGCCTCAGTCGTAGATAACACACGCGATTTCCGTGCATCGGTAAGATACCGTCGAAATGCAATCCATAAAGAAGACAATTTTCAAAACGCACGTGCGACCCTTTCTACAATACTGCTGAAGTTTGTGGAACTAACACGGCGTATTAAAGGTACAGAGGACGGGCTGTACGAACAGTTACAGATTTCTTTGACTCAGTGGAGAGCTGGAAAACCTAAACTATCATACGCTTGAAGATGTAGGCCAACTACTTCGCGAAAGACTTCGTAAAAACTATTAAAAACTGTTATTAAGTGAGGAATCTAGGGATATACTAAAGCTACCTACGTGTCATTCCCGTGTGGTCCGTGAAGGTCAGACAACACTACTAACAGCGTGCACAGACGGATGTTGTTGTTGTTGCGGTCTTCAGTCCTGAGACTGGTTTGATGCACCTCTCCAGGTTACTCTATCCTGTGCAAGCTACTTCATCTCCCAGTACATACTGCAACCTACATACTTCTGAATTTGCTTAGTGTATTCATCTCTTGGTCTCCCTCTACGATTTTTACCCTCCACGCTGTCCTCCAATGCTAAATTTGCGATCCCTTGATGCCTCAGAACATGCCCTACCAACCGGTCGCTTCATCTTTTCAAGTTGTGCCACAAATTCCTCTTCTCCTCAATTCTATTCAATACCTCCTCATTAGTTGTCTGATCTACCCATCTAATCTTCAGAATTCTTCTGTAGCACCACATTTCGGAAGCTTCTATTCTCTTCTTGTCCAAACTATTTATCGTCCATGTTTCACTTCCATACATGGCTACACTCCATACAAATACTTTCAGAAACGGCTTCCTGACACTTAAATCTATACTCGATGTTAACAAATTCCTCTTCTTCAGAAACGCTTTCCTTGCCATTGCCAGTCTACATTTTATATCCTCTCTACTTCGACCATCATGAGTTATTTTGCTCTCCAAATAGCAAAACTCCTTTACTACTTTAAGTGTCTCATTTCCTAATCTAATTCCCTCAGCATCACCCGACGTAATTCGACTGCATTTCATTATCCTCGTTTTGCTTTTGTTGATGATCATGTTATACCCTCCTTTCAAGACGCTGTCCATTCCGTTCAACTGCTCTTCCAAGTCCTTTGTTGTCTCTGACAGAATTACAATGTCACTGGCGAACCTCAAAGTTTTTACTTCTTCTCCATGGATTTTAATACCTACTCCGAATTTTTCTTTTGTTTCCTTTACTGCTTGCTCTATTTACAGATTGAATAACATCGGGGAGAGACTACAACCCTGTCTCACTCCCTTCCCAACCACTGCTTCCCTTTCATGCCCTTCGACTCTTATAACTGCCATCTGGTTTCTATACAAATTGTAAATAGCCTATCGCTCCCTGTATTTTACCCCTGCCACCTTTAGAATTTGAAAGAGAGTATTCCAGTCAACAGTGTCAAAAGTTTTCTCTAAGTCCACAAACGCTAGAAACGTAAGTTTGCCTTTCCTTAATCTTTCTTCTAATATATGGCGTAAGGTCAGTATTGCCTCACGTGTTCCAACATTTCTACGGAATCCAAACTGATCTTCCCCGAGATCGACTTCTACCAGTTTTTCCATTCGTCTGTAAGGAATTCGCGTTAGCATTTTGCAGCTGTGACTTATTAAACTGATAGTTCGGTAATTTTCACATCTGTCAAGACCTGCTTTCTTTGAGATTGGAATTATTATATTCCTCCTGAAGTCTGAGGGTATTTCGCCTATCTCATACGTCTTGCTCACCAGATGGTAGAGTTTTGTCATGGCTGGCTCTCCCAAGGCCGTCAGTAGTTCTAATGGAATGTTGTCTACTCCCGGGGCCTTGTTCCGACTTAGGTCTTTCAGTGCTCTGTCGAACTCTTCACGCAGTATCATATCTCCCATTTCATCTTCATCTACATCCTCTTCAATTTACATAATATTGCCCTCAAGAACATCGCCATTGTATAGACCCTCATAAGGAATCATTCTTCCCACCCTCCACACTCTACTACGTGTGAAGGTGTGTTTACACCTGCGCCTTGCAACTAGTTGCCGTGCGGCTGTAGCTTACCTCACACTGAAGTAGTGGCGCCGCGTGTGAACACCTGTGTGAATGGAACCATTCGCACGCACATGTTGAGGAAGGGGCGTGCACCTACAGGCGAGCCTCTTCTTGCGTGTGGGGTAAGCACAGTCGCAAGGCGACAGGTGTAAACGCATCTTTACGATGGGAAACATCCTCTAGCATTCGCACTGCAGTAATTTTCAGAGTATAATACGCAAAGAGTGCTTTGCCGTGTTGCACTGCCGTGTCCAAATTACTGCTGTATCTTGTTTCCGTTTTTCTGTTACACTACATTTCATTCATTCATCCATTCATTCATTATGTTCACCATGGGGAACAATCTACTAGAGTGTGGACCGAGACCAGATATACAGGGTGATTCAAAAAGAATACCACAACTTTAGGAATTTAAAACTCTGCAACGACAAAAGGCAGAGCTAAGCACTATCTGTCGGCGAATTAAGGGAGCTATAAAGTTTCATTTAGTTGTACATTTGTTCGCTTGAGGCGCTGTTGACTAGGCGTCAGCGTCAGTTGATGCTAAGATGGCGACCGCTCAACAGAAAGCTTTTTGTGTTATTGAGTACGGCAGAAGTGAATCGAGGACAGTTGTTCAGCGTGCATTTCGAACGAAGTATGGTGTTAAACCTCCTGATAGGTGGTGTATTAAACGTTGGTATAAACAGTTTACAGAGAATGGGTGTTTGTGCAAAGGGAAAAGTTCTGGATGGCCGAGAACGAGTGATGAAAATGTAGCACGCATCCAGCAAGCATTTGTTCGCAGCCCAGGAAAATCGACTCGCAGAGCTAGCAGAGAGCTGCAAATTCCACAATGAACTGTATGGAGAGTCCTACGAAAAAGGTTAGTTATGAAATCTGAACGTCAACTACCCGAGGCGGTGGATCGACCGCCAGGCAGCCCGTGACAGAGCACTTCATCACTGGCCTCCAAGAAGCCCTGATCTTACCCCCTGCGATTTTTTCTTATGGGGGTATGTTAAGGATATGGTGTTTCGGCCATCTCTCCCAGCCACCATTGATGATTTGAAACGAGAAATAACAGCAGCTATCCAAACTGTTACGCCTGATATGCTACAGAGAGTGTGGAACGAGTTGGAGTATCGGGTTGATATTGCTCGTGTGTCTGGAGGGGGCCATATTGAACATCTCTGAACTTGTTTTTGAGTGAAAAAAAAACCTTTTTAAATACTCTTTGTAATGATGTATAACAGAAGGTTATATTATGTTTCTTTCATTAAATACACATTTTTAAAGTTGTGGTATTCTTTTTGAATCACTCTGTATATTAACAACAGAAACACGCAGCTCTTACAAACATAATTCCTGCACTGTATTAACAATAAAATTACGTAGTACTGTCTAATGCTATTTGTGGTAAGGTCTGCGACACTTAAGCTATCGTAGCAAATTAGGAGGAACGTCACTACGTTCAGAAACGTAGCTGCAGCGTCATTTATACTGAATAACTTATGTTTGCCTCGTATGTTCTGTTTATCCCTTATTCGCATCTTAATATTTATTGTAATTAAAATGCAGCTACTTACAGAAGGCCAATGTGGGCTGTAATTAATGCATGTCAGCAGAACTTGACAGATATGCTAATGCATTTACAATGGAAAGAAAATAGTTCCAATTTTGGCCATCAAGTGCCAATCTGGTGCTGTACAGCATCCCTTCAACATCTCCCATTTTCATGTTCAACAAATTGTGTAAGTGGTGATTGATAATAAAATCAGCATTATGCCTTTCTCTCTTGTTTGATTATTTCTGCCCACATCCCGTTGCTAAACCATTACTCGTGGGAACATTTCTATACATCTTTCTTTCATTCATAGTGCCAGATCTGTACCTGGTGACCAAAATTGGAACTATCCCCCCCCCCCCCCCCCTGCTGAAATCGGTTCTGCATTATCGCTTTAGAATATCTACGAAGTTTCGCTGCCATACGACAATTACAGATCACATTGGACCTCTGTCAGTAGCTGCATTTGTAGCCAACCGATATTTTTCCAAACAAATTTGTTACTTGCAGCTGACACGAAATATAGGCCTGTGCAGAGTGCGCTACTACTTGCCATGAACACTGCGACTTGACCGTAGCCAACAAGAATGCTCAGTTTGAATTCTGAATCTGTAATCCGTTCGGCCAGACGAGAGCCGTGACAATAATTATGCAGTATGACTGGCGCGGCTGCTGCGCCCGTTTGCCACGAACAACCACACAACGCTAGTTTATGTTTCTATGGCAATGCCCCAGTGTTGTTGCAGTTTAGGAGACTATAGCTGGTCGTGTGACAGCCTTCTGCAATTCGTGTTTGAAACTAGGCAAGACTGCTGCTACCTGTGAGATACCCTCACCCGACGAATGCAGTATACAGGGTTATTACAAATGATTGAAGCGATTTCACAGCTCTACAATAACTTTATTATTTGAGATATTTTCACAATGCTTTGCACACACATACAAAAACTCAAAAAGTTTTTTAGGCATTCACAAATATTCGATATGTGCCCCTTTAGTGATTCGGCAGACATCAAGCCGATAATCAAGTTCCTCCCACACTCGGCGCAGCATGTCCCCATCAATGAGTTCGAAAGCATCGTTGATGCGAGCTCGCAGTTCTGGCACGTTGCAACAAGGTTTAAACCATGAACAGGAGCTGGCGCCCAGGCAAATCGTGTGTATCATTAATTCCTTTTGCAAAAGATTTTAATTGGCCCAAAAATAATGCTCAGCTAATGGCATCATTTGTATGTCTAGCATTTGGATTTTACGACCAAAAACAGTAACACCCGCTCAGATTTTACGTGCAGAAATAATCGTCTTAAATAACTCGAGACAGGAGCGAGACTGAAGGTGCAAATTTGGTCCACCAGTGTATCGGACCTCGAAATTTGGACGGCTGAAGGTGTTTTAATTCGACATTTTATATTGAACAGTCGCGGTCCTGTAGCCATCTGTATAAAGATGGACATGCAGAGAATAAGTAAATTAAAGATTTATTTGGGTATACTATGCAACTTGTAGCATCTGACTCTCTCTCACTACATCTCTTTCTAAACACGATTCTCATGCGACGCCACAGGCTGTTGTTGTCCAGCGCCATCTGTTGGCCGATTTTTATACTCGTTCTTGGTTGCAATAAAACCCCGCGTCTTTTCGTGCATGTGTGTCAACTTTCACCTCTCTGTCTAAATTGTTCCACGAATTAGTACATTGTCAGTCGATAACGCACTTTTGGGTCACCCTGTACTGAGATATCTACCAGATATTTGTGACTATCAGTGTGTGAGTGTCTCCCCAATTTGTTAACTAATTAACATGTCAGGAATACATCCTTAGTTGGCAGTGGAAGTAGCAACAGAGCAACTGCCGCAGGGAAATCACATACATTGGATTTAGGAACGCGGTCGTAAAATTGTAACTCAGCCACCTGTCTACTTCTCTCAATCTGAGTGAACCTTCCTGAAACTAGACAGTTTTAGCTTCTCAAAAATGATCACGAATCAAATTAATTCCTAAGTTAAATTCGTGTGCTGTGGAAAACTTGGAGTATACAGGATTATACAAAAACTTAATACTGTTTTGCTCTAAACTGTCTACAAATTGAAGCCAACTGTTTCTACAAAAGTGCGTTGCTACCCTGAATATAACCTGACTTCTGAAATGAAAGTGCATCTGAACTTACAAAGAAATCCCTGGCCCTAAACTGAATTTTCGCTTACTTCGTGTCTTGGCAAACACTTTTGCAGATTTTCGAAAACAGTACACAGCATGCAGCAAACAACATTAAAAACTGCATATGAAAATTCCATACCACAAAGTATAAAATGTATATGTACTGTAAAATGAGGTGAATCCGATCAAAAACGGCAGTTTTTTTTCAATTTCGTCCATTTACTGTTGTGATATCGGAATAGAAACTCAGTATATTAATTTCACAATGTTGTTAAGAATATATTCATGTATTACGTTATTTTTAGTTTATAATTGCAGTAATTGCAGCTATTATTTTAATTGTTGATCGGTTTCACCTTCTCGGTTGGGTCGACTCCGATGACTATTTCGATTTTTAAAAAATATATTGCTGTATTTGCAGCAAAATTTTACAATTTGCAGACTAAACAAACTTTTACAAGCACATTATACTTGATATTTTTGCTATAAAAACGCTTGCATTCACGAAATTTGACAAACAAATATTAATTTTTAGTTATTGTATGTCATAATTAATGTGGAAAGTATTTACTAAATGTCATAATCATTTATCCCTTCAAAAAGAAATTTACCTTGCCTTCTGTGTTCTGGAACAACTTTGTTAATAATTTGTGTTCAATTTCTGGAAACGCAAAATAACATTACCGTCAAGAACTTTCTTTCTCAGAAATGTAATTTCATAGGTGTCATTAGAGATGCTTTCAATTTTACCAATAAAAAACCTGAACCTTTTATTCATAGGAAATTTTGCTATGGTGAAATCATTTCTTTAAAATTCATGCCAATCTTTATCCTTCTCCTTGTTCATTTCTTCATTTTCATTTGACTTGTGCTGTTCAAGCTCACTATTAGATGATCCAGATAAGGACTCCCTGCTTGCTGCCCCATCACCATCATTTTCATTAAAGTCGCTGATAACAATCCCTTTTCCTCAAGTTAATGCTAAACGCTTTGCTGGAGCGGCTTCCCTTTTGTTTCATTAGTGCGAACCTGTTTCAATTGCATTTCGAAGGCCGTTGCCCAAGAAACTTCTGATGAGGTGGTGCTATGTGCTTTATTATCGTTTGCTGATGCTTCTGGAATGACTCTGTCAGGACAGGAAGAAAAAATCCAAGACAATTTCAGTAAGCCATGATTCAAACATTGTTAGGTCAAACCAACTACTTTGATCTTATTATAACCTGCACCAGTTATGCCCCTTCAGTCCAAGAATCGAAGAGGTGTTTTGCCCTATAAACTGTGTACAGGGGGAGGACTGAGCTGTCAGCATTTAGAAGAAATTATGGTTTGTAGTTAGATTTCCATGCTGGTCCTAGAAGCTTTTGGTATACTCGCATGATCGGATTCGACCCACAAAAATGCAATTTTGTAATTAGGCCTGCATAGTGACTAAGCAGTATAAGCAATTAAGGGAAAAAAAACGGAACTGTATCACTGTAGACGTCCATATGCAAGCAACAATATTGCATCTTACCAGTTACACTTCGGAAGTAACAGGCGCCAGCAGAAGTTTCCGCACTGTTGTGTTGACTACACCATTGTAGCACAAGAATCAAACACCTACTGACAATGCGATTTGCTGGTTGCGCGCACACCGATACACCATTGTTGTTGATAGATTAGTCAAGAATTCACGACAATGGTCTTGAAAGTAATTGTTAAAATGTTGCGCTCAGTTATCCAGACGTGGAAAAACCGGTAAATGATCGGACGGACACCACCTGATCGGATTCACCTTACTTTACGGTACATAATAAACTGAATGAAGGATGGGAATTTTAACTGGTAAGAAATGACTTCTGACAAAATTCAAATGAAACTCTGTATCCAAAAGCAATGCTTTAAGAATGAACTGAATGTTCACAATGGTATTTATATAACTTTAAGAAATAATTTTAAGCGAGGGGAAGCTCATCGCGTCAGAGCAATCCATATGACAGTCCTACTATCTAAGCTTCGTTACTACTATCTTAAGAACACAAAGCAATGCTGCGCCCTTGTGTGCTTACCTCAATCTCTCAACTTTCCAGAAAAACTCACAAATAATCTCCTTATCTTCTCTCTCCATAACTGCATTAAAATATTCATACACCATTTCCACCATTGTCAGTCACACAAAGAAAATTTCTTGATCATTCTTCAAAATAGATCTGTCATTGAGCAATGCTCAGCCTATAATGCGAGTAACTTTGCTAGCGCTCTCAGGCAGACGCGGTGTAGCAACACAAAGATATTGTAGCGATAGTCAAAGATTACTCAGGCACATGGTTTTGCCCATGGAGGCAAAAAGAGAAGGTAGGTGACAGTGCAGACTTACGCTGTACATTGTTTTGAAACCAGAGAGGGTGGGTCGTGCCGGTATTTTAAGTAGACCAAACCATTAGCACACTACTGCTTACGAGTGAGCTTATATGAATAAAATAGTATCAGGAAGGCAATGTCGATCATTTTTCTTTTCTTGAGAGTGTCTTTGCTCTCGTAATACGACGCAGTCAGAGTGACGTCACTGGGGAGTGTCATCGCGGTGAACTATGGAGGTATGAATGCCGTGAGCGTAATGTTTTGGGCTAGTTAAGATGGCTAACTCCATGGTTTCGCCACACTCAATTACCTAGGCCCTACTATCGTGACACTTTCAGTTGCGAAAATTGTTACCGTTTGACAGCTGGAGCTACACTAGCGCTCCAAGCGGTGAGAAAGCAGGCAGTTACTTGCATCGTTATGGTCAATGTTTGTTTTTATGTATGTATCTACTTAATTAACGAAATAGTTGTCATATTTTGCAGTCCACGCATTAGTAAATTACCAAGAGACAAAGATTATCATGAAAAAATGTAAAAAGAACCAACCTGACTGATACAGTTATATAAACTACAGCTTACTCATTGAAGAAAGACTTTCGAATACCTGTATAACTGCTGCTTACGCCACTGAAAGCAACAGAGTAGAAACACATGTTTTATGCTTTAGAAGCATAATTCCCTTGTTGTCTGTTCTTACTATGATATGGACTTTTCCTTAAGGCGTAAGAAAAATTTATGGAATCTATTTATTCGCCCATTTTACACTTGTCTCGACTTTCTGATACATGAATATTTTTTACTTCCTTTGACGTTTCATTATCACGTCTATGTGGCTTCCCCTTCAGCTACAGGCGTGGTGGTTTACTTTGTAGTTTCGATAATGTAGGTGTAACTTTCCGTACAGGTTTCCTACGTTCCACATTCACTGATTGGATGAAAGCGTAGAGAACAAACTTTCGCATTGTTGGGTAGCTCTACGAGGTCTTTCTGCAAAAGATCGGGTCTTCTGATGTTTACTAACAGTTTTTTGTTACTGAAGGAGAACGACATTCTTCAGTAACTGTCTGTATGTTATAAGAGAACCGGAAATAAACTGTCCTGTACGGTGGTTTTTCATACCTCCAACGGTGCTTATGAAATTAAAGAATGACAAATGCGCCGTAATTTTTTAGTTATTGTCGATTCTTGTTGCGCTACATACACTGCCTAATATAGAAACTACGTTGAAAATCGATATCAACGATACTATTCGTACTGATGTGATGCATGCAGAACTGTTGCTCGCTGGCCGCAAGGCGCGCTGCTATCGCAGTGGGTAACAAAACAGACAGTGTTGCGACTGTTATGTTGCACTGTGGTTTAGCTGTGTGTGAGCTATGCATATCGACAATTACGTAAGAAACAGAATTTACAGTGTGACCAAAGTAATACGCATACCTCACAAAATACCCAATCCACGTGACTGTGTTTTACCTCGCTTCGTTCAGCATTCACGAGTGAGCGAGGACAACCATCTCAGGTATTCTACCAACTGAGCGTGTTACAGGTCGAAATAGCAATCGTATTGATTGGAAATAGAGCTAACAAGAGAGGCGCAAATGTAGTCCTTTTTTTTTTTTTTTTTAGAAAAGTTTTTTTTCTGTTTTAGGTTCGCAGTACGTAAGTAGTGGATGAGGTGCAGTGCCCAAGAAGCCGTGTTAAACAACCAGGGCAAACAACCAGCAGAAGGCACAGTGTGTCCTTTGGTACCATGAGACACGATCACCAACCACAGTGCAGAGACACTTGCAGACAACATTTGGAAGGAATCCACCTGATGTCAAGAGCATTAAAGCCTGGTATGAGAAGTTCAAGAACACAGGATCGGTTGCTGACCTCCCGAGGTCTGGTCGACCAAGAACCTCAGCAGACAGGGTGGAAGCTGTAAGGCAGTCTTTTCTGCGAAGTCCGAAGAAATCGGTGCGCAGGGCCTCACGTGAACTACAGATGCCAAAAAGCTCTCTCCATGACATTTTACACAAACGTTTACTGTTTCGTGCATACAAAGTGCAAATCGTTCAGGCCTTGTTGCCCAATGACTAAACACGTCGATATGACTTTGCGGTCGAAATGCTATCACGTATTGAGGACGATGATGGTTATCTCAGACGAATTGCCTTTTCCGACGAAGCGACCTTTTTTGTCAGTGGAGTAGTGAATCGCCATAATATGCGCATTTGGGGTTCACAACCCCCTGGCGAGGTCATGGAGTGCACCAGATGCAGTCCAAAGGTGAATGTTTGGTGCACGCTATTGCAGGATCGAATTATCGGGCCTTTCTTCTTCGCTAAGGCTTCCATCACATCTGCAGTGTATCTGGAGATGTTGCAACTGTATGCTGTTCCTCAGCTGCTTCAGTATCACCCAGATGTCTTGTTTCAGCAAGATGGTGAACCGCCTCATTGGGGTTTGGGCGTCCGTGCCTATCTCGATATGACCTTTCCTGGGCGATGGATTGGTCGTGATGGGCCAACGGTTTGGCCTCCACGCTCTCCTGACATAACCCCATTAGACTTCTTTTTATGGGGTTATGTCAAGGACGAGGTCTACCGAACACGTATAGCAGATCTTGAAACCCTGCGGCAACGCATAACCATAGTCGTTGAATCGATCCCTCCAGAGATGTTGGCTAATGTGTGGACGGAAATTGAATATCGCCTAGATGTGCTACGTGCTACCAAGGGTGCTCGTGTGAAAGTTTACTGATGTGTGAAAAAAACTTTGATAGTTTGTAAACAATTAGACACCAGTTTCATATTTGTATCTTACTTCTAGCCTGAGTTATCAATTTATGTAATGAGGGAAAGACTTTTCGCGCACCCTGTAGGTAACTTTAAAATGCTTTATTGTGGAGGAGTACGTGCAGAGGCAGGTAGCCGGGGTGTCGGCGTGAATATGAGACGTTGGCGGAGGTATTGTGTGTGAAGGCCGCGCGGACGCTAACCTTTGCGCCGGCTGCAGGCTACCGGCCACATGCAGGGGGGGAAGTGGGTCGCGTGGCGTGGCGTGCAGGCCACCTGCCCGCCCGCCAGCCTTTGTCCAGCAATGTGTGAAGCGGCCGCCGGCCAGCCGCCAATGGCTTCCGGACCAGCGGTGTCTGCCGCTACAATGCGCCGGGCTGCGCGGGAGGGAGGGGTAGGGCTCGTGCTGCGCGCAGGTCGCTGCTCCCCGCAGCTGTGCACCTGGACAAGAGTAACCGTTACACGCCCGCGCCACCGCGGCGTGCGCTGGCCTCACACATTACGCTACGGCTACGCTGTCCTTAGTGACAGGAATTAAAGATAGCGCACGGGAAGTCACGTTTAGTCATCATGGCACGAACAAAATGGTTGGTTCAAATGGCTCTGAGCACTATGGGACATAACTTCTGAGGTCATCAGTCCCCTAGAACTTAGAACTACTTAAACCTAACTAGCCTAAGAACATCACACACATCCATGCCCGAGGCAGGATTCGAACCTGCGACCGTAGCGGTCGCGCGTTTCCAGACTGTAGCGCCTAGAGCCGCTCGCCCACTTCGGCCGGCGGCACGAACAACATCGATAGTTATTTTACGAGGGGAGGCCCACCAATTCACACAAAGAAAAAGTGATATAGAAAAATTAACAAACCAGCAAGAACAATTAACACAGATAGAAACTTTAATAGGGGAGGGAGACCTTGAAAAAGCAACAGACCAAATACAAGACCTCTTAAAAGATTCAGTGCTACAAACAAACCCAAAAACAAGCACGGCAAAAAGATGGTTGGATGCTGAATGCTGCAGCAAAAGGAACACTGTTCTAAGAACGCTCCACAGATTAAGAAACCAGCACGGCGAGGAAACATTCAAACTGTACGCAGAAGTGAGGAGAATCTACAAAGAACTAATAGAAGTGAACAAAAAGAATACATAGAAAGAGAGGCAAAAAGAGAAGCGGATGAAGCAGAGAAAGACCCATACATAGCAGCAAGACCAAGAAAACTGGCTTATATACCAAATATAGACATCAAGGGGGGTTCGGTTGTTTGGGGGAAGAGACCAAACAGCGAGTTCATCGGTCTCATCGGATGAGGGAAGGATGTCGGGCGTGCCCTTTCAAAGGAACCATGCCGGCATTTGCCTGGAATGATTTAGGGAAATCATGGAAAACCTAAATCAGGATGGCCGGACGCGGGATTAAACCGTCGGCCTCCCGAATGTGAATACATGAGGGAATGGGAAGACCACTTCATTAAGATACTGAACAAACGAAGAATCAAAACACCCCCAAAGAAAGAGAAACATCAAACTAAGGAAAAAGACAATATATGGGAACCTCTAAATGAAGAAAATGTAAAAGAAGTAATAAAAGCACTGAAGAACAAGAAAGCAGCAGGACTCGATAATATATATAATGAACATATAAAAGATGCAAAAGAGGCCCTCCAACGCGTATGGACCAAACTATTTAACAAATGCCTGGAACTTGGAAGAATTCCGACATAATGGAGACACCGAAGCACGACTCACGCCCGGTACTCACACCTTTACTTCTGCCAGTATCTCGTCTCCTACCTTCCAAACTTTACAGAAGCTCTTCTGCGAACCTTGCAGAACTAGCACTCCTAAAAGAAAGGATACAGCGGAGACATGGCTTAGCCACAGCCTGGCAGATGAAAACTGTGTGCCAGGAAGTTTCATATCAGCGCACACTCCGCTGCAGAGTGAAAATCTCATTCTGGAAACAATGGAGACGCTCTACAATAAAAGTTCTCTATAAAGGTAGAGGAGACCCAACGGACCCAAACAAGTACAGAGGCATAGCCCTGGAAAATACGCAATTCAAGATGTTTCCAAAGATCATTACACAAAAAATCCAAGCCTCTGTGGACAGTCACCTCCCAGATCGACAAATCGGTTTCAGATCTGGAAGATCAACACTTACGGCAGTCAGGGTTCTTCTAAACAACATCGACGAAGCGCTACAAAAGAAACAAATGTTCTACACAGTGTTCATAGACTTTACCAAAGCCTTTGACCTACTGGAAAGAGATCTCATAGTCCGAAAACTGGAAAACACAATGGGAGAAGATAGCGGATGGGCAAGAATAATCAAGTAAATCCTCGAATGCAACTTAATCACAATATCAGACAACATCTCTTTTTCGAACCCCGTTCTGCAATCGAACGAAGTCTTACAGGGTGACCCAATGAGCCCTTTGCTGTACATTCTTGCCACTGAAGAAGTGCTCCGAATTGGAGAAAATGAAGAAAATGTACATGTGCATACGCTGACGACATAGCCGTAGGTTTGACAGATATACAGAAGCTGCAGAGAATCATTGAGAAAACAGACAAATGGTGCACTGAACAGAAACTACACATAAAGATAACAAAGACAGAAACGATAATTTTCAGAAAAGGAGGCAAAACACCCAAGAATGCGGAAATTAGCATCAGAGGACAAAAAATAAAAATCTCATCAGACTTTAAATACCTAGGGGTGACATTGCAACCAACAGACAAATGCTTCACAAAACATACAACAGAACGTGCAGCCCAAGCAATAATAGCAATACAGGACATCAAAAACATCCGCCTACTCAGTCTAGAAACAGCCATGAAATTATTCAACACAAAAATCTTGCCAATCCTGGCCTATGGGATGGAGGTTATATGGGACCACCTGACAGAAAAAAAATCTTGAAACACTAGAAAAAGTAAAATCGACTTATCTAAAAAGAGCACTAGGTCTCTCAAAGACAACAAGATCTAGACTTGTGTACTTGCTAGCGAGAAAGACATTCCTAATTGAAGACATCAGACTTCGATATATGATGCCACACACCAGGGCTTCCAGAAAGCAACTGAAGATCATGGAGGACAAACGAGAAAAAATATGGCCGGAGTTCTATGGCACCGAAGCAATGACGAACCGCTAATGGACAGCACCAAGCTTCGAACAGCGACATGTCGTAACTAGGCTTTCTATTCAAGGCTTTCATCATCTAATCTGCAAAAACAAAACTTATCACGACCCAACCGCAACATGTGTATGTGAACTGTGTAACGAAGCCTGTGAACGATAGCACATAGAACTGTGCAGTAAAAGAGTGAAATCGATAAATGAATATGCAGAAATGTAAACGTAAAATGTTAAACAAAGTAACTTTATATGGCTATTCGGCTGCAATTTTATTAAATAAAAAAATTTACGAGGGGCATTCAATAACGTTTTGCTCGGCCGGTTTCGGTTGAAAAAAAAAGGCCGAATTTGTCGTGGGACGTCATTGAATATTATCGCTTCGGCCAGTAAGGCCCCCCGTAAACGATCAAACATTTTGTCATACTTACCTATGATTGCCAAAAATTTGGAAATGTTTCTTCCAAACACCGAATGTACGCTCTATTACACATCTCCTTGCCGTATGGGGTGTATTGTAATATTGTAACTCCCTTCGGCTCCTGTTGTGGGCCGAAATACAGGCATCATGAGATGGATGGAGAGAACATATCCGCTATCTCCGACAAGCAACCAATTACACTGTCCATTTTCAAATTCTGCAGCAACTCTACAACTGTCCCAAACGCGTGCATCATGCGCGAAACCCGGCCAACAGCTTAGCACGTTCAAAATCTTCGCATTGCCATCACAGATGATTTGTGTATAAATATATAAGGAATTCTTGCGACATCGGTATATTTCTGCTTGTGCTCCAGAGAGGCAATGTGTTGCTATATGTACATAATCTTTGGCCACTATGACTTTTGGGAATCCAGCAACTCCAAAGAAATCTCTTTTGTTCCTCGGAATATTTTCTTGGTTTTGTGGCACATACTATGGCTTTAAGGCAATTAAACTGTTTATCACGATTTTAAAAACTTTTCCAGCAATAGTACGATGGATGTTAATGAAATCCCCTGCTACGAATTTGGTAAGTACGAATGCGAAAGATTTGCGGTCCACAAAGAAGTTGCAGCCTACGAAACAAAATACGTTTCCAGTCAGTATTATGCTGCAGCAACGGCGCCAGCATACCAAGCAGTGACTCAAAAGATTCCTAACGAAATCGAACGGCCCTTTCAAATCACTGTTGTGGGAAATTGCAAATGGGTCTCTTCTCTGCATTAAAACTGCCATTCTGAAGGTATCTACCTATTCCTTCAACTCCATATATTCCTCATTGTAGGTATTGCATAGAACTCGATATTTAACACGCAGACACTGAAGAACATGCCTTACTCTCTAACTTCTACTTAGGAGTAAGTTTTGGACTTATTTCTTACTTAAGTTACTTATGTAGTAGCATACTCTTTGATGGTGCTCTCCACCACTTATAGAATAAATTAATTTATTTTGGAAGTAAATTAAAAATTGACTGCTGCAGTAGCTGACTCCATTAGTTCAGCAGCCCGCGCGGTTAGTCGTGCGATCTAACGCATGGCTTTCCGGACTGTGAAGGAACGCCTGGTCGCTGGCACGAATCCGCCGGGCGGACTTGTGTCGAGTCTGTGGATGGTTTTTAGGCGGTTTTCCATCTGCCTCGGCGAATGCGGGTTGGTTCCCCTTATTCCGCCTCAGCTACACTACGTCAGCGACTGCTGCGCAAACAAGTTTTCCACCTACGCGTACACCACCATTACTCTACCACGTAAACATAGGGGTTACACTCGTCTGGTGTGAGACGTTCCCTGGGGGGTCCACGGGGGGCCGAACCGCACAATAACCCTGAAAGAGTGGTTCGGTGTAGGGCGGCGGAGGGGTGAAGTGGACTGCGGTAGTCGTTGTGGGGTTGTGGAGCACTGCGGCTGCGGTTGGGACGGAGCCTCTCCGTCATTTCTAGGCCCCCGCTTAACATACAATACAATACAATTAGTTTAGTATTCTAGAATGGAAGTCGCCCATTTCCTTCTCTCTTAGTAACTCAGTACTTTAGTTTCGCTTACGCTCGGTTGACGCTCGCCATCCTAAGTGTAATGAAGCTCCGATAAGTGGCAGCGCTATACATAGCCTTCAAAATGGCGTCTGTAACGGAGATGTGTTCCAAGCAGAGGGCTGGCATTGAGTTTCTTCTGGCGGAAAACCAGAGTATCGCAGATATTCTTAGGCGTTCGCACAATTTCTGCGGATATCTGGCAGTGAACAAAAAAGCACAGTGAGTCGTTGGGCGACACGTCTGTCATCATCGCAACAAGTTCGCTCAAACCTGTCCGATCTCCCGCGTTGCGGCCACCCGCTGGCAGCTGTGACTCTTGCAATGTTGGAACGTGCGGACACACTCATTCGAGGTGATACAGGGGTCACAATCAATCACCTCAATGCACAACTGGACGTCTCTGTTGGTAATGATGACACACTCGTCCACCAGTTGGGGTACTCAAAGGCGTGTGCCCTCTGGGTTCCTTTCCGACTAACAGAAGAACATAAAGAGCAACGAAAGACCATCTGTACGGAACTGCTTGCGCGTTACGAGAGTGATCGTGACGATTTTTTGTCACCAGCGATGAGACATGGGTTCATCACTTCGAACCGGAAACAAATCGGCTATCCTTGGAGTGGCGCCACACGATCTCTCTTCCAAAGAGAAGGTTCAAAGCCGCAACCTCAGCAGGTAAAGTCGTGAAGTCAGTCTTTGGGGCCTCTGAAGCGATTCTGTTTGATGTCCTCCCTCATGTGCAACGATCAGCTCCGAAGCGTATTGTGCTACCCTCATAAAATTGAATAACTAGCTTGATCGTGTTCGTCCCCATAAAAATGCAAATGAACTCCTTCTCCATAACAATGCAAGGCCTCGCATAAGTCTGCTCATCACAGAGGGGCTCAGAAAACTTCACTGGACTGTCCTCTCTATCCACCTAACAGTCCGATTCCCGTCTCTTCCGACTTTCATATGTCTAGCCCACTGAAGGATGCACTCCACGGGAAGCAGTACATGGATGATGGGGAGGGAGGCTATTGTTACAGCCAGATGTTGGCTCCGACTTCGACCACTAGAGTGGCACTATGTCGGCATGCTGGCCCTCCCTATAAAGTGGCTTCACGCCATCGCACTGAACGGAGACTATGTTGAAAGATAGGGTTCCTTAGCCAAAAGAGTGGGGAATAATGAGATATGTTGGAATCCTGAATAAAACCAACCTCCTTTCGGGAAAAAAATGTATTGCATTATTTATTGAATGCCCCTGCATCTTTTGGTAACGTCGCGAAGCACGCAACATTGCGTTTCCCGATATTTTTATACCACAAACTGAACCAACAGTAGACTAAGATTATCCATTATGGGCACTGTAAAACACATGTTGGTGTATTAATCTATAGACATTATAAATCGAAGCCCCTGACGTATTTTTTGCCTATGTGAAGACTAATTTCAAGAAATATTGGAAGGTAGGTTTTACTGATAGACACTGGAGATTGATTCACGAGGAAGGTATGATACCCGTATGTACTTGTGATTTATGATTATAGAGAGGAATTTCAGCTCGATTGAGGATTTTGTGGGTATGGGAGTTACGTGGGGAATGTGTGGGGATTTTAACTTTTTACAGTTTATTAATATATCGTAGCTGTTAACAGCGATAATCTGATGGTTGGTGAATTTGTTGTTGTTGTTGATTCTAACGATTTTCAAGGCCTTAAGCTCAGAATGAGTTTCATAGAGAAGATTTCAAGCAATATCATATAAACAGCGTAGATAAATGCTCTCGTATATACAGATATTACCTAAGCGAGACCGAACGTGACAATGACTGAGCGTATGCGACAAAAAGCTGTTGAGCGCATGCGTAGAGCAAAGCATTGTTCCCATTACACGTTCTGTTTTCTGAGCAGTACTCTCTTGCCTCTCTTCAGCTCGTATAGCGTGTATTCTGATACGTTCGACTGCTTACGTTTTATTTTCTTTCCTTGGGAAATAATAACGATTTGGAGCAAAAATGGATAAATGGTTGCTAAAAGGTGTAGACAGAAATGCAGAAACTAATCCCAAGGTAGGTTACTAACTAAATTTGCTTGAATTCTTTTAAACAGCTCATATAAAGCTCTTTCATTTTTTAACAATACATGTGCCCATATTATGATCTGGAATCGTCGATGGTAATTCGGACGTTTTCCTGCTACATTCCAACTCCTGCCACCCGCACATAATCAAGTATTGAATGACTGCAGCAGACCTGCGTTGGGAACTAATAGAATAATGTATATGATATGCTGTGTTTACGTATATGGAAATGATCCTCACAGAAGAAGATAATTGAAGTGGCAACTATATCTTGCAGATTCCTACGAGAGAGCTGCAAACACATTATAAGCATCTTCTCACTTTTTGTAGCATTCAGAAACAATTTTCCGGAGTTGTTGTAGATTTATTTCTACAGCGAGGTACTGCTCATCACTTGTAGCTCGTTTTCAGAACATAAATTCCGAAACAGTATGCTATTTATGACTATAGTGAGAGCTTACTTCATCAGGATGTAACAGGCATCACGCCACATAAAAAAACGTTTTTGTGGCCTTTCGATTTATTTGAATTTCTATTTTTCTTGTAAATACGTAAATATATGAAGAATAAAAGCATATGATGAGAATGAAATAATGTAATCAATAATTTATTCCAGACAAATATTAGAAGACACTCAGATATCCAATGGTGTGGGGAGTTTGCGGGGAATCGGGAAATTTTTCTCCCCCGACATTGCCAGCGCTCAGTGCCAAACGCTCCCGCTGGCGATATTATCTTCAGCGTGCCTGCTGCGTGATAAGCATGTAAGCGAGAAATTTAGAACGGTTTGAAACTGTGGTTAAAGTTCCTTGGAACTCGCTAGATGCTCTGATTGTGAAAAACTGGAAGAAAATATTGTGTGTAATTCACGCGAAAGCAAGTTTTTCACGCATCCCAGTGTTAACGACGTTAAATCTCCTAAGGTCGTACACTGATATAATTTTGCAGGTACGTTCAGTGGTATGTGTGGCTACTGTCTGCAAAATGTGTTGCGAGCAGACTCGTTTTTAAAGACGTAATAAATTAAATGGTCATGTCTGATGTTGACGTTTTACTGCATAAACAGCGAAAATAGATAGTGATAAACTTTTTCCCTTCCGTTATTTTGTGGAGGCGGTCTCGGCGAGGAAAGTTACGTTAGTGATTCAAATTATGCACAAAGCTTTTTGGAAGTCTCTCATTGTTCTCATACTGGGTGAATAAATTGCAGGTATTTGCACGACGTCAGTTACGCTGCATGACAAACACGCAGTTCCTAATTGTAGTACTTGTCTTATTGTTTTAAACTTTTAGCACAAGATTATACATTTTAAGGAGTAGATTATGACAGTACGATAATTTTGTAAACTCAGTCAGTAAGTAAGCAGAATACTGAAATTCAAATATTTTTGTCCCCAGGAAGTTCGTAGGTAGGCAACCTGCAATTGATACCGCATTCAGGATTCTGAGATAGTCGATACACGGTGCTTGTAATTAAAAAAAATGGCTCTGAGCGCTATGGAACTTAACTTCTGAGGTCATCAGTCCCCTAGAACTTAGAACTACTTAAACCTAACTAACCTAAGGACATCACACACATCCATGCCCGAGGCAGGATTCGAACCTGCGACCGTAGCTGTCTCGCGGTTCCAGACTGTAGCGCCTAGAACCGCTCGGCCACTCCGGCCGGTGGTTGTAATTAAACTTTCGGTACTTAAGAGGACTCCGCCCTCCTCCCCTCCCCCCCCCCCCCCCCACCATGATAAACGAGGGATCGTAGGACAATTGAACCTTCCTGGGATCATTTGCAAGAACATACGGAAGAGAAATAACGAGTACACCAATAACGGAAACACTTTTTAACTTCCACATAAGACGGTAACAGTTGTTAATTGGATGCCAAGTTTCCGTTCCAGGGGAAACTTCTTCATTTAAATGAGTGTGTCTCTACTTAAAATGCTGAATGACTGAGAAGCTATAGCTTCGACGTTATTTCATTCTGAAACAGTTGAATAAAACTAAACGTACTGGGCTTACTTTCTCTTTACTTTTTCTTATCATGTCAACACTGACCCACAATATTCTAGCCCAACGTAATCTGACTGCTCAGAAAAGCTACAACCTTACTTCAAATAATTAATTCAAAAGAATGGCCCTGACTAAAAATAAATCTTAACAATAACCTATACATACACTTACCTATACATACACTTACCTCACAAAAATCTTCCTTACGCGAATTACTGCAACACAGCGAGCGTCAATACTGCCAGCTAAATAAAAGATTCTAACTACTAAAGCTACTAACTACTAATAGGCATGTGGTTAGCAAAGGAAAGATTTTGTTGCAAACCAAATAACGTATTTTTTTGCCTCAATAATGTGACATCCAGTTCAAACACGAATATAAATCGTCATTGACATCTAGCACAGAGGTATATATTCTTGAATAATATTCAGTCTCCGAGTCGAACATGTACATCTCGTTAGCCTACGCTAACACTTCAGACCTCTACCCTCCATCAATGCTAACTTCTCACATCTGACATACATCACTGCTGGCTGTTCACCTCCAACTGCACAACAGTACTTCCATCACTACTGGCGACTAACTCCCAACTGCCCAACAGTACTGGCGATTAACTTCCAACAACGATTCCGACCAGCCACAGAGTCTCTTACAAAGACAGTGCAGTCAGAGATCCAGTGCAAGGCTGCCAACGCAGAAGCAGCCCACTTACACAGGCTACAAACATTGCTCAATGTTACGACCATCAGCATGCACGACAGCCTGGAAATAGCACTTCTGCTCTACGGCTGCCCGAGATATCTCAGGTTGGATGTTCGCCGTCGTGATGCAGCTCGTGCACTGCTAGAAGACCGCACGTTGCATCCATCATTCTCAGCCATGGCAACAGTAAATCCTTACACATTCCACGGCGCAATTGACCGTCGGCATCTCCCATGACCAGTACCCAAATCGCCAGTTGATTCGAACTTTCGAATCATTTTCTTGAACCACGTTGCGGAAAGAGGATCTCTTCGTATTCCTTCCAGTGCGTCGATACTCGCGAAGAGCAGTAGCACTATTTCTGTTGTTTTGATAAAACATATTTTCGAGTAAAGACCTCCTCATCTTGTCCAGAGCCTGCAACAACACAAAACCTGCAGCGCACAATCTGAACATGATTCGTATAAAGTTGGGTACCCATATGGTAAACAGCTTTCCATTTACACTGGCTCAAGCAGCGACAGTTTAATTACAGTGAAGAGTCAAAGAAACTGGTACATCTGCCTAATGTCGTGTAGGACCCCCGCGAACACCCAGAAGTGCGGCAGCACGACGTGGCATGGACTCGACTAATGTCTGAAGTAGTGCTGGAGGGAACTGAAGCCATGAATCCTGCAGGGCTGTCCACAAATCTGTAACAGTACGTGGAGGTGGAGACTTCTTCTGAACAACAAGTGTCCGCAGCTCGTGGTCGTGCGGTAGCTTTCTCGCTTCCCACGCCCGGGTTCGATTCCCGGCGGGGTAAGGATTTTCTCTACCTCGTGATGACTGGGTGTTGTGTGCTGCCCTTAGGTTAGTTAGGTTTAAGTAGTTCTAAGTTCTAGGGGACTGTCGACCATAGATGTTAAGTCCCATAGTGCTCAGAGCCATTTTTTTGAACAACAAGTTCAAAGGCACCCCAGACATGCTCAATGATATTCATGTATGGGGAGCTTGGTGGCCAGCGGAAGTGTTCCTGAAGCCACTCTGTAGCAATTCTGGACGTTTGGGGTGTCGCATTGTCCTGCTGGAATGGCCCACGTCCTTCGGAATGCACAATGAATATGAATGGTTGCAGGTGATCAGACAGGATGCTTAGGTACGTCTCACCTGTGAGAATCGTATCTAGATTTATCAGGGGTCCCAACTGCACACGCCCCACACCATTACAGAGCCTCCATCAGCTTCAACAGTCCCCTGCTGATATGCGGGGTCCATGGATTCATGAGGTTTCTCCACAACCGTACACGTCTGTCCGCTCCATACAGTTTGAAACAAAACTTGTCCGACCAGGCAACATGTTTCAGTCATCATCAGTCCAATGTCGGTGTTGACAGGGGCCCAGGCGAGGTGTAAAATTCGTGTCGTGTGGTCATCATGGGTACACGAGTAGGCCTTCGGCTATGAAAGCCATTCGTTGAATGGTTCACTCGCTGACACTTGTTGATGGCCCAGTGTTCAACTCTGCAGCAATCTGTGGAAGTGTTGCACTTCTGTCACGGTGAACGATTCTCTTCAGTCGTCGTTGCTCCTGTTCTTGCAGGATCTTTTTCCGGCCGCAGCAGTGTCGGAAATTTGATGTTTTACCGGTTTACTCAGATTCACAGTACACTCGTGAAATGGTCGTACGGTAAAATCTCCACCTCATCGCTACCTCGGGGATGCTGTGTCCCATTGCTCGTGCGCCGACGGTAACACTACGTTAAAACTCACTTCAGTCTTGATAAACTGCCATAGTAGCAGCAGTAAACGATCTAGCAACTACGCCAGACACTTATTGTCTTATACAGGCGTTGCCGACCGCAGCGCCGTATTGTGCCTGTTTACATATCTCTGTATTTGAATTCGCATGCCCATACCAGTTTCTTTGGTGCTTCGGTGTATAAGTAGCCTGTAGACTCGCATGTTATTACTGCTATTGAGATTCAGCAATTGCAAAAAGTGTTCGACTGACGGAGATTTACAACTTCTGCTATCTCTCTCTCTCTTTCTGTGTGTGTGTGTGTGTGTGTGTGTGTGCGCACGGGGGGTCGCTCGGGGGGGGGGGGGGGGGGGGGAATGACATTGAACGCGCTCTGTTTCCAACAGGCAATAACACTGAGGAACTTCAGAGGAAGCCTAGTGGTAAACAGCTGTCAGATAACTGAAACAGCCATTCTCACCTGTCGCTTCCTAAATAATGACAGTGGTCCAGGACTACTGCACTTTCCCTGCGGCTTGTACTGCCCAAAGCAGACACGTCTACGTCTGTGGACAGAGTGTGTTGTGACAGCCGAGTTGGTTGTCGGTGGGAGGGAGGGTGGGTTGGAGGAGAGCAGAGTGGGGAGCGTCCCCTCTTCCATCCCCCTTCACAAAGTAGTTCCTCTCGCCGCCGCTCCACTTCCCAGCCCAGCGGGCCGCAGGGAAAGTGAACGCCAGCCAGCCACGGCGCGCTCACGCTGACTGGCACTTTCTCCGTCCCTGACCGACTGCCGGGGCATCCTGTGGTGTAGTCTGTTGTGTGCAGTGCTGCGCTGTATCGTTGCGCACCTGCAGGCTCCATCGCCGCCACCAGAGGTAGGAGGGAGAAAAGAGGGAATTCCGCCCCGTGGATGTCCTGTTGTGTTGTCAGGGTAGCTCCGTGGCTCACACCCTACATTTATATAAACACGATGTTTCACTATTGCGGATACAAACAAAAGGGACGAATAGAGGACAGTGAAAACACAAGCAAGCAGTCCTAATAAACATGCCTCCCGAAACCAGTGGTGTCCCCCAATACGACGTATTACTTATGAGTACGTAAACACCTTCCAACAGAGTCCATGAGGATAAAAAGCAGATGTGCGCTTGAGGACAAACTCATTACAAGCGTTCCACAGGACCGTCGGTCATGCGGAAGCACGCCTCAGCACTTCGCCTCATCGATGCCAGTACACGTTCAAAAATCACGTGTCTGTTCCTAATACAGTGACAGCCACTCATTATGCATTCTCGGAGTTCTTCGACACTATCAACAGGACTGGAACACACCAAAGCTTTTAAATATTCCCATACAAGAAACTCCAACTGGCTACAAGTAGTGGAATCTATGAGGCCACGGTATTAGCGAGCCACGACGAACACACTTGTTGTCGAAGATTCGTGCTGCGTATTCCCGAACATCCACATAAAGGTGTGCCAGTGCAACATGCATGTACCAAGTAGAGAGCATCATCCAAAACGTAGCCTTAGTAATTCACAGCGCTCTAACAATGGCATGACTGCACTTGTGCACGCGCAGTGTCGGGGAAACCATTGGTCTCGGAAACTATATTTACTGTGATTATTTACTTATCTAATTGTTCTCTACTCGCCCCTGTCATTAGTACCTACAAAGTGACTCATTGACGATGTTACAAGCTTTCAGGGATAATGTTGAAAGGTAGATGGATCAGTCTGAGGTAAGGGACCCCGATGCGGTAACGACCGAGTCGAAATTAGCGAAAATCGGTGTGATGCCTCTTGGGAGGAGGTAGTGTCTACAAAAACAAGAAAATAATGTCTAATAAACATGGCTCCAAAGTGCATACCTGAAGAGCTATGGGCACTTGTTCACCTTTGCTGCTGTGGAACACATCTCCTCAACAAGTGCCCATAGATCTTAAGGCGTGCATTTTAGAGTCCACGTCTAAAAGACAATTTTTTTATTATTTCGGTTCATACTACCTCCTCCCAAAGTATGGAAGGCAAAGATCTTGCAGTAAAAGGATTTCACTGTCAGAAGTATCACAACGATTTTCGCTTGTAACTTTCGTCTTGTTCATTTCCGGACCACGGGTCAAAGGGGCTCTAAGCACTATGGGACTCAACATCTGAGGTCATCAGTCCCTTAGACTTAGAACTACTTAAACCTAACTAACCTAAGGACAGCACACACATGCATGCCGGAGGCAGGATTCGAACCTGAGACCATAGCAGCAGCGTGGTTCCGGACTGAAGCGACTAGAACCGCTCGACCACTGCGGCCGGCGACCACGGGTCCTTACCTCAGATTAATATATTTACCCTTCTCCATCATCTCTGAAACTATGTCATCACGGAATCACCCTGTATACGCTACATAACGTGAAGAGCGAAAGTCTCTTCCTTGCTGTATTTATAATCAGTTTTGGGTAACCCGAAATTTTATAGTTATTTCGAATACCTTGCTTAATATTCTTCGTATTATACAATGTAATTTGATAGACGACAGATAATGTAATAAATAGGTGATAAATCACAAAATAATAAAACAGCAAAAATTACGGAGATACTTGGCGTAGCAGCGTGAATTAATCCCTTGTTCTTGAGTCCCTTCACAGGCATAAAGTCCCTTTGTCTCCTATAATTAACTTTATATCATCATTCCACTGCATATTGCTCCGAGTGATTACTCGTGTGCATTTTTTCAAGGAATTATCACCAATATCGTAACTGAACAATGAAGCATCTCTTCGCCTCTGTAAGGGCAATATATTACGTTTATATAAGAGAACGTTCAGGGACAACTGTCAGTTCCTGAAACAATCATAGAGCCTCCCCAGGTCTCCATGCTATAGCCTTCTGGCTTTATCACATCCATGTAGACAACAGCATCACATCTCGATCTACATCTACAGGTCTACTCTGCAATTCACAATTAAGTGCCTGGCTGAGGATTCATTGAAACGTCTTCAACCTATTTTTCTGCCGTTCCACGCTCGAACAGCGCGGAGAAAAAGAATACTTAAATTGGTTTGCCTTCCCAACAGCTTTACCTATGTGATCATTGCAATTTAAGTTGTTCGTAATTATAAATGATAGCCATTTAGTTGAATTCACAGCCTTTACATTTGTGTGATTTGTCGTGTAACCGAAATATAACGGATTCCTTGTAGTACTCACGTGGACTACGTCGAACTTTTCATTATTTAGAGTAAACTGCCATTTTTTGCTTCATACAGGTATCTTGCCTAAATAGTTTTACAATTGGTTTTGATCATCTGATGACTTCGCACAATGGTAAACGGCATCATAATCTGGAAACAGTATAAGAAAGCTACTCTGAATGTCTCCTAAATCGTTTATATAGATTAGGAACTGTAGAGGAAGTGTAACACATTCTTGGAGGAACACCACATATCACTTCCATTTGTCTCGATGACTTCCTGTCAATTACTATGACCTTTTGACAAAAATTCCAGTCGCACAACTGAGATGTACCCCGTAGGCACGTAATTTGAATCTCTTGCTAGAAACGGTGCCAAAAGCCTTCTGGAAACAATCTCACATCCCCTGTCGATAGCACTCATTACTTCTTGCGAGTAAAAAGCTGGTTGCGTTTTACTAAAACGATATTTTCTGAATCCGTGTTGGCTATTTGTGAACAAATCGTTTTCTTCGATATAATTCATAGTGTTCGAATATAGAATACATGTTCCAAAACCATTGCGTTGAAACGTTCTGCCCGCATCTCGTGGTCGTGCGGTAGCGTTCTTGCTTCCCACGCCCGGGTTCCCGGGTTCGATTCCCGGCGGGGTCAGGGATTTTCTCTGCCTCGTGATGGCTGGGTGTTGTGTGCTGTCCTTAGGTTAGTTAGGTTTAAGTAGTTCTAAGTTCTACGGGACTGATGACTATAGATGTTAAGTTCCATAGTGCTCAGAGCCATTTGAACCATTGAAACGTTCTGCAAGGTTAATATCCGGCGTCCACCCTTGAACATCGTGTAGGCAACTGTGTAAAAGAACAGATATACTGAAAACAAGCTCATAATACGTATACTCTCTTCTGAAGATTTTTGTGAAGAAAAGCAGTCACAAACTGAAACAACAGTAGCAATTATAAAAATAACACTAGGATAAGAAAAACATCCGTTGCCAGCAACTTTATCTCGCCTTTGCATACAAAGCAGCGTAATATGCAGCCATAAATATGTTTCACCACTTTCGTTGCAAATTAAATCTGCAAACAGATAAAGACGTAGTTTTACAAGGAACTGTAATCCTGAATGTTTGACGATTCCTGCTCGCCAGATGAATTTATGAACAGAAACTATATTCGTGCAGTTGAGTTACATTATTATTAAATTTTATTGTCAAGATTAAAGTCAAAATCCAATCGTGTAAATGACCAGCATGTAGCCATAGTTTCACGGAAAAATGTACAATACTTCTGAACCTACTGCACAGTTCCACTTCACTGCGGATTGATGCATGGAATATGTCAAAAACTAACAAACAGCCCACATCAGTTACAGAGCAGGACGGAAATTACGCAGGAAAAGAGACGTTACACATTTTTAGCACGCTAGTCAACGCGTTCGTTGCCCCTTGTCCCGATGTGGTCCGGTGGCAAGACGGACTGGCCCCACCCAACCACTTTGTTGGAGAATGCGTTACAATCCGACCTTACACCCATATTCATACAAAGCTTTGTTTCCTGTTTTTTCTCTTTTGACATTCTGCCTTGATTTCATTTATGGTCAGCTGAAGGCACCCACAGTGTAGACAGAAAGTTGTGTGACCCACTTTCTGCTTTTCGAGAGCAGCAGGCTGTACGTCTGCTTCGGGTTTCACTCGCTGCCCACGTTTCACTCGAAACTAGCCCGTGACAACAAAAACACAGCAATTACCGCTGTCCACATATTACAATAGTGCGTCCGACAGTTCGCCTGCAGGTCGCCGAGAGCAGAGTCGAAGTAACAGCACTTGGACGTTACCCAAGACGGCAATGCGGCACTCGTGCATTGCCCCAACGCCCATTACCCTGACTCTAGAACAAAGTGTCGCCACAGTTAAGTGCAGAACCCGACACATTGAGGCAGTACCACCAGGCAATCGTGACGGCTGTAGTTCCATTGCGAGGCAGTGTCTGGGTACATAAATTGAGGTAGGGAGAGCCGGTAAAAATCCTGAAAAGAATGCAGAGGGCAGTGCCTTTATGACTCACAGGTGCGCACAGAACAAAGCCAATAGCATTTCTACCAGGCAATTTGGAAATACAGGGTGTTACAAAAAGGTACAGCCAAACTTTCAGGAAACATTCCTCACACACAAATAAAGAAAAGATGTTATGTGGATATGTGTCCGGAAACGCTTAATTTCCATGTTAGAGCTCATTTTAGTTTCGTCAGTATGTACTGTACGTCCTCGATTCACCGCCAGCTGGCCCAATTGGAGGAAGGTAATGTTGACTTCGGTGCTTGTGTTGACATGCGACAGATTTTCTGTGAACGTTTGGGCAGGCATTGTTGGTGATGTCTTGATTGGGCCCCATGTTCTTCCACCTACCCTCAATGAAGCACGTTATCATGATTTCATACGGGATACTCTACCTGTGCTGCTAGAACATGTGCCTTTACAAGTACGACACAACATGTGGTTCATGCACGATGGAGCTCCTGCACATTTCAGTCCAAGTGTTCGTACGCTTCTCAACAACAGATTCGGTGACCGATCGATTGGTAGAGGCGGACCAATTCCATGGCCTCCACGCTCTCCTGACCACAACTCTCTTGACTTTCATTTATGGGGGCATTTGAAAGCTCTTGTCTACGCAACCCCGGTACCAAATGTAGAGACTCTTCGTGCTCGTATTGTGGACGGCTGTGATACAACACGCCATTCTCCAGGGCTGCATCAGCGCATCAGGGATTCCATGCGACGGAGGGTGGATGCATGTATCCTCGCTAACGGAGGACATCTTGAACATTTCCTGTAACAAAGTGTTTGGAGTCACGCTGGTACGTTCTGTTGCTGTGTGTTTCCATTCCATAATTAATGTGATTTGAAGAGAAGTAATAAAATGAGCTCTAACATGGAAAGTAAGCGTTTCCGGACACATGTCCACATAACATATTTTCTTTCTTTGTGTGTGAGGAATGTTTCCTGAAAGTTTGGCCGTACCTTTTTGTAACACCCTGTATATCCCACAGACCTGCAGAATCGAAGGAGAGGAGCCGTTTACAGACTACGAAGAGAAAGACAAAGCACAGGCGATAAATGAAGAGGTTCAAAATGGTTCAAATGGCTCTGAGCACTATGGGACTTAACTGCTGTGGTCATTAGTCCCCTAGAACTTAGAACTACTTAAATCTAACTAACCTAAGGACGCCACACACATCCATACCCGAGGCAGGATTCGAACCTGCGACCGGAGCGGTCGCGCGGTTCCAGACTGTAGCGCCTAGAACCGCTTGGCCACTCCGGCCGGCAACTGAAGAGGTACTTGATACTAGGGATGCAGTGTGGTGATGGGTGGACAAGAGATGGCAGCGATGAGCGCAAATACATGTAATAACCACGGGCTGCACTAACCTTCTCCCTGGACATGGTTCATACCTCTCATATGTGTACAGATCGAAGGGCAAGTTTGTGAGTTTGTGGTGACAGGACACCCGAAACACATCATTCTTCGTTACAGGAATACAAATCCAGATTCTTAGTGCGTTGTCAGCGATCAACGACCACCGGCGACTTGCTGCGATGCAGAGAGGCGTGTGAAGCTTTGTGGCATCTTGCAGATATTCATTCGCAAAAAGGACTGCAAGAGCACGTCGCTGTAAGGCGTAAATCGTGTTCGTAAGGCTCCAACGATGTGCGACGACAGCAGGAAATTGGAATGCTTGCCACTGCAAGGACTCTACACTGCCAGCGCCGACATTAACGATGCAGCCTTCGCACGTGTAAGCAGAGTCAAAAGACTTGTAGCTAGCGTGACCAGATGCAATTGTTTAAAAAGGAGGACAAACAGCTTCAAAACGGAGGACAAAGGAAGAAAAAAAGAGGACACATCAAACGGGTCAACTGCAGATGAGGATACCACCCGTTAGCTTTGGACAAGTCACGTGACTGCCGGGAATTACCGGTAAATCTAGTAGTTAATTGATACTGATGGTCAGGTGGTGGTTAACTGAGCAATATAAAAAAATTTAAAAACATTGATTGTGGTGACAGTGTGGCGTCAATTGTTTTGTTATGTCAACAACACGGAATGGTTTACAAAGCGAAAAACGTAAGACCATTCACCTTCCTTCATTCGACGCACCGCTACCAACATCTACAATTCAAGCAGCAGCTGACGACATGTAAACTGCACTTTAACCTTTCGAATACAAATAAATTGAATGACTATAAAACAATGAAATAAAACCATGACAGTTAATCTGTTGAGTTATTTTTTACCTTCATTGGCCACTGAGACGTACGTTCCAGCTCCACATATCTTACATTCCGCTTCAAATTCATTTATCCCTTTCTTAAAGCAGGATATTTGCGGTAAAGGACATCAGAAAATGTACACTTTCGTTTAGGCATAGCCAAATATTTTACGTAACTCACTCGGTTAAAAATTACACTCACAAATGACACTTGTAATACAGGAAGCCAAGCCAATACAAAGCGTAGATACGAAACGAAAATTTTAAATAATCGATATTTGCATTCGCTTATAGGTAGATCAACGGTAATATCGACGATCCTGGTGCCACCTACTAACACCGCCTTCGTGCGTGTTCATCACAAAGGCTGTGCCAATAGTTAAAGTTGTAAGATGGCAAGAACTATGCCCCTTACATAAAGTCATTAAAAATCACCTAACTCACGTTGAGCGAACAGTAGGGCTGAACAAAAATGACTGACAAGGCACAATGCATCTTGTAGAGGGTATAGTATGTACGTATTGGAATAATTAATGTCAGGTGATGGTTTTAAAGTAATTCACACGACATGAAAACTTTGTGGAAACGCGTCGATTTACTGGAGGCTAGTTTACCCCAGGGAATATTCTATTTGCCACCGTGGCCGGTGGGGGAGCAGCAAAGGGAAGCGACAATAGGCAGCTTAGGGAAGCTCAAACTCTTGAGAAAGCAGTAACGGTGCACGGCCTCCAGCCGCCTTAAGATGAGTGACAGTGAGGGGGTGGTTGACCCTGACTCCATGCTGGTGTACCGGGAAACAGACGGAGAACTTGTACACCTGTTGATAAATGTCAGTCGTCCCATTTCCTGAGAAACATGCGAGAAAGCCGCACAAGGCTATGGTGGAGCGGTCAACAGAGGTCAAAATATGCGTGTTCATGACTATAGGAACTTCACGCTGAATTCACGGTCCACAGAGTCTGAAGTAAATCAGGTGAAGAGCGACAGAATGAAATACGCCGGCCTCCGATGGGAACGTAGGACCAGGGAATTTGAAGTACTCTTCTGGGAGTCAGAATTCCGGAAAACTTGGTGTTTGTGCAGACGCTAACCTTGATGGGTGGCCTGGAGGGAGCTAAATAGAAGAAGTTGAGCGGATGGGAAATTTTGTGGGAATTTGTTCACTTCCCAGAGCAGGCATTGGTCGGCACTGGGAAGCGACGCATAATTAACGTGACTTGCGCTGCAATTGGCGTAAGTGATTTTGCTGAAGGGGAAACCGAGGCGTAGAGCAGACTGGCAGAAGTCTCCGTAGAGGTCTTCCATTCTCAGTTTGCCTAGAGTGCAGACGTGGCGTTCTTTACTCAGCATCTCTGCAGTTTAGGGCTTAGCAAATGGAACGATTGAACTTGGAGATGGAAAGTTTTAGTTCAGCTATGTACTGAGCAAGATAGCTAGGAGTGAATAGATGAGCGCAGCCTTGCAGCACCACGAGGTCGGCCGACATCCACACAACGACGCCGCTCCGCCACGCTGTATTCGGTGATATTGCGCCCGCTCCGGCCACTGATTAATTTGTTGGATCACATCGGCAAAGTTTCCATGAGGGTTTCATGGGCCGTGTATTGTAGAATTCTTCTCGTACTTCGCATTACGCCTGGGTCAGTCAATAGGAATTACTTTTGATTTATCGCGCTTTACTCCATGCAAACGCAATTTATTACCACTGCCTGTTAGGAGAGTCATGTAATGTGATGATTGAAGGTCGTGAGTTAAAATAAATTTGTGATAATCGACTGCATCTGTTTTTAATCAAGTAGTTGAAATCCCAAGTCACTTTCTTAATTAATTTTATGTTCACATTTGCATCTGGTGTTCAATAGCTGAATATAACATCAATGTGCACCCCTTTTTAATTAAAAAGGGATCAATTCTGAACCAATTAATGTCAACACTGCCACCGCAGTTCAATCAGGAGTCACAGGGCCATACCACTTTCTTTGCGTTATCCGATATTGCGGCAGTTTTGCACTCTCTGTTGATCTGTTAGTCAATTAGTTGGGGTGAACACATGCCAAAACCAGCTAAGTGTTGGGTGGGGTGCTACAAAGTATTTAAGAAAAGAGCAATAGAACGGCACAAATTGTAAATTTAACTGTGTTACACTCAACATTGCGAAAAAGCCGGACACTGTAAAAATCCGCCCGGACCCCGGACAAAGAGCTAAAAAGGAGGACATGTCCGGATTAATCCGGACATCTGGTCACCCTACTTGTAGCCAAATTTACTCTTGCCCCGTCGTTTCATGAGCTGACCCATACTGGTCATGGATTTCTGCCTAAGGATTGTTATGTGAATTTCGCAAGCAGAAAACAGCATTAATACCTTTACTCACCATTTTTATTATCCGTATTTTTCCCAACTAGCTAACTTCCCAGCATTGCCCAGGTGTGTATTTATTCCAATTCTGTTAATCCATCTCCTGCTCCCCTCTCTCACTCTCAATCTCCTCCTCCCCCTTTCTCTCCTCTTCCTTCCCCTACTCTCTCTGTCCTATTCCTCCAGCCTTCATTCTCCCCTTGCCCCTCTCTCTGCCCGTCTGCTACTACCCCCTGTCTCTCTCTATCTGCTCCTCCCTCCTCTGTCCATTTGCTCCTTCCCTCCAACTCCTCTTCCCTCTAACCTAAGTTCACCTCCTCCTGCCCCTTCTACCTCTTCCAACCCAGTCTAATTCCTTCTCAATCTGTCCCCTCGCTCCGTCCAACTACCCCCCTTCACTCCGTTTGCCTCCTCGTCCCCTCTCTCTCTGACCATCTCCTCTTCCCTTTGGGTGTCCATCTTTCTGTACATCTGCTCTGCATCCTCTGTCTGTTCATCTCCTCTTCCTATTGATTGTCCATCTCTTCCTCCCGATCTCTCTGTTCATCTCTTTCTCACCCTTGTCTCAGTTCATCTCCTCCTCCCCCGTATCTGTGTCCAACTCGTCCCCCCCTGTCTATTTAATCCCCCTCCCCTCCCTCTATTTGCATGTTGTCACACCCACCCCAGTAGGGGATTGCTGTTCTTATCCACACAGAATTTCTTTTCGAATGGCAAGTAATATTTGTACCAAGTATAGCTGAAATCTATTCAGGGGTGTAGAAGGAGCTTCTTACCTATGGCTTTGCCCAGTATACACATGTTAAATACATTTCAGATATATTTAACATACCTCACACGTGCATGTACGCATACTTAACCTGTACCTCTATTGAATTTCGCCCTACAGTTTCGTTTTCACGCAGCTTCATATTTATGACATCATATCTACAAACTGTGTGCTGTACAGTTATTTAATCTTACAGGTACATCCAGTGATGTATGTGGACACTGTCTGCGAAATGTGTCACAAATAGAATTAGTAGTTAGGAAGTAATAAATCAAAACGTCATGCTTGACAGTTATTCACGACCTCAGTATTTATGACATCATATCTCCTGAATTATGTGTCTTACACTGACATATTTTTGCAAGTATGTTCAGTGGTATATGTGAATAATGTCTGGAAAATGTATTGCGAACAGAGTCGTTAGTAAAGAAGTAATATATTAAAGATCAAGCCAGATTGGCACATTTACTGCCGTAAGAGCGAAAATGTATTAAGCTATAGTCATGTTTGCTTTCATCACTTTGTGTGAGGTTTGAGGGTGTGCTTTCAGTTGAAATTGATCCAGTGGTATGGGAGGAGATACGGAACGTACATACATACACTTTTATCAAACAAAGTGATCAGAATAGATGTTCCATATTGCCGAAAATTTAATAAGGAACGTTGTGATCCAGCAATACGCTATAATTTCAATCCGTTGGTCTGTTCGTAATGTAATTCTATCGGAAACTGTCCATGTTTCTACTGTTAGGAGGAGTTTGTGTAGTCTACGGAAACCGTGTCAGCTATAAACATTGCAGTACTTGTGCTGTGTGTCATTACGAGAGCTGTGTTGGTTCAGGATGGTTCGGACAACAACGTACGATCGGAGACTCCTTACAGTCACTGTAATGGATCAGGGAATGAGACAAGTGGATATCGCAGCGTATGTCATTATAAGTCGAAGTGGTGTCCCTAAAATCTCGAACAGGTTCCCAGCCACTGGATCAGTTGATGTTCACCACAGAAATGGACGCAGAAAAAAAAAAAAAAAAAATCGTGCAGGACCGATGGATACATAAAACAGAAACACGTAATACAGTGTTATATGTCTACGGCGACAGTTCCAAAGAGCCTCAAGAGTACAGGTCTCAATACAAACTGTACGAAATAGGGTCCATAAGCAGGGATTGCATGCCAAAAGACCTCTCGAGACTTTTCCTATAAATCAGATTTGGAGAGGGCTCTTGTCGCTTGTGCATGAAACTATTTTTTATGGAATTGGCAGCAGTGGGATACAACGCTCTTTTCAACCAGACCTGTATCAGTATCCAACCTGACAATACTGATATTCATATGTGGCGGCAACGAGGACAACGTTTAGGCCCTTACTGTGTCGGTGTCGTTTGCCACTACCCTTACGAAGGAAGTTTAGTGATCATGTTTTGGCGTGGAAATACAGTGTGGTCGGAAATTCCCATTGCAGACTTCTAGGACTTGTAGAGGGGAGTGAGTACGTCGTATTTTGAATAGGAACGCATGTCCGGAAACGTCATCCAACGAGACTACAGATCGTCAAAGTTACAGGCGCGGGATTCTGTAAATGTACATATACACAGGGTGATTCCGTGATGATGTTACAAACTTTCTAGGATGATGGAGAACGATAAATGTATTAATTTGAAGTAAGGATCCCTGTACCGGAAACGAACGAGTCGAAAGTTATAAACGAAAACCGTTCTGATACCTCTGACAGTTGAATACATGTACCGGTTCTTGTACTGCGAAGAGTGTAGGGTTGGTAACTTCCAGTGGTGGTAGTATAGAACAAAACGAGAAAAAATGCCCGATGAACGTGGGCTCTTAAGTGCGTACCTTAACAGCTATGAACACTTGCTCAGTAGGGGAGATGTGTTCACATTAGCGAAGATGAACGAATGGTCATAGCTCCCCAGGGCCAGTGAAAGTTACCAACCGTACACTCTTCGCAACTCTAAAACAGGTACATGTATTCAACTGTCAGAGGTATCAGAACGGTTTTCGTTTATAACTTTCAACTCTTTCGTTTCCGGTACAGGGACCCTTACTTCAAATAAATACATTCATCGTTCGCCATCATTCTAGAAAGTCTGTAACATAATCACAGAATCACCCCGTGTATACGTACATTTACAGACGCCCGCGCCTATAGCTTTGATGCTCTGTAGTCTCGTTGGATGACATTTCCGGACGTAGGTTCCTATTCAAAATAGGATGTACTCACGCCCATCTACAAGTCCTAGAAGTCTACAACAGGAATTTCCGACCACCCTGTATGTATGGACACCCCTTCTGCCAATACGTGAGAAGATAACTGGTATGAAGTATCGGGACGACATCCTTGCACGCTCCGTTTGGTGAACGTAGTGGAGTGGGTTTCTCGCTCATTTTCGACAGTGGAGACCCCCATCCTCACAATATTGTGATAGCCTTCCTGGTGGAGCATAGATTCAGTCACATCGAATGGCCTCCATATTCTCCATTTAGAATGCGGGGTCACGCTAAAACGAGCAGTTTGAAATCGTCCTGATCCAAGACATCATAGAGGCCGCTGTGGAGAAATGAAACGAAATGTCACACGTTTATCTAGACATTTTGGTAAGGAGTACGCCCAACTGCATTCAGAAGTGTCTGCAAATACGAGAAGGGCCAAGTAGTTCCTATACAGTTCATATACTTGTAAGTAAGTAGCACCTTTTTCCGGACAGAACTTCATGCGGAGAAGATGAATATGAAATAATACTGTGACCTGTCTTTCGTCGAATACTTTACTCACCTAACGATATAGGGTTTGAAGGGAACAATATGAACTCCCTGATAAACTGCTGCTTATTTTCTGATACTCTATGCACTCACGTGGCCACTCTGTTCTCCTTGCACTGTATCAAACTGGAAGTGTTCTGAGTTGCAGTACTCCTATGATCGTTGTCGTGTTATGTTGTGTTGAACTAAGTGCTAACGTCACTTCGAACATTGCATACTTATAAGGTGTTGTTGTTGTTGTTGTGATCTTCAGTCCTGAGACTGGTTTGATGCAGCTCTGCATGCTACTCTATCCTGTGCAAGCTTCTTCATCTCCCAGTACCTACTGCAACCTACATCCTTCTGAATCTGCTTAGTGTATTCATCTCTTGGTCTCCCTATACGAATTTTACCTTCCACGCTGCCCTCCAATACTAAATTGGTGATCCCTTGATGCCTCAAACCATATCCTACCAACCGATTCCTTCTTCTAGTCAAGTTGTGCCACAAACTTCTCTTCTCCCCAATCCTGTTCAATACTTCCTCATTAGTTATGTGATCTACCCATCTAATCTTCAGCATTCTTCTGTAGCACCACATTTCAAAAGCTTCTATTCTCTCCTTGTCCAAACTATTTATCGTCCACGTTTCACTTCCGTACATGGCTACAGTCCATACAAATACTTTCAGAAATGACTTCCTGACACTTAAATCTGTACTCGATGTTAACAAATTTCTCTGCTTCAGTAACGCTTTCCTTGCCATTGCCAGTCTACATTTTATATCCTCTCTACTTCGACCATCATCAGTTATTTTGCTCCCCAAATAGCAAAACTCCATTACTACTTTAAGTGTCTCATTTCCTAATCTAATTCCCTCAGTATCACCCGACTTAATTCGACTACATTCCATTATCCTCATTTTGCTTTTGTTGATGATCATCTTATATCCTCCTTTCAAGACACTATCCATTCCGTTACTTATAAGGTAATAAATAGAAACTGTTTATTTTATTCCAGTCCTGTTTTGTCCTCAGACTAACAATTCCGTTTAGTGCTGACTATTTTCAGAGTTGTTTTAATCCTACCCAAGTGTTATAAAGCCAGGCAGTGAGAGAAAACTGTATTGTTTGCAGTGGAATCTTTTGTTAGCTTTGGTTTTTGCTCTTTTATTTCTGTTTATCAAGTGTAAAAGTGTTTATTTTCTTTATTTTTGATTTATTATGACTGTACCTGACAGAACATCAGTTTTATTTCCTATTGTGTCCGGTATTGCCAATGAGGCAACGTGAGTCGTTTTGACCACTGTAATTAGGATTCCTTGCTCATATATGATTCGCCTTGAGATAGACGGCGTTCGTAATTTAAGAATCGCACTGTGCACCCTGGCACCGCCTGGCGGTGTCACCTCTGTAGAAGCTGCTGGCGCAGCTGATGTTGTCAAACAAGCCGCTGGCGGCCAGCGAGCTGAGTCACAGCGGGACTCTGGACTTGGCGTCGAGGATGCGCGGTCCGGAGTCCAGGGCCGCCCGCACTCGCCGTGTACTGGCTGGCCTCTGATTGCTGCCCAGCGTCACGCCACAGCAGGGCGCGCCATGCCCACTGCTCTATAGGTGACCCCGACAAACCGGTGTCTTTGTTAAGCTTACCGTCAGCCGCGGTTGTGGCAATGTGAGACGAGAGAGTCCCATCGGGTGCTGCAGTCAGTTTCTGCTAGTGACAGTAAAGGTGGAAGACGTCGTGGTCTCCTGACCTTCATTGCTTACATATTCCGCCCTCACAATCATATTCCGCACATCAAGACGCTTCATTCGAACCCAAACTCGATAAGATAAAGTCAATGTTGTATGAACTCATGTAAACGATATGCAAATAACAAGTTAGCGCACCGGGGTTGAAATACTCGAGGCTGGCGTACAAACATACATTCCAGACACGACGGTCCCAGGAGCTTTTAGTTCGTGAGACGCAAACCGCACAACGGGACGCCAGTCCCTTCAGAGGACGAGTCAACGCCAAACGCCGAGGTGACCGCCCGTGAGGCAGACAGCGGGTGCCCGAGTGAAAGGGGGAACCCCCCCCCCCCCCCCCACCCGTGTTCGGCTTAAAAGCAAATTCCGCTACATTGTCTGGGAGCGGCCAGCCTACGCATTCTTTACACATAGCACGCAGTTTCAGAGATTTTCACAGGGAGACAGCAAACGCCAAACGCCAATGTTACGGATTTCCGGATTGGTCGCCTTAAGCGAAACGTCATCCTCCCGTTTTAGAAGAGCAATGCTGATTGGCAGACGATATTTCTGACGTCTTGAGCTGAAGGAGTAGTGGAAGAGACCGAAAGATATACCGCTTCACGTCTGGTGTGGAGAGGCGCCGTTCCGTTTTCGCTCTTGGAGCGAGGAACAAGTCTCTACTCAGTAGTTCACTGGGAGAGTACCTCTGTCGAGAGCGAATCGAAGTGCGACTCCATATTGAGTCCTTGCGATAAAGTGTTGTTCACTGAGTTGGCCGTCACACTTATTGTGCCGTGTGAACCGACAGAGTTATAGTTAAACGTCTCCAAGCGAATTTTTGAGTGGCATCGCGGTGGTCTGGTTATCTGACCGGTGTACCACGCCACACTCTGTATAGCAACTAATTGACCCTCCCCATATTTGCAGACTAGAGGCGAATAGGAGTCCTTGACTTCATCAAGGCGGAGGGAGAGTTTCATTGGCGAAGGTTAATCCAGATAGAACGAGAGTTATCTTATTTGTCAGCAGTGAGCGGCGCAAACAGCAGTCATTGCAGCTTACGGTATTGTGCGCTACAGCTATTGCGAGCCCCATATTTCCTCCACAACAGTACACTTCACTGCATTTCACACGCGACAGCCTCGACTGTACCTAGCAACATTCTAAAGGATAATTATTCAAGTTGAGTAGGCGTGCCTTTCAGCCATTCTGCCAAGTCAATAACAATCTTTGTACAGAAATTTCATTAGCGAATCCTATCCTTGAGAGGTAACTTCACATTCCGAAAAGAACCAGGATATAACTTGTTCAATTCATAACTAAAAGTGCCATTGTGATTTCTCAAAATTTTTGCAAGATAAATAATAACTTTCGTTAGTGTCATGTTTTTCTTACATTAACTAGCACTACTCCAGTACCCAAGTATCCCACCAGTTACGTAACAAATTTTATGAATTTTTGTGTCATTTCCTTACAGCGGACGACTCCAGAAGATTTTTATTGCTGAAAGTTTTTCAGGCATTTCTCTTTAGAACGTTAGGAGCGTCTGTCTAACTTCTGTAGTAGTGTGGGGGTGGAAATTGCATCTTGCAGGAGCCACAGGGTAAAGGGTACATCTCAGATTAATCCGTTGCGCAGATTAACAGAATAGCAGATTAACCCCACGCTCACTACTATGGCACTGTTCAAAAATTACAGTGAGGTACACTTCGAAAAGGCCTGGAGCCACAGGAAGATACTAGTTGGACTAAATCAAGAGTGAGAGAGACATTCCGATAACATAAGCTGGACTGAAATGCGTGCAGTGGAGCAGATATCGAATCACAATTTAGGATTGATGAATAGTAGGCTAAAAGACTGGCTAGACTGTCTACAAGGTAAGGCAATGTCTGTCATTAAAAAAGGCTGATTAAAATGAATGTAATAAATACACACATTCCGGGTGGTGAAATACGTCAATAGAAAATCAACCAGGCCAAAACCTAAATAAATCAAAGTAATAAACTCATGAAAAATAATTATAAGCTAAGAAACATGTAAATAACAATTAAAGTGTGTAAGAAAAATGTTTTGTAAAATTTATTTAAGTTCTTTGCATATCGATGGTGACAGTGAAATATCCGCACCAAGCTCTTTGTTGGCGGGAGAGCCCGCGCATTGATACATAGGGAGCGTGGCGAGAAGCACACAGCATCGTCGATAGAACACCCTTGAGTCAACCTTTGTGCAGTGAAGCTATGTGTCTGGACAGAGCGGTGTCCCTGTTCGCCACCAGCTATATGTTACTTGAAGAATACTATAACTTTATAATTGGTAATTATTCATGGACTATTAAAAATTGACGTCATGTAGACATCAAAGGTATTTAAGTGCTAACTGCATATTGTAAGTTCGTTGTTACATTTTTAATGTGTTTTATGTAAACGATCCCCAAACTAATGTTTTATAAATTGAATCATTATAAAGAGTTAAAAATTTATATTCAATCATTTTCAGAATAGATCAGTTTATCTCAGTCAATATCGTAATATTTTTCGTTGAACTCAGTAACCACAAGATTTAACTTTTGTTGAGTTTTCTCAATTTTTTTATTTAATCATGACATTCAGTTTTGCACCAGTAACTTCAATCAAAAAAGCAAATGAATAATAGGTACAGTTTTGGCTCGTATACTTGCAAACCTAGGAAATGAATGCCAACCCAGATAATTATCAACAATATATCAGAGTGAGTATAGTCAGACATGCAGTCAGATGACGTTATCATAAGGCGCAAATGGCTCTAAGCACTATGGGACTTAACATCTGAGGTCATCAGTCTCCTACACTTAGAGCTACTTAAACCTAACTCTCCTAAGGGCATCACTCACAGGATTGGAACCTGCGACCGTAGTAGCAGCGCGGTACCGGACTGTAGCATCTAGAACTGCTCGGCTACAGCGGCCGGCGATGACGTTATCCAGTAAAAGAAAAGGTAAGGAAAATAAATATGTATGTTTTCAGGTTCACTGCATAGACAACCAGTACTAAGGGCCACGGCGTAAGCTTACGTGTTCACGTCGAAATAATCTTCTTTTGATCAGTCACATGAATATTGTTACCAATAAAGGCATAAGGCGTACAACATCGTGTACGCTAAAGTCTATCAGATCGGACACGTTGACAAAAGCAAGTCCTGATAGGAAAGGTGCATGGCACAAAAAGTTCAATTCTTCTTCTTTCTTTCATTAGACAGAAAGTAAGTTAAATTACTTTATTTTCGACTGGAAGGTTATCGTCTAAACGCATTAAGTTCAATCATTGTTTCTACTATTTATTCGACGGAAAGTTTTCAGTGGTTAAAATTAAACTTTCCCTATTTAACACATTGGAACACGAAACTAATGACCGCACAAGTACCAAACTAGGCAGCACTAATATCCAGAGTATGGGGTGCATGATTTCCATGCGTCACAGCGCCGCCGTTCAGTTCCAACTCTGTGCGCCAGGTGTCGTGATCAGTCATCGTGATTCATAGTCTCACACAGCTGACTAATCGCAGTGTACTTGCTGACGTGTCAGCATGAGCTTGGACCAAAGGAGCAGAGCGTTATTGGCCAAGCTATGATATCAAACCAACAGTAACGCTGCAGCTGCACTTCGAGAATATCGCCGGCTGAAAGGATTACGGAAGGGCTCTCTTTTTTCCACCTGTTGTGCGGAGATGATTAAGAAGTCCGAATAAACTGGAAAACTGGGTGTCGCTCCGGGAAGAAGCCGATGACTGGTTGCACCACAAGTGGTTAATGAAATCGCTGTTGCTATGGCAGACAACGCTGCGCTCAATTACCGATCGTCAGGCAGTACGCGTGCTGTGTCACGACAGTTGAACATCCCGAGGTCCACTGTACGGAAGGTGCTTCGAACCATTCTCAAATGGTATCCGTTCAAGATCCATATCCTACAGGCAGCTTGTATCACAGGACGCAGCACGACGTGTTGACTCCGCTCTACACTTTCTCGCAATGATTGAAGCTGACGAGGACTGGCCCTGAACCATCCTATGGACAAACGTAGCTTATTTTTTGTCTGACAGGTGAAGTGAACACACAGAATTGCCGAGTGTGGGGATCTTCACCTCCAGTCACTGTGCGTGGCGTTTCTCTATATGATGAACGTGTCACTGTGTCCTGTGGCTTCACGGCTATGTTCATCATTGGCCCATTCTTTTTTTTAACAGGTTGGCGCTCAAGGACCAAAGCCATTCACACATGTGCTGATCTGACGAACAGCTTATCAAGAGAGGTAGCCAGCATACCTACAGACATGCTTCGTTCTGCTTTGCAGACGCAGTCGTGCGCTTTCAAACTCTTCCGGACACTGATAGGCGCCATATTGAGTCCCTTTGTAGCAGTAATGGTATCGGTGTTGCACGGTATGATGTACCGAAGCAACACGTTGTGTTTCAGTTGAAATGATTCTGCATTATTCCTCTTCCCCATGTCCTTTGTATTAATGCTACCAAGTTCAATCCTCGTACGGTAATTAGTTTCTGTGTTATAACGTGTTAAATCGGGAAAGTTTAATTATAACTACCCGGTATAAGCTTCCTGGATTCAGGCTAGAAATTATACGCTGAAATCCTGAGTACGAAATCAAAAAGTATCATGGAAAACCTAATACCAGAGAGAAATCTGGTTTTACAAAGGGACGATCAACTATTTACAGTGTTTCAACACTGCAACAAGTTAAAGAAAAGGGACGAGAATTCAATAGCGAAACCCATCTTGCTTTTATGAGTTCTGAAAAGGAATTTGATGATGTGGACTGAGGTATACCATGGAATATAATAGCTGAACGATATTATCCATCTTACCTCACTGCATGAGGCAGAACTGTCTTTATTGATGAGCCCCTTTGCGAATTAACTCTGTTTACAAACACTTAAACTGCTATAGCTACGTGAAACATAACCACAAAGCCAATGATTACAAATAAGGGGGTATGATAAAGATGTTGTATTTTCCTGAAACTCACCAGTACACACATAGATCAAAGAATCAGTAAGAGTACATCGTAACAGTAGAATAAAAGTAATCCTACAGGCAGATAACTTACCAGTAGTTCCAAGGACTAGAAATGACTTCATTCGAGAATCTGTAAGTTGCAGCAAATAGCCCAACAATACAAACATCATGAAGATGAAATGGGAGATGTGATACTGCGTGAAGAGTCTTACAGAGTACTGAAACACCTGAGTCGAAACAAATCCCCGGGAGGAGACAACATTCTATTAGAACTACTGACAGCCTTGGGAGAGCCAGTCCTGACAAAACTCTACCGTCTGGTGAGCAAGATGTATGAGACAGGCGAAATACCCTCAGACTTCAAGAAGAATATAATAATTCCAATCCCAAAGAAAGCAGGTGTTGACAGATGTGAAAATTACCGAACAATCAGTTTAATAAGTCACAGCTGCAAAATACTAACGCGAATTCTTAACAGAGGAATGGAAAAACTGGTAGAAGCCGACCTCGGGGAAGATCAGTTTGGATTCCGTAGAAATATTGGAACACGTGAGGCAATACTGACCCTACGACTTATTTTAGAAGAAAGATTAAGGAAAGGAAAACCTACTTCTCTAGCATTGTAGACTTGGAGAAAGCTTTTGACAATGTTGACTGGAATACTCTCTCTCAAAATCTGAAGCTGGCAGGGGTAAAATACAGGGAGCGAAAGGCTATTTACAATTTGTACAGAAACCAGATAGCAGTTATAAGAGTCGAGGGGTATGAATGTAGTCGAATTAAATCGGGTGATGCTGAGGGAATTAGATTAGGAAATGAGACACTTAAAGTAATAATGGAGTTTTCCTATTTGGGGAGCAAAATAACTGATGATGGTCGAAGTAGAGAGGATATAAAATGTAGACTGGCAATATCAAGGAAACCATATCTGAAGAAGAGAAATTTGTTAACATCGAGTATAGATTTAAGTGTCAAAAATTCGTTTCTGAAAGTATTTGTATGGAGGGTAGCCATGTATGGAAGTGAAACATGGACGATAAATACAGGGCTATTACAAATGATTAAAGTGATTTCATAAATTCACTGTAGCTCCATTCATTGACATATGGTCACGACACACTACAGATACGTAGAAAAACTCATAAAGTTTTGTTCGGCTGAAGCCGCACTTCAGGCTTCTGCCGCCAGAGCGCTCGAGAGCACAGTGAGACAAAATGGCGACAGGAGCCGAGAAAGCGTATGTCGTGCTTGAAATGCACTCACATCAGTCAGTCATAACAGTGCAACGACACTTCAGGACGAAGTTCAACAAAGATCCTCCAACTGCTAACTCCATTCGTCGATGGTATGCGCAGTTTAAAGCTTCTGGATGCCTCTGCAAGGGGAAATCAACGGGTCGGCCTGCAGTGAGCGAAGAAACGGTTGAACGCGTGCGGGCAAGTTTCAAGCGTAGCCCGCGGAAGTCGACGAATAAAGCAAGCAGGGAGCTAAACGTACCACAGCCGACGGTTTGGAAAATCTTACGGGAAAGGCTAAAGCAGAAGCCTTACCCTTTACAATTGCTACAAGCCCTGACACCCGATGACAAAGTCAAACGCTTTGAATTTTCGGCGTGGTTGCAACAGCTCATGGAAGAGGATGCGTTCAGTGCGAAACTTGTTTTCAGTGATGAAGCAACATCTTTTCTTAATGGTGAAGTTCAAATGGTTCAAATGGCTCTGAGCACTATGGGACTCAACTGCTGAGGTCATAAGTCCCCTAGAACGTAGAACTACTTAAACCTAACTAACCTAAGGACAACACACACATCCATGCCCGAGGCAGGATTCGAACCTGCGACCGTAGCGGTCACGCGGTTCCAGACTGTAGCGCCAGAACCGCTCGGCCACCAGCGGCCGGCTTAATGGTGAAGTGAACAGACACAATGTGCAAATCTGGGCGGTAGAGAATCCTCACGCATTCGTGCAGCAAATTCGCAATTCACCAAAAGTTAACGTGTTTTGTGCAATCTCACGGTTTAAAGTTTACGGCCCCTTTTTCTTCTGCGAAAAAAACGTTACAGGACACGTGTATCTGGACATGCTGGAAAATTGGCTCATGCCACAACTGGAGACCGACAATGCCGACTTCATCTTTCAACAGGATGGTGCTCCACCGCACTTCCATCATGATGTTCGGCATTTCGGATCGGTCGTGGTGGAGATCATGATCAGCAATTCATGTCATGGCCTCCACGTTCTCCCGACTTAACCCCATGCGATTTCTTTCTGTGGGGTTATGTAAAAGATTCAGTGTTTAAACCTCTTCTACCAAGGAACGTGCCAGAACTGCGAGCTCGCATCAACGATGCTTTCGAACTCATTGATGGGGACATGCTGCGCCGAGTGTGGGAGGAACTTGATTATCGGCTTGATGTCTGCCGAATCACTAAAGGGGCACATATCGAATGTTTGTGAATGCCTAAAAAACGTTTTTGAGTTTTTGTATGTGTGTGCAAAGCATTGTGAAAATATCTCAAATAATAAAGTTATTGTAGAGCTGTGAAATCGCTTCAATCTTTTATAATAACCCTGTAGTTTGGACAGGAAGAGAGTATAAGCTATCGAAATGTGGTGCTACAGAAGAATGCTGAAGATTTGATGGGTAAATCACATAACTAAAGAAGAGGTATTGAATAGAATTGGGGAAAAGAGCAGTTTGTGGCACAACTTGACTAGAAGAAGGGATCGGTTGGTAGGACATGTTCTGAGGCATCAAGGGATGACCAATTTAGTATTGGAGGGCAGCGTGGAGGGTAAAAATCGTAGAGGGAGACCAAGAGATGAATACACGAAGCAGATTCAGAAGGATGTAGGTTGCAGTAGGTACTGGGAGATGAAGAAGCTTGCACAGGATAGAGTAGGATGGAGAGCTGCATCAAACCAGTCTCAGGACTGAAGACCACCACAACAACAACATTGTCTGTAGGTAAAAACTGTCTGTTGATTCAGGTCATACAACCGCAAATGGTATCCCAGACCATATCGGGCCGTTTGGCGGGTGACAGTCAAGTTGGTATCCCACTGCTGTCTGCTGCGTCTCCAGACATACTCGTATCTTCGCTTGTAATCGGGGCTCAATTCGGAAAGGGGTTCATCACTGAAGACAGTTCTGCCACATTTAGTCAGATTCCACGCCAAAGATATGTCTACAGACGCCCCAGTCAGCGGTGGGTTAGTATCCTGATTGACGTTCACCATACAGCCAGACCACCAGGAGTGATGGTCTGGGGTGTCATTTCTTTTCATAGCAGGACCAATTTGTTTGATATCCGCGGGACCATTTCAGCACAGCAGTTCGTCGACGATGTTCCACGCCCCGTTTTGTTGCCCTTTATTGGAAGCCGTCCTGGGCTTACATTTCAGCTAGATAATGCCCGCCAGCACACGACTGGAGTTTTTACTGCTTACCTTCGTGCTTTCAAACACCATCTTGGCCAGGGACGTACCCGGTGCATTATTGGGAGGGCCCTCACATCAGCTCGGGTTTTCAACTATTTAACGCGCCAGTTGGACAGAATTTGGTACGATATTCCTCAGGAGGACTTCCAACAACTCCGACCATCAATAGCAAACCGGATAACTGCTTGTCTAAGGGCCAGAGGTGGACCAACGCATGCTGATCTGCTCTTGAATAAATCACCCAGTTTTTCTGGAATCGTAATCATTTATTTGCTGTACTTGCAGATCACACCAATATGCAGTTTCACTGTCCACGTAATAGAGTCTTTAGACAGCAAAATATCACCAATAGGAATTTTCTGTGACTTGTCCAAAGCATTTGACTGTGTGAACCATGACATTATGTTGCATCAATTACAATTCTATGGTATAATGGAATAGCATATGAGTGGTTTAAGTCTTACCTACAGAACAGGAAGCAAAATGTTTCCTTATATGGGTCAAGTGACTTAAATAAGTCTGCCACTTCATCTAACTGGGGTGAAATTACATTAGGTGTTCCACAGGGTTCAATCATGGCTCCCCTTCTGTTCTTGATGTATGTGAACTACCTCCTTTCCTATCTGAAACAGGAAACTGAACTGACACTGTTTGCTGATGATACAAGCATCATTATTAATCCAGTAAAACAAACTCCAATTGAAAATGATACAAATAAGGTCTTTGGAAAAGTCATTAATTGATTTTCTGCAAATGGGCTTGCTCTAAACTTTGAAAAAACACAGTACATCCAGTTTTCTGCTGCAAAAAGTACAGTTCCTTCAATAAATATAACACATCAATAAAAGTCAGTAGACAGGGTAGAGCATATTAAGTTTTTGGGGGTAGATATAGATGAGTTCAAATGGTTCAAATGGCTCTGAGCACTATGGGACTTAACATCTGTGGTCATCAGTCCCCAAGAACTTAGAACTACGTAAACCTAACTAACCTAAGGACATCACACACATCCATGCCCGAGGCAGGATTCGAACCTGCGACCGTAGCAGTCCCGCGGTTCCGGACTGAGCGCCTAGAACCGCTAGACCACCGCGGCCGGCTATAGATGAGTATCTGAATTGCAAAATTCATGTTTTGGATCTTCTAAAGCGACTAGGTTCATCAACTTTTGCGATCAGAATAATTGCCAATTTTGAGGATATAGAAATTAGTAAGCTAACATTCTTTGCATACTTTCACTCTCTGATGTCGTACGAAATAATATTCTGGGGTAACTCAACATGTAGACAAAAAGTATTCACTGCTCAAAAGAAAGTGGTTAGAATAATGTGAGGGGTTCATAGTCCTACATCTTGTAGGCATCTTTTCAAAAGATTGGGAATTCTTACAACAGCCTTATAGTACATTTCTCACTAATGAAATTTGTTCTCAACAACATGGACCAGTTTAAAAACAACAGTGACATTCATGGTTATAATACCAGAAAAAAGAAAGACTTACACTATCCTTTACTCAACCTATCTCTGACGCAGAAAGGGGTAAAATATGCTGCTAGGAAGTTTTCGACAAATTATCAGATGAAATAAAATGTCTGACAGACTGCAGTAATAGCTTCAAAAATAAATTGAAATCGTATCTCCTTGACAACTCCTTCCATACCACAGATTAATTCTTGAATAGGAACAAATGAATCTATAAATACAGTATAAGCATTTTGTGCCATTTAAGGGAATGGGGCAAATAACAGAAATATTAATCTTTAACTCTGTATATATAAATATCTTGTTGCCTATGTGCATTTCTTGTGCATCATAACGGCTACCGTACCGTGCGATTGACCAACGGAACACGCAACTAACTAAATAACATGTTGTTGTTGTTGTTGTTGTTGTTGTTGTGGTCTTCAGTCCTGAGACTGGTTTGATGCAGCTCTCCATGCTTATCAATCCTGTGCAAGCTCCTTCATCTCCCAGGACCTACTGCAACCTACATCTTTCTGAATCTGCTTCGTGTATTCATCTCTTGGTCTCCCTCTACGATTTTTACCCTCCACGCTGCCCTCCAATGCTAAATTTGTGATCTCTTGATGCCTCAGGACATGCCCTATCAACCGATCCCTTCTTCTAGTCAAGTTGTGCCACAAACTTCTCTTCTCCCCAATCCTATTCAATACCTCCTCATTAGTTACATGTTCTACCCACCTAATCTTCAACATTCTTCTGTAGCACCACATTTTGAAAGCTTCTATTCTCTTCTCGTCCAAACTATTTATTGTCCATGTTTCACTTCCATACATGGCTACATTCCATACAAATACTTTCATAAATGACTTCCTGACATTTAAATCTATACTCGATGTTAACAAATTTCTCTGCTTCAGAAACGCTTTCCTTGCCATTGCCAGTCTACATTTTATATCCTCTCTACTTCGACCATCATCAGTTATTTTGCTCCCCAAGTAGGAAAACTCCATTACTACTTTAAGTGTCTCATTTCCTAATCTAATTCCCTCAGCATCACCTGACTTAATTCGACTACATTCCATTATCCTTGTTTTGCTTTTGTTGATGTTCATCTTATATCCTCCTTTCAAGACGCTCTCCATTCCATTCAACTGCTCTTCCAAGTCCTTTGCTGTCTCTGACAGAATTACAATGTCATCGGCGAACCTCAAAGTTTTTATTTCTTCTCCATGGAGTTAATACCTACTCCGAATTTTTCTTTTGTTTCCTTTACTGCTTGCTCAATATACAGATTGAATAACATCGGGGAGAGGCTACAACCCTGTCTCACTCCCTTCCCAACCACTGCTTCCCTTTCATGCCCCTCGACTCTTATAACTGCCATCTGGATTCTGTACAAATTGTAAATAGCCTTCCGATCCCTGTATTTTACCCCTGCCACCTTTAGAATTTGTCAAAAGCTTTCTCCAAGTCTACAATGCTAGAGAAGTAGGTTTTCCTTTCCTTAATCTTTCTTCTAAAATAAGTCGTAGGGTCAGTATTGCCTCACGTGTTCCAATATTTCTACGGAATCCAAACTGATCTTCCCCGAGGTCGGCTTCTACCAGTTTTTCCATTCCTCTGTTAAGAATTCGTGTTAGTATTTTGCAGCTGTGACTTATCAAACTGATAGTTCGGTGATTTTCACATCTGTCAACACCTGCTTTCTTTCGGATTGGAATTATTATATTCTTCTTGTAGTCTGAGGGTATTTCGCCTGTATCATACATCTTGCTCACCAGATGGTAGAGTTTTGTCAGGACTGGCTCTCCCAAGGCCGTCAGTAGTTCTAATGGAATGTTGTCTACTCCCGGGGCCTTGTTTCTACTCAGGTCTTTCAGTGCTCTGTCAAACTCTTCACGCAGTATCGTATCTCCCATTTCATCATCATCTACATCCTCTTCCATTTCCATAATATTGTCCTCAAGTACATCGCCCTTGATAGAGGGTCTATCTATATACTCCTTCCACCTTTCTGCTTTCCCCTCTTTGCTTAGAACTGGGTTTCCATCTGAGCTCTTGATATACATGCAAGTGACTCTCTTTCCTCCAAAGGTCTCTTTAATTTTGCTGTAGGCTGTATCTATCTTACCCCTAGTGAGATAAGCCTACACATGCTTACATTTGTCCTCTAGCCATCCCTGCTTAGCCATTTTGCACTTCCTGTCGATCTCATTTTTGAGACGTTTGTATTCCTTTTTGCCTGCTTCATTTACTGCATTTTTATATTTTCTCCTTTCATCAATTAAATTCAATATTTCTTCTGTTACCCAAGGATTTCTACTAGCCCTCGTCTTTTTACCTATTTGATCCTCTGCTGCCTTCACTACTTCATCCCTCAGAGCTACCCATTCTTCTTCTACTGTATTTATTTCCCCCATTCCTGTCAATTGTTCCCTTATGCTCTCCCTGAAACTCTGTACAACCTCTGGTTTAGTCAGTTTATCCAGGTCCCATCTCCTTAAATTCCCACCTTTTTGCAATTTCTTCAGTTTTAATCTACGGGTCATAACCAATAGATTGTGGTCAGAGTCCACATCTGCCCCTGGAAATGTCTTACAATTTAAAACCTGGTTCCTACATCTCTGTCTTACCATTATATAATCTTTCTGATACCTTTTAGTATCTCCAGGATTCTTCCATGTATACAACCTTCTTTTATGATTCTTGAACCAAGTGTTAGCTATGATTAAGTTATGCTCTGTGCAAAATTCTAACACACGGCTTCCTATTTCATTTCTTAGCCCCAATCCATACTCACCTACTATGTTTCCTTCTCTCCCTTTTCCTACTGTCGAATTCCAGTCACCCATGACTATTAAATTTTCGTCTCCCTTCACTACCTGAATAATTTCTTTTATCTCATCATACATTTCTTCAATGTCTTCGTCATCTGCAGAGCTAGTTGGCATATAAACTTGTACTACTGTACTAGGCATGGGCTTTGTGTCTATCTTGGCCACTATAATACGTTCACTATGCTGTTTGTAGTAGCTTACCCGCACTCCTATTTTTTTATTCATTATTAAACCTATTCCTGCGTTACCCCTATTTGATTTTGTATTTATAACCCTGTATTCACCTGATCAGAAGTCTTGTTCCTCCTGACACCGAACTTCACTAATTTCCACTATATCTAACTTTAACCTATCCATTTCCCTTTTTAAATTTTCCAACCTACCTGCCCGATTAAGGGATCTTACATTCCACGCTCCGATCCGTAGAATGCCAGTTTTCTTTCTCCTGATAACGACGTCCTCTTGAGTAGTCCCCGCCCGGAGATCCGAATGGGGGACTATTTTACCTCCGGAATATTTTACCCAAGAGGACGCCATCATCATTTAACCATACAGTAAAGCTGCATGCCCTCGGGAAAAATTACGGCTGTAGTTTACCCTTGCTTTCAGCCGTTCGCAGCACCAGCACAGCAAAGCCGTTTCGGTTAGTGTTACAAGGCCAGATCAGTCAATCATCCAGACTGTTGCCCCGGCAACTACTAAAAAGGCTGCTACCCCTCTTCAGGAACCACACGTTTGTCTGGCCTCTCAACAGATACCCCTCCGTTGTGGTTGCACCTACGGTACGGCTATCTGTATCGTTGAGGCACGCAAGCCTCCCCACCAACGGCAAGGTCCATGGTTCATGGGGGTAGGACTAAATAACATCTACCGCCAAATTCCGTCGCGTTCGGATAATTCCTTCGTAGTGCATGGTGTTTTTGTCTTAAAGTGTAGATGCAAGGACGGTAACTGCGAAGAAACCATTGGCAATTACAGAAATACTTCAATCGACGAAACAAGGAATTACAAAAATGTTTAGGAAAGGCTGCTGTAAAACAGCAATATAAGTTACTTGGGAAAGAAATCACTAGGAAGTGCTAGTGAATCAAAGCTCAATGGTTGCAGGAAGAATGAAAGTGTAGTGCCAGCCTTGATAATATTCTCCAGAGACGTCTGGCAAAGTTCCTTCTCTGCGAGTCAGAGCGAGTCTCGCTTTTTCTCTCCGAACTATTGGCTGAGATCCTCCCCACTATCTTTAATGAAACTGCTCAATAGGTAATCACAGCTGGCTGGCTTGTTCCGATCAGCGATCTGTGTCCCGTCGAGGAGTTGGCAAGCATGAACAGGCTTTGGTACGATTTCTATTTTGGGAAGTGAGAACAGATACTTGCATCTTGTCAGGAAGGCGCTGTTGATTATTTTCTTTAAACGCTCGGTAATGTTTCTTATTTCGAGTCGTAGACGTTATCCATTAATTATTGCGACTGAAGTTTGAGCTTGAGTTCTTCCTTTGTTCATAACAGTACCGACATGTGCTAGTACTGTTCTCGTATGGATTTCACCTCTCCCCCCCCCCCCCTGCCCACTGAGGGATTACATTTTGCCTGTGCTGTACGAAATTCTATTAGCAATCGAACTCAACCTAATGTGTAAGGTTCTTTTGCATTGGACGATAGACAACAGGGATCTACATAGTGGTCAGAAACGGTCTGAAAAGCTTTTAAAGATGTTACAGGGTATGATGTATTGAGAAATAGTTGTTAAGAAAAAAATTCTATACGTTGCGCCGTTTCCGATATAATATTCATTGAAGTTAGCTACTCAGGTTTTTGCGTGCGGAAATTCAAGCAGCCTGTCAGAGTCACCGTCGCCAAATGTGTTCTTCGTTTGATTTCCTCAAACCGAACAAACGTAGCTTTTGCTCACCTAGCTTAAATGTATCACTTCTGTAAAGGCCACATTTTAACTGCAAAGGAGCCTTGCAACATGTGGTAACTCATGGACTCACAGATGTTTGTGCATTACGGCATTTTAGCACGTGCGAGTGCTTGAATCACTAACCTGGTTGGCCAACGTCGGTGCTAATGAAAAAAAAAGGCACAACATATCGAATTTTTCCTTAACAGTTGTTTCTCAGCACAACCCACCCTGCAACAACCTTACAAGCTTCTCAGACTTTTTCTGACCGCCCTGTATACTGCTGAGCGACTGTCATGGGCCACAGAGCTAACAGCTGCAGGTTATCTAATAGCTTCCAGGGGAACCAGAAATTTAATTTTCAATATCTCATGTAAATAGTAACCGAATTTAACAATGTAAAATGCTGACGCTATCTACGCAGCAAGGCGAGATTCTCACTATGGTGGTACAACTTGCGATACGACAAAAGCTGCGCACATCGGTGGAGCATGTAGAAACATAGCTGAAACAATAAAACGGGTTCACACTGAGACGACAGCGATACAACAGCGATACGATTCTGTATCATAATCGACCTGCGCAACATGGAGTGCTGGTTCCTCCATGCGACTGTGTCTTATGATACGTGGGGAGGGAAACCTGAAGTCATCGGATGTGACTCAAAAAGACTTTTATGTAGATGAAGCAATGCTACATCCACCTCTGTAGTCAGTTTCTCAGTGAAATGTTTACTTTTCGCGTAAAAAACTAAACACCACTGAAGGGCAGATCGTTCCGTGTTACCGCGCAATAGGAGTGAGGGTATCACTGATACGATACGCGAGTTGCGGTGGCAGTCACTCAAACAAAGACGGTTTTCTTTGCGGCGAGATCTATTTACGAAATTTAAATCACCAGCTTTCTCTTCTAAATGCATAAATATTTTGTTGACACCCACCTACGAAGGGAGAAATGATCATCATAATAAAATAAGAGAAATCAGAGCTCGAACGGAAATATTTGGGTGTTCCTTTTTCCCACGCGCCATTCGAGAGTGGAATGGTAGAAAAGTAGTATGAAAATGGTTCGACAAACCTTTTGCCAGGCACTTAAGTGTGACTTGAACAGTAACCATGTAGATAGAGATGTAGATGTAGAGTTTTAAGGTTTGCGTGTGCTGTACGCTGTGCAGTTTTTCTCTTTCGATTTTGAGGAAACTATTCGATAAAAAAATGACTTTCTTGTATCTTATAGTCCGATGTCACAGCTTGACAGTGAATTGGTTTTCTTTTCGCTATTGTCCGCAGTTACTGTCATACTTTGAAATTAAGTAAAGAACAGCGCATATTTCGGAACGTTTACAGTAAAAAATGTAGTCACACGCCACGTTACGTTTGGTGCATTTTGGGTCATACAATCTGCGTACCAAATGTAGCTAACATATCGAAATTATTTTTAACACTGAAATGGGAGCCACACCTTTTTCCAGTCTAGAGTAAATATGTGATGAATTTGGCAGCTGTGCAACGAGAATGGCAGCGACGCATCATACATGAAGTTACTACTACCTGCTTGTATTGTTTCTTTTCGTATCGCTCATGAGGGAACACGAGTGTTTCCTGCAACGTGTGGCATCGCATATAGTACTGCCTCAGTGAGAACCGCGCTTCAGGGGCATAATCTTCTGTTAAGGTTCAAATGGTTCAGATGGCTCTGAGCACTATGGGACTTGACTTCTGAGGTCATCAGTCCCCTAGAACTTAGAACTACTTTAAAAAAATGTTCAAATGTGTGTGAAATCTTATGGGACTTAACTGCTAAGGTCATCATTCCCTAAGTTTACACACTACTTAACCTAAATTATCCTAAGGATAAACACACACACCCATGCCCGAGGGAGGACTCGAACCTCCACTGGGACCAGCCGCACAGTCCATGATTGCAGCGCCTGAGACCGCACGGCTAATCCCGCGCGGCAACTACTTAAACCTAACTAATCTAAGGACACCACACACATCCATGCACGAGGCAGGATTCGAACCTGCGACCGTAGCGGTCACGTGGCTACAGGCTGAAGCGCCTAGAACCGCTCGGCCACCCCGGCCGGCTTCTGTTACGGGTTTAACAGGGTAAGACAAGGAGTATTTCAGTTAGAAACTGTGTACAGGGTGTCCCAAAAGTCGGGACCGAGCTAAATATCAATAAAAAGGTAAGAGGCAGGCACGGGCGGATATGGATATAAGCAAAGCGGGCGGGGAGAAACTTTTTGAGTGACTTTAAAGAGCCATCCGCCGTCTAGGTATCCGCCATATTGGATTCAGCTCACATTTCTTCAGTGAGAGGGGGTCATGTGACACATGTTTTGACGAGAAACTCAGTGGTGAAGGCCGTTTTGCAATATCTTGACAGGTAAAAAGTTATGTTTCATTTGTTATGGTACATGTAATTCGTCATGCTACATGCTCGTACCCGATTCGTTTTGTTCCTGTACTTACTGGTTTGCCGTTATTGTGAAGGACAACATGCCACTGAACAAAGAAGAGCGGGACTAAACCATTCTGGCAGTTGGCGGCCGGAGTTCCACAGTAATCACTAGGGACTTCACCCAGCGATACCCCGGCAGCGAAAGTGCCGTCAGGAAACTGATCGGAAAGTTTCAAGGAACGGGATCGGTGGCAGATAACCCTATACCGACCGCCCCCCCCCCCCCCCCCCCCCACACACAACTACTGACGAGGCTATGACCACGGCAGCGGTAGCGGCAGTGATCACGAGCCCCGTGCAAGGCATCAGGCGAGTCACCCAACGCCATGGCGTTCCTCAGAGCAGTATCCACCGCATCCTGCAGCGACAGAAATGGCATCCATCCAAAATGCAACTCCATCTACATCTGGCGGAAGACGACCCTGCGGAGGATGCAGTTTTGCGGATGGGTGTTAGCACAACACGACATCGACCACGATATTACTTGCAATATACTCTTTACAGAGGAGACGAATTTGTACGTCAGTCAGCAGGTCAACAAGCACAGCTTGCGATACTGGTCACTGGACAAGCCAAGGTGGTCGTCTTCCTGTAGGGCTCCCAGTTTGATGCCATATTTCTCGACTTTCGAAAGGCGTTCGTCTCAGTTCCGCACTGTCGCTTGCTCCAAAAAGTGCGCGCTTACGGTCTATCCGATGACATATGCGGTTGGATAGAAAGTTCTCTAACAGACAGGGAGAAGTATGTCGTCTTGAACGGGGTAACTTCAACAGAAACAAGTGCAATTTCAGGTGTGCCCCAGGGCAGCGTAATAGGTCCGCTGCTTTTTACGATTTACATAAACGATCTGGGTGATGGTTTTTACAGCGGGATTAGACTGTTTGCCGATGATATTGTAGTATACAGGAAAGTAGTGTCACACGAAAGTTGTGAACAAATCAATCAGGATTTGTAGAAAATAAATGCGTGGTGTAATGACTGGCAGTTATCTCTCAATAATAGTAAGTGTGACCTAATGCGTATAACAAGCCGAAAATCCCCACTAATATAAGAGTACAAAATAAATTTCCAGTCTTTGGAAGCGGTAACATCCGTCAAGTATCTGGGTGTGACTATTCGAAATGATCAAATTACACAAGTAACGGGTAAGGCAAACTCTAGATTGCGGTTTATTGGTAGAATCCTGAAGCGATTCAGTCTTTCAACAAAGGAAATAGCTTACAATACGTTAGTTCGTCCAGTCTTTCAGTATTGCTCGTCTGTATGGAACCCTTACCAGTAGGGTCTGATTCAAGAGATTGAGAAGGTCCAAACAAGAGCGGCAAGATTCGTGAGTGATACATTTAGCCATCTCGAGAGCGTTACAAATCTCATAGAAAGTTTGAAGTGGGACACACTTGCAGATAGACGACGCGCTAATCGGAAGGGGCTGCTCACTAAATTCCGAAATCCGATCTTCACCGAGGATGTAGAGCATATATTATTACCACCAACTTTCAAATCGCGCAATGATCACCATTCAATGATAGGGAAACTAGAGCTCGTACTGAGGCGTTCAGACAGTCGTTTTTCCCTTGCGCGATCCGCGAGTTGAACAGAGGGGGTGAAATATGACTTCGGCGCGAATTATGCCCTCCGCCACACATCGCTTGGTGGCTAGCGGAGTATATATGTAGATGTAAATGTAGATGTAGAGGTGGTAAAGTAATGGCATAGTGCGGCATTTGGGGACTGCGTGTCATTGGAGCCGTCTTTCTGGCGGAAATCCTGAACGCTGCGATCTATCTGCAGATGCTGGATGAGGTGGACACATGCATGGATTGACACGCAGTTCCCCAATCGTTCGACTGGGCATCGTGGTCCCGCAGAGGCAGTGTGGTCGCCACATTCAACTGATCTGACCTCTCTAGGCTTCAATCTGTGGAGACACTGGATGTCCGTGATGTATTCTGTGAAGATTCGTGATGTGCAGCACCTGGAACAGAGGATTAACGAGGCCTGTTACACTGTACACCTGCTGTGTTGCGTCGTGTCCATGCAGGCTTCCTTCTACGGATAGTGAAATGTCTCCAGGTCACACGGACAGCACGTGCCACAGATTCTGTAGAGTGAACTTTGTTTTGAAACGTGTCCTGGTTCATGTAGAATTACGCATATTATAACAAATCACTCATAACTTTTTACCTCGCAAAATTACTGAAAAACGGACTTCACTACTTTGTTTCTTGTCACAATTTACTCTTAAAGATGTACCGCATGACCCCCTCACCCCCTCCCCCACACCCCTCACCCAGTGAAGAAATGTGAGCTGAGTCCATTATGCTGGGTACCAAGATGGCGGACGGCTCTCGCAGGTCACCCAAATTTTCACCCCATCCCTCTGTTTATATCAAAGTCCACCCCGTTCTTGACTCTTACCATTTTCGCGATATTTTGCCTGACTTTTGGAACGCCCTGGGCATATCTTGAGAGAGTGTAACACACCATAAGCCACGTAAATTCATACCCTTACAAAACTTTTTAGCCGGCCGTTGTGGCCGAGCAGTTGTAGGTGCTTCAGACCGGAACCGCGCTGCTGCTACGGTCGCAGGTTCGAATCCTGCCTCGGGCATGGATGTGTATGATGTTCTTGGGTTATTTAGTTTTAAGTAGTTCTAAGTCTAGGGGACTGATGACCTCAGATGTTAAGTCCCATAGTGCTCAGACCCATTTGAACCATTTGCAAACTTTTTATCGTCGACACCCCTCCCCCACAAAATGATGAAACAACAAAAGATTATCGCTCTACATTTTCGATCTTTGCGTAGTACATCTGTAGCATCAGGCATAATATTATAATCTATTTACTGTTTACTGCTACGTGTAGTCACAATATAGTTTGAAGATAATGTCCACAGTGCAAGAGTCCCCCACTCATACTAAACACCCAGAACTGTCTCAGTTTAGCCGGTGAGTTCTTAGATGGTGGTATAAGGGGTGTACAGTGTAAACGGCCTCGCTTTCTCACCCGAGTTTTGCGATGATTAAGCCAGTCAGTCCTTGAACTGACTGTGTGGGCCGCCGCGTAGGAATTCTTCCTACCTGTTATGTGTAGATGCTCTCGTAGTTTTACGTCCCCTTAAAGAGCCGTAGCAGCGCCGCCGGATTCTGAAAGTGGAATACTGTGGTCTATGCTTTACATAATGAAGCGGGAAGAAGTTTCCTGGGCAAATAATTTTTGGGTTATGATGCCTTTATTTAAGAGACACCGAAAAATGACCGGGTTCACCCTGACTATAAGCTAACAATTAACAATACGAGAGCATGATCTACCGCCTGACGAGATCGAAAGGCCGCCTATCGGCGATTGCCGACTATGACACACAGTCTGTAACTTGAGCGTACAATCGGTGTGGTTCGTATAAGATCGTACATCTTCCGTTATGTCAAAATTATCAACTTATTTATTAATATCGACATTTCCTGGCATTGAAAAATTACTGGAAGGTAGTATTTAAGACCCATAGACTCCTCCTAATGTCTGAGTGGCAAAAGGCAACTTTTGTTAGCAAATTTTAATTAATAACAATTAATGTGCTTTCCCTACTTGTCTCTTTGCTCACGAGCGATTTCTGCACCGGCACTCACCCCACTGGCTCTAAATGCGCTAGATGGCCAACCGCCTCTGTTAGCCAAAGTGGGAACCCACGGCGCCCACCGCTTACTCCATACGTACTGCAGTGCCGATAAATTCACTTCACGTACCTGGCAGAGAAATAAAATGCGCTCTTATCTGCAAACAAGCGGTACCTTATAACATATTTGTACATATTTTTACCTGGAATATTACATAATTTTACAACACGTGGTTCAGGATATATGATGCCATAAACGCTGAGATGTGTGTAAACTAACTTTGTCTTGAAAAGAAGTACAAATTACCCAGAATATAACTGCCTAGTGTTTGATAATGAGAGCATTTAGTGATTTACAACTATCTCCAAACCTAATTTCAAACATTTCATTACATTTTTTTTGCTTGCGTGCTTACCGTAAAATATTTAACACATTAAATCATCTGTAAAGTAATCAGAAGTTTGAAGCTGTTTTATACAGGCATGTTCGATTCTTTAAAAAAAATGGTTCAAATGGCTCTGAGCACTATGGGACTTAACTGCTACGGTCATCAGTCCCCTAGAACTTAGAACTACTTAAACGTAACTAACCTAAGGACAGCACACAACACCCAGCCATCACGAGGCAGAGAAAATCCCTGACCCCGCCGGGAATCGAACCCGGGAACCCGGGCGTGGGAAGCGAGAACGCTACCGCACGACCACGAGATGCGGGCGATTCTTTAAAAAATCTGGGATTTACTGGTATGTTACTAAAGAGTATAACAATTACGCGATACTGTTTGCTGGCTGCCAATCCGATAACTTTCAGAGGCAAAAGAAATTTACTGGGCGTAATTAATGTAATTATTCGCGGAATTTAAAAATTTAAAATGTTGTCATAATCTACCCATTGTGAGGTTTAATCTTACGTTAACGGTTTAATACAGTAAGGCAAGTGCTGTAGTTACGACGGCCGGTGTGACCGAGCGGTTCCGCCACGGTACCTCAGCGTGTTCGGTCAGAGGGTAAGCTGCCCTCTGTAATAAAAAAAAAGACTGAACTAATGGGTCTCCCATAAGTCCAACCCCTCGTCCAAGTCGTGGGAGATGGGCAACGGCACAAAGTAGGGGATTGCCTTTAGGGGCGATGTACAGCGGGGACTTCATGTGCCCCAGGACCGCTACGGTAGCTGAGAAGGCCCTGTGGGAACCCTGAAACGTGACGGCTAACGGGGCTCTGGTGAAGCTGCGATAGGCCTAGCAAGCCAGTAGTGGATAAATCAACTGCTTTCAAAAAGGGAACATGCCTCGGATCACGGAACGGATTTAAAGGAAACCGACCAAGCAATGGAAAAGGATTACGAGATGGTTTACGGCTGGGCACCTTAAACGTAAGGACTCTAACTGGGAAGTTAGAAGAAATTGTAGAAATGATGGAAAGGAGGAAATTGGACATCTTGGGACTTGCTGAGACTAGGTGGAGAGGAGTTGGTGAAAAACCACTAAGTAAAGGATGTAAACTGTACTGGATAGGGAATGAGAGGGGAAGAAATGGAGTGGCAATAGTGGTCAGAGAGGGTCTGCAGGAGGAGGTGGAAGGTATCAATGATCGAATGATAAAAGCCAGAGTACGGGTGAAAGGAAAAAGCATTGAAATCATCCAAGCATATGCCCCACAGGTGGGGTGTACAAAAAAGGAGAAGGAGGAATTTGAAGATGACATGCAAAAGCAGCTAAATGGAGGAAATCAGATTATAATAGGGGACCTCAATGCACATGTTGGCACAGACAGGAAAGGATTCGAGGAGATAATGGGACCAGAGGGCTGGGGGAACCGAAATAGAGAAGGAAAATTGTTGCTGGAATTCTGCAAGAGGAATGGGCTGGCGATCGCAAATTCGTGGTACAAGAAGAGGAGTAGTCACAAAATAACTTGGTACAGTGGGGACTGGTCCCAAACTTCAGTAGTAGACTATGTACTAGTGGATAGGCAGATGATGAGCAGCCTCACAGATGTTAAGGTCATACCATCTGAGGCCTTAGACAGCGGCCATCGGCTGTTGGTAGCCACCCTGAGAGAGAAAAAAGATAGGAGGGCAACAGATATACAGGAGAAAAGGTTGAAGACATGGATGCTGAAAGAGGATGAACGGAGGACCCAGTACCAGACACTGATCAGGAAGAAGCTGCCAAAGGAAGATCAGAGAACAGTGGACGAAGAATGGGGCGATTTTAAGAGGGCTCTAGTTGAGGCAGCTGAGACTGTGTGCGGAAGAACTAGCACAAAGAGGAGAAGTAGGGAAACCCCATGGTGGAACAACATATGTAAAGAGGCAGTACTTCGAAAGAACAAGGCCTTCAGAGAATGGTTCCAGACCCGAACAGAGGAAGCTAGGGTAAAATATAAGGAAAGCAAGAAAGCGGCACAGACCATAGTAAGGGCGGAGAAGAAGAAGTGGATGGAAAAATGGACAACAATGTTAGAAGAGGACAGTGAAGGGAACAAAAAAGTACTTTACACCATGGTAAGAAATAAGAGGAACGACAGAAGCGAGTGCCTGAGGATCATGGATAATAATGGAAGAGTTGTGGAGGAAATGCATGAGCTCAAAAAGATTTGGAAGGAGTACTTTGAAGATCTGTTGAATGCTGCCAAGCAGGTAACTAACAGCGATGGAGAGCCTAAGGCAGCAGACGATTATCATAGTGGGGAAATTGATGATCTAACTTGGAATGAAGTGGAAGAAGCCATAAAGAGGATGAAAGGGGGCAAGGCACCAGGTTGGGACGAAGTAACAGTGGATATGATACGAGCAGCAGGAGAAGTAGGAACCCAGTGGCTATACAGAGTGCTGAGGGTGGTGTGGAAGGAGAACAGAATTCCTGAGGATTGGAAGAAAGGAATTATAGTCCCGATCTTCAAGAAAGGGGATAAAAGGAGATGTGAGAACTACAGAGGAATCACCCTGCTATGCCACTGTGGAAAAATCTATGAAAAGATGCTGGAGAAGAGAATAAGAAGCAGTATTGAAAGTAGACTGCAAGAGGAGCAGTACGGTTTCAGACCGGGAAGATCAACAACGGACCTCATATTTGTGGTAAGGCAACTGCAGGAAAGGCACTATGAGTACGGGAAGGACTTAATCATGGCCTTTTTGGATATTGAGAAGGCGTATGACAGTATCTGTAGGGACAAGCTCTGGGATGTGCTGAACGCAAAAGGGATAGATGAAGAGATTACACGAAAAGTCAGAAAAATGTATGAGGGAAGTGAGAGTTGTGTGAAAGTGGGGAGGGAACGTACTGCATGGTTCAAGCTGGAAAATGGGCGGCGACAGGGAAGTGCACTTTCGCCTTTATTGTTTATTATTGTTATGGATGAAATCCTACAGCAAGTATCAGATGCAATTGGAGATCATAAAATGAAAGCAGTGCTTTTTGCCGATGACCTGATGTTATGGGGAAATTGCGTGAAGGAGGTGCAAGAGCAGTTAGATGCATGGGAGGCAACGGCAGCACAATATGGAATGCATTTCTCTGCAAAGAAAAGTGAAATAATCGTCACAACAAGGAAGAAGAATAGGCCAAATGTGGATATAACTTGTGGAGGGGAAAAACTACAAGTGGTAGAGAACTTCAAGTACCTGGGAAGCGTGATTGAAAGTAAGGGGGGAAACGCAATGGAAATAAATGAAAGGTGCAGAAAAGCAGGGCAGTTCTACAAATGCATTAGGGGGCTTATTTGGAGCAAGGAGGTGCCACAGAAATCCAAGGGAATTATATACCGAACCTACTTTGTCCCCATATTGACATACGGAAGTGAGACATGGGTAATGCACAAAAGCGACAAAAGTAGAATACAGGCTAGTGAAATGAAGTTCCAGAGGAGCAGGTTGGGTGTAACAAGACGAGACAGATTGCGAAATTTGTATGTGAGAGAAAGACTAAAGGAGGAACCGGTACAGGACAGGATAGAAAAATCAAGACTGCAGTGGTATGGACACATGAAGAGAATGGATGAGGGAAGAATTCCAAAGAGGATGTTTGATCTGCAACTGGAGGGGAAGAGGCCCAGAGGAAGACCAAGAGATAGATGGGTGAAGGGAGTGAAGGAATGTGTGATGAGAAGAGGAGAGAACTGGACGAAGGTGGAAGAGGGGGAATGGTGGAAAGACAGAACACGATGGAGAGGCTTGTGTTCCCGACAGACCCAGCCAGTGGCTGGAAACTGTCCAAGATGATGATGATGACTGAACTAATGGATCAACAACGAACTTAAACGGATGTCTTACGACGTCCACCCCGAGCAGATGTAACGAACAAAAGCGAACAAAATGAGATAAAAAAAAGCAGTTCTAGGCGCTTCAGACTGGAACCGCGCGACCGCTACGGTCGCAGGTTCGAATCCTGCCTCGGGCATGAATGTGTGTGATGTCCTTAGGTTAGTCATGTTTAAGTAGTTTTAGGGGACTGATGACCTCAGATGTTAAGTCCCGTAGTGCTCAGAGCCATTTGAGCCATTTGTTTTAATTACAAAGTGTGCGACTTCTAACAAATGGCTCTGAGCACTATGGGACTTAACAGCTATGGTCATCAGTCCCCTAGAACTTAGAACTACTTAAACCTAACTAACCTAAGGACAGCGCACAACACCCAGTCATCACGAGGCAGAGAAAATCCCTGACCCCGCCGGGAATCGAACCCGGGAACCCGGGCGTGGGAAGCGAGAACGCTACCGCACGACCACGAGCTGCGGACTCTAACAAACTTTACACCTATTTTCAATCCTGTCGAAATTTTTTACTGCTGATATCACTAACAAAATAACGAAAAGAAAAATATTTTCAGTATTCACGCAGTAAAACTTCAACATCGGGCATTAGATTCTATTTATTTACTTCTGTACTGCTAGCTTCAGTTGCAACACAATTTACAGACAGTATCTACGCTTACCACTGAACGTACCGCCGAAGTTATATCATTGCACGACACATAGTTCAGGAAATATGACGTCATGTGCTAAAAATTAGATATAAAAAAGTTACGTATAATACCATTACTATACTCATCCAGGGAGTACTTAGCGATTTCCTACAATATTGTCACATTAACCCACTTGTATTCAGACGTTTGAAGCTGTTATATACATGAGAGTTCCTTTCTTTAAGGAATCGCGGATAGGGCAATTACCGGCAGAATAATTTATGAGCGGTTAGGCTGGAGATCGTCGCTTCGAACAATTTCTGTGAGCTCAATATACCGCTTCATACGTAATTTATTTAAGTAAATGAAAACTAAGTATGTTGTGACCGCTAACTCCTTATCTCAGAGCATTCAGTTTAGGGTCCTCTATCATTTTAATTAAACGCTTGGTACACCATCATTTGTTGAGCTGTTGACGTTTCGTAATCCGCTGGTGCACGGGTTCACGAAAGCGCTTCGTTGCTGGGATGTGGAGCGGCAGAGCATTGGAGAAGGGGCCGTGTGAACAAGTGAAGGTCGGCCAATGGTGCCGTGTGGTGCGTGCGTGCTTGTGTTCCGGAATTAGAGCGACAGGTCGTTGACATGAGCGCCCTGCTCGGGGCGCGGGGACACTGTCAACACAAACAACGTTCCATTCTTCCCGATAACCGACGCGCGCACTGTTTATGGCCTGCACGGAGTGGTTCAAGGCCGCAGGTCAAACACCGTTCAACTAGTGTATCGATGGCCGATTAAAAATGTGTGGTTTCCAATTGTGTGAGAACAGAAACAAAATGTTCTCAGTAAGATAACATTCCATATTAAATTTTCTGGCAGTTAAAACTGTGTGCCGGTCCGAGACTCGAACTTGGGACCTTTGCTTTTCCCGGGCAAGTGCTCTTCCAACGGAGCTACCCAAGCACGACTCACGACCCGTTCTCACAGCTTTAATTCCGCCAGTATCTCTTCCAGGAGGTTTCATATCAGCGCACACTCCGCTGCAGAGTGAAAATTTCATTCTAGAAACATCCCCGGGGGCTGTGGCTAAGCCATGTCTCCGCCATATCCTTTCTTCCAGGAGTGCTAGTTCTGCAAGGTATGTAGGAGAACTGCGAAGTTTGGAAGGTAGGAGACGAGGTACTGGCGGAATTAAAACTGTGAGGACGGGTCGTGAGACATACTTGGGTAGCTCAGTTGGGAAAACACTTGCCCACGAAAGGCAAAGGTCCCGAGTTCGAGTCTCGATCCGGCACACAGTTACAATCTGCCAGGCAATTTCATATCAGCGCAAACTCCGCTGCAGAGAGAAAATTTAATTCTGGGAACATTCCATATACATAGGTTTCCATAAATCGAGACTCTGGTTTCGAGTGACGGTAAGGTACGAATCAGTCCTGGAGGCGTGCTGAGGTGATCTAAACAGCGAAAGCTACTGCTATAGCAAGATGGAAGAGGTCAGAGTTAGACGAGGTCCATTTGTCACTACGTGTTCATGTTACAGTCAGGCTCAAAGCAGACTCGCTGATACAAACATGGACTCGAAAATTATATTCGGTAAGTCCACGCAGGACATTCGGTACTTGGTTAAAATGGCTGTAAGCACTATGGGTCAGAATATCGGAGGTCATCAGTCCCCTAGACTTAGAACTACTTGAACCTAACTAACCTAAGGACATCACACATATCCATGCCCGAGGCAGGATTCGAACCTGCGGCCGTAGCAACAGCGCGGTTCCGGACTGAAGCGCCTAGAACCGCTTGGCCACAGCGGCGAGCATTCGGAACTTGACTAATGTGTAGACAAAGTATTCCAGCGTGCAAAACTGCCGTGAAGGAACAAAAAAAATTGAACACCAAATGGGAAGTGCTGTGTTTATAACTTGCGTAAGACAGGGATGTAGTCCTTCTCTACTGTTTAATCTGTGTTATATCTTCACACATCAGTGGTATCTTTAGACCTACTTCCCTTATTTATATACAGGGTGTAAATTTTAAGTTGGCAAACAAGAATAATTCGAAAAATAAACTTCACACGAAAAAATGTGTAGAATCCAAAGTTGATTATTTTCGAGGAGGACATCTGCTGGTGTTAAAATTATCCCACCACCCCAGCCCCATGGAGGAGGGGTGGGAGGCAACTTTAAAATTTCAAATGGGAAGCCCCATTTTTTATTGCAGAATCAGATTCTACATAAAAAACTACGTACGTTTTGTCTTAAACATTTGTTTTGATTCTTGGTAGTTGGTGCTGAAATTCAAGAAAATCAATGTTCTCATTTTTGCTTGGAAAATGCTTACGGATAAATAAAAAATACTCATTTACTTCTAAATTTTGATTCGCTAAAATTAAAACTCTCCCTCTCTCCTCATAGGGTGGGGTTTGAGAGAGAGGAATCAGAGTTTTACAAATGTTGACACGAATATTAATTTTTGTCTGTACATTTGGATAAGTTTTGTCATCATTTGTAAAACTGATTCCTCTCTCTCAAACCCCAACCTATGAGGAGAGAGGGAGAGTTTCAGTTTTAGCGAATCAAAATTTAGAAGTAAATAAGTATTTTTTATTTATCCGTAATCATTTTCCACGCAAATATGAGAACATGGATTTTTTTTTAATTACAGTGCCAACTACCAAGAATCAAAACAAATGTTTAAGACAAAATGTACGTAGTTTTTGTAGCATCTGATTCTGCAATAAAAAATGAGGGTTCTCGTTTGAAATTTTAAAGTTGCCTCCCGCCCCATCCCCAAGAGACTGGGGTGGCGGGCTAATTTCAGCACCAGCAGATGTCCCCCTCGAAAATAATCAACTTTGGATTCTACACATTTTTTCGTATGAAACTTATTTTTCGAATTATTCTGGTTTGTCAACTTAAAATTTACACTCTGTATAAGTTATATTTTCAAGATTTTAAAAACTTGTTGAATGGTGTACGTTAATAAAAAAGTTTTGTTGAACACTGAGTAACTAATAATAATTATTATAAAAGTTATTGGATTCTTATAAACAATCCTTTATTAGTCAAGATTGCAAAAAATATTCATAATCGTTTGTAACTAGTTTCGGGTAAAACAGCTAGCTGTCTCATGATCAGTTAAGACAAACATCGCTGTGTCAATAATCAGCACGCCTTAGGATACACACGTTGTCATCGGTAAAATACACACTTGTGCATAAGATATTTATACGTACACAGCTCCATCAACTTTTGTAAAGTATCGCCCGAGTATATGAGATCGTCGTGAACATTGTACAGTAGCATTGGCTCTGGCTCTGAGCACTATGGGACTCAACTGCTGTGGTCATCAGTCCCCTAGAACTTAGAACTACTTAAACCTAACTAACCTAAGGACATCACACACATCCATGCCCGAAGCAGGATTCGAACCGGCGACCGTAGCAGTCGCAAGGTTCCGGACTGCGCGCCTAGAACCGCGAGACCACCGCGGCCGGCACAGTAGCATTGTACCAAGATGTGTCGACATATGAGAGTGCGTGTCACAGACCAGCGGACAAATCGATCCCTGTCACGTAGCAAGAGTGAACAATGGAGCAATATGCATGTGTAACAGCAGGCAGAACACTCTGCTCTGACACAGGCATATTACTCCATCGTTCACACTTGCTACGTGACAGGGATCGATTTGTCCGCTGGTCTGTGACAATCACTCTCCATATGCGGATATTTGTTAATACAGTGCTATGGTACAGTGTTTACGACGGTATCATATATTTGGGCGATACTTGTGCAGGGTGGTCAGGGACAGTCTGAAAAGCTCCTAAGGATGTTACAGGGTAGGTTGTGCTGAGAAATAACTGTTAAGAAAAAAAATCGATACGTGCGCCGTTTCCAAGTTAATTAGCATTAAATTTAGCCAATCAAGGCTTTGCGCGCGCCAGTTCATGCGGCCCAACAGAGGTGGTGTCGCCAAACGTGTTGTTTGTTTGATTTCCTAAAAACGAACACGAGAGCGATACATACGAGTAAATTGGAATTGAGACTGCAGTACGGACTGAACCTGCACCAAAGGCGCTATCATCTACGCATTGAGAGCAACTGAAACTAATTGCATCTGGCGTGCCACTTTAATTTGCGTGTGCAACGGTCTGATGGGCTAATTCCAGTGATAATTAACCCGGAAACGGTGCAACATATTGAAATCTTTTCTCAACCATTATTACTCAGTATATCCTATCCTGCAACACGCTCTAAAGCTTTTCAGACTGTTTCTGACTACACACACTGTAAATATTCATCACATTTTCAAAAAGGTTGGGCTACAATGCTGTTATGCACGAGTGTGTATTTTACTGATAGAAGTGTGTCTCCTAACGGCCTAGTGATTATACACAAAAATGTTCGTCTTATTTGACCTGAAGACCCGAAACTAGTTATCAATGATTATGAATATTCTTTGCGGTCTTGACTAGGAAAGAATTGTTTATAAGGATCCACTATCTTTTAACACTCATAGATAGGTTATCTCCAATCCAATTATGCCAGGAAAAAGCAGGATAATCCTCACAGTAGTGGTAATAGTAATAATAATTAAATAATTATAGATCATTATGTATTACTTGTAATATCATGTAAGGGACTATGTTAAAGTGAATTAGCCAAAAATAAATCTGTTTATTATTTTAATGTCACTAGCGAGACTAGGTGAGTATGAATTGGCCAAAAAGGAGACATAAAGAAAAAAAAAGAAAAGTTAAGAAGTGGGACTGAAATTCAGGCTGAAAGGTTATCAGTGATAACATTAACTGATGACACAAAATTGTTAAGGCATTCGTGGCCTCTTGTTGACAAACTGCCTGTTGGCTTTTGTCTCGGGTCCTTCGGCCGACGTTCCTCTGATACTTTTACTGACGTTTCGCAAGCACGAGTGGCTGGCGTTGTCAAAGCTTCACCCTCCATTGCTGCTGGTGAACTGGAGTCGAGCTCGCGGCCGTGGAGCATAACTCAAAAATGGCTCAAATGGCTCTGAGCACTATGGGACTTAACATCTACGGTCATCACGGTCATCAGTCCCCTAGAACTTAGAACTACTTAAACCTAACTAACCTAAGGACAGCACACAACACCCAGCCATCACGAGGCAGAGAAAATCCCTGACCCCGCCGGGAATCGAACCCGGGAACCCGGGCGTGGGAAGCGAGAACGCTACCGCACGACCACGAGATGCGGGCCGGGGAGCATAACTGATGATATTTCCAATCTCTAGGAAAGTAAGGATGAATTACAGAATCTGATGAATGGAATCAACAATCTGCTGTGAGTAGTGAGTGTAAACTAAAGAAAGACGGAAATATCAAGCAGCAGCAAAAATAAGAATCGCGACAAAATTATTGACGTAAAATGGAGACGACTTTACAGACAAAGTAAATGAATACTACTTCCACGGAAGAAAAATAGCGCCTGACAGGAAAATCAAGGAGGACATAAGAAGCAGACAAGTAGAGGCTATAAGAGAATTTCTTACCAAAAGAATGGGCTAATATCAAACATACGACTTAAAATGGTTCAAATGGCTCTGAGCACTATGGGACTTAACATCTGAGGTCATCAGTCCCCTAGAACTTAGAACTATTTAAACTTAGCTAACCAAAGGACGACACACGCATCCATGCCCGAGGCTGGATTCGAACCTGCGACCGTAACGGTCACGCGGTTCCGGACTGAAGCGCCCAGAACTGCTCGGCCACTTCGGCCGGCCATAGACCTTAACTGAAAATTTCTGAGAATATACTTCTATAACATAGCACTTTATTGAAGTTAATTACGGGCTGTGGGGAAACGAGAAAAGAAGAGAATCCATAGGTTTGAGGTGTGGTGCTTCAGAAGGACGCTTCGAGTTAAATGGACGGAGAAGATAAGAAATGATATTCTCCTCTGAATCGGCAAAGTAAGCAATAAATAAGAAAGCTGTCGGGAGTAAGGATCAGTATGACTGGACATATGTTAAGATACCAGGTGATAGCTTTGATGGTACCAGGACAGTGGTTCCCAATCTTTCTGAGACCACTACCACTAAGTGTGCATCATCATCTTCACTTCAAGCATTAGGCCTTTTGTTGTTTTGCTTGTTACTGTACCCATTGCTTCCTCCATCTGTCTCGACTTCCTCTCCCAAATTATAAGTATATTTTTATCAACAGTACACATTCAGGTTGCCACTTTGGAAGAGTACAAATTGGCAGCCTGAATGCGTAATATCGATAAAAATATAATTAACAGTAATATAATACACTATAAGACAAAAAAACAATGTACCACGAAGGAGTTATGCAGACTGGCCACAAATAGATATTCATACAGAAATAGACGGAATACGCAAAATTATAGACTTCGGCGGCCGATTTATGAATGAGTGAAGGTGCAGCGGTATTTCAGGGGACATATCGATACCAAGGCATAAAGTCTTTGTGAATTTCATTCCGTGTACCCTGCTGGATAGCGACTGTGTCTCCCAGACAGACGCGTGAACATTGTCCGCGTTTGAGAGAGGACATGTAGTTGCGCTCAAAGAAGCACGTTGAAGAAATCGCCGAGTCGCTCGGTATCTGACCTAGGAGAATGCGTGAACCATGACCGAGCACACCGTCAAGAAGGAAGTGGTCGACGTAGAGGGACGATGGAACTTGAAGACCGAGCAACCGTTAGAGAGGCACTAAGAGCCACAGATTCATCATTATCATCGTTCCATAGTGCCACTGGTGCTTCAGTGACCACAACAACAATTCATAGGCGGCTCACAGAAACGGAGCTGATCTCATGGTGCCTCTTGCGTCGACTATCATTGAACTGTGGACACCTACAAGTTCGTTTGCAGTGGTGTCGGGCACATTCGGTTTGGAATCTTATTGTCTGGAGTAGAATTGTCTTCAATGATGAGTCCCGCTTCGAACTTACCCTCGATGACCTGCAAAGACGTGTCTGGAGACACCCCGGACACCGGTGGAATACCAACCTGTCGCCCACCATACGGTACGACAACCTGGAGCGATGGTTTGTAGTTTAATTTTTTTTGTAGCAGGACCTGTCTGGTTGTTGTACGTGACACTTTTACAGCACATAGATACGTCGACGATACATTATGCACCGTTTCGTTGCCCTTGATGGCAAGCTATTCTGGGCTTACATTTCAGCAAGATAGCGCCCGCCCGCACACGGCAAAAGTTGCTACTGCTGGTGTTCGTGTTTTCCAAACCCTACCTTGGCCAGCAATGTCGCCGGATCTCTCCCCAACTCAGAACGTGTGGAGCATTACACAGGTTTGCGACATAAAAATTGTTTCAGATTTATTAAGCGATTTTTATAGTGTTTTCAACGCTGATTTCGGGAAAAATAGTGAAAAAATTCCATCACGTACAGTTATTTCACAAACTGCTTGTGTAGTTCTAGCTTTTTTCCATATTTCGGCACTCTAGTGAGTTTGAGTTTTGGCTTTTACACCAATGGCCATTAAAATTGCTAACACCAAGAAGAAATGCAGATGATAAACGGTATTCATTGGACAAATATATTATACTAGAACTGACATGTGATTACATTTTCACGCAATGTAGGTGCATAGATCCTGGGAAATCAGTACCCAGAACAACCACCTCTGGCCGTAATAACGGCCTTGATACGCCTGGGCATTGAGTCGAACAGAGCTTGGATGGCGTGTGCAGGTACAGCTGCCCATGCAGCTTCAACACGATACCACAGTTCATCAAGAGTAGTGACTGGCGTATTGTGACGAGCCAGTTGCTCGGCCACCTTTGACCAGACGTTTTCAATTGCTGAGAGATCTAGAGAATGTGCTGGCCATGGCAGTAGTCGAACAGTTTCTGTATCCAGAAAGGCCCGTACAGGACCTGCAACATGCGGTCGTGCATTATCCTGTCGAAATGTAGTGTTTCGCAGGGATCGAACGTAACGTCCACTGTTCAAAGTGCCGTCAATGCGAACAAGAGGTGACAGAGACGTCTAACCAATGGCACCCCAAACCGTCACGCCGTGTGATACGCCAGTACGGCGATGACGAATACTCGGTTCCAATGTGCGTTCACCGCGATGTCGCCAAACACGGATGCGACCATCATGATGCAGTAAACCGAACCTGGATTCCTCCGAAAAAATGACGTTTTGCCATTCGTGCACCCAGGTTCGTCGCTGAGTATACCATCGCTGGCGCTCCTGTCTGTGATGCAGCGTCAAGGGTAACCGCAGCCATGGTCTCCGAGCTGATAGTCCATGCTGCTGCAAACGTCGTCGAACTGTTCGTGCAGATGGTTGTTGTCTTGCAAACTTCCCCATCTGTTGACTCAGGGATCGAGACGTGGCTGCACGATCCGTTAGAGCCATACGGATAAGATGCCTGTCATCTCGACTGCTAGTGATACGAGGCCGTTGGGATCCAGCACGGCGTTCCGTATTACCCTCCTGAACCCACCGACTCCATATTCTGCTAACAGTCATTGGATCTCGACCAACGCGAGCAGCAATGTCGCGATAAGATAAACCGCAATCGCGATAGGCTACAATCCGCCCTTTATCAAAGTCAGAAATGTGATGGTGTGTGAATGCTCTGAAAAGCTAATCATTTGCATATCACAGCATCTTCTTCCTGTCGGTTAAATTTCGCGTCTGTAGCACGTCATCTTCGCGGTGTAGCAATTGTAATGGCCAGTAGTGTAGGATCTACACAAACTGTTATTTAGCCGGTTTTATACTAGATACACGTAAAATAAACAGTAATTAGGGGAAACCAGCAGTATATTCGTGTCAATGCCTGTCTGTCGCGCTGCCCCTTCCTCCACCATCACCAAGCAGTGAGCTTCTGCCATTGTGCTCCAGTTCACAGTACCTCTTCACTCTGTGCTGTTTACATGTTGTTGTTACTAGTGCTTTAAAGTAGTGACTGTTTTCTTGTGCTGTGAAATGGTGTTATGGTCAATGGACAATGGCTGCCAGAGGATGTGTAAACTCGCCAGATTGTTGCCGCTACATGAAAGGTGGCTACACTGAGCCACAGCGCCAGAGATTGCGCCAAAGAGTATTATTCAGCCGCCTCCACTGGCAGTTCTTGTCGAGAAGTCGTGGTGGAGAGTGCTTATTGAGAAGTAGCAGTAGGCAGTGTTTGTTGAGATGTTGCAGTAGCGAGTCGTAGTTGAGAAGTTGCGGTAGTGAGTGCTTGTTCAGAACTTGTAGTATTGTTTTGATGGGCTAGACACCAGATATTGTTGGACTGGGGTGCTGTAATGATCAGAGTGTGCTTTTCGTCAATATATATGAAGGTAAAAAAAAATTCCTTTTTTTGTATTATTTCAATGTCTTAAACAATAATGCCTCTTGGTCACAGGTTCAGTCAACAAAGCATCTGGCTCGTGTTCTTGTATTAGACTGTATTTCTGGTTTCTATGTGCAATTATAGTATTTCTGTTTTTTGTTTTTTAATTACTTCAGTATAAATGGTGTTTAAAATATCTTGTCTTATTGAGGAAGAACCGTGCCAGATGTGTACGTTGAATCACACTTCCACACACAGAACAGTTACACTTGTGCTTTGTTGTTTCGTAGGTTTTATAGTTGCTGGGGACTTAATTAATTAATTGTGTTAACGGAAATTTCCTTGATTCTTTGTTGTTATTCTATGCAGTCAGATTGCGTACTAAAATTAGTCAGGGCCAACCGGTTACGAGACTTCGTAGCCGGACAGTCAGCTACTAAAATTAAAAATTATTTGCATTCAATATAATTAAGCCCCCATGCATACATTTGTGGTAACTATACCGTTAAAAAGCAACAAAGAAACATTTACGATTTTGTTGAAAAAGTATATTTCGCCTACTTTGGTATAAAGTTAGGCGATCAGGTTAAGCTTTAGGCCCCACGCAAAGTTTTTTCAGGGTGTGTTTAAGAACTGAGGCAATGGTTTCAACGTAAAAAGCAGTCCTTACGTTTTGGAATGGCAGTAGTCTGGGAGCCTAATGGGAGCCCAAAAATCATAGTGATGACTGCTATTTTTGTTCTTGCAACATACGAGGTTTCAGTTCAAAAAACAAATGAATATTTCTTACCCTAACATTCAATCAGCCATTCGCCCTGTTCCTTATGGACCTGAAGTACCGATATCCTCTCCTCCACATTCTCTGGATGATATAGATTATCAAGAGCCACTGGCTCAGCGAGGTGATAGTGAAGAAGACAGAGATTTCTACGATCCTGGCACAACCGATCCCATTCCATTCCCACAATCTTAACTGAACAATTTAGTTAGAGACCTACGCCTTTCTAAAGAATTGGCAGAGGTTTTAGGATCTAGATTGAAAGATCAACATATGTTAGCTCCGGCAACATTCTTTTCTTGGTATCGATCAAGGGAAAGGGAGTTTGTATCTTTCTTCTCTCTTCTTTCCTAGGAAACAAAAGAGATCCAAACTACAAGACAATCGTCGCAGACATGCTCGACAACTTTAAGAAGGTAGGCTGTAACATGAGCATTAAAGTTCATTTTCTCCACGCACATCTTGACTACTTCCCTGCAAACCTTGGTGATGAAGAGAAGAGCAGGGCGAAAGATTCCACCAAGGCATCAAACAAATGGAAAGAAATCAAGGAAGATGGAATGTCAACATGATGACGGACTACTGCTTGATGAGAAAAGAGATGATCCTCAACGAGTCCACAGCCGGAAAAGCAACAAAAGAAGCTTCGATAGAAAGGGAAAGCGTTGTTATAAGGACTTACGAGCTTAAAGAGAAATGGAAGTGTACTGGAAATGTAGATTAGGATATGATTTATAAATAAAATAAAATTTTATAACGCTGGAAAAAATGTGATAAATTGCGTAAATTTTGTTATTATACCCAAAAACACTCCCTTTTATGTGAGAAAGCCTGACGTGATTGTAAAAAATGGATTGCATTTTTGAAGTCGGCGCTGAAAAGTGCATAAAAGTCAGTTAGCAAATTACAAACAACTTTCAAAAAATATTTTTTTGCAGATCTGTGTTATCGGCAGGGTCCTCTAACCATCTCAGGATTTTGACAATCTAACGCGTCAGTTGGACAGAATTTAGCACGATATCCGTAGGGAGGACATCCAACAACTCTCTCAATCAATGCCAAGCAAAATAACTGTTGAGTAAGAGCCAGAGGTGGACCAACGCTTTACTGACTTTCTGAATCTGTGAAGCTCTTTTTCTTGAATAAATCGTCATTTTTTTCTGAAACTGTAAACATTTGTTTGTACATGTACTTGCCATCTATCAGTTTTCGTCCCATCCAAAAAAATTCCTTAGAGTTTGGAAATTTCTGGTAAGGTCTTATGGGAGCAAACTACTGAGGTCATCGGTCCCTAAGCCTAGACACTACATAATCTAAATTTAACTGACTTACGCTATGGACAACACACACACCCATGACCGAGGGAGGACTCGGACCTCCGACGGGGAGAACCGCACGGACCGTGACAAGGCGCCCTAGACCGCGCGGCTACCACGCAGGGCCACCCCGCGAGGCTAATTCCTTAGAGTGTATAATATACAGTGAAACCAAAGAAACTGGTATAGGCGTGCGTATTCAAATACAGAGACATGAAAACAGGCAGAACACAGCGCTGCGGTCGGCAACGCCTTTATAAGACAACAAGTGTCTGACACAGTGGTTGGATCACTTACCTACTGCTACAATGGCAGGTTATCAAGATTGAGACAAGTTTAAAAGTGGTGTTACAACCGGCGCACTAGCAATGGAATACAGCACCTCCGAGGTACCGATGAAGCTGGGATTATCCTGTACGACCATTCCACCAGTATATCGTGAATATCGGGAATCCGGTAAAACATCAAATTTCCGACATCACTGCGCCCGGAAAAAGATCCTGCATATACGGGACCAACGACGACGCCTAAAGAAGGTCGTTCAACTTGAGAGAAGTGCAATCCTTCGGCAAACTGCTTCAGATTTCGATGCTGGGCCATCAACAACTGTCAGCGTGCGAAAGATTCAATGAAACATCACCGATAGGAGCTTCCGGAGCCAAAGGCCAAGTTGTTGTACCCTTGATGACTACACGACACAAAGCTTTACACCTCGCCTGGGCCCGTGAACACCGACATTGGACTGTTGACGACTGGAAACATGTTGCCTGGACGGACGAGCCTCGTTCGAAATTGTATCGAGCAGATGGACATGTACGGGTATGGAGACAACGTCATGAATCCATGGACCCCGCATATCAGCAGGGGACTGTTGAAGATGGTGGAGGCCCTGTAATGGTGTGGGGCGTGTGCATTTGGGACCCCTGATAAGTCTAGATAGGATTCTCACAGGTGACAAGTACCTAATCATCCTGTCTGATCACCTGCATCCATTCATATCCATTGTGCATTCCGACGGACATGGGCCATTCCAGCAGGACAATGTGACACGCCACACGTCCAGAATTGCTACAGAGAGCCTCCAGGAAGACTCTTCTGAATTTAAACACTTCCGGTGGCCACCAAACACCCCAGACATGACGATTATTGAGCATATCCTTGATGCCTTGCAACGTGCTGTTTAGAAGAAATCTCCAGCCCCTCATCCTGTTACAGCCCTGCAGGCTTCATGGGGTCAGTTCCCTCCAGCACTACTTCAGTCATTAGTCGACTCCAGGCCATGTCGTGCTAGTGGTGCCCCTACGAGATATTAGCGGCAGTTGACTCTAAATAATGAAAAGTGTGAGGTGATCCACATGAGTGCTAAAAGGAACTCGTTAAACTTCGGTTACACGATAAATCAGTCTAATCTAAAAGGTATAAATTCAACTAAATACCTAGGTATTGCAATTACGAACAACTTAAATCGGAAAGAACACATAGAAAATGTTGTGGGGAAGGCTAACCAAAGGCTGCGTTTTATTGGCAGGACACTTAGAAAATATAAAAGAGCTACTAAGGAGACTGCCTACACTACGCTTGCCCGTCCTCTTTTAGAATACTGCTGCGCGGTGTGGGATCCTTACCAGATAGGACTGACGGAGTACATCGAAAAAGTTCAAAGAAAGGCAGCACGTTTTGGATTATCGCGAAATATGGGGGAGAGTGTCACAGAAATGATACAGGATTTGGGCTGGAAATAGTTAAAAGAAAGGCGTTTTTCGTTGCGACAGAATCTTCTCACGAGATTCCAATCACCAACTTTCTCCTCCGAATGCGAAGTTATTTTGTTGACACCGACGTCCATAGGGCGGAATGATCACCACGATAAAATAAGGGAAATCAGAGCTCGTACGGAAAGATATAGGTGTTCATTCTTCCCACGCGCTATACGAGATTGGAATAATAGAGAATTGTGAAGGTGGTTCAATGAACCCTCTGCCAGGCACTTAAATGGGATTTGCAGAGTATCCACGTAGATGTAGATGTAGATGTAGGTAGATGCACCAGTTTCTTTGGCTCTTCAGTGTATTATAATAATCAGATATTAGCTACTAGTTGCCTTCTTCCCCTCCTTCATCAATATTAGTCAACATTAGCGTCTAACTAAATGTTGGAATTAAATATAACTTTCTTTTTGAACATTTGTTTTTAAAATGACGAAACAGAAATGATATTACGTTTGTTAAACCACAAACTAATGAGTCAATGAGACAACTGGCCGTGTTTACTTCTAACAACCATCTATTGTGGAATGATAGAGCAATTCTCATTACATCGCGATTGCTACAACTTAATCTCAGAAAATAAATCTAACCATCCACAGTGAGGGAACACATTCGTGGCAAAACATTCTACCTCTGCATCAGTCCTCTCCCTAGCAACACCATCTTCACCCATACTCTGCACCCCCATTTAAAATCAACTAAGTTAAATTGTATGCACTGTACATATTATTAGTATTAATGGACAGGCTCCACAGCAACGCAGTAGCCATTATGTGATTATTGTTGTGTTATCGTATCGATTAGTTAGTGTATCTGATGCAAAGTGGATAATGAAGCAATTTCCGGTCCCTTGAAGAAATTACCTACAACTCTAAGCATATACGACGTATATGTCTCAGTTCTACTGTCATAGATCCACGGTACAAAGTACAAAGTATGTGTATACGAGGGAGATGTTGATACATCCGTTGAGCTGTTATCTCTGCCATATTGTATCATGTGTAAACGATAGTATTTGAAAAAAACGGAGTTTTTGATAACTGATGTAATCGATAGTGCAGTCATATGGATTAGTGATCATAATAATGATATTTTAAGAATAACTGAGTTTTCTGACTGAAACACAATCTAACCATTATGTTTTTAAACCTCAGAAAATTTCATTTTACCGATCAAATGGTAATGACCAATAGATTGGGGACCACTGGTCTAGAGGGAGTAGTATAGAGCAGAAATGACGGGGGAGTATACACGAGAAATACAGGTAACTGAAGATGTTAGGTACTGCTGCTACTCGAAGTTGAAGAGATTGGCACATAAGTTAAAGGGATATTGTTACGCGTTGAGCCAGTCAGACTGCGGATTATGAACTTCGCCCCCTCCTTCCAGTCCATCGCAGCGTAGATTGACAAGAACGAAAGTAATTCCTCACGACAGAGAGGCCGAACTAGAAAAAAGCACTTCTGTCATACTTTGGACGACTCCAAAAGTTGGCATTGTCGCAGATTATCTGCCTATCAGCCTATGATGTCTTGGTTCTGCACCTTTATACCTGATTGTACCCAACGGTAACGGCAATGCGTATCTGTTGAGCATTGCTCGTCGGAGGCGGGGTTCGTGGTCTGTGGCCAGCACTTTGGTCTGTAGCAGGTACGTACGTCAGCGTTCTGCTAGTGGCCTCTTGACATCGAACACGTAGACCCGCTATTAATGTTGCGGTTATTCTCGGCCCTGTTCAATCGGAGGACTTCGTGCTTCGACCCACGTGTTCTCTACTCGGGTGGTGAGGTGACTAAGTGGTAAGGCTGGTAAGGCCTGAAGTGATCAACACCTCACGCAACCTGGACACCATTTCAGAATGAGATTTTCACTCTGCAGCGGAGTGTGCGCTGATATGAAACTTCCTGGCAGATTAAAATTGTGCGCCCGACCCAGACTCGAACTCGGGACCTTTGCCTTTCGCGGGCAAGTGCACTACCAACTGAGCTACCGAAGCACGACTCACGCCCGGTACTCACAGCTTTACTTCTGCCAGTATCTCGTCTCCTAGCTTCCAAACTTTACAGAAGCTCTCCTGCGAACCTTGCAGAACTAGCACTCCTGAAAGAAAAGATATAGCGGAGACATGGCATAGGTCCCGAGTTCGAGTCTCGGTCGGGCACACAGTTTTAATCTGCCAGGAAGTTTCATATCAGCGCACACTCCGCTGCAGAGTGAAAATCTTATTCTGGAAACATCCCCCAGGCTGTGGCTAAGCCATTTCTCCGCTATATCCTTTCTTTCAGGAGTGCTAGTTCTGCAAGGTTCGCAGGAGAGCTTCTGTAAAGTTTGGAAGGTAGGAGACGAGATACTGGCAGAAGTAAAGCTGTGAGTACCGGGCGTGAGTCGTGCTTCGGTAGCTCAGTTGGTAGAACACTTGCCCGCGAAAGGCAAAGGTCCCGAGTTCGAGTCTCGGTCGGGCACACAGTTTTAATCTGCCAGGAAGTTTCTGGACACCATTTGCTATTTACAGGACACGAGGCGTGCAGGGTCTATGAAAACGCCACATTAACAGTCAGCAACACTGGAGAATAAAACAGAAATGATTTCTAGTTGTGTCTCTTTAAATGTGGATAAATACAAGAAGATGTTTATAGCACATAAAAGGAAATCCATAGAATCCTATTAAGAGATTAGTGATGACCCTGTAATTCCCTTCACCCTCCACCCCCCGCATCACTCACCCATCCCCCGTTTCCACAATTCCTTAAAGAGCCGAACTCCTTTGTGTAAACCAGTTTCAAACCTCTGATTACAAATGAGATAAAGTGTGAAATATTTGATTATAAGCATGTAAAACCTTTATGGTTGTAGACACGAAAGCGTTTTATTACTTCGCACTATTCACCCTTACACTAATGAAAAAAATTGGAAAAGGCTTGAAATTATATTCAAAGATTACTGGAAGTCACTAAGTGCTGTCATTACCGGATCCTGGATGAGTTTAGTCTGGGTAATTTGCTCTTAGTTTTAAGAAAAGCTGGTTTCTCAAATGTCTCAAAAGTTTATGACGTTGTATCTCCTAAACCATGTATTGTACAATGATGTAATTTTGCAAATACGTCAGTGCTAGATGTAGATTCCATCCACAAAATGTGTTGCGAATAGAATTGGTGATGAATAAGTAATAAAACGAAACGTCATGGCTGACGGTGAGGCTCTACTCCATAGATGTCGAGAGTGTAGTAAATGTTAAGCAATTTTTCCTTTGTTAACTGAATCTTCGTCGGTTCTTGGTAGAACAAGATCGCAATAACTGATAAGCGCCAAATTTGCTTTTGTTCTACAATACTAATTTATTGTGTTATCCGGTTTTCAGTGTACGTGACCATCATCAGACGTTTACTGACTATTGTAGCCAAGAAGTTACTATGTTTGTAAACGACGTTGGGGAAGAAGTTACACATCTAGACTGATGCAAAAAAACGTACAGTAAATGACATCTTTGACAGTATAGTGGTGATGCAATGTAAAAATTAAAAAGGTGAACGATAAATAAATATAAAAGGAGTAAACAGGAAAGAACTTTAACACAAAACTGAAACCATGCCTACAAAACAGTTTATTTAATAAAACAAACCAATAAAATAAAACAAAATAAGTTCTTGACAAGGCTACTACAAGAGGTATAAAGCATGGAGAGTTATACCCAACCAGTTAAGAGAAAGAAATCAATGAATACAGGAAAATGGGGCAATATGAGCGAACAGAGAGTGTGTCTTTCCTTTTATTGAAATTTCCTATGCAATCCATATAGTCAGTAGTCACAATTGTTAAGCCTATCTTTTAGTTGGTATTTGTATTAATTTCATGTTTAATACCTCTTGAAGCTGTCTCGCCAAGTACTGCTTTTATTTTATTTGGTTCATTCATTTAATTCAAACTAATATATGGGCACAGTGTTTGAGTATAGTGTTAATGTTTTTTCCTGTTAACTCGCTTTATACTTGCTTATTGTTCATGTTTTGATTTTTAAAATGCAATAAAACCACACTCTCAAAGATGGCATTTACTGTACGTTCCCTCACTTTCCTCTGTTTTCCGCATTTATTCATTTCTGTTTATTTTATTAATATTGCCTAAGTTCTTCATATATTCTGTAATTACAATTGCTAATTTTTTTGTTTAATTGGTTTGTGTATCACTCTTCATGTTTTATACCTCTCGAAGTAGCTCAAAATGGTTCAAATGGCTCTGAGCACTATGGGACTCAACTGCTGTGGTCATAAGTCCCCTAGAACTTAGAACTACTTAAACCTAACTAACCTAAGGACAGCACACAACACCCAGCCATCACGAGGCAGAGAAAATCCCTGACCCCGCCGGGAATCGAACCCGGGAACCCGGGCGTGGGAAGCGAGAACGCTACCGCACGACCACGAGATGCGGGCTCTCGAAGTTGCCTTGACTAGTACTAATTTAAGTGGTTTTGTTTATTAACATAAACAGTTTTGTAGGCATATTCTTCCCGTTTTGGGCTAAAGTTTTTCATCTTTACAAAAAAAAAAAAAAAAAAAAAATGGTTCAAATGGCTCTGAGCACTATGGGAATTAACATCTTAGGTCATCAGTCCCCTAGAACTTAGAACTACTTAAACCTAACTAACCTAAGGACATCACACACATCCATGCCCGAGGCAGGATTCGAACTTGCGACCGTAGCAGTTCCGCGGTTCCGGACTGCAGCGCCTAGAACCGCACGGCCACCACGGCCGGCTCATCTTTACATCCTTTATATTTATTTATTGTTCAACTTTTTACTTTTTGCATTGTATTACCACCACAGTGTCAAAGATGCCATTTACTGTGCGTTTGTGCTTCAATCTAGATGTGTGGTTTACAAACATTGTAAATTCCTTTGCAACATTTATCAGAAAATCTGTGATGACGACCTTGTAAGCCGAAAACCCGTTAACACAATAAATTAACACTGTAAAACAAAAGCAAACTATCGCTTTTCATTTATTATTTTTTCTCTTCTTTACTTTGTCTAGTCTATAAGCGAGAAAAATGTTCTAAAACGTTTGAAATTGTGTGTAAAGTTTATTTTAAGACGCTAGGTATTCTCATTCTCAAATAATGCATGAATATATTCCGGGTAATTTGTGCACCATGAATTACATTGCCCCAATACATACACACAGTTTCTAATTTTAATGCTTATTGAACTAAAAATTCAAAGTAAGATTATACGAGGGCGTGCTGAAAAGTATTGCCTGCAAATGTTTTGTGTGAAGACTCTTAAAGGTTTTTGAATAAAACTAACGTTATTAACAATCGACATCTTTATTCTCCATGTCTATGTACGTACTTCTCGGCATAGTCACCCTGGCGACGAACTAATTCCTCCCAAAGAGAGAGCAGTTGTTTGATACCGCAGTAGAATGTTTTATTTTGTTGAGGGAGCCACAATCTCACCTCTTCTCCCACTGCTTCATCACGAACAAACGGAAATCTCGAAGGAGTTATTTAAGTTTTCGAAGCAGATATAAGTGGGATGAGGCCAAGTCGGGACTGTATGGAGGATGATCGATGGCAGTGAAGCCAAGGCGTCGGATTGTCGCATCGCTCGTGTGTGCTCTGGCATTGTCATGCTGAAGGAGAGGGTGCTCCACGTGTGGACGAACTCCTCAAATTGAAAATCGATAACAGCGTGCTGTATCTCACGCTCCGACGTAGTTACGTTCCACATTGCCACGTTATACCGTACAATTCGGAGCCCACTAGCGGCAGAGGCTGCAAATATGTAGACAGAAGGATGTTGTTGTTGTTGGGTCTTCAGTCCAAAGAATGGTTTGATGCAGCTCTTCACGCTACTCTATCCTATGCAAGCCTCTTCATCTCAAAGTAACTACTGCAACCTGCTTTTTTTCTTTCTTTTGCTACCGCCTTTATCCCACACTGTGCGCGGGGTCGGCTGGGTTAAGTAGGGATTTGGCATGGTTAATGGGAATGGGTGGCTGGATGCCCGGCCTGCCGCCACCCCATACCCCCTGGGACGGAATTAGTGTACCCCAGCTGTCTGTGGCTAGTGTAATCGTGAAATAGTGTGAATGTGTTTCAAATGTCTGCAAGTCGTGTAACTGAGGCAGGACGTGGGGAACAGCCCGGTATCCACCTAGTAGGATGTGGAAAACCGCCTAAAAACCACATCCAGGCTGGCCGGCACACCGGCCGTCGTCGTCAGGCTAGGCGCAAATTGAGAAGCGTATGGCACGTGTGACGTGACACGACACTACAGCGCGACACGCACGTGCCGCACGGGTCGCGCGGGTCCAGCGCATATAGCGACGCGTACACCATACTTCGCACGCGCCGTCTGGCGACGCTCTGCGCTGACTGAACCGAGGCGCGCGCAACCTCTTATCTTTCTCAAACGGTTTTACAGAAACTATTCTCTGAAAATATATGATTTCTGCCTTACTTGTAGCGTTATATGTCAGCTTTGTGACGAAGTCCCGATCACCTCGCTAATGACCATTCTTACTGTGATGTACACATTTTAATAAGACACTACGCAAAACTCAAAAAGTTTGCAACGAAAATTAGGGGTCGCTATGATTTTGCGTTTGGTGCGTATTACACCATATGTTGCTGCGTATGAAATTTAGCTAACATGCTGAATTTTTGTTTAGACTTGGGAGGAGATCTCTATCTGCCTCCGATCTCGAAAATATGGATCCCATGTAGCGCGTTCATTTCCGATCTCACGCCCGCGAGAATGAAATACTCGCAACATCTCTCGTATCTCCTAAACCGCTCGAGACATCGAAACGAAAGTTTGGCGAATGATAGCACACGAGGAGGAGAGTGTTTTGCCAATTATTAAACACACCGAACTTTATCTATGGCGATATATCGCTACATTTCTTCTTTTACGTTACGATGAGGTTTTTCGTATGCTATTGAGCTCTGTGATTGCCAATTACTTGTTTAATGAGGCCCTCCGTTTCGGAATTCTGTCTCAATAGCTGCTGTGAGATGAGTTTGGCAAATTACATTGTGACAAAGGAAGTACAATTAAACCAGTCACCAAGAGAAATGTGGCCTTTACTCACAAATGGTGATGCTTCTTCGAATGAGAAAAGGTTAACAACACACACAAAAACAGATTGGCAATTCTGTTGGAGTTTTGGTGGAATCACCGTAACCCATCGTATTTTTAACACTGAGCGACTGGAATGGAAATTTACCAAACGATTTTATTCCTTCTCTTGATCTGAGAAGTATTAAAATAATGACGAGCGTTCCTTCAGGCGGAATGATAAGCACATGCCAGATACTGTTTACTCACCTAGGGCTTGCCAAACTGACAATGCGTGATCGCGAATAAAATAGTTGTTATTGAGAAAAATAAACAATTGATCTGTCGCACAACACAATGGTCAGTGTATTGTCAGCAGCGAAGGATAATGCGCGCGACAAGCTAGCCATGTGTGCCTTGTGAGATGGAGTTCGAAAAACATTGTCATGAAAGTAGATCTGCCTTTGTCAGCAGCACATTTCAACAAATTAAATATATCTAATCATAACACTCTTTTAGGATATTCCTACTTTCGTAATAATACCGACCATTTTCTTCATTTTTGTAGCCTGTTGTTGTATAATTAGTTTATTAATGCTGATAATGTCCATGCAACAATTGAAATGCATTTTCTCATCAAGGCGAACCAATTAAAACATAGTTATTTGTGACTGCTTTTCGACTGTTTCTAGCTTGCAGTGGAAATATGTTGTTCACATGATTGTAGTACAGTGTGTCGTATTACATTATTACATCCATATCAGAGTAATCACAGTGAAACTTCTATACTTCAGATCTTGGACGCTTTTTACCACAAGCACAAAGGGAACACACCTGCGGAGATTATCCCTTCCTAAATTTTTGGAACAGATCGTACAGATAAGGCAGCTTACTAGGCAGCGAGAATATAACCTTGCTTTACTTTCCTGCCTTGATTCTTAATCACATGATTTTATAATATTCCTTGCTTCCTTATTCACTACCCCCTGTCCCTTCTTGCGATCTGAAAACATCGCGGAGGCATATGGTGCAATTCCAGCGGCCAATGGCTCACCAGTTACTGAAGTATACATTTTTCTTGACAGAAGTAAAATAAAACAAAACTATGCAGATATAAATAACAGAAAAGTATAACGTGCTAACGAAGATAGCTGGAGCGTTTAAATGGCGAAAAACGAAACACTACCCAAAGGCAATAAAATTCAGTACACAGTAAGGCAAAATTTATCGTATGGGCAATATTACCACTGCTCATATGCGCCGTTCCGATGTGAGCATATGGCCGTGCTACTTTTCCGCTCCCCGCCTCAAATTTCCCACGGTGCTAGCGAGGCACGCGCGACGCGCGGCGCGAGAAACTGTGCCTCAACCACAACGCCGCGCGACCTGGCGCAGGCGCGTGTCGCGTCCCAGTCGCGTCGCATTTGAACCTGTGATGTTACAAAAACGCGCGCTGCGCTGCGTCGCGCCACACGCGCCTCAATTTGCGCCTAGCCTTAATCCGCCGGGCGGATTCGATCCGGGGCCGGCGCGCCTACACGCAGCGCGTTAGCGCTCTCGGCTACCCTGGCGGGTCAACTGCTGTAACCTGCATCCCTTTGAATCTGCTTACTGCATTCATTTCTTGGTCTCCCTCTACGAGTTTTACCCTCTTACGCTTCCCTCCAGTACTAAATCGGTGATCCCTTGATGTCCCAGAACGTTTCCTACCAACCAATCCCTTTTTTTGGTCTGATTGTAGCACAAATTTCTCTTCTTCCCAATTCTACCCAGTACCTCCTCATTAGTTATGTGTTCTACCCATCTAATCTTCAGCATTGTTCTGTAGCACCACATTTCAAAAGCTTCTATTCTCTTTTCGTCTGAACTAGTCTTTGTCCATGTTTCACTTCCATACATGGCTACACTCAATACAAATACTTTCAGAAAGAACATCCTGACACTTAAATCTACATTTCTCTTCTTCAGAAACGCTTTTCTTGCCGTTGCCAGCCTACATCCTATATCCTCTCTACTTCGACCATCATAAGTTATTTTGCTCCCCAAATAACAAAACTCATTTACTACTATAAGTGTCTCACTTCCTAATTTAATCCCCTCTCCATCCACTGATTTAATTCGACTACATTCCATTATCCTTGTTTCTCTCTTGTTGATGTTCATCTTATATCATCCTTTCAAGATACTGTCCATTCCGTTCAACTGCTCTTCCAAGTCCTTTGCTGACTCTTGACACAATTACAATGTCATCGCAAAACCTCAAAGTTTTTTTTTTCTTCTCCCTTGACTTTAATTCCTACTGTTCTACGACAGAAGAATAAAGATGTAAAATATTGATATTGTTTGTTTTATTTGAAAAGCTTTAAGAGTTGTCACATAAAAAATTTGGAAGCATTGCGTTTCAGCACCCTCTCGTATTTCGTAAAAAGTAGATAATGACAGCATTTTAAATTTTATACTTCAGTCAATTACTATATGAAATATTGGAAATAAAATATTTGTTGCCTCTGTAAGATACGCAACCTTTACCTGAAACCGTACACGCTGCAATGTACACCGCTATAGCCGACAGGTAATACACTCGGAGATGCCAAACCACGTACACCATTTAAATGTAGAATGTTTCACATATGATTCAAGCCGTGTATCTGGCGTTGCACGAGAACCAGTCCCGGACTATCAGGCTGTAATCGCCGCTTACGCTCTGTCAGTAGCCTGTGATCCCAAGGTTGAACTCAAACTCAAACTGAGACCTTACATACTAACGACAGCGCATCGATTGACAATTTTTATACTGTTGATCGACACCAGTATTGCAACTAGCTACTGCAGGCTACGCATGATGTAGATGTTGGTCTTGAGACGATATTCCTTATGACGAAGATACGCAAAATCCCCAAGATCGGCGATCTTTTACAGAAGCTCGAAATTTAGCACGGACTTCAATGCGAGATGCTTATAACAGTTTCCATAACGAAACTTCGTCTTCAAACCTGGCAGAAAATTCAAAGAGATTCTGGTCGTATGTGACGTATGTTAGCGGTAAGAAACAATCAATGCCTTCTCTGTGCGATAGCAATGGAGATACTATCGAAGACAGTGCTGCCAAAGCAGAGTTACTAAACACAGCCTTCCGAAATGCCTTCACAAAAGAAGACGAAGTAAATATTCCAGAATTCGAATCGAGAACAGCTGCCAACATGAGAAACGTAGAAGTAAATATCCTCGGCGTAGTGAAGCAACTTAAATCACTTAATAGAAGCAAGTCTTCTGGTTCAGACTGTATACCAATTAAGCTCCTTTCGGAGTATGCGGATGCATTAGCTCCATACTTAACAATCATATACAACCGTTCGCTCGACGAAAGATCCGTACCAAAAGACAGGGGCACACTAATATTCAAGAAAGATAGTAGGAGTAATCCACTAAATTACAGGCCCATAACGTTAACGTCGATATGCAGCAGGATTTTGGAACATGTATTGTGTCAAACATTATGAATTACCTCGAAGGAAACTATCTATTGACACACAGTCAACATGTGTTTAGGAAACATCGTTCCTGTGAAACACAACTAGCTCTTTATTCAGATGAAGTGTTCAGTGCTATTGACAAGGGATTTCAGATCGATTCCGTATTTCTGGATTTCCGGAAGGCTTTTGACACTATAGCACACAAGCGGATTGTAGTGAAATTGCGTGCTTATGGTATATCGTCTCAGTTATGTGACTGGATATATGATTTTCTGTCAGAGAAGAGTATATTATCTATAAAGTTGGAAACATCATATCCCTGGGACTGGTGTTACGAGCTAGACCTTTCGCAACTGAAAACAGAAATAGGGTACTGCTGTCGTATTTGCATTTTTAGTTTTTGCCTGTTGCCTTCATGTGAAATGTTCTGTAATTTATGACACTTTATAAAAATTGTCAAACTGTGAGTTGTAGGTATGTGTACGGTTCTTTACTCTCAGAAACAGATGTGATTAAATTTTGGATGTTATTTTTTATAAAATTTAATTGTTACTTCTTTCCAGTACATTCATGTAGGACCCGCAAGCATAGCCGCGTGCGATAGCACGTCGCTTTGGCATTAGGGGAGTCGTGCCGTGTTGCTACACTAACGCTATTACTTCTTTAGAACCATGCAGTACATCTTCCACCCGCGACTTTCTCACGTTGTTTTGCAGAAGATACGCTCTTGACGCTAAAATGTAATTAATTATCATCGGAGCTCGATTTAGTGCTGAACTACGCTATATTGTACCTAGTACCAAATGTAGCAAGTAACAATCTACTTTCCTCTCAGTGAAAATTTTTGTGACTTTTTTTCATCATATACTTCTGCATGACAAGGCAAATTAATTTTTGATGCTTTACAAATTGGATTCATATGCCAACAAGTCTATAATCGTATTTCGCATGATTTCCAAGAATAGACCACGACACGGTACTCGAGATAAAATCAAGTTAAGACTCGGAAACTCGACAGCCACGATGACACAGCGGCTATGAGTGATACGGGCATCTGCAGGAGTTTGAGGTCGCACGTCATAGGCAGTCATCACTGCACAATATCAGTACAAGAAACTGTTCTTCTTAAGGTAGTATCACATTTATGAGGGGGTAATTCAGTTACTGGTTGGTTGTGGCTGTTCAGAATCTTCCAGCTTAATAACGATTCTCATGTTTGCAATGAATGAGGGAAAAATTCGCAACTGTGTTCAGAAACCGGAGTACAGTGACAACAGGAAATGAATTAGTGTACTCTATATGCGGTAGTTTTAGACAGAACAACACAAACGGTCACAAATATGACAGATATTAAGGTGCCGACGTAGATATGAAGTAGCAAATAGGGTTGGGAAAACCAATCAGTTAAAACCGATATTGGTATTTTCGTTCTGATAACCGATATTTTTCGGTATTTGTTCGGTCTCGGCTATGTTTTTATTTTTTATTTTTTACTAATAACTGAATTAAAAAGCCGAAATATCGATTAACCATAGCTGCGGTGCTAAAATTTTTAGTTTTTAAATAAGCCTGTTTTTAGAAAAGGAGTAATTTTTATTCGTAAAATCTGCATTAGCCTGAAATATTGCGTTGTTACAGAAAATGAGAAAAGCGATCAGTGGTACTTTAATAACAATATCGACAGCAATGAATAACAAACACATGGCATTAGAATTGGTACAGCACTGTAGAGGCAATAACGCCCCTGTTGCTCTGTGTCGTGACTTAAGATACGCGTTTATCTGCTGTGTGCAAGACTTGCGCCCGCCGGCCTATGCAGTAATTTCTCGTTACTCTCTTCACCAGACATCCATTGCATTACAGAATGGAAGCAACCCTAACCTGGAATTTTTTTTTCGAAATGATTAGCAATAAAATACAATCCTCCATTTGCCTTAAAGGATTAAAGATATGTCTTCCATTTCTGCGAAGTAATAAGTGGTGAAGAAATTATGGTAACAGTAGTAAAATAAAAAGTAACGAATATCCATTCGTAGTACACAATGAAAACAGGAAGTAGCAGATCTGCTGCCTGTGTCTACATACATCTATATCTACATCTACATCTACATGGATACTCAGCAAATCACATTTAAGTGCTTGGCAGAGGGTTCATCGAACCACTTTCAGAATTCTATATTATTTTAACCTCGTATAGCGGGCGGAAAGAACGAACACCTATATCTTTCCGTACGAGCTCTGATTTCCCTTATTTTATCGTGGCGATCGTTTCTCCCTATGTAGGTCGGTGTCAACAAAATATTTTGGCATTCGGAGAAGAAAGTTGGTGATTGGAGTTTCGTGAGAAGATTCCGTCGCAATGAAAAACGCCTTTCTTTTAATGAAGTCCAGCCCAAATCCTGTATCATTTCTGTGACACTCTCTCCCATATTTCGCGATAATACAAAACGTGACGTCCTTCTTTGAACTTTTTCTTTGTACTCCGTCAGTTCTACCTGGTAAGAATCCCACACCGCGCAGCAGTATTCTAAAAGAGGACGGACTAGTGTAGGCAGTCTCCTTAGTAGGTCTGTTACATTTCCTAAGTGTCCTGCCAATAAAACGCAGTCAATGATTAGCCTTCCCCACAACAAATTCTGTGTGTTCCTTCCAATTTAAGTTGTTCGTAATTGTGATTCCTAGGTATTTAGTTCAATCTACGGCCTTTATATTTGACTGATTTATCGTGTAACCGAAGTTTAAAGGATTCCTTTTAGCACTCACGTGAATGATCTCACACTTTACGATATTTAGGGTCAATTGCCAATTCCCGCACCATTCAGATATCTTTTCTAAATCGTTTCGCAGTTTGTTTTGATCTTCTGACGACTTTATTAGTCGATAAACGACAGCGTCACCTGCAAACAACCAAAGACAGCTGCTCAGATTGTCTCCCAAATCGTTTATATAGATAAGGAACAGCAAAGGGCGTATAACACTACCTTGGGAAACGTCAGAAATCACTTCTGCTTTATCCGATGACTTTCCTTCAATTATTACGAATTACTACGAATAAAATGTCTATATCTGCTTGTAGCCCTTGTAAACAGACAAATTAATACGAAAAACAGAGTTTTTCTACCTCAGCTTTCACCCTTTAGCGGTAACTATTCGTAATGCCCAGACAGTGTTACGTTCCCGGTTACAACATGATTTTTCAGCAGAGTTTCAAAAAGTTGGAATCAGTAACAGAGTACCGGCGATTTTTTGTAGTACTGAACCGCTTATCACTTTTTGAGTAAAGCAGCGAACACTGAACGGACTATGTTTCCTTTCATTGCCCTGTTTAATTTAATATTCTTACTCTATGCGTTCTGAAACTGAGAGGGCCAAAATTTTTCAGCCTTTGTTCGATTTGTACGTTTATTTCAAGAAATAATAGGAATACTCGGTTATTTCAGAAACCGATCAAACTGATCAGTTTCAACAGCTAGTGAGAAAAAAAAGCGATGTAATCGGAAACCGGTTGATTTAACGATAACCGCCATCACTAGCAGCCAATGAAGCGCCACAGCTGAGAAGTGGTATCACAATGTGTACCGCCGTTGTTCTTTCTTCTTTTTTTATGGCTTTTATCCAGTATCTTCATGGGATCGCCAATTTAATTAATAGATTTGTCAATGTTAGAGGTAGAGGGTGTCCGCACGCACTTCACGACGTCACCCCTGCACGCCCGGGACGGAATTCGTGCACTTCATCTGTCTGCGTCTAGTGATGTCGCTTATGAGACTGTGCGAACGTTTTGTGAATGTTTGCGAATCGTGTACGTGAGAAGGGACATGGACACCAGTCCGATATTCACCTACTTGTATGTGGAAAACTGCCTAAAAACCACGTGCAGGCTGGCCGGCACAGTGGTCCTCGTGCCGGCAACACGAAAAACAACAAAATGCATATAACAGAGGTGTAGACGTAGTTGAGAAAAGGGAAACTGGTCTGCTCGCAATAACAGGAAGGCATTAATTGCCGAAGCGAGTTAGTCAGCGACTGCTTTTCGACAGTTCACCGTGTGCTCAGGCTGTAACGATTTAAACAAATAGGTCAGTACAGCTACAATTGATGAGGGATTTACACATCTTCTTGCGCTCCTCGGAAAGCAAAAACTGTGTAGGTGATACGTACGTTCACGGAAAACGATGGGCTAAACTATTCTGAGGTACGACAGGAACGAATGTTGACATTAGTGGATTCAAATGGGTGTTCCTTTGAAAGTGAAAATCATTAAGTGAACACATTCGGTAAGTACACGAATGGTCAGCATCATCTTTCGATGTTTTTGGTGGATCTACGGGGTATAGGTAATCCACCGCCATTCATTTGATCGTTTTTGATGAAACATCTTACAACTTACAGACACAGATCAGTGTCCAAAAGTTGTATATCAATCTCAACAGTAGAACTGTATCATTTTACTGTATCAGACGGATAGTTCTTTTTCTAAGAACGAGTTCCCAAACGATCGGTCTGGGTTCCAGAGAAATGTAGGAACACATGAGGCAATACTGACCCCACGACTTATCATTGAAGATAAAGATGAATAAAGGCAAATCTACATTTATAGCACTTGTGGGTTAGAGAAAGCTTTTGACAATGTATGCTGTAATACACTCTCTGTAATTCTGAAGATAAAAAGCTCCGTCCGAAAACAGAAACCACGCTGCAATTATGGGAATCCAAGAGCATCATGGTTGTCAAGGGAGTATGATGGGGTTGTATCCTGTCCATTTTATCTGTACATTGAGCAAGATGTAAAGGAAACCAAAGGGAAATTTGGAAAGGGAGTAAGATGATTTATTAATGTTCAGGGAGATGCTGTTTGCCAATGACGTTGTACTTCTGTCAGACACGGCTAAGAACTTGGAAGAACAGTAGAATGGAGTGGATAGTGTCTTGTAACAGACTGTAAGATGAACCACTATTAAAGTAAAACAAGGATAATGGAATGTAGTCGAAGCAAACCAGGCATTGTTGAGGGAATAAAACCGAAAAATAGCAGTTGAGTTTTGTTATTTGGGGTGGAAAGTAACTGATGATGACCGAAGCAGGAAAGATATAAAACGCAGACTGGCAATAGCAAAAAAAAGGGTATCTGAAAACGTAGGCTTTGTCCACGTCAAATATCAGTGTAGATGTTCGGAAGTCTTTTCTGTAGGTATTTGTCTGGAGGGTAGCCTAGCATGAAAATGAAATGTGGACTATAACCAATAAAGACATAAAGATAACAGAATATGCATGTGATACATTTGTATGAAAGAACATACCTCTGACACCACGCCTGTGCATCAACACATGATTGACGCAGAGCATACCAAAACACCGCCCAGTACATCGTCCGAGACAGGTGAATCACCACCACAAATAACGTCACCGCCCCCGAGACACCCGACGCACACCAGAGCTGGACGTCGAATAAAATTCAAGTATCAAGATATCCCTGGGGGTCCGCACTTTAAGGGTGGGGGGGGGGGGGGGGCTGTGTGGCAGTGATATTTTTCATGTCTGGTCCAAAGTCAAAGTGAGATCAAAAGTGCGCGAGAGTTTTTTTTTGGTCATGTGTTGTTTTTTATCTTTGCCGTAAGACTATAGGATCTCCTAGTTTTTGTTACTTCTCTGTTGTTTTTAGTTTCCTTCTCATTGTGAGTTTTCACGAATAAATATTTTTTCGTTAACTCATTATACCGGACGGCTATGCAATTATTTGTTGTAAGCAAGTTGCCTATATATATATATATATATATATATATATATATATATATATATATATATATAATTAAGGCTAGGACGGCCAATGGTTTCGTCAGTGTATATACACACCACGCCCGCCGGGCCGCGGTGGTCTCGCGGTTCTAGGCGCGCAGTCCGGAATCGTGCGACTGCTACGGTCGCAGGTTCGAATCCTGCCTCGGGCATGGATGTGTGTGATGTCCTTAGGTTAGTTAGGTTTAAGTAGTTGTAAGTTCTAGGGGACTGATGACCACAGCTGTTAAGTCCCATAGTGCTCAGAGCCATTTGAACCATTTGAACCACCACGCCTGGACTCTTACGGGAATCGGCGAAATGCCGCAAGTAATGAGCATTATGGGCAAGGGGCACTAGGTTAGTAATGTTTGGATAAGCTGAGAATTTGAGTCTGACGGAGGCGTGCTACGGTAGCGCTTGTGGGTGCTGTGACCACTGTTTCTGGATGGCGCAGTTGTGAGTACATGCGCCTACTAAGCAGAAGACCTGGGTTCGAATTCCACTCTGGTACAAATTTTCAGCATTCCCCAGCAATCTAAATCAATTCCCACCCGCAGCCATTGTCTGTAGCTCCTTTGTGTCTTAAAATTAAAGGAGTTTTTGAGACGTGGTGTAATAGAAAAATGAGGGAGACCAAATTCTATATCAACACCTATTTTGATTCTTTGGACACCCAGAGGTTTACATTTTAATTGCACCACGATTTGGAATTATCTCACATATTGCGTGTCAAGAAAGAGGGAAAATTGAATCGTTTGGAACGTTAGGTATAATTTATTGACTAACACTGGCTTTGGACGAAGTCCTACACGGAGCTGGATGTTACTTCTGGGATACTGCAGAAACTCTTGACAGGAATGTAGCCACTGTACATGATTGCCGGCAGTGGTGGTCAGAGAATATCCGGCCGCAAGAAGACTGGGCTCCGGACGACTACGTGATTCTACCGAGAGGGAGGATCATCGCGCTCGGAGCATGTCTCCGGCGCATCGTGCTGTATCCGCAGCAGCAGTCTGAGCAGTAGTTGGCACCACAGTGACACACGAACTGCTGAAAATCGGTTACTTCAAGGAGAACTCCGAGCCAGTAACCCTATAGTGTGCATTCCACCGATTCAAACCACCGCCACTTGGGTATTGCCGGCCGCTGTGGCCGATCGGTTCTAGGCGCTTCAGTTCGGAACAGCGCTGCTGCTACGGTCACAGGTTCGAGTCCTGCCTCGGGCATGGACGTGTGTGTCGTCTTTAGGTTAGTTAGATTTAAGGGGCTCCGGAAAGGCTCAAAATCATGAAAAGTTCAATTTTTATTTTTTGCGTTTTCTGAATCTGCAGACTATTACCTTTTAATACATATATAATTTATTCAATTCCGAAGACTACAACTATTTTTAAATTTTTTTTTGAAATGTGTTCTACATGGGCGTAACCCACTGTGGCGCTGTTAAACTGCTGTCAAATGGTGTTATTATTAACGTCCGTGTTCATCAGGTACATTTTAGTGATGTGAGATAAAGTATGTGTTGTGGCTAACCTGTGATGGTTCAATAGATATCGCTGGTGTGATTGTCGATTGTTTCATGTTTATTTACTCTGTCGTTATCTCGAAAATATTCGTAATTAATTCTGTTTCTTGAGTCTCTGTTTTGTTGAAGTATAATAATGAGTAAAATTAAAGTTATTAGAAATCCTCTGAAGGCTTTTAAGAAAAGGAGAAATGTTGAAAAGCCAAAGGTATGTGTTATTACTGTAAACAATAAAGACGTTAACCAAGTGAGTGAACCTAACCTCTCAAGTACACCTGCCCATAGCAGTCAAAGTGGGAAAGAAAATACTTCACAGAAGAAGCTTGGTTCAATGAGTGAAAACTATGAATGTTTTATGGGCGAATCGGATGTGAATGAAATATTTGATATGTCGGTTCTCAAACGAATTTTTTCAAACTGTGTAAGATGTATTCATTGTAGTGAAGTTGGTCTGGAACTCTCCATAATAAAGCACGTAGGACTTGCTAGTGAAATACAACTGAAATGTGATAAGTGTTCATACATGACCACCTTTTGGAACAGTGTTGCAGTAACTGCAACTGAAGAAAATGGTAGCAAAATCTACGAACACAACAACGAGCGATGCTTGCTCTAGGCAAGGAACGCCTTCGGGCTGCAGACAGGGCTGTAAAGAGTCTAGAAATACAAGCAAGAGTAAACAGGAGGAGGAACAAGAGGAAGCTGGAGGAGGAGTTTGCAGAGGATGAAGATAATCCATCCTATGGACCTGGAATGCACTAAAAAGTTAATCCAATCTTTGTCGCTCGATTCTCAAAACTTTTATTTTCTCATACTAATTACATGTTTTCTAAGGATCTTCCAAACATATTTGTTTCAAACTTTCAGTAAATGTTACACAGTACCTTCTGCATAATTTAACACAGCCTTTTTCCAAAAAACTGTATATTTTTGAATATATAAATAAAAAATTGCAAAAAAATGTTGTGAATTTTCATTACAATTGAGAAAAAATCATCTTTAATAACTGAACTAAAATTTTGTAAAATCCCTGTGTTAAGTTGTAGCCCATATTCCAATAAATAATTTGTAAAAAGTTCAACTTCCTACCTCAAATACTTTGTGAGGAAAGATGTAATTTATAAGTGTTATTTTAACATTGCCGGTATAGGGCGTTCCGGAGCCCCTTAAGTAGTTCTAAGTCTACGGGACTGATTTCCTCAGAGGTTAAATTCAATAGTGCTTAGAGCCATTTGAGCCATTTGCGAATTTATTGATGTCAAGCGAGAGCTCGTTGGAGGATGGGGTGGGTATCTGTTGTGTTTTCTGATGAAAGCTGGTTCTGCCCCGGTGACAGTGATAGCCGTTTATTGGTTACAACGAGGTCATCTGAGGGCCTACAACCAACCTGTTTGCGTGCTAGATACACTGAAACAACAGTTGGAGCTATGGTCTAGAATGCGATTTCGTATGACAGATGGAGTACTCGTGGCTGTCCCACGCACCGTAGCAAATTTGTACGTCAATGTGGTGATTCGCGCTGTTGTGCTGTCATTCATGAACAGCATTCCAGGGGTGTTTTCCAACAGGATAACGCTCGTCCACATACCTCTGTTGTAACGCACCATATTCTACCGTGAGTCGACATGTTGCCTTGGCCTGCTTGATCACCAGATCTGTCTTCAACCAAGCGCTTATTTGCTTTAACCGTCCCTGTATTGGCCGAGTAAGTGCAACAGGCATGGAATCATATCCCACGAACTGACATCCAGCACCCGTACAACACAATGCATCCATGTCTACCTGCCTACATTAACATTCTGAATGTTACGCCGGTTATTAATGTACCAGCGTATCTTATTTGCAATGGCTTATTTCGCTCTGACGTTCACCTGTGAGCCGGCTGTGGTAGCCGAGCGGTTCTAGGCGCTTCAGTTCGGAATCGCGCGACTGGTACGGTTGCAGGTTTGAATCCTGCCTGGGGCATGGATGTGTGTAATGTCCTTAGGTTAGTTAGGTTTAAGTAGTTCTAAGTTCTAGGGGACTGATGACCTCCGATGTTAAGTCCCATAGTGCTCAGAACCATTTGAACCTTTTTTTCTTTTTTTGAGTTTATCACTTAAATATGACACATAAATAAATGTATTCCAGAACTCTCATTACTCTACATTGATAATATTTTGGTGCTGCGATTTTTTCCTTCAGTGTATCAAAACACAACGTGGTTCCACTGGAACTATTGTGTGCGCTTCACTTATCCAGAACTGTGAATACGGTTTACAGTAACAGAAATGGTTCAAATGGCTCTCAGCACTATGGGACTTAACATCTGAGGTCATCAATCCCTTACAACTTAGAGCTCCTTAAACCTAACTAACCTAAGGACATCACACACATCCATACCTGAGGCAGGATTCGAACCTGCGACCATAGCAGTTGCGCGGTTCCGGACTGAAGCGCCTAGAGGCGCTCGGTCGCCGCGGCAGGCTACCGTAACAGTTGTAGATGTTTACTCAATGCCGTATCTATGAACAGTCGACAGAAGAATGAGTCCTCACTTCCTTAGAGCATTCTGTAAGTCGTTGGTAATAGCGAAGAGCTTGCAGGATAGATAAAAGTTTTCTGAGTTTGGTACCGCGTCATAATGTAAAAACTATTGCTGCTGGAGGAAAACCAACGTTTCGGCCACGATTGCAGCGGCCTTCTTCTAGGTCTAATGGTGTAATGGTTGGTTTTTCTCCAGCAGCAGTAGTTTTTACATTATGACGCGGAACCAAACCCAAAAAACTTTTACGTCGACTGACTCTGGCCGCGAAATCCTACGCAATTATATTAGCTTACAGGATGCTCAAATTTCAAATGTGTGTGAATTCCTAAGGGACCAAACCGCTTAGGTCATCGGTCCCTTGGCTTACACACTACTTAAACTAACCTATGCTAAGAACAACACAAACACCCATGCCCGAACGAGGACTCGAATCTCCGGTGGGAGGGAGGTTACGGGAGAAGAGCTATGTTTGACAGTAGCGAAGATGATCAAATGCTAACAGCTCTTAAGCTATGCAGTTTAGAGGCCATGTTTCTTGTACAGTTTTGCCTTGTTTTCGTCCAGAGTACCAATGCTCTGAATATGGAATACCTTTTGCTTCCCACACCCTGTACATGAGTGTGTTACGAGAAGCGCGTTGTTACAAGATTTAGCTATAATTTGGTAACACCATTTGGTGTTTGGTAGTTGACCAGATAGGTCATTTGTAGCCGTGCTGCCACTCTGCATGCTGACGCCCCGGCGCCAGGAGGAAAGCGACTCGGGGTGGGCGTGTTTGCCGCGGAGCCAAGGTCTGTGGCGGGAGGTAGTGCGGCCGGGGCTCACGCGCATGCGCACGCGCACGCCGCTGACGCGTCCCCGTTCGGGAGCGGCACGTGGAGGCGCAGCCGCGGGCCCGGCCGCACGTGCACGTGACGTCAGCGCGACGCCCTGCGCTGTTGCCGCCGGCGGACGGCCGCGAGGTCGCTCTCTGGTCAGTGCGCACGCGAGCGCGCACTGGAGGGAGCGACACCACTACTGGCTTGCACTGCAGTGACCGCAGAACCACGTGCATGAACTAATTCGTGACTTTGGAAAGGCGTTTAATTCAGTACCTCAGTTCTTGCTGTTGTGGTCTTCAGTCCTGAGACTGGTTTGATGCAGCTCTCCATGCTACACTATCCTGTGCAAGCTTCTTCATCTCCCAGTACCTAGTGCAGCCTACATCCTTCTGAATCTGCTTAGTGTATTCATCTCTTGGTCTCCCTCTACGATTTTACCCTCCACGCTGCCCTCCAATACTAAATTGGTGATACCTTGATACCTCAGAACATGTCCTACCAACCGATCCCTTCTTTGTGCCACAAACTTCTCCACAATCCTATTCAGTACTTCCTCATTAGTTATGTGATCTACCCATCTAATCTTGAGCATTCTTCTGTAGCACCACATTTCGAAAGCTTCTATTCTCTTCTTGTCCAAACTATTTATCGTCCATGTTTCACTTCCATACATGGCTACACTCCATACAAATACTTTCAGAAACGACTTCCTGACACTTAAATCTATACTCGATGTTAACAAATTTCTCTTCTTCAGAAATGCTTTCCTTGCCATTGCCAGTCTACATTTTATATCCTCTACTTCGACCATCATCAGTTGTTTTGCTCCCCAAATAGTAAAACTCATTTACTACTTTAAGTGTCTCATTTCCTTATCTAATTCCCTCAGCATCACCTGACTTAATTCGACTACATTCAATTATCCTCGTTTTCCTTTTGTTGATGTTCATCTTATATCCTCCTTTCAAGACACTGTCCATTCCGTTCAACTGAGCTTCCAAGTCCTTTGCTGTCTCTGACAGAATTACAATGTCATCGGCGAACCTCAAAGTTTTTATTTCTTCTCCATGGATTTTAATACCTGCTCCGAACTTTTCTTTTGTTTCCTTCACTGCTTGCTCAATATACAGATTGAATAACATCGGGGAGAGACTACAACCCTGTCTCACTCCCTTCCCAACCACTGCTTCCCTTTGATGTCCCTCGACTCTTATAACTGCCATCTGGTTTCTGTACAAATTGTAAATAGCCTTTCGCTCCCTGTATTTTATCCCTGCCACCTTTAGAATTTGAAAGAGAGTATTCCAGTCAACATTGTCAAAAGCTTTCTCTAAGTCTACAAACGCTAGAAACATAGGTTTGCCTTTCCTTAATCTAGCTTCTAAGATATGTCATGGGGTCAGTATTCCCTCATGTGTTCCAATATTTCTACGGAATCCAAACTGATCTTCCCAGGGGTCAGCTTCTACTAGTTTTTCCATTCGTCTGTAAAGAATTCGCGTTAGTATTTTGCCTCAGTAACTCAGATAACAAAGCGATGTACGTACCGCATCCGCAATCCCTTTTTGCATCCGCATACTCCTTACGGACCTCTGTGCATTTTAAAATATTGTAAAACATTTTAACCTGTCCCGTACGCTGCAGCTCTGACAGTTTGCGCTTGGCACGAAATTTTGTCTGCTGACCACGAAATCCACATTTTGTCGACTGAGGACGTAGAGGTCGATCACGACCACAGTTTCAAACGTAGATACTTCACAAAGTTACACATTTTGTCCCACGCTAAAACCACTGCGCGACAGGAACGGCGCATTGTTAGAAGAGAGTATATGTTGCAAGTTTCCTGCCGACGCAGGTCTTTTACGGTGCTGGTAACAGGTGCATCACAGTCTGCGAATGAAACGACGCAGCAAGCTGCAGACGTTTTACATACTTGAATTATACGGAACAACACGATTCTTGTGGACAAAACGTGTAAACTGGAAACAGATACACCGTGAAACTCTGGCGTTACATGGACCACATGCAGACGCAGTGAAATGGTGCCATCAATGTGGTAAAAGGCCGCAAAGAGTTGGTCGAGAAGTCCAGATCTTCACTATGCGGTTTCCGTCTTCGCTACAAACTCGAGAACGTATGGGGGGAAAAGAGATTTTCCAAATGGTTAAAATGGCTCTGAGCACTATGGGTTCAACATCTGAGGTCATCAGTCCCCTAGACTTAGAACTACTTAAACCTAACTAACCTAAGGACATCACACACACGGTTCTAGGTGCTACAGTCTGGAGCCGCGCGACCGCTACGGTCGCAGGTTCGAATCCTGCCTCGGGCATGGGTGTGTGTGATGTCCTTAGGTTAGTTAGGTTTAAGTAGTTCTAAGTTCTAGGGGACTGATGACCTCAGAAGTTAAGTCCCATAGCGCTCAGAGCCATTTGACATCACACACATCCATGCCCGAGGCAGGATTCGAACCTGTGTCCGTAGCAGCAGCGCGGTTCCGGACTGAAGCGCCTACAACCGCTAGGCTACAACGACCGGCCGAGATTTTCCAACGATGGGGATGTCAACACAGCGGTTTTTGAATGGCTCCGTAAGCAAGCAGCGTATTTATATCGCCGTAGAAAGGAACGATGTGTAGAAAGTTCCGACCTTTGATAATACGGATATACTTGGTGACTAAGTTTAAAAACAGTGCCATAGATCTGTGTCACATTGAAATGTAATGCAGAATTCAATACAAGTTATTTGGCCTACGATAATAATGTGCAACTTACATTTCGGATTCCTCTCGTATGACAGCGAAACTTGGTAGATATTCTAATGAGCTAATGCGGAACTGATTTCCGCTGCGAAAAAATTAGTTTCAATTTTGGCCGCCAGGTGCAAATCTGGCGCCGTACAGCATATCGTCGACGTCTCCGATGGAGATATTGAACAAACCGTGTAGGTGGCGGTTAATAATAAAATTATTATTACGCCTTTCTCGCCTGTTTGACCTTTTGACCACGTAATATCACTAATCCATTTCAAATTTCTGTTCTTCTTTCTTGCCTTCACAGCGCGGGATTTGCACTTGGTGGTCAAAAGTTAAACTAATTTTTTTCCATTGTAAATTGGTTCCGCATTACTGTAGTAAAATATCTATCAAGTTTCTTTGTCAGACGATGATTGCAGTCCACTCTGGACCTCTTCGAGTTGCTGCACTTTAATTAATACTGTCCTGTACAGTACAGTGAGTTACGTTCTTTGACATCTGCATCTACATTTATACAACCCAAGGCAAATTAAGAAGTATGGTAGACGGGAATTTGCGTACCACTGTAACTCACCGTTTTCATGTTCCAGCCGCGAATGGGTTGGCGGAAGAAGGCTTGCTGGTAAGACTCCGTGCCACAAATTTCTCTAATTTTACCTTCACGGTCGTTTCGTGAGATATGCGTTCCTTAAGGGGCTCCGGAAAGGCTCAAAATCATGAAAAGTTCAATTTTTACTTTTTTGCGTTTACTGAATCTGCAGACTATTACCTTTTAATAGATATATAATTTATTCAATTCCGAAGACTACAACTATTTATAAATTTTTTTTGGAATGTGTTCTACATGGGCGTGACTCACTGTGGCGCTGTTAAACTGCTGTCTAATGGTGTTATTATTAACGTCCGTGTTCATCAGGTACATGGTTCAATATATATCGCTGGTGTGATTGTCGATTGTTTCATGTTTATTTACTCTGTCGTTATCTCGAAAATATTCGTAATTAATTCTGTTTCTTGAGTCTCTGTTTTGTTGAAGTACAATAATGAGTAAAAGTAAAGTTATTAGAAATCCTCTGAAGGCTTTTAAGAAAAGGAGAAATGTTGGAAAGCCAAAGGTATGTGTTATTACTGTAAACAATAAAGACGATAACCAAGTGAGTGAACCTAACCTCTCAAGTACACCTGCCCATAGCAGTCAAAGTGGGAAAGAAAATGCTTCACAGAAGAAGCTTGGTTCAATGAGTGAAAACTATGAATGTTTTATGGGCGAATCGGATGTGAATGAAATATTTGATATGTCGGTTCTCAAAGGAATTTTTTCAAACTGTGTAAGATGTATTCATTGTAGTGAAGTTGGTCTGGAACTCTCCATAATAAAGCACATAGGACTTGCTAGTGAAATACAACTGAAATGTGATAAGTGTTCATACATGACCACCTTTTGGAACAGTGTTGCAGTAACTGCAACTGAAGAAAATGGTAGCAAAATCTACGAACACAACAACGAGCGATGCTTGCTCTAGACAAGGAACGCCTTCGGGCTGCAGACAGGGCTGTAAAGAGTCTAGAAATACAAGCACGAGTAAACAGGAGGAGGAACAAGAGGAAGCTGGAGGAGGAGTTTGCAGAGGATGAAGATAATCCATCCTATGGACCTGGAATGCACTAAAAAGGTAATCCAATCTTTGTCGCTCGATTCCAAAAACTTTTATTTTCTCATACTAATTACATGTTTTCTAAGGATCTTCCAAACATATTTGTTTCAAACTTTCAGTAAATGTTACACAGTACCTTCTGCATAATTTAACACAGCCTTTTTCCAAAAAACTGTATGTTTTTGAATATATAAATAAGAAATTGCAAAAAAATGTTGTGAATTTTCATTACAACTGAAAAAAAAATCATCTTTAATAACTGAACTAAAATTTTGTAAAATCCCTGTGTTAAGTTGTAGCCCATATTCCAATAAATAATCTGTAAAAAGTTCAACTTCCTACCTCAAATACTTTGTGAGGAAAGATGTAATTTATAAGCGTTATTTTGACATTGCAAGTATAGGGCGTTCCGGAGCCCCTTAAGCTCTAACTTTCTCTCATAATTGCCGGAAGATATTTTGTGAAATTTCCTTCAGAATATTTGCCCACCGTTGGGAAGTTCTCGTTCTGCCGGCTGGTCACACAATATGCGTAGTGTTAGATGTTAACCGTATGGTTCGTTTAACAAATGAAAGTTAATTCACCAAAAGTTAATTCATGTCACCGTGCAACACTGTCCAATGTAAGCTGTGTAGCGTTATGCGCTTGCAAATACTTTAAGAAAGCCGTTGATAGCATAATAGATTTTACAACGAACAAACATATTGTTTTGTGAACCACAGGAAAATCAGGAAAGTGCCTCGTCACTATCTTTGGCCACTGCAGACATCAACAATACATACACACTCTGATATGACTGTGTGGCGTCCGTTCTTTCGAACATGTCCGAAAGAAGAGACAACACGCATCCATATAACTGATTCACCTAGGTTGGCAGTGGATCTACCTCCTTTAGTGCGGATGCACAATTACCGTCCGACCGCCTGCGGGGATATCGAGCAAGGAGGCGCAGAGGTTAGCACACTGGACTCGCATTCCGGAGGACGACGCTTCAAACCCGTGTCCCCCATCCTGATTTACGTTCTCCGTGATTTCCCTAAATCGCTTGAGGCGAATTCCGGGATGGTTCCTTTGAAAGGGCACAGCCGACTTCCTTTCTCATCCTTCCCTAATCCGATGGTCCCCTCCCCCAAATCAAGCGTGCATGGAAGAAGTGGATAGGGACTGCAGATATTTGGCGCTCTGTGGAATAAGGATCGGCCGTGAGGTGTGCCGAAATAGTCCGCTCAGTAGCCATAACATTGTGTAAGGGATAGCACAGTGGTTAGCGCACCTGATTAGTAAGCAGGATATCCCGGGTTCGAATCCCAATCCGGTACACATTTTCACTCGTCGCCGCTGATTCCGCGTAATGTCCTGATGCAGCCAACATCGGTAATGCATGTCCTTCCTCTACCCCCTCCCCGTCCATCTTCAATTTACACATAACTTACACACTCTCTAGGAAACTGCGTATACAAAACAATATAGCAGCAATCTGAATGGGTAATAATAATGACTAAAATAATAACAATCATTATCATCGGTTGCTTTTAATGTTCGGCTAGACAGAAATCATAATACTCAAACTGCCGTTTAACTTTCAGGACAGGGAACTGTGTTTGGTCTCTTGCCGTCCATATTGTACATCAGTGACACAGCATACAATATTGACAGAAAGATTATACTTTTTGAATACGATGCTGCAATCTGTAATGAAGTATAGTCTGATAAATGAGCTACTCATCTTTTCAAAAAAAAAAAAAAAAAAAAAAAAAAAAAGAGGCTCTGTGCACTATGGGAATTAGCTTCTGAGGTCATCAGTCCCCTAGAAGTTAGAACTACTTAAACCTAACTAACCTAAGGACATCACACACATCCATGCCCGAGGCAGGATTCGAACCTGCGGTTCCAGACTGAAGCGCCTAGAACCGCTCGGCCGCTCCGGCTGCCTCATCTTTTCAGTCCGATCTTGATAAGGTTTCAAATTTGTACATGCATAGACAACTTCCTTTAATTATTCGGATATGTAACACTGTGAACATCACAAAACTGAATTTCGTAATATCTTGTGACTACATCAATAAGTCACAATTGCAGCACGTCAACTCATACGTATATCTGCGTGTAACAATTTGTGTGGATATGAAATGGAACTATCATATAGGTGCAGTCGAAGGAAAAGAAGAAGACAGTTATTGGAAGTATACAAAGAATACTCCCGGAAACTTCATAAACTAGATCTGGCAGACGCTAAAATTTAGAAGCCAACTGACTCGTAAAAGCTTACTTGTGAAGTTTCAAAAACCAGCATTAACTGAAGATTAAAGAGATCTACCTCAACTCCCTACAAAACGCTCCCGAAGGGGCCGTGAAGACTAGGTTAGACTAACTGCAGACCGCACGGAGGTTTCAAATGTCCAAAAGTGTATGAATCCCTGGGGGACCAAACTTCTGAGGTCATCGGTCCCTAGACTTACACACTACTTAAACTAAATTATGCTAAGAATGCTGAAGATTGGATGGGTAGATCACATAACTAATGAGGAGGTATTGAATAGAATATGATAGAAGAGAAGTTTGTGGCACAACTTTACTAGAAGAAGGGATCGGTTGGTAGGGCATATTTTGAGACATCAAGGGATCACCAATTTCGTATTGGACGGAAGCGTGGAGGGTAAAAATCGTAGAGGGAGACCAATAGATGAATACACTAAACAGATTCAGAAGTATGTAGGTTGCAGTAGATACTGGGAGATGAAGAAGCTTGCACTGGATAGAGTAGCATGGAGAGCTGCATCAAACCTGTCTCTGGACTGAAGACCACAACAACAACAACAACAACAACATGGTAAGAACAATACACACACCCATGCCCGAGGGAGGACTAGAACCTTCGGCGGGAGGAGCCGCGCAATCCGTGACATGCCGCCTCTGACCACTCGGCCACTCCGCGCGAACACAGAGGTACCAAAGCAGTCATTCTCACCGCGCTCCATACACGGCTTAAACGGGAAGAATGGCTAGTATGTGGTATAGTGCTAAGCATCCTTTGCAATGCACTTTATATTGGATTGCAGAGTAGGTATTTAGATGCAGCTGTTGGGTTAGGATGTGTTTTACTTACTAAGCTCCAGTTCATAATTGTTAGAAGAGTTCCATCCGAGGTGGCTGAATGGTTAATTTACTGGACTCGCTTTCCAGAGCAGCGACGTTCAAATCACAGTCCGGCAATCCTTATTAAGGCTATCTATGATTTTCCAAATTTAATGAAGGGTAATCTCCGGATGCTTCCTTTGAAAATGACAGGAACGACATCCAGTGGCGTAAGTAGGCATGCCAGACTGGCCACGTTTGTGATGGGAGGCAGAAAAAAATGAACAAGGAGAAGGTATAGAGGGAGAGAGATGACGAAGAAGTAGGAACACAACAAGCAGACGAAGAAGGGAAACGATAGGAGGGCGGTAAAACTGAAAGAGGGCGAAGATGTACGAAAGAAAGTAATGAGGACTTTCGGATTGGACTGAGTTGAGCAACAGTTCTCTAAGGCCGGTCGCTGTGCCCGAGCGGTTCTCGGCGCTTCAGTCTGGAACCGCGCAACCGCTACGGTCGCAGGTTCGAATTCTGCCTCGGGCATGGATGTATATGATGTCCTTAGGTTAGTTAGGTTTAAGTAGTTCTAAGTTCTAGGGGACTGATGACCACAGATGTTAAGTCCCATAGTGCTCAGAGCCATTTGAACCAACCCTAAGAGCTACTACGTCTTCCTGGCTTGCGTCTTCTTTTGAGAGCCACTCTATTGCAAGTGAACCAGTGCCACGAACATGTTAAGAGTGTATTTTGCTCATGTTGTATTCTCCGTCACGGTTTCGCTTTGATCGACAATGAAACGATGAAAACAGAATGTGTCATACAAGAAGGAAATTAGTGAAATGTCTGCCTTCCTTAACTGTAAAAAAAAACATTCATTTAAAAGATCAATAAGCCGATTAAGAGGGAAGGGGGAAGTCCAGGTTTACTCCGGGCAGCCTTTAGCCAGGTCGCACCATTGAGAACTGAGAATACCCTAACCTATCCGGTACAAAAAAAATGGTTCAAATGGCTCTGAGCACTATGGGACTTAACATCTGAGGTCATCAGTCCCCTAGAACATAGAACTACTTGAACTTAACCAACCTAAGGATATCACACACATCCATGCCCGAGGCAGGATTCGAACCTGCGACCGTAGCGGTCGCACGATTCCAGACTGAAGCGCCTAGAACCACTCGGCCACACCGGCCGGCTATCCAGTACAGACCGAACCTTTTCCTGGTCTTGCCTTCCAAAATATGTTACTAATTTGTGTTTGCGTGTGTGTGTGTGTGTGTGTGTGTGTTGACGGAGAGAGAGAGCAAGAGAGAGAGAGAGCGAGAGAGGGGGGGGCAGAGAAGGGGGGGGGGGACCGATGGAAGATAGATGATGCGCACGCTTCGTGTCAGGTGGGCCGGGAGTGGTCCCGTAACACTTTTAGGAGTGATGAACAACACAGCCGCATGACACCAACAGTGCAGCGCTGGCTAAACTAGTAAGCCCTCTCCTCCCGCCTTCCCCTTCCGTGCCACCTCCCACCCCATCCCGCCTCCCGCTACCCATGCACGTGAGACAACCGCTTTCTTCGGCAGGAGAAAGTGAGGCACCACTTTCCTCTTCACTGTAGTTAAGTGGGCCGCCTGCTCAGCTGGTCGTAACCCCACTTAGGAGCAAACACGCGCCGTGCAGGGATTGTTCAGAAAACACGACCAAGTCCGCGGCAGACAACTGAGCGCACGCCGGCGTAATGAAGGTTTCTTCTCTGGCTCTCTCTGGCTTCTTGCAACATCAACTTCACCAAAGATATATATACACTTCCTAGAGACCGCTATTTGTGGAATCTGAACTGCAGTTAGTTTCTCAACAAAACAATGGAAAAATTGGAAATTTGTGGTAAGGTCTCATGGGACCAAACTGCTGAGGTCATCGGCCCCTAAGCTTACACACAATCTATCATAAGCTAACATACGCTAAGTACAACACAGACGCCCATGCCCGGGGGGAGCCGTCGGCACCGTGACAAGAAAGCTTAGGCCGCGCGGCTACCCTGCGCGGCAGAACAGTGGCAATTACCTTCTGTTGCTCCAAGATGTGACATCTCTTGGTATTTCAACAAAAGACCAATTGAGACCTACTTACGAGGCAAACTGCGTAGATTGCAACCTTCCTTTCCGAATGGGGCTGACCCGTATCGAACAGGAACTCCAGATGATTGCTAACCGGCCAACCTGAGAGGGAGTTTGAGAGGTTCCAAACGCTGCTTTGGATACTTGTTTGTCTCTGAAACATAGTTCAGAAAACCATCAAAGCATGACTGTATACAGAAAGAAATCTCGACGATTCCTTTAACAAGCTCCTATCCGATTAATGCTAGCAAAGTACACGACGTCTCATTTTTACTCTATTTCTTTTCGTGTTCATCCAGCCTTTGTAGTCACCTGTTCTTAATGTGAAATTTCTACTACTGGCCTTATGAAATCACCGTTAATTTGTACTAACTTCTTGTTGGTATGTTAGAACACATTTCTTCACATTATGTTAAGTTGGAACCACACACAAACACAAACAAGAGAAGGTAAAGCAACAAACAGTTCTCACGGCAAAAGTAGTCACAGTACTTGCACCATAGGCCGAGCGACTATGCCGCACGGCCTAGGCCGCCTTGCCACGGTTGGCGCGGCTCCACTCCGTCGGAGGTTCGAGTCCTCCCTCGGGCATGGGTGTGCGTACTGCCCTTAGCGTAAGTTAGTTTAAGTTGTATTAAGTAGTGTGTAAGCCTAGGGACCGATAACCTGAGCAGTTTGGTCCCATAGGAACTTACCACAAATTTCCAAATTTCTTCTACCATAAATAGGGAAACGGCCTTGCCGCAGTGGATACACCGGTTAACGTCAGATCACCGAAGTTAAGCGCTGTCGGGCGTGGCCGGCACTTGAATGGGTGACAATCCGGGCCGCTATGTGCTGTTGCCATTTTTCGGGGTGCCCTCGGCCTCTTGATGCCAATTGAGGAGCTACTAGCCCGAATAGTAGCGGCTCCGGTCACAGAAAACGATCATAACGACCGGGAGAGCGGTGTGCTGACCACGCGCCTCTCCCATCCGCATCCTTACTGAGGATGACACGGCGGTCGGATGGTCCCGATGGGCCACTTGTGGCCTGAAGACGAAGCGCTTTCTACCATAAATCTCAAGACCTTGCCAGATCAACAGTAGAGTGATTCAGGAAATCGACTTAACGAAAACAAAATTTGAAAACAAGAAAACCAAGAGATCTCGAGAATAGTGTGTGCCGAGTTTTCCTGTATGAGACAAAACGCAGATTTTTGCAGGACAGACAAGAAAGTGAAAGGAAACATTTCATCTATATAGAAAATTATGGTGTGAACAGTTTCAAATCTGTATCATCTGTGGAAACAAAACAGTGTTATTACAGCAGAAAAGAATCTGGAAATTACGCATATATTATTTTGCAACTAAGAAAATTTGTCTGAATTTACAAACCCATTTTTATATACTTATTGTGGAAAAGAATCACAACACCTGACTTCCTAAGATGGAAGTAGTTAGATATTTTTACGCTGGTGTGCAAATTGTACTGCCGAAAATAATTTTCGCATGATTTGTCACCGCCAAGTAACGTAGTTCGATGAAACTTGGACCATACGTAGAAGGAAATGCTAAAATATAGTAGAGAAGGTAACTGAAATACGGAACGAGACGAGCAGAAATTACTCTTCTATTCAACGGTATTAATTACACTAACACTGCGATTTATGGTGGTCCTCTGGACATTAAAAAAGGCGGGGTAGGGTTCTTAATAGGGTGTGTGGTCACCAAAGACAGCGATGCATGCTCGAGAATGTGTTGCCATGCTGACCACATGGTTGATAAGGTGTTCTTGTGGTAGAGCGTTCCATTCCTCCACCAGTGCGGTTGACAACTGCTTCCGGCCGGTGCGGCCGAGCGGTTCTAGGCGCTACAGTCTGGAACTGCGCGACCGCTACGGTCGCAGGTTCGAATCCTGCCTCGGGCATGGATATGTGTGATGTCCTTACGTTAGTTAGGTTTAAGTAGTTCTAAGTTCTAGGGGACTGGTGACCTCAGAAGTTAAGTCCCATAGTGCTCAGAGCCATTTGCACCATTTTTTTGACAACTGCTAAATGCTCGTTGGTGCACGTGAAAATGCTACAAATGTCTCCTCAGCGCATCCCATATGTGGTCGATGGGATTTAAGCAGGGGAACAGACAGTCCTGTCCATTCGCCGAAAATTCTCTCGTTCCAAGAGCTCCTCCACGTGAGCTGTTCGATACGGTCGCGCATTGTTATCCGGGAAAATGAAGTCAGGAGCGAATGCACCCCTGCAAAGACGGAAATGGCGGAGTAAGTATCACAGTGACGTTGACCGGTGAGTATACCGTAACACCTGCACCACCAGAACGATACTGTTCGACAATGTTTCTGGGTGCATTGCACGTTCCCACTTCTCGCCATATGAGGGTACGCCCAGAATGATTACTCGGATTGAATCTGCCGTCATTCGGGAACAGCATGCGACCCCACTCCTCGCTGATCCAGCCCTCTATGCTCTTAGCATCATCGAAAACGGCACCGCCGATGTGCGGGTGCCAAAGGAACACAATGTACTTGTCGTCGGGCAAAGAGACTACCCGAATGAAGTCGCCGTGGCACTGTGAAGCTGTGAGCTATCTGGGGAAGTTAACCTTGCATTACTGAGCAACTGTTTCACAAGGTATCCAGTCTAGCTTACCAAATTCCCAACCAGACTAACATTAATTATAATCTTTTAGTACTCATCTTACAATATCCGGTGATATATATATAAAGACAAATTAAATAAAAAGAAATAAATCAGTTTATATTTGGACATTTATTTTAACATTGATCATTGTTCCGTTAAAATTTCAGCATATTAAACTTGATTCATAACTAAACTGGTGCCTTATTTAGGATTGTGAAAATGTGAGTTTGTAATCTTACGGAACATATCAAATATAGAGCCAAGATTGGGAGACTGCATACAACACTGCATTCATAAAATAACACACGAAGAACGTTGAAACACATGCAAGAGGAAATTAACCACAACCAACCGATTCAATTTTCACCCAAAGAAGTTAAGTTCGTAGCGCAATCCTGTCCGTCATATAATTACCACACACTAGTATACTAAATTCATACTAACTCTCTGTGAAATCTTTCCAAAAAGAATAGCTGAGGGCTACTTTGATGATTGCACTACATGCCTCACGTGGTCAACTTGGTTTACACAAAGAGTGTAACTCCACAATAATTTTGATAATTAAAATAAATTACATCGAAACACAAATTACAAAAGAAAAACCTCGAACTGGTTACAATCGTCTTACTATTAACCTGATGGGTCAAACAACTGTATAAGCACGTGGTACTGGTCTCACAAAGTACGCCCCACGTGGGATGAACATAAAGAAAAGTTGCTATATTGAAAAATATTGTCAAAACAAGACGTTATAATCTCACGCACATTCGCATTTAAGATTGATGATTTTAGTTAGAGTTACGGATCATCCACACGTGGTTTCACTTTACTCACAAAGTAGTGACAAAGCAACTACTGGAAGATATTCTGAACTTCAGACTCGAATTATACTGTGTTGCAATTTAAGATAACATAAGATATTTTAGAGCTAAACCTGAAATAAAGGTGATTAAATTTTCAGTTAGGTTGAACTTAAGAAATCCATTGTCCTACGGACGTAGGAGCCACGCGCTTAGCCGGAGATCTTACCACTTCAGACGCTCTCCGCAGACCGACTGCCTGGACCCCTACCGAGGGTGCCTCACAAATACAAACGGAAGTGACCAGAGAGGCAGCTTCCTATACCAACATGACAAGGGACAGACAGGACCATACTAAGAATAGAAACCTCTCTGCTTTGAGAAAGCGTAGCTACCTGTTGTGACGTTGGTCCTACTGTTCTCTAGCAGACAGGCTTGTCTGCTACTATCAAGCATGCAACTAGAAATATATTTGCTCATTCATCCTCTCACACAGAAGGGGAGGGGGATGACAGTATCTAATCATATACAGTATATAAAAGAATGCGCATGTAGGTTCCACATGAGACTGTGTGACATGAATTACATATAAACTGTGTTTTAAAGTGTATTAGTGTGAAAGATCGTTCTTGTTTATGTGTAAAAGTAACACATTCCACTACTCAGTCTCCTCCAGATAGAGTCAGAAACGCCATAGTAAATTTAGAATAGGAATTTATGCCGTAAATGACAACAGATTTAAGAAATTATCATGAAAGGAATCCAACAGAGACCTTTCAACATTTTGTGTCGGAAGTTTTATTTGGTGCATAGAACATGATGTAGACAGACCAGCTTCGTTACACATTTATGCACAAACACGTTTAATAATATTTACGTTGGTTTTCGAATCTGTATTCCCCCATGTCGTGATATATCTTTCTGTAATCGCCCTTTTCTCCGAATCTTAAGTTTTTAATTTTGGTTGTAAGGAATAAGATAAGCAAAACAGAGAATATGCGACTATATTAATGAGTGGGGGAACGAGAATCGGCGAAGCCTATGCTGTCGGCCTACCTTTGACGTCTTGATGCTTGACCGTGGAAAGATAACTAAAAGTTCCGCGTCAGAACTGACCTTGTAATACAATGACGTTCTACGTTTTTGGAACGTGCATTACGCACTTAACGCGGCCGATGCATTGCTTCATCGTATTAAGACAACCAACAACGAATATTTGCTGAAAGACACTAAAAAGAAATGAAGTGTGGAAGAAGAATAAATTAAATAATAAGTAGTAATTAAAGGGAATCTTCAAAACAATATAATTTTACACAATCAATATGTTAGTACACAACACCACCTTTTCGTCAATCCGAGCAGGAGGAAGGCTAGAAAACAAGATAGTAAAAGACGGTACTGAGACACTAGTATTTGTCCTTTTAAAACAGACCGAGAAGGAAATACACTAAGAAATCCTATGAAACTTACAATATCGTTGACATCAGGAAGCTCAGGGTATAAAGTTAAATGTTGTGTTATACTTAGGATGGTGGTGCCGTCGAAAAAAACGCGCCATTTTGTTGTAATGCCAGGAAGTTTCATATCAGCGCACACTCCGCTGCAGTGTGAAAATCTCTTTCTGGAAACATCCCCCAGGCTGTGGCTAAGCCATGTCTCCGCTATATCCTTTCTTTCAGGAGTGCTAGTTCTGCAAGGTTCGCAGGAGAGCTTCTGTAAAGTTTGGAAGGTAGGAGACGGGATACTGGCAGAAGTATAGCTGTGAGTATCGGGCGTGAGTCGTGCTTCGGTATCTTAGTTGGTAGAGTACTTGCCTGCGAAAGGCAAAGGTCCCGAGTTCGAGTCTCGGTCGGGCACACAGTTTTAATCTGCCAGGAAGTTTCATATCAGCGCACACTCCGCTGCAGAGTGAAAATCTCATTTTGTTATAATGTTGTTTGTTCGTCTTGACGAAATGGTTAAGAGTACCGGTGTATGAAGAACTTACTTGATTTATATACATGCACACAGCATAGAGCACCACTTCGCCCCCCCCCCCCCCTCCACACACACACACACACACACACACACACACACACACACACACACACACACACACACACACACATCGAACAGGGCCGGCCGCTGTGACCGAGCGGTTCTAGGCGCTTCAGTCCGGAACCGCGCTGCTGCTACGGTCGCAGGTTCGAATTCAGCCTCGGGCATGTATGTGTGTGATGTCCTTGCGTTAGTTGGGTTTAAGTAGTTTTAAGTCTAGGGAACTGATAACCTCAGATGTTAGGTCCCATAGTGCTCAGAGCCATTTGAACCATTTTGAACACCGAAAAGTATTTGCCACCCCACTGCCCTCGGTCGTTAAGTGAAGGCCAACAGTCACTGCATTGTCCATGGTGACAGGGAATAACTGTACTCTCGGCAAACTCTAGACACTGTGGATCTCGGAATATTGAATTTCCTAACGATTTCCGAAATAGAATGTCCCATTCGTCTAGCTTCAACTACCGCTCCGCGATCAAAATCTGTTAATTCCCGTAGTGCGGCCACAGTCACGCCCGAAACCTTTTCACATAAACCTCCTGAGGACAAATGACAGCTCCGCCAATTCGCTGCCGTTTTACACCTTGCGTACGCGACACTACTCGTCGCCTGTATATGTGCATATTGCTGTCCCATGACTCCTGTCACCTCAGTGTAGACGGAAGTGTTAGGAAGTCTTTTCTGAAAGTATTTGTATAGAACGAAGCGTTGTATAGTAGTGAAACGCGCACGACGAACAGTTCAGACAGGAGGAGAATAGTAGTTGGTTCTCAGAAGAATGCTGAAGGTGGGCTGTGTAGTTTCTAGGAAGCCTGCATACTCGGTTCGCTAGACAAACATTCAAACAGATCGTATTAATGAATTTTATTAGAAAAAGAAAATTACAATAATTAACTTTTGCAATTACGCAGATGTGTCGCAAGCAAAGGGCGACACATGAAATAAACACTCTTCTTCAGCGTAGACAATCCCAAGTGTGTGCTACATATAGAGTACAAGCGAAGTGATCTAAAGTTGACGCTGTTATAGAATTTACTAATCTTGAAGCTGCTATCCAACGGGGCTGTCACGAGTCGGTCGCGGCGCTTATGTCCTCTTCACACAGGGGCCGCTGTTGTTACGTTGCCGTCCTGGAGAGGGGTCGGTCAGCGTGTGATTGGATGCGGTCTTCTCACAGCCTTCTCTTCTCCATCGTTCGCGACTGGCGTGCCGGCGCTTGGCTTTACGCCGGAACAGGATGAGTAGACCACGCAAGTAATGTGGAGGTACTGAACACAACTTGAGAGAAAAGAAATTTGTGGCACAGCCTGACTAGAAGAAGTTTGTTAGAATACGTTCTGAGACATCAAGGTATTAGTATTGGCGGGAAGTGTGTGAGGGAGGGAGGCGGGGATAAATATCGCATAGGGAAACGAAGAGACGAGTATAGTAAGCAGATTCAGGAAGATGTAAGTTGCAGTAGTTATCTGGAGATGAAGAAGTTCGCACAGGATAGCGCAGGACGGGGAACTGCATCAAACCAGTCTTTGGACTGAAAACCACAACAAAAGAACAAAAACAAAGAAATTTGAGCAAGAAACTATTACTATAATGATGAACCTAGGCTCAGTACTCATTGCTAAAAATTAATTACTGTTTCAAAAGTAATATGACAGGCAGTACTGTAATGTTGATGCATTAATTTGTTCTGAAAGCGGTGCTGATATTGAAGACAATAAAAGCGGGTTAAAAGCTGTTAGCTGTCTGGGGAAGATAACCTTGCATTACTGAGCAACTGTTTCACCAGGTATCCAGTGTAGCTTACCAAATTCCCAACCACACTAACATTAATTATAATCTTTTAGTACTCATCTTACGATTACCGGTGATATATATATAAAAAGACAATTTAAATAAAAAGAAATAAATCAGTCTATATTTGGACATTTATTTTGACATTGATCATTGTTCCGTTAAAATTTCAGCATATTAAACTTGATTCATAACTGAACTGGTGCCTTATTTAGGATTGTGAAAATGTGAGTTTGTAATCTTACGGAACATATCAAATATGGAGCCAAGATTGGGAGACTGCATACAACACTGCATTCATAAAATAACACACGAAGAATGCAGAAACATATGAAAGAGGAAATTAACCACAACCAACCGATTCAATTTTCACCCAAAGAAGTTTAGTTCGTAGCGCAATCCTGTCCGTCATATAATTACCACACACTGGTATACTAAATTCATACTAACTCTCTGTGAAGTCTTCCCGAAAAGAATATCTGAGGGCTACTTTGATGATTACACCACATGCTTCACGTGGTCAACTTGGTTTACACAAAGAATGTAACTCCACAATAATTTTGATAATTAAAATAAATTAGATCGAAACACAAATTACAAAAGAAAAACCTCGAACTGGTTACTATCGTCTTACTATTAACCTGATGGGTCAAACAATTGTATAAGCACGTGGCACTGGTCTCACAATGTACACCCCATGTGGGTTGAATATAAAGAAAAGTTGCTATATTGAAAAATATTGTCAAGACGAGACGTTATAATCTCACGCACATCCGCATTTAAGATTGATGATCTTAGTAAGAGTTACTGATCAACACGTGGTTCCACTTTACTCACAAAGCAGTGACAAAGCAACTACCGGAAGATATTCTGAACTGTACACTCGAATTACACTGCATTGCACTTTAAGATAACATTAGATATTTTAGAGCTAAACCTGAAATGAAGGTGATTAAATTTTCAGTTAGGCTGAACTTAAGAAATCCATTGTCCTACGGACTTAGGAGACACGCACTTAGCAGGAGATCTTACCACTTCAGACGCTCGCCGCGGACAGACTGACCTGGTCCCTTCCTGAGGGGTGGCTCACAAATACAAATGGAAGTGGCCAGAGAGGCAGCTTCCTATATCAAGATGACAAGGGACAGACAGGACCATACTAAGAATAGAAACCTCTCTGCTTTGAGAAAGCGTAGCTACCTGTTCCGACGTTGGTCCTACTGTTCTCTAGCCGACAGGCTAGTCTGCTACCACCAAACATGCAACTAGAAATACATTTGCTCAATCATCCTTTCACACAGAAGGGAAGGGGGATGACAGTATCTTATCATATACAGTATATAAAAGAATGCACATGTAGGTTCCACATGAGACTATGTGACATGAATTACATATAAACTGTGTTTTAAAGTGCAGTAGTGCGACAGATCGTTCTTGTTTATGTGTAAAAGCAACACGTTCCACTGCTCAGTCTCCTCCCAGATAGTCAGAAACACCACAGTAAATTTAGAAGAGGAATTTATGCCGTAAATGACAACAGATTTAAGACATTAAGATGAAAGTAATCCAGCAGAGACCTTTCAAAATCTTTCTTTCTCATTGAACAAATAATGCACCCTGTGAGAGGGCACAGGGGACAGGATGGCCAGGTGTCCAGTGACGTGTCTCGTGGGGAAGACAGGCGCCTCTGGACGCGCTTGCCCGCCGGCAAGGCCGCACGCCGTGAGCCCATAGAAGCGGCGCTCGTTAAGCTGCCGCGGCAGCGACGTCCCGAGGGCCGAGTCAGCTCCGCAGACAGTCCGCGCCGCCCCCAGCATTGCGCCTGTCGCAATCTCCACAGTTTTGTCTACATCTCAGAAGCCCCGTATCGACACGCGGTTCGCGATAACAGCCGCGCGTCCCAAATCGGTAAACGTGCTCACTGCTACCCATCACACTCCTACACGAACGGTGGTACTTAGCACGGGTGCTTGGAAAAGTATCGAAAATTTCTCCCAGAAAGAATGTTTACACTACAGCAGAGTGCGTGCTGATTGGAAACTTCCCGGCGGATTAGAACAGTATGCTGGGCCGGCACGCGAACGGGAAACCCTTATCTTTCACTCGCGAGTGTTTTACCGGCTGAGTTATCCGCAATATTCATTGCTCCAGAGTCATAGTGCCGCAGTTAGGCAGGAAACTTATGAGAACTTTGCAAGGCACTAAAGAGGTACTGGTGGAAGAGAGGTTGTGAGGATGGGTCTTCTATCTAGTTTGGACAGCTCAGTCTGTAAGAACACTTGCCCGCGAAATCCAAGATTCGAATCCCAGTCTAGAATACAGTCAGATGTTCTTCACATACCGGGTAGTTATAATTAAGCTTTCCCTATTTAACACGTTATAACACGGAAACTGATTACCGTGCGAGTACCATACTCGGCAGCATTAATGTCCAGAGCATGCATCACAACTTTGGTTACCAGATTATCTAATAGAAATGTTGGACACATTGGTAAAAAAAGTAGGACATTTTACAAAAATGTAGGACATTATCACTCAATGAAAAAAATTATGTAAATTTCAAATTTAAATGCTATTTATAATACCCACAGGCATATGCATTAATTTTTTTTTAATTCTGACACATACAATGTTAAATATCATAATCAACAGCAGTCAGTTACATTTCTCTGAAGAACTAATCCTGTGCAAAACATTTAGATAATTTCAAATATAATCACAAAATTCCAAACAACTGAAATTTTTAAAATTATACTTTACAAAAACAATACCTTTGACCGAATCAACAGATAATATGTTCCTTTCATCTGTCCACTGTGCTCTTATCGGTGAAAATACTCTTTCAACATTAGTATTATGTGCAGGAATAGCAAAAAAACGCTGAATTACTGTCAGCAGTTCAGAATGGTACTCCTCATGCTTGCTACCACCAAAATATCTAACGCCCTTATCATTACAGGACAATTTCTCAAGTTCAGAGCTATGATGGTGCAAAAACTGCTTCACATTACATATCTCATCACAACACTTGAGATCTATTACAATTCCTTTATCACTCAAGAACTATACACACTTTTGTACATCATCTATGCATACGTTTACATTTAAATTTAACCACCTAAAACAACTCAGTTCCGGAAAGGACACACACCATTTATCTAAATAGCCCAGACATTCGCCATACAGCGAAACAGCCTCCTGCTCAAAATTATCAGCTTCTTTATCAAGGCCCTCCTCCCTAGCACTTAACAAGACCTTTTTCGTCTTTAGTTACATGAAATTACTCTATAATCTATTCTTAAGAAGACAACACACATCATCTAAAATTGCGATTATCGCAAAAAAGGCTGTTTGTTCACTTTCTAGTTGTTGTACCCTATGGAGGAACACAGACATCAATGAATGTAAGCGATATAAATAAGCCTTACTCAAACTGTTTTCAAAGAAAATCTTTAGAACTTCAGGAGCATTGCATACAGACAAAAAGTAAGATTTTAAAGCCTCATACATTTCAATTATTCTGTCAACTGCAGCGAACAGAGATGACCATCAGGTTTTACTGTGACTAAGAAGCTGTTTGTAACTAATTCTACAAACTCACAATAATGCTTGAGTTCCTCAGTTCTTACTGTATATGTAGAAAAGTAATTGTACAGCTTGAAAACAATACACTCTAAATCTACACTTAAAATATCCGACCCAAGCTGAATGGTATTGTTAAGAATGTGGGCTGACAACCCTCTCCAACAAAATTTTCGTTAAAACAGGGTTTTAGTTTGGTGAATACATTTTTGTCCTCTGGTCGACCCACCGTCCAGTTGCAACTATGGCCACCAGGTGCCGTGATCAGTCATCGTGATTCACAGTCTCACACACCTGTTCAGTCGCACTGCACTTGCTGACAACAACTTGCTTGGACAACAGCAGCAGGGCATTATTGGTCAAGCTGTGTTATCAAAACAAAAGTAATGCTGCAGCTGCACTTCGAGAATGTCGCTGGCGGAAAAGATACGGAACGTTCCTCTTTCTCCGCCTGCTGAGCATCATGAAAAAGTTCGAGTCAACTGGTGAACTGGGCATCACTCCGGGAAGAGGCCGACGACCACTTCCACCACAGGCGGTAGATGAAATCGCTGTTGCTATGGCAATCATACAATATGCATTAGATGAGTATGTGCCAAGCAAATCGTGAGAGATGTAAAAGAGCCACACCGTGGTACTACAACCGAGTTAGAAAACTGCTACGGAAGCAAAGGGAACTTCACAGCAAGCATAAACATACCCAAAGCTTTGCAGACAAGCAAAAATTACACGAAGCGAAATGTAGTGTGAGGAGGGCTATGCGAGAGGTGTTCAATGAATTCGAAAGTAAAGTTCTATGTACTGACTTGGCAGAAAATCCTAAGAAATTTTGGTCTTACGTCAAAGTGGTAGGTGGATCAAAACAAAATGTCCAAACACTCTGTGACCAAAATGGTACTGAAGCAGAGGATGACAGACTAAAGGCCGAAATACTAAATGTCTTTTTCCTAAGCTGTTTCACAGAGGAAGACTGCACTGTAGTTCCTTCTCTAGATTGTCGCACAGATGACAAAGTGGTAGCTATCGAAATAGATGACAGAGGGATAGAAAAACAATTAAAATCGCTCTAAACAGGAAAGGACGCTGGACCTGATGGGATGGCAGTTCGATTTTACACAGAGCACGCGAAGGAACTTGCCCCCCCTTCTTGCAGCGGTGTACCGTAGCTCTCTAGAAGAGCGTAGTGTTCCAAAAGATTGGAAAAGGGCACCGGTCATCCCCGTTTCCAAGAAGGGACGTCGAACAGATGTGCAGAGCTATAGACCTATACCTCTAACGTCAATCAGTTGTAGAATTTTGAAAAAGACGATCTTGTGAAACCCAGCTTGCGCTATTCGTCGACGAGACACAGAAGGCCATAGACACGGGTTCCTAGGTAGAAGCCGTGTTTCTTGACTTCCGCAAGGCGTTTGATACAGTTCCCCACAGTCGTGTAACGAACAAAGTAAGAGCATATGGACTACCAGACCAATTGTGTGATTGGATTGAAGTGTTCCTAGATAACGTAGCACGTCATTCTCAATGGATAGAAGTCTTCCGAAGTAAGAGTGATTTCAGGTGTGCCGCAGGGAAGTGTCGTAGGACCGTTGCTATTCACAATATATATGAATGACCTTGTGGATAACATCGGAAGTTCACTGAGGCTTTTTGCGGATGTTGCTTTAGTATATCGAGAGGTTGTAACAATGGAAAATTGTACTGAAATGCAGGAGGATCTGCAACGATTGACGTATGGTGCAGGGAATGGCAATTGAATCTCAATGTAGACAAGTGTAATGTGCTGCGAATGCATAGAAAGAAAGATCCTTTATCATTTAGCTACAATATAGCAGGTCAGCAACTGGAAGCAATTAATTCCATAAATTATTTGGGAGTAGGCATTAGGAGTGATCTAAAATGGAATGATCATATAAAATTAATGGTCGGTAAAGCAGATGACAGACTGAGATTCATTGGAAGAATCCTAAGGAAATGCAGCCGGAAAACAAAGGAATTAAGTTACAGTACACTTATTCGCCCACTGCTTGAATACTGCTCAACGGTGCGGGATCCGTACCAGATAGGGTTGATAGAAGAGATAGAGAAGGTTCAACGGAGAGCAGCACGCTTCGTTACAGGATCATTTTCTAATCGCGAAAGCGTTCCGGAGATGACAGATAAACTCCAGTGGAAGACTCTGCAAGAGAGACGCTCAGTAGCTCGGTACGGGCTTTTGTTGGAGTTTCGAGAACATACCTTCATCGAGGTGTCAAGCAGTATATTGCTCCTCCTAAGTATATCTCGCGAAGAGACCATGAGGATAAAATCAAAGAGATTAGAGCACACACAGAAGCATACCGACAATCTTTCTTTCCACAAACAATACGAGAGTGGAATAGAAGGGAGAACCGATAAAGGTACTCAAGGTACCCTCCGCCACACACCGTCAGGTGGCTTGTGGAGTATGGATGTAGATGTAAATGTAGACAGCGCTACGCGCAGAATGAAATTCTCACTCTACAGTGGAGTGTGCGCTGATGTGAAACTTCCTGGCAGATTAAAACTGAGTGCCAGACCGAAACTCGAACTCGGGACCTTTTCCTTTCGCGGGCAAGTGCACTACCATCTGAGCTACCCAAGCACGACTCACGACTCGTTCTCACAGCTTCAATTGGAAGGTAGGGGACGAGGTACTGGCGGAATTGAAGCTGTGAGGACGGGTCGTTAGTCGTGCTTGCGTAACTCAGATGGTAGAGCACATACCCGCAAAAGGCAAAGGTCCTGAGTTCGAGTCTCGGTCCAGCACACAGTTTTAATCCGCCAGGAAGTTTCTAGGCTACGCGCAATTTCCGATTGTCAGTCAGTGGACGTGCTTTGTCACGATAGTTGAACATCCCTTGGTCCACATTGCGGAAGGTGCTTCGAACCATTCTCAAATGGTATCCGTACAAGATCCACATCGCACAGTAGCTTGCACTACAGAACGCACAGCGACGTGTTGACTACGCTCTCCACTTTCTCGTCAGGACTGAACTTGACGCGAGCTGCCTCCTGGCAGATTAAAATTACGAGCCAGACCAGGACTCAAACCTGGAACCTTCTCCTGTTACGGCGACCGGGGTGACCGAGCGGTTCTAGGCTCTACAGTCTGGAACCGCGTGACCGCTACGGTCGCAGGTTCAAATCCTGCCTCGGGTATGGATATGTGTGATGTCCTTAGGTTAGTTAGGTTTAAATAGTTCTAGGTTCTATGGGACAAATGACCTCAGAAGTTAAGTCCCATAGTGTTCAGAGCTATTTGAAGCATTTTTTCTCCTGTTACGGGCTATCCAGGAACCACTCGCGACCCCTTCACAGCTTTACTTTCACCAGCACCTCATAGTAAGCGATCTTCTACCTTCCTGGTCCACTACACAGTTTTCGTCTGCCGGGAAGTTTCAGACGAACGCAGACTCAGCTGCGAATGAAAATTCATTCTGGAAACAATACCCCAGGCAGTGGCTAAGCCATGCCTCCGCAATATTCTTTCTGCAGTAGTGTCAGTTCTGCAACATATGCAAAGGAACTTCTGTTAAGCTCGGAAAGAAGGACATGCGAATTTGGCGAAATTAGCTGCGAGGACGAGACGTGGATAGTGCTTGGATAGCTCAGTCGGTAAAGTAGTTGCCCGAAAAGGCTAAGATCTGAGCTTCGTATTTCTGTCCGGCACACAGTTTTAATTTTCCAAGAAGTTTCAAGTAGGTGCATATCTCACTGCAAAGTGGAGATTCATTCGGGATAGACAGGAGCGTATCATGTTTTTGAAGTAGTTATACATTATGCAACATGTACACTATGCAATATATTTAATAATTCTCAACATGGCTTATGTTCACTTATGTAAAATAGGTCGTCTACGCCCTTCTTTACACTTTTATGTGTCGACTTTTCTTTTTTTTTTTATTTTCTTAAGTAGCCAGTGTTATGTATCAGGGTTAAACCTGTCATCACACCATATTTTATCGAAATTCTTCAGTGGTTTAGTTGTGAATACGCCACAGAGTTATAAACATTTTCATTGCGTCGTGTCTCGAAGCTCTCAAATATTAAAGAAAACACATTTTAATGCATAGTTTAACGCTGATATGGGATACATTTAAGTTTGATGGGATAAACAAAAATGCCCACGCCAACCGTATCTTAAATACAAATACGTAAATAGTTGCCATATGTAGCACTTCATCACTGACACCTTTATAATCCGCGTTCTGCAAATCCAGTCATAGGACTTTTTTTTATTTGTATGTCCATCCTTCTGATTAGAGGTTTGAGGGTCTTCGGCCGTACACTTATGCAATGAAAAGGAACTCCTACAGCCGTTCATCATTCATGAAAGTGGCGAGTTTGGACAGAGCAAAGGTTGGGACTTTGTACGGGTGCTGATAACCGCGCAGTTGAGCGCCCCACTAACCAAACATCATCATCATCATAATCCTACAGCCGTCCTTACTATGTTATTTATTATATGACTACCAGTTTCGGTGCTTCATTACATCATGTTCAGGCCTGCTGAGGGAGTTAACTCCAATAACACACACGGTTCCATCAGTGCCCGACGTCTGTGAACTGGTTTTCGCAGACTATCTGTAACAACGGTGTTGTGTCTCCAACTATGAACTACCAACTGACTCAATCATACCATATGTAGTTCTCTGTAATAGGTGGCTTGTGAAAATGAACAAAGCCCGAAACTACCCAGCCAGTAAGCAAAAACCATCTTTGATGTCAAAACCTTCTTTATAACAGAGTTACTTTCGCACTATTATATTATAGTATGCAAATATGGATTAAACACGTTGAGCATTGTGTACGTTGATCGTATTGTATTGTATATGTTGAATCGTATTGTGTAGGACATATCAGTCAATAAAAGAATTTTAACAAATACGATAAAGTCAAAAGACTGAACTGTTTTTTCACTGAGTAAGTATTTTTCCCTGATACGCGTAAAATTCCTGAAATCAATTAATATCTTGTACTACACACTTGCTGTAGTATCCTATGTTCTTCCTCAGCGCTCAAGTTATTTTAATATCATATTAGAACAAATAAGCCCTTGGTCACAAATATTAAGTCAAAATTGACCAGGTTTCGACGCTACTATGAGCGTCGTCTTCAGAATTAGACTAACTGTTCTAAAACATATTAAGTATATAATACATTAATAAAATTAAAGTTTGTACTGACTGGAAAAAGATGCAGTACTTACAAGTCACATATTAAAAAAGATCTAAGCCGGAAAGGCGACATCATGAGTAGTTGTAAGTAAGATGGCGAGCGGCTAAGGGCTGCTCGCCATCTTACTTACAACTACTCTGACTTGCCTTTCCGGCTTAGATCTTTTTTAATATGTGACTTGTAAGTACTGCATCTTTTTCCAGTCAGTACAAACTTTAATTTTATTAATGTATTATATACTTAATATGTTTTAGAACAGTTAGTCTAATTCTGAAGACGACGCTCATAGTAGCGTCGAAACCTGGTCAATTTTGACTTAATATTTGTGACCGCGGGCTTATTTGTTGTAATATAATATAATTTGTTCTAATATAATTCTGACACGCTCACTGAACCTTTGAACCTACGTTCAAAGTTTTATCTTCATATCCATTTCATCAAAACTGGTTCAGTGACTTACTCGTGAAAAGGCTACGACGAATATACTTTCGCATTTTTGAACTCGATATCATTTTTTCCCGTGATCCGATTTTGGTGAAATAAAGCCTGTATATCGCTCCAACCTACGCTTCAGTTAGGCCCGCCTGTGAAAACCCCATGTAAATTCATTTAGCAGTTTTGGAGAACGGCATGCTCAAACAGACAGACACAAGATTTTAGTTTTATTATTAATATAGATTAAAGAATGTAGATGGGTTTATGTGGCGAAGGTGTGCTAGAGTAAGTTACTGCAACGTCAAATATCTATTATATCGTACCACACAGTAATTTCAGACTTCCGTAGTTTTAAATACTGAAACCTGTTTTTCATTTTACAGTCAAAAGAAATATCAGACAAAATCTAAAACGCAGCATTTCACTTGTGGATAACACACAAATTCACGAACACATACAAAAATAAGCAAAAGATTAAGCAAAAATGAGAATAAATTTTAGAAACTCTTTGTGCTTAACAGACTAAAACAACGTTCTCGAACTCACTGGTAGCAGAGTTGCATTTTCTTAAAGGGAAATAAGATTTTTTTCTATTCTGTAATGTAAGTGAAGACTGAAGCTGGTGACACAGAAAGCACAAACGGCACGAGGTTCGTTTATCGCGAAGGTCGTTTCTGGGCAGAACATTGTGTTCCCAGCTGGAGATAAGGCAGAAGGTCACCACCTTGACCTTTCCAAAGGCTCATTCTGCCACGCGCTAAGCCAAGCCGTGAAACAAACTGAAGTTCGACGTACTAAACTTTTTATTCCCTCGATCTTTCTGTCATTAACTGCCAGTCCCATTCAGGAAAGGTTATGTGTTGAGATGAGTTCAACAGGTGCCTCCTCTAAGCGGCTTCATGCAGAGTTACAGTTTTCTATATCAAAATCTACAATTGTAGGGTGTGTGACGGAGAGTACATATTCACCCGCTCCTGTTCCATTCAAGAATGGCACTCGGGAAGGAGAACTGTTAGTATCCATCTGAACATGGTTATTTAAAAATAAGGACCCAATTAAATTACTTATTAGTTCATGAAATAAAAATAAGATATAATAACGTACACATCGCTGGCAACAAGAAAAGCTAAACTTCATATTACCATGGGTAAAGCACGGATAGCTGCGTAAACGACCGCTACGGTGCCCATACGAACAGCAGCCACCTCATGACAGTTTTACGATGCGTACCGTGTAGCGAAACGTTTTTTGCGATCTGGACGTCAGAAGAAGTGAGTCTTCAGTTTCAGTGGAGAAAGCTTATCGCCTTCGATTCGGTATTTTACCGCAGACCAGGAAAAGTAAAAACTGGTGGTTTGAGCAATTTCAGATAAACTGTATTGTTTCTGCAAAGAATGAATTCTTCACTTGGCGGACGATCTCGGCTGTCGCTTACATGCTAGCCGTGCAGTAGAAGAGGGACACACTGAACATTTATAACCTATGTATGGAAACTTGAAGACTTCCTGGTTCCATCTACCGGGTGATCAAAAAGTCAGTATTAATTTGAAAACTTAATAAACCACGGAATAATATAGATAGAGAAGTAAAAATTGACACACATGCTTGGAATGACATGGGGTTTTATTAGAACAAAAAAAAAAACAAAGTTCACAAAATGTCCTACAGATGGCGCTGGACAGCAAAACGCCAGTGACTGCGCATGGCAATCGTGTATAAAAGGAGCTTTAATAAGAGAGAGAATCAGATGCGCCAGCAGTCGCAGCATGTTGACGTTACCTGAAAAGGCGCTTTTAGTGAAGCTGTATTATCAGAATGGGGATTGTGCTAGTTCAGCGTTACGATCCTATAGCCATAGGAAGGGGATTCGAATGGGTAAAGATCCGTTGACAAATGCAGCTGTGGCGAGAATGATTTCCAAGTTCGAAGCCACGAGTTGTTTAGGCGATAGACTCCGTAGTGGCCGACCGAGCACAAGGCGTAATGCTGCTGAGGCAGTTCAGGAAGAAATGGAGACTGTAGCGGGTTCGTCTATGCACGGGGAAGTCAGCGCTCGTGCAGTCGTACGTCGCACCGGCATTCCTTACACTACTGTTTGGTTGGCACTTAGGCGTACCCTCCGATGCTATCCGTACAAAATCCATTGGCATCATGAACTGTTACCAGGCGACTTAGTGAAGCGGAGGGCACTTGCGGTGTGGGCTTTTCAAAAGATGGCGAAAGATGACGATTGGTTGAGTAACGTGTTGTGGACCGACGAAGCTCATTTTACGCTCCGAGGGTCTGTCAACGCCCACAAATGCAGAATTTGCGCTACCGAAAATCCTAGAACTGTCGTGGAAATTCCATTGCACGACTAGAAAGTTACGGTGTGGGTTTGATTTATCACATCTACCGTTATCGGGCCTTTTTTCTTCAAGGAAATCCGTGATTCTGGTTTTGTAACTGTTACCGTGACGGGTGAGAGGTACGCCGATATGTTAGAGAATCGCATCATCCCCAGCCTGGCTGATAAACACCTGCTGGAACGTACGATGTTTATGCAGGATGGCGCTCCATCCCATATTGCTAGACGCGTGAAAGGTCTCTTGCGCGTGTCGTTTGGTGATGACCGTGTTCTCAGCCGCCACTGTCGTTATGCTTGTCCTCCCAGGTCCCCAGACTTCAGTCCGTGCGATTATTGTCATTGGGGTACCTGAAGTCGCAAGTATATCGTGATCGACCGACATCTCTAGGGATGCTGAAAGACAACATCCGACGCCAATGCCTCACCATAACTCCAGACATGCTTTACAGTGCTGTTCACAACATTATTCCTCGACTACAGCTATTGTTCAGGAATGATGGTGGACATATTGAGCATTTCATGTAAAGAACATCATATTTGCTTTGTCTTACTTTGTTATGCTAATTATTGCTAATCTTATCAGATGAAGCGCCATCTGCCGGACATTTTTTGAACCACATGTCATTCCAAGCATGTGTGTCAACTTGTACCTCTCTATCTACATTATCCCTTGACAAGTTTTCATATTTATACTGACTTTTTGATCACCTGATATATTGATATCAGATTTATATTTCATGGAATAAAAATTAAATTGCGTCCATCGTTTTCAATAGTTAGAGCGTCGAGTTCATTACACGAACCACAGCATTATGTACGATCATTACTCCCACGCTACAGTATGGTTGCCGAAACATCAAGCGGTAAGGAAAGTGTATAAACGGAGCAGAGACGAATGAAGAATTCCACTGCAGAACTCCGATGTGGCGCCAATATACAGACTTCCTCCAAGATGACCTTGTCCCTATCGCCCAGGACAGCCGTCCCGAAAGTAACATGACTCCAGATGTCGTTTTAGCTCCCTCTAACCTTCTAACCTTCTTGGAGGTTCCACTGCGGCAGTCCTCGACCCAGCTGGAAGTGACCAACTACCTGTTCTCCTCACAATCCTGTACGCTCAACCTCTTCCCTGTGCACCCCATATCAGTCTCTGTCTAGGGTTAACGGAGTCTACTCACAATAACTGGAATGCCTACCGGGAACCCATAGATACCTACAGGAAAGCCCCCACTCACCTTCCAGCAACCTGTTGATAACCTTCGTCCCACTCCTTCCTGCAGCAGACCTTGTGAGACGCTATATCACCCAACATTCCGACTAAGACCATACATTCTCATGGTTATGCCCCACCCCAAGTCCTACTCCTCCTCCGAGAAACCCATCGCTTATACAGCTCCTTTCTATGGACTCGTGAGAGGGACACGCTCACACGCCACTGGCAAATAGAGAGACGTATCAACAGCTTACTGAATGCTATATAATTCTAGGACTAACACCAGACATGCTCGAGAGCCAGTGATACACTACACATTAGGTCATTGATGAACTGAATAGCGTTCCATCCACTTCACTAGACGCTCTACCTTAACAACCATCCCTTTCTCTTACAATCTGAGCAAAGATCACCATTTAACATCCTATCTCTACGGTATCCTCTTCATCCCTGTTAACTCTTATTTTGAACACGCCCTGTTCCCTAAAATAAGTGACCACTTTGAACACATTAATACCACTGCCCCTCCCCTAGTCCCAGCTTCCACTACTTGGACAATATGCCAGAACAGAATCAAATCCGCCTATCATAGCACTCAACATGAAACAAGTACATTACAAAAAACAGATCACTTATCCTGGTCAAGTCCACATAACCTATCGGGACGCAAAAGAATGTCCCCTCTGTTTTCTCACCACACCTGCACACCACACAATCGTCTCTGCACGTTACTACCATGAACTGTGGAAATCCTCCAAAAGAAGCCTAAATGTACTAACAATTACGCCCATTACTTTTGAAATATTAAACGGTTTACGAACGTTTCTTCCATCCATCTCGTTTGCATTTGATTGCCCCTTATAAAGTATTTTAACACGTGAACTCGTAAGAGACTATTATCTCAATTTTCAATGCAGTGGAACATTCCGTTTTGTATGATATCTGATTCATAAGTGAACAAACCAAATCTGACTAACTTTGTTTCAGATTCCGTTGTGAGATGGAACTTTATCACAATAATTAAAAGGGGTTTAACACGAGCTACACTAGGACAACACTGAAATCATAATACATGAAACAGATGTCATGAATTTTGCAACACCCTAATAAGGAGACGAACGTTGGGTCAAATTTCGCTCAGGCACACATTTCCACTCGTCGCCGCTGATTCCACGTAAAATACCAATGCAACTGACATAGTTCTATCCCTTTCTTTTACTTTCTCCCCTCTCCACCTTAAGTTTACATAATATGTATCACAATTGCGGATTCAGCGTGGTATCTGTTCTTTCGGACATAGAAAGAACAGCATCACAAATTCATGTAAGAGCTCATATAACTGCCTGTGTCTAACATTTACGCCTTACAGGAATGCAAATGCAAATGTGTTTGCCATCTGGATTATACGACACCGAATGAACTGAAAAATTTGAGCTACAGCGACAGCAAAATACCGACAACCGCGTGCCTGAGTTCCACTACAACTGATTTGGCTGGGTGAAAGTATCATTAACATTTTAGAAAGTAATATCACCGTTGGAAGCAGTTGCTCTCCGTTTATTTTGAAATATGGGGAAAATGAAATGTAAGAATTTCAAGCCATTTTGACTACTTTTCGCCGGCCGCTGTGGCCGAGCGGTTCTAGGTGCTTCAGTCTGGAGCAGCGCAATCGCTACGGTCGCAGGTTCGAATCCTACCTCGGGCGTGGATGTGTGTGATGTCCTTAGGTTAGTTAGGTTTAAGTAGTTCTAAGTCTAGGGGACTGATGACCTCAGATGTTAAGTCCCATAGCGCTCAGAGCCATTTGAACCATTTGACTATTTTTCGGCCGTGACTGTCTCAAGAAATATGTAAAGGTTTTTTTTTATATTACAGCTACCAGTCACAAACTTTGTCAACTATGGTCTTATTTATTTAGCGACATGTTTCGAGGATTAAACCTCATCTTCAGGCTAAATGGCATTACAAAAACAACTTTACAATAAGGTCATACTTCTGTTACATAGTCTTTTCGTAAATGCTGTGGTCATCCTGTGGAAGAAGAGAAATCTTGGTAAGAGGCGATGTCGCTTTGGAAGCTGGACTGATATTTTCACGAAAATGTTGTGTAACGGTCACTCACTCTGTTCTTCTGGCGTGACAGTCTCGTTGTGAGGCGTTGCGGTGTTTCCATTTCCGTGGCTCTCTGGGCCACCGTTCACAAATTGTCACTAGCATAAAAAAATGGTTCAAATGGCTCTGAGCACTATGGGACTTAACTACTGAGGTCATCAGTCCCCTAGAACTTAGAACCACTTAAACCTAACTAACCTAAGGACATCACACACATCCATGCCCGAGGCAGGATTCGAACCTGCGACCGTAGCGGTCACGCGGTTCCAAACTGACGCGCTTAGAACCGCACAGCCACACCGGCCGGCTGTCACTAGCATAGCAGTAACTTGGAAACACGATCACAAACAGATCTGTAGTGCAGTGGACAAGATGGCGGTCGAAAAATCGACAGTCAAATGCAAACCAGTTGTATTTCGACCGCCATCTTGTCCACTGCACTACAGAACTGCTTGTGATCGTGTTTCCAAGTTACTGCTATGCTAGTGACAATTTGTGAACAGTGACCAAGAGAGCCACGGAAATGGAAACACAGCAACGCCTCACAGCGAGACTGTCACGCCAGAAGAACAGAGTGACTGACCGTTACAAAACATTTTCGTGAAAATATCAGTCCAGCTTCCAAAGTGACATCGCCTCTTACTAAGTTTTCTCTTTTTCCACAGGATGACCACAGCATTTACGAAAAGACTGTGTAATATCAGTATGACATTATTGTAAAGTTGTTTTTGTAATGCCATTTAGCCTGAAGATGAGGTTTAGCCTTCGAAACATGTCGCTAAATAAATAAGTAACACAATAGTTGACAAAGTTTGTGACTGGTAGCGGTAATTTAAAAAAACCTTTACAAAACGAAATGCAGTTCGTTCAGAAACTTAATTCGTACATCAACACTGGTAAAGACTGGAATAAAGATTAGAGAAGTGAAAAATAAGTTCGCAAGAGTCCCACATTATGAATATGAAATACATATTGTTCAGAAAATGGATACAGAGTCTTAAGTGTCACATTCAAGTGCTCTTCGATGGACTACATGTTTTTCGTAAGCAGAAAAGACAAAGAAAATCACTCTATATTCGTAATATTGTCCATGAAGTTATAGAATGAGTTGAAAAGCAATGAGATAATCAGACTGTAAGCCCAGATGGCTGTAAAGAAATTTGATATTGATTCCCTCATGTTCTAACGAAACTGTGAAGTCGAATAAAAAACTAATATTGTCCTCAATAAAAAGGGCTGCAAACAATCTCGCGTAAATAAATCTGATTATCCGCAAAGTCGCACGATGCTAATGCAGCTGAAGCAGACAACCATCCCGCCATAACCCAGAACGACGTCGCTTCGGCGTGCCTGTTTCTTTATCACAAGACAAAGCGTCGGTACTAAACAGATCGGCACGTCCTCACAGCTGCAAGCGGAACAACAGAGTGTATCGCTTTGTCCAGCGACAATGCAGCCCTCGCTAACTGATTCTGTTCGCCAAGCATTTCTATTGGCTGGCTCACTTCAGTGTTTAGGTGACTCTGTTAAGGCATGCATTTCTGTTCTCATCCAAAGATAAGCCACTCTAACAGATTGATGGACGACTAAGATTCTTACAAACAGACAAGTGTTTGTCGTTGCACGCATAAAGATATGACATGAAAGATGTCTAATAGCAGAAGACAACTTTTCTGCTTTTTGTAACAGGTTTCATCCGTCTCATAAGGAATGTCTTGAGTGCATGGTCGTAAGTTCAATATTTAGCAAGGCTTATTTGAAAGCAATGTGTTAACCGTGTGCATCAGGACGGCGACAGAAAATGAGTGTCCGGGAGGTGCAGAAATCAACCTTCTATGCGATGTATGCTCTACACTTAACGAAGCGGGCGTGGTCAGCATTCAAGAAATATTCAAAACAAACAGTTAACGTGAACAATGAACACCAAAAGAAAAATGGCGCGACACAAGGATTCGCACTATCGAGATCGATGCGAACTCCTTGGGAGTTACAAACCGGTCAGGACTCTCTGCTAGGTATCCACTCTTAAAGAATGCATATAGAATCACATTGGTGTAACGGGGTGATGAAAACTGATGGAATGAGATACCAGGCAATCGAATGCGAAACAGTCTGCCGTGGAGTTTATCGTGGAACTGGCTATCTTTTAAGGCATAGCTGCATATAGTGCAATAATACGTTTTACAGGCACGGAAGAAACAAATATCCAGAGTCTGAATTTTTCCAGTGGTTCCAGGTTGTATAAACTGCAATGTCACAGACTTTTCAGGAATAATAGATTGCTCTAAAAGAGTATGATTTTTATACACAGACCAGGAATCAAGCAAAAGCAAATTATTTTGACCAGCTGTTGGCCAAAAGCAATGCTCTTACCGTAGGTGTAGTTCTCTTATGCCCATTCCCCCACTGTTGCTTGCTGTGCTATAAATTTTCCCTACTCCCCTTGCAAGATCAAGCACACTAGAAAGAATCGTAGAATGAAGAGCACCTCCAGCTTCTCGCAGCACAATAAATAATTTCCCAGCCAATTTACCATCCTGATTAACAGTCGGCATATTGCATACGGATGCGTCAAGACATTGATGTTCGCTGATCTATATACAGCTCTCTTGGTGTCTATAATTTCCAAGGTCCCTTTCATATGGATTTCCTCTTCAAATCGCGATTCGTTGGAGCTGAAAACAAATTCGTTGCTGACGGATGGCATCAGTTTATCTCATCTACAAGTTTCCGGGCCAATTCCGCAGTTTGCTATGCTTCCTCAATTTGACGCTTTGTTTGAAATTTCATCTTACGTCTTCCAGTTCTGCAGCACTGTCTGATAGTATACAATAATCCACTGCTTCCCTTGAAATTACTGTAATCTATGTCGAGCGCAATTTGATGTATATAACGTAGTAGGTCATTATCATGCACATCCTGTGTATGGTATCGAGCATCCTGGAAACGTGCAGATACCAGTTTTTGTTACAAGCGCGCCTTGATCTCCTTTAAGTATCTGTACTTTTCTTATGCATTACTTGGTCAAATTGCTGAGGACTTTTCGAAATCTATTCATAATTGATTTTCTTTTTACTATGCTGTGGATGATCTTCCACGTACATAACTGTGTTTCGTACCTGCTCCTTGGACAATGACTGTCCTTTACCAAGTTTTGCTGGAGACTGGATTTATGGCTTCCCGTCCGAGAAGGATGATGAACTACATGGCTCCACACCAGCTGCATTATCACTTTCACTTGTTAAGCATGCATCATCGTCATTTTACTCTTCATGTACATTGTCCACACACATTCCACTGGTTCGTCTTGCAGAAACGTTAATATCTGATCTGCCACTTTTTTCGCACTCTGAGAAATTCCTTGGGTTGCTTTCTAACGAAATTTCAACTTCGGCAACTTGTTGTAGATATACTGCAATATATTCTTTGTTTACCGTTGCCATTGCTTTGCTTTGTATCAATACCACTAGCACTGTAGCACTGTTGTGAGTTACTCGTAGACTAAGCAGTTCAGTTACACTCTGTATCCTCTTGCTGTGCTCTCCATTGGTTACGACGGGCGTTTGAAAAGTCCGTGCAAAGTCCGAGAGATGGCACCACCGGCGCGTATCGAGATCATGTTTAGTTGGTAGCATCTTTGGAAAGAACGCATACCAAGTTTCAACCATATTGATCTATTTCTTTGTGTTTGGCGTTCGTGTGAATCAAGGAACGCGAGTGATTGTCAGAAAATGGACGAAGAAGAAATCCGTGTGGTGTTTAAACATTACAGTGACTCTGCACCTTCGATTACAACAGTTTATAAGTGGTTTCAAAATTTTCGGAGTGGCCACATGGGCACAAGTGATGCCGAACGTTCTGGACGCCCTTTGAATGTTACAACTCCAGAAATCATTGATAAAATCCATGATATGGTGATGGATGACAGAAGAGTTAAGGTGCGTGACATTGCTAGTGCTGTGGGCATCTCGAATGAACGGGAACACATTATTTTGCATAAACATTTGGACATGAGAAAGCTATCCGCAAGATGGGTTCTGCGATTGCTCACGCTTGGCCAAAAACGGAATCGTGAGAAGTGCTGCAAAGATGGTTTGCAGCTGTTCAGGAAGAATCCGCAGGACTTTAAGCGACGTTTCGTCACTGTGGATGAAACATGGATACATTACTATACACCTAAGGCCAAACAACAACCTAAACAATGGGTTACGAAGGAAGAATCTACATCAAGAAAGGCGGAGACCAGTCCTTCGGCCGGAAAGATTATGGCGACTGTCTTTTGGGAGTCGCAAGAGATAATCCTCATCGACTATCTGAAAAAGGGTAAAACTATTACAGGTGCGTATTATTCATCGTTACTGGACCGTTTGAAAACCGAGCTGCAAGAAAAACGCCGGCGATTGGACAGCAAGAAAGTCCTTTTCCATCACGACAACGCACCAGCACACACCTCAGCAGTTGTGGTCGCAAAATTAATGGAAATAGAGTTCAAAAAATGGCTCTGAGCACTATGGGACTTAACTTCTGAGGTCATCAGTCCCCTAGACTTAGAACTAAGGACATCACACACATCCATGCCCTAGGCAGGATTCGAACCTGCGACCGTAGCAACAGCGCGGTTCCGGACTGAAGCGCCTAGAACCGCTCGAAATAGAGTTCCAACTCGTTTCACATCCCCACTATTCTCCAGGCTTGGCTCCCTCGGACTACTATTTGTTCCCCAATTTGAAGAAATGGCTGTCGAGACAAAGATTTTACTGAAGCAAGGAGGTGATTGCAGCAACTAATAGCTATTTTGCAGACCTGGACGATTCCTATTATTCAGAAGGGATCAAGAAATTAGAACAGCGTTGGACGAAGTGTATAAGTCTAAAAGGAGACTATGTCGAAAAATAAAAGAGGTTTACCCCAAACACGTAAGTAGCTGAAACTTCCTGGCAGATTAATAATGTGTACCGGACCGAGACTCGAACTCGGGACCTTTGCTTTTCGCGGGCAAGTGCTCTACCAACTTTTTTTTATGTTGATCTCATTTTTGTTCTATATTGTTCGTTGAATATGTTCGTGGCGGACGTCCGATGACACCCGTTCAGGGTCGTCGTTGATCCGTTTACTCAGTTTTTTTATTACAGAGGGTAGCTAAACCATCTGACCGAACACGCTGAGCTACCGTGCCGGCTATTTTTTTTTCTCATGTTTGTTCGCTTTCGTTCGTTGCATCTGCTCGGGGCGGACGTCGTAAGACACCCGTTTAAGTTCATTGTTGATCCATTAACTCAGGTTTTTTATTACAGAGGGCAGCTAACCCTCTGACCGAACACGCTGTGCTACCGTACCGGCATAAAGAAAGTAAACTTTTCACTCGAGGGAAGACTTGAACCAAGGACCTCTCGTTCCGCAGCTGCTCGCGCTAAACGCGGGACCACGGCGCTCCTGTACCAACTGAGCTACCCAAGCACGACTCACGCCCCGTCCTCACAACTTTACTTCTGCCAGTACCTCGCCTCCTACCTTCCAAACTTTACAGAAGCTCTCCTGCGAACCTTGCAGAACTAGCACTCCTGGAAGAAAGGATATTGCGGAGATATGGCTTAGCCACAGCCTGGGGGATATTTCCAGAATGAGATTTTCACTCTGCAGCGGAGTGTGCGCTGATATGAATCTTCCTCGGGAGGTCCCGAGTTCGAGTCTCGGCCCTCCACACAGTTTTAATCTGCCAGGAAGTTTCATATCAGCGCACACTCCGCTGCAGAGTGAAAATCTCATTCACGTAAATAGTTTTTATTTTTGCACGGATTTTTCAAACGCCCCTCGTATTTCCAGCCCCACCCCGTGTTGCCATTAGCAGCGAATGTTTTGACTGCATAGTAGACAATATTTGGATCGCCGAATGCCGGTAAACGTCGTTGGCCTTCTCCAATCTCGCACTCAAGGGGTTCCTTGTGAGTAGAATAGTCACTCGTTAACACCAATTTAAACTGCATCCGAAAACGATATTCATCATAAGGTTGCATCAGTTGTAAGAAATGTCATGTTTGGCACATAGCTGCTTACGTTCTTCGTATCATCAGTTAAAAGAAATGTAAGATTCACGTCGTTGTCATTTCTCATCAGTGTGGTAGTCTTAGAAAATAAATTTACCACGGAAGGGCTCCGTGAAGCGATATATCTCCGTAGAAGTGCCACTGGCGGTCGTAGAATAGACTCGTTGACAACTGTTTCCCGTGCGGAGCTGCCTTGTTCGGACTCCTCCTTCCCTACCCCGTCCCTACCCCCCCATCCCCCTCGCCAAACATTACACGCTGTGAGGCGGCCGGTGGCTCACTGCTGTGCCGTGAGTGCGAGCCCTCCTAACGAGTAGATTGGTGAAGAGGCCTGATTGCTCTAATAGGGTCTATCACATGGGTAAATGGCTAATATTCTTTGAGACAAACATGAATATATAACATGAAAGATGTGTATCAGCAGACGACATTCAGTCTTTTTGCTTTTCGTAGTAGTTTTAGATCGGTCTCAGCTTCCTGTAAGGAAATGTTCAAATGTGTGCGAATTCCTAAGGGACCAAACTGCTGAGGTCACCGGTCTCTAGACTTATACACTGCTTAAACTAACTTATGCTAAGGACAACACACGCACACACATGTGACATGGCGCCTTAAAGTGTGCGGCCACTCCGCGCGGCTTCCTATAAGGAATTGCGTCCTGTGCAATGAGTGCAGAGAGTCTTTAGCCACAGCCCGCTTCATAATCTTGTTACACTACTGGCCATTAAAAATACTACACCAATAAGAAATGAGATGATAAACGGGTATTCATTAGACAAATATATTATATTACAACTGACGTGTGATTACCTTTTCACGCAATTTGGGTGCACAGATCCTGAGAAATCAGTACCCAGAACAACAACCTCTGGCCGTAATAACGGCCTTGATACGCCTGGGCATTGAGTCAAACAGAGCTTGGATGGCGTGTACAGGTACAGCTGCCCATGCAGCTTCAACACGATACCACAGTTCATCAAAGAGTAGTGACTGGCGTATTGTGACGAGCCTGTTGCTCGGCCACCATTGACCAGACGTTCTCAATTGGTGAGAGATCTGGAGAATGTGCTGGCCAGGGCAGCAGTCGAACATTTTCTCTATCCAGAAAGGCCCGTACAGGACCTGCAACGTGCGGTCGTGCATTATCCTGCTGAAATGTAGGGATTCGCAAGGAACGAATGAAGGGTAGAGCCACGGATCGTAACCCATCTAAAATGTAACGTCCACTGCTCAAAGTGCCGTCAATGCGAACAAGAGGTGACCGAGACGTGTAACCAATGGCACCCCATAACATCACGACGGGTGATACTCCAGTATGGCGATGACGAATACACGCCTCCATTGCGCGTACAGCGCGATGTCGCTGAACACGGATGCAACCATCATGATGCTGTAAACGGAACCTGGATTCATCCGAAAAAAAGTCGTTTTGCCATTCGTGCACCCAGGTTCGTCGTTGAGTACACCATCGCAGGCGCTCCTGTCTGTGATGCACCGTCGAGGGTAACCGCAGCAATGGTCTCCGAGCTGATAGTCTATGCTGCTGCAAATGTCGTCGAACCGTTCGTGCAAATGGTTGTTGTCTTGCAAACGTCCGCATCTGTTGAGTCAGGGATCGAGACGTGGCTGCACGATCCGCTACAGCCATGCGGATAAGACGCTTGTCATCTCGACTGCTAGTGATACGAGTCCGTTGGGATCCAGCACGGCGTTCCGTATTACCCTCCTGAACCCACCGACTCCATATTCTGCTAACAGTCATTGGATCTCGACCAACGCGAGCAGCAATGTCGCGATACGATAAACCGCAATCGCGATAGGCTACAATCCGACCTTTATCAAAGTCGGAAACGTGGTGGTACGCATTTCTCCTCGTTACACGAGGCATGACAACAACGTTTCACCAGGCAACGCCGGTCAACTGCTGTTTGTGTATGAGAAATCGGTTGGAAACTTTCCTCATGTCAGCACGTTGTAGGTGTCGCCACCGGCGCCAATCTTGTGTGAATGCTCTGGAAAGCTAATCATTTGCATATCACATCATCTTCTTCCTATCGGTTAAATTTCGCGTCAGTAGCACGTCATCTTCATGGTGTAGCAATTTTAATGGCTAGTAGTGTATTTGAGTCTATAAAATAGGAGTGCGCTTTGTTTCAGTCTAAAGGTACTTTGTTGGCGGTATTGTTTGATGTGTGATAGTCGTTTAGGGGTAATTAGCTCCGAAAGGTTGGCGAGCGCGTAACTAGGGGAAGTACTGTATTTGACAGAGCTTGGGCAGTTGGTGTACGAGGCTCGTTAGACCGGCTGGCAGCATAATGGCGGTGAGGCACGGCGTATTTCTGCACGGCTGGTGGCCTTCCTGGCGAATCAAGACAATTTGCGGACTCGTGGCCGGTGCTGGACGCGCTCCACGCGCCTCGCCACAATTGCCGCGGCGTCCGACGGCCGGACCAGACGGCGCACCGTCTCGGCCGGACGTTCCCCCCGTCCCGTCTGCTCCCAGGACAATGACAGCGGCAGGGCCCTCATCTGCATCCTGCACACACGTGCCTCCTGCTGGCTCCGTATTTCACGAAGCATTCCACTGGGAAACCTCTCTGTCTGAAGTGACTTTCACTGTAAAAGACACACATAGCTTCCCAAAGCTTTAACCCGTCCTCACACTGTATGTGTTTCTCATCCCGAAGCATGCCAGACGTGTGTCCGGTGTGGTTGCTGCACGTTCTTAAACGACCAGACCCGTTTCTACCATTAGGCCGTCGGCACACGGACAGCGCATCCGAACGCTGAGCGTTGAGTGTGCCGAGTTTCTGACGTCATAACGTGGAATAGCACGTTGAGCAGTCTTTCCTAACGTGCATGCGTTTGAACGTTGACAAATGAGACGGCATAATGCCACCATTGTCACGTGCACGCCATCGCCCTTCAGCACGAGTTGTGGGCCGCAGTATTCTCTTTCAGTGGCCGGCCGCTGTGGCCGAGCGGTTCTAGGAGCTTCAGTCCGGAACCGTGCTGCTGCTACGGTCGCAGGTTAGAATCCTGTTCCGGCCGTTGTGGCGGAGCGTTTGTAGGCGCTTCAGTCACGAACCGCGCGACCGCTACGGCCGCAGGTTCGAATCCTGTCTGGGGGATGGATGTGTGTGATGTCCTTAGCTTAGTTAGGTCTAAGGTAGTTCTAAGTCTAGGGGACTGATGACCCCAGATGTTCAGTCCCATAGTGCTCACAGCCATTTGAACCATTTTTTTTCGATTCCTGTCTCGGGCATGGATGTGCGTGATGTCCTTAGGTTAGTTAGGTCCAAGTAGTTCTAACAAGGGAACCTCCCCATCGCACCCCCCTCAGATTTAGTTATAAATTGACACAGTGGATAGGCCTTGAAAAACTAAACACAGATCAATCGAGAAAACCGGAAGAAGTTGTGTGGAACTATGAAAAAATAAGCAAAATATACAAACTGAGTAGTCCATGTGCAGGATAGGCAACATCAAGGACAAGTTAAGCTGAGGAACGCCGTGGTCCCGTGGTTAGAATGAGCACCTGCAGAACGAGAGGTACTTGGTTCGAGTCCTCCCTCGAGTGAAAATTTTACTTTATTTTCGCAAAGTTACGATCTGTCCGTTCATTCATTGACGTCTCTGTTCACTGTAATAAGTTTAGTGTCAGTGTTTTGTGACCGCGCCGCAAAATCGAGCGATTAGTAGACGAAAGGACGTGTCTCTCCAATAGGAACCAAAAACATTTGATCGCAAGGTCATAGGTCAACCGATTCCTCCATAGGAAAACACGTCTGATATATTCTTTACGACACTGGTGACGGCATGTGCGTCACATGACAGGAATATGTTGTCGACCCACCTAACTTGCACACTTGGCGAATGGGTAAAAAGATTCTTCTACCTTGCCCGATTTAGGTTTTCTTGTGGATGTGATAATCACTCCCAAAAAAGTGATGAAAACATAAGAGTTTGTCACATAAACTGCAACAAATGAATGCAACAGTTTCACAGTCGCACAGTTTTCCCTGTGCTCTGTCAAAACATATGTTTTTTACGTTTTCAAATGTTTCCGTGCGTAGACCGTCAAATCCTGCTTATATCCAAGCAAATCTGAACATGTCCTGGAATTTTGGAGAGCGAAGTTGATTATGTGTGAGTGCCTGAACTTTAATAATTATCTGAAAATAAAAAATTAAATTTTTCACCCGAGGGAAGATTTGAACCAAGGACCTCTCGTTTCGCAGCTGCTCACGCTAAGCACGGGACCACGGCGCTCGCAAGCTGACACTGTCCTTGATGTTGCCTAGCTTGCGCATGGACTACTCAGTTTGTATATTTTGCTTATTTTTTTCATAGTTCCACACAACTTCTTCCTGTTTTCTCGATTGATCTGTGTTCAGTTTTTCAAGGCCTATCCCTGTGCCAACTTATAACTAAATCTGAGGGGGGTGCGATGGGGAGGTTCCCTTGTAAGTCCAGGGGACTGATGACCTCAGATGTTGTCCCATAGTGCTTAGAGCCATGTTTTTGGCTTCCAGTTAGCGCCCCTACGTACGAGTATACAAGGCGTTTGTGAGCACCATCAAATCGATGCTATCTCAAAAACCAGTCGTTAATTCTATGATTCGTTGTAATAAAATGACAAGAAAAGTAATATTCGTAGTAAAAGAATTGTCATTTGCGTACCATGAGAGTATGCCATTTCAAAGCAACGGCATGTTGAGGATCCATGAAAAACGCGTTGTTCTTGGTACAATTATGAAACGCCGCCTCAGAAAAATTTATCAATTACTGTGCTGGTAAACCCCTTACGTTATTTGATTTTCAAACAGCTGAGCAAAACTGAACGTACTCAGACATTACTCTCTTTACTTATTCTGATCAACACTAAACTGACAAACAATATTTTTAGCACAACGCAATCGGACTTTCAACAATCCCTACAAAAGCATGGCCCTTAGTAACAATAACCCATAACTTTCATGAATCACTTACCTCACAAAAATCTTCGTTACTCAAACTACTGCAATACAGCGAGCGCCAATACTGCGAGCTAAATAAAAGATTCTAACTACTGAAGGCACTAACTACTGATAGGGATAGTTAGCAAATGAAAGATTTTGATAGAGAACAAACAATGTATTTACCTTAATAGTGTTCAAAAGTCATAATATATGTATCAGGTCATGATATGCAGTATTACAAATTTACTCTCTGTGATGGACACACGTCCAGATCATCCGCTCTCAAAACTCTGCCATCTCTCTCCCCACGTCCACCACTGCTGGTGACTCACCTCCAACTGCGCAACGCTACGCGCTGGTCACATCCAACTGGGCAGCGAACATTCCAACAAAGCCAACCAGCCACAGACTGCACACAGCACCGCCAATGATTCTCATACAGCGCGCTACGTGACGTTACGAAGATAAAAACCTAAACAGCCTACTTACACAATCTGCTATAGTTAAATTTCAGTTGGTAATATAGCTACGGTTAAAGTTTTCAGGCGACGGTAAGGTGTTAGATATAGTGGTTGATTTAGCTCGACAGTCGGGCTTCAGCCGTGACACGGTTCGGGAGCGCGGCGCTTCGAACAGCGCTGTGCATGTGTGTTTTTTTACTCGCCGTGCGTGGTACTGCGATCGTTGTTGTGATTTAAAGCTCTGACTAGATATGGTGTTTTCTTACCGCTAGGCGCCGGTGAAACTCACGTTCGACGCATCCTATGTGGGTCCAGAGGCTTATGAAATCGAACGGTTTTTGAGAGGCGACATGCATGTCGATCTCCACGAGTTGATAGGCATCCATCTGTCTATCATTTCCAGTACAGTCTGCCTCAAGCTGAAAAACAAAGAGGCGGGTGTCAATCGAGTCCGCCATTCCACCAACTGCTCCGACTTTCGCCATGCTGACGGTAATGTGAACACGGTGACGGTGGACCGCGCGGGTATGGGCGTGCGCACAGTGCGCGTATTCGAACTTCTGTTCGAAGTCCCAACCGCTCTCGGTACTGAGACTTACGGACGTATGGCACGGTCTTAAGTTACATGGAAACGAATTGGAACGCCTTTGAAATGTATCACATTCTCAATGGCGTACGACAGGTACGCATCTAACTACACAAATATGTGCCGTCGTACGTGTTCGTCGGCGTTTGCCGAGCCATCATTACTTATAATAAGCAATCGAGGACATGATCTGGCTGTGGACACGTCCAGCGCCGCCTCGTCTAGGGGCCATGTGCGGAACCACTACAGACAGCAGTGACTGCTGCATTACAGCTTGTGTACTTGGAAGCCGTGCAGCCCGTGAGCATAGATACCGTGCCCATGACGCAGCCTCAAGCGAACACGAGCTCAGCCGCCAACGACTCCATGATGACGGCTCCGCCCTTCAAGGAAACAACACCCTCAACCGCTTCAATTGTCGTCGTACCAGGGATAGCAGTTCCTGATGTCGGACTCTCGGCAGAAGGTGCTGGCCCCAGCACTTCGAAGCGAGCAGACATGTGGTCCCGGAAACAATGTTTGCAAAGTGTCATAAGAAACACCACCTCTTGACAGATGACAACCAATGGGGTAGAGACATGGAGCAAGCTACTGATATCGTCTCTGACTCGTTGTTTGCCAACGGACTCTACAAGCATGCCATGGACAGGACGGCGGCCGCGCCTGTTCCAGACAACTCCTCAAGATGAGGACCATGCAATGGAGCCCTTTGCCCCCACAAATCCCTTAACTGGACTGATTGAGTTTCCGAAATGGAGGCGGAAGACGCACCACCCAACCTTGACATTCCTTTGCTACACAGGGCTGGCGGCTTACTTGGGGGGAGCCTGACATCCGTAGAAGGCCCAGGTTAAGAATGCCCACCACAGTAGCCAAGTGGCCCCGTTACCTCAGAGGGGCCCCCACTTGCACCTACATACTCCACCTTAAGATGTCTCAATCCCACTATGTGTGTACATTTCAACACCAACAGCACCATCAAAACGCGCATATTCCATGAGATACTCCAGACGGCAGACCTAGACATCGCCAAAAAGTCCACCCGGAGCTGCAATTGGAGATTTATTGGTAAACAGCCAACAGTATTCCATCTAGCGATGGTGCCGGCAGAACCACCATCCTCATACGCAGTGGCATCAAGGCATCGGATGTTGTCACGTATCTGCCATCTGCACGAGGGCTGACCATTATGGTGCGGGCAGTCTGTATTGTCAGTGTCCACGCACCCTCCGGGACATTTCGCTGCGGTGAACAGAACACCTTTTATTCTGACGAAAATGCTTCGCTCTTGCATGGGAATAGGGAACACTACGTCATTGGCGGCGATTTTAATAGCGTCCTGAATTCCACAGACCAAATGCTGTGCTACTCTACCTGCCTGGCACTACAAGCGCTCCAAGACAAAAGGTATCTCCTTCAAAGGGACTGTCATCGCTGTACATAGTTCACCGATCACTCTGCCAGCATTCTTCACGAGGGACGCAGAACCGTGGCTGACATCCGCCGCTGAGCATTTGGTGTACATCTGTTTAGTCACATTCCCCCACGCCAAAGCTGTTGTCCATGGATGCTGAACATTTTCTATCTGTGTGAGGACGCATGTTGGCTGGAGATCGCTGCTACGTGGGATTGCTGCATCTAGGGTCTGCACGCACGTCCTTTTACGTTACACTGGTGGTTCGACCCCGCTAAGCTGGCCCTCCGACGGACATTCATGGGATATGGCTGCGACAGAGCGTGCTGGCATCGGCCGACGTCGGAATTTTATTGCACAATGCTGAGGAAACTAATGACAAAGCCGCCGTCACGAGACCATCAGACAGCGGTTAACTGGTTCAAAGCTCGTCTAACTCGTCTCACTAGAAAAGCTTGACGGAGCTTAAGTCTGGGCGAGGGCACCGGATACCATCGCCACCAAAATGGCGTCCGTCTATCACGTCACCCGAGAGAGAAGCCACCACAAGCTCCATCTTGTAACATTAGGAGAGACAGTAGTGGGTGGCCACATCGACTTGCAGTGTGCCATAGCCACGGGGTTCATCCAGCATCACAGGATGTTTTATGGCGAGGACCCACGGACTGCACTTGAGGACGAGGCATCATGCACGATTTACCCTTTCCCAGAGCAGCAGCCCAGGACGATGTCCTACTGCCTCCAATAACTGCTGAAGAAGTAACATCAGCCTTGGCATGTGGCGCCCCATACAAATCACCAGAACTGCAATGTTTACCGAACGAATTCTACCATGCCTTCTATCACCTGATGGGCGCTCAATGGATTCAATGGATTCAGATGTTTCAAGACCTCCTCCGCGACGATTTTACCGTCCCCACGGATGTCCTCTAAGGCATCATGATTCCGGTTCCAAAACCGAGTAGTTCATACTGTTGTCACTACTGTCGTCTTCTTGCGCTTCTAAACGTGGATTACAAACTTTTCGCCCATATCCATCGCACACATCTTCAGATCACAATCGGACACCTGATAAATCTTGACCAGACATGTATAGATGGTGACAACAACATCCACAGGGCACTTGGCGCCTATCGCGACTTCACGGCGCTGCCGCCGACCTGCCGCCTTTGACACAACCTTGTCGCCATCGATTCTGATCATACCTTTGATCATATCGACCATGGTTTCCTTCCTGTGCTTGAGTATTAGGTTGGGTTGTTTGGGGGAGGAGACCAGACAGCGAGATCATCGGCCTCATCGGATTAGGGAAGGACGGGGAAGGAAGTCGGTCGTGCTCTTTCAAAGGAACTATCCTGGCATTTGCCTGGAGCGATTTAGGGAAATCACAGGAAAACTAAATCAGGATGGCCGGACGGGGGATTGAACGGTCGTCCTCCCGAATGCGAGTCCAGTGTGCTAGCCGCTGCGCCACCCCGCTCGGTCCCGTGCTTCATTGCAAGGGCCTCTCGCAGGGGACAGCAGGGGTGATCCTACGTTTAATTCGTGGGGCGCGCTTCTGGATTATGGTCAACGGCCGCCGAACCGAACACATCACTCTTGGACGGTCGGTGCGACAAGGATGCCCTTTGTCAGGAGACTCACTCGTGGCGACCCTCGAATGCGCACTACGTGGGCTTCGGCAACGACTGCTAGGCATCTGCATTCGAGACGTGACCTTCCTGTGCGGTGCCTTGGCTGACGACGTGGTTGCGTCGCTACGGCACGGTGTCAGGCAGCGTCATCAACATGTGCAAGACGACTCACATCGGTGATGTTATTGCCGACCGACGGTGATCCCCTTCCAGAAGGTTCTCACACTGAACGCATTGGAAGTGCAGTTCTGCAGTACAGTTGGACGAAATGCTACAGTCCCATATCGCCGGCTACCACAACGGACCCGTGCACTGCTCCATGACAGCACATTCCGCCACATGGATATGATTCTCCGGACGCATTGTGTCAGCACTTACCTAGCGCCCAAACTTAATGGTTCAAATGGCTCTAAGCACTATAGGACTTAACATCTGAGGTCATCAGTCCCCTAAACTTAGAACTACTTAAACCTAACTAACCTAAGGACATCACACACATCCATACCCGAGCCAGGATTCGAACCTGTGACCATAGCAGCAGCGTGGTTCCGGTCTGAAGCGCCTAGAACCGCTCGGTCACAGTTGCCGACACAAACATAATGATTTTGCTCATATTCTTTCCTTAATGGTCACCGTGGCCCATAATTTCCAGGCGCTGTACGAACACTTTCTGAATGCAAGTCAGATATTCAAAGTCTGCGACACCACTTTAATGAGGCCACTGCTGGGTGGAAGTCTTGGATTGAATCATATCCACAACCGCGCGCGGGTGCTATATCTATGGATGACTCAACTAACGTGGACCTCGGCTGCACCAGTTCGACGGGGCACTGGTTCAGATCGTCGCGTCCCGAGATCTTGGACCGCTGGTGGCTATGGGCCACATAGCTCTGTCTCTCGCCGACGTCCGAGATTTCCTGATCGAATGAGCTACATGACTGCGGATCTACCGGCGACGAGAGCGCCGAGCACGAGAGACTATTAACCGCTTCTGTCAAGTACGGCAACCTCACAACAGGGATGAATAGCAGCACCCGACAGTCCACTGGACTAGGGTGTGGCGGGCTGTCCACTCCCCATACCTCCCCACGTACACTCGTTCCATGTGGTACGTGATGGTGAAAGGCAAATTAGCCATACTCCAGCACCTCCATTCCATCCATCTTATGGACGACGAAATGTCTCTGCAGTGCAAGATTCGGACGTGCATCACTAGCCGGCCGGTGTGGCCGAGCGGTTCTAGGCGCTTCAGCCTGGAACCGCGTGACCGCTACGGTGCAGGTTCGAATCCTGCCTCGGGCATGGATGTGTGTGATGTCCTTAGGTTAGTTAGGTTTAAGTAGTTCTAAGTTGTAGGGTACTGATGACCTCAGTTGTTAAGTCCCATAGTGCTCAGAGCCATTTGAACCATTTGCACCACTACCTTCCACGGACAGGGGCTGGGGATCTTATACACCTATGCTGGCGCTCCTGTTGAGGCAGCAGCCGTAGTCTATCACGCCGGATGAACTCCTACACCCAGATACTGTGTAACTAACCACGTTACTACGGGTTACTCCTTATTATTGGGAATGGAAATACTTATTGCTTATGAAATCAACGTGAGAAGAATAGGGTCGCCACCGACTCAAACCATACAGCTAATCAAAGATTTGGTCGAGTCGGAAAATAAATTAATTTGATCACAGACCAAAAACTCACAAAAATGCATACGTTGTGAGGTCGCTCACAGCGGATACGATACAATTAATAGTATTGCCCGTGCGCTGTTCACGACAATCAAACATTTAAAATAAAATAGAAAATGTATGAACACTGCATAAGATCAGCTCACAGCAACACACCTGAAAATATGACTTAATCTAAAGCATTTGTTATAAAATACAAGAGGAGACTAATCACCGGACCTGTGCATAAGGAAACGCATTGGATGTGCTAATGGGAAAGCTACGAGGTGAGTGGCTTAGGCGCAAAAACGTAATCTCGGAACACAAGAGAAAATTGTAGATAAAATCATTTATTCCTAAACTAAGGATGTGAGGCATGTACACGATTCCTGCTAACACGTGGTTTGTGGAGGCACAATTTCTAGGTATAGTACCAAATTCCAACAATATCACATCATACAATCATGTTAACATTTTCTAAAACAAACATGCGATCGGACAGTTAGTGATGCCGGTAGCCCAACAACTATAATGTTCTACCACGTGGTTGGGTCCCCACGGACGAAAGACACGGAAAGTAAGGAAAATTTACGAGAAAGCAAGGCTCTAAATATTTAGAAAGGTGAAAGCTTATACAGGCACAGCTGAAGGCAAACAGACGTTCATACAGAAGCGAGTGCTCACTTCTTATCGACACCTTTGTGTGGCGCTCTTCCGGCGGATCCAAGTCTGCTACAGAAATTTGCTAAAAGAAAAATCTGCCAAAGTTTTGCATTCCTTGCTGCGACAAGGCAAAGCAATCTTCCAGATCTGAAAAGCGAGACCAAAGGCTAATAGCTCTCCTCTCGCCAAGTAAGAACGCGCCACGCGGTCAGTCTAACTCACCCTTCTTCGACTGGAGCACAGCACTGGACGCATCCCGTACCGGCGGCAGACTGCCTCCCGCTTCTCCAGCCTCTTCCACGCTCCGCGTGGACCGGAAAACCCCAGGATGCCATTTCCGCCACCAACCTAACGCAGGTGGATTTCTCACAAGTAGCAGAAACCTCTTTGCCGACTTGACCACTACGAGAGTTGGCTATTCTGTGCAACTGCTGCTGAATCTGTACGACTATCGCAGACTTTCTGCAGCAGACTACGCCACCGTCTAGCAACGTGACACACAACCACATTCATTGAATCACACTACTATGAGAGTAAAGAGAACAGAGAAACAAGGAAAAGAAAGAGAAATGGTAATGAAAATGGGCTACCGGACTAATTTGCGAGAAGACGACTCGGAAGCTTCAGGTAGTGGCAGTAGGATCTGGTGGAGAGAAAAAAATTAAATTTGTCCAAATGAAGGACCTCTTGATCCTGTAAGACCCGTTTCCTTCCTTGCCACTGGGAGGGCGGGAACAGTACATTGTGGCCAGGCCTCGGGAGGCGACCCCCGCCCCTTTTTGCCCCCGACCATCCTTGCCCTCGACCCTCCTCTCGGGCTCCTATAAAAAAGATGAGTAGCGTCACAGATTTGTAACAAAAAGTCTGATGTGTTGGTGGTTCGCGACCCACTACATCCAAACACTTTTTTCTAACGTTCGCGTTTTAATATGTTCTAATGCTTTCTTATTTGTTTAATGCAAGTAATAGCATAACATGCGATGTTATGTATATATAATTGCGCTCTTTTTGGGGAGTGAGTTTGTTCGATTGGCTTAATCTACAGGACAGCTTGCACTACTTGCAGTAAGATATTTGGACCTTTTTTTTTTAATTTTTGTGATTCACATGTTGTAAAGATTCTGCTACTGAACACGAACAATGATCAATTAAGAATGACCTTAGGGTTTTACTAATGTTCTTACGTGAAGAACTATCGTAAATTTGTATCGTACTGAAACTTCCTGGCAGATTAAAACTGTGTGCCGGACCGAGACTCGAACTCGAGGCCTTTGCCTTTCGCGGGCAAGTGCTCGCAGGAGAGCTTCTGTAAAGTTTGGAAGGTAGGAGACGAGGTACTGGCAGAAGTAAAGCTGTGAGGAGTGGGCGTGAGTCGTGCTTGGGTAGCTCAGTTGGTAGCCGGCACGGTAACTCAGCGTGTTCGGTCAGAGGGTTAGCTGCCCTCTATAATAAAAAAACTGAGTTAATGGATCAATAACGAACTGAAACGGGTGTCTTGCGACGTCCGCACCGAGCAGATGAAACGAACGAAAACGAACAAAATGAGATATATATATAAAAAAAATGAAAGTTGGTAGAACACTTGCTCGCGAAAGGCAAAGGCCCCGAGTTCGAGTCTCGGTCCGGCGCACAGTTTTAATCTGCCAGGAAGTTTCATATCAGCGCTCACTCCGCTGCAGAGTGAAAATCTCTTTCTTGTATCGTGCTATTTGTAACGGAGCTTTTATACGCCGATTTGCTTATTGGCTGAACAGGGTACTTTCTTTTTGCCTTACAACATGGCCATGGATATTGAAGTTATTATTTATGTGTACTACAGACACAAGAACATGACTAGCCTATGGACGAGGGAGACAATGCGCTTTCAGTAGAGCTAGAGCAGGAATTTTACGCGCGCCTCTATCGCAAACAGTGTGATTTACGAGCCAGATACAATTGACAACTGCCGTTGGAGCGGGTTGCGATGGCTTGCGAGTGTACCACGTACCGATGCACAAGTCGCATAATTTCTGTGGGTTTAGCAGCACGTTGAACACGGCACGCCAAACGTTGACGTTCGAAAGTACGGTCCGTGTGACGACGGCCTGAGGCAAGACTAGGCGTCCGCCTAGGGCGTAAAATCTTAGGGGCAGCAAAGGACGGAAAAAGTTAGTGTCAGCTCAAACAGAGAAAAAATTAAGCAAATGAGGAGAAAAAATGAAAAAGAGGAGAAAGTAAAACACTAATTATTTTGAAAAGCATTCGGAACAGTTACGTGATAAGTCTTTGCTTTCTTTGACAAAAGTAACATTTTGCGTCTTCCTAAGCAGCCGCTACTGAGTGCGAAACAGAAAGAAACATCTTGATTCATCTCTGTCCAGCGCTGGAACGGGGCACGTGAACTGGATTGCGATACCATGTCTCCCTCAGTCCCTCTTTTTTGTTTTTATCTCTGCAGATCACTTGTCAAGCGTCGGTTATACTGAGTGGTTCTGTTGTGTTTTTAGTTCTACTATTATTTCCTGTAGATAACACTTCACATATTCACAAACCAGGTGTCTTACTTCTCTTTCAACGTATCTACGAGAAGTAAAAGGTAAGTGCAGTTCATGAAAATGAGTTGGTGTGTGTACGCCTGTCTCTGAGTGTCTGAGACTCGCAGCATGAGAAAAGTACTTTTGTCGTTTCTCAGACAAATCAGCTGTTGTTTTCTTAAAATATGACGTACACGCAAACAATAACCAGAAAGAGAGAGTCATGACTTGCTTACTGACGAGACATACCTGTCGAAATTGTGTGCGTAGTGACTGCAAGCTGTTGTTTCAGTTTAATTTACACATTAGTGCATACTCCAGTCTTTGTGTTGCATATTGCTCTTTTTTGACGGTTGCATTTACACAAGAAACGTGCTAAAGGATTTCTCCTGCTTTAAAGGGTACAGAGGCTAGGCTTCGTGCGCTTTTAGAAGAAGAACTTTAAGACACTTCCATAATCTTGAACACTGAAACAGACATTATTAATAACATTGATGTTGTATTTCATGATAAAGTTTTAAATGAGTTTGTTGCGTCATTCAAAAATTTGACGAAGTTGTTGATTGACTAGTCAAGTTTCAATAAGATCGTCAGATTCGATAACCTCTTAGAAACGACCTTGTTTGATCCTTCGGCATGTCTACCGTTATATAGCAAATTTCTAAATTTAAAGAAAAATTAATTTGCACCAGAAAATAGTTCCACACCTTTATTAATCCATTGTCTTGCAATTAAATGAAATAAGTAATTCCAGAATGAGATTTTCACTCTGCAGCGGAGTCCGCGCTGATATGAAACTTCCTGGCACACAGTTTTAATCTGCCAGGAAGTTTCAAATAAGTAATTGATGCAAAATTTGGTTGCACGGGTATATTCAGTTGGGTTCTAGTTTAAAATGTTCAGTACATTATTCTTATTTCAGTTATCTTGGTAAAGTTCAAAAACTGAAACGAAAGACAAGAAATTAAGGACGTTTGTTGTCTGTCCTCAATCAGTTATAAGGTGATTGAGGACAAAGCATGGCAACTGAGGATTTTCCCCGGAAAATAAGGACGTCTGATCACCTTAGTTTAACGATTAAAGGTGTTATAGAAGATTTGCATTGTTGTGCCGTTGGATGTTGGTGGTGGTGGAAGGGGAGGGAGGAGTATCCGGGAGTCCGACGGCAGAAAAAAAAATAAAATAAAATAAAAAAATAAATAAAAGAAAAGAAAGAGAGAGAGAGAGAAGACGTGTTTCAGTTCTTGCCTAGAGAAGCAAAACACCCAGCAACGGTTGGTCTAGCGGTTCTAGGCGCTCAGTTCGGAACCGCACGACTGCTACGGTCGCAGGTTCGAATCCTGCCTCGGGCATCGATGTGTGTGATGTCCTTAGGTTAGTTAGGTTTAAGTAGTTCTAGGTTCTAGGGGACTGATGACCACAGATGTTAAGTCCCATAGTGCTCAGAGCCATTTGAACCCAGCAACGGCCCTGTAAACGGCCTGCTACATCTCACGGAACGTGTTCTTCATCGTGATTTGCAAACGCAGCGCTCTCCTGTGGCATTTCTCCGCCATCTCTGGCGCGCTAACCGAATACTTTGTCTACGAGATGGACTCACGTAAAGTGGTTGCGCTAACTCTGTTCACTACTGTCGGAGAAGAGCAGACAAAATTTTGAAGAAATTTCTGGAGAGAAAATCGCGAAGGAATTTCTGTATTCGTCGTTGGCTTGAGCAGCTAAATGCTGGTAGACGAACACTACAAAATGCTGTGCAACGATCTGAGGTACATAGTAGTGGCAGTTACTCGTTAACTCAATTGAATCTCCATCTCATGTTTGGTTTCAATTTGAATATGGGGAAAGTATAGTGTATAATGCCAGTTTGCATTGCCGATGTTGCATTCACTATCATCACTCTGAAGTTATGTACTTCATCACATGCATTTGAAGATCTGGATTCGTTTCGTAATTTCACTGGAATGTAAGAGGAGATTGTTTCAAAGTTGCTCAGCATAACTGAAAATATATGTTTACTAGCAAGATAGAAACATGAGGCAGTCCATGAAACCAACTTCCAATGTGTAACTTGTGTTTACTTTCAGATATTGACTGACACTCATGTTGAGATTTCTGGCCGCTGCGAAAACATTCCAGTCGTTAGCCACTGCAACAAGAATTGCAGCAAATACATTATTTGTAATAAATAACATTCACAATTGCAGATAATACTTCAGTTAAATTAACAAGAAAGGAACAGGATTTTTTTTTTTAGAATACAAAAGGTGAAAAAAAATTGGAAGCTCCTAGGCATGAACCTGTCACCTTCCTTTTTATGGCTCACGACGTTATCAACTGCACTCTACCCTCGACGACTGCCTTTGGCAACTGCCTGTCCGTACATAGTGTACACTGAGTAAAAGCTGCAGCCACGTATATCATTATTTGGCATTTAACTATGACAAATTGTACCAAAACGAAGAGCTTTTGATACATCATCATCGTGCTGTTGCATTAAAACGGTATACTGTCATAGCACCGAAGTTATCTATAAAAGCATCAAATATAGAAAGCTCTCAATTATCGATGTTGTTGTTGTTGTTGTTGTTATTATAACAAGTCGTATATAAAACGATGCTTTTTTAATAGATCCTCAATTTACTTATGCTTTGGGACAGCTTAGTTTAGTACTACATGATATAAATACCAGAGTTTAATCAGTACAACGTGGCGGCTCCTAATTTCCGCTTGTGACGTAAAAACAATGTCGTATCTCATTGGCCACGTCCCTCTCCATGAGGCAAAAATCTGACATTACTTAGTCTTCATCTTACTCTTTGCAGTGTATTTGAATTTGTAATTCGACGCTGTGACGTCGCCAGCTCCTCGTCCACGTGCGTTTTCACTTTCTGTGACAGGGCAGCTTTATTGTCAATGTCATAGCGATGGTGGAGGTAAGTAACAAGTGGCCGGAAATGGAATTTAGTTTTTTATGTAAGAATGGAAGAACTGTTAATAGCCGACAAACAGGAAGACCGGTTTGGGTCCTGTAGAAATGCAGGAAATCGCGTGGCAGTGCTGCCCTTAAAACTTACTTCAGAGTGTAGAGTGAGGAGAGGCACACCTGCGTTAATTTGCAGATATAGAGAAAGCTTTTGTCAGTGCCGACTGGACTGCAGGGGAGAGTGTAGTAATTTGTAATACTTTTCAGACTTCCCCTCTAGCCCTGTATTAGAAATTTAATATTTTTCTTATTTCATTTTGAAATGACAGCATTCACCTTATGTGTGCTGCAGCCTGTTTCTGAAATCAGAAGAATTCGAAGAAGTAAGGCTTTTTCAAATGTGAAAAACTTTTCCAAGGTACATCGTGGTCATGTACCAAGAAATATATACTCTGTTCAAATTGAAATGTGTTGCTATCGAGAAAATCTTGCCAACAATGTCTTTAATAGTCTACATCTTATATTATTACTTGCCTACACACCCATAATCAGTAAAATTAAGAAAAAGTATGTAGTGGTTGTACGAGGGCCGTTCGATAAGTAATACAACACTTTTTTCTGAAGGACGTTAGTTTTATTCAGGATTCCAATAAACCATGTTATTCCTCACTCTTTTAGTTAAAAATCCTTCTTTTTCAACATAACCTCCGTTCAATGCGACGGCCTTACCCCATCTTACCGAAGGCCTGAACGCCCGCATGGTACCAATCTACTGGGCGACGTCGGAACCAATGTCTCACTGCATCATTAACTTCCACATCATCCACGTACTGCTTCCCGCGGAATGCACTCCTCAATGAGCCAACGGAAGGTGCGAGATCCCGACTGTAGGGTGGATGAGGAAAAATGGTCCGGCATGCACTTTGAGTACCCCATCTGGTGGACGAGTGTGTCAGCACTACCAACATAATCGTCCAGATGAGCAGCGAGATGTGTGTGGTCCGTCGATCACCTCGAATGAGAGTGTCCGCACGTTCCAACATGGCAGGAGTCACAGCTGTGTGCGGCCGGCCGCCATCCGGGAGATGGGACATGTTTGCACGACCTTGCTGCAGTGATGACACACGTCTCGCCCAACGACTCACCGTGTTTTTGTTGAGTGCCAGGTCTCTACAGACATTCTGCTTGGAACGCATCTCCGTTACAGACGCCATTCTGAAGGCAACGTACAGCGCCGCCACGTGTCAGAACGTCATGGAACTACAGGTTCTGATGAGGGAATGTTCCACGACGCCCCACAGCAAATTCCGCATTTGTTCATCTGAAATTGACCGAGAAAAAGGTGTATTGCATTACTTATTGAACACCCCTTGCAAATAATGTGTAGCTACTCACAGAAGTCCAGTGTGGGCAGTAATTATCATATGGTAGCGACACATGGGTGAGATTATAATGCGTTGATGTAGAACCGATTTACGCAGGAAAAAAAATAGTTCCAGCTGTGAGCACGAGATCCAAATCTGGCACTGTGACTGCAAGAAAGACGTACAGAAATGTTTCCATACGTAATGGGTTAGGAAAAAGACGTGGGCAGTGAAGGTCAAGCAAGAGAGAAAGGCATAATGTTAATTTTATTTTTATGACCGCTTATACAGTTTGTTCCATATGAGCGCCCGACACGTCGATGAGATGTTGTAAAGCGCCAGATTTTGCACCTGGTAGCAAAAATTGGAACTAATTTTTTTCCAGCGTAAATCGGTTCCACATTAACGTGTTTGCTGCTATACGTTAATTGCAGTCCACAATGGACCTAAGTGAGTAACTCCACTTCGATTCTAACTACCTGGTATTATCGAAAACCAGTTACAAGTTAATTCCATTTGTCAATACAAACTATTGGCAGTTAACACAAATTTCCATTTGTAAGACAGGTAAAATTGCAAATATCATTTGCAAATATCACGTGTGGTGGAAGACCTTTACCCACCTCAAGGTACAACATAGTCCAGAACCGACGAAGTATGGTTTAACTGTCACACGTTATGTAACTAGTTTTAAAAATATACAGAATTTTGCTCACCATAAAACTAATGTTCTCCAAATAGCTTTAATATAACATACGCTACTTAGACACCTAGCACTCTCAAAATTTACAAATGGTGCACTAAATACAACCTTATATCACACAAAAACAAAAACAGTAAAAAGCTGCTTACGGCGGTTTCTAAAGTGCTTTCCTTCATGTGATTCTAAAATCAGTCACTAGATTGAAACGCCAGCAGGGAAATGTCATACGTTCCTATGTACACTATCCTCTAAGTGCAACAATCTCCCCTACTCTGTGAAATTCTGAAGGCAGCAGAGATAAAATACGGATAGTGAAAAGCTCTTCGTAACTTGTGGACAAACCAGACTGTTGTTATAAGAGTCGAAGAATATGAAACGCAAGCAGTAGCTGAGCGAGACAGGGTTGCAGACTCTCCCCGAAGCTATTTACCCTGTACGCTGAGCTAGCAGGAAAGGAAAGGTAGGGTAAATATCGAAAGGGAAATAAAATTGAGAAAAAAATAAAAATTTCTGTTTTATTGATGACGTAATTCTATCAGAAATTTCAAAACGCTTGAAAAAGAAATAGAACGAATTAGTACCTTGAAAAGAGGTTCTAAGTTGAACATCGACCAAAGTAAAACAACAGTAATGTAATGTAGTCGAAGTAAAACAGGTGATCCTGATAGAATTAGAGAATTAGATTAGCACATCAGGCACTAACAGTAGTAGAGGGTTTTGCTACTCGGGCAGCAAAATAATTGATGATGGCCGTTGTAGAAATGACGTAAAATACGGACTGGAAACAACAAGGAAAGCTTTCTGGAAAAGAGACATTTTAGTGTCATGGAATATAAACTTAAATGTTAGGAAATGTTTTCCGAAGGTATTTATAAGGACTATGGCCTTGAAACGCGCCTAGACCTAGTGGACTGTAGTTCTGAACTTAATGGAATTAGGGAAAAATCAAGAAAGAAGAATATCGTGGGTTATTTATTAATTTGTGCACTAATTTATTTGTGCATTATGTCCCCCGCCAATATTTGCGCCATCACGTCCCCCCTTAGGTGTTACCAGACATCCCTACTGAGCTAATGTTACAATATACTTTGTACGTGTGCAGTGCATAAAGGTAATAATAGTACTAGTAATAACAGCAGTAATAATAATAACAGACATAGGAACGAATATTTGGAATTTAAGAAATGTAGTGTTTTTAACATTGCCTTAAGTAGTTTCCACATTGTGTACTTGTCGAATGTGAGTAATGACATTACCAGAAATGTACGGCACGTAACGCTATAAAAGGACGTTAAAAATCACGAAGACCAATAACAAAATAAATGAGATGGTTCAAATGGCTCTGAGCACTATGGAACTTAACTTCTAAGGTCATCAGTCCCCTAGAACTTAGAACTACTTAAACCGAACTAACCTAAGGACATCACACACACATCTATGCCCGAGGCAGGATTCGAACCTGCGACCGTAGCGGTCACGCGGTTCCACACTGTAGCGCCTAGAACCGCTCGGCCACCCCGGCCGGCTAATGAGATGGTTATCCGCACACTATCGAGGAGAGGAATATCTAGAAAATGCTAAGTAGAAGAAAGGCAGCGCGACAGAACATGTCTTAAGAAACCAGGGATAAATTTCCTTGGAATACGGCGGAGACGTAGAGGGCAACAACTATAAAGAGAGAGAGAGCGATGGGAAGGGGGGGGGGGGGGGGGGGGGAATACGTCCAACAAATAGCTGTTGGGTGTAAGTGCAACTCTGAGATGATTAGGTCGGTACAAGAGAGTACAGCCAACAGGAGACGACAGCTAGCCGAAATTTCCCGTTAGTCGGAATTTTGAACCAGTGTTCTGGATTAAGGTCCAGGCGTCACTAGTATATTCGTTCATCAAGGACTGAAGAAATGTGACAGTTTGATGACGATCCGTTCGTCAGACGGTGACGTCAAGCTCAGCGGCCAAGCCGATTAACATCAAGTTCTGGAACTGGGATGGCTCTTTCATCACAATCATCAACAACAACGTCAACGTCATCAACAACAACGTCAACGTCATCAACAAAAACAACATCAACCAGCACAGCATATAACCGAGTCTATACTTCTTATTCACCCATCACCGTCCCTACACTCAACATCGGCATTTAAGACATAATACCCATCTGGTTTTACCCACCTGCCTCCCTGGGTGCTCCAGAGGCCCAGCGTCCTTTTAGACTTGTCGGAGTACCGGAGGAGCTGCACTCCTGCGTTTGTTTTTACCTCCTTATTTTACGACATTTTAAACCAGCATCCCGACCGTGTACCAGTATTTACGGATGGCTCTAAACAGGGGGGCTCTGTTGGTTGTGCTGTTGTTTTCCCTGATCGCGGCGTTTACCATCTTTGATGCCGAATTGTTTGCGATATTGCGGGCATTGGAGGAGATGACATGTGTTCCCAGTCTTAAGTCCCTCATCTGTTCTGACTCCCTGAGTGCCCTTCAGACCATGCAACACTTATACCCAGCGGATAAGGTCGTCCAGAACATCCACGATGCCCTACTCCACCTGCAACGGCAGGGGAAGGAGGTTTCTTTATGCTGGGTGCCGGGGCACGTGGGTATTGGGGGAAACGAACTGGCGGATGTGGCTGCCAAAGATGCATGTTCCCTCCCTCACGTTGTTGAATGTGCCGTCCCCCTCCATGCTGTTACCTCCCTTTTGCGTTTTCGTGTTTTGCGTCAATGGGAAGAGGAGTGGCTGGCAGTCGGTGAAAATAAGCTGCGTCTGGTCAAGGCCACCACGCGGCCACGTCCTACTAGTCATGCAGGCGGGATGAGGTTCTCCTCACTCGCCTCCGCTTCGGGCACAGTCCTTTAACGCATGGTTTTTTACTCCAGCGGGAGGACCCCCCAATCTGCAGTGCTTGTGGCGTCCAGATTACTGTCCGCCACATTTTACTTGACTGACCAGAGGGCGGTGGTTTCATTGCACCGGATTTGCCCTCTATTTTGCAAAAAGACGCAACGACTGTGGTTAAGGTCTTACGGTTTTGTGTCCTGTCTAATTTGTTGCCTCGGATTTTAGGGAGAGGATTTTAATGTGCTGCTGGGTGACTGGCTCACCCAGGCTTTAGGTAAGAGGTCCGCCAGTCGCGATTACCTACTTGTTTCACTTCGATTTCTGTTCTCTTTTCCTTAAGTTTCCTTTCCTTTTTTAGTGCGTTTCGTCTCCTCTTGTTTTGCCTCTGTGTGTGAGGATTTGTAACTGCGTCAGGTCTGTGTCTTTTAGCAGTTCTCCTTGTTCACTGTCCGTCTTCGTCCCTTCACCGCATGTGTTCCTGTTTCTATGCGTTTGGGCGCTGATGACCACGCTGTTTAGCGCCCGAAAACCTCAAACCACACACACACCGTGAAGGTAAGGGTCAAAGTAAACAAAGATTTTCTGAATAAGATGGCTGAATCGATAGGGAATACGTCAGCCACCAACTCTACGTGGACTATACATTTTTTATTACGTCACCTGAGAGAAGAAAAATACTTCGAGAGACTTTCATTTGTATCTGTAAGATTTAACAGTTCACAGAGTCGGCGGCGATAATTGCCAATTTACGCCGTGATTGTCGTCTGTAGAGTATCTGAGCCGTGGGAGCGAACAGCGAAAGGAATGAATCCAGGGCGCGCTTGTGGCTCGAGTGTATTAAGGAGGCCTTTACCAGAGCTGGCAGTTTGGCGACAAAGAGCGGCGGCCCAGCCCCCATTCGGGATATGGAACGCGTCCATGAGTCCGTGACACACTTGTTGCTCGCGTGGCTGGGAGCCTAAACGCGTTAGAAGAGCAGGCGTACACTCGCTCCTCCGCTTCGCTGAACGAGCGTGTAACAACACAGTAAGGGAAGAGCTCAGAATGACTTTTACTACAGCATTCTCATAACTGGAATAATTATTATTTTAACTCCTCCAGTTTTCTTGTGAAAGTATGTAGTCCGACTCTTGAGGTAACTCCACTAGGAAGATAATACTCTCTCATATACGCGCACAAACACACGCACACACACACACACACACACACACACACACACACACACACTCGAAGTCATGCTTTCGGTGATGTGGGAGCTCCGTGGATTTCACTCACACTTCAGGACATACAGCTACCGACAATTCCTCACACAAATCCCAGTAGGCTAGCAACCGTCTGACTTGATTTAAATATACTCCAAGTCTTTTTGTAGGTACAACAATAAATTGGTAGCCAAGATCGCAGGAATTCTTTTTATTCTATGATTACCGGTTTCGGTGAAAGAAAGACGCCACATCGGATCTAGGGAGGACAGAAAACACTATAAAAGTGGACTTAGATTCCACTTATATAACATGTATCCATATAAGTTTAGGTACATACCTTAGGACACACAGGTTACAACATCAAGACAGACAATGGTGATATTAACAGTTGCCTGTAACACGCAGGCCTTACAAAACTGTCATACGTAGCACATAGGCGTCCAAGAGAGATGACGTACATGTTTCTCCGTCACACACAAGCGCAAGCTAGCTACTACCGCAACTCCGGCTCTGTTCTTACACTACAGGACGCTTCGCGAGATGGCGCTAGTGGAAGAGGCGCCAATGACTGTCACAGCTCGCCTCATAACAGGCTCTGCGTTTCTGGTAACACTATGTCATTAGGGCTTGTACATAATTCTGAGACTGCCGAGTTACACAAGTACACATCTGTCTGGTCATATACAAAACCTACCAAAAGTCATACATAAATTTAAAAACACTGCAGGGTTACACAACTGCATATCCGTCTGGTCTTACATTAAAAAACATACCAATATAATACACATTGCGTATGAGCCTAGGGGTTTTGGTCTTAACAGAACCACTTCATATAAGAAGTACAGCTACGTGGCAGCCTCATGTAAATGAGCCACAGTCATCTAACAAAACCAATGTCAAAAGGTTATGCCATCTTATGTCGACTATATACTTATGTAGTCGAAAAAGACGCTGTTCTGTCGTGCACGCGGCGGTCACCGGACCTCACTCGCTAAAATCGGGATCCTTACAGGATCGTGTAAGTCTGTCTATCCTAATGGTAAGACCCCTTTTTCTCATGAATGAGTACATATATCAAGTTGAAATTTATGTCACATACTAAGCTCTACGGTCTCTTTGCGGCGTAAAACATTTAAGCTTCTAAAGCCAACGCAGTCAAAAGGCAAGGACATTTATGTCATAGACTTTGATAAAAAAGCTCACTCATCAAAAACTGTACTGCACTTCCGGTTGACCTAAAATCATGAAATTTGGCAAGAAGCAATATTTCATGGTAAAAGTAATGAAAAAAATTTAACATTATTAATTTTCATTTACATCATAGGAAGAAAAATTTTCTCATTTCTTACCTGACTGACTGACTGTCTGTCTCTTAAGACATCTTTCTTAAAGAAACAGGTAGACGAATCGAGTTTAAATTTATCGCCTACACTACTGTCTATGGTCCTCTGGAAGTTTAAAAACTTTAAGCTTCCAAGTCAATGCACTCAAAAGGTACGACCATGTATCACACATATTTTGATATCTCGTCAGCATCAATGTAGGTAACACGGCAAAAACTGTCGAAATTCTCCATTACAGCAATTGATGAACTATCCATACACGTAATTAAGTTTGTATGGACTCCTCGGTGTGCGAGTCCCACTCTCACTTTACGGAATTTTTCCTTAAAATTTGTAGGTGGGCTATGAAACAATAATTACTATGAAAGGAACTCTGCTTTACTTCAAAGAATGTCAACTGAGTTCAACAATACGCGCACAGCAAACAGCTCACAAAGAAGAAATGCATGTAGTGTCAACACTACATTTCACAGAGTGATTTATCTATGTACACCAAGGGTAATTTGATTATTCGAACACGCAAGATGCGGTAAGTACCCAACTTGACAACAATATGTCGAACAACGCAAGAAAGGAAGCCGATAAGGAACAAAAGAGTGGCTGTTTTTCGCAGCAAGATCGCTAATATGGGGAAGGGACTAAAAAACGAAGCCAGCACAGAAAAGTAGCTTGGAAGGTGGTAAGGAAATTCATTGCAACAAAAAGCTTACTGTTACCAGTCACTATTTATAGTATTTAGACGACGCATTACGGAAGCTTAAACCTCCATCTTCAGCTGGATGTATTTGGATTAATACAGCGTGTAGCTTATGTTACGACGCCGCGCCGTTAGAGACGCCATGTCACGAATCGGGCGGCCACTCCTGCCGGAGGTTCGAGTCTTCCCTCAGGCATGGGTGTGTGCGTTGTCTTTAGCGTAAGTCAGTTTAAGTAGTGTGTAAGTCTAGGGACTGATGACCTCAGCTGTTTGGTCCCATAAGAATTCACACACATTTGATCACACATATGATACGACTTAGAGGTAGCCTGAGGCACTGCCTCCAGCGATCACAGGCTCCTTCTCCCGTCGTGTTCAGTCACATACACAATCACACTTTGCAAACACTAAAGGCAGCAAAAATAGCGTCTAGAATCCAGTAAGTGCAAAGAACATACAGCAAAGCAAAACACTGTTTCGGAACAAGTCTCAAAGTATTGTGGAGATCTTTTTTGCATGGGTGAACAGAAATGTAAAGGTAGATACCTTCAATGGTCACATATTATTTTCTTCCAAGTTTACATTACTTAATAATTTGTAAACAGTTAAGTAATCAAAATGACAAATGGCTCTGAGAACTGTGCGACTTAACTTCTGAGGTCATCAGTCGCCTAGAACTTAGAACTAATTAAACCTAACTAACCTAAGGACAACACACACATCCATGCCCGAGGCAGGATTCGAACCTGCGACCGTAGCGGTCACGCGGTTCCAGACTGGAGCGCCTTTAACCGCACGGCCACACCGGCCGGCTCAAAATGACACGTTAAAAACATGATTTGTAGTAATTAGGTCGCCAAAAGGCCAAAATTTACGTACAGAGACCAATTTGCTTATTATTACTGTATTACACTGGCCCACTGTGTGTGTGTGTGGGGGGGGGGGGGGGGGGGAAGAGAGAGAGAGAGAGAGAGAGAGAGCGTGTTCCTATCCATCAGTGGCAGGGTGCAGTTGGGAAACTGAGAGTGAAGAAGCGACAGAAAGGGAGCACAGGCTTGGCTATGTCAGACATGCCCAGTGCTAAAATTACATCTGTTACATATAAGTAACGTTTGGAGTAACATATAGATGACTCTAATAATATATCAAGATAGGCACATTAGGGCGTGCTGAAAGGTAATGTCTCCGAATCTTTTATGTGAAAGCCCTTAAAGCTTTTTAAATAAGACAACCTTCATTAACATTCCACATATTTATTCTTAAAGTCTGCCTATTTATTTGTCACCGTGCAGACGAAAACATTTCCGCCAACGAGAGACGAGTTCGTTGATACCGTTACTGTAGGATTTCTGCCTTTATTGATAGAGCCACACTCTCATCTTTGCTCGTACCACTTCATCACAATAAAAGAGAACTCCTCAAAGGCGCTCTTTAAGTTTTGGAAACAGATGAAAAACTATTGGGGCCAAGTCGGGACCGCCGTAATACACACTGCAATTCGGATTCCTCTAGAGCTAGAGTGCTGCAAAAACACTGAAGAGCCAAAGAAACTGGTACACCTGCCTAATATCGTGTAGGACTCCCGCGACCATGCAGAAGTGCCGCAACACGACTTGGCATGGACTCGACTAATGTCTGAAGTAGTGCTGGAGGGAACTGACACCATGAATCCTGTAGGCATCCCAGATAAGCTCAATAATGTTCGTATCTAGGAAGTTTGGTGACCAGCAGAAGTGTTTAAACTCAGAAGAGTGTTCCTAGAGCCACTCTGTAGCCATTTTGGACGCGTGGAGTGTCGCATTGTCCTGCTGGAATTGACCAAGTCCGTCAGAATGCACAATGGACATGAATGGATGCAGGTGATCAGACAGGACGATTACCTACGTGTCACCTGTCAGAGTCGTATCTAGAAGTATCAGTGTCCCATAACACTCCAACTTTACAGGCCCCACACCATTACAGAGCCTCCAACAGCTCGAACAGTCCCCTGCTCACATGCAGGGTCCATGGATTCATGAGTTTGTATCCATACCCGTACACGACCATCCGCTCGATGCAATTTGAAACGAGATTCGTCCGACCAGGCAACGTGTTTCCAGTCCAATTTCGGTGTTGACGGGCCCAGGCAAGACCTAAAGCTTTGTGTCGTGCAGTCAGCAAGGGTACACGAGTGGGCCTTCTGCTCCGAAAGCCCATATCGATGATGTTTCGTTTAATGATTTAGACGCTGACACTTGTTGATGACCCATCATTGAAATCTGCAGCAATTTGCGAAAGGATTGCACTTACGTCACGTTGAACGATTCTCTTCAGTCGTTGTTGGTCCCCTTCTTGCAGGATCTTTCTCGGGCTTCAGCGATGTCGGAAATTTGATTTGTACCGGATTCCTGATTTTCACGGTACACTGGTGAAATGGTCGTACGAGGAAAATTCCGACTTCATCGCTATCCCGGAGATGCTGTGTCCCATCGCTCGTGTGCCGACTGTAACACCACGTTCAAACTCACTTAAACTTTGATGAAATGCCATTGTAGCAGCAATAATCGATCTAACTACTGCGACAGACACTTGTTGTCTTATGCAGGCGTTGCCGACCGCAGAACCTTTTCTGCCTCTTTACATATCTCTGTATTTGAATACGCGTGCCTGTATGAGTTGCTTTGGTGCTTCAGTGTATATAAACAAGAATAATATAAATGCAGAATGTTAATAACATTAGTTTTATTTAAAAAGCTTTAAGAGCTTACACAAGAAAATTTGGAGGCATTACTTTTCTGCGCACCTGCGTATGTACTGTCAAGCTGACAGGGGGTACAAACTGTTGGTGTGTGGGTGGATCTGTTGGGTTTTTTGACTCAAGCCACTTAATGGTTCACTTATAAACTACCGTGGAAACGTGCAAATGACTAATTGTTCACAGATATGAAAGAGAGGATAGAGACAATTTGTGTGTGTATGAGTGCGTGTGTGTGTGTGTGCGTGTGTATGTGTTTGTGCGTGTGTTTGTGTGTATGTGTATGTGTGTGAGTGTGTGTGTGTGTGTGTGTGTGTGTGTGTGTGTGTGTGTATGTGTTTGTTTGTTTTGTGTGTGTGTGTGTGTGTGTGTGTGTGTACGAGTGCGTGTGTGTTTATAAATGTACAAATTTAATGCTGTAGGCTGCTGTTAAAAACTGAGACGATACTGCCACTAATGTTGTCATTTTTGTCGTTTAGAATGGATTCACGTTGTTTTCTTTGGTTTTTGCGTATTTAGAGTGTTTCAGCTACGTCTAGATTTTTTTGCCTATAGATTGGAAATGTAGAATGCTGATACTCGTGTCATTAACGTAGTGTTTATTTTCGCACAGGTGGGTGGCTGCTGCTGTTGGGTAGTACTTTTTTTTGTTTTGTTTCTTAGTGCCGCCATGTGGTTCTTGAATATGGTCTCAAATGCTCTGTCTGTCTGACCTATCCTGAAACAGTGAGTCCAAACATTCAGTATTGTAGACACCAGTAGTAGTAGGCTTTTTGTGTTGCTGCTACGAGATGACTTCTTCCCAGTCCTATTGTCATTATTTATTGTTTTAGTGCGTTTACTGTGGAGTTGCAATAGCCATTGGTAGTGGGTCTTTATTAAATTCTTGCCATTTCTTTCTCTTATTTAACTTCGCAGAGTAGTAGCTGGCGTTGCGTGGGCTGTGAGCTGACAAGAGGTGTTCCAGATGGACATGTGTGTTGTGGTAGTTTTCTGATACATTTCAAATTCATTATTCTAATGGTCAGATGTAGCAAGTTAATACTGTCATGTACCTGGTACTCAACCATGAACTTTATATTATCACAGAAGCTGTTCAACAATTGTTTTAACTCAGCGATATCGTACTTTGTGTCACTGATTAAAATGATGGTACCCTCTAATAATCTCTAGTAATAAATAATTTTTAAGGTTATGATGGTTAGAATGCAGAAGCTGGTCTCCCATGATGTTTATGAATATTTAAGCTAGCAAATCAAACGGATTTGATCTTGTTGCCAGGCCATCTGTTTGCTTGTAGAGTTTACTGTAGAATTTGAAATAATTGTGCGAGATGTAAATTCTAGTAGCTCCATTAATTCCGTAATATCTGTGGAAGGGGTTTTGCTTGTCTTTTTGTAGATTGGCATTAATTATCTATAGCTGAGGATCTATTGGTACAAAGGAATTTCGGTTTCTTACATCAAATGAGGCATGTGTGGTTTCATATAGCATATATGCTTCTGATATATTCGGCCAATTCTGCTGTGTTTCTAAGGGTTCCCTTATTATTATTATTATTATTATTGAATGTGCTTTTTGTTGAGTTAAAAAGTTGCATTACATTTCACTATAGATCTGATGGGGATTCCATTTTTGTGGATTTTTCGATGTGACCCGAGGGAGGGCATTTGAAGACTGTTGCTACAGTTATTCCTGCTTCTTAAATAGCTGGCAGAAAATTTTTGTTATCTGAAGTGCATCTACTCGCTTTTTGGATTCTGATTTTTGGCTGCATAGTTATTTCTATTGTAAAGTTGTCCTGGAAGTATTCTGTGTGTGTGTTGTTCTATTGGAGATTGTGGCTGTGTTGCCCTTGTCAGTTATTACAATTCTATTAAAAATACACAATCTCCTCTACAATATCACTGATTACGTGGCAGTTAGCTATTTTGTCATTTTACTTCTCAACGGTAATGAATGAAATCTGTGAACACTTGTGATCCAATTGCTTAAGTTCTTTTGGTCCAGTAGAGTTTGACTGTTGTGTTTAATCCTTTGCCGTGTAGAGCCTTTTTTGTATCGAATATTATGTCACTGTTGTTGAGAAACGATGCGCGGAATGTATGTTTCTTTTATTTGTTTTCATTCGGGATGGGAGATAACTGTTGTTTAATAAGATGAGCTAGTTTTTCCTATGCATGATTCTCATTTTCTGAGCACTGAATTTTTCAGTGATGGATATTCTAGTCAGTGAAGTAACTTTCCAAACTGTAACTCTGCTTTGTAAGCCGTGTATTGATCATTGCTTTTTCATGTAAAGTTTTTTGAGTTCCATTTTACGGCCATTGTTATTGCGTATTTTCTTAAGTTTTCTTTGGAATGGTACGTTAATTAGGCTGCCTTGGGCCCCAGTTTCAATCCAAAAAGGAGAGATTACCTAAGTATTTTGGTTTTGTACAATTTATAGTAAGGACAGCTTTTATACTATCGTCACCGGAGCTGATTTGGTGATCCATGCTCGACCTGTGAATGCCTTGCCACATTTGCAGCTGATTCGGTAGACACCTGGTTTGCGAAGGCCTAGATAATCCTTTACTGAACCTAATTAACAAGGAGAGTGGCCTACAACTGAATCAGGCGTGTAATACCGTGCTGAGTTTAGAGAAAGCTAAGCGTTCCCATACAGTGAATTCTGCACCCAGCGGGGATGTTAGAGAGGCTGTGGCGCGTAGTTCGCAGATGGAGGCGCCAACACCAATCGCAGAGACTGCACGCGCAGCAACAAGAGTGGAGTGATGGAGGTGGTAACGGCTGACGTATATAAGACACCCACCTAACCAGAACAGCAGTCACCAGCAACCACATGAAGATAGCTTGTTTGCCAGTATATTACGGAGAAATTATGATGTGACCCAGGCAGACACCGATATTTCTCCAAGTCAAATATAACATTTCCACCAAACAATGAGATCTTTGGTACCACATTGTAACAATAACAGTTACCGATTTTGTTTGCCTTTTATTGTGTATTTAAACCGGGGACCTAGAAACGACGGAGAGGCCTTGTCCCGCCGTAGCCCTCAGTGGTTCACAATCCCACAACAGGTCACGGCAGTCCACCCAGCCCACTACCGACCCGCACCGAACCCAGGATTATTGGGCGGTTCGCTCTCCAGGGGAGCCCCTCCCCCCCTTCCCTCCCCCCCCCCCCCCCCGGCACCCTGGGAACGTCTCCTACCAGACAAGTGAAACCCCCAAATGCTTGCTAGGTACAGTAATTATGGTGTACGCCTACGCCCACGTGGAGACAGTGTTGGAACAGCAATCGCCGACATAGTGTATAGTCTGTCGGTAAACTGTAGAGCGAGCGAGCGAGTCCCCACTCTGCCAACCCAGCTACGTCACAAGGCGCTTCTACAGGCTGTATCACAACGCAGTACCGGCCCTGCTACGGCGCGCGCTTTAAATCTGTGGCGACGCCGCGTACAGATAAATCCCGGTTGCGTTTAGTTTTAGACAACTGCGATAAGACCATAAGCAATACAAAAGACGATAGCTTCTTCCGAAACACAACATTATAGAGTAATTAATATTAACATAAGAAGGGAAGTCAGGACTCTACTACAAACATAGAACCGAATGCCTGTTCATGTAAGTGTATGTTCCTCTATTGCTCTTCGTAAAACGAACCCCATGTAATGCAAGCAATCTGTAGAATTTAAGGATTGTTCTTACTTTGTGTTTCTAGTAAAAGATAGAAGTTTTCTTCGAAGGGATGCATTGAAACTTAACACTTCTTACAAGACGAAGATTGTTTAAAAAGTACCAGGAATTTATAATTTTGTTTGTTGTATTAGTCCGATTTGTACTACTTTTTGTCACTGTCTTCGTAAACATGTCTGAAAAGTGTGTGTACAATGTTATGCGATTGGGTATTTAGTCTTTTGTCAGCTGTCGAAAAGGTTACATGTGTTTTCGTAGCATCATCAATTATTTGTTCTGTAAAAAAAACAGATTAGAGAATCTGTATTAACTTTTTTTATAAGAATGGAATAAAGTGTATGAAAATTTTAGAAATGTTAAATATTACTTTTGGTGAGTCTGTTATGAGTAAACCAAGGGCTTACAAGTGGTATAAACATTTCAAAGTAGGCCTTAAAGGACAGCCATTTTACAAGCGTGGATGAGATTGAAAATGCACAGTTAAGAGAACTATAAACTATTCCGAGGAAACTGTTCCTAAAGTGTTTCGGGAATTGGAAAAAGCATTGGCATAAGTGTATATAGTATGTAATGGGGAATATTTTGAAGAGGACAACATTGCTGTGGATTAACAAAGTTCTTACCAAAAAATAAAAATTAATGTGTGAACGCAACTCGTATGTCGAACCTCTTACTTAGATGTCCAGAATCGGTGTGCATGTTTCGAAGGAAATTTCAGCAGTGTTTAGAGCAGCTAATGCGCACATGTTTTAAGCAATATGTCTTAGAACCAGGTAAGTAGTAACCGAGATAGAGATTTAGTGACAATACATTCAAATGCTGCTGTTCCACAAGTATCAAACGTTTTACGTGATTGTGAAACTTTCTATAACGATGGGATTCCTCCCAAAATTATTAATTTTTCTTTCGTGACGATTCCAGTAAACGACGCAGCTTATTTCCGCGTTCCTTCCTTATGCCTTCTATTGTGGCGAGGCTGACCCTTGCATAAAATTGCAGCCGTTTGATTTGGACTGGTAATATTAGCCAACAGTTCTTTTTGTGCCGCCTCCGTAACACACTTTGTAATAACATTAGAGACGATCGAACGCTCGTTACTCCGCAAATACCTCTTCTTCTTCGTATTCTGCACATTTTCTTGCAATGCTGGGCGATTATCCATCACTTCTGGGTACCGAAGTATATCAGTGAGTATATAAAGTTATCCATCACTTCTGGGTACCGAAGTATATCAGTGAGTATGTAAAGTTATCCATCACTTCTGGGTACCGAAGTATATCAGTGAGTATGTAAAGTTATCCATCACTTCTGGGTACCGAAGTATATCAGTGAGTATGTAAAGTTATCCATCACTTCTGGGTACCGAAGTATATCAGTGAGTATGTAAAGTTATCCATCACTTCTGGGTACCGAAGTATATCAGTGAGTATGTAAAGTTATCCATCACTTCTGGGTACCGAAGTATATCAGTGAGTATATAAAGTTATCCATCACTTCTGGGTACCGAAGTATATCAGTGAGTATATAACGTTATCCATCACTTCTGGGTACCGAAGTATATCAGTGAGTATATAAAGTTATCCATCACTTCTGGGTACCGAAGTATATCAGTGAGTATATAAAGTTATCCATCACTTCTGGGTAAAAATTATAGAAGATAAGTCACCAGTTTACTCACAGGTCTGAACCTGAACTTGTACGGGAAATGCCATACACCTTCTGAACGTGTTTCAGAGAAGTAAATTTCTTTTTTCTATGGGTTTCTATCAACGTAAATGAGTTGATAGAAATCCATAGAATCTTCATGCTTCTACAATGATCAGGGGACTTTGAAGCGAAGAATCATTTTTTCCCTGCTGGCATTTAAAAGTATTATTTCATTTGGATTTGCATTCACTATTTACTTCCTTTCCTCGCCTTTCCCCCCTCCTCTCCCCTCCTCTCCTCACCACCTATTTTCCATTTTGATCTTCCACTAACACACGACTGTTTCGTCCGACTGACATATTAAATAAATGCAGATGAATATAAGTATAACGACATTATATACATACGGTAGATCACAAATCACACGAACATTTCTAGGTAAACTGAAAACTGAAATCGATAAATAAGATGTCAACACTGCACATATAAAACACACAACTACATTGTTCAGTCACGAAAACGTTAACGCACACTAGCAGTGCTACATTTTATCGTATTCGACGTCGAGAAACGTGTGGTGCTGCGAGGTGACGAGACCATGACAATCAGTGCTAAACGCAGGAATTACTGAAAATGTGCAAGCAGACGATACTTGCAGATGTAAGCGGAAATCAAACAAAAATTCTCCAAGATAAAATAACATGTAACTTCCTGTTGTTACTAACTGTTGTCAGATGTAGAAAGCAAAGCAAACTTGCAAATATGTTTTATTCCAGACCACTGAGGACGCTTTAAATGAATAAAATGAAAAGCATATGGTGACTTTATAGTAGATGCAAAGAATGATTTCGAACACCTGTAATAATGCTATTTCGTCAGAAGCCGAAATTTGGGTCTGCGACTGTGTTAAGAACACAAGTTGATTCTCACAAAGAAGAAAACATCGACCAACCACTGCTAGTAATGATACTTATTTACACAAATAGCGTTGTTACGGTCTCGGACCCACAAGTTTATTTTCAGACATCTGTTTACGTTTAGATTACGTATGTTCTTGTTTACGTTAGTTGTCGGTTGTATTTTCCCAGTTTTAGTGCAAGCTGTTTGGGGCTGTGGTGCCCTGTTGGAAAAGAAATCGATTTATGAAATGCCACATTTATCTATAACTGTAACGAATGAAATAATATAAACCAGTCTCTAAGGTAGAATTGTTTTAGTTTAAGCTACTTGCGTCGAAATACTCAGATCATTATGTTCCACTGTTGACTGCTTCTGTTCACTAAATAATCAAAAATTCGTAAAGCATTGAAAGGTGGCTACACTGAGTCACAGCGCCAGAGATTGCGCCAAAGAGTATTATTCAGCCGCCTCCACTGGCAGTGCTTGTTGAGAAGTCGTGGTGGAGAGTGCTTGTCGTGAAGTTGTCGTGGAGAGTGCTTATTGACAAGTGGGCAGTAGGAGTTCTGATGTAGCCGTGACTAGTTGTGAGCACGTTGTATGCAGTTGTTCTGATGGGCTAGACAGCCGATGCTGTTCCATTGCGGATGTTGTAATGATCAGAGTGTATGTTTCGTCAATATACACTCCTGGAAATGGAAAAAACAACACATTGACACCGGTGTGTCAGACCCACCATACTTGCTCTGGACACTGCTAGAGGGCTGTACAAGCAATGATCACACGCACGGCACAGCGGACACACCAGGAACCGCGGTGTTGGCCGTCGAATGGCGCTAGTTGCGCAGCATTTGTGCACCGCCGCCGTCAGTGTCAACCAGTTTGCCGTGGCATACGGAGCTCCATCGCAGTCTTTAACACTGGTCGCATGCCGCGACAGCATGGACGTGAATCGTATGTGCAGTTGACGGACTTTGAGCGAGGGCGTATAGTGGGCATGCGGGAGGCCGGGTGGACGTACCGCCGAATTGCTCAACACGTGGGGCGTGAGGTCTCCACAGTACATCGATGTTGTCGCCAGTGGTCGGCGGAAGGTGCACGTGCCCGTCGACCTGGGACCGGACTGCAGCGACGCACGGATGCACGCCAAGACCGTAGGATCCTACGCAGTGCCGTAGGGGACCGCACCGCCACTTCCCAGCAATTTAGGGACACTGTTGCTCCTGGGGTATCGGCGAGGACCATTCGCAACCGTCTCCATGAAGCTGGGCTATGGTCCCGCACACCGTTAGACCGTCTTCCGCTCACGCCCCAACATCGTGCAGTCCGCCTCCAGTGGTGTCGCGACAGGCGTGAATGGAGGGACGAATGGAGACGTGTCGTCTTCGGCGATGAGAGTCGCTTCTGCCTTGGTGCCAATGATGGTCGTATGCGTGTTTGGCACCGTGCAGCTGAGCGCCACAATCAGGACTGCATACGACCGAGGCACACAGGGCCAACACCCGGCATCATGGTGTGGGGAGCGATCTCCTACACTGGCCGTACACCACTGGTGATCGTCGAGGGGACACTGAATAGTGCACGGTACATCCAAACCGTCATCGAACCCATCGTTCTACCATTCCTAGACCGGCAAGGGAACTTGCTGTTCCAACAGGACAATGCACGTCCGCATGTATCCCGTGCCACCCAACGTGCTCTAGAAGGTGTAAGTCAACTACCCTGGCCAGCAAGATCTCCGGATCTGTCCCCCATCGAGCATGTTTGGGACTGGATGAAGCGTCGTCTCACGCGGTCTGCACGTCCAGCACGAACGCTGGTCCAACTGAGGCGCCAGGTGGAAATGGCATGGCAAGCCGTTCCACAGGACTACATCCAGCATCTCTACGATCGTCTCCATGGGAGAATAGCAGCCTGCATTGCTGCGAAAGGTGGATATACACTGTACTAGTGCCGACATTGTGCATGCTCTGTTGCCTGTGTCTATGTGCCTGTGGTTCTGTCAGTGTGATCATGTGATGTATCTGACCCCAGGAATGTGTCAATAAAGTTTCCCCTTCCTGGGACAATGAATTCACGGTGTTCTTATTTCAATTTCCAGGAGTGTATATGAAGGTAATAAATTTCTTTTTTTTTATTATTTCAAATGTCCTAACTAACAGTGTCTCTTGGTCACAGGTTCAGTCAACAAAGCATCTGGCTTGTGTTCATGTATTAGAGTGTAATTCTGGTTTCTATGTGCAATTATAGTATTTCTGTTTTTTTTATTACTTCAGTGTAAATGGTGCTTAAATTACCTTGTCTTATTGAGGAAGAACCGTGCCAGATGTGTAGGTTGAATCACACTTCCACACACAGAACAGTTACACTTGTGTTTTGTTGTTTCGTAGGTTTTATAGTTGCTGGGGACTTAATTAATTAATTGTGTTAACGGAAATTTTCTTTCATTCTTTGTTGTTATTCTATGCAGTCAGATTGCGTACTAATACCAGTCAGGGCCAACCGGTTACGAGACTTCGTAATCGGACAGACAGCTACTAAAAATTAAAATTATTTGCATTATATATAATTAAGCCCCCATGCAGCATGTATTTGGTGTATAAATATCCCCATAGTGTAAAGCACTACACACAATAGTTTTTCCCATTTGGAACGTTGTATGTAAAAATGGCGATATCACAAATAAAATAGTGCCAAAGAATTTGTCTCTCGGAGATTTTACGATAAGTTCGTTGATGTACTTTGAACTAAATGTATGATTGTATCATCTCTGGGAGAAAAATTGTTTGGCTCTGTTTTATCTGTGATACCGCCATATTTTTATACCGTCTTCCACGTGGCAAAAGTTATTCGGTTTGTATTTGTGCTCTACACTACGTGCATAGTCACACACCAAACACGTACCCTTTTTATTATTATTATTATTATTATTTTCGATTATTCCCATTTAAGAGAGCGTTTGAACTTGAATTCCTTTATGATGATTGTTTGTGTTTTTTCTGAGCCCAAATTTTCTTCATGTGTTCACTGTGTTGTTTCTTTCGCTCCGCTGTCCATTTGCATCCTGGTCTCTTCTGTGTTGTGGTGTCAAATTTATGTTTTTTGATGATGTTCCTGAATTCAGTTCTGTTTTCTGCATCGTTTACTGTTATTTGTGCTTGTCTGAGGTCCTCTTCAACTTCTTTTATCCATTTTGTTTTTCCCCTGCCTGAGTTGATGACTTTAAGAATTCGCTTTGAAATTCTGTTTTCATTCATCCTGTGGATATGTCCGTAGAACTGCATTCTTCTTTTCCTTACTGTATCTGTAATCTTGTCTGTGTATTTATATAATTCTGATGTTGGTCTCTTCTTCCATATTCCTTGCTCTTGTATCGGGCCAAAAATTTTCCTGAGAATTTTCCTTTCATGTTTCTCTATTTCTTTGATTTTAGTTTGCCCACGTATTTGTGTTGTTTCAGATGCATACAGTGCCTCCGGAAGTACGACAGTGTTGTAGTGCCTCAATTTTGCGTTAGTGGATATGGACTTTTTGTTATAATAGTTCCACGTGAGTTTATATGCTTTCTGTAATTTTTTTATTCTTTCCTCATTGGCCTTTAGGTTATTATTATTATTATTACTGTTACATGAACACAAGCAGTCAACAGCGCTAGATAATGACATGGGAATTTTGAATAACTACCTAAAACTAAAACAGTTCTACCTTACAGATTTGTTTACGGTATTTTCATTTGTTACTAGGTACAAGAACAGCCTGCAACTAATGTAAACAACAGCAAATACAGTCTAGCCGTGAACAACCATATGAATATGAACCTGTCTGTTCTGAGGCGGTAACTGCGCTATTTGAGTAAATAAATATCATTATTAACAATGACTGCTTGTTTCTCTCTCTCTCTCTCTCTCTCTCTCTCTCTCTCTCTCTCTCTCTCTCTTTACAAAGAATCAGCTAGTCTCTTTCACCTCTAGCGTCTTGGGAGACCTTTAGGGGTTTTCAAACGTATCGTGTGGCAACACTGTTCTATTTGGCGATATTCCCTCCACAGTACCTTCTCTCTGGCAAATCATTTACGCAACAGAAACACTGCAATTCAGTTTGTGGCTTCTCCTTGTCAGGTATTGACTAGTTTCATAAAATGTATAGGTCTGACCGGCTGGGTCTTTCGTATTACGTACGAAATGGATCGGTCTGTTAGACCGGAGGTTTGGTAATACATTTATTATATTACTCCTTTTGTTTTGCGATATATTTTTTGTATGCGCTCGTAAATCTACAAGAGGCCCAAGGAATAAGACAATACGGTACAGCCATGCCAGTTTTGAGAAGAAACTTTCAGAATGTTTGTAGGAGAGCAGTGACGAATCCGAGGGGGACAATGATTACTCATATTTTGACTTTATAATTACTGACGTGAGAGAAAATAATCGGATAAGAGAAAAGTATGGTCACAGGCTGATATTGAGAATGGTGTGATGATGACGACGATGATGATGTTGACGATGATGATGATGATAATGATGACGACGTTAGTGGCAACATAATTGTAAGATGAACAAGATACAATTACCGACAATACACATGGAAAACAAGGTGGCATGTCTGATATCTTTTGCCGGCCGAAGTGGCCGTGCGGTTAAAGGCGCTGCAGTCTGGAACCGCAAGACCGCTACGGTCGCAGGTTCGAATCCTGCCTCGGGCATGGATGTTTTTGATGTCCTTAGGTTAGTTAGGTTTAACTAGTTCTAAGTTCTAGGGGACTAATGACCTCAGCAGTTGAGTCCCATAGTGCTCAGAGCCATTTCAACCATTTTTTCTGATATCTTTGCTGGTTATTACACAGATATTGTGTTTGACTTTTACTGAACACTAGTATTGTAGCTGTTTATGGGAACCATTTTGAATAAATAAAAATTAGACAATACTCAAATTGGTGTTTCGCATAAAAAGAACAAAAATGCCATCCAAAACGTATAAATAAACTTTACAAATGACAAATCTATTAGACCAGATGTTACTGATGATGTACTACATACCTATGTTTCTGTTTAGGAATTAGTAACGGTAAAGCAGTTATGGACACTATCGCCACACAAGCAAAGCATTTATATCTCTTTTTAAACTGAAGATGGACACCTTCGATGAGAATAGAGCGAGACCTGCTAGATGCTGCACTAGTTTTCTCCGGGAAAGGCCTGTTGTGAGAGACTCGAATTAGCACGAGAGTTACGGACAGTTGCAGGGTGGAGATGACGTACCGAATCCGGGAGGCTCGGATGTCACGTGTCGGTTGCGACCGTTGCGGGGATGACTGCCCCCCACCCCCACCCCCTCCTGTCGCTGCGCCGCCCAGCTGGCGCGGCTGGTGGCTGGTTTAGGGTGCGTCTCAAGGTCGCGGCAGCAGCAGCAGAGGGAAGGGGCGGCCACGTGCAGCTGCCGCACGTGCACCTGGCGGCCACCCCGTCTCGCGTGCTTCCTGCGTCACCAGCTGTACGCAACGGCCGCGGCGCCCGGGGCTTCCACCCTACCCCACCCCTTGCGGTAACCGTTGCTGACACGAGCCACTTCACGCAGGAAACACATATAGCTCTTTTAGGCTGCGGTCACAGCGGTGGTTTCCGCGGATGACCGACGTAGCCAGAAAACAGATGACCTTTACAGTTCATTACGCCTGCACATGCGCGATAATAACCTTTCTGTCTTATTTCAAACAGAGACACACACACTGTGAAAAGGTCAGTTGGACCCGCTATTAAAAAATGCCCCACCTACAAGATTGTCTGCAAAAAGAAAAAAAAGAAAAGAAAAAGGTTTTATTCTTAGGAAGTACTTCAAAATACGTTTTGAAGATGTGCTTTTATCAAGAAAAACAGACATTAGCACATTTATCGAACATAATTATTACAAAATAATAAATTATTTACAAAATTTTAGTTGAAAAATAAATTATCCTTATAACGTACTTCTAAGTATGACATTAGAGCTTAAATTTCAACATTTATTGCAGATAATGATAATTATTATCATAAAATTTAAATTAAATTACAAAATTTGACTCTGAGAAACTACACTACTGTCCATTAAAATTGCTACACCAAGAAGAAATGCAGATGATAAACGGGTATTCACTGGACAAATGTATTATACTAGAACTGACACGTGATTACATTTTCACGCAATTTGGGAGCATAGATTCTGAGAGATCAGTACCCAGAACAACCACCTGTGGCAGTAATAACACCCTTGATACGCCTGGGCATTGAGCCAAACAGAGCTTGGATGGCGTGTACAGGTACAGCTGCCCATGCAGCTTCAACACGATACCACAGTTTATGAAGAGTAGTGACTGGCGTATTGTGACGAGACAGTTGCTCGGCCACCATCGACCAGACGCTATCAGTTGGTGAGAGATCTGGAGAATGTGCTGGCCAGGGCAGCAGTCGAACATTTCCTGTATCCAGAAAGGCCCGTACAGGACCTGCAACATGCGGTCCTGTATTATCCTGCTGAAATGTAGGGATTCGCAGGGATCGAATGAAGGGTAGAACCACGGGTCGTAACACATCTGAAATGTAACGTCCACTGTTCAAAGTGCCGTCAATGCGAACAAGAGGTGACCGAGACGTGTAACCAATGGCACCTCACACCATCACGCCGGGTGATACTCCAGTAAGGCGATGACGAATACACGCTTCCAATGTACGTTCACCGCGATGTCGCCAAACACGGATGCGAGCATCATGATGCTGTAAACAGAACCTGGATTCATCCGAAAAAATGGCGTTTTGCCATTCGTTTACCCAGGTTCGCCGTTGAGTACATCATCGCAGGCGCTCCTGTCTGTGATGCAGCGTCAAGGGTAACCGCAGCCATGGTCTCCAAGAAACAGTCCATGCTTCTGCAAACGTCATCGAACTGTTCGTGCAGATGGTTGTTGTCTTGCAAACGTCCCCATCTGTTGACTCAGGGATCGAGACGTGGCTACACGATCCGTTACAGCCATGGGGATAATGTGCCTGTCATCTCGGCTGGTAGTATACGAGGCCGTTGGGATCCAGCACGGCGTTCCGTATTACCCTCCTGAACTCGCCGATTCCATATTCTGCTAACAGTCATTGGATCTCGATCAACGCGAGCAGCAATGTCACGATACGATAATCCGCAATCGCGATAGGCTACAACACGACCTTTATCGAAGTCGGAAACGTGATGGTACGCATTTGTCCTCCTTAAACGAGGCATCACAACAACGTTTCACCAGCCAACGCCGTTCAACTGCTGTTTGTGTACGAGAAATCGGTTGGAAACTTTCCTCATGTCAGCACGTTGTAGGCGTCGCCACCGGCGCCAACCTTGTGTGATCTGAAAAGCTAATCATTTGCATATCACAGCATCTTATTCCTGTCGGTTAAATTTCGCGCCTTTAGCACGTCATCTTCGTGGTGTAGCAATTTTAATGGCCAGTAGTGTATTTACAAAATTTTAGTTGAAAAATAAATTATCCTTACAAGGTACTTCTAAGTATGACATTAGAGCTCAAATTTCAGCATTTATTGCAGGCAATAATTATCATAAAATTTAAATTAAATTACTAAATTTGACTTTGAGGAACTGTATTGAACTCAGTTTCTATGCCTATAGCTTTAACTTCTGCAATTCTTGCAGTAAATGTTTACATGCTCTTGGCAGAGGAATGATTGACATCTGTTACATTCTTTATTTACCTTTCGGTCTTTCTTCCGTTCACACCCTTAGCACCGGTCCCTGTTCTGTTCTTTTGTTCCTGAACTAGCTCCTGCAATGTTCTGCCCGCATCTCGTGGTCGTGCGGTAGCGTTCTCGCTTCCCACGCTTGGGTTTCCGGGTTCGATTCCCGGCGGGGTCAGGGATTTTCTCTGCCTCGTGATGGCTGGGTGTTGTGTGATGTCCGTAGGTTAGTTAGGTTTAAGTGGTTCTAAGTTCTAGGGGACTGATGACCATAGATGTTAAGTCCCATAGTGCTCAGAGCCATTTTTTGCAATATTCTCCGAATATCTTGTAAGAAAGATTTTTGGTCATTCTTTCCTCTCCCTTTCGTTTTGTTAGCTCATATCCAACTGCCCTTAGATATAGCCGCCTTCTGTACAATTTATTTTAACTGTACTCTGTATTTGTAGCAGCAATATCTAGCACTTTATAGATCAAACAAAGAGGCCATCGTTTGGTACACCTTTTTCAGGAGTAAGTATTGGCGAATCTATCTGTTGTGTTAGTTCCTCCTTTCGTTTTGTTGTAATGTAGTATTACTTCAAATTTCATACGCACTTCTCGAGACGGGCTACAGTCAAGGGGTTCATTGAAGAGAGTGATACAACTGCTTTTTTCTTTCTTTGGAAAGTGCGAAACCAATGTTACGTCCCTCCTGAACCCAAAGATGGTTTATAGTACTGGTCTGCCATTGTTTGACTGCATTTCCTTTGGACTTTCAGCTTTGTTCTTTCTGAGAGTTCCTACTCATGTTAGAGTTTTCTTGAGAAATTCTTTGCCTAGGGTGTAGTCAGTAAACAAATTATCAGTGGTAATGTTTCGCCCAGTTTTCTCAGTACTTTCAACAAGCCTCGAAACATTTCTGCCTTGGTTTTTTTCTCTTGATCCATTTTTCGGCTTTCCTGTACACACTTCTGCCACAGAAACATATGCTCTTTTTACGTGGATAACAACCATAATTTTATTGCATATTTCCCTCTGGGTTTTGAAGGTATATACTGCCGGAAGGGTCACCTTCTTCTGAATGAAACCAATTGCTCATCCACTGCGACCTTTTCGTAAGGTACGAACATTTTAGGGAAGAAACTTCCTGGCAGATTAAAACTGTATGCCCGACCGAGACTCGAACTCGGGATCTTTGCCTTTCGCGGGCAAGTGCTCTACCAACTTTTTTTTTTTTTTATTGGACCGAGATTCGAATTCGGGACTTTTGGCTTTCGCGGGCAAGTGCTCTACCAACTTTTTTTTTTCAATGTCAGGCTTACCACCTTTGCTGACATACATTTTGATGTACTACCGCATAAATAGTGTCTACAATGTCCATATGTTGACAAGTAGTGCCTAATTAGAAAATTAATGAATTAAGGAAATGAATAAAACTGAAAATGCCCAAATGGAAGACATGAGGACATTGCGGATAGTACAAATGCAAAAGAAACATGCTCCTGTAGCAATGAAATGAAATTCGTGTTGGGGGCGACACCTGCTCACGACCCGACGTTCGATAGAGCAAGAGAGCCATCTATCGACTCGTTCTCCAGACGTTGGTGTAAGACTGGGTTGTCTTCTCGAAATTAACTAAGGGTCCGTAAGTGTGATCGATGTCTATTTCGGCTTCTTCGTCTATCTCATCTCTCACCCGTCACACCCCATCTGGCCGGCGGGTCGGTAAATGTAAGTCGCAAGTAATTAGCGAAGTCTTGCCCATATTTCTTATGCTGTTGCAGCTTCGTGTGTCCATCCAGGAGAAAATGCCAAAAATCAATTTTGTCCTTTGATGATTCGTTATACACGTAGCCCACCACCATTCCCCGTACCCATGTCACTGCATTGGTTTTTTGGACGGGAAAATAAGATTATTGGGGGAAAAAAGTGTGTCCGATGAAATTGGGTGAGGGGCGGAGCGTAACAGGAACGCCAATATCTGTTGTGCCAAGTTCCACACTGGAGCCGTCCCACTACATGCTAAACGATGTTCATCAGTGTCCACTGTTGCGCAGCCTAAACATAGTGGAGTGTCTGCCAAATCAATCGCGTGCCGCCGTTGATTCGTTGCGAACTTCCTATTTACCACCACATACCATGTTGAGCGTACCGACGTTGGGTATAACGCGCCATATCTGTCGCCAGTTCTTGTCTGGGTACTTCTTTTCCAGGGTATTCCTGGGACACCGGCGCAGTAAGTGTTGGTATACATCTCGCATCGTCGGTAGTCGTGTTCTTGGGAAGGAATCTCTGACATAGCTAAGCTCCAAAAAAAAAAAAAAAAAAAAAAAAAAAAAAAGACTTGAAATGTGACAGCTTCGGTGAAATATGGCCCACATTGACTGGGACAGCATTGAAGTGGGCGCTAGTACATCGGCCAACGCACCCGAGATATTGCGAAATTGACCGCGCCACTGTCGGAAAATCGTACTGACGAATAACGCACGTGCCTTTTCATATACGTTCACTAGACCAAGTCCACCCTCTCCAGGTGGTAGCGTAAGCGTCGTGTATTGGATCTTAAACAGGTGTCCCACACTGACGTAGGTTCCGAAAGTTGCTTGTATCCGTGATGCCATTGTGCGTGTTAAAGGCAGGACATGCGCTACGTGAGTGAGTCTCGGTGCTAGGTATACGTTAACATAGGTCACCCTCTGAATCATATCCAACGCTCTTAATTTCTGTAACAGCACCATTGTCCGCATCAGCTTCAACATGCGTCGGTAGTTATCCGCTGCTGTCCGCTGCACATCCGTGTGGGCCGGCCGAAGTGGCCGTGCGGTTAAAGGCGCTGCAGTCTGGAACCGCAAGACCGCTACTGTCGCAGGTTCGAATCCTGCCTCGGGCATGGATGTTTGTGATGTCCTTAGGTTAGTTAGGTTTAACTAGTTCTAAGTTCTAGGGGACTAATGACCTCAGCAGTTGAGTCCCATAGTGCTCAGAGCCATTTGAACCAACATCCGTGTGGAACGTAATACCTAGGCATTTTATGGTCTTAACTAACATGAGAAGGCCTTCCTCCCCCGGTTGTAATCCTCGGCCGACATTCATGCAGCGTGATTTTTGTAGATTGAGCACGCTTCCTGCCGCCATCCCGTATCGCTGTATCCATGCCAACGCCGTACGTACTTCTTCGCCTGTCCGTGCCACCAGCATCACATCGTCAGCATAAGCGCGGCAATGAAAGGTCAGTTGTGGCAACGGCACTCCCTCCAACCGTCTTCGGAGACCATATAGACAGGGTTCCAAAGCCATTGCATACAAAAATATCGAAAGGGGGCAACCTTGACGAACTGACCTTGAAATAACAATGTAGTCAGTGCCCCGCCCATTCTCCGAGATCTTTGATCGCACGCCGTGTAACAGTCGCTTGATCACTAGAATGAAGGCCTGTGGGATTCCCAATCTGCCCATCACCGCATGCAAAAAGTTATGATCCACTCTGTAGAACGCATGATCGAAGTCAATAGCGACGAGTGCCCCACGCACTCGGCATGCCGCTGCTAATGCGATGATATCTCGGTAGTCACCGAGCGCCGTATGTACGTTACTCTTACCGCCGAGGCACGTTTGATCGATGAGGAGTCTATCAGAAATTGAAGGCCACAGGCGAGCCCCAAGGATGCGCGCGAAAATCTTATAGTCGCAGTTCAAGAGAGTGAGTGGTCTATAATCTCCTGGATTTCTGCCACCGCGTGGTTTGGGTATTGGGATGATGATACCCTCCGTGAATTCGGCAGGTATCTCAGTCTGCGGTAACAGGAGTTCGTTGTACATCTGAATCCAGGTCCGTCCCATGAGGTATGCAAAGGCGCGGTAAAATTCAATTGGGAAGCCGTCCTGTCCTGGGGACTTGTTCGGAGCCCCCCTGGCAATTGCATCCGTCAGCTCGTCCTCTGTTATCGCTGTGATGAAAGTCTCTGCATCCAGTGGTGGTCCTCTATCTGGCATTTCCGAGATGACATCATGTAGTGTCTCGTGGTTCACTTGTACTGGTCCATATAACTGGCGGAAATAGTCAGTAAACACATGCGGGATATCACGCTGGTTCACAACTTGCTGGCCAGTTTCAGAGATTAGTTCCCTGATCAATGTCCTGCGTCGTCGTTGGCGTTCACGTACTACGTGGTGCATGGAGGGGGTTTCCGCAGCAACTGTGTCCGCCAATCTTGCCCGAACCATTATACCTTCCATTCTTAGTCTCGTCAGCTGTAATAACTTGGCTTTTATCCTGCGCATGGCCGTGTGCCTTTCCGGCGATGGTTGTTGGGTCATCAGCTCCCTCAGGGCTGTAAAATAAAAATCAGCCGTCGTGCGGTTCCACTGCGATTTGTCCCGCCCGTATCGTATCAACGCTCTCCGTAACGTTGGTTTTGCGCATTTAATCCACCACTGGAGAACCGAAGTGTATGCTCGTTGGCGGCGAACGCAGGTCTCCCAGGCCGCCTCTATCGTCCGGCGACATTCAGTGTCACGTAAAAGTGCACAATTCATTTTCCAGTGACCCTTACTCCGCCATATCTTCTGACGCGTTAGTGAAATCGTACAGACGTACGCCATATGATCCGTAAAAGCCGCGCTGGCCAGATTTCGGCATCCAGTATCGTCGTCCGTAGAGCTCGTGTCACGTACACTCTATCAAGTCTACTCGCCGAGTGTCCCGTTACAAACGTATAACCCGGTCTGTCGCCATGCTGCAGTTCCCAGGTATCCAGAAGCGCCATTTCGGTAATCAACGCACGCAGTTCCATTCATGGCACATAATGAGGTACTTGGTCCTTTTTGTCGACGACACAATTAAAGTCGCCGCCCACTATATAGTTATCATAGCGTCCAGCGAACAACGGTGCTATCTCTTAGGTGTAAAAGGTCGCCCTTTCTCTTCGTATTGTGGAGCCAGATGGCGCGTATAAATTGATGAAACGAACGCCGTCGACAGTGATCGCTATGCCGCGTGCCGAAGGGAGAGACCTGACGTCCTCCACTCCTATTCCTTCCCTGGTGAGAATCGCCACACCGCATCCACTTTCATCGTGCACTGAATAATGTGCCTCGTAGCCGTAGAACTCTGGCGGCGATGTGAAACGCACTTCTTGTAGGAATACAATATCCATGTCCGCAGCACGTAACATATCTTTCAGCATTTGAATTTTAAGTGGTGTCCGAATGCCATTAATGTTTATCGTGGCAATGCGGTACGCCTGGCGTGTGTTCATCAGTTGTAGGGCGGTGTCATTAAGCGTCTATCTGCACCCCCGGCGCTCCTCACCACACTAAGTTATTCAACATTTCCCGATCCCTCCCGGCCTCTGGCCAGGACTATCCTCAATCGTCGCGTTCGTATTTTCATTCTGTTCCTGCTGGTCCATTTCTTGCGGCCAGTCCCCCAGCATATTTCCGGAACTGGTCGAAGGATGGGAGGCAACGACGTCACCGCTCTGATGTTGGACAGTTGTCATCTCCACTTCTGCCTTCCGGTCACCAGAGGGAGAGTTCAAGGTATCGTCGCTGTGTAATTCCTGCATCGTCATCTCGGTATCTGTTGAATCCACTGGTCTCAGGTCGATACTGTCGTTGTCGTCCACTGTCCCCTCGGGACTATGGCTATCGTCAGCAGAAGCTTCTTCTCTTCGGCGAACGCTGTTTCCGTTGCCTTGTTTCCGCATCGGCTGTTTGGGTTGCGTATCCTCCGTCTTGGTCCTGGCCTATCACGCTCTCGGTGGAAGCACTGGCAGCCACCACGGATGAGCCTGGAGCGGCCGTCAGCTGCATCTCTTGTGTGGTGTCCTGCGTCTGCTGTGGTGGAACCGGTGGTCGGAGTTCCGTCCGTTGGTGTCCATGTTCTCTATAGGGGGCAGCTGCTGGAGCCCATCTGAAATCTCCCTCACGTCGCCTCTCAGGGCTTCCTCAAAGGTCAGCGGTAAGACAGTCATCTGTTGTGGCGCCTGAACGTCATCCCGTGGAGTTTGCACTAAACGTCGCTGGAGGCATTCCGAGCGGACGTGACCTTCTTTTCCGCACCCTGAGCAAGTGCGAGTTTGCCCATCATAGATTATAATTGCTCGACAACCTCCTATGTACAAATAAGAGGGGACGTGCTTTCGCAGTTCTATCCGTATTTGTCTCACCCCATTTAAAACGGGATACGTGGTAAAACTCGTCCATTTTTCGGCTACATGGGATAGAACTGTACCGTATGGTCGAAAGGGGTCGGTAACAAGTTCAGACGGGACCTCAAACGGAAGTTCGAAGACTCGTATAGTGCGGATCCCCATTCCCGCGTGATCGACTGTCACTGCACCAACATTCCCGTCGGCATGACAGAAACGATACCCGTTCGGTAGTCGTTGTAGAAGTCTTTCGCAAGGAGCCTCGTCAACAAGCTTGACATAGACGACGCTTGAAACGATCGATAAATTGATTCCCACGATTTCCTGTGGATCGATTTTTACCTCTTCTTTTAAGAAACGTTCAATCTCGTGTGCCTTCGGTCGTGTGTAGTCGTTCGCAAAACTGAACTTCAAAGTCGTTTTTCTGTACGAGTGTGCCATCTCTTTCTAGACTCACAACACCGCACACGCGAAGCCGCTCCGGCGTAAACAAACAGGCGCTCGCACCACAGCGCGGCGGGCAGGCAACACGGTCCGCACTGTGTCACTGCCGAAGGCAGACTGCTAATATGAAACTTCCTGGCAGATTAAAACTGTGTGCCCGACCGAGACTCGAACTCGTGACTTTTGCCTTTCGCGGGCAAGCGCTCTACCAACTGAGCTACCGAAGCACACTGCCGGAAGGGACACCTTCTTCTGAATGAAACCAATTGCTCATCCACTGCGACCTTTTCGTAAGGAATGAACATTTTAGGGAAGAAACTTTCTGGCAGATTAAAACTGTATGCCCGACCGAGACTCGAACTCGGGAGCTTTGCCTTTCGCGGGCAAGTGCTCTACCAACTTTTTTTTTTTGTTTTTTTTTAAGTGCTCTACTAATTGTTTTTAAGAAAAACAAATAAAAACCTCCTGGGTATGAAAATAAAAGACGACGTTCTTCATAAATAACACAATATCCTTTGAAAACGTAAAACATAAAATGTAGCTATATTTCCGCAACGGCCTTCTTTTGCATTTGTATGTTTTTTTGGTAATATAAATGAGTGTACAGTCTCACCATCAGCAGCATTTCTTTTTATTTTTTTTTATTTTTTTTATTTTTTATTTATTTATTTTTTTTTTTTTTTTTGGAGCACAAGAGAAAGAAAACAAATAGGCTGCAGATAGAGAGCTATGTGTGAAAGGGATAAACATGTGTAAGGAGAAAGAAAAACTTAGAAGAGGAGGAGAAAAGAGAACTGAAATAAAATAGGAAGACTTTCCGCGCCATGCTCCACTTTGGCGCGCCAGCAGAACAAAATGCATTCTATCATTGACCATTGAAGGGGAACGTGGGATCGTCCAGCCTTGGCTGGCACGGTTCGTTGAGATTCCAGCTTTGAGGCGGGTTGGTGAAAATGCTCTGCAAATAGTTCGCGAAAGTGGCCCGATAGTGTCGATGTCGGCGAAGGGTGTGGTGATACACTTGGAGGCGTGTCCAAAAGTCCGCCGGATCGACGATGTCGTCTCGGAAGAGGTAGTCGACAGCCATGCCACTGATCCATGTGATGGCGTGCCACTTAGCCGATGGAAAGTAGGTCGTGTCGGGATATATCATCATAGTGGGAGAAACGTGATGTGGTGGTACTCGGAGGTAGAAAGCCACAATCTTCTGTACGAGGGTCCAGACAGCTGCTGCTGGCCCACACTCAAAACGATGTAAATCTGTATCTTCGACATTGCACTTGAGGCACAGGGGTGAGTCCACCAGTGCGATGCGATGCAGTTTCTGTCTTGTAGTAGACTTGCCGTTGACGAGAAGGTACCACATAGAGGTGGTGTCAGTGGTGTGATATGGTTGGTGGATCGTTTTCCAAACTGTAGGCCATGAAACCTGGGGGTGACGTGTTTCGACGGGGTTGCGGGGTGGAGACTTTCGGAGAAGGCGGTAGATGTCGCGGGTGGTCGTCTTCCTGGTCCTGGGGAGCTCGGTGCATATGTAGCTGTACTCCAAAAAGAAACGGCCGATATGTGACATCGGAGGCGGGATGTGTGCCAAAGACGTCGGTGGGCGTCTCGAAACAGGCGCGAGCTCGGTGGTCAACATTCCAGTAAAATTAGCATTTTGGCTTTTCCATAACCGGAGCATAGTATTGGTGTAAAGTTCCGTTGTCCTGGCTCTCACAGTAACCAGATCGAGGCCACCGTCCCGCTTCGGTAAGGTGAGAGCTTCATACTGGACTTTGAAAATGTGTCCAGAACAAATGAAATAGCCGAATGCCGCCTGTAACCTGGCCGCCATTGTCGCAGTGATGGGCAGAATCTGCGCTATATGGGGTATCCGAGCTGCCAGATGGGTATTGACGAAGGTGACTCTCTGGCACATATTCAGCGGGCGTAGTATGTGATTTTGTATGTTGGCCCGGATGCGTTGCAGCAGCGCACGAAAATTGATCGCCGAGGTGCGGCGAATGTCTCGCGTGTACACCAATCCGAGACAACGAATGGTGTCTACCAGTTGAAATGGAACTACGCTGTCTGCGGGAAGGCCGCGGCCGATCTTCATGGCGCATGATTTTGCCACGTTCATAGCGCTCCCTGCCCCTGCACTGTGACGGGTAATCCACTGCATCGCAGCTTGTACTTCAGCCGCTGAACGTACGACGAGGGCCAAGTCGTCCGCGTAAGCTCGGCAGCGGAACATATGATCCCTGAGTGGAATACCTGTCAAACGTCGCCGTAATCCGCAAATGAGTGGTTCCATCGCAATGGCATAAAGTACCGTCGACAAAGGGCAACCCTGCCGTACTGAGCGTTCAATCCGTATAGGTTCTGTAAGTCTGCCGTTGACGAGAAGTCTGGACGTTGCTCCACGAAGGAGCCGCATAATCACTTGCGTGAACGTCGGGGGAATTGCCATTCGGTCCATCACTGCGTTGAGGAATGCATGATTGACGCGGTCAAACGCTTGTTTGAAGTCGATGGATATTAAAGCGCCTGGCAGTCGCGAGTGTGTTGCCACAGCGATCACATCTCGATATTCACTGAGGGCCGTCTGTATATTACGATCGCCGCCTAAGGATGTTTGTTTGTGGGAGACAATGTCCCGTAATACATGTTTGAGTCGCACTGCCAGAAGGCGTGTGAAAATCTTGAAGTCCGAATTGAGTAACGTGATCGGCCGATAACTGTCGAGTCGGGTTCCTCCTGCGGGTTTCGGGACTGGTACAAGTAAGCCTTCCATGAACATTGGTGGCGGGTTCGCCGCGCCGGACAAGAGTTCCCAGTACATGTCCCTCCATCGTGGCATCATCAAATCTTGGAAGGTTCTGTAAAATTCGAGAGGTAAACCATCCAGGCCGGGAGATCGATTCAGAGACCCCTTGGCCACAGCGCCTTGGACGTCGTCGGTGGTCACTTCAGCAGTCAGGAGGGTTGCAGCTGCTGTGTTTAGAGTACCAAGTGTCTCATGGGCAACCTCAGCAATGGCCTCTGCACCGGCAGGTACTTCTTGATAGAAAAGTCTATAGTGCGTTGTGAATGCATCCGCAATGGTAGCTTGCGAAGTCAGCCGTCGTCCATCAGGTAAGTCTAAAGTTGTCATTAAAGCCTGTCGGCGTCGACGAACATTTTGAACAATATGATGCATAGAAGGTTCTTCACCATTAATCCTGTCTTGGCTGCGGGCTCGTACAATGGCTCCCTCTAGACGGCATCTGGTCAAGGATAGAATCTTTGCCTTGATGCGTTGAGCTTCTTTGAGGCGATCCGGGGATGGAGGATGATCCATGAGTTCACGTAGAGCGCTATAGTAGAAATCAGTTGTATGGTGATTCCACCTGGCTTTTGCTCTGCCATAGTGTGTCAATGTGCGTCGGATGGCCGGTTTGGCGCACAGCAACCACCACTGCAGTGTGGTCTCGTAACGCATAATGCGTTGAACACAGGTGTGCCACGTGTCGGTGACCTGTTGTCGACATTCAGGGTCCCGCAGTAGCGCGACATTGAGTTTCCAGGGTCCTGCACTGCGCCATATAGATTGTCGACGTAGGTTCATGGTACAGATATAGATGTCATGATCCGAAAAGGCAGACGGCCAACGTTCCGCGTCGAGGAGAACTGATTTTAGAGCGTTAGAGATGTATATTCTATCAAGTCGGCTGGCGGAGTGGCTCGTGATGTGTGTATACCCCGGGCGGTCGCCGTGTACCACTCGCCAAGTGTCGAGGAGACGAAGGCGGCTGACGAGGAAGCGAAGTTCGGGACATGTGGTGAAATGGGGGTATTGGTCTGTGCGCTCCAGAACACAGTTGAAATCTCCACCTACGATGCGATGATCGTATCGACCGAGGAATAAAGGCGTGATATCTTCTGCGTAGAACTGGGAGCGATCCCTCTGTTTATCAGTGCCCGATGGGGCGTAGAGATTTATGATTTTGAGCCCTTCAACTGTTATGGCCACCCCTCGCGCTGTTGGGAGGTATGCGACATCGGAAACTGCAATTCCTTCTCGGAGGAGGATGGCTGCGCCTGTGTGTTCCATAGCTGCAGGGGCGGCGTACGTCTCATATCCATAACACCCAGTCCAAGTCGCTGTCCTCAGTTCTTGTAACAGGGCAATGTCGATGTCCGCTGCTCTTAGCGTGTCACGGAGCAGTTGAAGTTTAGCGTGGGAGCAGATATTATTAGTATTGATAGTAGCTATTCGGTACGCCTGATGGGAGATCCGTGCTGTTGATAGGGTCGTAGCTGGTGAAGATTGTTGTGGTGGATGCTGGAAGTCCATAGAAGTCGCAGGATTCTCCGTAGAAACTTCCCCCATTTTAGTTTTGGTCTAACGGAGAAACAGATCTCATTTCCGCATCAGATGGAGGTGGGAAATCCGTGTCATCCGCCCATGAAAGGTGTCCGACAGGTTTGACATCGGCGAGAGGTGGCAGCGCTGGCCGAGTCGGCTCAATGGCGTCGGTGACAACAGGCGTGCTATGTTCCATGGCTTCTGGGCGCGGGGCTTGCGCACGATCTCCGTTGGACGGTTCACCGTCTTGTGGATGACGTGTCTCCGTGGCAGAGGAGAAGGTGTTATCGTGTTCTCCGTCGGAGTGATGTGGCATCTCTTCGTCCTGCGGAGGGGGCTCAATGGTCGAGTCTGATGTCTTGCGGCGTTTTTTTCGTCGTTTGGGCGACTTCTGCTTTTGGCAATGAGTTTCGGTGTCTGAGGAAGGAAGAGATTCACGTCGTTCCGGTACAAAAGCCGCGGGTGCTATGATGCGGTCTTCATTCTCCAGAACACTCTCATTGGTATCCTTGAGATCTTCTAGCGTGGGTGTGTCCGGCTGTTGGACATGTTCACGGGCGGCATCGCCGGTATCAAGGTGCTGGGACGCCTCCGGGTGTATCGGACCAGAGAGACGCTCGTGAACGGCGCCTTGTGAGGGCTGGACGTGCAGTGGCGCCGCATAGGTGACTGGAAGGGTGGTTGCGGTTCTGTCGGTGTTCGTATCGTCGGGCCTTAGTTGTGTGATGCGGCGTTGCAGGCATTCATTACGGACGTGGCCTTCTTGGCCACAGCCGGAACATGTTCGAGGTTGTCCGTCGTAAATGACCACCGCACGGCAGCCGCCGATAGAAATGTACGATGGAACGTGCCGTTTGAGATCGATTCGGACTTGTCTCACACCATTAAGCACCGGATACGTCGTAAACTGTGCCCATGTCTCGGCTACGTGGCTCTGGACTTTTCCGAACGGGCTTAGCGCCGCGATGACTTCATCTTCAGTCACCTCGAAAGGCAGATCGAATACACGGATCGTCCGAAGGCCAAGTCCTGCATGGTCGACATCCACAGGCCCGACGTTTCCGTCGGAGTGCCGAAATTTTAGTCCATGTCGCGTCCTTTGAATGATCTCGTTGCAGGCAGCGTCGGAAGTCATCTTAACATAAACGACGCTGCTAATGATCGATAGGTGTATGCCGATGAGTTCGTCACGCGGGATCTTCACGTCTTCGCGTAGGAAGCGTTCGACGGCCAGTGCTTTGGGTCGTGCGTATTCGTTTGAGAAGGTGAACTTAAGAGTGTTCTTCCTGTAAGAGTTGGCCATTACAGCTTGTTCGACTGAGAAGCGCTGTGACGAGGAAGTAAACAAAACACTCCGCGCGCGCAGCGGCGTGGACGGCCGAGCGCGGTGCGCACTGCTGCCCTGCCGAACGCAGACTGCCCAACTGAGCTACCGAAGCACGACTCAGGCCCGGTCTCACAGCTTTACTTCTGGCAGTATCTCGTCTCCTAGTTTTAATCTGCCAGGAAGTTTTATATCAGCGCACACTCCGCTGCAGAGTGAAAAACTCATTCTGGATTTTAGGGAAGAGTTCCAGAAACATTTCTAAGAGAGTCCTGATAGGAGCCATTTTATCATGACGTTACCTAGGTGTTCGATATTCTTTGTTGTCAAATCTGAGAAATATGCTGATTGTATGGAAACGCTGAAGCGACATCGTTGCACGAAAATCTTTTCGACCACTGATCATCACTTAGAAAACGTCTAGTCATTTTGACTTGTACCTATTCTTACAATGTGAAATGCCTCTGAACCAATGTAGACCACACAAAACAACCGCACTTGTTTCAAATAAAATTTTGTTAGAATTCAAATGACAATTTCTGACTAGGTCTAAACGACCCATTCACAATAAGTGTATCAATGCTGTGAATCTCCCAAATTATTTTAGATTTTGAAATAAATATTGAGGATAATATAAATTATTACATATCTGAGTAGAAATATTAATCGCGGTTGTATGTTAATTTTAGTATACGAACGAACAATGGGAAGGTTAATGTAGCCGATCTCACAGCCCGGACGTGTGGACGTAGGACGATAGTCGGTGAAATTAAAATCAGTTTGATTTCTTCGCTCGAAACAGTCGATGTTCTCACGCACGAAGTACGGACTGTGAGAAACTGGTAAGTTTAGTCCAAGATAAAAGAAGTAGTTTGTTGCATCCCTAGGATGAAAAGAATCATAATCGGCATATAGCTCGTAATCTATGGACTGAAGTCGCAGCCCCATTGGAAACCACAAGCAGGTAAAATCCTTACAAAAAATCTGAGCCTAAATTATATTCTCAAAAAATAATTCGTCGGAGTAAGAAGGGTGGCATATCTTAAAGTTACTGTAGTGGATCTTTTTTGAGTTGTGGTAGGCGGGCATTACCTGTCTACGTAGTATTAGTACTGCTTTCCAATGGTTTTGCGCCAGTACGGCGGTGATTCTGTTATATGAGGCGATTTACAATCGTGGTGTATGTGTTTGCACTTTCCAGCGATATAGGTGTTCAGAATATCTTATTCTGAAATTCATGTTTGCCTTTCACACTCGTACTGAATAACAATCGCTGAAGGTTAACTGCATTCACCGTATCCATAAACCATCTTTACAACTTAGGACTTGGATAACTTTAAAAGCCGGCCGCGGTGATCTCGCGGTTCTAGGCGCGCAGTCCGGAACCGTGCGACTGCTACGGTCGCAGGTTCGAATCCTGCCTCGGGCATGGATGTGTGTGATGTCCTTAGGTTAGTTAGATTTAAGTAGTTCTAAGTTATAGGGGACTGATAACCACAGCAGTTGAGTCCCATAGTGCTCAGAGCCATTTGAACCATTTTTTTTTTTAACTTTAAAACTATACTAGATATCAACAAACGGTTTTCATCATGTGATAAAACAACTCAAAGCTTCATTTTTCTTTCCAAACATTCCAAAACACACAATTTTCACGCAAAACCGGACCTGAAAACGTGATAGAATGTGGAGACCACAGGAGAAAGTTCAGTGTGTGGCCTGGTTAATACAGGCGACGTCCGATATCCAAGTGCAACGAAACTTTCCAACACGGTATATGGAAGGAAACCACCATCCCAACAGACTATTCCGGCTTGGCGTACGTCATTTATGGAAACAGTGTTCGCCCATCTGTTTCGCGCTCCACGAGGGTAAAGTAAAGCACCCGTTTGCAAGGAGTCCCACAAAATCGGTGAGTACGGCGGCCAGAGAGTTGGAAATGAGACGGTCAACAGCGCACAGTGTCTTTCACAAGAGTTTACGGCTATATCTCTACAAGCTGCAGCTGCTTCAGGCATTAACGCCTACAGATTAACCTCACCGCGAACAGTTTGCAGTTTTTTTTTTTGAAAAGATTTGTTTCTCCGATAAGGCAGCGTTTCATGCATCTGGCAAACTGAATCGTCATAACCTTCACATATGGGATTCGCAGCTCGTCATGTTACACGTGAAACGGAAGGAAACGGTCCCAAGGTCAATGTTTGGTGCGGACTGATGCTCAATTGCATCGTCGGTCCATTTTTTTCCATCTAGTCTGCCGTCAACGGTGGTGTTTACCTGGACATGCTACAAGAGTTTGCTGTGCCACAATTGGGAACCTCCAACCTAATGCCATATTCCAACAGGAAGGCGCACCACTCCACTGGTCTCTGAATGCCGTCAATTTCTAGATGAAAAGTTTCCAGATAGCCGGATTGGACGAAATGGTCCAATTCGCCACGATACTCGAACCTCTCAGCACTAGACCTTTTGTAAGGGATCTGGTGAACGTAACCAGGGTTAGAGACCTACAGGACTTGAAGGCACGCATTAGCAATGCATTTGAAAATGTCACCGTGGAAATCTTGAACCTTACGTGGAGAGAAAAGGAATTCCGACTAGACATTATCCGTGTCACTAATAGTGCATATGTTGATGCGTGAGAATGAGGAAAAAAGACTTTATGCGTTATCTTGCTATATGTTGGAAACCATCTGTTAATATCTAGAATAGTTTTAAAGGTATTAAAGTCTTAGGTTGTGAGGATAGTTTATGGACACCCTACATGTCTGTTTTGCTGAATTTAAGTTTTGAAGGGTGTTTTTAATCTCGCTCTTCAATGCCACCTCGAATCCTGTCGAGTATGTAATAGGACGTTTCCGTTGTCATATCATATACTCGTATAGTTTGTCTGTTTATTTCAGTAACTGAGGAAAGATGGTACAGTATTCGCCAAGTTCTTATCAAGACAGATACAACTCGTTCACATCCATTCGGCGTCTCATTAATAGCAAAAACCGCAATGCAGTACTCACTGCCAAGCACAGAGGCTTCGCGGGATACATCCCGCCCAAAAGGTTAAAACAGATCCTAACCTTCTTGACAGAACTGATTCTAATATAACCTAACCTCTCTGATCCCTTCAAAAACCGACAAAGAACATCGGACGCACTGTGACCAAGCTGTCGGCAGATGTTATCGGCCATCTCTGGGGATGCGTTCCAGCACAACATCCAATACGATTCGCTATTTTGTCGTCTTTATCAAACATTTATTATCCTAAACTTTACAGCACTTGTCGATTTAGAGAAGCTGTTGGCAATGTTGAATGGAGTATACGTTTTAAAACTTTGTTCGTGAAAGGAATAAAACATGAGCAGTCTACAAAATGCACAGATACCATAATTCAATTATAGAACTACATGGTGGTGAAAGATAAGCGATAGTTGAGGGAAGTGAGAGAGCGTTGTAACCTATTCGTGATGTCATTCAGACTGAATATAGAGCCAGCAGTAAAGGAAACCAAGGAAATATTTGAAAAGAAAATTAAATTTCAGAGGAAGAATAGAGATAACCAAGAACCTAGAATAACCATTGAACACAAGGGGCAGTTTTATATGTATGGTGTCTGTTTTTCAGACATGTCCGAAAGAACACACGCCACACGTATAAAATATGTTCTAAAGAAGACACCAAGCATATAAAATGTATACGCATTAACGGCAAGAAATGGGGTCTTCAGTGCGGATGCACTCTTCCTTCGACTTTTTTCAGGAAGGAACCGGGTGAGCGAGCAATGAGGATAACAGGCAGGGAACGCCAAGTATGTAGTGGGTTTGACGGGAAGCGTGCTTGGATAGCCGATGTGGTTAACGCGACCGCTCGCCACAAACGGGAAATCCGGGTTCGAGTCCGAGGCCGACACAAATTTCCACTTGTTGCCATTGGATTTATTTCAGTGCCCGATTGCAGCTGATGCCGGAAGTTTTCTTTCCTCACAATGATAGATCTTGAACAGAGTTTTTAAAATGAACATCATCAATAAAAGTAAAACAAGGAAGTGGAATATGAGCGAATTAAATTAGGCGACACTGAGAAAATTTGATTAGGAAATGAGACATTAAAATTAGTTGAGGAGTTTGCTGTTTGGGCGTGAAAGTAGTTGATGATGGACGAAGCAGAGATGACTAGCAGTGACAAGAAAAGAATTTCTGAAAGAGAACGATTTGTCGGTACTGAATATAAATTTAAACGCCTGGAAGTTTTCTGCGAAACTGTTTACCTGGAAAGTAACGTTGTACGGAAGTGAAACGTTGGTGTTAAGTAGTTTAGACAAGAAAAACTTTTGATCTGTGGTGCTCCAGAAGAGTGCTGAAAATTAGTTGGATGGGTCGGATGATTAAGAGTTCGGTAAAAAATAAATTTATGACGTAACTTGAGAATGGTCTAAAAGTCGAAACCCGTCGTAATATAAAACATATTTATGAAGCTGGTGCTGTTATTTATTCAAGTATTTAATTAGTGCCTTCTTATTGATAATTTCCTATTATTATTTATTGTATTAAGATATTTCAAAACAGACGTTGCTGCGTTACCGTCGCAGAAGCAATTATTGACAGTTCAACTCCTATCGGTCGGGTGTGTGACGTTTTCGTGGACTTCCCCGGCAGCAGCGTCACGGGCTTTCCGCCACAGACGACCTTTGACCACAGGTATCGTGCGCCCCTCTTCTCGAATCGAATGCGACAGTGGATAGTGCGCATGCGCGCGAGCAGCCCTGGGGGCGAGGTCGGCAGTTAGGCCGTTGCCACGACAACGTCAGCGACGCGCGCCTGTTGCCTTGCCGTAGTGTACGCAGCCGAAGGCCGCGTTATTTATTCAGTACGCCTCAGACATAAACAGCGACCTTTCTTGTCACTGCCGCAAGGTGTCTGCTCCGTTATGGGTCAGCCTTTATGGGAACAGCGCACACAAAGTACGGCCGGCAACAGGCTGTGTCCTGAAAATACCCAAAGTACGTAACACGTAAGCAATTCTGACAGAACATTGCTTTGTCAACAACATATTTCAGTCTACAACGTTAGCGTACACACTTACACGTTCATCACATCCGTGCAGAAACTATTCATCGTCATCGGAACGGTTTATGATTTTAATGGTTATATTTTAATTATAAACGTAGGCTTCCGCAGCCATTGTCACATTCAATAATTTTTTTTTTAATCTCATCATCAACTTACGTAGAAGAAATCCATTCTGCACGCTTTAACCAAGAGAGTTCACAGGATCAGCGATAAGGAACATCTAAAGGTTGAACTACGAAATGTCAAATCCATTTTGGTGCCAATGGTAATCGAATGATGTTATGTTATGTTAACCGGTGACCTAGAAACGACAGAGAGGCTCCGTCCCCGCCGCAGCCGCAGTGGTCCGCAACCCCACGACGACTGTAGCAATGGTTCAAATGGCTCTGAGCACTATGGGACTTAACAGCTGTGGTCATCAGTCCCTAGAACTTAGAACTACTTAAACCTAACTAACCTAAGGACATCACACACATCCATGCCCGAGGCAGGATTCGAACCTGCGACCGTAGCAGTCGCGCGGTTCCGGACTGCGCGCCTAGAACCGCGAGACCACCGCGGCCGGCGACTATAGCAGTCCACTTCACCCCTCCGCCGCCGCCTCACACCGAACCCAGGGTTATGGTGCGGTTCGGCCCCCGGTGGACCCCCCCCCCCCCCCCCCCCCCCCCCAGGGAACGCCTCAAACCAGAGGAGTTTGCGTGGTATAGTAATGGTGGTGTACGCGTACGTGGAGAACTTGTTCGCGCAGCAACCGCCGACATAGTGTAGCTGAGGCGGAATAAGGGGAACCAGCCAGCATTCGCCGAGGGAGATGGAAAACCGCCTAAAAACCATCCACAGACTGGCCGGCTCACTGGACCTCGACACAAATCCGCCGGGAGGATTCGTACCGGGGATCGGGCGCTCCTTCCCGCTCTGGGAAGCCATGCGTTAGACCGCACGGCCAACCCGAGAGATAAGAGATAAAACTATGGCGACAAAGAATGAAAGCAATAGAGGAGAGCAGAAGGAAGCACAAAAAAATTGCTCTGAGCACTATGGTACTTAACAGCTAAGGCCATCAGTTATCTAGAACTTAGAACTACTTTAACCTAAGGACATCACACACATCCATGCCCGAGGCAGGATTCGAACCTGCGACCGTAGCTGTCGCGTGGTTACAGACTGAAGCGCCTAGAACCGCTCGGCCACTCCGGCCAGCGAAGCACAAAAAATCGCTCTATTACCATATGTTCAAGATGTCACTGAACCGGTGAGCAAAATTCATGAAGCCGATTTTCCGAAGCAGCAACAAAATAAAGATGTTTTTCGCACAACGAAAGATACAGTTGAGAAACTACATCCTGCTACGAATGTGGATTAGTGTATGTCGGCGAGACCGGACGACACATCAGCACACGGATATCCGAACATGGAAGATATGTCCGACTAAGACAACACACCAAGTCAGCGGTGGCAGAACACCAGGATGAGTGCGGCAAACACTGATGAAGCTCGCATACTGGTGAAACAGCCTCTCACTTTCAGTAGGAAGATTAGAGAGGCAATAGAAACAGCTAAGTGACACCGCAACAGCCGGCCGTAGTGCCGAACGGTTCTAGGCGCTACAGTCTCGATCCGCGCGACCGCTACGGTCGCAGGTGCGAATACTGCGTCGGGCATGGATGTGTGTGATGTGCTTAGGTTAGTTGGGTTTAAGTAGTTCTAAGTTCTAGGGGACTGACGACCTCTGAAGTTAAGTCTCATAGTGCTCAGAGCCATTTGAACCCCCCGACATGAACAGAGAAGACTGGTGCCGACTCCCATCGTCTTGGCTGCCAGCAATAACAGCTTTACGGGACGTTAACTCACGTGGAGCAATACACACAGGCGCGAGGGAGTCTAGCAGGTACATAGAGTACTGCCAAGCTTCACCCGGCGCTAGAAAGCAGGTAAACAACGCCACATCACAACTGCCGTCTGGTTTTTTATTCGCCGATTTCCACCAATCACAAGCAGTAATGCAAACACCAATCAAAACGTCGGGCTTCGGCCTATGAAAAGAAATAATAAAAATCGACAGTAAAGACTCCTAACATCCCTCCCCTTCATGCTTAACAGCCAGTCAAAATTAGATGACAGCCGTTTCTGCAGGTATACAAGAAACAAAGCTTTCTCATTTAGCAGAAAACAAAAACACCCCGAAGAAGGTCACTTGCAACAGGGACCGAAACGTCGGTAGATTTAAGTATTGACAATGCGGTCACAAACCCAGAAAGAAATTATTGAACGTTATTCTTTAATATTTATTAAAGTCCATTTGATTTTTAAAATTTTTGGAAGTTGACTGTAACATAGTCACTATTATTTTATTATCATTAGCTGAGCGGTGTAAGGCTCTGCAGTCATGGACTGTGCGGCTCGTCCCGGCGGAGGTTCGACTCCTCCCTCGGGCATGGGTGTGTGTGTTTGTCCTTAGGATAATTTAGGTTAAGTAGTGTGTAAGCTTAGGGACTGATGACCTTAGCAGTTAAGTCCCATAAGATTTCACACATATTTTTTTCATTTCAGAAATGTTCACGCATCTACGATGCAGCCCATTCAAGACATTAGAAGCTTCTAATAACGCAATCTAGTGCCGCAAGTAAAGTCACAATGCTTCTCTTTCTCTGCCCTATAAAATGAAAGTGTAATTTTACAATGGCAACTACGAGATTTGGTACACTTAAAGCACACTGAATGTCCAGGAACATTAATGTGACCACCCGTCAAGAAAGCCTGAGTAAGCACATTTTACAACGCGAGACATGCAGAAAGAGACTCAGTGAGATTTTGGAAAGTACCGACGGGGATGTCGAGCCATGCCGATTCCAGTGTCTTGGCCAGGTGCGTTAAGTTTCTCGGTTGAGCATCCTTGGTACGAACAGCCCCATCGAAGTGGTCCCACAGAGTCTTGATTGGGTTTGAATCCAGGGAGTTTGGTGGCCAGGGTAGTACTGTCAGCTCATCCTGGTACTCTTAGAACCACACACTGTGAGCTGTGTGACACGCTGCGTTGTCCTGCTGGTAGGTGCCATCATAGCATGGAAAAACAAACTGCATATAGGGGTGGACATAGTCCCCAAGGATAGATGCATACTTATGTTGATCCGTTGTGCCTTCCAGGATGACTAAATCACCCAGGGACTGCCACGAAAACATTCTCCAGATCATAATGCTCCGTCCAGGCTCCAGGGTGTTTCCTTTCAGACTTTTCACGCCGTACACGCCAATGGCCATGGAGGATAAAAGGTGATTCATTTGAAAAGGCCACCTGTCACCTCTCACGGGGAGTCCAGTTGTGGTAATGGCGTGCAACTTCCAGGCTTCGTCACCGATGAACAGCAGACAGCAGCCGCGCGGGATAGCCGCGAGGTCTCAGGCGTCTTGTCACGGTTCTCGCGGCTCTCCCCGTCGGTGGTTCGAGTCCTCCCTCGAGCATGGGTGTGCGTAAGTTAGTGTAAGATTAAATAGTATGTAAGCTTAGGGAGCGATGACCTCAGCAGTTTGGTCCCATAAGACCTTACCACAAATTTCCAATTTCCAGACAGCGTGGGTGCATGAACCAAGTACTTGCTGCAGAGGCCCATACACAGCAACGTTCGCTGAACAGCCGTTGAGGAGACTGTTGGTAGCGTCTTGGTTTATCTGGGCACTCAATCGCTCAATAGTTGTACGTCTACTTGCCAGTACACATCTTGCAACCGTCTTTCACCCCTGTCATCTATCGCCCGTCAAAAAAATGGTTCAAATGGCTCTGAGCACTATGGGACTTAACATCTATGGTCATCAGTCCCCTAGAACTTAGAACTACTTAAACCTAACTAACCTAAGGACATCACGCAACACCCAGTCATCACGAGGCAGAGAAAATCCCTGACCCCGCCGGGAATCGAACCCGGGAACCCAGGCGTGTGAAGCGAGAACGCTACCGCACGACCACGAGCTGCGGACTATCGACCGTCGTGCACCATGGTTGCCACATCGCCGATTTTGGATAGTGCCATTTTGTCATGCACAGTATGCTTTAACCACAACGGCAAGTGAACAGTTTGCCATTTTGTCATGCACTGTATACTTTAACCACAACGGCAAGTGAACAGTTTACCAACTCAGCGGTTTCGGAAATGCTTGCACCCTTGGCTTGAAAACAAATAATCATGCCCTTCTGGACGTCAAATAAATCGCTCCGTTTCCGCTTTATGACAATGACTGCGCTGTTTTACGTGTCCTCCCGACACGCTAGCATATGCCCCCCACTGCCAGTGTTGCCACCTGCCGTTTTAAGTGGTTATAGCAAGTTGGCATCGAACATAGCCGGTGTTCACATTAATGTGATTTGACCATGTCTAATAATAATAATAACAAATTTTTAAGATTTTTTCCGCATACCTTACAGAAACATCTACACAAAAATATTTTTGATAGACTGATCTACTAAGATGTTTCAAGAATATCATCTAAGAAAAGAAAATGTTGACAAATATAAAAAAGTTCCAAGTAACAGTCAAAAGGCAAGCTATTTTAACGACTTGGGGGGAATATGCGAATTAGATTTACAAACACTGCCAAAACGAGAAAAAGCCACTAAACTAGAAAGAGAATATGATTTAACCAAGAAGAGATATAACAAGAAATACATCTAAAACAATGCAGATATAAGATAATATACTACGATGACTAGAGCGGAATGCGTAAACGCATTTTAATATTTAACTAGTCTGACCACATTTGCAAGAAAAATAGTGGGTACAGTACAAATAAAAGATGAATGTCAGATGAGAGGTATTGGGGAAATTTGCTACAGTGCGTAGAAAGTATGGCAGGTTACGGTAAAGCAAAAAAGTAATTCTTTCGATATCATTACAGAGTGAATTTAAAAAGATTATCAGAACCAATAAACAAGTTTTTTTTTAACACGAAAACACGGAAATCAAATACACTCCTGGAAATTGAAATAAGAACACCGTGAATTCATTGTCCCAGGAAGGGGAAACTTTATTGACACATTCCTGGGGTCAGATACATCACATGATCACACTGACAGAACCACAGGCACATAGAAACAGGCAACAGAGCATGCACAATGTCAGCATTAGTACAGTGTATATCCACCTTTCGCAGCAATGCAGGCTCCTATTCTCCCATGGAGACGATCGTAGAGATGCTGGATGTAGTCCTGTGGAACGGCTTGCCATGCCATTTCCACCTAGCGCCTCAGTTGGACCAGCGTTCGTACTGGACGTGCAGACCGCGTGAGACGACGCTTCATCCAGTCCCAAACATGCTCAATGGGGGACAGATCCGGAGATCTTGCTGGCCAGGGTAGTTGACTTACACCTTCTAGAGCACGTTGGGTGGCACGGGATACATGCGGACGTGCATTGTCCTGTTGGAACAGCAAGTTCCCTTGCCGGTCTAGGAATGGTAGAACGATGGGTTCGATGACGGTTTGGATGTACCGTACACTATTCAGTGTCCCCTCGACGATCACCAGTGGTGTACGGCCAGTGTAGGAGATCGCTCCCCACACCATGATGCCGGGTGTTGGCCCTGTGTGCCTCGGTCGTATGCAGTCCTGGTTGTGGCGCTCACCTGCACGGCGCCAAACACGCATACGACCATCATTTCACCAAGGCAGAAGCGACTCTCATCGCTGAAGACGACACGTCTCCATTCGTCCCTCCATTCACGCCTGTCGCGACACCACTGGAGGCGAGCTGCACGATGTTGAGGCGTGAGCGGAAGACGGCCTAACGGTGTGCGGGACCGTAGCCCAGCTTCATGGAGACGGTTGCGAATGGTCCTCGCCGATACCCCAGGAGCAACAGTGTCCCTAATTTGCTGGGAAGTGGCGGTGCGGTCCCCTACGGCACTGCGTAGGATCCTACGGTCTTGGCGTGCATCCGTGCGTCGGTGCGGTCCGGTCCCAGGTCGACGGGCACGTGCACCTTCCGCCGACCACCGGCGACAACATCGATGTACTGTGGAGACCTCACGCCCCACGTGTTGAGCAATTCGGCGGTACGTCCACCCGGCCTCCAGCATGCCCACTATACGCCCTCGCTCAAAGTCCGTCAACTGGACATACGGTTCACGTCCACGCTGTCGCGGCATGCTACCAGTGTTAAAGACTGCGATGGAGCTCCGTATGCCACGGCAAACTGGCTGACACTGACGGCGGCGGTGCACAAATGCTGCGCAGCTAGCGCCATTCGACGGCCAACACCACGGTTCCTGGTGTGTCCGCTGTGCCGTGAGTGTGATCATTGCTTGTACAGCCCTCTCGCAGTGTCCGGAGCAAGTATGGTGGGTCTGACACACCGGTGTCAATGTGTTCTTTTTTCCATTTCCAGGAGTGTAGATATCTGAAAAGATGCATTGTTAAAAATAGAAATTAGAGGAAGCAAAATAACTTCTGGCGATTAAATATTAAATTGAGAAGCACTCTAGTGCAGAAAGAATAGAAGTCAGAAACAGCATGGACGGAAGGAAAAGGACAACGCCGGTTAATGTGAACGAATATTAGAAACGCAGGAAACACGAGGGAAAGAATAGAAGCTGAACTTGAAACGTGTTCCTTGTCGGACAGTACGGAGTTAAACAGAAAAGCAACTCATTGCCCAGTACTGTCTGTATGTCTACAGAAAGAATAGGAATTTTACACCTCTTTCATAGCTGTGTACACAATCATAGCGGTTTGTAGTTCAAAATTCAGACACATGGAAGATTTATAACCGTGGAAAAGCAAAAGTTTGAAATAACTTATACGTTGAGTTTATGTGATTCATTAAGTAATTACTAATTAGTTCATTCATTCTTCACACTGCTAAAAGAGATGAAGTGATGAAGTATCACTAACAATTTTTTGGACTATTTCTGGTTTCCAGCCGACAGAAAAAAGAGATTTATACTTGCCTTGAAGTAAATTGTAATTGTGAGGAAAAGCAAAACAGAAATCGACACACATTTCACTTGCGGGCTAGATATCAGGCCATCACGTTCCATTGTCGCTTTTCATTGTTGGCATTCTACCCTATCTCGCTCATCTCAACTCTATAATGGTCTTCAGAATATCATAAGGTATTCATTTTGTAATATTTTCCTATGATTAATGATCTGTTATACAGTGAAACCTTACCATTAGTAACATCGTACTATTTTCCTTCGATTAGTACTGCAATTATTGTTTGCCTAATTATATGTAAATTTGTGGTGAACAGTGAATTACCTAGTCAAGTATGTGCCATTCCCGGTGTTACGACTGTTGTGTGAAATTTGAATTTGATCTGCATCAACGTGGTTAAGTAAGGTTAATCATTGCACACGAGTAAGTAGTATCGAATACAATAGTTCAAATGGTTCAAATGGCTCTGAGCAGTATGGGACTTAACTGCTGAGGTCATCAGTCCCCTAGAACTTAGAACTACTTAAAACTAACTAACCTAAGGACATCACACACATCCATGCCCGAGGCAGGATTCGAACCTGTGACCGTAGCGGTCGCGCGGTTCCAGACTGTAGCGCCAAGAGCCGCTCGGCCACACCGGCCGGCGGGAAGGTATGACATTCATTTAGACGTTCTTGTGTTAGTCTGTGGTATTTCATTTCCTCACTCGTTACTCGTATTACTTTGGTTAATTTAATGTCACGATTTATTCAGAGCTATGTGACATATTGCCGGATCTGCTATCATGTCAGGGTTTTCATGGAAGGTGTTGGATTTGTCTGACACCTTACAGTGGTCACACCGCATACTGAGCACATTAACCAGTTATCGGTATGTGTGTGCAAATCCGTTAAGTTGGAAATAACGAACAAAATTTTCGTCTACTGCTATGAAAGTGCAGTTGTTTACGTTCTGTGTTTTTTGTATTGTTTCTACTTCACTCTCACCTGTTTATACTGTTTTGTGGCAAATTAAGCGCAACCTTGCAAAATTTCCGATTGTTGCATTACTTTTGGACCCCGGTGTACAAGCCTTCGCGACCTTTCCATTTGCCGCGCGCAGGACGAGCTGTAGCAGATATCCGCGCGCGCCAGCCGTCGTGCAGACTGTGTGGCGCGTCCTTGCGTGGCTCGCGGAAGAGCCTTGCCGTTCGTTGACTGCGTGCAGCGGCGCAAAAGGGCCGCCTGTGTCTGGCCGGCTGCCGGCGAGAACGCGGGCTGATTGCAGCCTTGCAGGCACAGGAAATGAACAGCGAGCTCTTATTTACGGGTCAGCGGGTCGCGGCCAACTGCTCTATCCAGGTCGATCCCTGGCGCCGAGCGGCACAGGCCGATGCCAACAGCAAACAGGCCGTTTCGCTCTATTTTTCTTCTTAAGGCCCCCGCCGACATTCCTAGTCACCTTTCAGCTGCCAGTACAGGTGAACCGGAGCGTGTGCATCAAAATAAACTGCACAGGCGAAGACGACTGTACAGTCGGCGGGAGAAGAATCGGTTTTTAGTTACTTATTTATTTTTACCTGTGCAGGTGTTCAGACCGTAGCATTTTGCGAACCGCCCGCCTTAGTTTCAGGTCTCTAGCTCTCACTTCGCCCTCACAAGCTGACCGTTCATACTCGTTATCACAGATTTCGCTCAAATTCATGCTATATGAAGGGTTTGGTCACAAGAGAAAATGACAGAAGTAGGAGTTCCAGTTGGCCAAGCCCTTAGAAAGAACCGGACAACTCAGAGCTGAACTCACGCTCAGAGTGTTTCTTACTAACGTGATTGTGTATACAAGCAATAAAAATAATTCTGTGTAGCTCAACGGCCTCTTTCAATTCTTTCTGATAAACTCGACTTCAGGCACTTACGTGTTCCTAACCTATCCCAGTTACCCCACAGAGGAAAGGGGGTCTACAGTTTAACGTGGAGTCTGAACCACATGTTACTCCTCACATCGTTGAGAGGTGGAGGCCGGGTTAAAACGGAGACTGAAAAATCCATGGTCCGACTGAGCTCCGATCCCGTGATGTCTCCGTTTCCAGATATGCATTGAACCTCTATAACACCAGATCCGACATATGTTTACATAGTTAATCGATAGGTTTTGATCAGTGAGTTTGCGAATGTGGGAATATGTGACAAAGATGGCCGTCTCTTTTCTTTGCATTGCCTTATAGGCTTATATGTTTCTTGCCTCCAAAGGGCAGTACACCTTAGTGGGTGACATCAATTTCGATTTGATACCTTGAAAGGGTACAGTACCGCCAGACATTGAAATTAGGTACAACCTTCTTCGTTATTCTTGTCAGAACAACATATTTTTTTGTAATAATAACTCAATTTCACTTAATACACCGAAGCCGAATACCAGTGTAGGAAAGAATGACAATTTATTTATTTAAATGATCACATTTGCACTCCCACAAAACAAATCCCTACAAACAATTTGGTGAGATCTGTGAAATGAATGAATGTATGATCGTTTGCTAACCACAGATAGTGAATGTGCAATATATGATCATCTTTGAGACGGTCCTTTGGTCACCTTTGGTGGAACCAAAGAGATGAAATTTACCTGAGCTCTGAGCGCCTGAAACGTGGCTGACCAATACGGTAGCAAGGTGCTCCCCCACTTCGGCGGAGGTGCGAGATGACCTGAAGAACGGCCATGTTTCAGCACTCTGCCGCTGGATCTAGTGTTGGTAAGACCTGTCTTAGGTGTGCTCCATAAAGACAAAAGAGTGGAGAGATGGTATGCATGTGAACTACTTAAGAGTAGTTTGGAATAATAATTTCTCTACTTTAGGAACTTTTGTGGGGAGAATTAAATGTCAGGCAGGTAATATTAAGGGGCTCGTAGTAATCTACGGAAGTGACCAACGGTCACAATGAAACCACGTGTAGCAATAAGTTGAAATACTTCCGAGAGCTGAAGTTAAGCTGAATTACTGGCGTGTGTATTATAAGTTGGAAATATTTAAGAAATGGCGTGTGCAGGACTTGAAATTAGAAACGAGTACTTCCACACGGTGAGTACTGTGTGAGTCTCAATCTGTGTATGAGACAAAGGATAAAGAGGAGTACTCGTCCATGGTATCAGTTGAGGACTCGCATGTGTGATGAATATGATATTAATATTACCTTTGTGTTTTATGTTTCCATGTGACGCTAGATTCAAATTCTAATACTCTGAGAGTGAAGCAAGGTGAGTCAGCCGTCTATCCAGCAACGCCACTTGGCTTGCATTGCACAGGAAGACGTGCATATATCCTCCAGATTTCGTAGTAGGAAAGAAAAGTTACGAAGTGGGGCAGTGTCGTGTGAAATTGGGATGAATACTAATTGAAGTGGGAAAGCTGAAAGTGATGTGATTCTAACGTTGCGACTATTCTTTGTGTTGTATTCTATGTTGCCAGTGTGATGTATTTCATGTAATTTAAGTATGTGTGGTTTGCATGGGAGAGTAGCAAGATAGGTTCAGAGGCAGTGGGTTATGCATGTTCCTTTTTGTACCGCTCGGTCTGGAGGAAATTTTCGTGATGATGGGTGTGAGAGTCGAAGTGTGAGATATAGCAAAAGATCCACCATCCTATCCAGAAAGTGCACTGTAGCGTTAGATCATTACGAGACCATAAGATAATCACCAACGTAAAGCCATGCCCACTGGGTGGAGTTTCTCATGTGTAATTGTAGTATAAAATGTAAGTGCGTGTTTAGGTTATCTGTGAATCATAATAGAATTTGTCTGAATAAAAAAGATAGTGGAAAGAAAAAGATTGGTGGCCTTGTTCTTCGAACAGTGTGTAGTCATGATATCCAGAATTTATCACGTGTGCGCCATTCATATTCAGTGCGATGGCCACGTGTTGATCAAAGCCGTTGGGTGAGAAAGAAAATGTGGTGTTGCCAGTGCGTAGTGTACAATCAGAGTTGTGTAAATTTTTAACAGTCTGATGTGCGTTATCCGTTTCCGTTGCGTAATATTCAAACAGGAGAATAATTTGTAGCTTAATTGTGGGTACTAGAGCTCACAATCAGTCATTGGTGTTTTGCGATAAATAAGAATAAATCTACTCGCTTGGCAGACCACTCATTTTGCAGGCCTGACTGCTTGATGCCACAGTATGAGCAAGGCATGTGGGTGCCTCTCAACGTCTATGAGTTCCCGAAAAAGGGGAGACAGTCAACAAAGTGATACTATAAGGATTCCGTTTTTACCGACTGAGGTACGGAACCTCAAAAATAGCATTTCTGGCGCGTGTTGGGCGAGGCTTGAGCTATTTGTGCTAGCGTAGTTTTCAGGCAGTGGTTGGTGTGGCGCAAAGAGTAAGGAAGGATAATCCTAGGACCGTGGGGTCAAGTCGCAATGCGAATGATTTTTATTCTAATTTTTACGTTGCTTATTGTGCAGGCAATGACTGCACACCGACCACCGCAGCGCCGCGAAACGGCATCCAGAAGGCGCTGACCCGTGCGCGAATGGAAAGAGCGGGCAGCGCCACGCTTGCAGGAAGATCAGGGTTCAGCGTCCCCTGTCAACGCTGACTTGCCCAGGCGCTCATCGCTGGTCGGCCCCAGCTCGGTCGCAGACTTCGAGAGCATCAGTACACAGTAATAGCAAGACGATACTTAGCCTGCGTTCTGCGAGTAATAAAAGGGTGTCAATGTAATTGCATGTTGGAGGCACAGGAAGCCACTTCACAGCGAGAAGTTAAGTCATGTTTCTTTCCTTTTTATAAATAAAATGTTTTAGTAACTTCAAAAGTGTTTCACACAGATCATTTTGGATTCCTGCCACCAGCCATCGCAACTTCTCTCCTTCCTTGTTTCTGTCGGTGCTGACTCGCGCAGTAGCCGACACTACACTTGCATTGCAAATAAACCGAAACTATGCTCAATATATTGCATTCATTAACATTTTCACAAAAGCCGTGAAAAGAAAAGGTCAACGAAAATTTTGGATTGCAAAACGTTTCCCAAGAAATAAATGTAAGGCGTACACGAGACCTTCGTATATAAAATTAGATACTTTTTTTATTTTACAGCTGATGATTTCCACGTGATGGGATGATATTCGCCGTAAAAACGAGGACAGCAGTAATTTTCTTAGCATCTTGCACACGTTATAAGCGTGCCATTTTTACAGGTTCACGATGCTTTTAAGAATTTCTGTAAGGAACCAAAATTGGTTTACATTCACTAAAATGTCTCTCTCATAACACAGTGTGCTAGCAAACCACGCGTAACACATCATTTCTCCAAATATTGGCAGTGTAATGTATTTTGAAGCAATCTTCTTGGAATGTGAACACTTTTTCTCTTTCGATGAGCTAAGAGCAGTTTTGAAACTTTTTCACTCGGGTTCCCGGGTTCGATTCCCGGCGGGGTCAGGGATTTTCTCTGCCTCGTGATGACTGGGTGTTGTGTGATGTCCTTAGGTTAGTTAGGTTTAAGTAGTTCTAAGTTCTAGGGGACTGATGACCACAGATGTTAAGTCCCATAGTGCTCAGAGCCATTTTTGAAGCTTTTTTATCAAATTACGAGGTGCATTCAAGTTCTAAGGCCTCCGATTTTTTTTCTCCAGACTGGAAAGAGATAGAAACATGCGCATTGTTTTAAAATGAGGCCGCGTTCATTGTCAATACTTCCCAGAGATGGCAGCACCGTACGGCAGATGGAATTTTACCGCCAGCGGCGAGAATGAGAACTGTTTTAAATACTTAAAATGGCGACGTTTTCCTTACTTGAACAGCATGCAATCATTGGTTTTCTGAATTTGCTTGGTGTGAAACCAATTGAAATTCATCGACAGTTGAAGGAGACATGTGGAGATGGAGTTATGTATGTGTCGAAAGTGCGTTCGTGGGTGCGACAGTTTAATGAAGGCAGAACATCGTGCGGCAACAAACCGAAACAACCTCAGGCTCGCACAAGCCGGTCTGACGACATGATCGAGAAAGTGGAGAGAATTGTTTTCGGGGATCGCCGAATGACTATTGAACAGATCGCCTCCAGAATTGGCATTTCTGTGGGTTCTGTGCACACAATCCTGCATGACGACCTGAAAATACGAAAAGTGTCATCCAGGTGGGTGACACGAATGCTGACGGACGACCACACGGCTGCCCGTGTGGCATGTTGCCAAGCAATGTTGACGCGCAACGACAGCATGAATGGGACTTTCTTTTTGTCGGTTGTGACAATGGATGAGATGTGGATGCCATTTTCAATCCAGAAACAAAGCGCCAGTCAGCTCAATGGAAGCACACAGATTCACCCCCACCAAAAAAATTTCGGGTAACCGCCAGTGCTGAAAAAATGATGGTGTCCATCCTCTGGGACAGCGAGGGCGTAATCCTTACCCATTGCGTTCCAAAGGGCACTACGGTAACAGGTGCATCCTACGAAAATGTTTTGAAGAACAAATTCCTTCCAGCACTGCAACAAAAACGTCCGGGAAGGGATGCGCGTGTGCTGTTTCACCAAGACAACGCACCCAGACATCGAGCTAACGTTACGCAACAGTTTCTTCGTGATAACAACTTTGAAGTGATTCCTCATGCTCCCTAATCACCTGACCTGGCTCCTAGTGACTTTTGGCTTTTTCCAACAATGAAAGACACTCTCCGTGGCCGCACATTCACCAGCCGTGCTGCTATTGCCTCAGCGATTTTCCAGTGGTCAAAACAGACTCCTAAAGAAGCCTTCGCCGCTGCCATGGAATCATGGCGTCAGCATTGTGAAAAATGTGTACGTCTACAGGGCGATTACGTCGAGAAGTAACGCCAGTTTCATCGATTTCGGGTGAGCAGTTAATTAGAAAAAAAAAAAAAAATCGGAGGCCTTAGAACTTGAATGCACCTCGTATTTACAGACATCGCAGGTTTGCACTATCGAGCGGACTTGCTTGGTGATAATCCTCCTTCATCTTGAAAAATCTCGTCGTACACCTGTACATTTGTTTGTTTCCCCGAGGAGTTAGTGAACGGGAGAAATTTGTTCTCCTCCACGTAAATCTTCATCACATTAGTCGTAAAATGTTCGTGTGAGATTGGAATAAGTTTGCCGTTGCCTTTCCTTTTGACAACTTCCATGAAAATATTAATCAACATAATGCATTGAGCATTATTTCGGTTTATTTGCAGTGTAAATAACGTAACAACTGGAAATAAAAGATTTTTTTAAGTCGCCTCGGCGACAAAGTGGGTATGGGTTATTTTACGAGGCCTGGCCGTCGTCAAACAGGAACATACGGTAAGGGTAAATGGCCACTGGAGAAAATTCACTTATTTATTAACAAAGAATAACTCTGCCTTTTCATGACTTGTCTCTGAAAAAAAAAAGAAAACAAAGCTACACTTCTGTACGATGCACATGCGGCGTCGATACTCCGCGCACGCCACTGCCCCATCTTCATGGCATGTCTTCTGGTGTTCGTCTGTATCCTGAACGTTGCAGTTCATACATAAAGGCGAATTTGTAGATGGATCATATGGAGTCTGTCTCGAGCAACCTGTTTTCTGTTCAGCGCCAAGCACCAGGTCTAACGTAGGAATGAATCTAATACGTTCCAATGCACTGTAGGACATGTCAGTGCGACATTAGGCGACCGGCGTGGTGTGGTCACACCGTGCTCTCCAAATCGCATCCATTGACGACAGTGGGAGAGGATGACCCGGCGGTCGGTCGGTCCCGATTGGGTCATTACGGCCAGAACGTGGAACTTTTCTTTGCTTTATAATAATCATAAAAGGTGGCTGATTTGTACAAACCTACCTTCAAACTTAATGCAGTTTCACATGAGCGACCACATCTGCATAAAAAGTAAAATTTCAAATGTTATATTTTTAGGCCTGAAGTATAGAACACTCAAACGTTTAGCATAGTTTAGCAAGAACAGTCATTGTTTCCAGGGCAAGCGACTGTTAAAACTAATGTATCGCTCTTCAAAGGAACAAGAGCATCATCAGAATGTACACTGTAAAAGGTACAAAATGAGATAAGTACTGGGATAAAGTACATATTCTATTTCCAGTATGGTGGCTTACGATTAAAGCTGGCTGACGGCACCAAAGATTGCGTTTAAAGCTGGCTGACAATATTAAACGTTAAACTGGCTGCACTATAGCATTAAACTTACGTTTAAAGTAAGTTTAAGGTACAGTAGTACATGACGATATGGACATCGCCAATATTAAATTGACTGTACAACAGTGCTTCTAACGTCGATAGTATAGTGTATCCAAAGATAAGCAAAATTTACGTTTTAATTGTCTCTTTTATGGGCGTGTGTACAAGAAAATGGCTCAAATGGCTCGGAACACTATGGGAATTAACTTCTGAGGTCATCAGTCCCCTAGAACTTAGAACTACTTAAACCTAACTAACCTAAGGACGTCACACACATCCATGCCCAAGGTAGGATTCGAACCTGCGACCTACCGGTCGCGCGGTTCGAGACTGAAGCGCCTAGAACCGCTCGGCCACATCGGCCGGCTCCATAATTCAGCGGCTTATTCCTGTTTCCTTTGTTGAGTATCTGTGTGAGGAACACCTTTCCAACCTTTGTGTACGGATCTTTCTACGAACGAGCGGTCGTATATGTTTGTTAAGTACGCAGCTATTGTATCAGCATAGTCTGAAGCGAACCTCACTGGTATGCAACCTGGACCGGAAGCCTCGCCATTCTTGAGCGCTTTAAACTGCTTCGCTACAGCGAGGATATCTGCTTCTAAGTTCTTCATGTAAAGGATTAAAAGAAAAAAAAAGCACACGTTTTGCAGAAGGTAGAGTTTAAAAAACTCACATCTGACACCATCTTCCCTTCTATGTACGATAATGGGGCACCCGGCTGAGGATATTCTCAGAGGTGGTGGGCGGCGCCGTCCTCAGGCCGCCCCCCACCCCCGCACGGCCGGTGTCCTCCAGGCGGTGCGCTGCCCCTGGCCTCCTGTTTCACGCAGGGTGGCGGCTCGGGTTTCCAGCATGACGCATGTCGCCCACCGCCGCGCTCTTTTGTCTGCTTCTGGTCGAAACAAAGGCCTCATCTCCCGCGCTGCTGGCACGCACCCGCTCCCAACCGAGACGTGTTAAAAAAAATTCTTACCGCAATCGAAAGAAATTGGATGAGGCAACACATCGTCACTTCGGATCAGTTTTCCTTCTACGGGGCATTTTTTGCGGACAGACCACGATCGCTAGCAGTCTGCTAGATCTAAGATGTATGCTAGATCTGGAACAGCTTTCTCAAGTATTCACAGTAATATACGACACATGCAACATGCCCCTACCGCAGTTGAGTATACGAGTGTGTTACATTCAGTGAAATATTTAATAACTATATTTTTGCTACATATGCCACTTAGGTTCAGGATGATTGCGTAGTCTATGTTATTCACAGTCTGTCATAAATAACAAAGTAGCATTTCTTTGTTGCACTGAACGCTCTGTGAGTTACGCACTAGGCATATCACTGCCAAACTGCCTAATGCCAGTTGTATTCGGATGTAAAGCGAGTGAGCACGAACTGTTGCTCTAATTGGGTGTGATTCTTGTGAGGCTTTTTCCATAAATTTGTAATCAACGCCGATGAAGTAATTTCTACTTTGAAGGTAAGACAGCACGCTAGTATGCGCAATTACGAGTCTAGAAAACAGTCTTAGGACCATAAGAACCCGAAGAGCACGTGTTTTGGATGGAGTAAGTGCAAAACTACGAAAATATGCCAGTAAATCCTTTAAACTAAGATTGTTGCACATATTTAGTATGTCCTGGCTACGCTGCAAAATTCCTAATGACTGGAGTAAAGTTCTCGTGATATCTATATTTCTAAGAAAAGGTCATAAAAGAACAACAACGAACTGCGGAGGTATAAGTTTATTAAACACCACATATAAAGCACATGGAAAATCAATTAATGAAAAATTACGTTTTATGTCAGACACTTCGTCGCTTGTAGCCGAAATGAGTGTAGGAAGAGTCCGATCATAGGTGACACATTTTCTCTGAGAAACACCGATCGAAAGCAGACGAGACTAGTTTAAACTTGAGCTTATACACAGCGTCAATTGATTACAAGAAGGTCTGTAATAAAATCACAATATACCTCCTACAGGACATTATAATTAAACTGGAATATCCTCTCCATCTTGTGGATGTCGTTAAACATTTACTTCGTTCATAGTACTAAAATTTTCAAACAAAATGAGTCAACCGTTTTCAAATAGGTCGAATCGTTGCTCAGAAATCGTTTTCCAAATTTTCTGTTAGTGTTCAAAAATGTCGGGCACATCACGCTCAAAATTTTCTCGTAGTTGACACTTCATACAAAATGTATCGAACTATTTTTTTATGATACACCTACAGAATTACACCAGCTGTTGCATACCTTTAACCGCCTACTGTTCGATCTCAACGGTGGTTACAATATTGCGAGGTCCTAAGGGTAGATCATGTTCAATGGCAGTACAAGTGCGATGAATTCACCTGTTCATGTCTTAACTGTTGAAAGTTAAGCAGCAGACGTCTTATACATCTTCATTAACTTTTAAAGTATGTTATTGGAGGTAAACCGTCGAAACAAAGTACTTTCTGGCGACACGGCATTCCAGGTCATCTATTTCGGTTTCGGCGAACCACACACACACACACACACACACACACACACACACACACATATGCACATATGAATAAAACACGAATACTTTAAAGAGCTACAAAGACCAAACTGTTCTATAGAGCAATTTGAAGTATGTTTTACGTTATTACGCAACATGTACAAATGTAACAAAAAAAATTTATTGACGTCAACGTCATCGCTATGAAAGGCTGAGAACTTTCCAAGTTCCCACTGTGCATAGGACATTTAATAGATCGAAAGAAGGTTTGTAGAACAAGGCCTCACTTATCTAATATCCTAGCTGTGCTCATACATAAACGAAAACATTCGTGAACTCCTCCGTTGCTGCTGTCCGCCTTTGGAATAAGCCGTTGCACTCTACACATAATTCAGTAACATAGTGCATTTAAGAAAAAGTTGAGGAATCTCCTTTGTCGGTCTTATGACTTTTTCCTCAAAATTTAAAGTGCGAATTGAGAAGAAGACACAACCATGAATTTATACACATATAGAAAACGTTAGCCACCATAAGTAGGAGCAGAACTGTTTTCTACGCCCACATTACTAGTATGAGTCCCACAAGATGAAGCAATCGGACCTTCTGCTACTTTCTCAAGAGGAACTCAGAGGAGGTACGGTTCAGCAAGGTAGAAAACGATATGAGAGAAGTAGAGGTAACACAGAAGACTATCCGCAAACGCATTCCACTCACGAAGATACTTGGTTTCCAAGAAAAGCGAAAGCTGAGAAATGGTAAAACATAGACTGGAGCGAGGAAGGAACAGCATAGGTAACAAATGTGGGAGTACTGGGTTAGAGATAAAGTCCAAGTACAAAGAATACCAACAGTACACTTACAGCAGCGTGTTCTGTAGGTGGCCTACACAATAGAAGCAGTAGAATATGTAAGACAATTTCCCTCTGTCAAGCACTGAAGCAAATGCTCCAACTTCTACCGACTACAAATGGTTCAAATGGCTCTGAGCACTATGGGATTTAACATCTGAGGTCATCAGTCCCCTAGACCTTAGAACTACTGAAACCTAACTAACCTAAGGACATCCCACACATCCATGCCCGAGGCAGGATTCAAACCTGCGACCGTAGCGGTCGCGCGGTTCCAGACTGAAGCGCCTTTAACCGCTTGGCCACACCGGCCGGTTACCGACCACACTTCTTACTCTTTTGTTTATGTCACTCATGTAATTTACGGCTCTTCCCCTCCGTTCTTGGGTTCTACAATGTTGCTCTTTTTCCGTTCTCGCCATCTATTCTCTCACGTGTTTTGCTGTCACTCCCAACGGCTAAATTTCTACGCACAATCATTGTGCTAGCTCGTCCCCTGGTAACACTTTGTAACTCATGAACGCTTCTTTCTGCCGATTCCATAAGATTTTTTACGACCATCCTCCGTAATCTCGATGGACCCTGCCCGTCAGTCCATGAGCTCTGCCTGCTCCCGCTCTAGCTGTGGTTGTACTTCCGCGTTTCCACTTCACAACCACATCACCAAAAATTGACTTGGGCGGCTTTAGAAGAGTTTAAAGGTCCTTGCAGATCTATTACTCAGGAGACATCCAATGACTAGTCCAAGTTAGAGGCCACTGATGTGTCCTGACAGACTCATTCCGCCGTTACTGCTTCTCTATACAACACTCCTCGCCTCCTCTTATGATGGCAGGTTCCACTCTCGCGACATCTAGTTGTCAATTCCGTATTGCATAGGTTCGTGCGGAAATTTTTTTCAGCTTGTGTGTATTAGATGTAAGATACAGGGCGCTTCAAAAATGACCGGTATATTTGAAACGGCAATAAAAACTAAACGAGCAGCGATAGAAATACACCGTTTGTTGCAATATGCTTGGGACAACAGTACATTTTCAGGCGGACAAACTTTCGAAATTACAGTAGTTACAATTTTCAACAACAGATGGCGCTGCAAGTGATGTGAAAGATATAGAAGACAACGCAGTCTGTGGGTGCGCCATTCTGTACGTCGTCTTTCTGCTGTAAGCGTGTGCTGTTCACAACGTGCAAGTGTGCTGTAGACAACATGGTTTATTCCTTAGAACACAGGATTTTCCTGGTGTTGGAATTCCACCGCCTAGAACACAGTGTTGTTGCAACAAGACAAAGTTTTCAACTGAGGTTTAATGTAACCAAAGGACCGAAAAGCGATACAATAAAGGATCTGTCTGAAAAATTTCAACGGACTGGGAACGTGACGGATGAACGTGCTGGAAAGGTAGGGCGACCGCGTACGACAACCACAGAGGGCAACGCGCAGCTAGTGCAGCAGGTGATCCAACAGCGGCCTCGGGTTTCCGTTCGCCGTGTTGCAGCTGCGGTCCAAATGACGCCAACGTCCACGTATCGTCTCATGCGCCAGAGTTTACACCTCTATCCATACAAAATTCAAACGCGGCAACCCCTCAGCGCCACTACCATTGCTGCACGAGAGACATTCGCTAACGATATAGTGCACAGGATTGATGACGGCGATATGCATGTGGGCAGCATTTCGTTTACTGACGAAGCTTATTTTTACCTGGACGGCTTCGTCAATAAACAGAACTGGCGCATATGGGGAACTGAAAAGCCCCATGTTGCAGTCTCATCGTCCCTGCATCCTCAAAAAGTACTGGTCTGGGCCGCCATTTCTTCCAAAGGAATCATTGGCCCATTTTTCAGATCCGAAACGATTACTGCATCACGCTATCCGGACATTCTTCGTGAATTTGTGGCGGTACAAACTGCCTTAGACGACACTGCGAACACCTCGTGGTTTATGCAAGATGGTGCCCGGCCACATCGCACGGCCGACGTCTTTAATTTCCTGAATGAATATTTCGATGATCGTGTGATTGCTTTGGGCTATCCGAAACATACAGGAGGCGGCGTGGATTGGCCTCCCTATTCGCCAGACATGAACCCCTGTGACTTCTTTCTGTGGAGACACTTGAAAGACCAGGTGTACCGCCAGAATCCAGAAACAATTGAACAGCTGAAGCAGTACACCTCATCTGCATGTGAAGCCATTCCGCCAGACACGTTGTCAAAGGTTTCGGGTAATTTCATTCAGAGACTACGCCATATTATTGCTACGCATGGTGGATATGTGGAAAATATCGTACTATAGAGTTTCCCAGACCGCAGCGCCATCTGTTGTTGAAAATTGTAACTACTGTAATTTCGAAAGTTTGTCTGCCTGAAAATGTACTGTTGTGCCAAGCATATTGCAACAAACGGTGTATTTCTATCGCTGCTCGTTTAGTTTTTATTGCCGTTTCAAATATACCGGTCATTTTTGAAACACCCTGTATGTTATGTGTGTCAGAACCAATGTAACGTTGTATGTCGAGAATGCCTGACTGGAACTAACGGAGGGGGTTATGGCCCTGTGACGATAAATAAACTAACAAATAAAATAACTTAAACTGGACATTATGCCTGCTGTTCATTAAAAATACTCGTTACAGTTTTCATTTAACGAAGTATAGGCTGCTTTCAGAACATCGTAAATTTCTTACTGACATTAGATGTTTTGTTTCTTTTTCTCTGTTCTTGCGACTTGCATAAATATACACAGATCTACAAAAGACTTTATCTGAACGAAAAGAAAAGTGTGTGCCGTGTTGTAGAGTCACAATACAGATACTTTTGATCTTGTAGCTTACTGAATACAGGTTGTCTTTCTTGATCTTCCAGCTTACTGATTGCAGATACTCTTTCCTGATCTTCCAACTTACTGAATACAGATACTCTTTTTTGATCTTCCAAGTTACTGAACACTCGTGGAATTTTTAGTTCGTTAGAGTTTCAAAGCGTCACGATGCTAAGTTGTAGTTTTGATTTATTTATTGTAGTAATGCAGTTTGCCGTCCGACGATTCATATTTGTCTTGATCGACTGTTCCGTCGTTTCTTGATATAATATTTAATACAGTGTGGGTGACAACACACACACAACACTGGTGTAATATTCTACAGTATGGCCGTGTGGTTCTAGGCGCTACAGTCTGGAACCGCGAGACCGCTACGGTCACAGGTTCGAATCCTGCCTCGGGCATGGATGTGTGTGACGTCCTTAGGTTAGTTAGGTTTAAGTAGTTCTAAGTTCTAGGGGACTGATGACCTCAGAAGTTGAGTCCCAAAGTGCTCAGAGCCATTTTTATTCTACAGTATTTATTATTTATTTCACAAACTGGTTTTCGGCTCTTCAACCATCACCTGGTACAGACATAAATATGTGGTGCAATGAAATTTTGTTGGATCAAAGATTTTAAACTAGAGCATTTACTGAGTATCTCAATTTCTAGAGATGAAAAACTTAATGTTAGATTTAGCAAAAAAACGAGAGGAATTACTTCATTGTAAATGTGGTGTAAGATTATTTAACTAGGATAAAGTACGTGACATTATTAATGAACTATGTACAAGTTATAACATTTGTTCACAGAAGAAATAAACTGAAAATAAACATCTGTGACACGTTCTGAGGGTGTAGCGGAACAAAATAATCTTGCCTTGAATTGATCCTTCATTACGAACAGATAAGGTATAATATTTAGATTAAACAGGTAAATGAAGCGGCTGTGATGATATAAAGCAAATATCTTTTGACACGGCGATGGAAATTAAAGTAACTGAAATAAAGGGAAAAGGAGCATATCAGGAGGATGGATAATTTACAACATGGCCTGGATGGGTTATGAGTAGCACCTGCAATTAGAAGTTGTGAGTAAGGGAACTGTACCTGGTTATTCAGTACTAACCTTGGGCAGCTCGACATATTTATTAATTTCCATTATTTCAAGATTGTTCATTTCGCTTCCTTTATGGATGGAATGTAATATTTCATGTTGCACCTTGTCATTATGATTTATTAAGCAGGTGGTCTGCAAAAGTAGAGTCTCCGTCTCTATGTTTCCGACTTCTGTGGCGCACATTGTCCTGCCAGACTGAGCTACATAGAATTTATCACAATTGCATGTTATATATTCCATTGTTTTCCAAAGCTGGACCACTGGCTTTACCATTGCTCAAAAAGTATTCAACAGTGTTGGGCAGATAAAATGATGATCTACGCGCTTGCCTGAATTTAAGCTTTCTTGTTGCATTCAGTCAGACTTTTCCAAAATATGTAACTGTGGGCCATTCAATGCGTTCTGAGGTGGTTGGTCGCGAAAGGATAAAGAAGAGAGTACGCCTGCTGTTTCTGCCCTTCGTGCATTATGGAGTCCGCCAAGGTAGCCGCGAAGAGATAGTTTATTCCACCCTGAATGGAAGACACGCTTTGCGCAACGCATTCCGAACGTGTCCTCTGAGACACTCCAATCTGTTGCCGAACATGCTGTATATGGATTTCACGTTGTGGCAGAAAATAGTGGACAGCATACTGAACATGCCTTGCCCTAGTTTGACTGCGTTTAATTACATTTGGAAGGCGTCTTCACTCGTTGGGATGAATATTAGGCGATGTAACGTTGAATAAAAGGTAGTGTGTTTATAAGTCAATGCGACTTGAGAATTGGCAGGTATTACAGTATCTGTGGCGGTAAGTTTCCTATAGATCTAAAAGTATGACTGTGACCACTGATGTCTGTATCCACAAATGCAAAATGGCGACGTTGTAGAGCGATGATGCCTCATTCATGTGGTATTCGTGCTGAGCTGGCCGTCAGCTCTCGGGATACGACACTTCGTGTCTTCAACAGCTGCCCATCAGCGCAGAGTAGGCGCGAGCGCTGCGCTGTATTGTCAGCGCGATATCGCCTCCTCATCCGAATGGAACGCGTCCGCCTGCGCCGTATTCCGAGAACGGGCCAGAGTTCAAGGGCGTGGTGTCTCTTCTAAGGACCTCCAGCATTTCTATTCAGTAGGGCCTTCGTAGGTAAACAGAGATACCGTAGAGAAATGTCTGACTCACAAAACGGAAACTGAGTTCAATAACTTTATCCTTGTTTCGCAGCTTCAAACGTGACTGTATCCGATACACTGGAGGTATGAATTAAAAAAAACGCCTTTAGTCACATCTTTTCGTGTTTTATTAAGTACACGATGCATTTAGGACCCTGTGGGTCAATCATCAGGTGTAATTTGTAATTATTTATTTCTAGTTTCTGCTACCAGTCACTATTTTATTTTATGTTTAATCTAACATAATACAACGCGTTTCGAACATGTTCTGTTCATCTTCAGGCGTTTATACATACATACATACTGAGAAATATTACTTAAAAATAAACGGTCTTAAACTAGATTATATTTCTCTGTGTGTATGTATGTATGTATAAACGCCTTAAGATGAACAGAACATGTTCGAAACGCCTTGTATTATGTTAGATTGAACATAAAATAAAAAAGTGACTGGTAGCAGGAACTAGTAATAAATAATTACCCCACACAATCACGGTTCACAAACATAGCCATTATGGCTCAAAATAATTTAAAATAAATAAAGGTGTAATTTGTCTTAATATATGCTTTTTTCCTCTCTTGAATGAGGTGACATGCATATTCCTGTCACGAAAAGTCTGATGTTAGGTTATGAATTTCGTAAGTCAAAAGCGGAAAATACGGGCGAAATAGTGGAAAAGATGAACGGCGCAAACTTACCACATAATCCAAGGAATGCGTTCTTAACGTTTTAGCACCAGCGTATATTCTTTTCTCCATCGTTTTCGTACATGTCACTTCATTGAAGAGGCACATTTTCAAATGCCTGTTTGTAAACACTTCACAGACATTTTTGTACATGGTGTGGTCAAAGATGAATTTATTCGTAGTACTAAAGATATAATTATCAAACGGTTGACATGTGCAGGAAATAACTTTAGATCAACTGAGGAGGGTACAGAGTATCATGCGCCAGTTGTCCCGCCTACTGTGTAGGGAAAACAGGCAGAAACTTCAACGCTTTTCTTTGATTATGTGCTAAGTTTACACTGACCATCTTTTCCACTGTTTCGCAGATATTTTCCGCTTTGGCCTACGAAATTCATAACCTAATATCAAACCTGGTGGTCGGAATATGCATTTCACCTCATTCAAGAGAAAAAATAAAGCGTGTATTAAGACAAATTACACCTGATGTTGGACCCTCAGGGTCCGAAATGAAAATTGTGGTAAGATCTAATGGGACCAAACTGCTGAGGTCATCGGTCCCTAAACTTACACACTACTTAACCTAACTCAAACCAACTTACGCTAAGGACAACACACACACACACACACACACACACACGCCCGAGCCGCGCGAAATGTGACAAGACGCCACAGACTACGCGGCTATCCCGTGCGGCCGGTCCGAAATGCCTCGTGTACTTAATAACACACGAAAAGATGTGACGGAAGGCGTTTTTTTAATTCATACCTGCAGAGTTCAATAATACTGAATCACATTGTTAATGACAGACACTCACAAGGGAGAAGTACACTAGTTTCCATAGATGATGTAAAAATAACGATAGTTAACAACTTATGTTCCAAATATAACATGAAATTTTCTGCAAGAGCAGCGCATAGGACACTGTAAAATCAAAATGTCAATCTACTGTACAACTGATAGACAAAACATTTGTACAGAGGGTGTTTTGTAGAAACTAGAAACAGTAACTTGTTGTCGGAGATGAAGCAGTCCTTACAAGGACTTCTACACATGCATACACAGCACTAAAAAGCACTCCGTCGTCAGGTCACGAATGGCCCACCGGGACCATCCGACCGCCGTGTCATCCTCAGTGGAGGATGCGGATAGGAGAAGCGTGGGGTCAGCACACTGCTCTCCCGGTCGTTATGACGGCATTCTTGACCGAAGCCGCTACTAATCGGTCGAGTAGCTCCTCAATTGGCATCACGAGGCTGAGTGCACCCCGGAAAATGGCAACAGCGCATGGCGGCCTGGATGGTCACCCATCAAAGTGCCGACCATGCCCGACAGCGCTTAACTTCGGTGATCTCACGGGAACCGGTGTATCCACTGCTGCAAGGCCGTCGTGCATACACTGAATGATTATAATTAAAATTCCAACTTCAAAAGTCTGTAGAAAGAGAACCACTGCTCAGAATGACAAACGGAATATTATCGATGACGTGGGAAACGTTACGGAAAAATGTTAACGTAGATTTTTACCACTAGGTGACGGTGTAAATAGAAGAATATGCAAAATAAAAGACACGGGGTACACAAACTGTTTGTCAGTTGACCGTCTCAATCCAGGATCGCTCGCAGCAGATAAGGCTCTTTTACAGTAATGGTGACTGCGTGCCATTAGCTTTGCAGAAATTCCAGACACTCATGAAAATAGGCGTTGGCCTGGCGTCTGCCGAGGGTGTGGAGGAAATGATTAAGGCATTTGTAAAGACAAATTCTTTTGAAGAGCAGTATGGCAGAGGGAGGAAAACAGTTGTTCCGAAGTCTGTCTAAGATGTGGCCTCAGCATTGCAGGAGGGCTCGAACGGTGGTATGCAGACATGCAGTGGACGCGGAACTGCCCGAACGTTGGACATACTTTTAGGTACACAAAATCCTACGAAACATCCTGCGTTGCTATTCGTACAGAATCACCAATGTTCAGGTGTCGCTACCAGCTGACCTGCCAACAAGACAATCTTTCAATCCGGAATATCTTGTTCGCACGGAAGTGGACAGTGAATTGCCATGGAACATTCTCTGGACAGACAAAGTCCATCTCCATCTCTAAGAACATTTCAATACGTGGAACTGCAGAATATGGGCAACAGAAAATTCGTATGCAGATCAACCGGTAGCATTTCCTTTTTCGAAGGTGAATGTGTGGTGCGATTTGACGGCATTGTTTATCGTAGGGACGTATTTTTTTGAGGAGATGAGTTTTGTGGATGGTGTTACCTGCACCGTCGCTGATAAACGCTAGGAGAGTCTTCTGCGCACCAAAGTGATTCCAACCCCTCTGCAGAGCGGACGTGTGGGTAGGATCATTTTTAAGCAAGATGGCGCTCATTGCACAGCCAATGAAGCGGTTGCTGCAGAGGCATTTCGGAAACGTTAGAATTATCAGCCGTAATTTCCCTACAGACTGGCCGTCCGTATCACTTGATCTTAATCCGTGTGGCTTCTGGCTGTGAGGTTATCTGAAGGACGTCGTGTTCAGAGCACCAGATATAAACGTAGATGAAACGAAGGCACGCACTGCGCAACAATTCTGAACGTGACCTCTGAGAGAGTCAAATCTTCAGATATTGTGGAACATGCCGTATCTCGATTTCAGCTTGTGGCAGAAAATGGTGTGCAGCATATTGAATATGTCTTGCCCTAGTCGCGCGACAGTTGAAAACCGATTTCGTTGTTGATTTTTATAATTTTCAGGCACAGGACCGTTAAAAACCGATGTAATTTTTTTTTCCTTTTAGTGCGGTTGTTCGCCTGAGGAACACAATTTAAAACCTATTTTAGCATCAGATATTGCACGATCTTACCTAAGAATGAATGGCAGCATTGCGTAGTGATACACGTTGCACAATACGCTTTGTTTAATGTGCAACTCACGCCACAGCCGTCGTATTGCGATTCACGTGTCATTTGTAGCCAAACACTTTTACGTTATGACGCTTACAGCGCTACCTAGTGGGAATTTTGCTGTTGTTTCTGTCATTCACCATTCTTTGATCATATTCCGTTCAAATTTGGCGTCATTGTGAACAGCGGTTTTTTTTACGGCATTTTGAAAAAGGAAATTTAATTATGTATACTGTGTACTGCATAGTGCCACAGTGTGTACTGTACATAAAATCGAAGGAATGTAGAGAGCAAAATTTGCCAACAGACTGGAAGAAATATATAGACTTGGATAGCAACTAACAACAAAATGAGATGGACAAGGCTATAGACAAAGACTCCTCGCACAACAGAAATTGAGTGGATGGTGTGGGTTCGTGTGGGAGCAGATGCATATATCCTCGTGAAACGCACATGAGCGAGAAAACATTGAGGAGAGTTCTATTGGAGCGGCAATAACATACCTATCATGAGCAATGTGCGCAAACAATGGGCTCAGAATCATCTGACACCAGCATTCAGTTCTGCCAGTGAATTATCCGGTGTAGTGCTGCAGTTTGTATCGCTTACTAATCAAGCATTTATCATCCGAGGTGGGGCTTATTAATCGTCGTGATAACTAAGCTCAACGGATAAAGAGTAATAGCCTCCTTAAATAGCACAATGGAGGCGGTCAAGTGACCCTCCATCGGGTCTAGTGGTAAAGCAGTAAAAAAGCTGCGGCATTGAATCCCAGTCGGACCACCGCCTTTTCAGTCCGTCTTTAACCTAACTTTCACCTCTCAGTGACGTTAAGATTCTCCAGACACATGCAGCTCGCATTCCACATTAAGTAACACGTCCCGTGCTCCCAGTTGGATAACTAGGGTAGGTTAGTGACACGGAGGTCACCGCAGTGGCCTGCGATAGAAAGACTAGGAATAGGCCATTGAGCCACATGAAGTTATTACTATGCGACTCTCTACCGCTCACGTAAATCATAGCACTGAAGTGGCGTACGCGAGTCAGTCATATGCATCAACATACAATGAAGAGCCAGAGAAACTGGTACACCTGTCTAATATCGTGTAGGGCCCCCGTGAGCATGCACAAGTGCCGCAGCACGACATGGCATGGACTCGACTAATGTCTGAAGTAGTGCTGGAGGAAACTGACACCATGAATCCTGCAGGGCTGTCCATAAATCCGTAAGAATACGAGGGGGTGGAGATCTCTTCTGAACAGCATCTTGCAAGACATTCCAGATAAGTTCAATAATGTTCATGTCTGGGGACTTTGGTGGCCAGTGGAAGTGTTTAAACTCAGGAGAGTGTTCCTGGAGCCACTCTGTAGCAATTCTGGACGTGTGGGGTGTCGCATTGTCCTGCCGGAAATGCGGGCGTCCGTCGGAATGCACGATGGACATAAATGGATGCAGATGATCAGAGAGGATGTTTACGTACGTGTCACCTATGAGAGTTGCATTAGAACATAAGATTTTTGGAATGCTTAATGAGTATACACATTAGGAAAACACCAGATTTGGGCAATCAGTTTGTGAAATGATGTTCTTTTAAATGTAAGCCAAGTAAAATTACACAGGATGTTCAACAGAATTTTATATAGTTGTATAATGAGCTACAGATAACCTCTAGAAAAACTGACATAATTGCTTGTTTTGCATATTAATGGCTAAATGAAGCACATGTAATTCATTGGGCGACTACTTTGAAGAGATTAGATTGCTTTACTTTAATATTTCTTGCTTCAACCTATGTCTTCGGGATGGAGGAATGACAGAGACCACGGGCCTTAAGTCTAAAGAAAGATGGGAGCTGCCATTTTTGAAAGAGCATAAAAAGGTGTAATGTTAGTCCTTTGATAACATGGATTATTTTGCGTGTTATTGTGTATTCCAGTTCTCACATCTCAAAAATGTGTTTCAAACGTAAGGAGCAGACAGATTAAAATAAACATGTAGTAAATAAATTAATGGCAGTAAGCTCATGAATGAACGCAGAATGACTGTAGAAGAACATATCATGATTCAATTGCTCCTCTGCTCTCGTGTTCTTATTACTTCGCTTGTACAGACAATTGATGGTTATATTATTTTGTGCAGGATGAGATAATACTATGAGAATTACCCTATCCTAGTACAAAATAGTTCATTAGGTGGGGGTATTGTAAGGTTGCTATAATTTCGCACCTTACAAGCACTCATCTACACACTTTGCAGTGATTTACAACCGGAATTAGGTATCATTTGATAGATTGTACATCGTATTTATGAATATTTAAAGAAAACTGACATTGTCACGTAAACCTTGTAAATAATTGTTAACGCTTACTGCATGGAAGGTGACGGAGTGTCATTATTATCAAAATGGTGTAATGAATGATTGCCTATACTAGTAGAGGTTGGAACGCCAGTGGAAATGAAACAGCAGGCGTAAGTCAAGCCCTGTTGTGGAAAAGCCCGCACAGGTGTGTCGGTCCTGCTTCACACAGGAAGTGCCAAGACGGACACTCTGGGTACCTGAGCGCAGAAGCACAATACTTCGGCGGCCGGCCGGTTTGTAGCAGGGGATGGAAGGATAACTGGATAATACTTCGGAAACTCTGAAAATCTTGGACGCAGCAGAGAGGAAGGAGGAAGTGTTACCTCGGAAATCGCAGGCTGTGTTGTTTCCGACGATTTTTACTCTGAGAAGCGAACCACTGTGTGAGTATAGGTATTTCCTCGCAAACTTTCAGCGATGGACGACAAAAGACTAAAATATGGTTGGTCGGCGTTCGGAAAAACCTGTAGAGAGGGAGAATATTCCATGGTTCAGAGAATATGATTCGCCTTCAGAGTTACGAGGGAGGGGAGCCGAGCTTTGCTGGGAAGCAAACGGTGGAGAGAAGAGGTCTTCTGTTTTGGAAGCCCGAGTTTGACGGTTGCTCAGCATCAGCTTTTGTTGGTACAGACGGACTTGCTGTCTTTGTTCTCAGGAGGTTTTATAGTTGGAACTGTTAGGCACTGTACTGCTGTGAACTTATGCGCTTCTGGACTTCGCCTCCAGGTACGGAGTCGTTGTTGAGTGCGCAGCGTTCAGTGATTGAGAGCATTTCTTCTGCCTCACGTTGAGACGTTACCTGAACTCCGTCCATGTGGCTGGGAGATGCCGTTTCTCGGCTGTATAAAACAGAGACGAGAAGACAGTGTTGGATTATACTAGTCAGAAGACCGACTTGTACTGTCCTAGAGTTGAATGAGGTTTATACAGGGTGTTTCAAAAATGACCGGTATATTTGAAACGGCAATAAAAACTAAACGAGCAGCGATAGAAATACACCGTTTGTTGCAATATGCTTGGGACAACAGTACATTTTCAGGCAGACAAACTTTCGAAATTACAGTAGTTACAATTTTCAACAACAGATGGCGCTGCGGTCTGGGAAACTCTATAGTACGATATTTTCCACATATCCACCATGCGTAGCAATAATATGGCGTAGTCTCTGAATGAAATTACCCGAAACCTTTGACAACGTGTCTGACGGAATAGCTTCACATGCAGATGTCCTGTGCACTATATCGTTAGCGAATGTCTCTCGTGCAGCAATGGTAGCGGCGCTGAGGGGTTGCCGCGTTTGAATTTTGTATGGATAGAGGTGTAAACTCTGGCGCATGAGACGATACGTGGACGTTGGCGTCATTTGGACCGCAGCTGCAACACGGCGAACGGAAACCCGAGGCCGCTGTTGGATCACCTGCTGCACTAGCTGCGCGTTGCCCTCTGTGGTTGCCGTACGCGGTCGCCCTACCTTTCCAGCACGTTCATCCGTCACGTTCCCAGTCCGTTGAAATTTTTCAAACAGATCCTTTATTGTATCGCTTTTAGGTCCTTTGGTTACATTAAACCTCCGTTGAAAACTTCGTCTTGTTGCAACAACACTGTGTTCTAGGCGGTGGAATTCCAACACCAGAAAAATCCTCTGTTCTAAGGAATAAACCACGTTGTCTACAGCACACTTGCACGTTGTGAACAGCACACACTTACAGCAGAAAGACGACGTACAGAATGGCGCACCCACAGACTGCGTTGTCTTCTATATCTTTCACATCACTTGCAGCGCCATTTGTTGTTGAAAATTGTAACTACTGTAATTTCGAAAGTTTGTCCGCCTGAAAATGTACTGTTGTCCCAAGCATATTGCAACAAACGGTGTATTTCTATCGCTGCTCGTTTAGTTTTTATTGCCGTTTCAAATATACCGGTCATTTTTGAAACACCCTGTATATATATATATTGTGGCTGGAGTTCTTCTGTCGTCGCAGACGCGTACGAGAACCATCACTCCGACGCACCGGACGCAGTACATAGGGTGATATAGCTAATTGCTTCGGCTTATTAGGGATATAAAGCTAAACAGTTGTGATAACGTAAATTTTATTTCAACCGAGGTTGCACACTACTGTAGATCATCTTTGAAAGTAGCGATTTCTAGTGTTTGGTACGTAAATGATGTCAGTCGTCTCGCGTTATTTATATTGGATCGCATAGCTGTAAAAAGGGACAGATTTGGGCAATTGACCAATCGTATTGGTAAGGAAATTCATTTGTATCTATTTATGTCCATTGGACATTAATATATAAACAGTTGTTATATAAGAGGTTTTAATCTACAATAAATGTATCACCAGAAATAGCATTTATCATTTTATAGTTACTACTTCCCTTAATCATTCATTTATGCTTATGTTGTAATTTATATGTTAAAGAGCAAGAAGGAGATAATCGCCATTAACAGATCCTAATGTCTGCTTCAGGGGGGGGGGGGGGGGGCGGTAGTCAAACGGGGCCATATCTTCATTTTCGCGTTCAGTATTTCCGTAGCGCACATTCATTTTACACCCACCTGGAGTAGCATCTTGTAAATCAGATCAGATCAGATTAACGAAACAAATATTTCTGTATTTCTGGAAACAGAAATCGACAGTCGTATGGATTACAGAAATAAGAAAAAGAATTAGAAGGAGTCAACACTAAAGAATCAGGAACAAGTGTAGAAAAGCGGTTTCAGGAATAAAATACTAAATATAGATGGCGTTCCAGGTGGAAGAAATAAGAAATCGAGAACAACATGGACAGAAGAAAGGAAAAGACGTGGAGAGAAGATGAAGGAGTACTGGATAAAAAGAAAACAAGAAAGAAGGAAGAACGAGTGAAGTTGTTAGGTGACCCTACTTGGCCAATAAGAAGACAAAAAAAAAAAAAAATCTGATTGCGCTGTTGAAACGTGCAACGTAGACTTTTCGTCAAAACGTAGGGAAAAAATTACAAATGTTCGGTATTAATATATAATTTACTATCACTTTTTTTAATACACAGAATACGGTAGTATAATGGTTACTGAATAGATGAATTACACGTTTCTACTGTCACTACCCACAGTATTCCCGATGAGCCAGCTACGTAACGGCTTTGCGCCGTTTTCACATTTCCTTTTCGTAGTGGTCGCGCGGTTCCAGACGGAAGCGCCTAGAATCGCTCGGCCACACCGGCCGGCCCTCTCGCTTTCGCTCGACACTCTTTTAAGACTGGATTCCTTTCGGAGAGAGCTCTCCTTTGACTTGTGTTTTCTGTAATTCTAATAACATTTGCGAGGCGTGTATCGGACGATGTCCTTCTTTATTTTCAATTTAATACCGAGTTTCACATACGTTCCGACAACATTTTTATGGTCTCAGTTTGGGTCGAAGTAGTCCTCCCTACGCTCTTCACAATGACACCTTAACCATTGTCCTAACTACACAAGTTTCCTCCCTACATCAGCTTATAACTTTACACAAAGCTAATTCGTTACAATCACGCGCATGGGCCAACACTGGTACGATGACGTAACAGGCAAATCAAACACTCTGCGACAAGCACGTACGGGTATCCGTTGTGGGCTGGATCATTTTACTCATTATTAGTCTCGCAGGTAGTAACGGTTCAACTCTCACGGTATTTTATCGCATTAGAAAGTTCGACCACCCTTCAAATAGTCAAAAGAAAATTTCAGCATGTCTGAGCTAGACAGGAACAAAAAAAAAAAAAAAAAGAAACTCTGTTAATGATCATATTATATGTCCGAGCTCACGATGTAAAGCAGCGCGTAAATGTTGTGCTGTCGAGTGCGCGCTTCATACGTGAAGTCAGAGGAACCCGTTTTGGTGGCGCGTGGCGGCTGCTCGGCGCGTGGCGGCAGAGTTGCTGGGCGACCGGACTGGTGGACTCGCCACGCGCCCGCCTGATCCAGTTTGGCAGCCGCTGACAGCTCCCAGATCCATCCAGCCGGGGAGCCAGACAAGGCCAAGGCCGCGCCGGCGCGACTTACGGCGGGGCGAGGGCATTATCAGGCCCTCCTCCCCTCCCCTCTCCCCTCTCTCGACACTCCACAATCCCCGGCGCAGCGGCGCCCTTAAAACCGCCAGCAGTAAAATGGGCGGCGCTTCTGCGCATGCGCCAACCATTACCCAGTTACTGCCGTCTGCGTCTGCGCTGCACCGGACTGATTTCGCATCCAGAAAGCTCTGCTCCTCTATTTTCCTCACTGGACCATCCTAGTCGTATTTTGTTCGAAAGTTTCACGACCCTTGCGCGAAGACGTCATTTTCTTTCCATCGTGCTGCAGTCTGTCCTTTAACCATACATAATTCAAGGTGTTCGATCCGTGTACGTTTATAGAGAATGATGAGCCACACAGCTACAACCACCAATTATTATCATCTACAATATCTGTCCTTTGCTGCACTCTTGTCAGCAATCGATAGCTGTTGTCCATTGCGTGGAGGTGGATTGAAGCACTAAAGACAACGATTGGTATGCTTCTACTGATCTTCATATTTTCATCTGTATCTGCCTTTGACACTGGATTTTATGCAGTTCGCAAAGCCTTCGAATAAGACGCGGAAGATTTTCATATTATCTCGCTCGCTACGCCCAAACTATTAGCACAACAGAAAGAATGAAGAGACCTTTTTGAAGGAAATTTAATGTTGTTAAATTTTATACCGGTATAGTTTTTCGCTAGGGGACATAGTTTTCAAATTGTTCATGGTAAACTTACAAAAGTGTCCTTAAAACGCATGTTTCTTGAATGACTCGAAAACTGTGGCCCCCAATCGAAAACATACCGCAGTACAAAACTCACTTTGTTAAATTTCCCATGAAAAGGTCTTATTCATTTTTGCTGTAGAGCTAATAGTTCCCGAGTAGCGAACGATAGAATATGAAAATCTCGCATGTGATTTTTGAAGGCGTTGTGGGTTGCATAAAACTGATCGGTAGGGGCAGGCGTACAGTCACTGTACAGCGCAAGGCTGGGGGAAAGCATACCTGTATATATGAATTTATTTGCTATTGCATTCACGTTCCATGCGTAAGAACTCCAAACATTGGAACAACAGACATGGTTGCACTGACGTCTCGTAAGTGGGTTCCTGTGTGGATGTACTGCACGTCGTAGAAACTTTCCAATAAATCGAAGTCTTCAGTGTACTTTCCTAACACGGTTTTTATGTGATCGTCTCAGGTCATATTGCTTTTTAGTAATACTCCTAAATACTTAAACGATGTGACATGTTCAAGGCATTCATAACCAACATTGTGCAATTAGGATATTTCTCTTTATTGTAGGCATTATGTTACTTTTATCCATATTTAAAGAGAGTTGCCTTGAAATTCACCAACTGGCTATTATGATCTACTTTTTCTTTTGTTTTGTTTTGTTTGCCTACGATTGTAGACAAAAGTAAGGTCAAGGAACAGTCCTATAGTACAGCTGACCCTATCTAATGAATCGTTTATGTACGTACACTATTTGATAAAAACTGTCCAGACATCCCTATGCAATACGGAATTGACGACTGTGTGTCACAAGAGGAGAAGCAGGCAGTATAAAAGCAGCCGAGAAGCAGTAATAGCTTAATAGCTCGTCAGTAGGGCTCAGTGAAGTGGATTAGTCATTGGATGTCAGATGAGAAACAAACCCATCAAGGACATTTCATCCCTTCTAAAGCTGACCAAGTCGACTGTTGGCGATGTTATTACGAAGTGGAGACGCGAAGGAACAAGCATAGCTAATTCGAAGCCAGCAAGACCTCATATATAAACAGCCAGATATCGTCGAACATTGGGTAGCGTGGTTGTAAAATATCGCGTGAAATCAGATGAAGTAATCACTCATGAGTGGTTAAGTGCTAGCAGAAGACAAGCTAGATCAATATCTGTTGACTATGCGTAGGAAGTTAAAAAGAATGGGGTACAACCACTCCACCTTGCTCGGTGGTAGTTCGAAGATGATGACAGTTTGTATCAGCGTGATAAAGAACAGTTTGTGAGCCAGTGGATTGTTGACAATGACATTCATGAAATGGACTGGTCTACCCAGAGTCCCGACCTGAACCCAGTGTAACACTTTTGGGATGAGCTAGAACGTCGGGTTCACCCAAGATTCGAGCGTCTGACATCACTACCTTCTGTGGTATCGGCTGTTGAGGAATAATGGGCTGCCGTTCTTCCACAGAGATTCAGACACCTTATTGAAACGGTATCTAACAGAGTACAGGCCGTCATAGAGTCGAAAGATGGACACATCGCATGTTAATGCCCGTTAATAGGTGTCCGAATAGTTTTTAATCAGACAGTGTATATACTCAAAATTTTAAAGGAGCTACTGATGTTTCTCGGGGCACCTCAGGTATTACTTTCGCTTCTGTAAAATATTGGCTTTCCAGTTTAAGGTACTGGGTTCCTATCTCGGGTGTTAGTCAATAGAGTCTCAAACGCCTTCGGGGAACCTAGGAAAGTCGAATCCACCTGTCCATCTGGATCTGTTGCTTATAAGGTGTGTACGAACAAACAAAGCTATCACTGACACGAGTAGTTCTTCCTGAATCCACGCTGATCCTGTGAGAGAAGTTTGGCTCAAATGGCTCTGAGCACGATGGGACTCAACATCTATGGTCATCAGTCCCCTAGAACTTAGAACTATTTAAACCTAACTAACCTAAGGACATCACATACATCCATGCCCAGGGCAGGATTCGAACCTGCGACCGTAGCGGTCACGCGGTTCCACACTGAAGCGCCTAGAACCGCACTGCAAGAGAAGTTTGTTTTCTTCCAGAAACGGCATAATGCTTGACTTTAGAATATGCTATAGGATGTTGTAACAGATGGAAGTCAGTGACACGGTCTGTGAATTTTTGATCCCGTATTTTACCCTTAATATATGAAGAAGTTTCCAGTCAGATGGGGCTCTTCGTTTCGTAAGAGATTTTCGACAAAAACGATCTAGAAAAGGACCTAATTGCGCAGTGCTACCGTGTGGCTTAACGTCTAGGGAGTTGTGAGGTCTACGGATGATAACTTAGCTTCACTAGTTTCATCCAGACACTTGTGTATATTTCTAAACTTATGACGAGCAGCTTTGCCGTACTGTCGAATGCCATCTTCGCAAGGATAACAATTACACACGTCTGTCTCCATATACAGAGAGTTCTAAAATTCGGAGCTCAAACTGACATATATTACAACGGAGCCAACAACAAATATGTTTCGTTAAGCTAGCAGGTGCGGAAATGCATATTGCCTGAGCAATAAGCATGAGTAAGTACGCCTGTTGGGAAGAAGTGCTACACTTGGGAAGAACTGCGAGACGTTCACCAACTTACTTTCTCTGTGTGTATTGCTCTGAACTCAGAGGAATTAAATGAATAATTCTTACAGGCGACACACACAAACAGAAGACACCACACAACGTAGGACACCACGCCACGTCGATACGGACTCCACTCTGAAGTTAACGGTGCTTATTTGGGACATTTATTATAGCACTGATCAGAACAATAAAGGACTGAAACACATATCACATTGTTTATTCTTAATCGCACCCAATAACCACTTGGATACTATGTTCTCAATACGTACTTCCGATACTTGGTTGTTTAACGAAAATACTACGAAGGGCATTCAATAAGTAATGCAACACATTTTTTTTTCTCTAAGCAGGTTTGTTTTATTAAAGATTCCAATACACCATATTATTCCCCAGTTTTTTGGCTACAAAGTCCTATTTTTCAACATAATCTCCGTTCAATGCGACGATCTTAGGCCATCTTATTGGGAGGACTAATATGCCCGCATGGTACCACTCTACATTTCGACGTCGGAGCCCATGACTTGTTACATCAATAACCTCCCCACCATCAATGTACTGGTTGCCGCAGAATGCATTCTTCATTGGCTCAAACAGATGGAAGGCGAAATATGCGGGATCCAGGCTGTAGGATGGTTGAGGAAGAGCAGTCCAGTTTTGTGAGCTCTTGTCAGGAGCGCAGGCTTATGTGAGGTATTGAGGTGTCATGGAGTGGGGGAAGTTTTCGTGGCGACGTTCCAACATAGCAGGAGTCACAGATGTGTGCGACCGGCCGGCGCGCGGCAGATAGGACAGGTTCGCGCGACCTTGTTACGATGATGACAGACGCCTCGCCCAACTACTAACCGAGCTATTGTTCACTGCCACGTCTCCGCAAACGATCGGCAAGCGCCTCTGAATATCTTTGTTGCTCTCGTTTTCCTCTAAAAGAAGCTCAGTGACAGTTCTCTGCTTGGAACTCACTTCCGTTAGGGACGCCATTCTGAAAGCTTTGTATAGAGCCGTCACCTATCGGAACTTCGCAAAACTATAAGAATTGAAGAGGGGATATTCCACGACTTCCCACAAAGAAATCTGTATTTTTTTCAACCTAAAGTGGCCGAGAAAAAAATGTGTTGCGTTGCTTATTGAAGGTCCCTCGTACATTTGATGTTGTCTGTGCTGTTATTTCTGTCAGTTTTGACGCAAAATTTGAACAGTCTGTGTATTCTGAAAACCAAAACACAGTGCACGGTGAAGGATACTTTTGTATCAATGTTATCAATTTCCTGACCTGTCCCATTCGCGGCGGATAAATGGCTTTCCCTATGCAATCCCTGTTACCTTATGTTCATAATACCCAGACAGATATGGGGGCAGCAAAACTGATCCTATCAGCAATAACGGTTCATCAGATTTCATTAACATGGTTTCGTGAGACCAACGCTATATTTCTTACTACTGGTCGCACTTGTTCTCATTTCATATCGTTTCGTATCTCTCCTAATCGTTCCGGTTACTTGACGGACTCCAAAAGTTTGCTGATGATATGTAACGAATTTTTTCTTTGCATGGTGCTTATATCGCATTTATGCACATTTAAAGGAAACTGTTGTTCATTAAAACAAACGAGAATACTATCTTAATTTGTGTGTTATTTCCTCACTATAATTCAACGACGATACTTTCTTGGAGGTAACAGTATTGTGAGCGACAAGTCTGAGAGTACTCCTGATCCCAATTGTTACGTCTTTTATGTGCAATTGACCATGGGCTACCCTGTTTTTACAGGGCCGTTTTTCCACATCTCTCCACGTCCTTATTAATAAACCATTATTCAGATGAGGACACCCAGTCCACTTAAACTGTTAACGCTATATTATAGTATGTAACCAGTTAAATCTAATACCAGTGATTGCAGATCTGAGAAGTAATCTTTCCCTCCAACTGTGTGCGGTGAAGAGTCCTTGTTACGTTTTTCTGCAACGTGAGATGGCCAGCCAGCTATGTGAATGGACAACAGTACTGAAGGGCAGCACGGCAGGCAGACTATAAAAATGTTTCTACTGAAAGCCAGGAGTCAGGCAGAAGAGGTAAAATCTGTAACACGAGAAGAAAAAGACAGCACACTTAGCGTTGGAGGGAGTCGTTGTGGCCAATGGAGGTCACACGCGTAGATCTTTAAATTTTGTGAGAAAGCCCATGAACAGCTCATAATAATTCTTTTGGTAGTTGGGAAGAGAACTCGTGAACACATACTTAAAGTCATTTTGATTGGAGGAAACGCAGAAAGACAAATACAGTGGAGAGAGAATTTCTGACTCTAAGAGGGGACGTAGGGGTATTGGTTACCCAGAGCAGTTTCCTCTTGGGATGGTGATTTTCGTAATTGTTATAAACTTTTCATTGGTTAGAAGTCGAAATTTATACTGTACTGGTTGCCAAGACTCTGGTGCTGGCAGAACCAGCTAGATTTTGTGGAGGATAAGAGAAAGACATTTGGTCTCAAGGCGTGTTGGAGTACACGCCACTTTGTCTAGGGCAGTGGTTCCCTACAGGTGGTCCGCCGACCCCCAGGGGTCCGCGGGCTATGCCAGAGGGGTCCGCAGGATGCTATCAGAATAAATATATTTCGTATGATACCATATTTTCTGTTTTGGCCGCTTCCTGCATGAGCAGAGCTTTAGCGAACGCTAACTTCTGCGTCTAGCGTCTTCCTAGAGCCAACTGCCACTAGCACACCTGACCCTGAAGACAGATGGATTCGAAATCCCTTCAGCTGTGAAGAAATAGACAAAATCCAAGGCCTCACTGAAGAAAAGCAGGATCAACTTGTGGATCTGTCCAGCTGTGGTACGATGATAAACATTTTCATCGGTGATAAAATTACAGGTTCAAATGGCTCTGAGCACTATGGGACTTAACATCTATGGTCATCGGTCCCCTAGAACTTAGAACTACTTAAACCTAACTAACCTAAGGACATCACACGACACCCAGACATCACGAGGCAGAGAAAATCCCTGACCCCGTCGGGAATCGAACCCGGGAACCCTGGCGTGGGAAGCGAGAACGCTACCGCACGACCACGAGCTGCGGACGATAAAATTACAGACTTCTGGACATCAGCACGCAAGGACTACAAGGAACTTGGAGATAAGGCAATGAAAACTATCCTTCCATTTGCAACCACATATCGGTGTGAGCAAGCATTTTCTCCCACGTGTTTCATGAAAACAAATATAGGAATCGGCTCGACATGCGGTCGGATTTCAGAGTGGAAGTTTCAAGTTTGCACCTAATATTTCAGAAACAATGGACTCAGAGGTCAGATTGAACTCATCTCATTAAGAACTGAAAACTAAAACTAACAGCATACTGATGGAGTAATCTTTTGTAACCGTATTTTTTTTTTTCAAATAAACAATACCTTGTATGAAATTAGTGTTTTCTTATTTTTCACACATGTCTACTCAATGCAATCTCAAGTGTAGTACACTTGAAAGACCAATACAGTCAGTTCTGATTTTTTCCTGCCATTATCAGTTTTTCAGTTCATACGCAATTTTTATATTTTAAGGAGTTCGTTATACTAAACACCCAGATTTGAAGACAAAGATTGTGAGCAATAATCAAAAATTTAACAATAATAATGATGGCTAAATTGAAAAAGTTTTAAGGTCAATATTTTTTCAATAATGAATTTGTCAATGTTTTTTCTAAGTACCAAAAATAGAAAACGTGTAAAAAGACTCTAAATTTGCCTTTTTTAGGTACTTGATACTGTGATCTGACAAGGTACCGATCATGCTCGATGAGGGGTCCTCGAGAAACTTTTGTTGGGAACCCCTGATCTAGGGCATGACAGGGTAAGGACTACTTCGTATTAAGGCATGAAACAGTATGGACTTCTTTGTGGAAGGGTGACAGGAAGAGTACAGAAATGTCGTCACTTTAGGGCTCATCACAGATGTTGGGCTGAACTTACAATTCTCAGCTACTATTACAGTGATTCTCAGCACCTGAGTATCACCCGACTAGTAAGCACGAGCCACATTTGCATATGTCATGACGACGGGACCACGCAGTTATTTGTTCCAAATCAAAGGTTCGTTCCTGTCAACTAATTCATTACCAACTAACTACATTCAGCATGTCCTTAGACGAGAGAGGGCCTTTTCGTACTTTTCTGAGACTTTTCTTTCGCTATTAACTTATTCAGAATTCACTGAGAGTTTTTGTGTCATTATTTTTGTATAATATTGAGACCCACCCACCTTTGTCAAGGTTCTTCGGAAATGTCTTTTTATCTTTGCGCCCATTTGTGATTATTCGTATTGTTCATTCGTGATTAGACTCACTTCAGTGCATCTATCAATAAACCAGATTTTTATTGCGACCTTCAGTGTCATTTGTTAGCTTGAAGGAAACCCTTAGCAATACGTTGTGAATTGTGGCACCCATATTTCATGTTAAATAGGCACTCCTGTTTAATTCAGATAGTCAGTTACTTATCCGTTGCGCATCTTTGCTTTTTCATTTCACGTGAGCTCATGTGAAATAATCGTTTCACTGTTTGGTCACCAGATACCGATCTCAGGGACATGATGAACCGACACCTCACACTATTACGCTTCGACTGCGTATACCTGATGTATCTTAAAATACTACTGAACATTCTTTGTCCAGTAAAGCGTCAAAGGTCTTACAGAAATTTGAGAAAACCGTATGGCCACAGAAACGTTAGAATGAACTGACTAAAAGTCAAGAGTCTAGCAAAATTCTAAGTGATTTATTCGCCGTTGTTCCCTTAGTTAATCTTACACTCTGCAACGGTGTGAGCACTCTATCTGGGAACGCAAAAATGATTCTTGGTTTTGGTGGTCAGTGCTCGTATCGCGGGGGTAATTCCAAGCATGCACGAGAGATGAAGTTTTCATCTACCCCTTCAAACTCATTGAGTGGTCTTGGTACACCTGCAAGACACCAGACTCGCGTTCTGATGGACCAGCATTCAAATTCCTGTAGGGCCAATCCAATTGGAGTTTTTCGTTGTTTATCTTGATCTCTTAAGGCAAATGCCTGAATGGTTCCTTTGAAAAGGAACCGACCGATTTCCTTCCCTACCCTTGTCCCTACAAATCTTGCTCTCCATCCTTGATGATCTCGACGTCGACGGTGCGTTAACAGGTAATCTTCCTTTCTTCCATACTTCGGAGAAGCTGTGACGTGTACCGTGCTGTAATAGCTCTTCCTAACGAATCCATATGGCTTACGCAAAAGCATTTCTGAATGAATTGAAATGGCTTAGCCACAGTCACATCACACGACCAAAGAAGGACCATCTAGACAGCTTATAACATAGCTAATGCGCAAATGACCAACACACTGACTAAACTGTTCAGTATTGTGCGCAATTATTACTGAACTTTCACGCTATGTGTAGCACCAAACCGCAGCCTTGACAATGGTTCCCCCATTCGCTTGTCATGTTGCACGTGTTCAAGTTCCTTGCCCGAGAGGCATGAACATTCATAAGAAGAAACACGCAATAGGGAAAGCACAGAAAACTTAAATATTAATGACCGGACGCGGATTTCAGTAGCCACCTTTCCAAATGAGCTTTGCTGGAATTTTACAACCATGTGCCGGACCCAGACTGGTGGCTGATCTTCGACATTGTCTTAGGAACGGTCGATCCTAATCGCTTGTGAAAGGTAAGAGAGCTTTTAAACGGAAACAGACCCTAGACTCATACTGTGGGTCATCTACATACTCAACAAATCGGTAAGATAGGATTTCACGTCTCGTCGATCTCCGGGTTTATAGAGAAGGAGTATCGAATCGATCGTGGCCTTTTCTATAAGAACCATGCCTGAATTTCCATGGCACAATTTAAGAAAACTAAGGGAAACCTGAGTCTCAATGACATAACGGCCATACGATGCCCGTTCCTCCGTACGACAGTTAGTCCATTACTGCATAAAAGTCTCTTGACATAACAAAAGAAAACGAAATTAGATTGTTGCTACACAGAAAAAAGTGAAAATTCTAAAACTTGTGAGAGATTGTGCATTGTATGTTATACGGAGTGATCGAGTCTTGCTACAAAATATTTGAGTGAGACGCAGTAACGTTACATAACATTGTTTACGGACGTCCTCGGAGAAGGCAATGAGTCAGTTTCCTTTACACCTCCAGCCTTATACATTGCATCATCTGTCGTCCTCCTCGTAATCCAATGATGGACCCCAATCTTCTTCAGTCTCCACACACAAGCACTGACATTTACGTTTTCTGTTTTGCAAGAGGTGCTTCCGAAGATGGTGAGACCTGGGTGTTACTGAGGTGATAAGTTTGAAACGGAACGAACAGAGTCGCTTTGCGGGAAATTATTTTCAATGAAGGTCACATGTTTGAGAGTTACTTTATCAAGAGCACTTGCACTTACATTCTATCACGCGATAACGCATGATGGATCGTGCAACGTCCTCAGTAAAGTTTTCCATTGAACTTTTTGTTCTGCTAGTTCTCCCGGTCCGTTCCATTTCCCTAGTCTCCTTTAACTCCCAGCAATTTCTTCCTAGTTCTGCCTACCACTGTCTTCACTGGTTAAATCGTATAATCGTATTTAGTGCTATCTTCTCTCGTTCTTCTTACACAGTTCTTCTTACACAGCCAGTCTATTCCATTCTTGAAGTCTTTATTCCTCTAAAAATGTGTGATTCTTTGTACAACTGTTCCAGTTCCGCGTTGTGGTATGACCTGTTTCTGACCCACAGGTTTTCCTCGGGGTTTTCCTTCCAAAAGCTAGAAGACGTCTGAGGTACTGAGTACCTCAAGTATGACTGTGATAGAATACCACTTACAGTATTGGCCTGTTGTATAAATTGAGTTCAATTCCTGCGATATGACCATTCATCTTAATAAGTCGTTTTCGAAATGGAAACACCTGCTCACAGCTTGGATTCATATTTGAATCCTTTTTCTTCATTTTGCGTATTTTCATTGAGCAGGACACCCAAACACCAGATTTATCGTCGTTGTTCTAACAGTCGGCTTTAGTATACTGCTGATGTCTTCTAACGTGGATGTATTCGGTTTTTAGATGGCTAATTCGGGAGTCCAGATTCAGTTGTGGCATTAGCCAAGAACCGGGCAGGTCTCTGTGAGTGCTGGATAAGTTGATAGCGGCATCCACATAGACCATATGTGTTAAAGTTTTTTGCCTACTTGAATTCCTTGCAATTTATTTTTGTCGACTTCTCGCCAAGAGTGCGTGATAAGGGGACATTGGCATCCGCATAGACCATAAGTGTTAAATTTGTTTGCCTACTTGAATTCCTTGGAATTTATTTTTGTCGACTTCTCTCATGAAAAAAAAAATGGTTCAAATGGCTCTGAGCAATATGGGACTTAACATCTTAGGTCATCAGTCCCCTAGAACTTAGAACTACTTAAACCTAACTAACCTAAGGACATCACACACATCCATGCCCGAGGCAGGATTCGAACCTGTGACCGTAGCAGTCCCGCGGTTCCGGACTGCAGCGCCAGAACCGCACGGCCACCGCGGCCGGCTCTCTCATGATCTAGAGTGTTAAACTTAACTGGCAACAGTGCATGTTCTTGCCTTAATCCTGAGGCAATTTGACTTTTCAATAGCTTTACACTGAGGCTATAAGAGTTACAGTGATATGCACATATACAGATGGCGGTAGTGTCGCGTACACAAGGTATAAAACGAGCAGTTCATTTGTGTGGTGTCACCGCCAGACACCACACTTGCTAGGTGGTAGCCTTTAAATCGGCCGCGGTCCATTAGTACACGTCGGACCCGCGTGTCGCCACTGTCAGTGATTGCAGACCGAGCGCCGCCACACGGCAGGTCTAGAGAGACTTCCTAGCACTCGCCCCAGTTGTACAGCCGACTTTGCTAGCGATGGTTCACTGACAAATTACGCTCTCATTTCCCGAGACGATAGTTAGCATAGCCTTCAGCTACGTCATTTGCTACGACCTAGCAAGGCGCCATTACCAGTTTATATTGAGATTGTTATTAATGTACCGTCAAGAGCGATGTTCTCCAATTATGGATTAAAGTTAAGTATTACATCAACTTCGTACTTTATTTGCAATTCTCAAGACATTGTCCTGTTCCAGACCTCACGCCAGTCTGCGTGAGCTTAAACGCGTGCCTTTCGGCTACCTCCGAGTGGCTTGGCTGTCTTGCCAAGTCACTACAATTTGTACTCAGGAGATTCATATGAAAAGGGTTCCGAAGTGATTATGCCCGCACGACGAGAATTAACAGACTCTGAATGTGGAATAGTAAAATGAAACGAGCGTATGGCATCGTTGGCCGGGAGGCCTCTTTCGGAAAAGTGCGGCCGCCAAGTGCATGTCTTATTTCAGTCGACGCCACATTGGGGGACTTGCGCGCCAGTGATAAGAATGAAATGATGATGAGGACAACACAACACCCAGTCCACTAGTGGTGAAAATCTCCGACTTGGCCGGGAATCGAACCCGATCCTGCTGCACGGGACGAAAGCACGTTGCCACCTTTTTTTTTTTTTAAAAAAAATCGCATATTGTTCGTTATTCTTCGTTGCATTTGTTCGCGGTGGACGTTCCATGACACCTGTTCAAGTTCATCGCTGGTCCGTTCACTCAGTTCTTTTATTACAGAGGACAGATAACCCTCTGACAGAACACGCTGAGTTACGGTGCCGGCAAGGTCGCATCCCCCAGCTAAGCGGGAGGACGAGGAATAGTAGTTCCAGTTAGACGAATGGGACATTCCATTTCGGAAATCGTTAGGGAATCCAATATGCCGAGATCCACAGTGTCAATAGTGTGCCGAGAATACCAAATTCCTCACCACGGACAATGCAGAGGCCGACGGCGTCCACTTAACAACAGAGAGTAGCGGCTTTGACGTAGAGTTGTCAGTGCTAACAGACAAGCAAGACTGCGTGAACTAACCGCAGAAATCAATGTGGGGCGTACGACTAACGTGTCCATTAGGACAGGGTGGCGAAATTTGGCGTTAATGTGCTATGGCAGTAGACGATCGACGCGGATGCCTTTGCTAACAGCACTACACCGGCTCTCCTGGGCTCGTGACCATGCCAGTTGGATCCTAGACGACTGGAAAACCGTGTTCTTGTCAGATTAAGTCCCCATTTCAGATGTTAAGAGCTGATTGTAGTGTCTGAGTGTAGCGCAGACCCCATGAAGCCACGAAACCAAGTTGCCAATAAGTCACTGTGCAAGCTGGTGGTGGCTGCACACTGCTCTGGACAGTGTTCAGAGGAATAAACTGGGTCCTATAGTCCAACTGTACCTATCAGTGACTGGAAATGGTTATGCTCGGCGGGTTGGAGGCCATTAACAGCCGTTCTTGGACTTCATGCTCCCAAACAACGTTGGAAATTTTATAAATGACAATCCGCCCTGTCACCAGTTTGAAGAACATTCTAGACAGATCGAGGCAACGATTCGGTCACCCAGATCGCCCAACATGGATTCCATCGAATATTTTTGGCACATAATCGAGAGCTCACTTCGCGCACAGAATCCTGCACCGGCAAAACTTTCGCAATTGTGGACTGCTATAGAGGCAGCATGGGGCAGTATTTCTAAAGGAAGTTTCCATCGACTTGTTGAATCAATGCCACGTCGAACTGCTCCACTATTCCGGGTAAAAGAAGGCCCGACACAATATTAGGAGGTATCCCATAACTTCCGTTGCCTCAGTGCATTGCTTATTCTTATCTTAGCCTTTGGATCTTCTAAGCTCGTAACAATAAACTGGACAGCTTATGTGTATGTACCATGCGGCCAGCAGCTTACTACGTAGGTGATAAACCTAATGACTGAAAAATAGCAAATTTCAGGCTTTACCTGTCACCACGGACAATGCAGTGGCCGATGGCCTTCACTTCACAGAGAATATAACACCTGATAACAGGTAATAATAATGCATCGCAGTAATTCGCAGCAAATTCTTTTATTCCTGTAGATTAGAGTAAAATTGTGCGTAACACGCAGGTCGTTTTGGACATTATTGCGTTGGAAATGGTAAGTCTTCCTATCCTCCGATCTGTAAACTGATTTTCGCAACCAGTTACAAGACGGTGTCACCTGTTATTTTTTCGCATTAGTACGTCGTTTCCTGAGGCGACAGGAGCAGCAAGTGACAGCAAAAACATTGTAGAGCATACTTTTTAGGCTATTGAAGGAAGAAGGTACGAGTAAATAAGAGTATGATACTAGAATCCTAATTTATTCTGAAATAAAATCTTATAGCATACTGATATGGCGCGACAACTTGAACACAGACACCACTGTATGATACAGAAACTCTGCTTACGAATAGACATTCATTGGTATGTAAGGTAACACACTCTTAAAAAGACCAGTGTCATTCCGTAAGTTGATGCACTCTCTTATGTGAGGATAGCGGTGATACTAGGAAGACGAAGATGTTTAAATTTGCTTAGTCCCTTATATAAAAGTGACTTGCAGATAATGATATCCATCACATGCAAAACATAGATGCTTTAAATCATCGTTAGATGTTGTGACGCCCGAATGAGGTGAGGAGTCCCTGATAGTAGAAGTTGCAGTGATGGAACCGCATACATTGTGATGAACGTTTTGTTGGCTGTCGGATGTCCGATGTGTAAACTACTGTTTTCTAGGTTGAACAAGTTGCAGATGACGTAGCCTAAAAAAATCATTTTCATTTTTTTTTTTTGTAGGTAGCAGAACAATTCTTGTCAGGCGGGGCACATTGAACCTACGTTTGAATTAGTTTTTTTAAATTTTTATTCATCGTGTACGGTTCTATCACAATCCAACTTCGTCAGAAATAACAAAATTAATGAAACATTTTTAACTGGAACGAAAAGCAATGTAATTATTTAATATGAGAAAATGATTCAAATGGCTCTGAGCACTATGGGACTTAGCTTCTGAGGTCATCAGTCCCCTAGAACTTAGAACTGCTTAAACCTAACTAATCTAAGGACATCACACACACCCATGGCCGAGGCAGGATTCGAACCTGCGACCGTAGCGGTCAATATGAGAAAGATTTTTATTGAAAACACTTCTTTATTAAGTTTGAATTATGCGTGTATTCCATATACTTCACTCCTCACTTCTCCTTAAAACATGTAATTAAACTTTCTCTGGTGAACTGCCTGTTGTACGTCTCGCAGACCAACCGTAGTCGTCCATCATGTTGATATTACAGTGCACCTGATAACGTATTTCCATCACTCTGATGTTGTGTTGAAAGTGACGATCTTTAATCTCACTGACATCACCCAGATTTTTAGGGAAAAAATCAAAGTGGCTTCAAGAAGCGAATCTTGAGTCGTAACGAACAGCCTAACTTCCCGAATTTTTCTAGCGCATTGGCTACAACATCAGTATAATATGGGTCTTTTTTGTTACCTGAGAACTTAGCAACAATGTCAGTGAATACTTTCCACTGCCTCACAGTTAGGACAGAACTTTCATTTTTCGAATGTTTTGCGCAAGAAACACGCCTTCGTTGAATTTCTGATAACAGAGAAACTTCACACAAAAATACTTGAAATAACTGTGGTGTCCGACTCACTCGCCTCCTATAGGGTGCCAGAAGCATGCTGCTTTCTCGAATAGCTATACAACAATCCAAGCAAATCACATAGACGGTTTTTATTACAATAAAGTAGATTGACAATACTTAACTTTGGGTCGTAAGCAATTGGCGACATGCACATAATCAATGTCTTTCGCTATATACAATGTCCGTGCAAGTAATGGATATGGATCACAAGTAACGGCTCTTCTAGAGCTCCTCTTATAGTCTGCGCGTCTTCTACTGTCCGGCCGAGGCTGGCAGGAGCGGTGCTCATAGTGTCTTCGTATAGAGGGCACTCCTGTCGTGGCTGACATCGCCTTACAGCCTTCTATGCGGTTACGTTATTGACCTTCGTGCTGGCGCCTGTCGTTACGCCGGAACAATACCCATCTGCTCAAGTTACATTTTCCCAGAAACTTATTGGGTCTCAGATTTATCTTCGATAAGAATAGAAGCTGATGTAATGAATTAAAATTGTGCCCAGGCTAGATCTTTAACCCTGTTGCTTACTGGGCAGATATCCTACCCGCTCCACTACCCTGGCACAAGGTGGGGTTCCATTCCTATACTGGAGAGCCTCGGCAATACTGACGGTTTACGACTGGGAAAATCAAGATGGACTGACGTGTGAATTGAAGTATGTGTTAGGCAGTCCACTGGACTAGTGTAATACATGCAGCTCTGTCAGCCGCAATGCGAGTGTGGTACAGTGGATAGCACATCTGCCAGCTGCTTAGTAAGCAAGAGATTGGCGTTCAAGTCACAGCCTTAGCACAAATTTTCATTACTTCAGCTCCTACCCTTACGTGCAATATTATCTATCCTTCGGCAAGGCTTTCACAAACTGTGGCATTGGGGCTAACTTTATGTATCCAGTTGCTGACAGACTTTCCCGATTCCACCAGTTTCTTGCACAAAAGAATAATAGGCAAGGAACTTTATTTAGTAGTTACGACATGGACTAACCAGTGCAACCGCTGTCATTTAAATTTCTATTTTGTATTATCGTTACCTGAAATAGTACGATGCTATGGTCTTCAGTCTGAGCACTGGCTTGATACAGCTCTCAACGCTGGTCTACTCTGTGCAAGCCATTTTATCTCTGAATAACTCCTGCAATCTAAACTATGTGATCAAAAGTATCCGGACACCCACCAAAACATACGTTTTCCATATTAGGTGCATTATGCTGCCACCTACTGCCAGGTACTCCATGTCAACGACGTCATTAGTCATTAGACATCGTGAGAGAGCAGAATCGGGCGCCTCGTGGAACTCACGGACTTCGAACGTGGTCGGGTAAATGGGTGTCACTTGTGTCGTACGTCTGTACGCGAGATTTCCACACTCCTAAATACCCCTAGGTCCACTGTTTCCGATGTAATAGTGAAGTGGAAACGTGAAGGGACACGTACAGCACAAAAACGTACAGGCCGACCTCGTCTGTTGACTGACAGAGACCGCCGACAATTGAAGAGGTCGTAATGTGTAATAGGCAGACATCTATCCAGACCATTACACAGGAATTCCAAACTGCATCAGGATCCACTGCAAGTACTATGACAGTTAGGCGGGAGGTGAGAAAACTTGGATTTCATGATCGAGCGGCTGCTCATAAGCCACACATTACGCCGGTAAATGCCAAACGACGCCCAGCTTGGTGTAAGGAGCGTAAACAAAGGACGATTGAACAGTGGAAAAACGTTGTGTGGAGGAACGAATCACGGTGCACAATGTGGCGATCCGATGGCAGGGTGAACGTTATCTTCCAGCGTGTGTAGCGCCAACAGTAAAATTCGGAGGCGATGGTGTTGTGGTGTGGTCGCGTTTTTCATGGAGAGGGCTTTCACCCCTTGTTGTTTTGCGTGGCATTATCACAGCACAGGCCTACATTGATGTCTTAAGCGCCTTCTAGCTTCCCACTGTTAAAGAGCAATTCGGGGATGGTGATTGCATCTATCAACACGATCGAGCACCTGTTCATAATGCACGGCCTGTGGCTGCGTTGATACATAACAATAACATCCCTGTAATGGACTGGCCTGCACAGAGTCCTGACCTGAATCCTGTAGCAGACCTTTGGGATGTTTTAGAACGTCGACTTTGTGCCAGGCCTCACCGACCGACATCGATACCTCTCCTCAGTGCAGCGCTTCGTGAAGAATGTGCTGCCATTCCCCTAAGAAACCTTCCAGCACCTGATTGAATGTATGCCTGCGAGAGTGGAAGCTGTCATCAAGGCTAAGGGTGGGCCAACACCGTATTTAATTCCAGCATTACCGATGAAGGTCGTCATGAACTTGTAAGTCATTTTCAGCCAGATGTCCGGATACTTTTGATCACATAGTGTTTATCCATTTGGGCATGATTACTGTATTCATATCTAGGTGTCCCTCTACATCTACGTCTACATATACATCCATAAGCCACCTGACGGTGTGTGGCGGAGGGTATCTTGAGTACCTCTATCGGTTCTCCCCTCTATTCCAGTCTCGTATTGTTCGTGGAAAGAAGGATTGTCGGTATGCCTCTGTGCGGGCTCTAATATCTCTGATTTTATCCTCATGGTCTCTTCGCGAGATATACGTAGGAGGGAGCAATATATTGCTTGACTCCTCGGCGAAGGTATGTTCTCGAAACTTCAACAAAAGCCCGTACCGAGCTACTGAGTGTCTCTCCTGCAGAGTCTCCCACTGGAGTTTATCTATCATCTCCGTAACGCTTTCGCGATTACTAAATGATCCTGTAACGAAGCGCGCTGCTCTCCGTTGGAGCTTCTCTATCTCTTCTATCAACCCTATCTGGTACGGGTCCCACACTGCTGAGCAGTATTCAAGCAGTGGGCGAACAAGCGTACTGCAACCTACTTCCTTTGTTTTCGGATTGCATTTCCTTAGGATTCTTCCAATGAATCTCAGTCTGGCATCTGCTTTTCCGACGGTCAACTTCGTATGATCATTCGATTTTAAACCACTCCTAATGCGTACTCCCAGATAATTTATGGAATTAACTTCTTCCAATTACTGACCTGCTATATTGTAGCTAAATGATAAGGGAGATTCAATTCTACATTGAGATTCAATTGCCATTCCCTGCACCATGCGTCAATTCGCTGCAGATCCTCCTGCATTTCAGTACAATTTTCCATTGTTACAACCTCTCGATATACCACGGCATCATCCTCAAAAAGCCTCAGTGAACTTCCAATGTCATCCACAAGGTCATTTATGTATATTGTGAATAGCAACGGTCCTACGGCACTCCCCTGCGGCACACCTGAAATCACTCTTACTTCGGAAGACTTCTCTCCATTGAGAATGACCTGCTGCGTTCTGTTATCTAGGAACTCTTCAATCCAATCACACAATTGGTCAGACAGTCCATATGCTCTTACTTTGTTCATTACACGACTGTGGGGAACTGTATCGAACGACTTGCGGAAGTCAAGAAACACGGCATGTACCTGGGAACCCGTGTCTATGGCCCTCTGAGTCTCGTGGACGAATAGCGCGAGCTGGGTTTCACACGATCGTCTTTTTCGAAACCCATGCTGATTCGACCAGAGTAGATTTCTAGTCTCCAGAAAAGTCATTATACTCGAACATAATACGTATTCCAAAATTCTACAACTAATTGACCTTAGAAATATAGGTCTATAGTTCAGCACATCTGTTCGACGTCCCTTCTTGAAAACGGGGATGACCTGTGCCCTTTTCCAATCCTTTGAAACGCTACGCTCTTCTAGAGACCTTCGGTACACCGTTGCAGGAAGGGGGGCAAGTTCCTTCGCGTACTCTGTGTAAAATCGAACTGGTGTCCCATCGGGTCGAGCGGCCTTTCCTCTTTTGAGCGATTTTAATTGTTTCTCTATCCCTCTGTCGTCTATTTCGATATCTACCATTTTGTCATCTGTTCGACAATCTAGAGAAGGAAGTCTTCCTTTGTGAAACAGCTTTGGAAAAAGACATTTAGTATTTCGGCCTTTGTCATCCTCTGTTTCAGTACCATTTTGGCCAAAGAGTGTATGGACATTTTGTTTTGATCCACCTACCGCTTTGACATAAGACCAAAATTTCTTAGGATTTTCTGCCAAGTCGGTACATAGAACTTTACTTTCGAATTCATTAAACGCCTCTCGCATAGCCCTCCTCACACTACATTTCGCTTCGCGTAATTTTTGTTTGTCTGCAAGGCTTTGGCTATGTTTATGTTTGCTGTGAAGTTCCCTTTGCTTCCGCAGCAGTTTCCTAACTCGGTTGTTGTACCACGGTGGCTCTTTTCCATCTCTTACGATCTTGCTTGGCACATACTCATCTAACACATATTGTAGGATCGTTTTGGACTTTGTCCACTGATCCTCAACACTATTTGTACTGGAGACAAAACTTTTGTGTTGAGCCATCAGGTACTCTGAAATCTGCTTTTTGTCACTTTTGCTAAACAGAAAAATCTTCCTACCTTTTTTAAGATTTCTATTTACGGCTGAAATCATCGATGCAGTAACCGCTTTATGATCACTGATTCCCTGTTCTGCGTTAACTGTTTCAAATAGTTCGGGTCTGTTTGTCACCAGAAGGTCTAATATGTTATCGCCACGAGTCGGTTCTCTGTTTAACTGCTCAAGGTAGTTTTCAGATAAAGCACTTAAAAAAATTTCACTGGATTCTTTGTGCCTGCCACCCGTTATGAACGTTTGAGTCTCCCATACTATATCTGGCAAATTAAAATCTCCACCCAGAACTAACACACGGTGGGGAAATCTGCTCGAAATATTTGCCAAATTATCCTTCAGGTGCTCAGCCACAACAGATGCTGAGCCAGGGGGCCTATAGAGACATCCAATTACCATGTCTGAGCCTGCTTTAACCGTGACCTTCACCCGAATTATTTCACATTTCGGATCTCCGTCAATTTCCTTCGATACTATTGCACTTCTTATCGCCCCCCCTCCACTGTACAGCCTGTCTCTGCAGTATAGAGTTTCTATCATCCACACTTCCCGCCAGTATCAAACTGACTATCCCTTGATGTTTTACAGTGCGGCTTATCAACCGATCCCTTCTTTTAGTCAAGTCGTTCAACAAATTTCTGTTATTCCCAGAGCTATTCTGAACCTCTTCCCACTTATTCTATCTACCCACGTGATTTTAAGCATTCTTTTGTAGACTCGATTTTGAAATGTTCTTATTTTCTTCGTATCTGAACTGCATATCATCCACGTTGCGCCCTCTCTGCGCAAAGATTTCAGTTTGCATCAAGTCGTTGGCACGTAGTACATTGATTGTTTTTGTCATGTCTGGACGAATACAGCTAGTCAAAATGTTTTCATGATTAGGTTTTGAACAAGGTGCTCTTAAAATAGGAGCCGCTGTACGGGTTTGCTGAATCAGTCTTAGGCAACGCCTGGTGCAGTGTTCTAGGAGACAAAAGAGTTTTCTTTTATTGTGGAAATAACTGTTGGTAGAATTCCGAAGGCAGAGCATTCTACGCTGAAAAAAATATCGCCTTTCCTATCATACTTCGTAAGTTGCGATATTTCTGGAACATAATCGAAATTCCTGTTAATTATCTCCCATTCATGTCACGTAATCAGTCAAAGGCAGATGGAGTGGTTCCCCGTAACACATCAGGCGATGCCTGTCGAGAACGGCCGAGATAAGGCGTCAGAGAGGCTTTCGATCGACGTCAAAATTTCCCTTCTCGTAATTACACGCAGTCGTTCCCAAGGACGTGAGAAAGTTTGAGCGCATCAGAGGGCCCACTCAGGTGGATTGGAGATTATCAGATAATCGCCGGACCTTGACGTTCAAGGCAGAACATAGCGTGACCAGCCGGTGGGCGTGTGTGTCAGCGCGACCTATGGACTCACGCAAATCGTGTTGCGTCATTTGGCCCGCGACCGGCCCTTTCGTGTCGCCAAGTTCCTGCTCCACCAACTGTCCCCGCCCCCACATTTGCCAGCGTAGTTTGTCTGTAATGTAGGGAACAAGCAAATAAAATCACCAGCAACAGGCAGTTGATGTCCAGTGTTGAATAAGGACCTCTTACACACTTCCGATCCTCAACTTTATGGATCTCAATAATTCAAGAACAGTCTTAATCGCATTTATTATTGTTATAATACCGCCAACCGGTTTCAACCCGACGTAGCGGTCATCTTCTGGGCGTTTACATCATTGGTCGACTGCTGGTGGTGTCACTCGTGTCTACATAACGCCTGGAAACTTTATGTTTATGTTATGTAGACAGGAGTGACGCCACCAGCAGTCGACCAATGGTGTAAACGCCCAGAAGATGACCCCTACGTCGGGTTGAAACCGGTTGGCGGTATCATAACAATAATAAATGCGATTAAGACTGTTCTTGAATTATTGATTAATCATACGAATCGCTGCTTCTCTCCACAACCATATTGTCCAAAAATCTATGGATCTACTTTCCCCCAACTCTTTTTTTTTTTTTTTTTAAAAAGGCCATCTGCACTTCTTCCATCTGTGATCTTATCACTTCGAATCCAACAAAGCATCTTCTTGTTCCCTCGAGGAACCACTGGCCTGGTTATGTATTCTGTTCACTTCCATTTCATTTTCCTTACAGTCACAATCACGTCTTCCACTTGAGTCTATACTTACCCATTTATTTTTTTCATTATCTGTCGAACTTATTGCCAAAACGCACCCCTCCACTGACCACTAAGCGACCCGAGACAATCATTACAGTAAACTTTAAACTGCCGCGCGGGATTAGCCGAGCGGTCTGCGGCGCTGCAGTCATGGACTGTGTGGCTGGTCCCTGCGGAAGTTCGAGTCCTCCCTCGGGCATGTGTGTGTGTGTGTTTGCCCTTAGAATAACTTAGGTTCAGTAGTGTGTAAGCTTAGGTACTGATGACCTTAGCAGTCAAGTCCCATAGGATTTCACACACATTTGAACATTGACCATAAAGTACTATGCCACAGATTTAATGTCCTGAAACTTTCGTTTTTAAATGAAATTCGACCCGCAAGTGAACAACAACGTATTCTGACTAACTCCGATGTTGTAGTGAGCGTGAGTTCCCAATAGCGCAACGCAATAATGAAAGGAGGATTTAACATAAGCTAAACCAAGATAACTTGCAACCATAGACTTTCTTGTAAACGTCGGATAGACATTCCCTATCTGTGTCGCTGAATCACAACTTGCATGAGTGATTCGTACAGTGCAAATCAGCCTGCACGTGGTATCCTAAATAAACTGAAAATGAGATCGCGCTATACACTCCTGGAAATTGAAATAAGAACACCGTGAATTCATTGTCCCAGGAAGGGGAAACTTTATTCACACATTCCTGGGGTCAGATACATCACATGATCACACTGACAGAACCACAGGCACATAGACACAGGCAACAGAGCATGCACAATGTCGGCACTAGTACAGTGTATATCCACCTTTCGCAGCAATGCAGGCTGCTATTCTCCCATGGAGACGATCGTAGAGATGCTGGATGTAGTCCTGTGGAACGGCTTGCCATGCCATTTCCACCTGGCGCCTCAGTTGGACCAGCGTTCGTGCTGGACGTGCAGACCGCGTGAGACGATGCTTCATCCAGTCCCAAACATGCTCAATGGGGGACAGATCCGGAGATCTTGCTGGCCAGGGTAGTTGACTTACACCTTCTAGAGCACGTTGGGTGGCACGGGATACATGTGGACGTGCATTGTCCTGTTGGAACAGCAAGTTCCCTTGCCGGTCTAGGAATGGCAGAACGATGGGTTCGATGACGGTTTGGATGTACCGTGCACTATTCAGTGTCCCCTCGACGATCACCAGTGGTGTACGGCCAGTGTAGGAGATCGCTCCCCACACCATGATGCCGGGTGTTGGCCCTGTGTGCCTCGGTCGTATGCAGTCCTGATTGTGGCGCTCACCTGCACGGCGCCAAACACGCATACGACCATCATTGGCACCAAGGCAGAAGCGACTCTCATCGCTGAAGACGACACGTCTCCATTCGTCCCTCCATTCACGCCTGTCGCGACACCACTGGAGGCGGGCTGCACGATGTTGGGGCGTGAGCGGAAGACGACCTAACGGTGTGCGGGACCGTAGCCCAGCTTCATGGAGACGGTTGCGAATGGTCCTCGCCGATACCCCAGGAGCAACAGTGTCCCTAATTTGCTGGGAAGTGGCGGTGCGGTCCCCTACGGCACTGCGTAGGATCCTACGGTCTTGGCGTGCATCCGTGCGTCGCTGCGGTCCGGTCCCAGGTCGACGGGCACGTGCACCTTCCGCCGACCACTGGCGACAACATCGATGTACTGTGGAGACCTCACGCCCCACGTGTTGAGCAATTCGGCGGTACGTCCACCCGGCCTCCCGCATGCCCACTATACGCCCTCGCTCAAAGTCCGTCAACTGCACATACGGTTCACGTCCACGCTGTCGCGGCATGCTACCAGTGTTAAAGACTGCGATGGAGCTCCGTATGCCACGGCAAACTGGCTGACACTGACGGCGGCGGTGCACAAATGCTGCGCAGCTAGCGCCATTCGACGGCCAACACCGCGGTTCCTGGTGTGTCCGCTGTGCCGTGCGTGTGATCATTGCTTGTACAGCCCTCTCGCAGTGTCCGGAGCAAGTATGGTGGGTCTGACACACCGGTGTCAATGTGTTCTTTTTTCCATTTCCAGGAGTGTAGCTAAATATCGACTTTTTCGTCATTGTGAACATTTGTCTTGGAGTTCCAGTGCGAGGTACGCTTACCTTCCTAGCTGAAAACGGCATTTACAGGTAAAGTAATCTCTCTGCTAAAGGCAGGTCGCACTTCTCTGTTCATTTTTGGAACACGACCTACGACCAGCTTAGAGACAGAAGTGATGACACCTTCTGCGGGACCTGACCATCATTTTGCAGGACAATGCTCAAGCATGTACAGTGCAAGCTGTTACTGATTTGTTTGACTGATGGAAGTGCTATGCCACCTACTGCACTCCCCAGACTTAAGCTTTCGTCAGTTCAACTCGATTTCTAAACTGAAGGAAACACTTCACGGCATTCGCTTCAGAAATTCTACAAATTCGTCGGGCAACAGAGCGCACCTCCCGAACTGTCGACAGAATTGGCACTACTAAGAGTATCCTACGACTTCCGCATCGCTGCGAATGGGTTCTACACAATGCTGGTGACTACTCTGAAGGTCAGTAAAACTTTTAAACACGCATCTATTTTGTACGAGCCACTATTAAACTTCCAACCCTCGCATATTCATTCATAAAACTGCTTAATGAGTGAAAAATCAATAAGATAAACTGCTGTGTCGTCTGAACAAGACACAGCCAGTGCAAAAGCACGGCAGGCGCAAAGATGCGAGCTGGTGCCAGAGACATAGAGACTCGCCACTTGTGCGATCAGCTGCCGGTCGACTACAATCCGCCAATGACCGGGTTGAAGCCAACTCGGAAGAAAGAAGAGCAGCTCTTGCCCACCTGGATATAAATCGTCGTCCAGAGATGACTTAGACAGAGGACGTCGTTTAGTGAAATCTTACAAGTGAACAGTCGGTTGTTGAACTGCATTTGCTACGTACTATTAAGTTTACCTACGATTATTTGCAATTAGCCTTTGAGGGATTTTTTTGTGCTATATTACAACCAGTGCTGTAGGCTTAGTAATTCAGCAAGTCACAAAGATAAGTAAACCGTTTAACTCATTTGTGTGATTTTGTTAGGAATTTATTGGAGTGTTTGTAGACCCTTCGTTCTCCTGACGCTGTTTCGGACCCTGGGTCACAGGAGTTGTAGATACTTGTGAGAAGCGACACTTGTGAGAAATTGGAATATGGCGACACTTGTGAGAAATTCGGGATACTGAGGGACCAGCACAGGGTGTGTCGCAAATGCTGCGCCACTACCTGCTCGGCCACTACCTGCTGCCGCTTGGTGTGACTGAGCGCTCGGCTTGTGCCGGCCCGGGAAGCTGCCGAGGGACATTCACGCTCCTCCAGTGCAGCCAGGTTACATTATTTCACAATTTTTTTGGGCAAGGAAGAGTGGCCTTAGTCAAATTAGAAATCGGAGCTGATTTTCCCCCACGATATCATGTCAACCATTAGTTGCAGCACAGTTATGCGTAAGACGTTTTTCATTGGAATTTTTGTTCTGATTAATCTTACATAGGGCATAATTTTCACTCAACCTCATACTTAACAATGTATCTTACAGAATCTATAGAAACCGAAAATGTTTTCCATCTTTCAACCCCTCGCCCAAAATTTGATATGATAGGACTGGCAACCTTTTACCATATATTACGAGGAGCCAACTAAGGAATTTGCTTCACAGTAGAAAATTTTTTCTTTAATTATTTCGAAATAAACCTCAATTTTCCCGTACCACGCAGGGAAGTGTACTGAAGTCTAATGTGAGTCCTGCTAGCAATCAGCATTAAGGAATGCAATTTATGTATTGAAACAAGATATATTCATCATCCACTCAAACAGACTTTGTTTTTAAAATTCTCTACACAAAAATTCTGATTGTGATTGTTAGAAAAGCTATGACTTTTCAGACTTCATTAGCGAATCTTTTACAATTTGAAAGAGACATTTAGTCGACTTTGTGTCGTTTCCAGGAAACACCACGAGGAGATAGTGTCTCTTCGTCCCCCATTATATTTATTCACAATATTTACAAGATAATTATTTATTTACAATTTTTACAATAGGGCGATCGGCGTTAACTGATCCCCTTTTCAATATTTACAAGTGTTGCTGTAGCTTCAGCCATTCCCTTTTCATTGTAATTTCTGCGCATAGGCCACGTAAGTAAGGAATGATTTTCTATTGCCGTCAACTTGGAGTCTTGTAAGGGCCTTAGAAACTAACTGATCTGTCTTAATTGAGTACTTCTTTCTTCTTTTTCCACCTAGATTTAAAACTAGTTGGTTCAATTGGTGTCCATGATATTCCACGTCCTCTCTGAGAACTTTTACTAAGGAGTAAAAATTTGGATGAACTTTCGAAATTAATGTATTTATCCTCCTATTCCATCCTTCTGAAACATTGTTGGTGCTGTGACGCGTTCCTGTGCAGCTCCATATATCCTTTGGCATGTCTTCATTATCCAGCCATTTTTCAACAAAATAGTCGTAAAAATCCTGCAGTTTTTCATTATCTGGCGTCCTCTCCTGAATGCATAGCGACCCATCATCTAGCATGTCCAGGGCAATGTGAGCCAAAGCGGAACACAATCTTATGTTTTTACGTTTTCCTTGTAGGCAGCAACAAGGAAGAAATTCTGCACTTGCCTCCACAAGCACTGATTGAAATCGTGCTTGCAGCCGTTAATATTTGTATCAGGAAACAAATGTATTACTGATTGGACGATTTAAGCATCAAAATCCCTCATGATAACTATAGGATTCCATCCAGGTACGTTGCTCTTAACAGCCGTGAAAATGCGATCATACATTTCTCGCTTTTTATTGGGTAGCAAGGCGTACACGGTTGGAACTGTGTTTGTTTCCTCCTCAGAACTAGAAATATCGACATGAACAATAAATAACTGACCAAACTGCTCGCTGGAGCTTCTGAACGTTCCATCGACAAATAACGAACTGCAGTCCGTTAAACAGGATTTTTCTCTGTCGTCATCTGCAAGTAAAAATTTGCGCCCATCAATCATTAGCAAATGATGTTCTTGCAGAAATATTCCTGCAGCATCTGTCGGATCTTGTTAGATCCCATGCTTTTTTGCTTGATGCGTTGCAGCGATCGTTTTGCACTCCTGTGTGACGGCAGTGATGTGACGATGTCGTATCCTTGAGTGAACAGCGGCCCTACTAACTGATTCTTCGCGCCAAGCACTGCCATTGGCTGGCTAATCTCAGACTTTAAGTACCTTGTTTAAGACTTCCTTTTAGCTACTCTATCGGACAGAAGACTGACTATATGCTGCGCAGTGGTTAGCACACTGGACTCGCATTCGGGAGGACGACGGTTCAATCCCGTCTCCGGCCATCCTGATTTAGGTTTTCCGTGATTTCCCTAAATCGTTTCAGGCAAATGCCGGGATGGTTCCTTTGAAAGGGCACGGCCGATTTCCTTCCCAATCCTTCCCTAACCTGAGCTTCCGCTCCGTCTCTAATGACCTCGTTGTCGACGGGACGTTAAACACTAACCACCACCACCACCACTGACTATATGCTCTTTGAGAACTGCAAACGGTTATCGAGAAGTGTATGAACAAGCAGTGTGAAAGATGTCTGTAGCAGATGGCCTTCAGTTTCACACTGGAAAGACCATATAACAAATGGTTCCCGTGCGAAGTAAGACCACACTTTGGCGTTGCATGGGAACCAATAATAATAATAATGATAATAATAATAAAAATACTGTGGGCTTGGCGGCCTGATACAAGTCTTTCAATTGGACGCTACTTCAGCGACTAGCGTGCCCTAACCTGGTCCTGTAACTCTACCGAAGAAAGGAGCGTATAGTTTGTCGTGGTCCAACAAGGATCTGATCCCGTTAGCCTTTGGTTTCGTGGCTTACGCTTTATCCCTGGATCTCCGAGAACCGAAACCTCTGTAGGCCAGCTGCAATCATCGAAGGACACTCCACCCCGCTGTTCGGACATTGTGGAGAGATGGCGTTTCGGTTTTAGTCCAGTACACGAGTAAGCAGCGCCTATGAAAAGAAGCACTAGGAGATCGTCGCACTATTTAGCTTCGAAGACTGCTGTGTTAGCGGCACCTGCTGGAAGAGGTGTGCACGAACTCAACCGAGTCCCTTGTATTTTCTTGTTTTTGTTCACTGCGCATGCCATTACGCCATAATTTTAAAAAGATAGCTAGTTTTAATGGTCACTTATGGAAGAAGGTGAAGAACATAACCTCTGTTGTCTATTAGCTCTTGTGTAATATGCCATGACTGGTGGTCACCGTCGAATGAGGAGTTGGCTCCTGTTTACCAAACGCTGGACGTCGGCCGCGCGGCGGCAGTTACTCGCCGGTAGTGCTCGTGCCTCGTGTTGACAGTGCGGTCTGTTGGGCTCTGATTGCTGGCAGCCAAGATGGGGCAAGCCTGAGTCCATCCTCCCTGTTCATGATATAAGGATGTTTAAGTACACACTGACCATTAAAATACTACACCACGAAGATGACGTGCTGCAGACGCGAGATTTAACCGACAGGAAGAAGATGCTGTGATATGTAAATGATTATCTTTTCAGAGCATTCACACAACGCTGGCGCCGGTGGCAACACCTACAACGTGCTGACAGGAGGAAAGTTTCCAACCGATTTCTCACACACAAACAGCAGTTGACCGGAGTTGTCTGGTGAAACGTTGTTGTGATGCTTCATGTAAGGAGGAGAAATGCGTACCATCACGTTTCCGACTTTGTTAAAGGTCGGATTGTAGCCTATCGCGATTGCGGTTTATCGTATCGCGACATTGCTGCTCGCGTTGGTCGAGATCCAATGACTGTTAGCAGAATATGGAATCGGTGCGTTCAAGAGGGTAATACGGAACGCCGTGCTGGATCCCAACGGCCTCGTATCACTAGCAGTCGAGATGACAGGCATCTGATCCGCATGGCTCTAACGGATCGTGTAGCCACGTCTCGATCCTTGAGCCAGCAGAAGGGGACGTTTGCAAGACAACAACCATCTGCACGAACAGTTCGACGACGTCTCCAGCAGCATGGACTATCAGCTCGGAGACCATGGCTGCGGTTACCCTTCACGCTGCACCACAGACAGGAGCGCCTGCAATGGTGTACTCAATGACGAACCTGGGTGCACGAATGGCCAAACGTCATTTTTTCGGATGATTCCAGGTTCTTTTTACAGCATCATGATGCTCGCATTCGTGTTTGGCGACATCGCGGTGAACGCACATTGGAAGTGTGTATTCGTCATCGCCATACTGTCATATCAACCGGCGTGATGGTGTGGGGAGCCATTGGTTACACGTCTCGGTCACCTCTTGTTCGCATTGACGGTAGTCTGAACAGTGGACGTTACATTTCAGATGTGCTACGACCCGTGGCTCTACCCTTCATCCGATCCCTGCGAAACCCTACATTTCAGCAGGATAGTGCACAACCGCATGTTGCAGGTCCTGTACGGGCCTTTCTGGATACAGCAAATGTTCGACTGCTGCCCTGGCCAACACATTCTCCAGATCTCTCACCAATTGAAAACGTCTGGTCAATGGTGGCCGAGCAGCTGGCTCGTCACAATACGCCAGTCACTACTCTTGATGAACTGTGGTATCGTGTTGAAGCTGCATCGGCAGCTGTACCTGTACACGCCATCCAAGCTGTGTTTGACTCAATGCCCAGGCGTATCAAGGCCGTTATTACGGCCAGAGGTGGTTGTTCTGGGTAATGATTTCTCAGGATCTATGCACCCAAATTGCGTGAAAATGTAAGCACATGTCAGTTCTAGTATAATATATTTGTCCAATGAATACCCGTTTATGATCTGCATTTCTTGTTGGTGTAGCAATTTTAACGGCCTCTCTGCTTTTGCGTTTCGTCATAACCGGATGCTTGGCCAACACACAGGTTTCTCTGAATTTCATTTCTTTTCCGCAGACTTGCTGATGTTCTACCACTGCAGATTTGCTGTGTTGCCCTAGACGAATATAGCGCTCGAGCTCCCGAATGCGCGTTGCTATTGGCCTGCCAGCCTCGCAGATGTATGCTTCTCCACTTTCGCATTCCACCTTGTACACGACTGCAGTGTGTAATGCATCGCCGGCCGAAGTGGCCGTGCGGTTAAAGGCGCTGCAGTCTGGAACCGCAAGACCGCTACGGTCGCAGGTTCGAATCCTGCCTAGGGCATGGATGTTTGTGATGTCCTTAGGTTAGTTAGGTTTAACTAGTTCTAAGTTCTAGGGGACTAATGACCTCAGAAGTTGAGTCCCATAGTGCTCAGAGCCATTTGAACCATTTTTTGTAATGCATCCACCTTGTCCTTAGTGGAGCCTAGCAAGTCCTGGATGCTGCGGCCACTATAGAAGACAGGCTGCACCCCAGCCCGACGAAGGTGTTTCCCTATTCGGTCAGTAACATTTTTCACATAAGGTAAGCGCACTGTTGGCTGCCGTTTGTCTATTTCTTGCTTATCTTTGCTACTTGTGTTCGTCGACAAGGCTGTGTGGAACGACTTGTGGCTGTAGCCATTGGTTAGAAACGTTCTGCGTAGCCTTTTAAGCTCAGGTGTTATATTTTGAGCATCACTTAGGTGCTGCGCATCGATTGCCAAAGAACGAATGACAGAGTTCTTCTTCGCTGGGTGGTGGTAGGATTGGGCTTGCAGATGCCTGTCTGTAAGTGTAGGCTTGCGATATACTCTGTGCCCCAGTGTGCTCTCCGTTCTTCTGTATACTTCGACTTCTAGAAATGGAATTGCACCATTTTTCTCTACTTCGAGTGTGAACTATATTTTCCCGTGCATATTGTTCAAATATTCGTGAAACTTGTGTAGTTCCGTTTCACCATGAGGCCATATAGCGAACGTGTCGTCCACGTTTCTGAACCAGCTACGTGGGCGTAAAGGAGCTGAAGCGAGTGCCGTTGATCCAAAGGCTTCCATGAATATGTCGGCTGCCAGCGGAGATAGGGAAGACCGCATTGCTATGCCGTCTGTCTGCTCGTAGTATTTTCCTTGCCATTTGAAGTACGTTGAAGTCAGGCACAACTCAACCAGGTCGCAAATGTCTGGCGGGACATGTTCCTGAAGGATGCGGTTAGTTTCACCTACTGGCACGTTCATAAGAAAAAGGGGAATTTGGGAATCAATCTCTCCATGATGCAAGGCCTGGCTCTCACACATAATGCCAACACGCACCTCTCCCTTGGTCGCTAAGAAATCCTCCCTGTGAATAATTTTCGCATTACACTACTGGCGTAAATTAAAATTGGGATTACCCACACACTGTATATTTCCCTTATAGGATACATCGAATGCTTGGTTTTGAAAATTAGATTTTTTTTATTCTCGTTGAGTCTGTTCAGCACATGGGGTAGGGAAGAAAATCCGCCTTTTTTTTAAACGTAGCAGTGCCGAGAACTGATACAGATTTGCGTATAATCTTTACCTTGTTAATCAAGAGATGCAGTATGTCTCGTAAGACAAGGTTATTAAAAATGTATCACATATTTCTACAGCAGTTAGTATTGGTCAAATCTAGAAGCAAAGTTCCTATAATGATACGTCCGGAAACTAACACCTGTTGATAGATGGGCCTGTCTGACCTCTAATTACGGTATGTATGTTACGTACAAGTAGACACCATCGGCAGTCCATCCTGACACATCCTTTAGGCCTTCTTCGCAGTGTATCATGCAATCTTCCAAGTACACCTCGCTCCATCCGGATTGTGTCACGTACTTTGGTCACATGCTCCTGTAACTTCTGCACTATTTTGAAGGGTTAAACCGCGCGCCTGCTACGGTCACGGGTTAGAGTCCTGCCTCGGGCGTGGATGTGTGTGATGTCCTTAGGTTAGTTAGGTTTAAGTAGTTCTAAGTCTATGGGGCTGGTGATCTCAGATGTTAAGTCCCATAGTGCTCAGAGCCATTTGAACCATTTGAGGGGTTAGGCATGGAGCAATGCCTTTCATCCACTATGAAACGTTGAGGTAAGCTACTGTCTCACGATGTGTAGAAAAAGTGGTGGTACCCGTGGAGCGTAAATCACAGTCGTTGTCTTTTTGCAAGAGTAACGTTCTCCAATAACTGCGGTAATTCATCGCACAGAGACTGGTGATATACAGGACCTGATAATCTGTTTGATAAAGTGTTCAAATGAGCATGTTGTAGGGATCGTTGCTGTGAACGTGACGTGCTGTGGTCGGCAGTGGAAAGAGCTATCTGCCTGCCACACTTGTGTGCTCATCACACTAACGATATCTAAACTAGTGTAAGCATTGTATTGTTTTAACCCAGTAAATTGCTAATCACAGTAACTGAAAAAGCTCTGTGGTCTCAAGATTGTATTGGCTGCAAATGAGAGCTCATTAGTCATTTGTCATACAAAATTAATTACGTTTCCTATCACACATATACAGTTCCGTGTACACCAGCTTTACAACGGAACGCCGTGACATTAAGAACACTACTGAGTTAAGCAGGAGAAATCCAACAGGTGTAATATTTAACGAGGGTTGCCTGATCTGAACTGTTGTAGGGCAATAAAAAAGGGAAAAACAGGTCGATTCTTTTAGACTCTGCATTCATTTTCTCTGAATTGCTTCGGAAGTAAAGTGATTCTTTTCTCGAAGTGAATCTACGGACAATTGCTTATTTAACGTTCAGATAAGAGGCAAATTGCGTCTGCAAAATCTAAAAAATCAGATTCCTCATGGAATCCATTTTAATAAGCGATAGTTACAGTGAAGTTTTACTGGGATAAACTGTTCCGCTAACAAGTGGTGGACACCGCTAATTGCCGGCCGCGGTGGTTTCGCGGTTCTAGGCGCGCAGTCCGGAACCGCGCGACTGCTACGGTCGCAGGTTCGAATCCTGCCTCGGGCATGGATGCGTGTGATGTCCTTAGGTTAGTTAGGTTTAAGTAGTTCTAAGTTCTAGGGGACTGATGACCACAGCTGTTAAGTTCCATAGTGCTCAGAGCCATTTGAACCATTTGAACACCGCTAATTGCACAGAAGATTGCTATGGAACCGGGATTGCTTCCAAAATCTGTGATGTTCGTAAACGCAAGTTGAAACCTTATCCAGGATCCAGAAATAAGTAAAGGCACTGGAAAGCAACAGAAGTTGCAGAATTGCTGTCGCAAATTGTAAGCTGATAGTAGCAAAAGCAACGCTAGCGCTAAAAATGCGACACTTACTCGTTCCATCCAGTGTGAAGTACGCCAGGCCGCTATCAGGCGCCTCTCTGTGACTCAGCAAGCCCTCTCGGCCGTGCGTCAGCGCAGCGACTCCTCGACACTCCTTCTGTTGCTCTCCACTCCCAGAAACACACCACTTGAAGGGGATGACAAACAACAGTCGCCACAGCGACGACCAGGAATTCCTCGCCGTGCGGGGTAGCCGGGCGGTCTGAGGCGCCTTACCACGGTTCGCGCGGCTCCCTCGTCGGAGGTTCGAGTCCTCCCTCGGGCAAGGGTGTGTGTTTGGTCCTTAGCGTAAGTTAGTTTAAGTGAGATGAAGCAGTACGTAAGCCTAGGGACCGATGACCTCTGCAGTTTGGTCCCATAACAGAGAGGAAGCCTGCCAAAACTTTTCCAATATCGCTTGTGTTCAGTATGCCCGTTAACTGCCCAGAGGTTGGTACGCTGCATTCCAGACATTTACGCTAAAGCGCCCATGCCAATGATCCTTCCGACTGGTTCACATCATCCAGACAGTTACATTCTGGAATGAACACGACGCAACGCTGTTGTCGCGTATTTACAGTTTCCAGCAGGAAATGCAGATTTGTCACACCAGAAATGCTGAATCGACCTGTGACCGTTTTGCTGTAACTTCCAAGGCCGTGTCGGCTTGCGGACAACGGAAGCAGGCCAGCTTTTGGCCATAACATTTCTGCGAACCAGCAGTCCCACAGAGGAGGACTTGAGCCGTCCTGCAGTCATAGCGGTGCGTCCACACAGGTCTCTTACTGCACCCTCTCAGGCCAGGAAATTCACGGATCTTACACCCGAAGTCACTTACGATATGCTTCCCTCCAGCACCACTAAAAACATTAGGCTGACAATTTTTTATTTGGTATCGCAGAGCGATATATGTGATGGTACTGTCACAGTGTATGGCGCTGTGAGTCTGTCACCGAAATTTCCTGCCCATCCATTCATTATGAAACGATTCTCATGCCTCAGCTCCATGCTTGCTTGAGGAACTGCATATACCAACACGCTCGCATCGCGGTAATTTACTATACCATCTCTTGCGATTCAGAATACCACACATTAGTCGTCACAAGTAAGACGACACGTATCTCAACAGATTTTGGTTTCTGGTTATATAATTGTGGAAACTTTTCTTCTACTTTTGGCCAACATTACCTCACGTAGAAGTAAACGACATACTTTTTAAACACTTTGCATGTCTCGCTCACCGCACAATGCTAGGTCGATTCCAGTCGCGGACGTGCGTGAGACTCATGTCGTCTTGTACTGAAGTGCTCTATAAGCGTCCATCAAGCTGAGTTCGTCAAACAAAGTGACTGAAATGGAAAGTGTTACACCACCAAAGCAGCACTCCAATATTCTTAAAACTTGTTGAGATGCTCATCATATAAAGATTATTAAATGATTCACCGTTCATTACACTGTGTCGTGATGGCGATCATCAACATCCGTATGAGGTACGATCCCATAGTACACTGTTATATTCATTGTGGCATGGAAGCAAATTTTTCGCAAATTTGTGGTAAGGTCTTATGGGACCAAATAGCTGAGGTCATCGGTCCCTAAGCTTACACACTTTTTAATCTAACTTACACTAAGGACGATACACACACCCATGCCCGAGGGAGGACTCGAACCTCCGACGGGGGTAGCCGCGCTGACCGTGACAAGACACCTGAGACCGCGCGACTACCCCGCGCGGCGGCATGGAAGCAAACAGCGCCCCCCAATGTCATCATAGGAATTTCTTGCCATGCTTTAAACATACGCTCCGTCAGCTCATGGACATTGTTGGCTGCTCCATAAAACGTTCTTGGACTTTTTGTCTCGATAATTCCGACTAAAACCTCAAGGTTTCAACGATTACCTCTATTGTCTTCGTCGGGAGCAAGTGACTGTCAAAACTGCTGATATGATGGCCTTCTATGGTCCGTAGACGGCTACTGGTTGGTTGGTAATTACTTAATGCTGTCTCTGATGGTGTCAAAGTCTGCGTTAGTGACGCCACCGCTCCCGTAGTGGCGTAAACATTGCGATGCGTATCTCTACCTCTTCTCTGCATCGAGAGCTCGCTCCCATGCACCGCTAAGATTATATCCGCTGTCATGGCGGGCGCAAACGATGCGGATGATCTGACCGACGCGATTGCTACCGCACTCACAAGGAGTGTTATAAATCCCAGGGATCCTGAGGCTGAGACTGTCCTTAATAGGGCATAGCATCTGATTTATCTTCTTAAGTGGCCGAAAAAAGGTCTTATACGTCCTCTTCCCAGGACTCTGCCTTTTTTTGGTGGATGTACCGCCGAAGCAAGGAACGAATACAGTCGGTAGCTTATCACTCGAAGGTTCAACATTTTCACGTTTTCTTTTCTTGGAAAACGATGATTTTATGTCACGTGAATCAAAGCCGTTCTTTCGGAACACGTACTTCGGATGATTAATGTTTTATACAACAGTGACGTCGCAAAAAACTTCTTTCTCGTATCCCCATCATGTCCCGGACTCTCTCTGTGGATCAGGGGACCAAAGAGGTCCGTCAAGATCTGTACATTTCTCAAGACGTTTGTGGGGTCGACTTCAGCGTAGAGTCTTATATCATCCTAATGTAATATACCATTCGGTAGTCTCGTCATGAAGGGCATGGCAGCAAGGTTCACCATTCTTGACACATTCTGGTGAGCATTCAGCCTCCCTTCAGCAAGTACCAAATCAGTGCCGCTGTCGTGTCCGATAGTGGTCCACACTATGATTCCAGGAACTGGAGAGGAATGGATTCCAAGAGTCGCTACTGTCTGACGTTTTAGCAGGTTATCTACGCACACGTTGGCGTCGATCTGACGGCCACATGAAGTGGCCGTGCGGTTAAAGGCGCTGCAGTCTGGAACCGCAAGACCGCTACGGTCGCAGGTTCGAATCCTGCCTCGGGCATGGATGTTTGTGATGTCCTTAGGTTAGTTAGGTTTAACTAGTTCTAAGTTCTAGGCGACTAATGACCTTAGAAGTTGAGTCCCATAGTGCTCAGAGCCATTTGAACCATTTTTTTGACGGCCACAAACTCCTTGCAAAGAATGAGGGGGTGCTTCTAACATTGACACGGCCTGTGATACGCGCTCAGGTAGCAAAGCTGGTATCACTGCACGACAAATACTAGGATCTGAGTTCGACTCCCAGTACGTTCTACGTGGGGATGCCGCGCGGGGTAGCCGCGTGGTCTCAGGCGTCTTGTCACGGTCCGCGCGGCTCCCCCCGTCGGCGGTTCGAGTCCTCCCTCGGTCATGGGTGTGTGTATCGTCCTTAGCGTAAGTTAGTTTAAGTTAGATTAAGTAATGTGTAAGCTTAGGAACCGATGACCTCGGCAGTGTGGCCCCATAAGACCTTACCACAAATGTCCGTATTTTCTATGTGGGGGTAATAGAAGTTTTAATCTTCAGCGCGAAAAAAAAAGGTACATGTCTGCATGTTGAAATCTTCACACCATGGTACTGTAGCACGCTGCCAGAATAGCCGGAAACAAACGTCGCAGTCTACAGATAAAGTGGAGTATCGTGGGTAACTCATTTTTGGCAATATCGGAATTGTTCAGACAGCCGCAGGCCAATCTGGATTACTTGTTCGTCCATAAATCTCTCTCTGCTAGTTCTTTTATCTCGACTAATACAATGTAAATAATGCAGTGTTGTGTACTAGACATACAGGAATGGCGAGGAGAGATGGGCAACAGAATGATGCAGCGCCTGTAGTAGGGAGCCGCGCGGGATTAGCCGAGCGGTCTTAGGCGCTGCAGTCATGTTACCTGCCGTTATGTAGACAGGAGTGACACCACCAGCAGTCGACCAATGATGTATAACGCCCAGTAGATAACCGCTACGTCGGGTTGAAACCGGTTGGCGGTATGATAATAATAAATGCGATTAAGACTGTTTTTGAATAATTGAGTAACAACAAACGCCGGAACGAAGATGCGGAACGCAAGACCAGAGAAGGCGGTGAGGAAACGGCGGCCAATGATACGAGGAATTGGACCGCGCCGCGCCGGGCGCGCCCCCTTGCAAGACGTGAATAAAGGCGACTCTCCTGCTAGCTTCGGCCGCTCAGATCGGCCCCAGTCTGCAATGTGATCAGTGCTACGCTGTCTGACTGTCGTGATCCGTATCAAGTGTTTCCTTGGACTAACTGATAGCAAGAACTGTACTGTTTTCATGTCGCCTCTCGCTAGAGACATTTGCTATAAAGAAAATATTGTCAGTTTGCTTTCTAGAAATAAAACTACTAATGTTGTTTGATTGAATTGTTGTGTAGCATTCCGAGAACGATGCATCCCGTAGGCACCCTATAAGCAAAGAGTGGGCAAGATCCCACACATGTATTACAGCTTTCTCCAAGTGTTACGAAGAAAATTTAAGAAAGAACAAACAGCAATAAAGAGAGTCGTGCAGGGTGAGGCTCTCGCTAATAAGAAGTCAGAAGAAATATTACTCAAAAAATGCGCATTAATACAGTTAATTAATACAACATAAGGGTGGGAAGACTGCAAGACTATAGTATTAACGGGTGACCAAATAGATAATACCATACTGGATTTGAAAGAAAGCCACAGAATTTTCCGTTAGTAGCTATTTACATGAGTGGTTACCCGAATCGGACCACGATATTATAGGTACAGTAGTTCCAGACACTATTTTTAGCTCTTTAAAATCACTGGCCAGCAACTCAGATATTTAAAAGTATTGAATGACGATTACAGGCTGAGTACAACCCACAATCAGATCGTGCCTAAACTACATCAGTATTGAATCCCAACGCCGCAGATGAGTGGTAGCAAATGTATACCAGAAACTGCAGCTGCAAGATACGCATTGCAGCAACCGCATGAGTCTTAAACATCAATTGCGGGACAGCAAGATGTCCCAAGTCTCTGATATCCTTCTGTCTCCTCAGCTCATACGCGAAGATTTCCAAAGAGTGGAGCGAGCGCGAAGACAGGTTAATGAAAGCCAAACCCAAGATGCCTTCACTCCAAGAGTGTCTACCACGTAATTGACCCTAATACTTCTGTGCTGCTCCGCTCCAGAGTTCGACATTATAATTCCGTGCAGCCGGCCGCAGTGGCTGGGCGGTTCTAGGCGCTTCATTCTGAAATCGAGCGACCGCTACGGTTGCAGGTTCGAATCCTGCCTCGGGCATGCGTGTGTGTGATGTCCTTAGTTTGGTCAGGTTTAAGTAGTTCTAAGTTCTAGGGGACTGATGACCTCAGATGTTATGTCCCATAGTGCTCAGAGCCATTTGAACCATTTTTTGAATTCCGTGCACCTTCTTCGGCCAATCAAAAGGCTAGGTCTAAATCTACAGCCCGAAGGGAAGTTTAATAACGAAGTTACGTACCCACCTTTGGAAATTATCTGAAGGAAGCAATAGGCAGTATTCCCACGCACAGAAAAATGAGCACCCAAATGTTTCCCAGGCTCGAGGCCAGAATGGCACTTTACACCCCCACGAAACAGAAAACAAGGCACATTCCAGTGTAGTGTCTGCTTCTCACTCAGTGTATCAAGGTGCTAACGCAGCTTAGGAAGGCACCCTTTTAGCAAAAAACTGCTGTCATGTTTTCTATGAACAGAGGGCGTCCTCTGAGAAGCATTACATATCGCAACCGAAAAGGAAACACTGCCCGCCTGTACCGTTTCTTGAGAGAATCCTGTAGCCTCATGTTCCATTCCCTTCCACAACCAGTGCGCTCCGCCGACAGCGTCATACCGGCTCTTGCTTATGAACCGCTCGGCAGCAAGGGTTGACTCTAGGCCGGCAGAGCTCTGCTGTGCTAGGAATCTCCTCTTTCGGATGGCTGCCAGCTGAACCACAACCAACTTCGTCATTCCACTTGTTTCCATAGGTCACACAGAATGACAAAATTAACGTACAGTTGACGTTGCTAAGAAACATGCACTACACACTGTCGTGACGGAAGTAATAGAATATCTTCTAGTACCGTTTCAGACGTCCTTTTGCCCAGCGTCCTGTGGCAATTCGACGCGGCATGGACTCAACAAACCGTTGGAAGTCCGCTGCAGAACTACTAAGCTAGATGCCTCTATAGCCCTCCATAACTGCGAAAGTGTTGCCGGTGCAGGATGTGGTGCACGAACTGACTTCATGATTATATCCCTTAATTATTTGATGATATTCATATCCATTGCTCCAGGTTACCATATCATTTGCTCGAGTTGTCCAGAATGTTCTTCAAACCAGTCGCGAATGGTTTCAGGAATTACTGCAACCAATCGTCGTTTTTTCTTCAATTTTTATTTATTCATGACCGGTTTCGAGTCGCCTGGTGATTCATCATAAAATGATAGAATTTAGTTCGGAGTATTGTGGGAGTCGTGCATCTGTGGTAAATATAGAGACGAAAAAGTGAGCACTGTATGTGGGAAAAATATTAAGATTGTAAGATTAATTTGACGGTATTACTCACTGTTTTTATTCTTGTTTCAAGCACTGCTCTGGAAAACATAATGTATGGTTTCCAGTATCGTTAAATATCAAGTGAAACAGGCAATTTTCCACCGATGCCGACTCCCACGTACTTTACAAAATATAAACAAACCAAAGAGTTTTGTAGAGGCAGAGATTTTCTTTGCTCATTTTTCGTTTTGTGTGGGATTCATAATAAAATATGTATTTATAACATATAATGTAATATGTATACGTGTATGTAATATATGTATGTGTATTCATGTATATGTATATGTAATAAATACATATTTTATTATGAATGCCACACAAAACAAAAAATGAGAAAAGAAAATCTCTGCCTCCACAAAACTCTTTGGAGACAACAACAGCCTCACTCTTTGGTTTGTTCATCTTTTGTAAAGTATGTGGGAGTCGCCATCGGTGGAAAAGTGCCTGTTTCACCTGATATTTAAGGATACTGGAAAGCATTCATTATGTTTCCCAGAGCAGTGCTTGCAACAAGAATAAAAACAGTGAGTAATACCATCAAATTAATCTTATAATCTTAACATTTTTCCCACATACAGTGCTCACTTTTTCGTCTCTATATTTGCCACAGATGCACGATCCCCACAATACTCCAAACTAATTTGTATCATCCGATGATGAATCGCCAGACGACTCGAAAGCGGTCATGAATAAATAAAAAATTGAGGAAAAAACGGCGATTGGTTGCAGTAATTTCTGAAACCTTTAACAAGACGGTCGCAGTGTTCCAAACCCAGAATGGATAAAAGTTCAATCGCGAATGATTTTGAACTGGTGGCATGACGTCGCTGTTCGGGAACATAAAGTCTTTGAATAGTTGTAAATGGTCTCCAAGTAGCCTAACATAGCCGTTTATAGTCAATGATCTGTTCAGCAGGACCTGTGGACCCAGTCCATTCCACGTAAACACAGCCTACACCATTATGGAGCTACCGTCAGCTTGCAAAGTGTGGTGTCACCGCCAGACACCACACTTGCTAGGTGGTAGCTTTACATCGGCCGCGGTCCATTAGTACATGTCGGACCCGCGTGTCGCCACTTTCAGTGATAGCAGACCGAGCGCCACCACACGGCAGGTCTAGAGAGACGTACTAGCACTCGCCCCAGTTGTACGGGCGACGTAGCTTGCGATGCACACTGACGAAGCCTCGCTCATTTGCAGAGCAGATAGTTAGAATAGCCTTCAGCTAAGTCAATGGCTACGACCTAGCAAGGCGCCAGTAGCCTTACATAGCTTGTATCTAAAGAGTCTCACTTGTAGCGCCACAATCTCCAGATGTACAACAAGGATGGAGTAAAGTTAAGTATTCCAGAAGCAACGTACTTTTCTTTATAGCATTCATTACGTATCCTGTTTCAGACCTCACGCCATCCTTCGTGAGCTTATAGCGTGCATTGCGGTCCCCTCAAACCACACTGTGTCGGCACTTCTGTCGACACATCACAAAGTCTTGTTGACAACATGAGTCCATGGCTTGGCGGGGTCTGCGCCACACTCGAATTAAACCATCAGCCCCAACCAACTGAAATCGGGACTCATCTGACCAGGCCACGGTATTCCAGTCGTCTAGGATGCAACCCATGAGGGTCACGAGCCCAGGAGAGGCACTGCAGGACATGTGGTTTTAGCAAAGGCACTCGCATCGGTCGTCTGCTGCCATAGTCCATTAACGCCAAATTTCACCGCCCTGTCCTAACGGACACGTTCATCGTACGTCCCACATTGATTTCTGTAGCTATTTCTCGTAACGTTGCTGGTCTGTTACCACTGACACTGACACTGTTATCACGCCACTATTCTCAGTCGTCAAGTGAAGACCGTCGGCCATCTCTCCGTGGTGAGAGATAATGCCTGAAATTTTGTATTCTCGGCACACTCTTGACATGGTGGATCTCGGAATATTGGATTCCCCAACGACTTTCGAAATGGAATGACCCATGCGCCTAGCTCCAGCTGCCATTCCGTGTTCAAAATTCGTTAAATTCCGTCATGCGGCCATAATCAGGTCGGGCACCTTTTCTCATGAATCTCCTGAGTACAAATGCTCTGCCCTTTTACACCTTGTGTACGCGCATATCGCTCTATAATGACCTCAGTGTACGCACTATAATCTAAAAGAAGTTACCAAGAAGAGATGAAGTGTACCTGTATATGGACAACATAATCCTTCATCGATCTATCTGAATCAGTTTAGTATCACAAGCATAATTTAATTAGTTCCCAAATTTGCATATCAACATGAAGAAATGAATTAAATAATGAGAAAGGTCGCCTAGCCTTAGGCTGACATGTCTGAACCAGATATACTAATGATACCTCTCCAAAGTTGGCTGTTACTTTGTGGCTTTCATTATTTGATCTGTAATTCTCAGTATTCGATTTTTTCACTTATTGGCTAATACGTGTCTTCTGACAAGATAAAATTTTGTACCTAGTTATCGATGACGAACAACGCAGTTGGTTTATTTGTCTGTTTGTGAGATGTTGGAGAAGTGGTCTTTGAATTTTGGCTGTGTTGACTAACCAGATTGTAGGTCAACTCACAACTTTTTCTTGTGTTTCTGGCGTGCGTGCAGTAAGGCTTGTCTTGCAGTTTGATGGAGCAATTGCCTGTTTGCAGCTTTGCTGTATTTAAAATGTACTTTGACGCAGTGGAGTGTGACCTCACTCGCAGTATAAATTTACTGGTCCTTCACGGGAATCCTGTGGAACATCTGTAACTATTTTCTTTGTTCGGCTCGCGAAACTGAGGGTAGAGAATGTCGTTGAAATTTCATAGCTTGCAGTCGTTTCTCTTATGTGGGGAAATTTGTTTTGTACTTTCGTGAGAAGAGTAGATTTCAGTTTATGGTACAGAATTTACTTGTGTCTCATTCAACCAAATGGAAGAACATTTAATTTCGTCACAGTCTCTATTAATGAGCCTACGTTAATATTTTGCTACTTATATCAATTTTGATTTTTTTAGTTTTCTCACTTGTTGGAACTCGGGGTTTTTTATGGGCATTAATGTAACACGTGTTATCGTGATTTATTTATCTTTGGCAACAGTTACATCGATTTATACTTAATCGGTCTTTCAAATCAATTTTCTTTGCCAATCACGTTCCTTTCCAACCGAGTTTGTGCCAACTCGAACTTAGCAGTCAGCGTACCACCTCTCAATGCGAAACTTACTGCTTGCGTTCAGCAGTTGGCAGAATTTTATGAATTTATCACTGCAGTTAATATCAAAACTAGATTCAGTCGCTGTGAATATTGTACTTCTCATTTCTATACGAGATATTTCAGCAACAAAAGGCAGGTGTAGGAAATACGCACCTGGCCGACTGGCCTCAAAGTAAACCCTTGCACAAAATTGTTAAGTGTTTACTGCCTACGTAATTTTCTACAGACTGTTTGTAGTCGGTTCGTGTTATGATTTGAACCCTAAGTCTAAACATTGTATACAAGAGGGCATATCTTTTACACTGAAGACTCGCGTACCTTGATGACTGCACGCCAGAAAGCTTTACGCCTGACCTAGGCCCGTCAACACCGACATTGGACAGTTGATGACTGGAAGCATGTTGGCTGGCCGGACGAGTCTCGTTTCAAATTTCATCGAGCGGATGGACGTGTACGGGTATGGCGGCAACCTCATGAATCCTTGGTTCCTGCATGTCAGCAGGGGACTGTTCGAGCTGGTGGAGGCTCTGCAATGATATGGGACAGGTGCAGTTGGAGTGATTGGGATCCCTGATACGTCTAGATACGACTGTGACAAGTGACACGTACGTATGCATCCTGTCTGATCACCTGTATCCATTCATGTCCATTGTTCATTCCGACGGACTTGGGCAATTCCAGTAAGATAATGTGACTGCCCACGCGTCCAGAATTGCTACAGAGTCGCTTCAGGAACAATCTTATGAGTGTAAACACTTCCGCTGGCCACCAGACTCCCCAGACATGAACATTATTGAGCATATCTGGGATGCCTTGCAAAGTGCTGTTCAGAAGAGATCTCAACTCCCATGGACAGCCCCGCAGGATTCGTGGAGTTAATTCACTCCAGGAATACTTTAGATATTATTCGAGTCCATGCCACGTCGTGTTGCGGCACTTCTCCGTGCTCGCGGGGGCCCTGCACGATATTAGGCAGGTGTACCAGTTTCTTTAGCTCTTCAGTGTAGTTCAGATCATATCAGGACTTACTTCCCCGGGTAATCTGTTTTCAGAACCTAGCGTGGACCTTACACTCTTTCTTAACTGGAAATATTTATTAGAACTATTTAGATGTGTCTTCCCAAAGTGTGGTATGTCACTTTAATGGGAATAGATAGGAAAGAGGCTTGCTGTGGGTGTAGCGACCAAATTAATTGTGAACGCTAAAGAAACAGAGTGGCGGCTGTGTGTAGCGGACCACGGTTACTTTGCCTGCGAGGGTGGGTAGTTGGGTTGGGTTGTTTGGGGGAAGAGACCAAACAGCGAGTTCATCGGTCTCATCGGATCAGGGAAGGATGGGGAAGGAAGTCGGCCGTGCCCTTTCAAAGGAACCATCCTGGCATTTAGGGAAATCACGAAAACCTAAATCAGGATGGCCGGACGCGGGGTTGAACCGTCGTCCTACCGAATGCGAGTCCAGTGTGATAACCACTGCGCCATCTCGCTCGGTGGTGAGAAGTTACTCGGTGCAGTACTAGCACGAGTAAGTCATTGCTGCTGCGTGGCTCGCGGAAGGCAAAAGAAAAGAGGAAAAACTGGACGGGATAACGAGACACGGTGGAAGACAGTCGAGTTAGCAATTTGGCAGAGATAACTGCAAAAACCATTATTGTAGCTCAGCCATCTTTAATTTTTGAGAATTTTTGAACTCGAGCTGTAATTATTAGCCAGAAAGGAAAGCAGATATATACAGAAATACAAGTAAAACGCTGTAGTCAATCTGGAAAATACATTCAGAGTCAGTTCAAACTATAAGGTATGTTTCATGATATTGATTAACACTTGACGCTTATACATTCAGAGTTTAGTCTTTTGCATAAATGAAGCGGACAGATGTGAATTGGGCATAGGCTTATGAACTTGCATATTTTACACGGTCAGTAGTTTATTAAATGAACTTTCGATGAAAAGAAAGTAATATATATTTTACTTGGGGAAATCTGGTCCCATGTACCCAGTCAGCACTGGAAAATTATTACTGCACTGAAATAATCTCCTCGCTGTTCATGAATGACGATATTTGAAGTTTTAGCAGAAGAACCTCTGACGCTGCGAACAAGAAGCTGCCGTGCAGAGCACGCCGACGTTTACACCCATCTTGGACAGTTTAAAACAAGCAGTTATCGTTTACGCCATATGCACAGGGTGATCTGAAAAGCTTGTAAGGGTGTTGCACTGTAGCTTGAGTTGGGAAAGAATTGTTAAGAAAAAAATTCAATACAATGCGTCGTTTCCCACTTAATTTGCACAGAAGTTAACCGGTCAGACCGTTACACGCGTGAATTCTAGCAGCCTGCCAGAGACGGTGTCGTTAAATCTGTCTTCTGTTGGTTTCCTAAAACCGAACAAGAGAGCGATAGAAAAAAGGCTGAACTGTCTCGTGCGCTGTCATCTACGCTATGAGAACAACTGACACTATCTATGGCCGGCCAGTCGAAATCGCACGCGCAACAGTCTGATTGGTCAACTTCAGTATTAGTGAACTCGGATACGGTGCAACGTAACGAATTTTTTCTTAACAGTTATTTCTCAGCTCAACCTGCCGTGCAACACCCTTACAGACCTTCCAGACTCTTTCTTACCACCCTGTATATACACTGAAGAGCCAAAAATAACGGATACAGCTGCCTAATATCGTGTAGGACCCTGCGAGCACGCAGAAGTGCCGCAACACGACGTGGCATGGACTCGAATATATTTGAATTATTCCTGGAGTGAATTAACACTATGAATTCTGCACGGCTGGCCATAAATCCGTAAGAGTACCAGGCGATGGAGATTTCTTCTGAACAGCACGTTGCAAGGTATCCCAGATATGCTCAATAATGTTCATGTCTGGGGAGTCTGGTGGCCAGCGGAAGTGTTTACACTCAGAAGAGTGTCCCTGGAGGGACTCTGTAGCAATTTTGGACGTGTGGACAGTCACACTATCTTGCTCGAATTTTCCAAGTCCGTCGGAATGCAAAATGGACATGAATGGATGCAAGTGATCAGACAAGACCCTTACGTACGTGTCATCTGTCGCAGTCGTTTCTAGACGTATCAGCGGCCCTACATCCCTCCGACTGCACACTCCACGTACCATTGCAGAGCCTCCACCAGCTTGAACAGTCCACTGCTGACATGCAGGGACCAAGGATTCATGAGGTTGTGTCCATACCAGTACACTTCCATCCGCTCGATACAATTTGAAAAAGAGACTCGTCCGACCAAGCATACAGCATACTATGGCAGTGGAACATGGACTGTGGGAAAATCGGAACAGAAGAGGATCGAAGCATTTGAAATGTGGTGCTACAGACGAATATTGAAAGTTAGGTGGACTTATAAGGTAAGGAATGAGGAGGTTCCGGAGAGAATCTGGGAGGAAAGGAATATATGGAAGACACTGACAAGAACAAAGGACAGGACGATGTAACATCTATTAAGACACCAGGAAATAACTTCCGTGGTACTTGATGGAGCTGTAGAGGGCAAAAATTGTAGAGGAAGACTGATATTAGAATATATCCAGTAAATAGTTTAGGACGTAGGTTGCAAGTGCTACTGTGGGATGAAGAGGTTGGCGCAGAAGAGGAAATCGTTGCGGGCAGCATCAAACTAGTCAGAAGACTGATGACTTAATAAAAGAAAGCGTCCAAGTAAAAAAATCGATTCCATCGTAATTGAGGGCACATGATTTGTAATTTGCAAATGTCACGAGCAGGAACACGTCCACAGAAGGTGATAATAGCCATTCAGACTCAAGGCTATTAGATAGGCCGGACCCTCATCTATATCGATATAGCGGAAAGAGATATCGAGCGCTTTCTGACCGTGAAGAGGATCGACCCTCATGTACCCTTCAGTCAGTTCCAGCTGAAGACTTTCACTTATCATCTGAGAAAATCACTGCCTTGAACTCTACCAAAGCGATTAACATATGCCTTACTAGCTGATCAACAGCAGTCATCCAATGGGAAGAGGGTAAATATTCCTGCAGCACACCTCGTATGCGAGGCTAAAGACTCTAACTATAAACGTACTAAATTAATGACAAACTGTAGTGATGTAATCAGTATTACGCTCAACTGCTCACTAATTTTCAGTATACACAGCTGTACTCATGCGAACGCGCAGTCGGAAATTTCCTACAAACATCGATAAGGGCAACTGAGTCAATATTTCACAACTAATGTGAAAAGCAGCGCAAGAGTGAATATTGAAATACACACCTATAAAATATAATTTGTCTTCGACATAGACTAAAAAGGGAGCGATATGTAGGTTGCAGTTTATTTCCATTTTCCCAGCTAATACAGTTTCTTGAAACTTTCTAAGTTGGATTTTGCGACGCAGTTGGTGTCTATCTAATGGCGTCACCGAGTTTAAATGTTCCGGCGTCTCAGTGACGCTCTCCCATGAGTGAAACAAACCTGAGGCCATTCGTGCTGCCTTGTCTTGTATATGTACAACCCCCCTCTCTTATTCTGTAACGTACCTGTTTAATTATATAGCTAGCTTGGTCGACGGAAAATTACACTCTTACGTCGCCTGTTGAGTTTTTATGTGAATTTATATTGGACTTTTGTTATAGAAAATATCTCGGGTCACCAATTGAATTGACGTATCACTTAATTACCGTAAACATTTGCTTCGAAAGAAATAACAGTTAGTAGATAGGCCTCAGTTCAGGAAAAATTAATAAAGTTTTGATATACCTTGATAATTCTTGATTAATACTATAGGAGCATCAAGCTGGAAAATTCTGGTAAATATACTAAAAATCATACACGTTTGAGCTATGCTGGGCTGGAAGTGTCTCGATATAGAATTGAATAAACAGTGGGTGAGCTATTGACCATTAGGAATGCATTTACTATACATTTATTTGATGATTAAATCTTTAAAAAGGGAAACACATGAACAAACTTAGATTTAGCAGAAAAATCTTAATCTATCATGGAGTGTTGGTACTGAATGCTGTTGGTAAAACGGTCTGAAAGGCATACATGAATAACGCTATCTTCTGAAATCGCGAGTGCGGTGGAAAAGATAAATTACACACGCATGCGTTCAGACTAACCACTAATCATAAAGAGAAAGAAGTGGTTCAATAATTTAATAAGGGAAACAAGATTTAGATTTGGCTAAAGAGAAACTGAAACTATCCTCGATGGCTGACTATGTAAACGGAAAATTATTCTCAAATGTATAAAAATAAAACGACATTGCAATTAAGGATAATAAATATGAACTACGTCCTGTGAACAATTCTCTCAAACGGTAGGAGCCACCGAAAATCACTAATAACCACGTGGCTACCCACTACAAAGAGAAAACGATAAACTATAGCAAAAATGAACGACAAGAAAAATCTCGAAATCAAACAATATAGCTCGAAAATATACTTAAGAAAGGAAACTGATTCAGTTGCTATCATGGAATACTAAAGCAGAATCTCAGTAAGAAAACACACTGTAATTGCTACAAGCTATGCACAAGGAAAATTCACTGATATCTGTGCATAACATCCTTATCTTTTTTTAATATAGCTACCGGATGTTAAAACAATACGCACTGATCATAATCAGTCACATTATTTATTCAGGAATCTAGTCACATTGCTAGATCCACGTGCCTTATGCTCCGCAATCCCAAAGTTACAGAGCACAGAGCCGGCCGGAGTGGCCGTGCGGTTTTAGGCGCTTCAGTCTGGAGCCGAGCGACCGCTACGATCGCAGGTTCGAATCCTGCCTCGGGCATGGATGTGTGTGATGTCCTTAGGTTAGTTAGGTTTAATTAGTTCTAAGTTCTAGGCGACTGATGACCTCAGAAGTTAAGTCCCATAGTGCTCAGAGCCATTTGAACCATTTGAACAGAGCACAAAGAAAACATTGCTATAAACTCTAGCCGGCCACTGTGGCCAAGCGGTTCTAGGTGCTTAAGTCTGGAACGGCGCTGCTGCTACGGTCGCAGGTTGGAATCTTGTCTCGGGCATAGATGTGTGTGATGTCCTTAGGTTAGTTAGGTATAAGTAGTTCTAAGTCTAGGGGATTGATGCCCGCAGATGTTAGGTCCCATAGCGCTTAGAGCCATTTTTTTGTTGATAAATTCTTAAAAATCGCCAAATGATTCTCAGTTCCTACCTACCCTTGGTATCCCGAGTTATTCTATAACAGTTGAAAGCTACTAAGAAATCAATTAAGGGCTCAGTTAAGCAGAAACTTACACATTAAAAAATTACAACACTAAGGACTAAAACTAGATGTTACCTCTTCGTCGATTCCCAACGCAGTCAGGCTGCTCGCTACTCACCTACGGTCCCTACCATGGACCGGAAGCCGATGCACGGGCAATATACACTCTCTACCTGTGTCACGTTAACAAACGTGTCTCTTTGACAAAGAAAATTGGCTAAGTTGTCCCTACATTCAGGGAAGCTTACCCCACCTCCAAAGATATTTAGACTCTCCAACAGACGACGAACGCCCAACCAAACAGACAGTTACAGGGATGGAACATGGAAAACATAGGGTGACAACGCAAGTATTTGATGATTGTTTTTCTATATGAAATTAAACTCTTAATATGTATCTTGCTAATCTGGAAAACGACTTAGACGGGCCGGCCGGAGTGGCCGAGCGGTTCTAGGCGCTTCAGTCTGGAACCGCGCGACCGTTACGGTCGTAGGTTCGTAACCTGCCTCGGGCATGGATGTGTGTGATGTCCTTAGGTTAGTTAGGTTTAATTAGTTCTAAGTTCTAGGGGACTGATGACCGCAGCTGTTAAGTCCCATAGTGCTTAGAGCCACTTGAAGCCACTCAACTCATGTCCCAGGCCTCGCCTCAAGTTGTTTGTATATCGATGATTCACCATACAACGTAACATCCCACACCATATAAGTGGTCTGGGGTAACATGGTGCGTCTCCCTACCAAGAAATCCTCAATGTAGGCACGAATTTCGTTTGATTCCCCATGCGATCGTACTTTCACTTATGATCATAGGTATGGTTCTGAATCAAATGCCTTTCGAAAGGCATGAGATACTGAATCTAACTGCCTGCCTTCATCCACGGCCTTCAGGATGAAAAGAAAACGAGCTGAGCTCCGCATGACCGGTGTTTTTAGAGTCCTTGCAGATTGGCGTGGAGGAGGTCATTATCTTCGAAGAAAAGAAGGTAGTTTACGGTTTAAGATCCCGTCGACATCCAGGTCATTAGAAACGGATTAATATATTACGTCTGAGCTCCCATACGTTGTAATTTTCTACACCATATGGATGCCAGTGATACCGGATGGAAATTTGTGTATCATTTCTGGCATGCGTCTTTTAGACTGGTGTGACTTTCTCCCAACTATTCGGCAAAGATTTTTGTTCGACGTTTCTTCGGTATATTGGTATTAAAATAGGCATGAACTCTGCCACAAATTGTCTATAAAATCTGATATGAATTCCATCGGGCTCTGAAGGTTTGTACAGCTTAAGGGGTTTCAGCTATTTCTGAACGCCACTGAAGCTGGTATGTATAACGTATATCTTTCATCTTTCCTGTGGTACGAGAAGTAAACAGGAGAAATTCTACTGCATTTTCCTTTCTACGTCAACATTTTAAAACGGAGTTCATCGCATATTTTTGATTTGCGATCCCCAGTTCCAGTTGCAGTGTCATCCATGAGTGTCTGGACACTACCTTTCGTGCCACTGACTGCCTTTACGTACGACTAGAATTTCTTAGGATTTTGTGATAGGCCTTTTGAGAAGATGCTGCAGTTGTCACTGAGGGTTTCAAGCATAGCCCTTTCTACAGCCTAACGCGTTTCATTCAGCATTTCCTTACCAACATACCTATGTTTTGTATTACACGTATTATGCACTAATCGTTGCTCATCTCTTTAAAGATTCTTTACAGAGGCTCTTTACCAAAGACCGTCCCTCCCATCGCGAACTAGTCTACAAGGTATATTCGAATTAGTGGCATGTGACGTTCGGCCTACTTTTAATGCAACTGTTGTGTTTTGCTTCTTGATGTACATTTAAATTTCTGCTGATGTGTAGAATTACGACGAGAAAGATTAATGAAACAAAGTGTAATCATACAAAGGAAGTCGTTCACGTGTCATCCAATCACGTTTATGGAAGTTTATCTGCCGCCTTCGAGACGTTTACTCAGTGCGACCGTAATGACCTCTTACAGCAGACGCCTGCCAAATCGACTTGACTAAGACAGCAATCACAAAAATATATAGGCCCAAGCCGAACCAGACGTAACATTTGCGAAAACTGGTGAATGGCTGGCGCCATTTTACGCGGAGTGTGTTTCTAAATTCCTCTCACAGAATCCGTCGAGGGCGCTAGCTAGGTAACGATTTGAGTTGGAGACTAAGTATGTAGGCAGAGAAATTCTGCGCTACAGGAACGTACGTGTAAGACAATGACTAGTTTTTATATTTGCAACAAACTAATTTGGTAACGTAGCACAGTTCTGACAGCTGTTCTGGTAGAAAAACAGATTGTGGAACTCCTTTGTACGAGGAGGCACGGAGTGCGTAATTTGGCATATAATACTGTATTGTATGTAACATAACAGTTTTCATTGGTATTATGTTACTGAAATCGGCAGCACTATGTAACGCTCGCCTCTACACCCAGTGACTAGTACTGTAGTGAGAAATGTTGGGCGATAACCCAAGTCATGTCCTACAGGGAGTATTATAATGAATCCTATGCACATTCCCAAAACGAAGGAAGAAAGGAAGTTTAGTGTTGAACGTTCAGTGGACAGCAAGGTTATTAGAGACGGAGCACAAGCTCGGATGTTGAAGGAAATCGGCCGTGCACTTGTCGGAGGAACCATAACTGTATTTGCGTGGAGAGATTTAGGGAAATAACTGAAAAACTAGCTCTGGATGGCTGGACGGGGATTTGAACAGGCGTCCTCCCGAGTTTGAGTCTGGTATGCTAACGGTGACGTCACTTCTATCTGTGCCAGTACGATTGCAACAGTCTGCTGTCTGTGTACGAGAAGGAACCCTTAACTGGTGTCTCCCTTCCTCTAATCTACCTACTTTTCTGGAGAATGAAGGCCAGCCCCCACAGAATCATGGATTATGCAAACAGCGGTCGTGTGAAACTCGCCTCGCTCTGTTCGTTCGTCTGGAAGGCTACGATGCAACTACTCGTTATCGTTTAGCCACCAAAACTGGAGGTAACCGAAAATCCGAGCAGCATTGTGTCTGGATGCAGGAGTTTGCAACGTATAGACCTCGACACGTAGTTCTCACAGTTGCGAAATCGTCGAATGTAAAAGTAACTTGGGACTACCTCAGTGGTGTTCTACAGGGTCGTTACTACACACGACACATATAAATGACCTCTTGGATAACGCACAAAGCTCCGAGAGGCTTTTCGCGGTTAATGCTGTTGAATAAAGGGAAGCAGCAAAGCCAGAAAACTTGAGCGAATTATCCTGCGAAGGATCGACTCATCGTACAGGGACTGGTATTGACACTCGGCGTAGACAAACCCAACATTGCGCGTAAGTATGTGGGAAGAGTGTCCTCATCACTTACAGCGATACAAAACTGTCAGGGTAGGGATATAAGCGTGGGATTGTCGTGAGAGGATAGCACTCACAAATGTTCAAATGTGTGTGAATTCCTAAAGGACCAAACTGCTTAGGTCATAGGTCCCTAGACTTACACTCTACTTAAATTAACTTATGCTAAGAACACACACACCCATGCCCGCGGGAGGACTCGAACCTCCGACGGGATGGCCGCGCAGTCCGTGACATAACGCCTCAAACCACGCGGCCACTCCGCGCGGCTAGCATTCACATCAGGGCGCTGTTGTACGGGTTAGTGTTGCGATCCTTCGTAGTATTCTCCTAATATTAAGGTCCGCCGATGCAACCTCTTACGGCTGTTCTTTGGATACAGGAGTAGTTCGACGGCCATGGCGGATTATGAACTGCGAAGTGACGGACAGAAAGCACGATTGGGCGCCGCCAAGAGCCCCAGCGTCCAAATGGACACTGCTGCGATAAACTTGTTACTGGAAAAGAGGCCAAAGATCGTCAACTGAATTGTGGAGTAATATGTGGCCCAATTGCGTCATTATTCCCTCTGAATGCTGGATTCTTTCCAATACAATTTCCGGTTTTAGTAAGTAAATAACTGGTCCACCACAAGAGACAACCCGATCCCGATCCATCGACTTCGCATCCCGGTAGCAGTCGTGGGGGGAGAGATTCATCAAGCGAGACCAGGCCGCCCTGCAGCGCCCAGCTTCCGTGCGAGATCGACAGTGATACATACACAGTCCAGTCACGTTAATTGACCGGATAACAAACGCAGTCGTTGTCATGCGAAAAGGGGCGATTTATCTGACGTCCAAAACGCCATGATCACTGGCTTCTGGGCCGAGGGTGGAAGCATTTCAGAGACAGTTAAATCGGCAAACTTGCCACGTGTCGCCGGCGTTAAAGTATTCCGTGCATGGCAAAGCGGCGCTATACGAAAGCGGCGCCGAGGCAACTATGGTATGCCACGAGGCATATAACAGATCAAGACAAGCGTCTATCTGTCCTAGGCGATCATGTTCACCCCCGCATGCAGTTTGTTTTTCTTCGGAACGATGACCTCTACCGGCAGGACCATGATGGCTGCGGAGGTGTGTACGGACGAACAGACATCCAACTGTTGACTGCCTAGGTGAACCTAGGGGCTACCAACTCTGTCACCTCAGCGACCGTTCAACGCCAGCCAGTGCGGCCGAGCGGTTCTAGGCGCTTCAGTTTGGAACCGCGTGACTGCTACGGTCGTAGGTTCGAATCCTGCCTCGGGCAATGGATGTGCGTGATGTCCTTAGGTTAGTTAGGTTTAAGTAGTTCTAAGTTCTAGGGGACTGATGACCTCAGAGGTTAAGTCTCATAGTGCTCAGAGCCATTTGAACCATCTGACCGTTCAACGAACGTCGCCGTTTTTGGACCTCTGCAGCAGGCCCCTCATTCATACACCCATGTGGACTGTCATTCATCAGTGACGAAGGGTGGAATTAGCACGGCAGCACCACAACTGCACGTCCACTCAGTGGCGAGAAGTGGCCTTTATGTTCCCTCAGACAGATGGCCGTTGGCAATTTGGACGTGAAACGTCTGAACGCAAACATGCTGCGTCAAAAGGGCCAGGCCAGAGGGCTTTCCCTGGGTGATCTCGCTATTATGGAAGGCAAAACGGATCAAGACAAGCATGTATCTGTCCTAGAGGACCATGTTCACCCCTACATTGTTTTTACTCGGAATGATGACCCCTACTGGCAGGACCATGCAACGTTTGATACAGCTCACGTGGTTTGAAGAACACCAAGATGAGTCTGAGGTATTCCCCTAGCCACCAATCCAGAATCTTTGCGACAGCTGGATCAGACTGTTCACGCCATGGGTCCTCAACTAAGATGCCTAGCGCTGCTAGTCACTGCGCTGGATTCGGCAAGTATCCACACCCCTGTTGGTACCTTGCAGAACCTCATCGACTCTCTTCTGGCACATCTCGCAGCGGTCCGCCCTGCGGAAGGTGATTATTCAGGCTTTTGACAAGTCGTCATATTACTGTGACTCGACACTGTGTATTAAAACAGTGGATGGAAACATTCTGTCATTAACGTTTTATTACAGGGGGAATTGTTTGATTCGTCGTACATAGAGAGCACTCTTATAGCTTCTGGCCGCAATTTGCGTCTGTTTAACGCAGTGCTCTCCACGGAGTATACAGGGTGGTCCATTGATAGTGACCGGGCCAAATATCTCACGAAATAAGCATCAAACTACAAAGAACGAAACTCGTCTAGCTTGAAGGGGGAAACCAGATGGCGCTATGGTTGGCCCGCTAGATGGCGCTGCCATAGGTCAAACGGATATCAACTGCGTTTTTTAAATAGGAACCCCCATTTTTATTACATATTCGTGTAGTACGTAAAGAAATATGAATGTTTGAGTTGGACCACTTTTTTCGCTTTGTGATAGATGGCGCTGTAATAGTCACAAACGTATAAGTACGTGGTATCACGTAACATTCCGCCAGTGCGGACGGTATTTGCTTCGTGATACATTACCCGTGTTAAAATGGACCGTTTACCAATTGCGGAAAAGGTCGATATCGTGTTGATGTATGGCTATTGTGACCAAAATGTCCAATTGGTGTGTGCTATGTATGCTGCTCGGTATCCTGGACGACATCATCCAAGTGTCCGGACCGTTCGCCGGGTAGTTACGTTATTTAAGGAAACAGTAAGTGTTCAGCCACATGTGAAACGTCAGCCACGACCTGTAACAAATCATGGTGTCCAAGTAGGTGTTTTAGCTGCTGTCGCGGCTAATCCGCACATCAGTAGCAGACAAATTGCGCGAGAATCGGAAATCTCAAAAACGTCGGTGTTGAGAATGCTACGTCAACATCGATTGCACCCGTACCATATTTCTATGCACCAGGAATTGCATGGCGACGACTTTGAACGTCGTGTACAGTTCTGCCACTGGGCACAAGAGAAATTACGGGACGATGACAGATTTTTTGCACGAATTCTATTAGCGACGAAGCGTCGTTCACCAACGTAACCGGCATAATACGGACTATTGGGCAACGGAAAATCCACGATGGCTGCGACAAGTGGAACATCAACGACCTTGGCGGGTTAATGTATGGTGCGGCATTATGGGAGGAAGGATAAATGGCCCCCCCTTTATCGATGGCATTCTAAATGGTGCAATGTATGCTAATTTCCTACGTTATGTTCTACCGATGTTACTACAATAGTTTAACTGCATGACAGAATGGCGATGTACATCCAACATGATGGATGTTCAGCACATAGCTCGCGTGCGGTTGAAGTGGTATTGAATAGCATATTTCATGACAGGTTGATTGGTAACCGAAGCACGATACCATGGCCCGCAGGTTCACCGGATCTGACGTCCCTGGATTTCTTTCTGTGGGGAAAGGATATTTGCTATCGTGATCCACCGACAACGCCTGACAACATGCGTCAGCGCATTGTCAATGCATATGCGAACATTACGGAAGGCGAACTACTCGCTGTTGAGAGGAATGTCGTTACACGTATTGCAAAATGCATTGCGATTGACGGACATCATTTTGAGCATTTATTGCATTACTGTGGTATTTATAGGTAATCACGCTGTAACACCATGCGTTCTCAGAAATGATACTTTCACAAAGGTACATGTACCACATTGGGACAACCGAAATAAAATGTTCAAACGCACCTACGTTCTGCACTTTAATTTAAAAAACCCACCAGTTAGCAACTGTTTGTCTAAAATTGTGAGCCATATGTTAGTGACTATTACAGCGCCATCTATCACAAAGCGAAAAAAGTGGTCCAACTAAAACATTCATATTTCTTTACGTACTACACGAATATGTAATAAAAATGGGGGTTCCTATTTTAAAAAACGCAGTTGATATCCATTTGACCTATGGCAGCGCCATCTAGCGGGCCAACCATAGCGCCATCTGGTTCAAAATGGTTCAAATGGCTCTGAGCACTATGGGACTCAACATCTTAGGTCATAAGTCCCCTAGAACTTAGAACTACTTAAACCTAACTAACCTAAGGACATCACACACACCCATGCCCGAGGCAGGATTCGAACCTGCGACCGTAGCAGTCCCGCGGTTCCTGACTGCAGCGCCAGAACCGCTAGACCACCGCGGCCGGCAGCGCCATCTGGTTTCCCTCTTCAAGCTAGACAAGTTTCGTTCTTTGTAGTTTTTTCGTTTGACGCTTATTTCGTGAGATATTTGGCCCGGTCCACGGACCACCCCGTAGCAATTCACATGTGGATGATATGTAGGTTTGCATGTGGTCAGAGCCACGGCCTGTGTCGGCAAGTCTCGGCTGTAGTCGGTCGTTCTCGGATCTACAGCACGAGTTTGCATTTAGCAGTGCATTTGGTGCGGCTTCTCGCGGTCGGCACGACCTCCATCATTTACGCAGAATCGCCACGTCAGCGCTGATTAAATTTATTCATGGTGTAATGGAACTTCATAGATCCAGTGGTTGTTTGCAGAAAAAGAGGCAGTCCACCAGTGTGTCGTCCCAACTTTCAAAAATGTATGGAAACCACAGCAAGGCAGGATGAGGATTCTCAATACCTATTATGCAGTCGTATAATCTACAGGTACAGGTACCTCAGGTTTGTTATGGAATGGCGTTACAGTATCACGCAGAAAGAATTTTAAGAGTTAATGATGAAACAGCAGAAAAGTTAATGATAGACAGTCGATGTGTACGGAATTCAACCGATGCGTTGTCCCGCACGCCAAGAAGAACTTGATGCTAAAATTAGCAAGCATGCAGCACTTTATGAAACTGGTGATACGAATAGTAAATTTTCCGAAGTCTCACGCATAATTTGAGGGTCAATAACATCAGTTTTTGATGAAACTGAACGAAGAGTGTGGTGACGGTGCACACTGAGGTGACAAAAGTGATGGGATGCACACACACAGACGGCGGTAATAACACACACACAAGGGCAGTGCACTGGTGGTGCTGTAATTTTCACTCAGGTGATCCATGTGAAAAGGCTTCCGATGTCATTATGGCTGCATGGCGGGACTTAACACACTTTGAACGCAAAATTGTTGTTGAAGCTAGACGCATGGAACAATTTCGGAAATCGTTAGGGAATTCAATAGTGCGAGGTCCACAAAGGCACAGTGCGCCGAGAATACCAAATGTGAGGCATTATATTCACCACGGACAACGTAGTGGCCGATAGCCTTAACTTAACGATCGAGTACAGCAGCGTTTGCGTAGAGTTGTCAGTGCCAACAGACAAGCGACACAGCGTGAAATAACCGCAGAAATCAATGTGGGACGTGCGACGAACGTATCCGTTAGGACAGCGCGGCAAAATGTGGCGTTAACTGACAACGGCAGCAGACGATCGACACGAATGCTTTAGCTAACAGCACTACATCGCCTGCTGCGCCTCTCGTCGGCCCGCGACGATATGGGTTGGATCCTAAGATCCTACACAACTGGAAAACCGTCTTCTGGTCACGTGCGTCCCGATTTCAGTTAGTAAGAACTGATCACAGGGGTTCGAATGTGGCGCAGACCCCACCAAGCCATGGACCCAAACTGTCAACAAGGCACTGTGCAAACTGTTGATGGCTCCAGAATGGTGTGGACTGTGTTTACAGGGAATGGACTGCGTCCTATGGTCCAATTGAACCAATCATTAACTGGAAACGGTTATGTTCGTCTACTTGGGGATCATTTGCAGCCATGCGTGGAATTCGTGCTCCCAACCAACGATGTTATTTCACGGGGCCACGATTGTTCGCGACTGGTTTGAAGAACATTCTGGACAATTCGAGGAAAAGATATGGGCACCCATACAGCCCGACTTGAATCCCGTAGAACATCTATGGGACATATTCTAGAGGTCAGTTCGTTTACAAGATCCTTCACCGGCAACACTTTCGCAATTATGTACGGGTATAGAGGAACACGGCTCAAAATTTCCGCAGGGGTTATATTAATGGGAACGACACTGGTTAAGTCAAGGTGCATACCTGGAACGATTTTTCGATTTAAGACCCGCTATTGTTGAATTTCTGAGGGGAAAAGGAAAGCAGGAGCGAAAATTAAAATATCAAGAATGGACTGAAAACCCCAGACTTTAAGTGGAATTGACTGCTCACTACCTCCGGTCATACATTACAAGGTGAGAAACAACTTATTTATGATTTGTTGGGAATCCATTTAAATATAAAGTTCTCAAAGAAATAAGACTATTTTCCTGAGCTCACTGGCGTCAAAAAAACGCAGGTTTGTACAATTCACTGTGGCGTTGAAAGAAGTGCAGGAATAGTTTTGTAAAAGTTTTTAGGGCACTCCCAATCTTTGGTCTGTTTTTGAGCTGTTTCAGTCGGAAGAGCCCCTGTACGTGTACTGAAGGAAAAACGGTCCCCGTTCAAAAGGCAGTCTACGTTTGTTTTCTCAGGAAGAGTTTTCACGTCTCCATAACGCGGCTGAAAATGTGATATAATGTTTCAATCAACATATGTCGAGAGAACAGTTTTTCGATAGTAAAACAAATGAGCCACGATTACATGGTGACCCGAGTGACAAAAATCTGCGAAATTGTTTGTATCCGTCCATATTCCGACAGTTTGTACAAAATATAAATTTAATGATGTCCGAAAAATTTTTGTTTGTAATCTATGTTATTATGAAATATGAAATCAACCCGTAAGCAACACGTTAAGTGTTCCTTACGCGATTGTAACGCCATCTAAATTCGGCGCGTTCGTAGTTTCCTTCTCTCCCCTTGTTCCGCTCAGACAGCGTGGCATTATAGCGGGAGAAATGCGCTTCCAAGTGACGGAACGCCGTAAAGAAGCGAGAGCACTACATACATGCAGAATTCTTGGCTGCCCCTGATTTAAAGCATAAAATTTACTTTGAGAGAGGGGGCAGAGTTTCTCAAACTTTTCTCTGATGGAAAACTTCGAAAATTCTGGTACTTTGATAAAACACCTCGTTTATTTTAAAGGTTATAAAGTTGTAAAAACTGAGGAAAACTTGTTTCATTCAGTGATCCATCAGTGTTAAATCATAAATGAAAAAAAATGATTGCTAGTTTGGCAGTTGACACAAGGCAGACTTTAAGAATATACTATGATGCGTTCCAGCGGATGACGTCATTGGTGCATTTGGAGACATGGCCAAATGCGAATAATATGACTTGGGAGATTGAAGGTCTGTACAAGGGCACCTGGTAGAAACAAACCCACTCACATTTACCGAGAGTGCAATGGCATGATGAAAACTGGCCTATGAAACGTAAGTCAGCTGGCACAGGAACGAAAGGCATTTTCTAAGATTTCTACGTTGAAATTCAACTATGGCTGCTACCGTCAACAGCTCCGTAGACGTTACATCATACCCCAAACGTATTACGACGAGAATGTCAATTACATCTGTTCAAATGGCTCTGAGCACTATGGGACTTAACATCTGAGGTCATAAGTATAGATCTTTATAAACTGATTGTGGAAATCGTGTAAACAGTTGGGATTACAATGTAACGGTTAAGTTTGTGTGTGTGTGTGTGTGTGTGTGTGTGTGTGTGTGTGTTTGTGTGTGTGTGTGTGTGTTTTACGTCGCATTTTTCTTATTATTGTTCACATGTATTGATGATACTAATGTTAGCGCCTACGTTGTGACGAACGACATGGTAGTTCTGACAACAGGTACAATAGTTACAAGAGAAACAACATCATATCTGAAGAAAAGCTTTACTTGTCTTTTAGTAGCGATCTGCGCCAGGCCTTCTTCCTTTGTTTCGCCGTACTCTATAGAAAGATTTGATCTTGCGCTCGTCTCAACGGTAGAAGCTATAACTTTGTGTTGTTGTTGTCCATCTCCTTTTACTTTTATTTGCTTGAAACACAGCTTGTAATCACACAAAGAAACCCTTCAACAATATAACATTACAGAACTATCCTCTGTCATACAAAGGACTTGAGCCATCCGAGAGAGCTCTGCCCCGCTAAACAATCTGATGCCGCACCACGATTACTAAAAAATGGTTCAAATGACTCTGAGAACTATGCGACATAACTTCTGAGGTCATCAGTCGCCTAGAACTTAGAACTACTTAAACCTAACTAACCTAAGGACATCACACACATCCATGCAAGAGGCAGGATTCGAACCTGCGACCGTAGCGGTCGCTCGGTACCAGACTCCAGCGCCTAGAGCCGGACGGCCACTCCGGCCGGCAATTACTAAAATAAATAGTTGTTTGCCAGTCAGAAACATCCAGAAATACCGACAGATGACAAATACATAATTTAAGTAGGAAAATTAACTCAAGTCTGGCTAAAATTTATATGGTATCGGACACTTCCACTGACGCGCGAAAGATCGAAAATACTATATTTATCACAGTGTGTAGTTATTCGATTCCTAAGACATATGTTGGTTAATTTAAGAGGCCACTGTGTTTAAGGTATTTATGTGTTATTAACCATGTCAAAAAATTTATTTTAAATTTCTTTGTAGTTGTAGGCACAATAGACTGATGCCTTCAAAACAAATGCAGCACTGCATTCTGGACTGCCAATATTGATGCACACAAAAACCAAAAAGTAACTAACTAAAGAAACTATACAAATCTGCAGTCCCAGAAACTCAATGCTTCCTATTTCCGATCAAGGCAATAGATAATGAGAGAGCAATTTTAGAGGAATTTACGTGGTGCAGTATTCTCGAACAGTCAGAAATTGTGCTCTTCGGCGAGAGAGAAGCACGCCGTAAGTGAGTGTGGGCGACGCAGAAGGGTTAGCGGGGATGGGGTGGGCAGCCTTGGGGGCGCGGCCAGGGTCGGCTAGTCGCGGCACGTGGCCTTGGCCGATCGATGGTAGCGCGGGGGCGGCGGAGGCGGCGGCGGAGGCGGGCGGCGACCTCGGGGCGCCACGCGAGGCCCGGCCACGTGCTCGCCGCCCAGCGCCACCTCCGCACGGCAGACTCCTCTTCCCTCTGCGGCTGCCGGGCCCCTGATTACTGCACGCGTTACTATCAAACGCGTGTCCGGATTACATCTTTGGGCGCTCAGAGCCTCAGAAATCATTCCACCATTCTGTTATTTGTCCATGCGTTCATACATACAGTCTGGCTTCAGAGCTGAAGAACAAAAGGCAATCATAGATGCAAAAGCAGCTGTATTACACTGAAGAAAAAAATTATGCACCTGGAAAGACGCCGACGATTTTCGTCCGATGATGGCGTGTGCCACCTGGGAAATACACTCCTGGAAATGGAAAAAAGAACACATTGACACCGGTGTGTCAGACCCACCATACTTGCTCCGGACACTGCGAGAGGGCTGTACAAGCAATGATCACACGCACGGCACAGCGGACACACCAGGAACCGCGGTGTTGGCCGTCGAATGGCGCTAGCTGCGCAGCATTTGTGCACCGCCGCCGTCAGTGTCAGCCAGTTTGCCGTGGCATACGGAGCTCCATCGCAGTCTTTAACACTGGTAGCATGCCGCGACAGCGTGGACGTGAACCGTATGTGCAGTTGACGGACTTTGAGCGAGGGCGTATAGTGGGCATGCGGGAGGCCGGGTGGACGTACCGCCGAATTGCTCAACACGTGGGGCGTGAGGTCTCCACAGTACATCGATGTTGTCGCCAGTGGTCGGCGGAAGGTGCACGTGCCCGTCGACCAGGGACCGGACCGCAGCGACGCATGGATGCACGCCAAGACCGTAGGATCCTACGCAGTGCCGTAGGGGACCGCACCGCCACTTCCCAGCAAATTAGGGACACTGTTGCTCCTGGGGTATCGGCGAGGACCATTCGCAACCGTCTCCATGAAGCTGGGCTACGGTCCCGCACACCGTTAGGCCGTCTTCCGCTCACGCCCCAACATCGTGCAGCCCGCCTCCAGTGGTGTCGCGACAGGCGTGAATGGAGGGACGAATGGAGACGTGTCGTCTTCAGCGATGAGAGTCGCTTCTGCCTTGGTGCCAATGATGGTCGTATGCGTGTTTGGCGCCGTGCAGGTGAGCGCCACAATCAGGACTGCATACGACCGAGGCACACAGGGCCAACACCCGGCATCATGGTGTGGGGAGCGATCTCCTACACTGGCCGTACACCACTGGTGATCGTCGAGGGGACACTGAATAGTGCACGGTACATCCAAACCGTCATCGAACCCATCGTTCTACCATTCCTAGACCGGCAAGGGAACTTGCTGTTCCAACAGGACAATGCACGTCCGCATGTATCCCGTGCCACCCAACGTGCTCTAGAAGGTGTAAGTCAACTACCCTGGCCAGCAAGATCTCCGGATCTGTCCCCCATTGAGCATGTTTGGGACTGGATGAAGCGTCGTCTCACGCGGTCTGCACGTCCAGCACGAACGCTGGTCCAACTGAGGCGCCAGGTGGAAATGGCATGGCAAGCCGTTCCACAGGACTACATCCAGCATCTCTACGATCGTCTCCATGGGAGAATAGCAGCCTGCATTGCTGCGAAAGGTGGATATACACTGTACTAGTGCCGACATTGTGCATGCTCTGTTGCCTGTGTCTATGTGCCTGTGGTTCTGTCAGTGTGATCATGTGATGTATCTGACCCCAGGAATGTGTCAATAAAGTTTCCCCTTCCTGGGACAATGAATTCACGGTGTTCTTATTTCAATTTCCAGGAGTGTAGATGTGATGATTTCAACGTCGTCCACCAAGAATATAGCATAGTTCCGTAGATACTAGTGCACCGTCTGTGTCTAGTCTTTAATAGCGAATGCTAACAACGAGGAGGTTCATTGTGGTGCAGTCGTATCAAGGGAGGAGGCAACCATACCTCAAACGCAGCAGCGCTTCCTACAGATAACTGAGCGAGTTTGAAAGGCATCAAATAGTGGCCCTCCGAGTGGCGGGATGGCCGTTACGGGAAACTACCACACAAATTCGACATGCCGTGTCAGCTGTGCGACGATGCTGGTAGCACTGGTCACACGAACATTCTCACAACCGTAGAAGAGATTCCGGACGTCCGGGCAGCACAGACGTGCTTTGCAAGATGCGCACCTGCTTCTCTGGCCAAAACGATCTCCGGACTTGCCGCCAATCGAGCATGTAGGAATACGATGGGACGAGAAGTGACTCGTACGATTCGATGCTCCAGCAGCTCATACACAACTACGTGAACAGGTCAAGAATACGTGGCATAACGTATCCCAGGGAAGTATTCACCACCTGTAATTTCGACTGGATGCTAGCGCCTGCATTGCCATCTGTGCAGGCTACACCACGTACTAATATGGGACTTCAGTATGGGTCGATGCCTGGTACCTCAGAAAGACTTATACTATTGGTTTGTAAATGTATTCCTTTTATGTACTCCACATTCATAGTGCAACAATAAATCTTGAGTGAATTGGAAAGCTCTAATAGGATGTACCAATTTTTGTTTCCAGCAGTGTGTATGCAGTCATTTATAGACTTACATGTTCCCTTTGACAAGAATGGGAAGGTATCCCAGGAAAGTATTCACCACCTGTAATTTCGACTGGATGCTAGCGCCTGCATTGCCACCTGTGCAGGCTACACCACGTACTAATATGGGACTTCAGTATGGGTCGATGCCTGGTACCTCAGAAAGACTTATACTATTGGTTTGTAAATGTATTCCTTTTATGTACTCCACATGCATAGTGCAACAATAAATCTTGAGTGAATTGGAAAGCTCTAATAGGATGTACCAATTTTTGTTTCCAGCAGTGTGTATGCAGTCATTTATAGACTTACATGTTCCCTTTGACAAGAATGGGAAGGTAGCCGACCGTGGCCTTATACTGGAAACCATCCTGGTATTTATGAAGTCAGTTGTTTCAAATGCCTCTGAGCACTATGGGAGTTAGCATCTGAGGTCACCAGTCCCCTAGAACTTAGAAACTACTTAAACCTAACTAACCTAAGGACATCACACACATCCATGCCCGAGGCAGGATTCGAACCTGTGACCGCAGCGGTCGCTCGGCTCCAGACTGTAGCGCCTACAACCGCTCGGCCACATCGGCCGGCAAGTCAGTTGTTTACTGGCAGGTATCATTCTTTGATGATCGTAAGTCAATATAGGAAGTCTTCTACAAAAGTAAATTATCTATGATAAAAGCGTCTGAGCTCCGTGTGTATGGGTAAAATCACTTGAAGAAAAGCAGAAACCACACACATTTCATATAACTTTATTTACGCCAAGACGCGTTTCCGAATTTGAGCAATCTTTAAATGACGTCACATATTTATATCTTCATCACTGCTGCTGCTGCCCTGTGCAAAATACCGTTTAGCTACCACGTTTCGCGAGTTGTATGTTTATGTTTACTTAATCAATAGGAGCACTTATACAAGGCGGTCCATTGATCGTGACCGGGCCAAACATCTCACGAAATAAGCGTCAAATGAAAAAAACTACAAAGAACGAAACTTGTCTAGCTTGAAGGGGGAAAGCAGATGGCGCTATGGTTGGCCCGCTAAGTGCTAGATTTTTGGCCCGGCCACTATCAATGGACCACCCTGTATACTTATTCCGTAAGGTAGGACTCTGTTTTTTTGTGTTTAGATGAACCTACGGACAGCCCTGTGTAATGGGGAACTGACCGTCAATTGTCACGAGAGGTGTTCCCACCAGTATAAATTTGTGGTAAAATCTTGTGGGATCAAACTGCTTACGTCATGGGTCCCTAAGCCTACCCACTACTTAATCTAAAAAATGGCTCTAAGCACTATGGGACTCAACATCTGATGTCATCAGTCCCCTAGAGCCTAGAACTATTTAAACGTAACTAACCTAAGGACCTCACACACATCCATGCCCGAGGCAGGATTCGAACCTGTGACCGTAGCGATCTCGCGGTTCCAGACTGAAGCACCTAGAACCGCTTGGCCACACCGGCCGGCACTTAATGTAACTTAAACTAACTTACGCAATGTACAATACACACATCCATGCCTGAGGGAGGACTCGAACCTCCGGCGGGGGGGAACCTCGCGGACCATGACAAGCCGCCCTAGACCGCGCGGCTCCCGCCAGTATAAAATAAGGCGGTAAGTAATTATCAGCAGAGATGAAGTAGCAGAATGGGGTAATCACGAGAGCTCAGTGACTTTGAACGAGGACAAGCCGTTGGATGTTGCCTGAGTAACAACCCATCTAAAGCTCCCCAAATTGATTGTTGGTGATGTGATCGTGAAGTCGAACATAGCAGGATTTAAACCGAGACCAGACAGGTACTAACAGACAGGAACCTTCGAGTGTTGCGGAGGGTGTTTGTAAAGAATTGCATGAAACCAGCGAAAGGAATCACTCAGAATTCTAAAGGGCTACCAGAAGTCCAGCTGGGAAATGAATGAGCCTAGGAAATTAAAATCAGTGGGGGACAATGATCGAGCAGTTCCTCATGAGCCACACATTTCCGTAGTCAATTTGAAGCAATGTTTGAGGTGGTGTAATGACCGGCGCCACTGGACAGTGCACGACTGGAAACGAGTGATTTAGACGGATCATTTACGATATTCCTTGTGACAATGCAATGGAACGGTTTGGGTTTTGCGAATACCTGGCGAACGTTGCTTGCACTCACGTGTGATGCCTAGAGTGAAGTACAGATGAGATTCTGCTAACGGTATCTCGGTGTTCTTCGCCGTCAGTGTGTGGTACCCTTGTCGTGCTTAAGAAAACGCTAAGTGGGGACGGATGTAAACACTTTTAGTAGCATTGTTCACTGCGTAAGGTAGAGAAACAACCAGGAGACGATGACTGTTTGTATCAACCTGACAACGCACTCTATATAAAATAGCATTTAGGATGCCATGTTTTGAGTACAACAACATTCCTGTAATCGACTAGTCTGCCTGGGGATAAAAACACAAAAAGTAAAAATTAATGTATAAATCACATGATTTGTTACATTACTTACACGTCAAACATTTCCCGAATTGTATGAAACACAAATTATGTCCGAAAAATACGTATCAGGTTATATAAACCAGTTCTCTCCTAAGTACACTACTGGCCATTAAAATTGCTGCACCAAAAAGAAATCCAGATGATAAACAGGTATTCACTGGACACATATATTATACTAGAACTGACATGTGATTACATTTTCACGCAATTTGGGTGCATAGATCCTGAGAAATTAGTACCCACAACAACCACCTCTGGCCGTAATAACGGCCTTGATACGCCTGGGCATTGACTCAAACAGAGCTTGGATGGCGTGTACAGGTACAGCTGCCCATGCAGCTTCAACACGATGCTACAGTTCATCAAGAGTAGTGACTGGCGTATTGTGACGAGTCAGTTGCTCGGCCACCATTGACCACACGTTTTCAGTTGGTGAGAGATGTGGAGAATGTGCTTGCCAGGGCAGCAGTCCAACATTTTCTGTATCCAGAAAGGCCCTTACAGGACCTGCAACACGCGGTCGTGCATTATACTGCTGAAATGTAGGGTTTCGCAGGGATCGAATGAAGGGTAGGTTCAAAATGGCTCTGAGCACTATGGGACTCAACTGCTGAGGTCATTAGTCCCCTAGAACTTAGAACTAGTTAAACCTAACTAACCTAAGGACATCACAAACATCCATGCCCGAGGCAGGATTCGAACCTGCGACCGTAGCGGTCTTGCGGTTCCAGACTGCAGCGCCTTTAACCGCACGGCCACTTCGGCCGGCAATGAAGGGTAGAGCCACGGGTCCTAACACATCTGAAATGTACGTCCACTGTTCAAAGTGCCGTCAGTGAGAACAAGAGGTGACCGAGACGTGTAACCAGTGGCACCCCATACCATCACGCCAGGTGATACGCCAGTATGGCGATGACGAATACGCGTTTCCAATGTGCGTTCACCGGGATGTCGTCAAACACGGATGCGACCATCATGATGCTGTAAACAGAACCTGGATTCATCCGAAAAATTACGTTTTGCCATTCGTGCACCCAGGTTCGTCGTTGAGTACACCATTGCAGGCGCTCCTGTCTGTGATGCAGCGTCAAGGGTAACCGCACCCATGGTCTCCGTGCTGATAGTCCATGCTGCTGCAGACGTCGTCGAACTGTTCGTGCAGATGGTTGTTGTCTTGCAAACGTCCCCATATGTTGGCTCAGGGATCGAGACGTGGCTGCACGATCCGTTACAGCCCTGCGAATCAGATGCCTGTCATGTCGACAGCTAGTGATACGAGGCCGTTGGGATCCAGCACGGCGTTCCGTATTACCCTCCTGAACGGACCGATTCCATATTCTGCTAACGGTCATTGGATCTTGACCAATGCGAGTAGCAATGTCGCGATATGATAAACCGCATTCGCGATAGGCTACAATCCGACCTTTATCAAAGCTGGAAACGTAGTGATACGCATTTCTCCTCCTCACACGAGGCATCACAACAAAGTTTCACCAGGCAACGCCGGTGAACTGCTTTTTGTGTATGAGAAGTCGGTTGGAAGCTTTCCTCATGTCAGCACGCTGTAGGTGTCGCCACCGGCGCCAAGCTTGTGTGAATGCCCTGAAAAGCTAATCATTTGCATATCACAGCATGTTCTTCTTGTCGGTTAAATTTAGCGTCTGTAGCACGTCATCTTCGTGGTGTAGCAGTTTTAATGGCCAGTAGCGTACGTGTGAGAACATGTCTGGGATAGATAAGATGTTCAAATGGCTCTGAGCAATATGGGACTCAACTGCTGAGGTCATTAGTGCCCTAGAACTTAAAACTAGTTAAACCTAACTAACCTAAGGACATCACAAACATCCATGCCCGAGGCAGGATTCGAACCTGCGACCGTAGCGGTCTTGCGGTTCCAGACTGCAGTGCCTTTAACCGCACGGCCACTTCGGCCGGCAGATAAGATGTCTAGAAATTTGTATGTCTAGCAAATGTAAAGCTGTGATGTAAATTAGACGTCCAAAACACATATTCAAGCCGCATGTAAACATAACGTGAACATAAACGATCCTCAAACAACACATTGGAGAGTCATTTAGTCATCACCACGTGATGTACGAAGAAACAACGGCCATAGAAATACTCCATGATTTTTCCCTTGTACTATACACTGATCAAGCACTATATTATGATCGCTTACCTTTTAGCTGCTGCGTCCACCTTTTGCACTGATAACAGCGGCGACGCGTCGTGGCATGGAAGCAATGATGCCTTGGTATGTAGCTGGAGGGCGGTGGCACGACACCTGCACACGAAAGTCGCTTAACACCCGTAAATTGTGGGGCGTAGGGTGATGAGTTCTGTTGGCACATTCAGTCACATCCTAGATGTGTTCGATCGGGTTCAGATCTGGCAAGCTGGGGGGCCAGCACATCAATTGGTACTCGCCACTGTGTTTCTAGAATCTGTTCATCACACTCCTGATCTTGTGACAGGGTGCATTATGTGTTTGAAAAATGCCACTGCGATCGCGAAACATGATCGTCAAGAAGGGGTGTTCATGGTCTGCAACCAGTGTACGATACTCCTTGGCTGTCATTGTGCCTCGCTCAAGCTCGATTGGACCCGCGCACACCCACCTGAATGTTCTCCAGAGCATAATGGAGCCACTGCCAACTTGTCTTCGTCCCTCATTACAGGCGTCAAGCAGCTGCAAGACGATGGATTCGCACAGTGCCATCGGTATGATGAAGAAGGTACCGGGATTCACCAGACCACGCACCACTCTGCAACGGCGCCGACGTCGAGTCTCGTGCCCATTTCAGTCGTAGTTGCCGATGTCGCGGTGTCAACATTAGCACATGCATGGGTCGTCCACCGTATTAGGATACGTCCAGAATCACTGCCCAGATTGAACATGCACCCCCAGACCTCGACGGTCCAGTCCCTTATGATCGTAGCGCGAATGCTAGACGCCGCCGCCGACGTACATATTGGTCGTTGGGAAAGAGACCGCCCCTATGCAGCCGCCGCGCTACTGTGGAGCGTGAGATAGTGTTGAAAGGTCTCTGTTGGATTTCTTTCATGTTAATTTCTTAAATCTGTTGTCATTTACAGGATAAATTCCTATTCTAAATTTACTATGGCGTTTCTGACTCTATCTGGAAGAGACTGAGTAGTGGAACGTGTTACTTTTACACATAAACAAGAACGATCTGTCACACTACTACACTTTAAAACACAGTTTATATGTAATTCATGTCACACAGTCTCATACGGACCCTACATCCACTTTCTTTTATATACTGTATATGATAAGATACTGTCATCCCCCTTCCCTTGTGTGTGAGAGGATGAATGAGCAAATGTATTTCTAGTTGCATGCTTGATGGTAGCAGACAAGCCTGTCTGCTAGAGAACAGTAGGACCAACGTCGGAACAGGTAGCTACGCTTTCTAACAGCAGAGAGGTTTCCATTCTTAGTATGTTCCTGTCCGTCCCTTGTCATGTTGGCATAGGAAGCTGTGTCTCTGGTCACTTCCGTTTGTATCTGGGATTCACGCTCGGTAGGAGCGCGGGTCAGTCTGTCCGCGGCGAGCGTCTGAAGTAGTAAGATCTCCGGCTAAGCGCGTGTCTGCTAAGTCCGTAGGACAATGGATTTCTTAAGTTCAGCCTAACTGAAAATTTAATCACCTTTATTTCAGGTTTAGCTCTAAAATATCTAATGTTATCTTAAATTGCAACGCAGTGTATTTCGAGTGTGAAGTTCAGAATATCTTCCGCTAGTTGCTTTTTCACTACTTTGTGAGTAAAGTGGAACCACGTATTGATCAGTAACTCTAACTAAGATCATCAGTCTTAAATGCGAATGTGTGTGAGATTATAACGTCTCGTCTTGACAAAATTTTTCAATATAGCAACTTTTCTTTATGTTCAACCCACGTGGGCTGTACTTTGTGAGACCAGTACCACGTGCCTATACAATTGTTTGACCCATCAGGTTCATAGTAAGACGATAGTAACCAGTTCGGGGTTTTTCTTTTGTAAATTGCTTTTCGATCTAATTTATTTTAATTATCAAAATTATTGTGGAGTTACACTCTTTGTTTAAACCAAGTTGACCACGTGAAGCATGTGGTGTAATCATCAAAGTAGCCCTCAGCTACTCTTTTCGGAAAGATTTCACAGAGAGTTAGTATGAATTTAGTATACCAGTGTGTGGTAATTACATGACGGACAGGATTGCGCTACGAACGTAACTTCTTTGGGTGAAAATTGTATCGGTTGGTTGTGGTTAATTTCCTCTTGCATATGTTTCAACGTTCTTCGTGTGTTATTTTATGAATGCAGTGTTGTATTTAGTCTCCCAATCTTGGCTCCATATTTGATGTGTTCCGTGAGATTACAAACTCACATTTTCGCAATCCTAAATAAGGCACCAGTTTAGTTATGAATCAAGTTTAATATACTGAAATTTCAATGATCAATTGATCAATGTTAAAATAAATTTCCAAATACAAACTGATTCATTCTTTTTATTTAAATTCTCTTTATATATATATATATATATATACCACCGGTTGTCGTATGACGATTAAAAGATTATAATTAATGTTAGTCTAGTTGGGAATTTGGTAAGCTACACTGGACACCTGGTGAAACAGTTGCTCAGTAATGCAAGGTTAACTTCCCCAGACAGCTCACAGCTTTTAACCCGCTTTTATTGTCTATCAGCACGGCTTTCAGAGCAAACTAATGCAACAACATTACAGTGTGCCTTGCAGTTCTGTTACATGTGGTTGCAAGTCCATCCGCTGTTTGACGTTGGTCGCTTCTTGCCTGTTGCACAATGGAGCGGTCATCCGTCGCTGTAATTCACCATGGTGGACCACCTCATTTTCAACGAGCAGCAGCGCCTGTGGTTCAGAAAACTCCCCAACCACGTGAAGCAATGCTGTGAGCAATACCAAACTCTTGGGCTACGCTAGTTACACTTCTTCCAGGTTTCCAATGTTTCTTCCGCGTGTGAAGTCATCCAAATGTTGTCTCCGGGCCATGTTGTGATGAAGAACATGACCACAGCGCGCCGTGCCTGTTCTCTGATTGATATACACTGTGTAAGTAGGCTGTTTATGTTTTCTTATTGGCAACGTTATGTAGCGCTCTGTATGAAAATCACTGGCTGTGCTGTGTGCAGTCTGTGGCTAGTTTGCATTGTTGTCTGCCATTGTAGTGTTGGGCAGCGGCAGCTGGATGTGAACAGCGCGTAGCGTTGCGCAGTTGGGGGTGAGACGCCAGCAGTGGTGGATGTGGGGAGAGAGATGGCGGAGTTTTGTAATTTGTAAGCCTGGTTGTCATGAACTGCTATATATATTATGACTTTTGAACACTAGTAAGGTAAATACATTGTTTGCTCTCTATCAAAATCTTTCATTTGCTAACATTGCATATCAGTAGTTAGTGCCTTCGGTAGTTTGAATCTTTTATTTAGCTGGCAGTAGTGGCGCTCGCTGTATTGCTGTAGCTTGAGTAACGAAGATATTTGTGAGGTAAGTGATTTGTGAAAGGTATAGGTTAATGTTAGTCAGGGCCATTCTTTTGTAGGGATTTTTGAAAGTCAGATTGCGTTGCGCTAAAAATATTGTGTGTCGGGATAAGCACAGTCTTGTATAATTTTTTCTAAGGGGACGTTTCAACTGTCTTTCCCCGTTCCTATAGCTTCCTCGTGCTGCGGGGCCTGCCCCATTTGACGCTGCAGTCACACTGACCTCACGTCATGCGCATCAGACTTTCTGTGTACGGTTGGGAGACCTTTAGCAACATGCTCCCACACTGTCATTCATTTACATATATTTGTAATATGTCATACAGTATTATCACAAGCTGCGACATCGTCGCGAAAAAACACAGTGACCCATATAAGTAATAAGTTTCCTTTACTTTACGTCTGTGGTCACAATCTTTTCTGTTTAACAGATTACCGGTTTCGGTCTTTAATGACCATCATCAGACCTGTCTCAAAAACAAAGTCCTAATGCACTGCAGCCATCGTGGCATTGTCAAATGTTAAATGCGGAATCAGCACCAGCATCGCATTTAACATTTGACAATGCCACTATGGCTGCAGTGCATTAGGACTTTGTTTTTATGAGACAGATCTGATGATGGCCATTAAAGACCGAAACCGGTAATCTGTTAAACAGAAAAAATTGTGACCATAGACGTAAATTAAAGGAAACTTAATGCAGTATTATGTTATCTCGCTCGTACTTAAGTCTTGCAGAGCAGCTAGTTGCGGAGTAATTCACATTCTCACCCATGTTTGTGTCCTTAAATGTGTGGTAAGACTTTCAGACACCGAAATGCCCTTGCCATAAATTTTGTTATAATCGTCATTTGGATTTGCTGCTCCTTGTGTTGGCCGTGTTTTCAGTTAAAATTGTAGGATGTGAGGTCCACCTGTTATGCAAAACACCGTTTTTTCCAAGTACCCGAACATGTTTCAGCAACACTGTGCCATCATCAATGGATTTCCGTTTTATTTATTCTTTGCACTTGGTGTACATGATTTTTCCGGATCATTTGTGTGTCTATACCTGTACTACCTCTAGTAAATAATACACAAATGATCCGGAAAAATCATGCACACCAAGTGTAAAGAATAAATAAAACGGAAACCCACTGATGATGGCACTGTAGTACTGAAACATGCTTGGGTACTGAGAAAAAATTGTGTTTTGCATAACTGGCGGACCTCATATCCTACAATTTTGCTATAAGAAGTCGTACCGAAAACGATGTGCATTTGATTCATCTTGTATGAGCCGATGACTTGGAAATGTGTTCGTATTTTCATATCAGTCAAGTAGTTATGAAAAAAATCGCAAATTGAGCTTTAGACTGACGTAATTCCACATCTCCTCAGTCCTGTCTAAGACGTTGAATTGACATGTCTTTACTTCACGTTCCACGTTCTTTTAGGTAAGCTAAATCATTATGGTTTGAGTGGGGCAGTGCACAAATGGTTTAATTCATACTTAGCTGGAAGAATGCAGAAAGTTGAAATAAGTGGTTCATGTAATGTTAAAACAACAGCTAATTCCTCAAACTGTGGGCTATCAAGTATGGGGTCCCACAGGGTTCGGTCTTAGGTCCTTTACTGTTCTTGATATACATTAATGACTTACCATTCCACATTGATGAAGATGCAAAGTTAGTTCTTTTTGCTGATGATACAAGTATAGTAATAACATCTAAAAACCAAGAACTAAATGATGTAATTGTAAATAATGTTTTTCACAAAATTATTAAGTGGTTCTCAGCAAACGTACTCTCTTTAAATTTTGATAAAACACTGTAGATACAGTTCCGTGCAGTAAATGGCACACCTCCAGTAATAAATATAGACTTTAAACAGAAGTCTGTAGCTAAGGTAGAATTTTCAAAATTTTTAGGTGTGTCCATTGATGAGAGGTTAAACTGGGAGCAACACATGGATGGTCTGCTGAAACGTCTGAGTTCAGCTATGTATGCTATTAGGGTTATTGCAAATTTTGCTGATAAGAATCTCAGTAAATTAGCTTTAGAACATTCGTAATTTCGCGTCGAAGGTGTGTTGGACCGAAATGCGGTTGGCATCTCTGCACACGCCTGTGTTTAATATGTAACTGCCTGAAGTTGTACGTCTGTTAGTTATTGCCCAGTGCTATAGTGAGTAGAACGTTGCATCGCACAGTTCACGAATTTGGAGATGGTAGAGTTGGAGCACCAACGCGTCTGCATTAAATTTTGAGTGAAACTCAAGAAAACCTTGTAGAGACGCACCAATTGGTGCTGGAAGCCCACGGTGATGAGTGCTTAAGCCATACTCGGTGTTACGAATGGCACTTCAGTCCGGAACCGCGCTGCTGCTACGGTCGCAGGTTCGAATCCTGCCTCGGGCATGGATGTGTGTGATGTCCTTAGGTTAGTTGGGTTAAAGTAGTTCTACGTATAGGGGACTGATGACCTCAGATGTTAAGTCCCATAGTGTTTAGAGTCATTTGAACCATTTTTGTTACGAATGGTTCACGCGTTTTAAAAATGGCCAGACGAAAGTCAAAGATGACCGTCGCTCATGACTTCACGCGTTTTAAAAATGGCCAGACGGAAGTCAAAGATGACCGTCGCTCATGACTTCCTTCGACGTCTACCGAAGACGCGCATGTTAGGAACGTCAACGAAATTGTGCCTGCCAGTCGAAGACTGACTGTTCAAGAGAGTGCAGAAGAATGTAACATTTCAGTTGTATCATGTCCTGAAATCGCGACACAGCATCTTGGAATGCATCATGGTGCCACCAAGTTCGTCCCATGCCTCATGAGTAAAGACCAGAAAGACTTTTGCCTCGTAATCTACATCTACATCTACATGATTACCCTGCTATTCACAATAAAGCGCCTGGCAGAGGGTTCAATAAACCACCTTCAAGTTATCTCTCTACTGTTCCACTCTCGAAGGGCAAGCGGGAAAAACGAGCGCTTAAATTTTTCTGTGCGAGCCCTGATTTCTCTTATTTTACCGTGATGGTCATTTCTCCCTATGTAGGTGGGCGCCAACAGAATGGTTTCGCAATCGCAGGAGAAAAGTGGTGATTGAAATTTCGTGAGAAGATCCCGTCGCAGCGAAAAACGCATTTGTTTTAATGACTGCCACTCCAATTCACCTATCTGTGACACTATCTCCCCTATTTAGCGATAACACAAAACGAGCTGCTCTTCTTTGTACTTTTTCGATGTCATCCGTCAGTCCCACCTGATGCGGATCCCACACAATACTCCACAATAGGGCGGACAACCGTGGTGTAAGCACTCTCTTTAATAGACCTGTTGCACCTTATACGTGTTCTGCCAATGAATCGCAGTCTTTGGTTTGCTCTACGCACAGTATTATCTATGTGATAGTTCGAATTTACGTTATTTGTAGTTGTAATCCCTAAGTATTTAGCTGAATTTACAGCCTTCAGATTTGTATGACTTATCGCGTAAAGTTGGCTGATTTCTTTTAGTACTCGTGTGAATAACTTCACACTTTTCTTTATTCAGGGTCAATTGCCACTTTTCGCACCATACAGATACCTTATCTAAATCATTTTGCAAGTCGTTCCGTGAAGAGCTTCTGGAACGCGCAAATGAGAACGAGATGTTCCTTAAGAGAATCATAATTACGGATGAAATGTGGGTCTACGATTGTGATGTTGAGATCAAGGTTCGATCTTCACAATAAATCGGGATATGTTCTCCCAAACGAAAAAATGCTCTTCAGGTCAGGTCAAAAGTCAAAGACACGCTGAGAGTTTTTTTTTTTTTTGACTTCGAAGGATTAGTTTATTATGAAATCGTATTACAGGGAGAAACGGTTAATCGATGGTACTACGGCCGGCCTTGTTGGCCGAGAGGTTCTAGGCACTACAGTCTGGAACCGCGCGATCGCTACGGTCGCAGGTTCGAATCCTGCCTCGGGCATGGATGTGTGTGATGTTCTTAGGTTAGTTAGGTTCAACTAGTTCTAAGTTCTAGGGGACTGATGACCTCAGAAGTTAAGTCCCATAGTGCTCAGAGCCATTTTGATGGTACTACCGAGAAGTTTGCGACGCCTGAGAGAAAATGTAAGAAGGAATTGTGGTGAGGTAATTCACGGCTCTTGCATCACGACAACACACTTGCCCATTCATTCCTGTTGGTGTGTGACTATTGCACAAAATGCGAAATCGCTGTGCTACCCCATCCTCCGTACTTTCAAGACCTGCGGCCTTTTTGTTACTTCCAAAGTTGAAAATCCCGCTGAAAGGACGAAGATTTGCAACGATAGACGAGGTAAATAAAAGTTCGCAACCGGCGCTTCGAGCGATCGAGCAAGAGGTGTACAAAGACTGCTTCCGGAAGTGGAAACGGCGTTTGGAGCGGTGTGTTAGTTGTGGAGGAGAATACTTCGAAGGAGGTCATGCACAGTAAGTAAAAGGCAAACTCAGAAAAATTTTGCGGACAAAGTTCCGGAAATGTTTTGAAAAGACCAATTCCGTGGAGAAATGACAGTGACAAGCTATACCTTATCGTGAAGCCAGATCAGTTGTCTGACTCATGAATACAGCAGGTGTCACACTTCTGCCCTTGTCTTGGTTTCTACCCCCCTTGGAATTTCGTCTGCTCACAAGTAATAAATTTTAGTTATTGTTGTAATTGCTTCATTTAAGTCGATATAAAAATATATCGCTTTATTGCTCGAAGCAACTTCCTCTGAACTACTTTTTTCGCATTCATAGCTGTGTAAACTCATTTTATTGCACTTTTTGATGATGCTGTTTCCCCAGGAAATTCAGAAGATAGTCATAAATCATCAAGGCACCATATGTTTGTCTTCGATAACGAGCTAATTGTAACAAAATTCAGAATCCCTACTTACCGCAGATCCAGCCACACGAATTGATCAAATGCGACATTCGTTGTTAAGAAACGAACGAGAAACCGGTGACGTCATACAGGTATTGCCTGCATTACCTACGATAAATGGCAGGGGATGTTAATCGGATTGCTCTTCCAGGTGTTGAGACGGGATACGCAGCTCCTTTGAATTGCCGAAATATGTCAGCTTCTTAGAGTTTCACACAGAATAAGTTAATTTGACGAACGTACGTAGATGCCTTTGCGTCATAACACATTTTTATCTCTCATTCCCTGTGGTCGTTAACGATAAGAGAATATCATACTCTCCCAACGGCACGGTGAGGTAATGGCGTCTCATGACCTTCTCTGCTTGGAATTCCCGTCACCGCCCACCAGACGTATGTGCGAGAAACATCAACCCCATCCTGCGTAACTCTTCTGCACGCCATTTATGGCTAAAGAAAGTCGTCTCTATGGTGTAGTGCATTTTCTGAAAACGAACATGGACGTTCGGACAGTTTTGATTTGTTAACACTCAGTGAGAACCTCTTGAATGGAAAATTGTGACGTCTCTTGACATATATTTTGAATAATGTTAAAAACTGCTACATTGTGGAGCACTGTCGGTGAGCTGTTTTTGAAGTTGACCTCATTGGGCAATGTATCGCGATGGGAGGACTCGTAATCCACAACTGTGAATAAAATAACGTTGGAACTTAGAAACTGGAAAGATAAGTTGTAAATCTTCACAGTATTGATGCTTGATACTTTTCCTCGTAGGTAAGCCATGTGGCATATCGAAAACCGCTCAGATGAACTACCTTCTGTGAGGTGCGAGCCGCTGCAGTACTCTGTTTGGCTTTAGCTCTGAGACCACATACGAATGGGTGAACGACGCGCCTATTCACGCGTCTTCCAGAAGCTGGTAGAGTTCACACGGCACGACGTACGGACCTGCAGAATGGACTGGTATTGCAAATATCGCAGCAGAAACTGATTTACTTCGTTCATTTTGGTGTTCCTAAGTGGTCATAGCAGCTACTAATGTCTATTCAGTTTCATCAGTGAAATTTGCCAAGAACGCCTGCATATCCGTATAGTAATAAATGACAATTTCAGAGAATGTTGTGTTGAAACTGAATATTTTGCTGGGTTTATTTTGACGCATTAGACATATTTCAAGTCATATTTCTTGCATGCTACTAACTAATCGTTCGTACTATGTATAAATATGGATAATAAATATGGCTGCTTTGAAACTTTATGCTTACATCCCGTATAATTCATTCATAATGCATTATAACACATTTTTCAATTGTTATACATACTACACCGAAAAAAATATTTCCTGTAAAATCAGATATCACTTATAGTGTAATAAGCTAATAATTATCAGTTTTCATGACCGAATGTTATCCATATTTAAAGTTTTGTATTATTCGGAAACTAGTTTTCCATTCCATGCACTAGACGAAGTTTTAAAAAAATATATTATAGTAAAAATTGTACAGTATAACGTCATTACTACTTATTTAATGTAAATTAACTGCCATTAATACGATGTACTTGATATACTAATGTATTTATAAATTATTATAGAGAATGTTGATATTAGCACGACTTAACTCTACTTTACTTCGTATTTGTTTAATGTCATTTACTTTAAAATTGTCTCATTGTAACAAGGAAAATACTAACTTACATGGACCAAATTAATCTAATAATTACCACTGGTAGGGAATTACGAAATATTTATGCTGTAACACATTCAAAAACACGAGTGGCCCCATCGTGAGTCCTAGACATACGTAATATAATTATTTATGCGTCGGTTTTATTCCTCACTCAGTGGTGATAAGGCGCTTAGGTCATACTGTATATACAATAAAACTGTGCGAAATACATTGTGTTGAACATTGCTGAAACTGTTTCAAGAAGAATAAAATTCGTGTAAATATGGAAAACCTCAAAAATTTCGATATATCAAGAAGCTATAACGTAAGAACCATACGAATCTTTTGCATTGTCCCCTAGAACATGGGAACAGTGACAATAACAAGTTTAGACGTAAGAACCAGATTCGTAGATGACTAGAAGGTTTGTCTCTTACCTTGATTAAGGACTTACCATCTGTTTTTGATCACCCCCACCTCAATAATTCATAAACTTCCATTGCAGAAAGTCACAAGTGTTAATTACTGTCTTTATATACAAATTCACTTTTCTAGGCCTGGCAATGCTAATGCAGTTGAGCTAAAGCATTTGAAAAAGGAGGTGACACAGTACTCATCTGCTTTTTGGCTCCTGGTTGAAAATTCGGCTCGGTGCAAATATTAATTGGCATTTACATAGTATGTCTCAGGTTTAAATTTCAAACAAGAATACTGTATGCTTAAGATGCGTACATCCCGAAATTTATTGTCTACGTATGAAAAATAGCAATTTTCATGTTTACACACTATCTGCAGAATAACGGCACGAAACAGAACAGAAGTTAAATTTCACTTCAAAAGATTTCCGAATGCAAATTTTTTCATCAACGCGTAATTGCACTCGCAATTTTCGGAAACCAGAATCGTTTGAAGCTAGTTCCAGGTATAAAATCTTGAAATATCTTGAAATATAACCATTCAGCATAGCATTATGCACCAACTACCAACTTCTATTTCTACCCGATACAACGAACAGCTTACTACTACCCTGTACACTGTACAGCATGCCTGTTCCTTTTGGCGCGCACACTTGAAGAAAGATATTGTACATAACAAATTAGTTACAAACTGCTCTCAAAAATATAAATTTAAACTGTGATTTACACTGGATGTGATCAGAATAAAAACTTATATATTACCGTAAAATGCGATTTGCATAATTCTCCAAAATAATTTTTTATTTACTTTTGTTTATAACTTACGAAAAAAGTAAGAATGACTACCTTATTATAATAAACCCTATTCTAAAATTTAAATAAATAATGAAATCGTAGTAGCTGCAAAGTAATTTATCATATCAAATTTTTCCAGAAAAATCAAGTATCGTACAATTACGGACGGACGTGGCATAGAAACATTCAAACGAAAAAGTAGTACCGGCAGATTCAGTTTAGATTAAACAGACAAACGTTGGTTCGTTACGCGTCCCAACGGGGACATACGAGAAGCCTGGCCGAAGACTGTGCAATTACCGCCGGACGTCTCTCAGGAAATGTTGTAATGTTGGCAAACCATTTCACATATGTGATGTTATGCAGCAATAGAGCGCATGCAACGAAACACAGGGTTGGGGTTGGAGTGCTGACACCACAGTTGCAGATAGTCTGCGCAAATCAGTTATGTAGACCACTGATGCAGCGTATATATGGATCATGGTAACCCCTTTAGTTTCAACTAAGGCCTGAAGATGGCGTGTTGAAGCGTCGAAACTGGTAGCTACACAATAAATAAGATCAAAAGGACGAATGTAGGCGTTTCGTCTTCTTATAACAGGAAACAGCCGTGGTCCCCCAAGACTTCCAGTCAAAGGGATGGACATACAAAAACAAGTGTAAGCTGCCTTCTAAGGAAAAATCAGACACAGGGTACAACTCGATTAACATTGGTTGCAACTTGTGAATCCCTTACTCCAACACTGAATCGCTCTCACCACCTGAAAGCAAATAAGTTTCATGTCCGATGCCGGAGAGTGGTGTAGATGCAATAGCAATAATAGATACATGTGCAAAGGACGTTACAAATCTGTATAGAAGTTGAAAGATATATGGCTATAACTATTGCTGCGGCAATTACTGATGATCAATAGAAACAGCTGCTTGTTTCAAGTCATAATGTACACAATTGAAAGTAAAGGTTGAATAAATAGCTCCAGAACTCTGTAAAGTGTATTGCTGCAACACCGAATCTGGAACGTACAAAACAGTGTCTATATTTGTACTGCAAAAAACATACTCAGCTACAAAAAGTTAATATTTGTACTGTTTCATAAAATTTTTCCACTGAACGACTAAAAATATTTTTCGCCATCAATAATTTACATCATCTTATTATGTTATGAGGATTATTTTATTTTATAAAAGTTTTCCATTGAACGAAAGAGCCAAAGAAACTGGTACACCTGCCCAATATCGTGTAGGGCCACCGCGAGCACGCAGAAGTGCCGCAACATGACGTGGCATGGACTCGACTAATGTCTGGAGTAGTGCTGGAGGGAACTGACAGCATGAATCCTGCAGGACTGTCCATAAATCCGTAAGAGTATGAGGGAGTGGAGATCTCTTCTGAACCGCACGTTGCAAGGCATCCCAGATATACTCAGTAATGTTCATGTCTGGGGAGTCTGGTGGCCAGCGGAAGTGTTTATACTTAGAAGATTGTTCCTGCAGCCACTCTATAGAAATTGTGGACGTGCGGTGTGTTGCATTGTCATGCTGGAACTGCCCACGTCCGTCGGAATACACAATGGACATGAATGGATGCAGGTGATTACACAGGATGCTTACGTGCCACCTGTCAGAGTCGAATATATAGACATCAGGGGTTCCATATCGCACCGACTGCAAACGCCCCACACCATTACAGAGCCTCCAAGAGCTTGAACAGTTTCCTGCTGACATGCAAGGTCCATTAATTCATGAGGTTGTCTCGATACCCGTACACGTCCATCCGCTCGATACAATTTGAATCGACCCTCGTTCGATCAGGCAATATGTTTCCAGAATGAGATTTTCACTCTGCAGCGGAGTGTGCGCTGATATGAAACTTCCTGGCAGATTAAAACTGTGTGCCCGACCGAGACTCGAACTCGGGACCTTTGCTTTTCGCGGGCAAGTGCTCTACCATCTGAGCTACCGAAGCACGACGCACGCCCGGTACTCACAGCTTTACTTCTGCCAGTATCTCGTCTCCTACCTTCCAAACTTTACAGAAGCTCTTCTGCGAACCTTGCAGAACTAGCACTCCTGAAAGAGTCGTGCTTCGGTAGCTCAGATGGTAGAGCACTTGCCCGCGAAAGGCAAAGGTCCCGAGTTCGAGTCTCGGTCGGGCACACAGTTTTAATCTGCCAGGAAGTTTCATATCAGCGCACAATCCGCTGCAGAGTGAAAATCTCATTCTGGAAACATCCCCCAGGCTGTGGCTAAGCCATGTCTCCGCAATATCCTTTCTTTCAGGAGTGCTAGTTCTGCAAGGTTCGCAGGAGAGCTTCTGTAAAGTTTGGAAGGTAGGAGACGAGATACTGGCAAAAGTAAAGCTGTGAGGACCGGGCGTGAGTCGTGCTTCGGTAGCTCAGATGGTAGAGCACTTGCCCGCGAAAGGCAAAGGTCCCGAGTTCGAGTCTCGGTCGGGCACACAGTTTTAATCTGCCAGGAAGTTTCTTTAACATGTTTCCAGTCATCAACAGCCCAGTGTTGGTGTTGACCGGCCCAGGCGAGCCGTAAAGCTTTATGCCGTGCAGTCGTCAAGGGTACACGAGTGAGCCTTCAGCTCCGAAAGCCCATACGATGATGTTTCGTTGAATGGTTTGCACACTGACACTTTTTGGTGGCCCATCATTTAAATCTGCAGCAATTTGCAGAAGGGTTACACCTCTGTCACGTTGAACGATTCTCTTGAGTTGTCGTTGGTCCCGTTCTTGCACGATCTTTTTCCAACCTCAGTGATGTCCGAGATTTGATGTTTTACCGGATTCCTAATATTCACGGTGCACTCGTGAAATGGTCGTACGGGAAAATTCCCACCACATCGCTACCTCTTAAATGCACGTGGGCCCACTAAAACACCACGATCAAACTCACTCAAATCTTGATAACCTGCTATCATAACAGCTGTAACCGAACTAACAACTGCGCCAGACACTTGTTGTCTTATATAGGCGATGTCGACCGCAGCACACTATTCTGCCTGTTTACGTATCTCTGTACTCGAATACTAATGCCTACATCAATTTCTTTGGCGCTTTAATGTACTTTCGCCTTCTATTAGTGATACCATCTTATTGTTTTTAACGTATTTTTATATAGTTCAAATGTTGTTAATCTAAAATGCAATCGGTTTGGAGATAATGGTAGTCCAAATATTCATTTACCGTAGCTACCGGAAGCAGATGTGATTTTTCTTCTTTTGTTACAGACGAGTGTTTCTCGTCCTGTAGAAAGAAATCGTTATCTGTCAAGGTCAAATTGTAAGCAGCTGAATACTCGAGTTGCTGAAAGTTAACCCAAATTAACAAACGACATGGACTACAAAATGTTTCAGTAGGCTCTAAGCAATATGGGCCTTAACATCTGAGGTCATCAGTCTCCGCCGGCCGAAGTGGCCGTGCGGTTCCAGGCGTTGCAGTCTGGAACCGTGGGACCGCTACGGTCGCAGGTTCGAATCCTGCCTCGGGCATGGATGTGTGATGTCCTTAGGTTAGTTAGGTTTAACTAGTTCTAAGTTCTAGGGGACTAATGACCTCAGAAGTTGAGTCCTATAGTGCTCAGAGCCATTTGAACCATTTCTCATCCATCTCCTAGAACTTAGAACTACTTAAACCTAACTAACCTAGGGACATCACACACATCCATGCTCGAGGCAGGATTCGAATGTGCGACCGTAGCAGCCGCTTAGTTTTCGACTGAAGCGCCTAGGACCGCTCGGCCACCGCGGCCGGCTATGGACTACAGTCGTGGAGAGAGAAGCCACCACGCAGAATGAGCAAATGACTCATTTCGGATGCTCCCGGGAATGCTGCTCGCTGGCTAAACCTTTCGCTCTATAAATATCGGAATGAGAATTTAACACAACAGTGTCCGAATTCATAGCTGCAGATAACAGCAACAAAAGAAATTTTAGTTGGAGTACTGACAACATGTTTCTCCCATTCCTCCGCAGAAAGTTATTTGTCGGTTTTCTCCATGGATCGGAATCGCAGTATCGTGAGCACGCCTTTAACTTTCATAACAATAACTCGATTTGCTGTAATTACTGGCGGTAGCAGGTGGCCGTCAGGTGAGGGGGTGGGGGCAAACTTCGCGGCCTCCGAATCCATCGCAACGCGAGTGGCTCGCAGAGGTCGAACGCATTAAACCCTTCACTGAGGTCACGCGAATTACTGTGCTAACCTCGCCAGCCAATTTCACGCTCCTTTCCCCTTTTCCTGTCCGCTTCCCCACGTTGTGAAATAAGGGTTACATATCTCTTCAGGCCGCTGTGTTGGAGGTTAACGTGGCGATGAAGTGAGCCGAAAGCAGGAAATGGGAACCCAGTTTTATTTTACAGTCGTCTAATCGCCAACTTCGGCCGTCACACTCCGTCAATTACCTTCTTGTTGAAAGCTTCTCTGCTCGAAATAGCTCTCAAATGAAAGTGGGTAACCAGGCATAGAACTGAATACGTTGGCAGCAGTAAAAATTGTTGTTTACTAGACTATCGTCCGTCTTACAGTAGGGCACAGTTTCGAGTACACTGTCCTCATTTATTCCTCAAATCACCCAAAACACACACACACACACACACACACACACACACACGTACTGTGATATCACTTTCTTTGAAAGCGTAGATTCAGATTTCTCTGAAAGCGTAGATTCAAAGCTGAAATCGAGTTTCACATATTCCCCTCGCTGTTCTAGCAGCTGTAAATGGCCGTAATGTAGTCCCTCCTGTCTTACAAATAAGGTGAGAAAAGTATAATATAAAATTCGTGACAAATTCCAAGCACTTTACCTCATATCTCAGTTCACACTCAGAAATTCAATATTTACTCTTCAGATAACATTTATTAGATTTATAGAAATAAGTGTACATATTTTGATAATTCTAGTCTTCATAGATTCTGAGAAAGAGGCAGATAAACTTTAAAAAAACATAATTTTCGGGAAACGCAATTTAAAGCTCAACCTAACATTTTTTTCTTACGTCACCTCTTCAGAAGGCCCCAGATTTGTTCTCAGGGTCCTCTTTCACTTCAAGGCTTCTCTTCTGTTTGCTTGCTCTCTGCCTTCCGTCCTTTACCAGGTCTTGTACTGACTTTTCAGCTGCAGAGAGGCGTTGTGAATCTATTTTTCTCAAGATGTCAAGAGTGAAACTTTCTATGTTAAAGCCCATTCTGACTAATATCTTCATCCTACCTACGTTCCTATCATTAAAAACAAGAACTGCATCTTAAGTTGAAATTTTGATAACTTAGGAGAAGAAAACGTGGTTGTAGGGCATCGTTTCCATGTAAGTGAATTTAGAGACTCATCTGGATCTCGATTTTACAGTGAACACAATTTTTTAGTAGGTCAGGATAGGCCAGAGACCTGTAAGTGGGCTTAGCAACATCCAGGATACAATTGTGAAGGCTCTACTTGTGAATATAGTGGTTATTATTCCGCTGAGCCTGTAGATATTTACACCAGCTAATGTGGCGCAGATGATGAATGGGAAGTTTATCTGTTGACGCAATTTGGAAATACATACCACATACGCGCTTTTCATGTCACTTACACTGGACAGATTTTGTTTGATAGCCTTGCCATGATACACTTGAAGAGTGTATATCATTTTCTTTGTGCGTCTGTTGTGTCCACCAATGCCTTTTCCTTCTTGCAACGGAACAGAGTCACAGAAGATCTATAAAACCAAAGAGCACATATTACAGCCTTCTAGATGCATCCCGTATAAGTTTGCTTGAAAGTAATCCACGGAATCGCTGTTCACCGAGCTGGTATTGAATAGTTGCTTCAAAATGTGGGCATGGCAGGAAGGTCGCGAGACACGTTTAATTCTATTTTGTCAGAAACTGACCGTGGCTGCTTACAATTAATGTAGGTTGATTCTTACAAAGAAGAAGACAGCAATCAGCCACTATTAATAATGCTATTTATTTAAGTAAATAGCGCCGTAACCGATTTCGAACTGATAAGTTCATCATCAGACGGCTGTTGACAAGATGCACTTTACATATTCGTCAGTATTCGATTTTACACGTTTAATTGTTTTTCAGGCACTTCGGATGCGATTTCATCATTGAAACTTTGGGAACTTAATGACCATGTGTTGTATTAATAAATAAAAAATTAATTGAAAATTGGCATTCTCGACCAATTCCATGACGGTCCACCCTCAAGTAAGAAAACAGGGGGACGAGTTAAAATAAATTATAAGCGCTGTTGTGCCAGCATGACAAGCACACACTGAAGATCCACCAGAACAATGGTGTGTGACGAGAGGCAAAGTCTCAGCACACTTTTCACACTGACATCACCGAAGAATTTAAATAAGAATAACAGATAGACCGTTTTTCTATGCTAGGCGCTAAAACTTATAGACTCTATCGTAGCAAGAAGCTAGGAGAGACGAAAGAAAACGGCGCAGTACATTAACAAATGTAAATATCGTGCGCTAATTCATTTTCCATATTTGAAGGGAAACAGCGCTATTACAATCCACGCTGAGCTGGTATAACTGTTTAGCAACTATGCACTGTCACGTGACACAGTATTTAGATGGCGCAGATGTTGTCAATGTCGCCAAGCGGCTTCGAATGAGGAAGACTCAAGTAGCAGACCAACTCTCTGCGAAGAATTGGGAATGGCGAGAGGAGTGGTGACCCTGATGACCGAAAAGAGAGAGAAAAAAAGAACTTTTCAACGTCTTGCGTGGCAAATGTCACCGCCCTCTGGATTCCGCAGTTGCTCTTGGTAGATTACGGTCGTGTGATTCAAAGTTGGAGATGTGGAAACTGGGCCCTGTATCGGACCTTTGTTAATTCTACATCTACATCTACATCTACATCCATACTCGGCAAGCCACCTGACGGTGTGTGGCGGAGGGTACCCTGAGTACCTCTATCGGTTCTCCCTTCTATTCCAGTCTCGTATTGTTCGTGGAAAGAAGGATTGTCGGTATGCTTCTGTGTGGGCTCTAATCTCTCTGATTTTATCCTCATGGTCTCTTCGCGAGATATACGTAGGAGGGAGCAATATACTGCTTGACTCTTCGGTGAAGGTATTAATCACACCGCCCCAAGATAATGAATCAGGAATTAAATGATTACTAAATGAAACAAGACTGACAATTAATTTGGCTCATTCCATAAAAAGAAAAATTCGAGAAGGAGCGATAATACGAGGGGCGTTCAATAAGTAATGTAACACGTTTATTTCTAGAAGAAGGTTGGTTTTATTTGGTATTACAATAAACCATATTATTCCCTACTTTTTTGGCTACAAACCCCTATTTTTCAACGTGAGTTCCATTAAATGCGCTTACACTACCTTACGGGCAGTGCCTGTTTGCCCACATGGTACCTCTCTACTTTCCGACATCGGAGCAAACGTCTTGCTTCATCAATAACCTCTTCATCATCCACGTACTGCTACCCGCAGGATCTATCTTTATCGGTCCAAACAGACGGAAGTCGGGAGGTGCGAGATCCGGACTGTAGGGTAAATGAGGATGAACGGCCCAGAGAAGTCTTGTGAGCTCTTCTCGTGTGTGCAGACTTGTACGAGGCCTTGCGTTATCATGGAGAAGGAGAAGTTCGTTTATCGTCGATTAGCTGGAATGAGAGTGTCCGCACGTCCCAACATTGCGCGAGTCACAGTTGTGTTTGGCTGTTCGGCACTCGGGAGATCTGACAAATTTACGCCTGCTTGTGGCAATGATGACAGACGCCTCGCCCAATCACTCACCGTGCTTTTGTTCACTGCCAGGTTTCTGTAGACATTCTGCAAACACTCGTGAATAGCTGCAACGCTCTGATTTTCCACCGAAAGAAACTCAGGGACACCTCTCCGCTTGGAACGCACCTCGGCTATACAGACCATTTTGAAGGCTGTGTATAGCGCCGCCACATATCGGAACTTCATGAGTTATAGGGGTTGAAAAGGAAATATCCACGATGTCCCTCAACAAATTCGATATTTTTTCAACCGAAATAGACCCAGAAAAAAATGTGTAGCATTACTTATTGAATGCATTTCGCATTATTCTAATAAAATATTTACACATCTCATAAAAGGATCTGCGGTAAGATTCTAATAATCGCGTAAATGAAACAACTGCAATCGCGAAGTGCTACCGTGACTGTCATGATGTTAGCACTAAAGAAAGGAGTGCGTTGAACCTGTGATCGCATTTCAAACAAGCTGGTCAGTGAATCTGAATACACATATTCAAAGTGACGCTCGAAGTAATGAAGCTCTAGGGAATAGCTCTAATGTACCTGTGCATCTCTCGCAGTTGCGGCTCCATCTCATGAGGAAGTAGTAACACGCCTCTGTCAAAAGAAGACGTAAGAAGAAGCAACTTCGTACTGAATGTTCACCAAAGGGAAGACTCGCATTTCCGCGTTTCTCTCTTTACTCTATTCAGACTGGATGGGCTACGGATCTTACGTGGGCTGGCCGGTAAAAATGTTCCTTAGAAAACGTTGCTCCATTTCCCTGACCCGTTCTTTAGGAGGTTTACGAATAATACACGTCCTACCTTTTAACACTGAAAAAGGCGTCTCAGTCTCTTTCGATCTCTCTCTGTGACCAGTGAGGTCCGTCATCACTGGCACAGTCAAATTACTCTCTCTAACATCCAGTTTACTCATATTAGCAAATCCTGGCAGCTCTTGCGTTTCATAAGCATTTGGTGTTTGTGAAGTGAATCTCGAGCGGCATCTCATGCCTTCAAAGCGTCCCAAAACTGGGCTACCCACTCCTCTTTCGAGACAGCGTCTGCAGCACCCGGCATTTACCGGAGAAAACACAGCTTTCTACGTTTTGTGCGCAACAGTCCCTTCCTGGACTTCACTAAAAACAGCGTTGCTTGTTATTCCACTTCTAGATTGTAAAAGCACTCACAGCGGGGGCCTTACACCACAGGAGTTCTTAACTGCATTTATCTGCGGTGCTTTGGGCACCTAACGGTAGCGCTACAAAAGATTGTCCGGTGGCCGGCAATCAACTGGTATGCTGGCCTCCCTGCTCTCCCTTCCGAAAAAGTTTCCAAGGCTGGTGGCCTACATGACTCCACAGCTGTGTCGCCTCAACTTAATCTAATTTCGACGTCCTCTTATAAGCCATGCAAATTCGAGTAAAATAGTAAACGAAGAGTAAATTAGATTAGCCAGCTGCTGAAAGTCAGTGGTACTATTACGTATGTCCGATGCTGGAGAATAGTGTAGATGCAATAGCAGTAATAGACACCAGTGCAAAGGACGTTACAAGTCTGTGTAGAACAGGAAAGATATATGGCTATAACTATTTCTGCAGCAATTAATGATGATCAGTATAAATAGCGGCTTGTTCCAACTCATAACATACACAGGTCAAACTAAAGGTTGAATTGCCCCCCCCCCCTCCCCCACACCCGGCTAGCCGCGCGGTATAACGCACTGCTTTCCGGGCGGAAAGGCGTGCCGGTACCCGGCACCAATCCGCCGGGCGGATTAGTGTCGAGGTCCGGTGTGCCGGCCAGCCTGTGGATGGTTTTTAAGGCGGCTTTCCATCTGCCTCGGCGAATGCGGTCTGGTTCCCCTTATTCTGCCTCAGTTACACAATGTCGGCGATTGCTGCGCAAACACTTTCTCCACGTACGTGTACACAATAGTTACTCTTCCAAGAAAGTATTGGGGCTACACTCGTCTGGTGTGAGACGTTCCCAGGGTGGTCCACTGGGGGCCGAACCGAATAGTAACCCTGGGTTCGGTGTGGGGCGGCGGTGGGGTGAATGGACTGCTGTAGCCTGTTGTGGGGTTGTGAACTACTGGGGGCTACGGCTGGTACGAAGCCTCTACGTCGTTTCTAGGTCGCCAGTTCAATACAATGCAATACTATTATGTATCACATTTCTCGGTGTCAGTTAATTATTGCGATCCAATTTGTATTCGCATCGCTACGGTCGCAGGTTCGAATCCTGCCTCGGGCATGGATGTGTGTGATGTCCTTAGGTTAGTTAGGTTTAATTAGTTCTAAGTTCTAGGCGACTGATGACCTCAGCAGTTAAGTCGCATAGTGCTCAGAGCCATTTGAACCATTTTTTTTTTTTTTTGTATTCGCATCATAATTTTACATACATGATAGGACTGTTGGAATTAAATTTTCTTTGAGACATACGAGTCTCAACTTTATCTATGATAATGGTAGAAGTTGAAAAAATGAATTAAACTTTGTGCCATGGCCGGGACTTGAAGCTAGGTCCCTTGGTAATTACACAGAGGTGTTAGCTATCACACCGCCGTAGCGGTATAGGTAACACCACTGCACGGACTACTCTAGTCCGGTGCCCTCTCAAACACAAATATCAGTACACGCCCTCAGCCTGTTTTTCCCCTGATTTAAAAAGGGGAAAATAGGCTAAAAGCGTGACTTGAAGGACATTGGACTAGGGCAGTGGTTCCCAAAAGGTGGTCCGCGGACCCCTAGGGGTCCCCGAGCAATGCCAGAGGGGTCCGCAAGATGCTATTAGAATATCTTCTGCGTCTAGCGTCTTCCTAGAGCCAACTGACACTAACACACTCTAGCGCAAAACTAGAATTAGATATAGGCAAATAGTTCTGCTGTATGCCTTAGACTGCGCGCCCTGCCTCTTTGCAGCTGACAACTGACAGTCACTTTACACAGAAACTCACATTTCAGACGACATCCGGCCATTATTTTTTTAAGGAGTTTGTTATACTAAACACCCAGATTTGAAGAAAAAGATTTTGAGCAATAATCAAAAATTTAACAATAACAATGATGGCTAAATTGAAAAAGTTTTAAGCTCAATATATTTCAATAATTAATGTCAACGTTTTTTCTAAGTACCAAAAATAGAAAACGTATAAAAAGACTCTTAATTTGGCTTTTTAGGTACTTGATACTGTGATATGACACGGTACCAATCAGGCTCTATGAGGGGGTCCTCGAGAAAATTTTGTTGGGAACCCCTGGACCAGGGTATCCATACAGCACTGCTTACTTATGCTGTTATGGTGGTGTAGTGGCTAGCACATCCGTGTGGTAAGCGGGGGACCTAGCTACAAGTCCCGACCATAGCACATATTTTAATTCATTTCTTCAACTTGTATCACTATGGGACTGATATAAAAGAAAAGGCCGCGTAACACTGTCACAAGTTCCAAAAATTTCTTGGAACAAGCACAGAAGCAGAACTGTTACATTGACTTCTTTAACCTCCTAACCACAGTGGAGGTGTCCTGGGCCTATCACTCTGACCCTGAGACAAAGGATCTAAGCAAACCAAGGAAATATGTGGATTCACCACTGTCAAAAATGCTAAGATCCAACCATCATGGGAAGGATGATGTCGAGTGTTTTTGGAACTGCCTTCGTATGGTGCAGTCACATTAAGCACTTAAGAGACAAACCATCACAAGATCATATTATTGAAATTACCTGCTGAAGTTACTGGGAGACTGTTAAGAACGATGCATCGTAGGAAGCTATCAGAGGGGTGTTTCTCCTCCATGAGAATGCCCCAGCTCACTCTGCACCAGATACAGTCGTACATGCTGCTCCTTTGAGCTACCAAATTTTGTCTCCTCCCTGTATTTTCTCCTGACATGACACCAAACGATTTTCTCCTCTCTCCCTGGATGAAGAAACCATTTCGTGGCAGGCATTTCTAAAATGATGACGAAGTCATTTTCTATGTAAGACGCTTTTTGAACAGCTGCAGTGCACACTTCTACAACCAAGATGTCCATTATGTCATCCACCACTGAGAAATAATGTGTCACATTGAAAGGCAAATACGTGAAGAGGTAATAGCATCGATTTCAACTGTCGTGGCTTGATTCCATTTAAGAAAAGGCAAAGTATTAACTTCTTTATTCACTTAAAGGCTAATTCAAGGATTTAAAGAGAAAGAAATAAGGAAAAGGGACAATAAGAAAGAGCGTTTACAGATCGTAAGGGAGTTAATAGTACGACAGAGATAGCTATCGCTATATAGCTCGTTTGCAATTAAATTATAACTTTGGTTGCTTCCTTCGGAACTGTAATATAAGAGATGGTTTATTAAATTTGACTGAATAAGGGAGTACAAAATTGAGATTCACCATAAGTAAGTGGAACATTGGTCACGGTAAGTATTTATTCCGCGTTTTCAGGTGATTTTGTTGTACAGCAGCGAGTGAAAGATTTTCGCGTAGTAAACTATACAGATCGTTGGCGTGAGTAACGTAAATAACCAGCGATAGCTATAGCTATACCAGGTTATCAAGTTTTTGGTGTCATTCAGAGGTTTCAATCGTTTAAATTTTGAATACTAACGCCATAGTCGGCGAAGGTTCGGGGTAAACGAAAGCAATTTAACTGAAAGTTGCTGAACTGTTGTTATCAATGGAAACCAACGTTACGGTCCATTGAACGAGAGCTTTTATGCTTCAGAGAACGTGCGTGCACAAGATTTAATAAATTCCTAATTGCTATAATGAGAAATGCCAATACTAAAGTGTGTTGACAATTCACCACTTCAACGCATTGCAATACTATTAACGAGTGTAGTATTGACGGTGTGTACGATGTAATAGCGGCAGCTAACCTGTGTACTTCTCTTTTAATCGAATTGGTAGTTTGTGCTCAGTTCCTACTGCATTCACACGATGAAACATCTTAGACTAAAATTTGACGATTTATATTAGTACTGGAACGAGGTGTGTCTAATCTTGAATGCAGGGCTATTGTCAGTGTACAGATTAGAGACACGTCTCGCCTCGCCACTCTACATAGATCAAGAGTGGCACAACACAGCACATATTTAAAGTGGCGACCCTGTGTTTCAGGATGTGCTTAATTCCAAACACATTCTGTGAATGAAGTAGACTACAAAGACGTAGAGAGTTCCTTACCGTCATTATTCATTAAAGTGGTGAAATTTTCCAAAGCGCATAATTGAATTAGATCTGGTATATATTTATCTATTAGCGTAGAATGTTGAGCAATAGTCAAGGAATTTTAGAATCATATTTAGACCGAAGGGACTCATTTACGTAAAGTAATAGGGTAATATGTAGGTTAAGAGTAGATATAAGGTGTGTCCAGGTGATGACGGTTCTCAACCAGTAGCGTTAGTCACGAGCGAGAGCAAACCGAGACGCAGCCTGGGAGCAGTAGCAGTCACCAGCAGCAGCCTTGTCAGTGGCTTCAGCAGCAGCTACAGCACCGCCATAAGCTTCGCCGTCTCGACGAACCAGGAGGAGGTGATACACATTGACAAGCATTAAGCAAAAGTAAACCAACTTTCCATCTAGTACATCAGTGACGTTACTGGTTATTATTCAGTATTGTAGCGTGTAGCGTAGATTTGTGGTGGAACTGTCGTGAGATTTTAAATAGTGGTCGCATTACGCGAGTTTTCCACTGTTGAGGAAATTTGTTAGTGGGAGATTCGTGAACTGAGTAAAGTACAGAATATTTAGTGATGATTTGGAATAATTAGCAAAATGGGCGGCGACTTAATGAAGGAATTTAAGGGCTGGAGAGAAGAGACTAAGAAAGGCCAAGAAAAAGCTGAAAAAGACAGAGAAGAGGCTAAGAAAGATAGAGCAGAGGCTGCGAAAGATAGGGAGAAAACAGACGAAATTTTGAATGAATTGAAGATGAGATCAAAGGTACTCAGAGTAAGCAGTTGCAAGAAATGAGTGACGTAAATAAAAATTATGAGGAAGTTAGCAGTAAAGTAACAGCAACAGACGGAACTTTGGAGGAAATGAACTCTGACGAGTTATCTACGGACTTGTTGTTAAGATAATGGATAGCAAGTTCGAGAGATCACCACAGCTAATAGATTCGTAACTAGAGATTCGATGTAGAGAGAATCTTGTTGTTGTTGTGGTGATCTTCAGCCCAAAGACTAGTTTGACGCAGCTCTCAATGTTACTCTATCCTGTGCAAGCCTCTTCATCTACGAATAACTACTGTAACCTACATCCTTCTGAACCAGCTTAATGTATTCATCTATTGGTCTCTCTTTACGATTTTTACCTCCGTGCTTCCCCCATGAACCATGGACCTTGCCGTTGGTGGGGAGGCTTGCGTGCCTCAGCGATACAGATGGCCGTACCGTAGGTGCAACCACAACGGAGGGGTATCTGTTGAGAGGCCAGACAAACATGTGGTTCCTGAGGAGGGGCAGCAGCCTTTTCAGTAGTTGCAGCGGCAACAGTCTGGATGATTGACTGATCTGGCCTTGTAACATTAACCAAAACGGCCTTGCTGTTCTGGTACTGCGAACGGCTGAAAGCAAGGGGAAACTACAGCCGTAATTTTTCCCGAGGACATGCAGCTTTACTGTATGATTAAATGATGATGGCGTCCTCTTGGGTAAAATATTCCGGAGGTAAAATAGTCCCCCATTCGGATCTCCGGGCGGGGACTACTCAAGAGGACGTCGTTATCAGGAGAAAGAAAACTGGCATTCTACGGATCGGAGCGTGGAATGTCTGATCCCTTAATCGGGCAGGTCGGTTAGAAAATTTAAAAAGGGAAATGGATAGGTTAAAGTTAGATATAGTGGGAATTAGTGACGTTCGGTGGCAGGAGGAACAAGACTTTTGGTCAGGTGATTACAGGGTTATAAATACAAAATCAAATAGGGGTAATGCAGGAGTAGGTATAATAATGAATAAAAAAAATAGGAGTGCGGGTTAGCTACTACAAACAGCATAGTGAACGCATTATTGTGGCCAAGATAGACACAAAGCCCATGCCTACTACAGTAGTACAAGTTTATATGCCAACTAGCTCTGCAGATGATGAAGAAATAGATGAAATGTATGACGAGATAAAAGAAATTATTCAGGTAGTGAAGGGAGACGAAAATTTAATAGTCATGGGTGACTGGAATTCGTCAGTAGGAAAAGGGAGAGAAGGAAACATAGTAGGTGAATATGGATTGGGGGGAAGAAATGAAAGAGGAAGCCGCCTTGTAGAATTTTGCACAGAGCATAACTTAATCATAGCTAACACTTGGTTCAAGAATCATAAAAGAAGGTTGTATACCTGGAAGAATCCTGGAGATACTAATAGGTATCAGATAGATTATATAATGGTAAGACAGAGATTTAGGAACCAGGTTCTAAATTGTAAGACATTTCCAGGGGCAGATGTGGATTCTGACCACAATCTATTGGTTATGAACTGCAGATTGAAACTGAAGAAACTGCAAAAAGGTGGGAATTTAAGGAGATGGGACCTGGATAAACTGAAAGAACCAGAGGTTGTAGAGAGTTTCAGGGAGACCATAAAGGAACAATTGACAGGAATGGGGGAAAGAAATACAGTAGAAGAAGAATGGGTAGCTCTGAGGGATGAAGTAGTGAAGGCAGCAGAGGATCAAGTAGGTAAAAAGACGAGGGCTAATAGAAATCCTTGGGTAACAGAAGAAATATTGAATTTAATTGATGAAAGGAGAAAATATAAAAATGCAGTAAATGAAGCAGGCAAAAGGGAATACAAACGTCTCAAAAATGAGATCGACAGAAAGTGCAAAATGGCTAAGCAGGGATGGCTAGAGGACAAATGTAAGGATGTAGAGGCTTGTCTCACTAGGGGTAAGATAGATACTGCCTACAGGAAAATTAAAGAGACCTTTGGAGAGAAGAGAACCACTTGTATGAATATCAAGAGCTCAGATGGCAACCCAGTTCTAAGCAAAGAAGGGAAGGCAGAAAGGTGGAAGGAGTATATAGAGGGTTTATACAAGGGCGATGTACTTGAGGACAATATTATGGAAATGGAAGAGGATGTAGATGAAGATGAAATGGGAGATAAGATACTGCGTGAAGAGTTTGACAGAGCACTGAAAGACCTGAGTCGAAACAAGGCCCCGGCAGTAGACAACATTCCATTAGAACTACTGATGGCCTTGGGAGAGCCAGTCATGACAAAACTCTACCATCTGGTGAGCAAGATGTATGAGACAGGCGAAATACCCACAGACTTCAAGAAGAATATAATAATTCCAATACCAAAGAAAGCAGGTGTTGACAGATGTGAAAATTACCGAACTATCAGTTTAATAAGTCACAGCTGCAAAATACTAACGCGAATTCTTTATAGACGAATGGAAAAACTGGTAGAAGCGGACCTCGGGGAAGATCAGTTTGGATTCCGTAGAAATGTTGGAACACGTGAGGCAATACTAACCTTACGACTTATCTTAGAAGAAAGATTAAGAAAAGGCAAACCTACGTTTCTAGGATTTGTAGACTTAGAGAAAGCTTTTGACAACGTTAACTGGAATACTCTCTTTCAAATTCTGAGGGTGGCAGGGGTAAAATACAGGGAGCGAAAGGCTATTTACAATTTGTACAGAAACCAGATGGCAGGTATAAGAGTCGAGGGGCATGAAAGGGAAGCAGCCGTTGGGAAAGGAGTGAGACAGGGTTGTAGCCTCTCCCCGATGTTATTCAATCTGTATATTGAGCAAGCAGTAAAGGAAACAAAAGAAAAATTCGGAGTAGGTATTAAAATTCATGGAGAAGAAGTAAAAACTTTGAGGTTCGCCGATGACATTGTAATTCTGTCAGAGACAGCAAAGGACTTGGAAGAGCAGTTGAACGGAATGGACAGTGTCTTGAAAGGAGGATATAAGATGAACATCAACAAAAGCAAAACGAGGATAATGGAATGTAGTCAAATGAAATCGGGTGATGCTGAGGGGATTAGATTAGGAAATGAGACACTTAAAGTAGTAAAGGAGTTTTGCTATTTAGGGAGTAAAATAACTGATGATGGTCGAAGTAGAGAGGATATAAAATGTAGACTGGCAATGGCAAGGAAATCGTTTCTGAAGAAGAGAAATTTGTTAACATCGAGTATAGATTTAAGTGTCAGGAAGTCGTTTCTGAAAGTATTTGTATGGAGTGTAGCCATGTATGGAAGTGAAACATGGACGATAACCAGTTTGGACAAGAAGAGAATAGAAGCTTTCGAAATGTGGTGCTACAGAAGAATGCTGAAGATAAGGTGGGTAGATCACGTAACTAATGAGGAGGTATTGAATAGGATTGGAGAGAAGAGAAGTTTGTGGCACAACTTGACTAGAAGAAGGGATCGGTTGGTAGGACATGTTTTGAGGCATCAAGGGATCACAAATTTAGCATTGGAGGGCAGCGTGGAGGGTAAAAATCGTAGAGGGAGACCAAGAGATGAATACACTAAGCAGATTCAGAAGGATGTGGGTTGCAGTGGGTACTGGGAGATGAAGAAGCTTGCACAGGATAGAGTAGCATGGAGAGCTGCATCAAACCAGTCTCAGGACTGAAGACCACAACAACAACAACCTCCGTGCTTCCCTCCAGTACTAAAATGTTGATCCCTTGATGTCTCAAATTGTGTACTACCTTCCGATCTCTTCTTCTAATCATATTGTGTCACATACTTCTTTGCTGTCCAATTCTGTTTAGAACCTCCTCATTAGTTACGCGATCTACCCATCTAATCTCCGGCATTCGTTCACAATACAGGTACGTATTCAGTAGGAATGCAGTGCAGAAATTGCATGACATGTAGTTAGGACGGCGTAGTATGAGGGAGCATAAAATCCAAAGTGTGCGAGTGCGAGAATTAACGGAAATGGAGAAAAATAGTGCATTTTATTAACACGAAACCGAACCTAAAATAAACGAACAGCGAACAGTAGGATAATTTTGGTGAACAGCGTAGTCCTTTGGAAAGGTGTAAAAGTATTCCTTCAATTAACCACTGTAATTTTTAAGGTTGTTGTACCTATCTCGAAAAGAATAAGCGACAAAGAATAACTCCACGAGTCGTCTCTAAGGCAACATGCAAGATATACAAATAATACTGTCAACTTCCTACCAATAAGTTCTAATTAGTGACAAAAAAGTTTCAATTCCTTTGAGGTAATGATTTTCACATTTAACCAATATGAGAATATTCACTACAATTATTACCAAACGCACTGAATAAAAGCAAACATTTACTTCATTCCTGCAAACGAACAAGCAAGCTTTGAAAGTGAATATTGTGAATGTAATTATAGAACGCAACAGTTAGTGTGTATTGGCATTTTACCCGGTGTTCATAAATTTTTGGAAAAGGTTGTGACTCATTGTCATCAAACCTGCAATAACAGCATTTGCGAAATAAGGCTTTGTTTCAACCTATGTTAGCATACTGAAGAATATTTGCATCAGCGCTACAGATTACTCTGTTCTCGTTAGTGCTGTCGTTAATGTTGTGGTCTTCAGTTCGAAGACTGGTTTGATTCAGCTCTCCAAACTAATCTGTTCTGAGCAAGCTTCTTCATCTACGAATAACTACCGCAACTTAACATCCATTTGAACTTCCTTACTATATTCAAGCGATGTTCACCCTCTATAATTTTTCATCCCTCAGACTTACTTCCATTACCAAACGTACAACACCTTGACGCCTCAGGATGTGTTCTATCAACCGATTCGTTTTTTTAGTCAATCTGTGCTATAAATTTTTATTTAGCCCATTTCTATTCAGTACCTCCTCATTTATTATTCGATCCCACCATCGAATCTTCAGCGTTTGTCAATAGTACCTCATTTCAAAAGCTTCTATTCTCTTCGAGTGTGAACTGCTTCTAGTCCATCTTCCATCCTCCATGCAAGGCTATACTCCAGACAAATACCTCCAGAAAAGACTTCGCAACATTTAAACTGATAGTAGGTGTTAACAAATTCGTCTCTTACAGAAATGTTCTTCTTACTAAAGCAAACCTGCATTTTCTATCCTCTGTATTCCCACCATCATTTATTTTGCTGTTCAAATAACAAAACTCGTCAACTAGTTTTAGTGTCACGTTTGTTAGTCTGATTCGTGATTTTATTCGACTACATTCCATTACCCTTAATTTATTTTTGTTGATGTTCATCTTCTCGTTTCAGGACGCTATACGTTCTGTTCAACTGCTCTTCCATTTAATTTGCTCTTTCTGACAGAAAGAGCAAACTGTAATGTATTATTTCTTCTACCGTAACTTTAATTCTCCTTCCAAATTTCTCCTTAGTTTTTCCACAACTTGTTCAGTGCACATATTGAATCACATCGGTGGTAGGCTACAGTCTTGTCCACTCCCTTCTCTACTATGGTTTCCCTTTCACATTCGCCCGCATCTCGTGGTCGTGCGGTAGCGTTCTCGCTTCCCACGCCCGGGTTCCCGGGTTCGATTCCCGGCGGGGTCAGGGATTTTCTCTGCCTCGTGATGGCTGGGTGTTGTGTGCTGTCCTTAGGTTAGTTAGGTTTAAGTAGTTCTAAGTTCTAGGGGACTGATGACCATAGATGTTGAGTCCCATAGTGCTCAGAGCCAGCCAGCCAGCCTTTCACATTCGTTGACTCTTATAATTGAAGTCTGGTTTCTATAGCTAACAGTTCATAGGGATAACTAGGGGTTCACATATGAAAGGGGAGTGTGGAACCGTGTTCTGCGACCTCATTGCGTCTGCGGATGGTGGGGTCCGGGCAACAAATCTGAAGATCTAAACAGGCGCTCAATCAAGAGCAAAGTGGATCAGGCACTCCCACATACAATGAATTAGAGATCGGGCATGATGAAAACCTGACAAGACTGGAATATTGGAAATTCAACAAGTCGACAATTGCTATTCACCTGTATTCTTCATCAGTGCACTCCTCTAACACCTCTCGTCGCACAGAAAATTCCTACAACCATTCCATAATAGCAACACAAAATCTGACACGTCCATCATCTCTAACCAGATAGAAATGAAGAGAGGAAACCTAATATAAACTTCAACAAACGTGCATCGAAACGTGAATAGTCATCTGAAGATCAACCTATCCGTTCGAAACCGGTAACGGTGCTAATTGAGTACACAAACAGCGTTTTTGACAGCGGCTGGCTTCTGTTTTCTTCTTTGCAAGAATATATAAACCATGAATGCTCGTAGCTTTACATCAGCAAAATCCGTCTGTTTAACCGTGTCAATGATTCATACGCCGAGCAATGTTCCTTGTGGCCGGACATGTTATTGACTACTTTACCGGTTCTTCAGTGTGGATGTTCCATAGTACCTCGCATCAGGCATTAAGGGGGTTTTCGGGTCTCCAGGTTTCAAAAATCGTTTTTTGTGTATATTTTGACTGCTTATAGTTTTACGAATTTGTGATCAAAAGGGTTTTGTCGGTAAATTATTCTTTATACCTGAAGTTCACGTTCCAGCGGAATCGCTCATACGCCCACACTAGCCGCTTTCGGCGCATGGCTGGTTTGCGACTGCAATCAATATCTCCTCTGTGAAGCAATGGTAACAGTCTTTAAGTTGCAGGAAATATCGTTATACTTGCCGACCAAAGTCTCATGTGTATGCTTTCGACAAAAGTGAAACGAAAAAAGCGTTTATGGCGGCACTTTATTACAGGAGTTCAACGAATGACAATGCACAGCGCGTTCACTGTTCTGAAAGTTGGTGTAAATGCGAGCAGGCTGTGATGAAAGGGATAGTGGGTACTTTTGACCGTGAGCTCCCACTGACGAGTCAGATTATTAAAGCAATTTTTTATGTACATAAACATGTGACTGACGACAATTTGGTGGAGAGAAACCTTGGAGCTTATACGCGGATAACGATGATGCAATGAATTCATTAATTTGGACTTACTCTCCAAAGCACATGTTTTAGAGAGTAAAAGTCGTCCAGTATGCTAAAAGTCGGCCATGCGCCATTTTTAACGACGGATTTAAGGGTGTCTTGCATAAAATGAAAGCCAAGGGAGTCGTTATCGGCGCCACGGCTTACTCTTTCGCCACGAAAAGGGTAGAGAAACGCCCCAAGAGTTCGTACCAGCGCTCGTTCCAGAGCAGCGTCGAGGCTAGAGAGACTCTCGTTTTAGGAAATGAGATCTTATAAGAGGAGGAAGGTTTACTTTATCGCCCAGGGATAGCAAATGAGTGGTACGAGCCGGCCGTTGTGGCCGAACGGTTCTAGGCGCTACAGTCTGGAACCGCGCGACCGCTACGGTCGCAGGTTCGAATCCTGCCTCGGGCATGGATGTGTGTGATGCCATTAGGTTAGTTAGGTTGAAGTAGTTCTAAGTTCTAGGGGACTGATGACTTCAGCAGTTAAGTCCCATAGTGCTCAGAGCCATTTGAACCATTTTTGAGTGGTAAGATGAAAAATCTTAAAGTTACGTACACAAAAATTGAAGTCAAAACTTTAGACGTGTATTTAACGAGATAAGGTTTATTAAATTGATTTTCGTGGTTCAGAAAAACTACTCGATAAAACTGGATGCCTTTTTGCATTTAATAAAATAAATACTCGTAATTTTCGCCTGAACCTCAAGAAACAACATATTTTCCATAATGTTTATATTTATTTACATTTAACAGAAATAAGCTGGCCGGATTTCAGTGCCTACGTTTTCAAGGGGCCGCTGTTTTGAAATGCGTTTCTGAATTTTCGAGATTCACGTCACAGAGAATTTAATTCTGATAGTGTACATATGTTTAATTTTGATTACGGACTTATACTTCTCCCTAAATCGTGTGAACCGTTTAGTTGCGCAATCCGGGCAGAGGTATTTTGGCCGTCGTGTTGTGCTGCATAAGCTCATCAGTTTACCGACCAAAAATTGTTTACATGGTATTTACGACATGTACTTTTGTTTATCAATAAAAGTTTAACAGAAAACAATAATTTCTTGCAGAAAAAAGTGTTGAACATGAATATAAAGTAAGGCACCGAGACCGAAAAACACTCTTAAGTACCTGTCATCTCATCATAATCGAAACACAAGGTCTTACTTATCTAGCAAAACAAACACATCCGCAGTCTGTCTTTCTGTTGCTTCCATCCACCTCTGGAAGAAACAACGCTGCGTTTAGCGCACAGTTCAATGTCCTGGTGTTTTCAGAAAGAACCTAAAGCACTTCCTACTGTCAGCTTCGTAACGCTTCCCCACAGAGTAAAGCGTACGGCCAGTTTCCCTCTTTCAACCTTCCTCTCACAGCTACTGCTGCGAGCTCTCGTAGTTTAGATCTGCCTGTTTGTAAACTGTCTTTGTTGTTGTACTTCTCATGAATGAGTGTACACTGTATTCTTCATTTTGCTCTACCGTAATATCGAATGTTACATAATAAGTATTATGTTATAATAAATGCATTATCTTATAGTAAAGCCAAGAACAAAAACAAATATGGTCAAGAATAAAAACGGTGACATATTTTTCGAATTAGAGGATGTATGCAGAAGATGGAAAGAGTATATTGAGAAACTATATGAAGGAGAAGATATTGCTAATGAGGGAAAAATTCTGGAAGAAGAGAGCAGTGTGCATATCGACATGATAGGGCCACTTATATCTAAAGAGGAATTCAACAGTGCCTTGAATGATTTATGTAATGGCAAAGCGACAGGCAAAGATAACATCCCAGCAGAAATACGGAAGGAAATTGGAAAATCTACAAAAGAGTACTTATATAAATGTACACTCCTGGAAATTGAAATAAGAACACCGTGAATTCATTGTCCCAGGAAGGGGAAACTTTATTGACACATTCCTGGGGTCAGATACATCACATGATCACACTGACAGAACCACAGGCACATAGACACAGGCAACAGAGCATGCACAATATCGGCACTAGTACAGTGTATATCCACCTTTCGCAGCAATGCAGGCTGCTATTCTCCCATGGAGACGATCGTAGAGATGCTGGATGTAGTCCTGTGGAACGGCTTGCCATGCCATTTCCACCTGGCGCCTCAGTTGGACCAGCGTTCGTGCTGGACGTGCAGACCGCGTGAGACGACGCTTCATCCAGTCCCAAACATGCTCAATGGGGGAAAGATCCGGAGATCTTGCTGGCCAGGGTAGTTGACTTACACCTTCTAGAGCACGTTGGGTGGCACTGGATACATGCGGACGTGCATTGTCCTGTTGGAACAGCAAGTTCCCTTGCCGGTCTAGGAATGGTAGAACGATGGGTTCGATGACGGTTTGGATGTACCGTGCACTATTCAGTGTCCCCTCGACGATCACCAGTGGTGTACGGCCAGTGTAGGAGATCGCTCGCCACACCATGATGTCGGGTGTTGGCCCTGTGTGCCTCGGTCGTATGCAGTCCTGATTGTGGCGCTCACGTGCACGGCGCCAAACACGCATACGACCATCATTGGCACCAAGGCAGAAGCGACTCTCATCGCTGAAGACGACACGTCTCCATTCGTCCCTCCATTCACGCCTGTCGCGACACCACTGGAGGCGGGCTGCACGATGTTGGGGCGTGAGCGGAAGACGGCCTAACGGTGTGCGGGACCGTAGCCCAGCTTCATGGAGACGGTTGCGAATGGTCCTCGCCGATACCCCAGGAGCAACAGTGTCCCTAATTTGCTGGGAAGTGGCGGTGCGGTCCCCTACGGCACTGCGTAGGATCCTACGTTCTTGGCGTGCATCCGTGCGTCGCTGCGGTCCGGTCCCAGGTCGACGGGCACGTGCACCTTCCGCCGACCACTGGCGACAACATCGATGTACTGTGGAGACCTCACGCCCCACGAGTTGAGCAATTCGGCAGTACGTCCACCCGGCCTCCCGCATGCCCACTATACGCCCTCGCTCAAAGTCCGTCAACTGCACATACGGTTCACGTCCACGCTGTCGCGGCATGCTACCAGTGTTAAAGACTGCGATGGAGCTCCGTATGCCACGGCAAACTGGCTGACACTGACGGCGGCGGTGCACAAATGCTGCGCAGCTAGCGCCATTCGACGGCCAACACCGCGGTTCCTGGTGTGTCCGCTGTGCCGTGCGTGTGATCATTGCTTGTACAGCCCTCTCGCAGTGTCCGGAGCAAGTATGGTGGGTCTGACACACCGGTGTCAATGTGTTCTTTTTTCCATTTCCAGGAGTGTATTAAAGAGTACTATGAAGATGGAAAAGAACCTCCTACAGATTTGCTTAACAGCAAAACAGCAATAATCCCAAAAAAAAGGAAATGATCTGGACTGTGAGAACTATAGAACTATCTCCTTACTATCCCACACTTCCAAAATAATGTTAAACATAATAAAAAATCTAATAAAACATAAAATTGAGGCAAACCTAGGAGAAGACCAATTTGGTTTCAGATCCAGAAAAGGCAATACTAGCTCTGAGGATGGTGTTATAAAGACGAATTGGAGTTAATAGGAAAACCTACTTGACCTTTATAGATTTACAAAATGCATTTGACATGGTTAATTCGAAATTGTTATTCCAAATAATGAAGGAAATAAATCTTGATTGGAGGGACAGATGATTAATCTGGAACCTGTATAAAAGGCAGGAAGCAGAGATAGAAGTGAATGGTGTGAAGAAGAAGGCAAAAATAAGGAGCGGAGTAAGGCAAGGATGCCCATTATCACCAAATTTATCAACTTATTTATTGAAAAAAAAACATTGAAAAACTGGAAAGGATAATCGAAGGAATTAAAATTAACGGGGAACGAATACACTGTATCCGTTTTGCAGATGATGTAGTAGTACTTCCTGATTCAGTAAAGGAAATGGAGTTTATGTTGCTAAAATTTGCCAAAATCCTAAGAGAATTTAATCTAAAAATAAATAAGAAAGAAACAAAAACTATGGTAGTAGGGAAGACAAAAGAAAATGGTAAAGTTAACATGAAACTAGAAGATGACGTTCTAGAGCAAGTTGAGAATTTCTGTTATTTGGGGATGCCAATCACTGACGGCAATAAATGTATCACAGATATAAAGAGAAGAGTAGCCTTGGCAAAGCAAGCTTTCCAAAATAAAAGGAATTTACTAACAGAAAATCATATAAGCGCAGAAAGTAGGAAAAAGTTTGCCAAAACTTTTGCTTGGAGTGTCTTAACATACGGATGTGAAGCGTGGACTCTGGGAAAGGCACAGACAAAGAGACTAGAAGCAATGGAAATGTGGATATGGAAACGAATGAATAAAACAAGCTGGGTAGATAGAAAAAGTAATGAACAGGTCTTAAGAGAAGTGAATGAGAACAGAACGCTGCTAAATTATATAGGAAGAAGAAAATCAAAAATGATAGGGCACATAATGAGACACAACCAGATCCTAATGAATGTATTTGAAGGAAAAGTTTTAGGGAAAAAACCAAAAGGCAGGCCAAGAGCAACGTATTTTAATAATTTCAAAGAAGATATGGCGATAAAATCGTATGGAGAATTGAGGAGGATGACAATGGAGAGAGGGACGTGGCTTAATCGACAATGCATAGCTTTTAGTTTATGATGATGACATAATATGTTATATATAACGTGCTAGTTGCGACGAATGTAATGTGAAATTTGTAGAATGCCAGATTAGATACAAGGAAGACCCTCCTACTTTTACACTGAGGTGACGAAAGCCATGGGATAGCGATATGCACATATACAGATGGCGGTAGTACGGTGTTCACGAGGTAAAAGGGCGGTGCATTGGCGGATCTGTCTTTTATATTCAGGTGATTCATATGAAAAGGTTTCCGACGTGGTTATGGCCGCACAAGTGGAATTAACAGACTCTGAACGAGGAATGGTAGTGGGAGCTAGAAGCATGGGGCATTCCATTTCGAAAATTGTTACGTAAGTCTGTATTCCGAGATCCACAGTGTGAAGAACACCGCATTTCGGGCATTACCTCTCACCATGAAAGACGCACTGGCCGACGGCCTTCACTTAACGACCGAGAGCAGCGGCGTTTGCGTAGAGTTGTCAGCGCCAAGAGACAAGCGACACTGCTTTAGATAACCGCAGAAATCACTGTGGGACGCGCGACGAACGTATCCGTGAGGACAGCGCGGCGAAATGTGGCGTTAATGGGCTATGGCAGCAGACGACGGTCGCTGGAGTCTTGTATAAATGTACAACATCGCCTGCAGCACCTCTCCTGGGCTGGAAAACCGTGGCCTAGTCAGGTAAGTCCCGAATTCAGTTGGTAAGATCTGATGGTGGGGTTGGAGCTGTCAATACGGCACTGTGCAAGTTGGCGGTAGGTCCATAATGGTAGGGTGTGTGTTTACTTGGAATGGGCTGGGTCCTGATCCAATTGAACGGTTCATTGACTGTAAATCGTTATGCTGGGTTACTTGGAGACCATTTTCAGCCATTCATTGACTTCAAGTTCCCAAACGACGATGGAATTGTAACCGGTCCGCAATTGTTCGTGATTGGTTGAAGAACATTTTGGACAGTTCGAGTGAATGATTTGGCTACCCATATCGCCCGACATCCCATCGAACATTCATGGGCTGTAATCGAGAGGTCAGTTCGTGCACAAACATTTTCGCAGTTATGGACGGCTAAGGAGACTGCATTGTTTAATATTTCTGCAGGGGACTTCCAACGACTTGATGAGTACATATCACCTCTAGGTACTACGTTACGCTGGGTAAAATGATGTCCGGCACTATATTAGGAGGGAGCCTATAACTTTTGTCACTTCAATGTAATCTTTCCAGGTTCAATAAATCGAGAAAATAACTAAATAACTTTCAGTGCTCCTCATTCCCTTTCACCATTTCAGTCATACCTCTGTGATACAAGTTACCCAGTAATATGCGTCAGATCCGAAATCAGGCTGAGTTAAGGAGGAAATTAAAGATTTTCTTGTTATCATTGCCATAACTACTCTGTTTACAGACCCCAGCTGTGTTCCTACTGTGTCGTGTAGCCGTTACAGATTTCAAGCCGATAGATTCATCATCACACAAATATTGAAGACGGGAATTCCATGTAGCTTAGGTGTCCGCGTGTGTGGTGCTCCACACTGTCTGTTTTTCCAAAGTTCAGAGAAGTGTTGAATTCTTGATTATAAATCAGCGGAATAAGAATCTGTTCCAAACCTTCAACAACACCGTAAAATGACACACGATTTTCGATAACATCATCATTCCATGAAACATTCATCACAACCGCAACGAGTCAATATGTTGAGTTCAGTATATAACCCAAATGAATTTGCAGTGTGTTAATAGATAAGTTATACGAAAAAGTTAAATAACTTACAGAAATATTTGATACAGCACTGAAGGCGGTACATCTTCAAGCCTTATTTACAACTGTTCATTGGAGCTACCTTTTGTAACATGGCAAATGTCTGTAATCAGTTTCCTGCCAAATACTTTGTAGACAGCCATGATGAATAGTGGCAACTGCTTGTGTTCTCCGTTGTCGCAGCTCGCCGACGTTTCACGGAAGATGAAAAACAAACACTCTGACTTTATTGTAACTCCATACACAGATGTCCAGTGGGATTACGTTGGTTGATCGTGATGGACACGCTATTGTTTCAAGACGTCCAGTCCAAGTTGGTACATTCCTACGGAGATACGCAACAACTCACCATCATCATTATCATCATTGGCGCAACAGCCCTCTGAGAACCTTGGCATTCTGTAAAAGATTGTTCCATTCTTCCCTGTTTAGTGCTGAACTCTTTCAATTTGGAATTCCAGTCTCTCTTATATCCTCTCTGACACCTTCCTCCCACCTTAGCTTTGACCTTGCTACTCTGCTCCTTGCTTCAGGCACTGCGCTGAGTATTTTCAGACTCATTCTGTCGTTTGCTCTCAGAACCTGTCCTGCCCATTCCAGCCTTTTAACCTTACTGCAGCTACCAGTGACTGGTTCAGTAAACAGATTATATAATTCATAGTTGAATCTCCTTCCACAGACACCATTTTCTTCCACTGGCCAAAAATTTGTCTTTCTTTTAAATATGCCCATTTGCCTTTCATCAAATTTTGTTAATGTCCTTGTTTCGGCAACGTATGTTAACAATGGCCTTACTAAAACTACATATATCATAACTTTAGTTTCCCTGAACAATAACTTAGATTTCATATATTTTGTAAGGCCATTGTAGCAATTGTTGGCGGACAATAATCGTTTCTGGATTTCAGAGCTGATATTGTTCTTACAGTTTACTTCTGATCCAAGGTAAGTGAAAGTACGTACGACATCAAACTTATATAAACTAATTTCTATGGATAGGGGCTCATAATCTTAGTTACAAGCAGATGCTTGGTTTTCCCTTCATTTATCTATAGGTTCATCTTTATAGCAGCCCTTTCAAAACTTGTAAAGGCTTCTTTCATTGCTCTTGGCATTCTTGCGTTTATATCAGTATCATCAGCATATGCCAGCACTTGAAATAGTACAAGATAGTCCCTCCTCCATTGAAGCCCGAATCTCTTATTACCTTATACAAGGCTATGTATTGAACAGAAGGTAGTATAATCTGTCTCCCTTTCTTACGTGATTTCTGTGGTCACAGCACCTGATAATCCTACTGCAGCTGTCACTGACTGGTTCAGTAAACAGATTATATAATTCATAGTTGAATCTCCTTCCAAAGACACCATTTTCTTCCACTGGCCAAACATTTTCTTTCTTTCAAATATGCCCATTTGCCTTTCATCAAATTTTGTTAGCGCCCTTGTTTGATCACCGTATGTTAACAGTGGCCTTACTAAAACTTAATGTATCATAATTTTAGTTTCCACGAACAGTAACTTAGATTTCATATATTTTCTGAGGCCATTGTAGAATTTGTTTGTGGACAACGGGTGTGTTCCATAGTAGCTTACACAGAATATGTTATCAAGTGCTGCGGTACGCGACAATTTCAAGATGATAACGTGGGGGCCGCCACCTTGTTGAAAAATAAATGAAGTTCCGATGTCCTGTTGTTACTGAGGCGTAAGATAATGTTCAAGTAAGTCCAGGTTTGCTATGCCGGGTACAGCACAACACAAAAAACATTTAGCTTAGGCCAGTCCGGTGCATGTTCGATTATGTGACGTGGTTTCTGCTCATCCTTCATCTGAACATTATGCCGATTCACTTTACCACAGGTATGGAAGGTGGCTTCGTCACTGAACAGAGTTTTATCAAGCAAATCATTTTCAGTCTGCATTTTGTCAAACATTTCTACACAAAACTCAGTTCGATTTCGTCACTTTCTCTGAAAACTTGCAATAGTTCCAGTTTGTAGCGTCTGAATGAAAGGCGTCTCCATAATATCTTCCACACTCTAACACTACGCATATTCAGTTCTAAGCTGGTACATCTTGTTGATTTTCCCAGACTACGAATGTAAGCCCTCCGAACATGTATAGTTGCTGTGTCAGAAATTGCTGGCAGAAGCTAACACGGTGTCCTGTGTAATACACAGTCAGTTTCGGTGAAACGATTCTTCCAACTACACTGAAGCGCCAAAGAAACTGGTACAGATATTCGTATTCAAATACAGAGGTATGTAAACAGGCAGAAGACGGCGCTGTGATCGGCAACGACTATATAAGACAACAAGTGTCGGTAGTTAGATCGGTTGCTGCTGCTACAATGACAAGTTATCAAGATTTAAGAGAGTTTGAATGTGGTGTTATCGTCTGCGTACGAGCGATGGGACACACTATCTCCGAGGCAGCGATGAGGTTTGGATTTTCCCGTACGACCATTTCACGAGCGTATCGTGAATATCAGGAATCCGGTAAAACATCAACTCTCCTACAACGCTGCGTTCGGAAAAAAAGTCCTGCGAAAAGGGGATCACCGACGACTGAAGAGAATCGTTCAAAGTGACAGAGGCGCAAGCCTTCCGCAGATTGCTGTAGATTACAATGCTGGGCCATCAAAAAGTGTTAGCATGTGAACCATTCAACGAAACATCATCGATATGGGCTTTCGGAACTGAAGACCCACTCGTGTACCCTTGATGACTGCACTACACAAACCTTTAGGCTCGCTCGGGTCCGTCAACACCGACATTGGATTGTTGATGTTGCCTGGTCGGACGAGAGTCGTTTAAAATTCTATCGAGCGGATGGACGTGTACCCGTATGGATGATGATGATGATGATGATGTGTGGTTTGTGGGGCTCTCAACTGCGTGGTCATCAGCGCCCGTACAAATTCCCAATATATACACAGTCCAATGTAGCCACTTTAACGAATGATGATGGAATGACGACAACACAAACACCCAGTCCCCGGACAGAGAAAATTCCCAACCCGGCCGGGAATCGAATCCAGGACACCGTGATCCAGAGGTAACAACGGGTACGGAGACAATCTCACGAACACATGGATCCTGCATGTCAGCAGAGGACTGTTCAAGCTGGTGGAGGATCTGTCATGGCGTGAGGCGTGTGCAGATGGAGTGATATGGGACCCCTGATACGTCTAAATACGACTCTGACAGATGACACGTACGTAAGCATCCTGTCTGATCACCTGCATCCATTCATGTCCATTGTGCATTCCGACGGACTTGGGCAATTCCAGCAGGACAATGCTACATCCCACATGTCCAGAATTGCTACAGAGTGGCTCCAGGAACACTCTCATGAGTTTAAACACTTCGCTAGTCACCAAACGCGCCAGACATGAACATTATTGAGCATATCTGGGATACCTTGCAACGTGCTGTTCAGAAGAGATCTCCACCCCCTCGTACTCTTACGGGTTTGTGGACAGCCCAGCAAGATTCATTGTGTCAGTTCCCTCCAGCATTACTTCAGACATTAGTCGAGTCCATGCCACGTCGAGTTGCGGTTTTCTGTGTGCTCGCGGGGGCCCTACACGATATTACGCAGGTGCACTAGTTCCTTTGGCTCTTCACTGTATAACACTTTGATGAAGTGGCTTCTGATATTTAGCCCTGAGTTGTAGTACTGGATTTGGGTTCATGAGACGTAAACAATACTGTGCACGCTTTCCATCGTTATACAAGTCCATGATGATCGCTGGAATAATTCATTCGCGCATCCCACATACAGGGAAATTCGGAAACTAACAGTGTTGAGCGGGAATAAAAGGTGAAGTTATACTGCATTCAGTGCTGTCTCAAACATTTCTGTAAGTTATTCGCCCTTTTCACAATCACAGGCTACTTTCGTATTGTTGTTGTTGTGGTCTTCAGTCCTCAGAGTGGTTTGATGCAGCTCTCCATGCAACTCTATCCTGTCAAAGCTTCTTCATCTCCTAGTACCTACTGCAACCTACATCCTTCTGAATCTGCTTAGTGTATTCATCTCTTGGTCTCCCTCTACCATTTTTACCCTCCACGCTGCCCTCCAATACTAAATTGGCGATCCCTTGATGCCTCAGAACATGTCCTACCAACCGATCCCTTCTTCTTGTCACGTGATGGCTGGGTGTTGTGTGCTGTCCTTAGGTTAGTTAGGTTTAAGTAGTTCTAAGTTCTAGGGGACTGATGACCGTAGCAGTTAAGTCCCATAGTGCTCAGAGCCATTTGAACCATTTTTTTTCTTCTTGTCAAGTTGTGCCACAAACTCCTCTTCACCCCGATTCTATTCAATACCTCCTCATTAGTTATGTGATCTACCCATCTAACTTTCAGCATTCTTCTGTAGCACCACATTTCGAAAGCTTCTATTCTCTTCTTGTCCAAACCATTTATCGTCCATGTTTCACTTCCATACATGGCTACACTCCATACAAATACTTTCAGAGACGACTTCCTGACACTTAAATCAATACCCGATGTTAACAAATTTCTCTTCTTCAGAAACGATTTCCTTGCCATTGCCAGTCTACATTTTATATCCTCTCTACTTCGACCATCATCGGTTATTTTGCTCCCCAAATAGCAAAACTCTTTTACTTCTTTAAGTGTCTCATTTCCTAATCTAATTCCCTCAGCATCACCCGACTTAATTCGACTACATTCCATTATCCTCGTTTTGCTTTTGTTGATGTTCATCTTATACCCTCCTTTCAAGACACTGTCCATTCCGTGCAACTGCTCTTCCAAGTCCTTTGCTGTCTCTGACAGAAATACAATGTCATTGGCGAACCTCAACGTTTTTATTTCTTCTCCATGGACTTTAATACCTACTCCAAATTTTTTTTTTGTTTCCTTTACTGCTTGCTCAACATACAGATTGAATAACATCGGGGACAGGCTGCAACCCTGTCTCACTCCCTTCCCAGCCGCTGCTTCCCTTTCATGCCCCTCGACTTTTATAACTGCCATCTGGTTTCTGTACAAATTGTAAATAGCCTTTCGCTCCATGTATTTTACCCCTGCCACCTTTAGAGTTTGAAAGAGAGTATTCCAGTCAACATTGTCAAAAGCTTTCTCTAAGTCTACAAATGCTAGAAATGTAGGTTTGCCTTTCCTTAATCTATTTTCTAAGATAAGTCGTAGGGTCAGTATTGCCTCACGTGTTCCAACATTTCTGCGGATTCCAAACTAATCTTTCGTATAACCAGTTTATAAACACCCTGTATACACGTGAACGTGTCTGATGATGAATCTGTCGGTACGAAAGTTGCAATGGCGCTATGTATTTTTAATGAATAGCATTGTTAACAAATCTTAGTGCTGTATTTTTTTATTATTTACATATTACCTGTATCTCAACGCGGCTACAGAAGCATCATGAGAATTTTCGGAAAAATTGTAAAAATTCACTGTCGAATTGGGTTCTTTATAATACATAGATATTATTTAATAAAACGGAGTTTCATTGCCTCCATACCACCAAAACTATGCCATAGATTAATCAGTGATTTCTATTATAAAAGTTCTGCTGCATCTACTGATGATAATTACTATTATGTTCAAACGCGGTGGTACTGTAAAAGAAAATAGTCATGTGTTGTTTTTTGTTTTAAAGACCTCTTTTCCTCAATCATAGTTTTATAAGTAATATGGGAGTTGGGCTCCTTCTGCGACAGTATAAGACTAAACAAAATTAAAAGCTAACAAATGCACAGGTATATAATTACTATTAGGCCTAGCTAATTCCAAAGCGGATGATATAGTATCTATTACTTATCACGAGTACAACAGCCGCTACACTTACCATACACACTAGTGTCCCGCGTGTTTCAACTTTGAAATACGTTTCCAGTTGCAGCGCGTTTCACTCTCCTACTGTGATGCACCTGCCATCTCTACCGTAGTAGAACTGTCTCTAGAGGAAACCTGGAACATGTTCCCTCTTCTGACAATGCACCAATCTTATTGCGCAGTGCTCACAGCGCGGTAAGACACGTGTAACCCACTTCCAAAAGTCCCTACATATCTTGGCGTTACCATTCCGCATCAAATAACATTCAATAATTATTTAGAAGGATCGTCATTTTAGTAGCTGACAGCCGTTTCACAATGTATCACACCACACAGCTATGCTTCTCCTTTATACCATTCCCTGAGAAAATAGCTCTAGCGGTACATCGTGGAATGTTTTGACGTCACGTGAGATCCAGAGCGAATGGACCTCCCCTCACACAGTTGAGGGGTCCTCGCTTTCGCCGACCTTATCTTGGCACCGCTACGGTAGTTAACGGGATGCTGTGTCTTCTTATAACCACCCCTCTGTCAGACGGGACTTTCTCGCATGCCAAAGGCTGTAGCTCCAACAGAGCAGGAAGATCGAAGACTTCGGCCGCAGACAAGCATTACTAACTTCTTCTGTCTGCTAGCGGACAGAGGTACAGAGATTGCACAGCATTTTGTACAATATAACACCCAAATAAGGCCATGACTTATGACTGTCATTTCATATCACTGTGACGCATCGTAAGAGCATGCGTGTAAACTGCCAATGAACAGTGAATGATTTTTTTTTTCCTTCATAGCGGGCACTACAACAAGAAACTTATGGAAGGAAGTCGGCATTTTCCACTTCCACTGTATTGGCACACGACTGGTTTCTGCTCTTTAGGCCATTTCCAACAGGTTTTCTGTGTAAAAGAGAGACTACATTACTTAGCGGTAACATTAGAAGCGTCTTTGCAGCACATGTTCTAAACAAAAACATGCGTCCAAAAAAGTTTACGAAAAGCTTCAAATTGTGCATTGCGCTGAGAAAGGGAATCACTTCAAAATTTTAGGAGATACTGAAGTTTTCAGTCGTTTGAAAAGTCAGCCAGATATACTTATTAATGAACAAACAGACCTACAAAGTAGGAAGTTTCTAGGTAATCTCACATTCAGCTGATAATCAATCAAACATCATCTATACAATGAATTAAATAAATTAGCCTTATCCCACCATATATTTTAATATTTTTTACTTTCAGTGTTATTATTAAACGTTGGTTTTCAGAGTAGTGCCTGCCACAAGAATAAAAACAGTGAGTAATACCATCTAATTAATCTTACAATCTTAATATTCTTCCCACATACAGTGCTCACTTTTTCGTCTCTATATTTACCACAGATGCACGACCCACAAAATACTGCAAACTAAATTGTACCATCTGATGATGAATCACCAGACGATTCGAAACCGGTCATGAATAAATAAAAATTGAAGAAAAAACGGCGATTGGTTGCAGTAATTTTTGAAATCTTTAACAAGAGAGCCGAAGTGTTCCAAATCCAGAATGGATAAAAGTTTTAAACGCTTTTGCCCTTAAGACAGTGTTTGGACTTGAATACTACATGATTATTCAGTTTTTTTCTCCTTTCTCTTTTCCCAAAATCTATTCTTTTTTTTTTTTTTGACTGTGTTTCTGCTTGCCTAGTTCTGTTAATATTTTCCCTGTTTTCTTCCATCCTTTTACTTCATATTTCATGTTTATAATTTTGTTTTCTGAATTTGTCTTTCCCATTTATAGCTTATCTACTGATTCTTGCTTGTTTTAGGTCATCTGCTGTTTCTTGAAGCCAACTGCTTTTTTTTCTTCTTTTCATTGGGCTGTTTCAACATCAAAAATTCTGTCTGTTATTTTATTCTAAATATGTTTCCATAGAATGTTACTCGGTATTTTCTGATCGTGTCTGCGACTCTGCCTGTGTTTAGTTTTTCTGTCTATGTGGTACCTGATGCTCCGACTGTGATTGTTTTTGATGGGTAGAGTGCTTTGGTAGTACAACTGTATTTTAGTGCCTGAGTTTGGTCTGTCTTAATTTGTTTCTTTTATCTGTAGTGCAAGCACTTGACTTTGTGCGCGTTCTGAAGAGTTTTTGTTCGTTCCATGTTGGGCGCCTTGTTTGGTCCTCCTATTTATACGCTAGCTATCTGAATGTTTCTACTCTGTTAATCTTTCCGTATTTTGTTTATATGACTTGTGTGTTGTTGTTCTTTCTTTCCATCTACAGCGTTTTCTCATATGATATCTGTAGAACTGTTTTGGTAGCGACTTCACATTATTATTCCAATAGTTCCCGTACTTCTTGCTTATTGTTCTGAATATTCCCTGGTTATCTACCAATGCTAGGCATTTTATGGTTGCCGTGTTCGCACGCGTTTTTCGTATCTGCATCAGTCTTACTTTTACTTCCTATTGTTTGATAATTATGTCCAAGACCATGCTGAATAAAAGCGGTGAGAGACCATATTCTATACTGACAGCTGTATGGACACTATGTGATCAAAAGTATCCGGACACCAGGCTGAAAATGACTTACAAGTTCGTGGCGCCCTCCTACTTTCTGGAATTCAATATGGTGTTGACCCACCCTTAGCCGTGATGACAGCTTCCACTTTTGCAGGCACATATTCAGTCAGGTGCTGGAAGGTTTCTTGGGGAATGGCAGCCCATTCTTCACGGAATGCTACACTGAGGAGAGGTATCGATGTCGGCCAGTGAGGCCTGGCACGAAACCGGCGTTCCAAAACATCCCACAGGTGTTCTATAAGATTCAGGTCAGGACTCTGTGCAGGCCAGTCCATTACAGGGATGTTATTGTCGTGTAACCACTGCGCCATAGGCCGTGCATTATGAACAGGTGCTCTACCGCATTGAAAGATGCAATCGCCATCCCAGAATTCTCTTCAACAGTGGGAAGAGGGAAGATGCCTAAAACATCAACGTAGACCTGTGCTGTGATAGTGCCACGCAAAACAACAGGGGGTGCAAGCCCCCTCCATGAAAAACACAACCAAACCATAACACCATCGCCTCCGAATTTTACTGTTGGCACCAGACACGCTGGCAGATGACAATCACAGGCCATTCGCTATACCCACACCCTGAAATCGGATCGCCACATTGTGTACCGTGATTCGTCACTCCACACAACGTTTTTCCACTGTTCAATCGCCCAGTGTTTACGCTTCTTACACCAAGCGAAGCGTCGTGGGGCATTTACCGGCGTGATGTCTGGCTTATGAGCAGCCGCTCGACTATGAAATCCAAGTTTTCTCACCTCCCGCCTAACTGTCATAGTACTTGCAGTGGATCCTGATGCAGTTTGGAGTTCCTGCGTGATGGTGTGGACAGATGCCTGCCTATTATACACTACGACTCCGTTCAACTGTCGGCGGTCTCTGTCAGTCAACAGACGAGGCCGGCCTGTACGCTTTTGCGCTGTACGTGTCCCTTCAAGTTTCCACTTCACTATCACATCGGAAACAGTGGAAATCTCGCGTACAGACGTATGCTATAAGTAACACCCAATCACCTGACCACGTTTGAAGTCCACGAGTTACGCGGTGCGCCCCATTCTGCTGTTCCACGATGTTAATGACTACTGAGGTCGCTGATATGGAGTACCTGGCAGTAGGTGTCAGCACAATGCACCTAATATGATAAACGTATGTTTTTGGGAGTGTCCGGATACTTCTGATCACATAGTGTATCTCGAGTGGTTCCCAGATTTCTCTCACACATTTTGTGAGCTTCTGTCCTACTTTTTCTTTTTATTCCGTACTCTTCTAGTGTGCCAAAGAGAGTATGTCTGTGCAGTCGTAGCCCTTCTTAAAGTCCAGCAGAGTGACTACGGTATTGTTCGCCTGTCTGATCTTTCAGGTGTGTCTGCAGGTTCAAAATCTGTCCAATACAGGATCTTCCTTTTTTGAATCCTGCTCGATACTCATCTGTTTTTGTATCAGTTTGTGTTTCTAGTTCGTTGAGTAATGTCTAAGAGAGAATTTTTGCAAGTGAGCGGTAATAATGAGGCACCTCTGTAATTATTAGGGTCTGTCTTGTCGACCTTTTTGGTGGAGTATGTGAATCAACGCGCATTTCCATTACTGCGGAATTTTCTCCGTAATGCTTATTTCTACGTATCTCTAGAATCATTCAGTGGGTTTCTGAAGAATTTTGGTAGTGATTTCACTGGGAACCGCTTATCACGAGATGTATGGTAGTTATGTGCTCTTGTTCATTTGAATAACTGTGTTTCAACGTAGCGATGATGAAAAAGTGCTCACAGCTCTTAACGTATGCGCTTTAGAGCACATGTTTGCTGGACTATTCTGTTTCGTATGATGATTTCTGTCATATCCCTGTATAATGACCATCACTTCTGAAACACCCTGTATAAAAGAAAGTACCGCTTCAACGAGTCCACATACTAATAAAATGTTATTTTTTTGTACTTTTGTGGCCGAGCGGTTCTAGGCCTTCAGTCTGGAACCGCGCTGCCGCTACGGTCGCAGGGCATTTTGAATCAAAATATTTCCGCCAGAAGCTAACATTTGGGGCAACTAGCATGGCGGACGTCGTTTTCAAATTTTTGACGTCATGACAACTCCGTTAGTATACGTCCACAGTTCTAAGCTGCTTAACTTAAATGAGTGACATCGATGATCATTTAGCACAAATATATAATCGTGTACGACTAATCACAACAGAGCTTTGTCTAAAGGGTCAATGTTAGCCCCGTTACTCCCGACGTCGTACATCACAGAAATTCCTGATACATTTTATGAAATAACTGATGTTAAACAATACACCAAAGTGCTACACATATAAGTGGATAGTAGATCACTGGAGGGTTGTATCAGAAAGGTACGCATTACACAACAGAATGAATGCAATGGTCTTACGAGAGCAGCAAACTAATCAACTGGACACTCAATACATGATAATTGTGTAGAAAACTATAGACTGTCGATCAAAATCTGCTTGAAGTACTTGAGATTATGAATCGACAATAAACTTAAATGAAGTTGATATTTAAAAGAAATACTGGAAAAGTTTTAGAAAGAGATGAATATTACTCGATTAAGGTCTACGTTGAAATGACGAGTGGACCACACTTGGACATGGGTGTTTACGCAATGAATCGGCATCAAAAGCCTCATTAGCATAAATAGGTAAAACAAAATATAAAGCAATGCGAGTATACACTGGGATAAAGAGATGTCGCCTTAAAAATCCACTTTTGATGGACGGGTTACACTGATGTGGACTGACAATGCAGCCAGTCCACAGTGACGGGTAGCCGAAAGAAAGGCACGCGTACACACACGCCGACTGGCGTGAAGTCTGGAACAGGATAACTATTGAATGCTAATAAGAAAAGTATGCAGCTCCTCGAATACTTAACTTTATTCTTTGTTGGTTTACAACGTTCTTCTTGAGACATTTATACGAGAACTCTCAAACTATCTAAGGCTAATGGGGCCTTGCTAGGTTGTAGCCATGGACTTAGCTGAAGGCTATTCTAACTGTCTCTCGGCAAATGAGAGGAAGGCTTTGTCCGTATAGTCGCTAGCAATGTCGTCGTACAACTGGGGCGAGTGCTAGTCCGTATCTCGAGACCTGCCTTGTGGTGGCGCTCGGTCTGCGATCACACAGTGGCGACACGCGGGTCCGACATGTACTAAATGGACCGCGGCCGATTTAAGCTACCACCTAGCAAGTGTGGTGTCTGGCGGTGACACCACATTCCTCCCCCGCAAATCGGCGAACGGTCGTGTGATAAGGCTTCCGCCCGCCGCGGGGAGGACCCCAGGTTGACGTATGCGATGAGGTGGGGAGCCTAACAACAGGCGAGGCTGTGCCACCCGCTCCCGGCCATTCGGTCCGAGGGGAGCTAGGAAACGCCTGAAAACCTAGTCCAGGGTGCACGTCAACATGCGGTGTATGCGCCCGTAAAGAGACAGGAGGGGCCGAAGGGTCGACCTCCATTGCGTCGGGGTACCCGACGCGCGATGACGTCATGGGGTCCGGAGCGGGCACGGCGCCGGCGGGAGAACAGGCGGAGGCGGCGGCTGCTGCGGCTGAGGCGGCGCGTCGCCATGGGGCAAAATGGAAGGCAGCATCGGTAACACCTGGGGATGAGGCGAGCCAGTAGATGGGTCCCCAGGGCGCTGACCGGACGGCACCGTCGCTGAAAGCAGACGGGGAGCGGCAGAACCCGTGCGACGACAGAGGCGCAGCTGATTGAGATGCCGACGCACCTCACCAGAGGCCCCCAAAACCAAATACATCGCGCGGCCGAGGCAGCGAAGAATGCGCCCTGCGAGCCAACGCCGTGGACCGCGATAGTTGCGATAGAATTCAACGTCGCCTGGAGCAAAAGCAGAAGTCTGCCGCTGCACTGGAACCTGATGCGGCGGATGCAGCAAAGACATCAAGGTTCGATGAGGACGACCGTGGAGCAACTCAGCCGGAGAGCGACCATCTCGGAGCTGAGAGCAATACGATGACAAAAAGAGCAACAACGCGTCCTCCCGAGAATGCGACTCTTTCAACTTCAACATCTGTGACTTGAAAGTCCGGGCCAATCGTTCAGCGGCACCGTTTGACTGAGGCGAAAACGGCGCGGATGTCAGATGTTGAATACCATTGGCCTGGCAGAATGACTGAAATTCTGCGGACATGAATTGTGGACCATTGTCGGAAACAATAGTCTGCAGAAGACCTTTAATGCAAAAGATAGCAGACAACGCTTGGATGGTGGCGGAGGACGTCGTGGAAGACATCCGGACAACAAAAGGAAAATTACTGAAGGCATCTACCAGAACCAACCATCGAGCATTCCAGAATGGACCAGCAAAATCGATGTGCAAGCGTTGCCAAGGGGAAGTGGCTTTTGGCCATGCAAAGACTTTCCGCGGCGGTGCGGATTGTTGTTCGGCACACGCCATGCAAGAATAACACATATTCGTAATCGCAGCATCGATTCCGAACCAAGTACAGTGCTGACGAGCAAGTTGTTTCGTGCACACTATACCCCAATGTCCTTGGTGAAGAATCCGTAAAACAGAGGACTGTAACGAACGTGGGACCACGACTCTGGACTGATCATTATCAGAACGCAACAACAAAACACCACGTCGTACAAAAAGTCTCTCCCGATGAGCAAAAAAATCTGCGAACCAACGGATCCTCGATCCGAGACTTTGACAAAGGCCATTGCGTAGCAACAAAACGCAAAACGGTAGCAAGGACAGGGTCAGCAGCTGTGGCTGTAGCTACACGACGAAAATCAATCGGAAACGATTCGACCACTTCATCGGTTTCCGAATCAATGAACATGCAAGCAAGTTCGGAAGAATCGAATGCTTTATCCTCAGCAACAGGCAAACAGGACAACGCATCGGCGTTTCCGTGCTTAGCAGTGGACCGATACAAGATATCGTAGCGGTACTACGAGAGGAAAATAGACCAGCGAATGAATTTCTGCGCTGTACGCGGAGGTACAGGCTTGTTCGGATGAAAAAGCGATGTCAAAGGATTGTGGTCTGTGATGATGGTAAAGCGACGACCATACAAGAAATCATGGAACTTAGTAACACCAAACACGAGAGCCAAAGCTTCTTTCTCTATCTGGGAATAATTTCTTTGGGCAGACGAGAGCAATTTGGACGCAAAGGCAATAGGGCGATCATGCGAGCCAACTTTGTGCGCAAGCACAGCACCGATCCCGAAATCCGATGCATCTACCAGCAACAACAGGGGTTTCTGGGGATCGAATGGCGTAAGGCAAGTAGGAGAAAGCAACGCCGATTTCAACTGGCGAAAGGCGCGTTCGCATTCCGTCGTCCAGACGAACGGAACACCCTTACGGCGTAAGCGATGAAGCGGAGCTGAAATGGAAGAGGCATTGCGCAGAAAGCGATGATAATAGGTAATTTTTGTGGTGTCACCGCCAGACACCACACTTGTTAGGTGGTAACTTAAATCGGCCGCGGTCCATGTAGTACATGTCGGACCCGCGTGTCGCCACTGTGATCGCAGACCTAGCGCCACCACCAAGGCAGGTCTCGTGATACGAGAGTGGACTCGACCCCAGTTGTACGAGAACCAAGCTACCGCCCAGTTGTACGCGAACCTAGCTATCGCCCAGTTGTACGAAGCCATTCTCTCTCATTAGCCGAGAGACAGAATAGCCATCTAAGTTAATGGCTACGAACTAGCAAGGAGCCATTTGTAACAGTGCCTATAGCTTACGAGTATTCAAGAGAGATGTATTCCAAGGAATTATTAAAAGTTAAGTAAAAAGCATCTACATACTTTTCTTCTTATTCATTCATAAGTTTTTATGTTCCAGACTTCACGCCCGTATGCTTATTGCCGTGCGTGCACTATCGGCCACAGCATTAGTTTAGCATTCCTTTTCAGCAATCCACATCACGGTGTCGGTCCAGCTACCGACACTACAAATATTGGCGACGAGGGAAAAGTGAACTTTTTCTGATTGCTTACATTTAATTGTGTCATGGCTTCGCCACATTCTCCAGATGTACTGTCCGAATTTTATCGCTTGCAGACTCAGCAGACGCAGGCGTTACTGGATGCCCTTGGACAGCTCGTCCAGGGTCAACGTGCGCTGCACACCGATGCGGCCGCAGCCGCTTCACCGCTACCGCAGCCACAACCTGCCGTTGCACCGCCTTTTCGGCACTACGACCCGAACCACGAGACCTGGCAAGAGTGGTCTCGTCAGTTCGCCTTTCACCTTGCTGCCTACAGAATTCAAGGTAATGAGCGGCAGCCGTTTTTGCTTTCTTGTGTCGGTGTGTCCACATACCGTGTGATAGTGAAATTGTTTCCCCGCCGCGACGTAGCAACTTTGTCATACGAGGAAATTTTGTCTGCATTAGATGCCTATTTCAAAGAAACAGTTAATGTGGTTGCAAAACGGTATACGTTCTTTCGTACAAAACGTACGGCCGGTCAAACTAATAGGGAGTGGGTAGCAACATTGCAAGGACTTACTAGGGACTGTGCCTTTGAATGTGACTGTGGTCTTTCTTATTCAGATACAATGGTGCGTGATGCAATTGCACAGAACGTTTCTGATGTTCGCATACGGGAGCAAATTTTGAAACTCGTTAATCCCTCCCTTCAACAAGTGATAGACATATTGGATAGACAGGACACACTGGACTGTGCTCAGGAATCTTTTGAAACTTCGCCAGCCGTGTGTAACATTAACCGGCCCGCTGGACGCGCTCCGCGGCCCGGTAACCGGGCCGTGCGCACGGCGACACAGCGACCGCCGCGTGCTAAGCCAGGTGTGCCGCGCCAGCCCACAAATGCAGTGAAATCATGCCCGCGGTGTGCTACTCGACATTCGCGTGAACATTGCCCGTCACGCCAAGCTATTTGCTTTTTCTGCAATAAGAAAGGGCATGTTCAAAGTGTTTGCCAGAAAAAGCTCAGATCAGACAATCACGATCATTCCAGGCCCTTTGCTTCGCGCCGGAATCGAACCAAGGACACTCAGGCTCGTGGACCTTCGCCTATGGACATTCATGTCGTTAATTCCACTTCGTCCAGTGACACTTTCTCTAACAGTGACAGTGATCGTCCCACAAAAACTGTGCGTCGACGTCGCCGGAAATCACGTCAATTAGCAAGTGATTCTGTACCAGTGTCTGTTCCAATTGCACAAAACAGTCGCTCTTGTCGTCAGCAGGATAAACTTTTTGTGGACTTAGACTTTGAAGGCAAAGTGATACCATTCCAGCTCGATACCGGAGCTGCAGTTTCATTGCTCAATCACGACACATACAAACAACTGGGCGCACCTCCGTTGCGTGCCGCCAATGTTAAGCTAACTACATATTCCGGACAGAAAATTCCTGTGTTAGGACAGTGCAGCCTTCTTGCAACATTCAAGGGACAAACAAAACTTGTGTCATTTTACGTTCTTCGTTCTTCTTCTGCAGTGAACTTATTTGGTCTAGATTTATTTAAGTTGTTTCACATGTCTATTGTAAATCAGGTCCTATCTGTGAATCAGACTGTGCCTACAGACAGTGTTTCTCGGCTGTGTGACGAATTTGCAGACATTTTTGCACCGGGCTTAGGTTGCGCTAAAAACTATGAAGCACATTTAGAACTGAAGGTAAACGCGCAACCGAAATTTTTCAGGGCGCGCAATGTTCCCCACGCATTGCGTGATGAGGTCGCAAGAACGTTACACGATCTCGAATCACAGGGTGTAATTGAAAGTGTGCAAGCTTCTCTCTGGGCCTCACCCTTAGTAATTTTGCCAAAACCTTCCGGAAAATTGAGACTTTGTGTGGACTTCAAGGCCACAGTGAATCCACAGCTAGTGACTGCTACTTTTCCTTTGCCCCGCCCGGAAGATCTTTTTGCTAAACTGTGCCCGGGACAATATTTTTCAAAGTTGGACCTAGCCGATGCGTACTTGCAAATACCGGTGGACGACGAATCCCAGCGCGTATTGGTGGTTAACACGCATCTTGGATTGTACCGCTTCAAAAGACTGCCATTCGGGTGTGCATCCGCCCCTGCCTTGTTTCAGCAATATTTACAAACTATTTGTGCGTCGGTCCCTACTGCAGCAAACTATCTGGACGATATAGTGATCTCCGGACAGACAGAAGAAGATCATCTTGCGAATTTACGAACATTATTTCAGGTCTTGCGGCAAAATGGTCTTCGCTTGAGGAAGGACAAATGTGTGTTTTTTGCTCGTGACTTACCATACCTGGGACATGTCATTAATGCCCAAGGCATACATCCAAGTCCAGAGCACCTCCGTGCCATATACGATTTGCCTTCCCCTCAAAATCTGAAACAGCTACAGAGTGTGTTGGGTAAAATTAACTATTATCATAAATATGTGCGCAATGCCTCTTCCATTTCCGCTCCGCTTCATCGCTTACGCCGTAAAGGTGTTCCGTTCGTCTGGACGACGGAATGCGAACGCGCCTTTCGCCAGTTGAAATCGGCGTTGCTTTCTAATACTTGCCTTACGCCATTCGATCCCCAGAAACCCCTTTTGTTGATGGTAGATGCATCAGATTTCGGGATCGGTGCTGTGCTTGCGCACAAAGTTGGCTCGCATGATCGCCCTATTGCCTTTGCGTCCAAATTGCTCTCGTCTGCGCAAAGAAATTATTCACAGATAGAGAAAGAAGCTTTGGCTCTCGTGTTTGGTGTTACTAAGTTCCATGATTTCTTGTATGGTCGTCACTTTACCATCATCACAGACCACAAACCTTTGACATCGCTTTTTCATCCGTCCAAGCCTGTACCTCCACGTACAGCGCAGAAATTCATTCGCTGGTCTATTTTCCTCTCGCAGTACCGCTACGATATCTTGTATCGGTCCACTGCTAAGCACGGAAACGCCGATGCGTTGTCCCGTTTGCCTGTTGCTGAGGATAAAGCATTCGATTCTTCCGAACTTGCTTGCATGTTCATTGATTCGGAAACCGATGAAGTGGTCGAATCGTTTCCGATTGATTTTCGTCGTGTCGCTACAGCCACAGCTGCTGACCCTGTCCTTGCTACTGTTTTACGTTTTGTTGCTACGCAATGGCCTTTGTCAAAGTCTCGGATCGAGGATCCGTTGGTTCGCCGATTTTTTGCTCACAAGGAGAGACTTTTTGTTCGACGTGGTGTTTTGTTGTTGCGTTCTGATAATGATCAGTCCAGAGTCGTGGTCCCACGTTCGTTACAGTCCTCTGTTTTACGGCTTCTTCATCAAGGACATTGGGGTATAGTGCGAACGAAACAACTTGCTCGTCAGCACTGTACTTGGTTCGGAATCGATGCTGCGATTACGAATATGTGTTCTTCGTGCCCGGCGTGTGCCGAACAACAGTCCGCACCGCCGCGGAAAGTCTTTGCGTGGCCAAAAGCCACTTCCCCTTGGCAACGCTTGCACATTGATTTTGCTGGTCCATTCTGGAATGCTCGATGGTTGGTTCTGGTCGACGCCTTCAGTAATTTTCCTTTTGTTGTCCGGATGTCTTCCACGACGTCCTCCGCCACCATCCAAGCGTTGTCTGCTATCTTTTGCATTGAAGGTCTTCCGCAGACTATTGTTTCCGACAATGGCCCACAATTCATGTCCGCAGAATTTCAGTCATTCTGCCAGGCCAATGGTATTCAACATCTGACTTCCGCGCCGTTTTCGCCTCAGTCCAACGGTGCCGCTGAACGATTGGTCCGGACTTTCAAGTCACAGATGTTGAAATTGAAAGAGTCGCATTCTCGGGAGGACGCATTGTTGCTCTTTTTGTCTTCGTATCGCTCTCAGCCCCGAGATGGTCGCTCGCCGGCTGAGTTGCTCCACGGTCATCCTCATCGCACCTTGATGTCTTTGCTGCATCCGCCGCATCAGGTTCCTGCGCAGCGGCAGACTCCTGCTTTTGCTCCAGGCGACGTTGTATTTTATCGCGACTATCGAGGTTCACGGCGTTGGCTCGCTGGGCGCATTCTTCGCTGCCTCGGCCGCGCGATGTATTTAGTTTTGGGGGCCTCTGGTGAGGTGCGTCGGCATCTCAATCAGCTGCGCCTCTGTCGTCGCTCGGGTTCTGCCGCTCCCCGTCTGCTTTCAGCGACGGTGCCGTCCGGTCAGCGCCCTGGGGACCCATCTACTGGCTCGCCTCATCCCCAGGTGTTACCGACGATGCCTTCCATTTTGCCCCATGGCGACGCGCCGCCGCCGCCGCAGCAGCAGCAGCAGCAGCAGCCGCCGCCGCCGCCGACCGCATTAGACGCTTCGTTGCAGCCGCCAAGCGCCTCCCAGGGTCACGCGCCGCCGATCGCTTCCCGTGACCAGCTGTCCTCCGCCATGGAACGCCCGCCCGCTCCGGACCACGTGACGTCATCGCGCGTCGGCTACCCCGACGCAATGGAGGTCGACACTTCGGCCCCTCATGTTTCTTTACGGGCGCCTACACCGCATGTTGACGTGCACCCTGGACTAGTTTTGCAGGCGTTTCCTAGCTCCCCTCGGACCGGATGGCCGGGTGCGGGTGGCACAGCCTCGCCTGTTGTTAGGCTCCCCACCTCATCGCATACGTCAACATGTGGTCCTCCCCACGGCGGGCGGAAGCCTTATCTCACGACCGTTCGCCGATTTGCGGGGGAGGAATGTGGTGTCACCGCCAGACACCACACTTGTTAGGTGGTAACTTAAATCGGCCGCGGTCCATGTAGTACATGTCGGACCCGCGTGTCGCCACTGTGATCGCAGACCTAGCGCCACCACCAAGGCAGGTCTCGTGATACGAGAGTGGACTCGACCCCAGTTGTACGAGAACCAAGCTACCGCCCAGTTGTACGCGAACCTAGCTATCGCCCAGTTGTACGAAGCCATTCTCTCTCATTAGCCGAGAGACAGAATAGCCATCTAAGTTAATGGCTACGAACTAGCAAGGAGCCATTTGTAACAGTGCCTATAGCTTACGAGTATTCAAGAGAGATGTATTCCAAGGAATTATTAAAAGTTAAGTAAAAAGCATCTACATACTTTTCTTCTTATTCATTCATAAGTTTTTATGTTCCAGACTTCACGCCCGTATGCTTATTGCCGTGCGTGCACTATCGGCCACAGCATTAGTTTAGCATTCCTTTTCAGCAATCCACATCACGGTGTCGGTCCAGCTACCGACACTACAATTTTACCCAACACACTCTGTAGCTGCTTCACATTTTGTGGGGAAGGCAAATCTTGTATGGCACGGAGGTGCTCTGGACTCGAATGTATGCCTTGGGCATTGATGACATGTCCCAGGTATGGTAAGTCACGAGCAAAAAACACACATTTGTCCATCCTCAAGCGAAGACTATGTTGTCGCAAGACCTGAAATAATGTTTGTAGGTTCGCAAGATGATCTTCTTCTGTCTGTCCGGAGATCACTATATCGTCCAGATAGTTTGCTGCAGTAGGGACAGACGCACAAATAGTTCGTAAATATTGCTGAAACAATGCAGGGGCGGATGCACACCCGAATGGCAGTCTTTTGAATCTGTACAATCCAAGATGCGTGTTAACCACCAATACGCGCTGGGATTCGTCGTCCACCGGTATTTGCAAGTACGCATCGGCTACGTCCAACTTTGAAAAATATTTTCCCGGGCACAGTTTATCAAAAAGATCTTCCGGGCGGGGCAAAGGAAAAGTAGCAGTCACTAGTTGTGGATTCACTGTGGCCTTGAAGTCCACGCAAAGTTTCAATTTTCCGGAAGGTTTTGGCAAAATTACTAAGGGTGAGGCCCAGAGAGAAGCTTGCACACGTTCAATTACACCCTGTGATTCTAGATCGTTTAATGTTCTTGCGACCTCATCACGCAATGCGTGGGGAACATTGCGCGCTCTGAAAAATTTTGGTTGCGCGTTTACTTTCAGTTCCAACTGTGCTTCATAGTTTTTAGCACAACCTAAGCCCGGTGCAAAAATGTCTGCAAATTCGTCACATAAGCGAGAAACACTGTCTGAAGGCACAGTCTGATTCACTGATAGGACCTGATTGACAATAGACATGTTAAACAACTGAAATAAATCTAAACCAAACAAGTTCACTGCAGTAGAAGAACGAAGAACGTAAAATGACACAAGTTTTGTTTGTCCCTTGTATGTTGCAAGAAGAGTGCACTGTCCTAACAGAGGGATCTGCTGTCCTGAATAACTTTTTAACTGAACATTTGCGGCACGCAACGGAGGTTTGCCCAGTTGTTTGTAAGTGTCGTGATTGAGCAGTGAAACTGCAGCTCCGGTATCGAGCTGGAATGGTATGACCTTGCCATGAAAGTCCAAATCTACAAAAAGTTTATTGTCCTGCTGACGACAAGAGCGACTGTCTCGTGCAATTTGAACTGATACAGGTACAGCATCACTTGCTAATTGACGTGATTTCTGGCGACGTCGACGCACAGTTTTTGTGGGACGAACACAGTCACTGTTACAGAAAGTGGCACTGGACGAAGCGGAATTAACTACATGAATGTTCATGGGCGAAGGTCCACGAGCCTGAGTGTCCTTGGTTCGATTCCGGCGCGAAGCAAAGGGCCTGGAATGGTTGTGATTGTCTGATCTGAGCCTTTTCTGGCAAACACTTTGAACATGTCCTTTCTTATGACAGAAAAAGCAAATAGCTTGGCGTGACGGGCAATGTTCACGCGAATGTCTAGTAGCACACCGCGGGCATGATTTCACTGCATTTGTGTGCTGGCGCAGCACACCTGGTTTAGAGCGCGGCGGCAGCTGCGTCAAAGTGCGCGAGGGCAGGTTACCGGGCCGCGCAGCGCGCCCAGCGGGCCGGTCAATGTTACACACTGCTGGCGAAGTTTCAAAAGATTCCTGAGCACAGTCAAGTGTGTCTTGTCTATCCAATATGTCTATCACTTGTTGAAGGGAGGGATTAACTAGTTTCAAAATTTGCTCCCGTATACGAACATCAGAAACGTTCTGTGCAATTGCATCACGTACCATTGTATCTGAATAAGGAAGGCCACAGTCACATTCAAAGGCACAGTCCCTAGTAAGTCCTTGCAAAGTCGCAACCCACTCCCTATTAGTTTGACCGGCCGTACGTTTTGTACGAAAAACGTATACCTTTTTGCAACGACATTGACTGTTTCTTTGAAATAGGCATCTAAAGCAGACAAAATTTCTTCGTAGGACAGAGTTGCTACGTCGCGTCGGGGAAACAATTTCACTACCACACGGTAGGTGGACACACCTACACACGAAAGCAAAAACGGCTGCCGCTCATTACCTTGAATTCTGTAGGCGGCGAGATGAAATCCAAACTGGCGTGACCACTCCGTCCAGGACTCGTGGGTTTGGTCAAACTGGCGAAACTGCGGTGCAACTGCATATTGTGGCGGCGGCAGCGATGTAGCGGCGGCTGCCGCATCGGTTTGAATGGCACGTTGACCCTGGACGAGCTGTCCAAGGGCATCCAATAACACCTGCGTCTGCTGATTCTGCAAGCGATAAAATTCGGACAGTACATCTGGCGAAGCCATGACACAAGTAAATGTAAGCAATCAGAAAGAACACTTTTCCCTTGTCGCCAATGATGTGGACTGACAATGCAGCCAGTCCACAGTGACGGGTAGCCGAAAGAAAGGCACGCGTACACACACGCCGACTGGCGTGAAGTCTGGAACAGGATAACTATTGAATGCTAATAAGAAAAGTATGCAGCTCCTCGAATACTTAACTTTATTCTTTGTTGGTTTACAACGTTCTTCTTGAGACATTTATACGAGAACTCTCAAACTATCTAAGGCTAATGGCGCCTTGCTAGGTCGTAGCCATTGACTTAGCTGAAGGCTATTCTAACTGTCTCTCGGCAAATGAGAGGAAGGCTTTGTCCGTATAGTCGCTAGCAATGTCGTCGTACAACTGGGGCGAGTGCTAGTCCGTATCTCGAGACCTGCCTTGTGGTGGCGCTCGGTCTGCGATCACACAGTGGCGACACGCGGGTCCGACATGTACTAAATGGACCGCGGCCGATTTAAGCTACCACCTAGCAAGTGTGGTGTCTGGCGGTGACACCACGTACACACTTGAGCAACTGACTAAAAGTTGTCTCATACAAAGCGGTCCGCACGCAATCTATGCAAAATAGCAAGCCCCTACTAGACAAAGAAGGAATTGCCGGGAATAGTGCAAAAATATTTTGAAACGTAACACCTCTCTGATAACCTCAACACCGAGGTAAATCTAGAGTGCTACCAAATAGAACAGATGAATAACATCTGTGATTTGTGAACTTGAGATACATGATGTGTGTTCTGGCGTAACCAGAAGCGCCGGAACGAAGATGCAGTTCGCAGGATCAGAGGAGGCGGTGAGGAAACGCCGGCCAGTGGTGCGCGGGACTGGACCGCGCCGCGCCAGGAGCGACACCTGGAAGAAGTAAATACAAGCGCCGCTCCTGCCAGCCTCGGCGGCTCAGATTGCCGCAGAGTACTGACATTAGTGGAACGTATTTGCGGAGCATGCTACAAGAACAACTAGTTGTGATCCTTCTCGAGTGCTTACTTGGGCTTTGTGTATAGCAATAACTTTATTGTTTTCATGTCGCCTCTCTCTAGCGACATTTGCTGTAATCAAAGTTAAGTATTGTCAATTTGCTTTCTAGAAATAAAACTACTAATCTTATTTGTCTGAATTGTTGTATAACATTTCGCGAACGCAACATCCTTTAGGCACCCTATTAGCGAAGAGTGGGCAAGACGCCACATGATGACCTCTCTCATCCCATCCTAGTACTACAGAAACGTTATATATAAACTTGCGAGCAAGTACAGTATAATCAGACTGTTATGAAATGACGTATCAAAACCTGATCTAACCACTAAACGTGCTTACATGCATTCAAAAAAGGTGAAACTTGGAATATGGTGACATCCGTTTGTTCTAATCAGGCGCGCTGCAGACGTCAAATCATTCTTCCGGAAGAGAAGATGATATAAAAATTGTGCCTTGTCTGGTTCAAATGGTTCAAATGGCTCTGAGCACTATGGGACTCAACTGCTGAGGTCATTAGTCCCCTAGAACTTAGAACTAGTTAAACCTAACTAACCTAAGGACATCACAAACATCCATGCCCGAGGCAGGATTCGAACCTGCGACCGTAGCGGTCTTGCGGTTCCAGACTGCAGCGCCTTTAACCGCACGGCCACTTCGGCCGGCTGTGCCTTGTCTGGATATATATATATATATATATATATATATATATATATATATATATATATATATATATATGTGTGTGTGTGTGTGTGTGTGTGTGTGTGTGTGTATATGTATATAAATATGGTATGACACGAATACATATGGGTACATTGGGAATTTAAATTATTCCAGATTTAAATTATTCCTGTTGAGGGACAGCCGTTGTGGCCGAGCGGTTATAGGCGCTTCAGTCTGGAACCGCGGGACAGCTACGGTCGCAGGTTCGAATCCTGCCTCGGGCAGGTGTGATGTCCCTAGGTTAGTTAGGTTTAAATAGTTCTAAGTTCTAGGGGAGTGATGACCTCAGATGTTAAGTCCCATAGTGCTCAGAGCTATTTGAACCATTTTATTCCTGTTGAGGAGCAGAAAAAACAAAAAACATCGAGTTTAATGCGTTTTACCTATAAAATGGGCAGTGACATGAACAACAAGTTGTGCATTGGAAGAGACTGTAAAATGACCGATAAAAATAATCTGTAAAAAGAGCAAATAAAAAGGATTAATAAAGTGAACCGTAAGATGAGCAGTTGTATGAACATTAAAAATAGCAATAAAAAGAATATATCTGAGGCAACTCACATGACGGACGTCAGCTTCAAGTTTGTGGCGTCATGACAACTGCCCTTGCCATTTACCTCCATGTGCCTCTGACGACGAGAAGGACTCACCTCTGCTAAAACAGGGAACAGCTGTTTTATTTTCGCGTTATGCCAAAAGCTTTGTCTGGAGCTGCCAAAGTGTACGGTAGACGGCAGAATTCTCTTCGGTCCCATTATGCCTTGACACAAATGGCCCTTTCGCCTCGTCTTCCTCCTGCTGAAGCAACCTGTTATTTTACTCATTTATCTTGTATTTAATGTGGACGCATTCGACGGACATCCTTCGGTGTAATGGTGAGATGCGTGCAGTTCAGCTGCATTCGTACGATTAGGTTACATGATCATATACAGGGTAGTCAGCAATAGTTTGAAAAGCTTGTAAGGGTGTGCTGGGGAGGTTGAGCTCAAGAACAACTGTGAAAAAAAGAAATTAGATAAGTTCCGCCATTTCTAAGTTACTTAACATTGAAGCTAGCTAATCAGGGCGTTGCCTGCGTAAATCAAGCACTTATACGCCCTAAAATGCGGTAGTGCACAGACGTCAGTGGTTCTGTGATTCGCGACTTTTTGAAATGCTCGTTACCAGTTAAAACGTGCAGTTTTCGGAAGTGAAAGGTAGGCGAGCAAAAGCTACGTTTCTTCAGTTTAAGGAAACCAAACGAAGAACACGTTTAGGTGGACAGCCCCTAGCAGGCTGTTTGAATGTGCGAGCGACTACCTGACTGTTTAACTATAATGCTAAACAACTCTTAAAGGGGGAAAAGTATCGATTTTTCTTACTAATTATTTCTCAGCACAACCCCCCTGCCACATCCTTACAAGCTTTAAGGATTGTTTCCGACCACCCTATATAAGTCAGGTGAAATCGTGTCTTTTCGTGTTGTCTTTTACGTGTGGATTTCGTGTGCGGAATATTGCGTCTCTGTTCGTGTTGTCAATTTCTTCAGAAGACGTGCTGATCCGAAATCACCTTTGTGCCAGGCATCTGCAAATTCGAGTGACGTACAAGCAGCTTTTCCTGCCTGTGGCTATGTTTTCATGAGATGTCTAATGTTATTTCTTTTGTGATTCTGAGATAGTTTTCGGAAGGGATGTTAGATACTGAGAGCCCAATTTTACTCGAAGGAAGCGTGGCGAAACTGTATACATAACCTGCTTCTAAATCATATTGATTCTGTAACACAATTCAGCTTAGCGTATTCATTAACTCACATCTTTTTCTTGGAACTAGCAAACTCCGCCACGTGTAATTGCCTCTATGCTGGAATCTTTAAACGTAATTTCATGGGGTAGAGTGTTTCTTACTTGTCTGTTGCATTGGATCACGGTTCAGAGAGCACATGAGTGCTCCGATAATATTTGTGGTTTTGTAACAGGTTTTCAGCAATTCAGGTAAGCTGACGTTGATGCAGTTCTCCGAGGCATCCTGCCGCTGAGACAACGTAACTGCAGTTTGTAACACTCACCACACGAGCTCCGTGTTTTGAGGTTATTGGGCAAAGTAGCACGCAGACGACAGAAGTATTTGTCCTTGCGCAAAATGGACCTGAAAGGTGCAATTTTCTGTACTTTGAGGCCGCGTAGTACGTTATTAACGGGTCATATTCTCTGTCTGGGGCTGTATTTCATGGCATAAACCGAGCTCGTAATCCTGTATGACGACCGCGTCTAGTTTCAGAAGGAATGGAAACTCACAACCTCTGATCCGAGCTACCTGTAAGACACCACTGACACTATACTCTGTTCATCATAACAATAAAGCTGATGTAAACACTACACAACGTATTCTTCCGCGTTTGGTTGGATCTCAGTTGATTTCGTTTCACGTTGAGCGGAAGACAAGCTGTGTAGAGTACACTCAGGCACCATCAAAAGTATAGGTTTTATGTTGTTCTGTAAGCACACAGACTGAACGATAATGTGGTAAAACAGCTTTTCCGGCGCATGAACTTGGACAGCACTACCCAGCAGCTGCTCCAGCTAACCTATAATCTTGCAATTGCAGTTGCAAGATGTAAAAAGAGACGAGCAGAGAAACTATATAGCTTCGACTCTCATTTAATTTTTAAAGACGAAGAAATAGAATTGGGCAAACCTCCAGCACTACCGCACGCTTCTTTGGTGTCCAGACAGAAAGCATAAAATGCTCTTGTTCTCAGCTAACATTGTACTGTAATTACAAAGAGAGTGATGAAAATTTCTAGCTTAAACACAGGGTAATTTTTCTGGGCGAGCTATGTGTGATGCAAAAGCATACTGCACGGATTTCACAGTATTGTTGAATACTGAAGCCACCGAAGGTACTAACTATAGTCAGTCGTCTTATAATCTCTTAGCTCCTTCCTTATCCGAATGCGAAAAATATGTTTCAGTTCTGGAACAGTCATCTCCTCTTCTGTACAAGAGGTGCCGTTCTATATCCCGCCAGTGTTCGGCAGTATCACATTGAAAAAGCAGCGTGCTTTAGTTCCAGTACGTCTGGCAACTTAACACTCTCGTTATTTCTCGCGACAAATCCCTTAACTTGACTCTAGATCAGTTCTGCTGGGTTCATATTGTAATGGTACTGTAGCAGATGTAGAAATGCACTTTTTGTATGGTGTGCTCGGTGCTGTGAAAATGATTGTTTTTCATGTTTCTACGTCACTTATCACCTGGTTCGTATGAGAGTACATCTGTGGTGCAAAACAGTAGACATTGTCGAAATAATAAAATATTTGGTTTTTCATTTTTGTCCTAAGAAACTGATTTGTTATGTTTTTTTCTTTTAATTTAAACAACCTTTATAACAATCTTTCATAAAACATTGATAATCAAGAACTTGTATTTGAAATGAAAACAGGAATTCACGCTCAATGTGTAATAATGAACAAGAAGACCCGCTTTATTGATAACAATGATGGTTAATTTTACAATTACGAGATGTGATATTTCAAACTGAGCGAAAGAAAATAGATTCACACGGCGAGACTTGATCCAATGATTCACGAAATTTGCTAGATCAATCTAGTCCGCTACCAATTCCGCTATACATCTCGATTGTACTTGTATCTCAGCTGTATCAAATATAATCCCTCACAAAACTTCAAAGCTGATTTTTTTCTATAAATTTATGAAAAACATTAGGAACATCCTATTTCTCGCCACTTTTAACCGTGTTTCACTACGGAGCAGGAAGGAGACTCAGCCATTTTCATACAGTGTACTAATAGCGCGACAATCAGGACTTAAGAGTACAGACACTGTACTGTGCACGATTTTTGAAATAAAAACTACGTTGCTAAATCGTGATTAATACAAACGTTGACGGCTGCTAATACATTAGCGTAACTTAAGGTTTCATTTAAGGTAACTTCGTAAGAAGAAATCTAATACATGAGATGGATCTACTTCCAAGAGCTTAACAACACTCGTGTACGTGTGCCACGCTTTCTGGCCAATCATTGCGTTTGTGATTTGGTTACATCAGGTTTATTTTTATGATGAATGAAGTACAGCCGTGAGTTTTCTGTTGGTGCCGAAACGTTTTAAGGATTTGTAAAGATCACAGCCCTATACTTCTGAACAGATCGATTCCGCATTTCTGGATTTTCGGAAGGCTTTTGGCACTGTACCACACAATCGACTCGTAGTGAAATTACGTGCTAATGGAATATAGTCTCAGTTATGTGACTCAATTTGTGATTTCCTGTCAGAGAGGTCACAGTTCGTAGTAATTGACGGAAAGTCACCGAGTAAAACAGAAGTAATTTCTGGCGTTCCCAAAGGTAGTGTTATAGGCCCTTTGCTGTTCTTTATCTATATAAACGATTTGGGAGATAATCTGAGCGGTCGTCTTCGGTTGTTTGCAGATGACGCTGTTCATTCTTTTAGCGCGCTATACGAGATTGGAATAACAGAGAATTGCGAAAGTGGTTCGATGAACCCTCTGCCAGGCACTTAAATGTGATTTGTAGAGTATCCATGTAGATGTAGATATAGATGTAGACAGCAGCTACTTGCTGGTCCACCTACTATGCTGATATTGTTCCCCGGTGTTATTGCACTTTACCACAGATTTTTATAGCACAGAAGGCCACACGATCAACACTGTGAAGGAGTCATCAGAACATGATAAGCAAACGAACTTGGTCTCAAGTGCTGTGAGCAAACTTTGGAAGTTTCTTGTAGATTGAACGAAGAGCGTGACTTGGGGCTCCACAACTTCCGTAACTTAGAGGCTCTGTCGAAAGCAGATGTGTATATAGATGACGTGCATTATTGGTCCACGTCGTCGCGCTTGTCATAATGCCAGAGTAACGTCCCACAATGCGTGATAGAACGGGAAGCTTACGATTACCAGCTCTTGCACGTCTGCACATTCAAAGGGCGGCTCGATCGAAACCGTTAGCTGTTCCGAGTCGGCTCTCCACTGTTATTGTTAATCGGTTAATGATTTCACTGCATTTGTGTGCTGGCGCAGCACACCTGGTTTAGAGCGCGGCGGCAGCTGCGTCAAAGTGCGTGAGGGCAGGTTACCGGGCCGCGCAGCGCGCCCAGCGGGCCGGTCAATGTTACACACTGCTGGCGAAGTTTCAAAAGATTCCTGAGCACAGTCAAGTGTGTCTTGTCTATCCAATATGTCTATCACTTGTTGAAGGGAGGGATTAACTAGTTTCAAAATTTGCTCCCGTATACGAACATCAGAAACGTTCTGTGCAATTGCATCACGTACCATTGTATCTGAATAAGGAAGGCCACAGTCACATTCAAAGGCACAGTCCCTAGTAAGTCCTTGCAAAGTCGCAACCCACTCCCTATTAGTTTGACCGGCCGTACGTTTTGTACGAAAAAACGTATACCTTTTTGCAACGACATTGACTGTTTCTTTGAAATAGGCATCTAAAGCAGACAAAATTTCTTCGTAGGACAGAGTTGCTACGTCGCGTCGGGGAAACAATTTCACTACCACACGGTAGGTGGACACACCTACACACGAAAGCAAAAACGGCTGCCGCTCATTACCTTGAATTCTGTAGGCGGCGAGATGAAATCCAAACTGGCGTGACCACTCCGTCCAGGACTCGTGGGTTTGGTCAAACTGGCGAAACTGCGGTGCAACTGCATATTGTGGCGGCGGCAGCGATGTAGCGGCGGCTGCCGCATCGGTTTGAATGGCACGTTGACCCTGGACGAGCTGTCCAAGGGCATCCAATAACACCTGCGTCTGCTGATTCTGCAAGCGATAAAATTCGGACAGTACATCTGGCGAAGCCATGACACAAGTAAATGTAAGCAATCAGAAAGAACACTTTTCCCTTGTCGCCAATGATGTGGACTGACAATGCAGCCAGTCCACAGTGACGGGTAGCCGAAAGAAAGGCACGCGTACACACACGCCGACTGGCGTGAAGTCTGGAACAGGATAACTATTGAATGCTAATAAGAAAAGTATGCAGCTCCTCGAATACTTAACTTTATTCTTTGTTGGTTTACAACGTTCTTCTTGAGACATTTAACGAGAACTCTCAAACTATCTAAGGCTAATGGCGCCTTGCTAGGTCGTAGCCATTGACTTAGCTGAAGGCTATTCTAACTGTCTCTCGGCAAATGAGAGGAAGGCTTTGTCCGTATAGTCGCTAGCAATGTCGTCGTACAACTGGGGCGAGTGCTAGTCCGTATCTCGAGACCTGCCTTGTGGTGGCGCTCGGTCTGCGATCACACAGTGGCGACACGCGGGTCCGACATGTACTAAATGGACCGCGGCCGATTTAAGCTACCACCTAGCAAGTGTGGTGTCTGGCGGTGACACCACGTACACACTTGAGCAACTGACTAAAAGTTGTCTCATACAAAGCGGTCCGCACGCAATCTATGCAAAATAGCAAGCCCCTACTAGACAAAGAAGGAATTGCCGGGAATAGTGCAAAAATATTTTGAAACGTAACACCTCTCTGATAACCTCAACACCGAGGTAAATCTAGAGTGCTACCAAATAGAACAGATGAATAACATCTGTGATTTGTGAACTTGAGATACATGATGTGTGTTCTGGCGTAACCAGAAGCGCCGGAACGAAGATGCAGTTCGCAGGATCAGAGGAGGCGGTGAGGAAACGCCGGCCAGTGGTGCGCGGGACTGGACCGCGCCGCGCCAGGAGCGACACCTGGAAGAAGTAAATACAAGCGCCGCTCCTGCCAGCCTCGGCGGCTCAGATTGCCGCAGAGTACTGACATTAGTGGAACGTATTTGCGGAGCATGCTACAAGAACAACTAGTTGTGATCCTTCTCGAGTGCTTACTTGGGCTTTGTGTATAGCAATAACTTTATTGTTTTCATGTCGCCTCTCTCTAGCGACATTTGCTGTAATCAAAGTTAAGTATTGTCAATTTGCTTTCTAGAAATAAAACTACTAATCTTATTTGTCTGAATTGTTGTATAACATTTCGCGAACGCAACATCCTTTAGGCACCCTATTAGCGAAGAGTGGGCAAGACGCCACATGATGACCTCTCTCATCCCATCCTAGTACTACAGAAACGTTATATATAAACTTGCGAGCAAGTACAGTATAATCAGACTGTTATGAAATGACGTATCAAAACCTGATCTAACCACTAAACGTGCTTACATGCATTCAAAAAAGGTGAAACTTGGAATATGGTGACATCCGTTTGTTCTAATCAGGCGCGCAGCAGACGTCAAATCATTCTTCCGGAAGAGAAGATGATATAAAAATTGTGCCTTGTCTGGATATATATATATATATATATATATATATATATATATGTGTGTGTGTGTGTGTGTGTGTGTGTGTGTGTGTGTGTGTGTGTGTATGTATATAAATATGGTATGACACGAATACATATGGGTACATTGGGAATTTAAATTATTCCAGATTTAAATTATTCCTGTTGAGGGACAGCCGTTGTGGCCGAGCGGTTATAGGCGCTTCAGTCTGGAACCGCGGGACAGCTACGGTCGCAGGTTCGAATCCTGCCTCGGGCAGGTGTGATGTCCCTAGGTTAGTTAGGTTTAAATAGTTCTAAGTTCTAGGGGAGTGATGACCTCAGATGTTAAGTCCCATAGTGCTCAGAGCTATTTGAACCATTTTATTCCTGTTGAGGAGCAGAAAAAACAAAAAACATCGAGTTTAATGCGTTTTACCTATAAAATGGGCAGTGACATGAACAACAAGTTGTGCATTGGAAGAGACTGTAAAATGACCGATAAAAATAATCTGTAAAAAGAGCAAATAAAAAGGATTAATAAAGTGAACCGTAAGATGAGCAGTTGTATGAACATTAAAAATAGCAATAAAAAGAATATATCTGAGGCAACTCACATGACGGACGTCAGCTTCAAGTTTGTGGCGTCATGACAACTGCCCTTGCCATTTACCTCCATGTGTCTCTGACGACGAGAGGGACTCATCTCTGCTAAAACAGGGAACAGCTGTTTTATTTTCGCGTTATGCCAAAAGCTTTGTCTGGAGCTGCCAAAGTGTACGGTAGACGGCAGAATTCGCTTCGGTCCCATTATGCCTTGACACAAATGGCCCTTTCGCCTGGTCTTCCTCCTGCTGAAGCAACCTGTTATTTTACTCATTTATCTTGTATTTAATGTGGACGCATTCGACGGACATCCTTCGGTGTAATGGTGAGATGCGTGCAGTTCAGCTGCGTTCGTACGATTAGGTTACATGATCATATACAGGGTAGTCAGCAATAGTTTGAAAAGCTTGTAAGGGTGTGCTGGGGAGGTTGAGCTCAAGAATAACTGTGAAGAAAAGAAATTAGATACGTTCCGCCATTTCTGAGTTACTTAACATTGAAGCTAGCTAATCAGGACGTTGCCTGCGTAAATCAAGCACTTATACGCCCTAAAATGCGGTAGTGCACAAACGTCAGTGGTTCTGTGATTCGCGACTTTTTGAAATGCTCGTTACCAGTTAAAACGTGCAGTTTTCGGAAGTGAAAACATTAAGGTAGGCGAGCAAAAGCTACGTTTCTTCAGTTTAAGGAAACCAAACGAAGAACACGTTTAGGGGGACAGCCCCTAGCAGGCTGTTTGAATGTGCGAGCGACTACCTGACTGTTTAACTATAATGCTAAACAGCTCTTAAAGGGGGAAAAGTATCGATTTTTCTTACTAATTATTTCTCAGCACAACCCCCATGCCACATCCTTACAAGCCTTAAGGATTGTTTCTGACCACCCTATATAAGTCAGGTGAAATCGTGTCTTTTCGTGTTGTCTTTTACGTGTGGATTTCGTGTGCGGAATATTGCGTCTCTGTTCGTGTTGTCAATTTCTTCAGAAGACGTGCTGATCCGAAATCACCTTTGTGCCAGGCATCTGCAAATTCGAGTGACTTACAAGCAGCTTTTCCTGCCTGTGGCTATGTTTTCATGAGATGTCTAATGTTATTTCTTTTGTGATTCTGAGATAGTTTTCGGAAGGGATGTTAGATACTGAGAGCCCATTTTTACTCGAAGGAACCGTGGCGAAACTGTATACATAACCTGCTTCTAAATCATATTGATTCTGTAACACAATTCGGCTTAGCGTATTCATTAACTCACATCTTTTTCTTGGAACTAGCAAACTCCGCCACGTGTAATTGCCTCTATGCTGGAATCTTTAAACGTAATTTCATGGGGTAGAGTGTTTCTTACTTGTCTGTTGCATTGGCTCATGGTTCAGAGAGCACATGAGTGCTCCGATAATATTTGTGGTTTTGTAACAGGTTTTCAGCAATTCAGGTAAGCTGACGTTGATGCAGTTCTCCGAGGCATCCTGCCGCTGAGACAACGTAACTGCAGTTTGTAACACTCACCACACGAGCTCCGTGTTTTGAGGTTATTGGGCAAAGTAGCAAGCAGACGACAGAAGTATTTGTCCTTGCGCAAAATGGACCTGAAAGGTGCAATTTTCTGTACTTTGCGGCCGCGTAATACGTTATTAACGGGTCATATTCTCTGTCTGAGGCTGTATTTCATGGCATAAACCGAGCTCATAATCCTGTATGACGACCGCGTGTAGGTTCAGAAGGAATGGAAACTCACAACCTCTGATCCGAGCTACCTGTACGACACCACTGACACTATACTCTGTTCATCATAACAATAAAGCTGATGTAAATATTACACAACGTATTCTTCCGCGTTTGGTTGGATCTCAGTTGATTTCGTTTCACGTTGAGCGGAAGACAAGCTGTGTAGAGTACACTCAGGCACCATCAAAAGTATAGGTTTTATGTTGTTCTGTAAGCACACAGACTGAACGATAATGTGGTAAAACAGCTTTTCCGGCGCATGAACTTGGACAGCACTACCCAGCAGGTGCTCCAGCTAACCTATAATCTTGCACTTGCAACTGCAGTTGCAGTTAAGATGTAAAAAGAGACGAGCAGAGAAACTATATAGCTTCGACTCTCATTTAATTTTTAAAGACGAAGAAATACACTCCTGGAAATGGAAAAAAGAACACATTGACACCGGTGTGTCAGACCCACCATACTTGCTCCGGACACTGCGAGAGGGCTGTACAAGCAATGATCACACGCACGGCACAGCGGACACACCAGGAACCGCGGTGTTGGCCGTCGAATGGCGCTAGCTGCGCAGCATTTGTGCACCGTCGCCGTCAGTGTCAGCCAGTTTGCCGTGGCATACGGAGCTCCATCGCAGTCTTTAACACTGGTAGCATGCCGCGACAGCGTGGACGTGAACCGTATGTGCAGTTGACGGACTTTGAGCGAGGGCGTATAGTGGGCATGCGAGAGGCCGGGTGGACGTACCGCTGAATTGCTCAACACGTGGGGCGTGAGGTCTCCACAGTACATCGATGTTGTCGCCAGTCGTCGGCGGAAGGTGCACGTGCCCGTCGACCTGGGACCGAACCGCAGCGACGCACGGATGCACGCCAAGACCGTAGGATCCTACGCAGTGCCGTAGGGGACCGCACCGCCACTTCCCAGCAAATTAGGGACACTGTTGCTCCTGGGGTATCGGCGAGGACCATTCGTAACCGTCTCCATGAAGCTGGCCTACGGTCCCGCACACCGTTAGGCCGTCTTCCACTCACGCCCCAACATCGTGCAGCCCGCCTCCAGTGGTGTCGCGACAGGCGTGAATGGAGGGACGAATGGAGACGTGTCGTCTTCAGCGATGAGAGTCGCTTCTGCCTTGGTGCCAATGATGGTCGTATGCGTGTTTGGCGCCGTGCAAGTGAGCGCCACAATCAGGACTGCATACGACCGAGGCACACAGGGCCAACACCCGGCATCATGGTGTGGGGAGCGATCTCCTACACTGGCCGTACACCACTGGTGATCGTCGAGGGGACACTGAAAAGTGCACGGTACAGCCAAACCGTCATCGAACCCATCGTTCTACCATTCCTAGACCGGCAAGGGAACTTGGTGTTCCAACAGGACAATGCACGTCCGCATGTATCCCGTGCCACCCAACGTGCTCTAGAAGGTGTAAGTCAACTACCCTGGCCAGCAAGATCTCCGGATCTGTCCCCCATTGAGCATGTTTGGGACTGGATGAAGCGTCGTCTCACGCGGTCTGCACGTCCAGCACGAACGCTGGTCCAACTGAGGCGCCAGGTGGAAATGGCATGGCAAGCCGTTCCACAGGACTACATCCAGCATCTCTACGATCGTCTCCATGGGAGAATAGCAGCCTGCATTGCTGCGAAAGGTGGATATACGCTGTACTAGTGCCGACATTGTGCATGCTCTGTTGCCTGTGTCTATGTGCCTGTGGTTCTGTCAGTGTGATCATGTGATGTATCTGACCCCAGGAATGTGTCAATAAAGTTTCCCCTTCCTGGGACAATGAATTCACGGTGTTCTTATTTCAATTTCCAGGAGTGTAGAATTGGGCAAAACACCAGCACTACCGTACGCTTCTTTGGTGTCCAGACAGAAAGCATAAAATGCTCTTGTTCTCAGCTAACATTGTACTGTAATTACAAAGAGAGTGATGAAAATTTCTAGCTTAAACACAGGGTAATTTTTCTGGGCGAGCTATGTGTGATGCAAAAGCATACTGCACGGATTTCACAGTATTGTTGAATACTGAATCCACCGAAGGTACTAACTATAGTCAGTCGTCTTATAATCTCTTAGCTCCTTCCTTATCCGAATGCGAAAAATATGTTTCAGTTCTGGAACAGTCATCTCCTCTTCTGTACAAGAGGTGCCGTTCTATATCCCGCCAGTGTTCAGCAGTATCACGTTGAAAAAGCAGCGTGCTTTAGTTCCAGTACGTCTGGCAACTTAACACTCTCGTTATTTCTCGCTACAAATCCCTTAACTTGACCCTACATCAGTTCTGCTGGGTTCATATTGTAATGGTACGTAGCAGATGTAGAAATGCACTTTTTGTATGGTGTGTTCCGTGCTGTGAAAATGATTGTTTTTCATGTTTCTACGTCACTTATCATCTCGTTCGTATGAGAGTACATCTGTGGTGCAAAACAGTGGACATTGTCGACATAAAAAAATATTTGGTTTTTCATTTTTGTCCTAAGAAACTGATTTGTTACGTTTTTTTCTTTTAATTTAAACAACCTTTATAACAATCTTTCATAAAACATTGATAATCAAGAACTTGTATTTGAAATGAAAACAGGACTTCACGCTCAATGTGTAATAATGAACAAGAAGACCCGCTTTATTGATAACAATGATGGTTAATTTTACAATTACGAGATGTGATATTTCAAACTGAGCGAAAGAAAATAGATTCACACGGCGAGACTTGATCCAATGATTCACGAAAGTTACTAGATCAATCTAGTCCGCTACCAATTCCGCTATACATCTCGATTGTACTTGTATCTCAGCTGTATCAAATATAATCCCTCAGAAAACTTCAAAGCTGATTTTTTTCTGTAAATTTATGAAAAACATTAAGAACATCCTATTTCTCGCCACTTTTAACCGTGTTTCACTACGGAGCAGGAAGGAGACTCAGCCATTTTCATACAGTGTACTAATAGCGCGACAATCAGGACTTAAGAGTACAGACACTGTACTGTGCACGATTTTTGAAATAAAAACTACGTTGCTAAATTGTGATTAATACAAACGTTGACGGCTGCTAATACATTAGCGTAACTTAAGGTTTCATTTAACGTAACTTCGTAAGAAGAAATCTAATACACGAGATGGATCTACTTCCAAGAGCTTAACAACACTCGTGTACGTGTGCCACGCTTACTGGCCAATCATTGCGTTTGTGATTTGGTTACATCAGGTTTATTTTTATGATGAATGAAGTACAGCCGTGAGTTTTCTGTTGGTGCCGAAACGTTTTAAGGATTTGTAAAGATCACAGCCTTATACTTCTGAACAGATCGATTCCGCATTTCTGGATTTTCGTAAGGCTTTTGGCACTGTACCACACAATCGACTCGTAGTGAAATTGCGTGCTAATGGAATATAGTCTCAGTTATGTGACTCAATTGGTGATTTCCTGTCAGAGAGGTCACAGTTCGTAGTAATTGACGGAAAGTCACCGAGTAAAACAGAAGTAATTTCTGGCGTTCCCAAAGGTAGTGTTATAGGCCCTTTGCTGTTCTTTATCTATATAAACGATTTGGGAGATAATCTGAGCGGTCGTCTTCGGTTGTTTGCAGATGACGCTGTTCGTTCTTTTAGCGCGTTATACGAGATTGGAATAACAGAGAATTGCGAAGGTGGTTCGATAAACCCTCTGCCAGGCACTTAAATGTGATTTGTAGAGTATCCATGTAGATGTAGATATAGATGTAGACAGCAGCTACTTGCTGGTCCACCTACTATGCTGATATTGTTCCCCGGTGTTATTGCACTTTACCACAGATTTTTATAGCACAGAAGGCGACACGATCAACACTGTGAAGGAGTCATCAGAACATGATAAGCAAACGAACTTGGTCTCAAGTGCTGTGAGCAAACTTTGGAAGTTTCTTGTAGATTGAACGAAGAGCGTGACTTGGGGCTCCACAACTTCCGTAACTTAGAGGCTCTGTCGAAAGCAGATGTGTATATAGATGACGTGCATTATTGGTCCACGTCGTCGCGCTTGTCATAATGCCAGAGTAACGTCCCACAATGCGTGATAGAACGGGAAGCTTACGATTACCAGCTCTTACGCGTCTGCACACTCAAAGGGCGGCTCGATCGAAACCGTTAGCTGTTCCGAGTCGGCTCTCCGCTGTTATTGTTAATCGGTCGCTGAAGTTTCCAAAGTCAGCAACTTACGATCGTGCCAATGCTGTAAACAGTAATATTTGTCATTAAGAAGACATTTCCAGGTTGATAAAGCAGAAAGACCCATACCTTTATTGCTGCTCTAGTGATTTTCTCGAGTTATAACAGTCATGAGGAATGGGACAGCCATTTCGTGAGCTGCTTTCATATTTTGACTCGCTCGGTACTAATCAGTTCACTGATCCCTCGGGCTTTTCAGTTTTGTGGTTTTACGTTCAGTAACGCAGAAGATCAATTATTTATTGTTGTTGTTGTTTTTCTTCTTCTTCTTCTTCTACTTCTTTATTTTCCCACTAGAGATTAGTCGTTTTCTCCTTTAAGTACTTTCGGTTAATCCAATCGAAAGCGTTTAACCCACTCTCATCCAGTACTCTAGCGACAAAGAATTCCCATGACAAAGATGGCCGTTCCCTTTCAGTTCTCCACGGGGCCCTCATTAGTACCTTCTAAGATCTCCTATCACAGTTCATTATTCTAACACATGCCCAAATCACTAAAGACATTTATTCTGCAGCTTGTTCGTTAACGTACTGCTTCGCGTCCATTTTTTCGCATATTTGAGATGTTTGATGTTGTTTTCTTGTGTTTAAATAATCTATTTGTAATTACTTATACATATTCCCTACGTACTTGTATTCGTCTGTGACCATTGTTATTTGCTATTTCCTCTCCATGTGGTCCCAATGCATCTGCGTCCTCAAAGCCAACCCTACTGTTTAAATATCCAAATAACATTACCTTGGTATTGTTTATGCATGGTTCATCGTACCACGTCGCTGAAGTTTTCGTTACGCCGACTCTTGAATACAACAATTATCAGGCTTTTCCGCACCTGCACTCCGATTTAGAACTCTGATTGTGCGGTTTTGTGTAAGGTGATTCTGCCTTTGTTGCTCGATACTGATTCGGGTTCATTAGTTGCACTCGTAAAGTTTTTCTCTATGGCAGTTTCAGTCTGCGATTAGCGTCGTTTCTGGCGTCCACGCCCTACATGTTTCGTGGCAGTTAGTTACCTGTCTAGTTAGAGCCAGGCTACGTATCATCGCGAAATAGGAAAGTGTTAGAAGTATGATACGAAAGTTGGGGTGGCAGTCACGAAAACAAAGTCGTTTGTTGTTCTCGTTGCAGAGAGATCGTTTCACGAAATTACGACCTCCAACTTTCTTCTCCGAATGCCAAAGCTTCTTATTGCCTCCCCCTATACTGGGAGAAATGACCATCTGACAAAGTATGAGAATCAGAGCTCACATGGAAAGATTTAGGTGCTGAAATTTGCCATGTGCTTTTCTAGAGTGGAACGGTTGAGAGATAGTCCCAATGTGGTTCTATGAAACTTCACTTAAATGTGAAATGTAGTGCAGTCACGTAGATGCAGAAATAGACGACACAAAACTGACCTCCAATTATCTCCCAGCAAAGTTATCCCTGTGCTCAGGGCGTCATACTTCACACAAACGAACCTCCCTAACGGTACCACAATTTTAGTGAAGTAGTAATTGCACGTTGAAAACAGTTACACTCAAAGTTGTGTAATGCAAAAATATTTGGGTATTCAGTGAATAACATTGTCTAATTTCCATCAGAAATGATATCATGTAGCACTTTAAGCTGCCCTTCAGATCTTTCTCATTATGTGATAGCACAGAGCATGTAGCAATAAGTATCGGTCAAAAACCATTATCCACCAACTGTTGTATACGAGTCATCAATACAGGAAAATTTCAGGTGAAAAGGATGTTTGAAAATTGTAGTAAAAATACAGGAAATACTTACAGATGTTTATTAGCAACAAGAATTACATACACACATCAAAAACACAATGTCAAAACATAATATTTGTAAACAATATTTAGTAATGCAGCGATGGACGCATGGAGTGTCATGTAACTGTTCCTCTTAATAAAGATGTGTCAGTATTGCTTGTATTTTCACTACAATTTACAAACATCATTTTCACCTGAAATTTTCCTGCATCCGTGATGTGAGTAACAATTGGTGGACAACGATCTTAAAGCGAAACTGGTCGCAAATCGATACTGAAATTGCAAATGTGAAAGTAATTCTGTGTGATACGTTTCCACGGCTGAATTTCTGAACGGATATCATGCAATTTTGTATGGACCTAGTTCGAACCCTAAGGAAGAACATAGGCTAATTTATAAAGTCTAAAAAGAAAAAAAGATAAAAGATCGACTCTAAGATATTGAAATAGGGAGTGCAACATCTTTTTTATGCCAGAGTACGTAAACCATGTTAAAAAAATTGTTCAGTTTGCTGTATAACGTACACCTACGCAATGTATAGCTGCTTCTATACCACAATACATGGGTGCATGTCTCCACACGCATCATTTGGCAGCGACGCAGCTTATGCCACGTCGTTGGCATTGTGGCAGGTGACGGGTAGACACGTGAGAGTAAGCGATGTTATCGCACTTACAAATTAATTTCATTTTTTCGTCTTTTTAAAGATATTTAATAATTTTAGAAACTTCACATTTTATTTTAGTGCCCAACTTGATACCTTGAAGCAGGCATCCATTTTGTAGTAGACAATAGATACTTTGTAATTATCAATTTCGTATTTAGTTTTGTTCCAACAATATACATGTCTACCTAAATGAATTTTATCCATAGTGGATGCTGTTGAAGTCCGTGACTGTTCCTTTAAAGGATGTAGAAAAATTTTCACTACCAGTCACAATAAAACGTTATTTATTTATAGGGTGTAGAAAAATTACCGTTACCAGTCACAATAAGAGGTTATTTATTATAGCGTGTAGAAAAATTTCTGCTAGCAGTCACAATTAAAGGTTATTTATTATTGGGTGTAGAAAAAGTTCCGCTAACAGTCACAATGTTGTCCCAACTGTATCTGTTTAGTCACCAGCAAATTATTTTTTTTCTATTTATACAGTGATCTCCAGCATACAAACATGTACATGAATGTTTAAACACCTGAAGACGGACGCAAGTTGGAAACGGGTCGTGTGACATATAATTAACCTTTTATTTTGAGTGGTAGCGGAAATTTTTCTACGCCCCATACATATCTACCGTCTACATGACTAAACAGCCATATTACAGTAAGGAAAAAAAAACACTAGGAAATGAACCGAACGGTTTGGAAATCTGATTACAATTTCAGAAAAATTGGATGATTTATTCAAGAGAAAGGGTTTCAGAAACTGATCAAACCATTAGCGCGTTGATCCGCCTCTGGCCCTTACGCAAGCAGTTATTCGGCTTGGCACTGACTGACAGAGTTTCAGGATGTCCTCCTGGGGGATACTGCTCCAGTCAAAGAGATTTCGGGCCAAAGACGTGTCTGGAGACATTACATTTCAGCAAGATAACGGCTGTCCGCACACGGCGAGAGTTTCTACTGCCGGCCGAAGTGGCCGTGCGGTTAAAGGCGCTGCAGTCTGGAACCGCAAGACCACTACGGTCGCAGGTTCGAATCCTGCCTCGGGCATGGCTGTTTGTGATGTCCTTAGGTTAGTTAGGTTTAACTAGTTCTAAGTTCTAGGGGACTAATGACCTCAGCAGTTGAGTCCCATAGTGCTCAGAGCCATTTGAACCATTTGAGTTTCTACTACTCGTCCTCGTGCTTGCCAAATCCTACCTTGCCCAGCGAGGTCGCCGCATCTCTCCCCAATTTAGAATATTTGGAGAGTTACTGGGAGAGCCTTCCAACCATGACGGGATTTTGTCGATCCAACGTGCCAGTTGGGCAGCATCTGGAAGGTTTTCCCTTTGGAGGGCATCCAACAACTCTATCAATCAACGCCAAGCGGAATAACTGCTTGCATAAGGCCTGAGGTGGACCAACGCATAACTGAGTTGCTCAGATTGTGAAACCCTCTCTCGTGCATAAATCATGCAATTTCTCTGGAATTGTAATCACTTGTTTTTCTGTGCACGAACATAACATCTACCTTTTTTCATCCCATTTGGATAATTCCTTCGTGGTATGTTGTTTCTTTTCTTCGTAGAATGTATTTATAAATTACTAACCTATTTACTCGGCATCACTCATCATAACAGCACTACTGACGTGCGAACATAGATGTGTGTAACAGCTAGTAAAGAATAAATTTAAGAACAGATTAACGTGTTACATAATGTCATCATTATGTAAGTTTTATCCTTTATTAATAACTTGTCTGCTGAACGAGGTACTCAAATAAGAGTCAGTGCAGTATGGGGCGGTGTAGTAAAAGAAGGCCTGAAAACAGCTGGAATAACACAAGTTGGTATAGAAAACAAAAATGGTTCAAATGGCTCTAAGCAAAATGGGACTTAACATGTGAGGTCATCAGTCCCCTAGATTTAGAACTACCTAAATACCTGAAGGACATCACACACATCTATGCCCGAGGCAGGATTCGAACCTGCGACCGTAGCAGCAGCGCAGTTCCAGACTGAAGTTCCTAGAACTGCTCGGCCACAGCGGCCGGCTATAGAAAGCAGTTTAGTATTTAGGCGGAAAATGTATGACTGGACAGTTGGCCTGGCAGAAAAACGCAAGAAGACCGGAACAACTTGGGCTGCCGAGCGGAAAAGAGCCCTTTCTCAGAGAATCACACTACGAAGGCTATAAAGCAAGGTGAGTCAAAGCTCTGTAAATGCCCCATATTCTACACCCCTTGGCCAGATAGGGCCAAACGTGACTAAGAAAAATAATTATAATTAGGGCCCTTGATTTTAGCGACCGAATAGAAAGTTTAAGCGAAAATCGTTGTGATACCTCTGACAGTGAAATACATGAACCGATACTATTGTTGCTGTCTGCCTCTGTGGCTGAGCGGTCAGTGCAGCTGACTCCCATTCGTAGGACTGAGTTCGATTCCCGGTACTGCCAGGGATTTATCCTTCAAAAGAACTGGTACGGGCTGCACTTGGCCTCGGAAGGCCAACTGAATAGCTACTAGACTGATTAGTAGCGGTTCCAAGATCAAGAAAACCGGCGGCGACCGAGAGAGCTGTGCTGATCACATGCCCCTCCATACTGCATCAAATGACGCCGTCATCAGAGGATGATACGACGGTCAGTGCGAACTATTTCTCTTTTACTGTTCTTGCTACGACTGTAGGGTATGCAACTTCCAGAGGTGGTAAGATGGAACAGAACAAGAACGAAATGTCAGTAAATTGGGCTCAAAAATGCATACCTTAGAGCTGTAACTACTTGTTCGTCTCTGATACGTATCTTCTACTAAACGTAGCTTCCACTAAACAATGACCCATAGCTCCAAGATATGTTGTGTGGAGTCCACATTTACTGGGGAGTTTTTTCTTGTTCTGGCCGGAAATCAAAGGGCTTGCAGTAGAAGAGATATGTTACACACTATCGAGGATGTAAAAGTGCTCATAGCTCTGAACGTATGCATCTTAGAGCCCATGTTAGCACAGACTTTTTTCTTGTTTTGGCTCATACTATGGCCTCTGAAAACTGAATATCCTACAACCTTAACAACAAACAGTATCGGTAGATGTATTACACTATCAGAAGTAACAGATCAATTTTCGGTTATAGTTTTCGACGCAGTCGTTTGCGGACCAAGGTCTCTTACCTAAAATTGACACATTTACCTCTTTCCACCACTACTGAACATTTGTAACTTCATCACGGAATCACCATGTATAATGGTGTTCAGATCTCCACCTTTTTGGGTGTCACACTACAGTATGATCACATCCATAGAAGGTGGACGTCTTAATCTCCTTAACTTTTCCGTTCCAGTTGCAAAATTATACAGGGTGTGAAACGTCCCCTTTGAAGAATTATACATGACTGTCCTTAAACTGATACACAATATTTTTTTTTGCGCAACGCAATCTGACTTTCAAAAATCCCTACAAAAAAAATGGCCCTGACTAACATTAACCTATGCGTTTCACAAATCGCTTACCTCACAAAAATCTTGGTTACTCGAACTACTGCAATACAGCCAGCGCCACTACTGCCAGCTAAATAAAATATTCAAACTATGGAAGGCACTAACTACTGATAGGGATAGTTAGCAAATGAAAGATATTAGTAGAGAACAAACAATGTATTTACCTTAATATCATCATATATATATATAGCAGTTCATGACAAATTTCAAAACTCCGCCATCTCTCTCCCCACATCCACCACTGCTGGCGGCTCACCTCCAACTGCGCAACGCTACGCGCTGTTCACATCCAGCTGCCGCTGCCCAACACTACAGTGGCAGAGAACAATGAAAACTAGCCACAGACTGCACACAGCACAGCCAGTGATTTTTATACAGAGGTGGCGTTACCAATAAAAAAAACCTAAACAGCCTACTTACATAGCCCTCATGCTCCCCACAAAAAATTTTACAAATTGTTTTGGGCAGTGGCCAATAATGATTTGATAAAATTTTTAATAATTACAATAACAAAGATATCAAATGCACACACTTATTGATACAATGTTGGTCAAAAGCTAAACTTTCTCACAGTCCATAAAGACAGTCCTAATCGTTCATCACAGTAAAATAGCAGTGTTTTTCTCAAAGTCTGAGCAGTAAAAGAAAATGCACACGGAAGTAGTGGATTTCCATGCAGTCTTGAAGAAGTAGTGTTGTCCTTCCAACGGAAAGACAGTGCTGACTCTCGACATGCAGACAAGTAATGGGTCACAACAGAGCAAACCCACAGCAGAGTCATTCGAAGTTTTGAAGAATATTGGTAGGTAGGTCATCACAGAGCAGACCCACTATAGTCTTGGTAGAGAGTATGGTATAGGTGGGCAATTAAAGGTGCAGATCCACTACAGTCCTTGTAGAAATAATGGTACTGATGAATCATCAAAGGTGTAGACCCACTGTAGTCCTTGTAGAAATAATGGTATTGGTGGATCACCAAAGGTGTAGACCCACTGTAGTCCATGTAGGGATGGCCAGCAGCCATCTGTTGTGACTGTGCAGGTACACAATCACCATTGAAGAGTCTTGCAGATAATATAGCAAGTCCATAACCACCACTTGTGCACTCACAAAGTGTTTGGAATTGTCCTTAGAACCAGCAATGCTGTTATCCAGTCCCTTGCTGAATTATTAACACACGTGCAAACACTAACAGTCCCTACTTCTCACATATTGTCCATATACTATGACCAACAGAAACGTGTGCAGTGAAATGGAACTTACAAGTTGCTTAATTTGATAAACTGGTGTCAATTACAATTTTATAACATGAGAATACAATAACAAAGGTACAAAATACATCATTAAAGAACATAACAATACAGATAACATTTGTAGTACAGGCTTTACAAAAGAATCAAACTAACATATACATCAGTGTTACAGGAATTATGACATAAGTAAATACATAAAAGATCAGAATAACTTTTGAAACATCAACTTTACACATGAGCATTAAAACAAAACAGAATAAATAATGTCTAAACATCTTTACAAAGTAAATAACATATTATTAGAAAAATTCTACAACATAACTCTTATTAGCTAAACACATAGAGACAGGAAAAACAGAAATATACAGAGTACACAAACACATAGGGGGATAACACAATGGAAAGGACAGGGTTCGTTTTCAGTGTAACTTTTGGTACTGCAGTCCAACCCAAAACTTCATTCCATATCTTTCGTCTTATTTCAACATTTGTTTTCACCAAAACATCCTATCCAAGCATGCTTTCTGTATTTATATGTTCACATATTTCTTACCTCATTATTTATTTTCCATTATCTTACATCATTTATTTCCAAGAAAATCCTACCTAAACTTGTTGTCTCTAAACCCTACTTTTTTCTTCATCTCCTCTTTCAAAATACTTTTTTTTTGGCCAAACCATATTCTTATAGCTTCTCAATGCATTCCATCCAATTCATCACAACTCGTTCTCTCATATAGCCTACCCCATCTTAAGCTAACTTAAATCCACTGAGCTCAGATGCTAAACTAAGGGACGAGGCAATGCAGCAGCATAAAACAATTAATATAAAAATCAATGACAAAAAATTCAAATTGGCAAAGCAATTGCAATATTACAACTAATATAAGGCACTGTGCAGCAAACAAGAAAAAGAAATCAGTACTAAAACTGGCTTAACAGCGTAATACAAATTCAAATTCCGTAACATTATGCCTGGCAATCAGCAGCAGCAAATGATATAACTAGTACCTAAACATGACAAAGCTCAAGCAGAAAAAATAGTACACTAAAGATAACAATGCAGATAAGGGAAATGTAAATTCACATCTTAATGTCTACATAATTAAAGTGGTGCACCACAACAACTTATTGTAAAAAAAAAATATTACTATGTACTTGAAAAGAATATTATGTATGCAGTTACTGTTACTAGTCCCTTCTTATTGTTCTTTCCTCTCCAAGTGCTCCTTTTTTGAAGAATGTGGATCACAAAATTATTATTTAATAGATCTGTTGACAGAAAGTGTTCACATTAGCAAATGCATTTAATTTTATTTTATGAAACCAATGCTGCAAGACAGCTGGAAACCAGATATCAAATGAAATAAGCAACTATGTACAAAGTAAAGCATAAAATAATCATTTAGTAGTCATAAGGTATTTCATAAGTTAGTAGAAATTCTCTCAATTCTCGTAGATGGACACTTGTCCTAATCAGGTGTGCAGATATAAGAATGTTTCCAAGTTATGAGCGTGTCGTATTTGCGATGCTTTCTACAAAGGAATGTCAATAGCGAGGATAATGACCTCCCTTTTTTGTTCTCCACCTGTACCTCTGAAAGGCACACGCTAATGGCCTTTTTTTTCCTTTTTTTTTTTTTTTCAGGCGACTGTCGCCCAGCTGGGTGCCCACGACGCATTACGTGCAGGTGGTCACTTAACTTTCTTACCGAAATATTTACGACACCAGTTTTCGCTACAGTGACAGTCTCATATAAAAATATTTCACAGGCCAAGAATTTGGGTTACAAATCTGTAGAAACAAAATCCTATAAATATAACAGCGTCCAAAAAATTTTCGCCAGCATTGTGATACATTCACGCATATACACACATTTCATAACTCTTGAAGTACGATTCTTGGTTTCCAACAACCTTTTTCACAAACCAGAGTCCCTAACCACTACTCACTATTCCTTACCTTATTCGTCGACACTTCTTCAATATTTCATGATAACAGATACATAGCATACTCAAATAACTCATATAGCATCAGCTTATTGATCATAAACATACCTCAACAGCATAATACACATCGTCGTCGTAAAATAATATCATAACACCTCAGTCAACTCTCAAAATCGTCGTAGCTTCCTCCAATAATTTCAAAACCTAAAAAAAATTCTCTGCTCATGTCAGTAGTGTCATTTACCTCAAACGTGCTTTAAAAATCATGCTCCCTTACCAAATCATCATTCAAAGCTCTCATGGTATCACAATGGTTCCGGAAAAATATGAGCATTTCACAAAGTACACACAAAATACAATTTCATAAGTGTGAAGTTACCCAACTGTGAAATTGCGTAAACATGTGTCACTGATGTAGTAAAAAAAATGTTTATTTCTCTGTTAAATAATCAGATAGCTGTGTAATTCTGTTACAGAAATATGGTACCGATGTGTAAAGTTGTATAAGCAAATACCATATTAGCTAGGGCTCCTTGAGCTTGCCAAACACATGATACACAATGTAAGCGTGTACCCCCCTGAGGATTAATGTAATTATACCCTCAGGTGTTACAGATTACAACAATGGAATGAAATTATTACAGAAAACCTTTGTATCATTGTACTTCAAATATCTTTAAAAATAAATGTTTTAAGTATAAAATTAATCACACAAATACGTGTACTGTAGCGCTAAACTGTGCATCTTGCTGTAAGACAATCGCTGTGGAAGTGTCGTAGTTATCGTCCTCCGAAAGCTAAGTTCTGCAGAAGTCAATGTACTTACCTCATGATACACCAAATTTCAAGTAAACCAAAATGTTGCATTAAAATCTCATTAGCAGTACTGGTAAATATTCTAAGTATGTGAGCCTTATAGTCGTTACGTAATCGTGCAACTAACAAGCAAGAATGTACACACACAATAACACTGTGACGTCTGTTCACTATAACAATGCATTCGTAATTTCTGTTTAAAAATGTTCCCTAGGTTCTAGACTGGATATTTAACTTCAAACATTGTTGCATGTTAACAGTTTCTTAAGTCTGACAAAGCATACTAGTAATGTAAAGTGAAAAATTTTATGGCAAAGACAAAGTTAAAAAGCAGATTATCTTTCAATAAACGGTTTTACATGTGAAATGTGGTGTACACCTTTACTCTTCCTAGTACGCAGAGTTTCAACTTCAAAGCAATTATCATGTTGTACACATCGGTAAAGAACGCTAAAATTTTTCTCAAGGCTAACGTCTTATGTTATTTTTCTCGGAGCCAGCGGGCGCACGCATCTGCCTGCTGTGCGAGTCATTGTCTGTCTCTTTGTTGGCGCGCGCCGTTATTGGGATTAGGAGACCTAACTTCTACAAATTCACTCTGACGAGAAGGCCCTGCCCTGTTTGAATCTCGCCAGTTCTGATGCAATTCAGGTCTGTCGTTACGATCATATCGTCTGTCGTCATGTCGGTAGATGCCATAGTTTCTTTCTTGTCGGTCACGTGGTGGAGAATTTCTCCTTGAATCGTAACTGCGCGCTGGACCGTTGCGTCTAAAGTTATTCTGTCTCCCTTGATAATAATTATTTTGGTTCCCAAATTGTCTGTTTCTCTGATTGTCTCTGTGATAGTCACTACCGCAGAGAGGTGATCTTTCCCTGTAATTATTACTACTCTGCCAACGGTTGTCATACGGGTGGTGTCTGTTTTGATCACGATATGTGTTGTGAGAATAGCCTTGTCGTGTCCAGTTATTATTTCTTTCATCGCGGAATTGTGACAGATGGACCTGTAATTGTTGTGCTCCTGTTTCCGCGTTCCCCGATTGTCAGTGTCAATTTCCAGTTCTTGTAGGAGTCCCTGAAAAGCCTCAATGTCGTCTTTGCAACGTCCTGCCAAAATAATATGTCGTAAATGTTCAGGTAATTTGATTAAGCAAATGCGGATGAGTTCTGAGGGGCTGTATGGGTTTGACAGGTACTGATTCTTATGCAACATGTCTTCAAAATATTTCACAAGACTGGAAAATTCAGATTGTTCAAAGTGTTTCATCATCATGATGCTATGTTTTACTCGGTCTTGTGTAGCTGGAGACCAATATGCTGAGAGGGAGGCATGGTAAAATTCTCCTTCACTGTGACAATCTTGAATGACCGATCGCATTCTTACAGCTGGTTCATTCTCTAAATAGCCACACATAAATTCTAATCTGTGTTCTAACGACCAGTTTGGAGGAAAACAATGAGAGAATTGATGGAGCCATGCTTGTGGATGAATGTCGTTGCCAGAATTCTTAAATGTTTTGAATTTACTTGTAGTAATGAACAGCTTATAGTCAAAGTCATCATGTCGGCGAGTCGCATATCGGTCATTGTTACGTCGTTTCGGCGGTTCCATTTCAAAATTCGGTGTACCTTGCCAATTTCTTTCATAATTTCCGAAGTGTCCTGTGTTATTATTTTGTGGCTGTTCCGTATTTCTATGTCCCTCTTCCCGTATTGGGGCGCGAGTGTCCTCTGAAATACGTAATTCTTGTATTACCTGTGTCAGCTGATCTTGTACTTCGCGGATTTCTCTTTGGTGTTGCGTATTGGTTTGATTCTGATTTTGTTTGAATTTCCTAATTTGTTCGCACTCTTCTGTGTCATTAAAGACTACCGGTTTTGTGTCATTCAGATTATCATCTACCTTCGTAGATAAATTAGTGAACTGATCCGAAAGTTCGGCTACTTTCTCCGATAGTGTACTTATTTCCTCAGTGTGTTTTTCTGAACCAAGTTTCAGAGTATCTACTATGTCCTTTAAGTTTTCCTGAGTTTTTGCAAGTTGCGTAACCAAATCGGTAGATGCAACTGAGTCAAATTTAGCTTGCAAGGTCTCATGATTTTCATGAACAATAGTTTGCAGTTCTTTACAGCTGCTTCGTGATTCTGTAATGCATTTTTATGACGCGAAAAAATAGGTTGGAAATGCTCACAAATTTGTGTTTTTACGTCATTACAGACATTTTGACATTTCGATTCGATATTATGTAACTCAGTAGTTAAATCTACATGTGTTTGTTCAAGCGTCGTGTCTAACTTTTGAAGATTTTGTTCCATTGTGTCTAACTTTTTAAGATTTTGTTCCACTGTGTCTAACTTTTGAAGCTTTTGCTGTGTTTGTCTCTGATTTTGTTCCATTGTGTCTAACTTTTGAAGCTTTTGCTGTGTTTGTCTCTGATTTTGTTCCATTGTGTCTAACTTTTCAAGCTTTTGTCTCATTTGTTGCATTAATTGTAATAACAATGCACTGGTGTCTGAAACATGTTCCTCAGTGCTTTTCGGCAGTGAATTTGCACCGGCAACATTCACATTTTGACAAGCGGAAAATGTGTCTTGACTCATTTGAGAAAACGGTGAGGACGCAAAACCTGAACCTACAGTATTTGCAAAATTGTGTCCTGACATTTCGGATTCCTGAGGCGAGCTGTTGCCGAGCGATCGATCGATAATGCTTCCCTGTTCACTACCTGTTTCACTGTGTACGCCATTGATTGTAGCCCGCTCCATTTCCCTGTGCACAGTTACCAAATTACTACTTTGAACGTCTGTTAATTCATTACACACTGGTGCTGACAAGCTACGCTCGTCGTCACTATTATTTCTCAGTTTACTTTGGAGCCTAGTGTTACGTTTTTCACACGCCATTATTGTCACAATATTTCACACGATAACACAGAACAGCACAATTTGAAGAGCAAAAAATAAGAGAACACATTAACATAGCACTGAAAATAATATCTAGTTAATTGCAGCTGCGAAATACTTGGTGCAAATCTACATGCATGCCACAACTGTTTTACTGTACAACAATGAAAGACTGCAACTACAAAGGAGATTTTCTCTATAATTACGCGCTAGCAATAAACAAAAGCTACACTAATTACACAAACTACAAGAAAAAATCAGAAGATTCCAGTGAGGTATCCTCGGCTAAGGGTCGACATATGAAACGTCCCCTTTGAACAATTTATACATGACTGTCCTTAAACTGATACACAATATTTTTTTTGCGCAACGCAATCTGACTTTCAAAAATCCCTACAAAAAAAATGGCCCTGACTAACATTAACCTATGCGTTTCACAAATCGCTTACCTCACAAAAATCTTGGTTACTCGAACTACTGCAATACAGCCAGCGCCACTACTGCCAGCTAAATAAAATATTCAAACTATGGAAGGCACTAACTACTGATAGGGATAGTTAGCAAATGAAAGATATTAATAGAGAACAAACAATGTATTTACCTTAATATCATCATATATATATATATATATATATATATATATATATATATAGCAGTTCATGACAAATTTCAAAACTCCGCCATCTCTCTCCCCACATCCACCACTGCTGGCGGCTCACCTCCAACTGCGCAACGCTACGCGCTGTTCACATCCAGCTGCCGCTGCCCAACACTACAATGGCAGACAACAATGCAAACTAGCCACAGACTGCACACAGCACAGCCAGTGATTTTTATACAGAGGTGGCGTTACCAATAAAAAAACCTAAACAGCCTACTTACAGGTGTTACAAAAAGGTACAGCCAAACTTTCAGGAAACATTCCTCACACACAAAGAAAGAAAGTATGTTATGTGGACATGTGTCCGGAAACGCTTACTTTCCATGTTAGAGCTCATTTTATTACTTCTCTTCAAATCACATTAATCATGGAATGGAAACACACGGCAACAGAACGTACCAGCGTGACTTCAAACACTTTGTTACAGGAAATGTTCAAAATGTCCTCCGTTAGTGAGGATACATGCATCCACCCTCCGTCGCATGGAATCCCTGATGCGCTGATGCAGCCCTGAAGAATGGTGTATTGTATCACAGCCGTCCACAATACGAGCACGAAGAGTCTCTACATTTGGTACCGGGGTTGCGTAGACAAGAGCTTTCAAATGCCCCCATAAATGAAAGTCAAGAGGGTTGAGGTCAGGAGAGCGTGGAGGCCATGGAATTGGTCCGCCTCTACCAATCCATCAGTCACCGAATCTGTTGTTGAGAAGCGTACGAACACTTCGACTGAAATGTGCAGGAGCTCCATCGTGCATGAACCACATGTTGTGTCGTACTTGTAAAGGCACAAGTTCTAGCAGCACAGGTAGAGTATCCCGTATGAAATCATGATAACGTGCTCCATTGAGCGTAGGTGGAAGAACGTGGGGCCCAATCAAGACATCACCAACAATGCCTGCCCAAACGTTGACAGAAAATCTGTGTTGATGACGTGATTGCACAATTGCGTGCGGATTCTCGTCAGCCCACACATGTTGAATGTGAAAATTTACAATTTGATCACGTTGGAATGAAGCCCCATCCGTAAAGAGAACTTTCGACTGAAATGAGGATTGACACGTTGTTGGATGAACCATTCGGAGAAGTGTACCCGTGGAGGCCAATCAGCTGCTGATAGTGCCTGCACACGCTGTACATGATACGGAAACAACTGGTTCTGCCGTAGCACTCTCCATACAGTGACGTGGTCAACGTTACCTTGTAAGCAGCAACTTCTCTGACGCTGACATTAGGGTTATCGTCAACTGCACGAAGAATTGCCTCGTCCATCGCAGGTGTCCTCGTTGTTCTAGGTCTTCCCCAGTCGCGAGTCATAGACTGGAATGTTCCGCGCTCCCTAAGACGCCGATCAATTGCTTCGAACGTCTTCCTGTCGGGACACCTTCGTTCTGGAAATCTGTCTCGATACAAACGTACCACACCACGGCTATTGCCCCGTGCTAATCCATACATCAAATGGGCATCTGCCAACTCCGCATTTGTAAACATTGCACTGACTGCAAAACCACGTTCGTGATGAACACTAACCTGTTGATGCTGCGTACTGATGTGCTTGATGCTAGTACTGTAGAGCAATGAGTCGCATGTCAACACAAGCACCGAAGTCAACATCACCTTCCTTCAATTGGGCCAACTGGCGGTCAATCGAGGAAGTGCAATACATACTGACGAAACTAAAATGAGCTCTAACATGGAAATTAAGCGTTTCCGGACACATGTCCATATAGCACCTTTTCTTTATTTGTGCGTGAGGAATGTTTCCCGAAAGTTTGGCCGTACCTTTTTGTAACACCCTGTATGAAGTACGCGGTCGAAGGCTGGCTATTCATATGGCAAAGGGACACAAACATCTACAGAGGTAGGTGAGTTGGTGTGGGGACACGCAGACTGCGAGTCCGTGAGGCAAGCAAGGATGACATGGTGGTTGGCGGAAAGGCATTGCGTGGGGGGGGGGGGGGGGGGGGCAGGGTGAAAGAGGCAGAGCGAGCTCCTGAAGGATCGGACCCGGCGGCCCGCTTTGTGCCCTAAGTGTGTCACGGACGGCTCCTCTGCCCTGCTCTGCCTAGCCTTCGTCCTCACCGCCTTCCGGCCGGCGCACGCGTCTCCAAGCGGTGCAGATATGGGCCAGCGGCCCAAACCGTTACCCTGAGCTCATTCAACACACGACTCGAGCCGCAGTCGAGCTCCTCGGCGCAATAATTTGTTCACATTTAAACAGCAGTCTGACACACACAGTCGTGAAACTCAATGTTATAAAAGTTGTTACTGTCTGACGGTTCACCGAGCTAGGTTGCGCAGTAGTTAGCACACTGGACTCGCATTCGGGCGGACGACAGTTCAAACCCGCGTCCGGCCATCCTGATTTAGGTTTCCCGTGATTTCCTTAAATCGCTTCAGGAAAATGCCGGGATTGTTCCTTTGAAACACTACGGGAAGAAAAAGGAATAAAAGTGAGATAGTGTTAATACTTTCATCCTTCTTTACCTCCTCTGCATTACTGCAGATGACGTGTCACTGAGCACATTTGTACTGCGCATGCAGTACACGTGAGGTGCCTAGTTGTTTCCACTGCCCTGTGAGGAATACATAAGTTCTTGTACACTTCACTAACCTGCTGTCTTCATGATGATGATGTCCCCAGCGCTGAAAACAGCACGCAGGTCGTGGATTCTTTTTCTTGAGGCTGAAATTAACTTCCAAAGGAACTGCTGCTACGAATAAACTATAACTCGTTTGGGATGCCACTCGCGTTTTTATTGATATAGACACGAGGAACTATTCTTGATCACAAAATATTGAACATATCTTTCCACAGTCATTATATGTGGCTAAAATAACATGAAATACATCCTGCCACAGAGATCATGTCTGTCTACTGGAACCGTCAGAACTGGAGAATAAAATTACATGAATCAAATACTAATATTACAGACAACATGCCTGTACCTAGCGACGTTCGAAACTGTAGTAAATAAATATGCATGAAACAAATACTGCTATAACAGATAACATGTCTGACTACTGGAACGGTCAGAACTGGAGAGCCGGACTGCCCGAGACACTTCGCGCGCCAAGCCAGCAAGGCGTGACCCGAACGCCACCGAAGTGTATCGGCAGTAATATCGTCAGTCTTTTGTTTTAGTAATACATTGATTTTAATAATTTTGAGATGACTGATTGATAGCTGGCTGTTGAGGGTGTTTATTTAAAAAATGAAGTAATTTGGATGACAGGTTTAATTAATAATAGCAACTAAAGTTTTACGTTTTGGCGCCCTACCGCCGAACACAGCAGCCAATCACAGAGCAGCAGCATCATGCAGGCGGTCTTTCTCACGGGAATGGTACCGAATCTAACATCTGTCACCGGTACCTCATCCCACATTGCGTTATCTCTATCCTTCTTGCATCTCCACTGCCCAGGGAATAGCTTCCTGGAGCCTAATATGATGGCTGAATAAGCCAGAAATATTACAAGACCACTAATGACTTTCCTCCCCATCCTTCCCTAAACCGATGTGACCGCTCACCTCGCTGTTTGGTCCCCTCCCCCGAATCAACCAACCAACCATTCGACAGTTCGAGCAACCCAAGCGGCGAGAAAGCCAGGCTCAAGATTAATGTTGTTTCTAATCTTTTTCTACTTAACATACTAAATATTTGTATCAGATACGTACTGTAGTAATGTATCTATAAATTTGACATGTAGGGTGATTCTGCTGCCCCTACCGACGTCGTTTTATGCGGCGTGCTATGTTACATCTGGCCTTCAAAAAATATACGTGAGATTTTCATATTCTCAACTCCAACTAGTACGCAACTAAATGAAAGGCAGTTTCTTTCTTTTTTTGCCATATGCGTTTCGCATCTTTCATTTGAGGCATCTTCAGTGGCCTTTGATGCATGTTACGTTACATTTTGTCATGGTTTTCTCTTGTTTTTCAGATTAGAAACATCTTTTGCAGCACAAATACCTTGATGTAACACCAAATGAGAATTTAACATCGCGATATTTGTGCTACAAAAGTGTTTTTCATGTTAGAAACAATATTTGTAGCACAAATATCTTGATGTAACGTCAAACGATAATTTAACATTACTATATTTGTGCTACAGCAATTTTTTCTAATCTGAGAAACAAGACAATAACATGACAAAATGTAACATAGCAGCACATTGTATCTACTACATAATACATTTACTATATGCATAAAAAAACATGTATTACAGGCCACTGAAGATGCTTCACAAAGAAAAGAAGCGCAACGCGTATAGCAGAAAACAAACTGGTTTTCATTTAGTTGCACAGACGGAACACACCTCTATGGAAAGCAATTTATTGCACAACTTGACTAAAAGAAAGGCATCAAGGAATTGTCATTTTGATAATCGAGAGAAGTGTGTTGTGCGGAAGTGGCGGAGGTATCGTTTAGAGAGATCGACGCTTGAATGCAATAATGAAATGCAATGCTGTAGCTTCACGGAAATGAAGATTCTTACAGAGGACAGACTACCGTGGAGCGCTACATCACACCAGTATTCGGACTGAAGACCACAACAACAGCGACAACAACAACACTCAAGTCATTCTGCAAAAAATCATGTCTTCTACTTTTTACTAACAATTACTTGTTCTCAAAAGAAAACCACGTTCTTCAGTTTGCTGTTTAGAAGAAAATCGTAAATAATTCTGTTCATAATCCTCTTGGTGCATATGAAATTAAAGGAAGACAATTGTAATCTTTTTGTTGTTGCTGGTATTTGTTGACTATATACGTTCCCTTCTGCAGAAACTGCGTTACAAATCTGTATAAACGATACTATTCGAACTCATCCTATATAATATTAAAAGTGGGCTTACTGTCCGCTTGGAGCGCTGTTGTCGCAGTGTATGAAAAAAAGGAGGAGTGATACGACTGCATGTGTTAGACTGTGCTAAAGCCGCGTTCACAGATGCAACTACAGTGGCGCCAATGCTAGTGGCGCACTGCAGTGGCACGACAGTTAAATATGAGTACACCCAGTTTCCTGTGGCGTCGCTGCAGAGGTACAATTTTCTGCCATGTCACTAAAAGTTAATGGCGGTTGTACTTAGCGGCACCACTAGGCTCTCCCACCGCTGAAACGGACCGTTCGACAGATCCCTAATGGTTTTGCTTCGAAACACCAGCATTCTGTCCTAGTTTTCGTGGAATAATTACTGCTATAGTTCGTTCTGCTTCAGTGTGTTTTCATTTTCTATATGCAAAAAAAAAAAAAAATGTGGAAAGTGTGGCTGGAAGGTACAGTTTCTCAGTTTCTGGAACAACACAGAAGTGACCCGGGATTTCCATTAAATTTTCAGTAGTAGTAAAGGTGTGTGTTGTGGGAAAGAATTTTTTGGTGAAATAACACAAATAAAAAATAAAAAAACCAAATTGTGTAATGATTATGATTTGAGCACCAAGAGCGTGATATGACAATTGCGAACGTAAAACTTAGGGGTGTCTGAAATCCGCGCATTAAAGAATAAAGTAAAATCCTAGAAGTCTCTGAAGTGTGGTGCATCCACAAACTACACTCCTGGAAATGGAAAAAAGAACACATTGACACCGGTGTGTCAGACCCACCATACTTGCTCCGGACACTGCGAGAGGGCTGTACAAGCAATGATCACACGCACGGCACAGCGGACACACCAGGAACCGCGGTGTTGGCCGTCGAATGGCGCTAGCTGCGCAGCATTTGTGCACCGTCGCCGTCAGTGTCAGCCAGTTTGCCGTGGCATACGGAGCTCCATCGCAGTCTTTAACACTGGTAGCATGCCGCGACAGCGTGGACGTGAACCGTATGTGCAGTTGACGGACTTTGAGCGAGGGCGTATAGTGGGCATGCGGGAGGCCGGGTGGACGTACCGCCGAATTGCTCAACACGTGGGGCGTGAGGTCTCCACAGTACATCGATGTTGTCGCCAGTGACCTGGGACCGGACCGCAGCGACGCACGGATGCACGCCAAGACCGTAGGATCCTACGCAGTGCCGTAGGGGACCGCACTCCCACTTCCCAGCAAATTAGGGACACTGTTGCTCCTGGGGTATCGGCGAGGACCATTCGCAACCGTCTCCATGAAGCTGGGCTACGGTCCCGCACACCGTTAGGCCGTCTTCCGCTCACGCCCCAACATCGTGCAGCCCGCCTCCAGTGGTGTCGCGACAGGCGTGAATGGAGGGACGAATGGAGACGTGTCGTCTTCAGCGATGAGAGTCGCTTCTGCTTTGGTGCCAATGATGGTCGTATGCGTGTTTGGCGCCGTGCAGGTGAGCGCCACAATCAGGACTGCATACGACCGAGGCACACAGGGCCAACACCCGGCATCATGGTGTGGGGAGCGATCTCCTACACTGGCCGTACACCACTGGTGATCGTCGAGGGGACACTGAATAGTGCACGGTACATCCAAACCGTCATCGAACCCATCGTTCTACCATTCCTAGACCGGCAAGGGAACTTGCTGTTCCAACAGGACAATGCACGTCCGCATGTATCCCGTGCCACCCAACGTGCTCTATAAGGTGTAAGTCAACTACCCTGGCCAGCAAGATCTCCGGATCTGTCCCCCATTGAGCATGTTTGGGACTGGATGAAGCATCGTCTCACGCGGTCTGCACGTCCAGCACGAACGCTGGTCCAACTGAGGCGCCAGGTGGAAATGGCATGGCAAGCCGTTCCACAGGACTACATCCAGCATGTCTACGATCGTCTCCATGGGAGAATAGCAGCCTGCATTGCTGCGAAAGGTGGATATACACTGTACTAGTGCCGACATTGTGCATGCTCTGTTGCCTGTGTCTATATGCCTGTGGTTCTGTCAGTGTGATCATGTGATGTATCTGACCCCAGGAATGTGTCAATAAAGTTTCCCCTTCCTGGGACAATGAATTCACGGTGTTCTTATTTCAATTTCCAGGAGTGTATGTTTACAAGTCAACTGTTTTTTTTTTCATAAGTGTGTTTGTTGCCTCCATTTTATTCTGTGGGCATCCATTTTCAGATTCAGCTTTTGGGCATTCTTTTCCCTGTATTATTGAATCAGCTGTAATCCCATTACTTGCACTATAAAGTTAAAACACGTACACATGATTTCACCTGACGCCATACAGAAAAATGTGTTAGTGTGTAGAATTTGTGGCATCCTGTGTGAAAGTGGTCCACGATCAGTGGCGTCACTTAAGCTGCTTGCTCTCAGCGATTGTTAGTCGGCTGCTATGCAGCACTAGCTTCCTGCTTTGCGAAATTATGTGGGGCTGGTGTTCAAAAGGGTGTCAAGACCGTAGCATTAGCATTTTATATTATTTCCTCGCAAGAAATATAAACAAAAAAACTGTAGCGTACATCAGGGTTAACATAAACGAGGTTACGTTGTTTCTAACAAACTGATTTCGTATTCGGGATATTGGAAACTCTAATCCCCGTCCGGATATCCCGATTTAGGCTTTCAGTGGTTTTCCTAAATTATTTCAGGTAGTTGCTGGGATGGTTTCTAATATGTTACAGCCGATTTCTTGGCCAATCCTTGTGAAACCAAGCCTGTGAGTAAGTAAATGCATATGTGTGTGAATTATGTTTTTCTTTTCTCAATCTATGATACCATGACACGTCCAACTGTCTAGCAAAAGAGATCCACAGATGAACAAAACTGCTACTACTACTGCCACCACTGCTACTGCCATTACTGTAGTGTAATACTACTCGGAACGGGTCCTACTTATTGCGGTATTTATTGCTTCGCTGTTATTCTACTTCACTCCAACATCTCTTCGACTTACTTTCGGTTCCACGTGCGGAAAAGAAGCCAGGCATAGAGCTGAGATTACTTAGCATCACTGTCATGCCCTCAACGACTGACATAACAATTATCTCCTCATCCTCATGTTTTTGTAACAATGACAAATTTCTTTCATAACTTTTCCCGTTCTATTGTTTTATCCACTTTCTTTCGCTGTTACTCTGATTGTTATTGGACTGTTTCCTATTATAATATTAGGTGGAGGGTAGCTTTAATAGGTAAATTAGTGATAGTACACTAAATACTATATTTTTCTTAGAAGAAACAAGCACTTAGCAGCACATATTACTGTGACGTTGCTCTAAGGAACAACAATAAAAAGGTTTTTGTTTATTTTACAACTTGTTTGAAAAATATAATGCCAATCAATACAGACCATGTTTGTTACCAGACGATACACCATTCTTTCTGTCTTCTTTCCTTCCCTTCCTGGCTTTATCGCTTACGTTTACGGAATCGGCATGTTAACCCGGGTTTTTCTCTTCTGTATTTTTTTTTGTATCTTTTTTTTCCTTTTTAGTCGTCGGTCTTCTGGCTGGTTTGATACGAGCCGCCACGACTTTCTCTCCCGTGCCAACCTTTTCATCTCGGATTAGCACTTGTAACCTATGTCCTCAGTTATTTGCTCGGCGTATTCCTATCTCTGCCTTCTTCTACAGTTTTTTACCCTCTACAGCTCCCTGTCGCACCATGGAAGTTGTTCCCTGTTGTCTTAACAGATGTCCTATCACCCTGTCCCTTCTTCGTGTCAATGTTTCCATATTCTATTTCCCTGCTCGATTCTGCGGAGAACCTCCACATTCATTACCTTATCAATCCACCTAATTTTCAACATTCTTCTGCAGCACCACAACTCAAATGCTTCTGTTCTCTTCTGTTGCGGTTTCCCCACGGTCTGTGTCTCACTGCCAAAGAATGCTGTGTTGCAAATGTTCATCGTCAGAAATTTCTTTCTCGAATTAAGCCCTACCTTTTATACTATTAGAGTTCTCTTGGCAAGAAATGCCCTTTTTGCCAATGATAGTCTCCTTTTTGTGCCCTCCTTGCTCCGTCAGCGATAGATTATGTTTCTGCGTAGGTAGCTTAATCTATTTATATTTCGTGATCACCCCCAATCCTGATGTCAAATTTGTTAGTGTTCTTATTTCTGCTGCTTCTGATTACTTTCGTCTTTCTTTGATTTCCTCTCAGTCCACATTCTTTACTCATTAGACTCTTCATTCCATTCAACAAATCGTTTAATTTTTCTTCACTGAACATAAAAATGTCATTAGCGAATCTTAACACTGGTATCTTTTCACATTGAATTTTAAGCCACTCCTGAATCTTTCTTTTACTTCCACCATTGCTTGTTAGATGTATTCATTGAACAGCGAGCGTGAAAGACTACACTGTTGCCTTACACAGTTTTTAATCCGTGTCCTTCATTCTTGGTCTTCCTTTTTTTTTTTTTTTTTTTTTTTTTTTTGTTCGCTCTTGGTTCTTGTACGTATTGTATATTACCCGTCTTTCCTTATAGTTTCCCCCTGTTTTTCCCAGGATTTCGAACATCTCATGCCATTTTACATTGCGGAACACTTTACCCACGTCGACAAGTTCTATGAACGTGTCATCAGTCTTGCTTCCACTATCAACCGCAACGTCAGAACTGCCTGTCAGTTTCTTTACCTTTCCTGAAGCCAAACTGATCGTCGTCAAACACATCCTCAATTATTTCCATGTCATATGCCATACTGCTAGACCTTCCCTGGCGTAACTTTAACTGTGTGACAACTACAACAGACAGTCGATTGTGTTTCATGAAGGTCAAGCACCTAGCACAAGACTGCCAACACAGGAGGTGTACCTTATCTTGTTGCTCCGACACGATAATGTATTTGGTAACATATCCTACGCTGTGTCAACATGTTTAACACAGTAGTATTAGACAAAAAGAAGTTGAAGACTGTCGTGAGTATGGTTTGATAATAAACGTCCTTTAAAGTTTGCCGTGTACAACTGCAGCCTGCCTCGGTTATTACAGAGCAGAGAAGGATTTGATACCTGTTGCAGAGACCTTTTAAGACAATTTCTTGTACTCTCAGAAATCAGATCTAATTTGATACACTCATTTTCTAGTCAGTAATGTGATACATCTGCGAATAAATGAGCGTTACATTTTTTTCTCTATGGTTTATCGTCGGCCATCTACAGATAACTTGTCTGTATTTAGGCCAAGTGACCTGCTGCGTACAGAGTGATAACCTGACCTCGAAAATGAACAGCGACACATATGGAGATGTTAATGATTTGTAACTCATTAGTTACAGTTGTGCAAAGCCATTTAGATGAAAAGATAACAAAAAAGACAAAGCTTATCGTTAACTGAGAAGAATTCAGGAGTCGATAACAGCAAAGGAGATAATAAATCTTGTAGTTGAATTAATTACAGACTAAAAGTTCTTTATTAAGGAAAGAGTTGAATACAGAATTGAGATCCATGACAGCTGAAAGTATATAGTCGTCACCAAAGTAAATTTTAAAAATGAGCAGAGAGTCGAAACTCTGATGAATTATGAATTTTAAGAAAAACTTAAAACCTTACGTTCTCAGTGAGTGAGAGAAAAGACCGACAGAAAATCACTGTAGTAAGGTGCATAATATGGCGATATACTTCCTACACAGCATCTCATAACGGAAGCGCAACAGGAGGAAAGGTAAGCAGGCCCAACACATACCCGCAGACACAAACGTATCATACGAACGATTCATTCACTAGCATGTTTATTCACGTAGTGGTTATGATTATGCAGACGGAAAGTGGCATTTGGCCGAAACGCTTACGAGGAAAGTAGACTTAAAGATTCTTAGAGCGAAACAGGAAGAAAGCCATCGTGGATTCCTAAGTTGCCATCTTACTTGCTCAGTGGATGGACGGATCAACTATAAAACACCTCTTCGGAATAAAATTTTAGTGCAGTGAAACATTAGAATTTAAAGAAATCGTACGAACCAAGAATCTTAGCCAAAGGATCCTGGGCCAAGGTCACTATATGTCAAGGTTACAATATCTTTAGCGTCTCTTGTACCTTGATAAAAAACTACGTACTACCGTTCACTTGACAGATAGGCGTTTATAGTAATGTATTGATGAGTGGTCTGCCAAGCGAGTGGATTCATTCTTATTTATCGAGTAACATGAACTCTCGTACTCACAATTAAGTTACAAATTACCCTCCTGTATGAATAATACGTGACGGAAACGCAGTCTGACTATCAGTAATTTACAAAACTCTGACTGTTCACTACGCACTGGCAATACCACATTTTCTTTTTGTCTTTTAATTAACGGGTTCTATCAACACGTGGCTACCGCACTGAATATGAATGGCGCACACATTATAAATTCGTGACATCATGACAACATACAGTTCGAAGGAAAAGTCCATCAATCTTTTTCTTTTCACTATCTTATTTATTCCGATAAATTCTATAACCTAAACACACAAATTCTATAACCTACAACAATAACACATGAGAAATTCCGCCCAGTGGGCATGGCTTTACATTGGTGATTCTCTACCTTATGGTCTCGTAATTATTTTACGCTACAGTGCACTTTCTGGATAGGATGGTGGATCTTTTATTATATCTCACACTTCGACTCTCACAATCATCATCACGAAACTTTCCTCCAGATCGAGCGGTACAGAAGGAACAAGCATAACCCACTAATCTTTTGAAACTACCTTGCTACTCTCCCATGCAAACCACACATACCCAAATTGCATGACATACACCACACTACAACAAGGAATACAATACAATAAATAGTCACAACACTATTACTTTCAGCTTTCCCACTTCAATTAGTATTTGTCCCAGTTTCACACGACACTGTCCCACTTTGTAATTCTACTTTCCTACTATGAACTCTGGAGATATATGCACGTCTTCCTGTGCAATGCAAGCCAAGTGGCGTTGCTGGATAGACGACCGACTCACCTTGCTTCTCTCTCAGAGTTTGAGTCTAGCGTCACACGGAATCATATCATGCAAAGTAATATTAAGAACATATTCATCACACACGCGAGTCCTCAACTGATACTTCTCTTTATCCTTTGTCTCATACACAGATTGAGACTCACACAGTACTCACCACGTGGAAGTACTCGTCTCTAATTTCAAGTCCTGCACACGCCATTTCTTAAATATTTCAACTTATGGTACACACGCTATTTCTTAAATATTTCAACTTATTGTACACACGCTAGTAATTCAGCTTAACTTAAGCACACGGAAGTATTTCAACTTATTGCTACACGTGGTTTCATTGTGACCATTGGTCACTTCCGAAGATTACTACGATCCCATTAATATTACCTGCCTGACATTTAATTCTCCCCACAAAAGTTCCTGAAATAGAGAAATTATTATTTCAAACTACTCTTAAATATTCCACACGCATACCATGCCTCCACTCTTTTGTCTTTACGGAGCACAACTAAGACAGGTCTTAACAGCACAAGATCCAGCGGCAGAGTGCCGAAACATGGCCGTTCTTCAGGTCCTCTCGCACCTCTGCAGAAGTGGGGGAGCACCTTGCTACCGTATAGGTCAGCCACATTTCAGGCACTCAAAGCTCAGGTAAAGTTCATCTCTTTGGTCCCACCAAAGGTGGCCAAAGGATCGTCTCAAAGATGATCATATATTCACATTCACTATCTGCGGTTAGCAGACGACCATACATTCATTCATTTCACAGATCTCACCAAACTGGATGTAGGGATTTATTTTGAGGGAGTGCACATGTGATCAATTAAATAAATAAATTGTCATTCTTTCCCACACTGGTATCCGGCTTCGCTGTATTAATTGAAATTGAGTTATTTTACAAAAAAATGTGTTGTTCTGACAAAAATAATGAAGTATGTTGTACCTATTTTCAATGTCGGGCGGTACTGTACCCTTTCAGTATATTTTAATGTTATAGTCATGGGCAGTAACACAACTTTTTGAATGCCTGACTTCTCCTTAACATGGCCTAGATTCAGCAGAGTTCATGATTAGTGTTCGCTTCAAGTCGATAATGTTGGTAAAAATAGCGATACAAAGTCAAACTGCCCGCTAGGGTGGCAATTAAAAAAAATCGTCAACAACAATGAGACTATATGATATTCAACTCAGAGTTCAAGTCTGTCGATGGATTATCCAGAACACTGTTGTAGTACCGAAACTTCTATGTTTCTGTTGTTTATAGGTGAAATAAGATTAAATGCCAAAGAAATGAATTTCTCCAGGAATATAGCAGGATACACAAATTTAGATTATAAAAGAAATATACCATTAGGAAGAAATTGAAAATATGTCATATAAAAGGAAAGACTAAACGATATAGTCAGATATGGATATCCTTCCCCTTGCGGATGGAGGAGTCAAGATCACTATTCATATCAGCGCACACTCCGCTGCAGAGTGAAAATCTCATTCTGGAAGATCACTATTATATTTTTTGGGAAATTATTCCACAAAGTAAGATGCACTTGAAGATCAGCAAAAAGAATGAAGGATAGAATTTTGCTGTACCAGGCCGAGCAAGGCCTAACGCATGACAGAAGAATAAGAAGAAGAACAAGGATGATGATGTTGATGATGAAGCCTCTTGCGATCATGATGTTTTCAACTGCCGCAATAGCTATGTCTGAGGTGATGAAAATACGTACGTCATGTTCGCCCCAGAACATCAGCAATGGATCCCAATCAGCACTTGATGAAGAGCATATAATATGACCTTATTTTTTTTCACTCCTTTTCAGTGGAGCATGTAAACTGGTATTCACTGAAGATGTGCTGCCACGGTCAGAGACTGTATCCATTGCTGACCGCAAAAAGATGTGGTCTCAACACGACGGTGAACCATTTCGCATTGACATTAATGCCCTTCAGCATCTAAGTAACTTATAGGCTCACAGCTGGACTGGAAGGGGCTGTTCCTGTGACCATCACCATCGCCGAAGTCCACTCCTACTGATTTCTTCCCATGGGATTACACGAAGTCGAAGGCATGTGAAAATACAGTAGAAACTGAAGAGGGACTGGCTGGTGAGGTCTTCGATTCCTGTCTAACTTTGCGACAAACAAAAGGGATCACTCAGAGTGAGTGGAGCAAAAATGGTAGTTTTGGATTTGATATTGACGATAGGATCTTTGAACAATCGCTACGAGCTTAAATTACTGCGATCAGTTGCTTATCTCAGATAATTGAATTTATAATCTTTTTACCGCCAACGTCATCGGTTTTCCTCTCGCCTCTTCAGTTGCCCCGGTGTGGTTTACGAGAACCCTCCACTTGCGTCTGTCCATGTACCATTCTTCCCTCAGAACTGTATCTCAGCTGTCTCCCCTTGTTCCAATATACCTATTACCAGGTCCCGCCATCTTTCCCTTGGTCATCACACCGGTCTTCTACCAATCACACCTGCGATTAGCCATTGTTTTGCTATCCTTCCAAATGGTTCAAATGGCTCTGAGCACTATGGGACTCAACTGCTGAGGTCATAAGTCCCCTAGAACTTAGAACTACTTAAACCTAACTAACCTAAGGACAACACACACATCCATGCCCGAGGCAGGATTCGAACCTGCGACCGTAGCGGTCCTATCCTTCCCATGTCCATTCGTTTGACATTGCGAAACCATCTCAGACAGGCCCTTCTCACTTTTTCTTTCAAGGACTTGTACGGCCGAACTTCTTCCCTTATTTTTCCATTTCCTACCCTGTCCTGACCATAGTTCTTAAGGTGGGACGTTGATGAAAAACACACACTATTTCAAAAATGGACCAAATCCACAGTTTTGGAGATATGGCAAACACATTTACGTATAAAATCATTTGATTATATATATTCAACTTTTTTTGAATGAAATTTGAAGTTTTATTTTCAAAAAGTAATGGATATTCCTTTTTCTCGGAAAGTGTTCAATTTTACATTCGTGCAAAATTTCAAGCACTTTGCCCCATATCTCAGCTTGCTATTAGAATTTCAAAATTTGCTCTTACGACAACGTTTACTAGGTTTACAGAAATATTTGTACAAAATTTCATAATTCTAGATCCATAGAATCTGAGGAAAAGGTACATAAACTTTTAAAAACAAACTTTTCGGGAAACGCAATTTAGAGTTTAACCTAACTTTTTTCCTTATGTCACTTCTTCAGAAGGCACCACATTTGTACTCTGGGTCGTCTTCCTCTTCAAGATTTCTCTTCTGGTTTCTTGTTCTCCGTCTTCTTCCTTTACCAGGTCTTCAACTGAATTTCCAGCTGCCGAGACGCGCTGTAAATCTATTTTTCTCATGATGTCTTGAGTACAATTTCCTATCTTGAAGCCCAGTCTTTCTAATATCTTCATTCTCCTGACGTTCCCATCATTAAATACAATAACTGTAATAAGTTGAAATTCTGACAACTGTATTAGATGCAAATGTGTTTTTAGGGCATCGTTTCCATATGAGTGAATTTAGAGACTCATTTGGATTTTGCGTTTTGTCATGAACACACTTTTTGAGAAGTGCAGGATCGGCCAAAAATTTGTAGATGGGATTGACAAGACCCAGGATACAATTTGGAAGCCTCTTGTAGGGGTTGTTATCCCTCTGAGACTGGCGTGGCAGGGAGGCCGCGTCACACCTTTAATTAATTTTCAGGCAGATCGGACGCGATTTCAACATTGAAACTTTGGGAACTTATAGTCTATGAGTTGTACTAACAAATAAAAAATAAATCGAAAGTTGACATTTTTGGTCAATTTCATCAACGTCCCCCCTTAAGAACTTCATTTCTGTTGCTTGCAGTTTATTATCGACTTGTTCGGTTGTTTTGCAGGTTTCCAGACCTTATGTTACTATGGGGATAAAGTACACTATGTGATCAAAAGTATCCGGACACTCCCAAAAACATACGTTTTCATACTAGGTGCATTATGCTGACACCTACTGATAGCTAATCCATATCAGCGACCCCATTAGTCATTAGAAATCGTGAGAGAGCAGAATGGGGAGCTCCACGGAATTCATGGACGTCGAACGTGGTCAGGTGATTGGGTGTAACTTGTGTCACACGTCTGTACGCGAGATTTCCACACTCCTATACATCCCTAGGTCCACTGTTTCCGACGAGATAGTGAAGTGGAAACGTGAAGGGATACGTCCAGCACAAAAGCGTAAGGCCGGCCTCGTCTGTTGACTGACAGAGACCGCCGACAGTTGAACGGAGTCGTAGTGTATAATAGGCAGGCATCTATCCACACCACCACACAGGAATTCCAAACTGCATCAGGATCTACTGCAAGTACTATGACGGTTAGGCAGGAGGTGAGAAAACTTGGATTTCATAGTCGAGCGGCTGCTCATAAGCAACACATCACACCGGCAAATACCAAGCGACGCCCGATTGGTGTAAGGAGCGTAAACATTGGACGATTGAATAGTGGAAAAACGTTGTGTGGAGTGACGAATCACGGTACACAATATGGCGATCCGATGGCAGGGTGTGGGTATGGCAAATGCCCGGTGAACGTCATCTGCCAGCGTGTGCAATGCCAACAGTAAAATTTTGAGGGCCCGCATCTCGTGGTCGTGCGGTAGCGTTCTCGCTTCCCACGCCCGGGTTCCCGGGTTCGATTCCCGGCGGGGTCAGGGATTTTCTCTGCCTCGTGATGGCTGGGTGTTGTGTGATGTCCTTAGGTTAGTTAGGTTTAAGTAGTTCTAAGTTCTAGGGGACTGATGACCTAAGATGTTAAGTCCCATAGTGCTCAGAGCCATTTTTTAAAATTTTGAGGCGGTGGTGTTATGGTGTGGCCGTGTTTTTCATGGAAGGGGCTTGCACCGCTTTTTGTTTGCGTGGCACGGTCACAGCACAGGCCACCATTGATGTTTTAAGCACTTTCTTGGTTCCCACTGTTGAAGAGCAATTCGCGGGTGGCGACTGCATCTTTCAACACGATCTAGCACCTGTTCATAATGTACGGCCTGTGGCGGAATAGTTACACGACAGTAACATCCCTGTAATGGACGGGCCTGCTCAGAGTCCTTACCTGTATCCTACTGAACAACTTTGGGATGTTTTGGAACGCCGACTTCGTGCCAGACCCCACCGACCGACATCAGTACTCTCCTCAGTGCAGCACTCCGTGAAGAATGGGCTGCCATTCCCCAAGAAACCTTCCAGCACCTGATTGAACGTATGCCAGCGAGAGTGGAAGCTGTCATCACTACTAAGGGTGGGCCAACACAATATTGAATTCCAGCATTACCGATGGAGGGCACCAAGAACTTGTAAGTAATTTTGAGTCAGGTGTCTGGATACTTTTGATCACATAGTGTATGATGGAAGGAGAGACTATTCTGATCTATGGAGGCTGAAGCGACGATCGAAAATTTGTACCAAGGCCGAGATTCGAACCCGAATCGCCTTCTCAACAGACACATGTCGGACTACTTGGTACACCTCCTTACTCAGTCCAAATTTCCGTTCAAGCCTCAGCCCACTTTCCTTTGAGTAAAGATTCTAGCTTGTTCCAGAGTTGATTCCGAACATGACGGTAGAACTGAGCTGATTTTTTAGTTCTGTTTTTTATCTCATGCTATGCCCTCTTATCGCGTGAAATGATGCAGGGGTTCTGTTGACTGATGTTGCAATCAGTTTTAATTTACATTTCAAGACAACATAAGGCGCATAGCAGTCATGAAAATTGGTCACAAATCGATAAGAATGCAGATATCGACGGAAAATGCAAAATTTGTAAACATTGACGGCCGATGGATGAACGTGTGACACTGCAGAGCAGTTTCACTGGGCAGCCACCATGGATGGTAGTCAGGGACATGTCGATACCAAGGCATAAAGTCTTGGCGAATTTGATTGCAAGTACTCAGTTGGACAGACGCGTGAACAATGTTTGCAGATGTCAGCATTTGAGACAGGACGTGTAGTTTGGATGAAAGAAGTCTAGCAGAGTAATCGACGAATCGCTCGACGTTTGCATAGTAGCGATTCCGCTATTCGATGATGTTGCCGATCTAGAGAGACGACAGAACGTGAGGACCGAGCAACCGTTAGAGAGACACTCACAGCCCCGGGTTCATAATTATCATTGATCCAATGTGCACCTGGTCCCTCAGTGACTACGAGGACCATTAATAGGCGGCTCACAGAACGCGGACTCAGTTCACGCCGCCCTTGCGCCGACTGCCATTGACTACTGCACATCAACAAGCCCGTTTACAGTAGTCTCGGGCACATTCGGCATGGAATCTTGTCTTCAATGAAGAATCCTGTTTCGGAATTAGTCGCGATGGCCAGCGAAGAAGTGTCTGAAGACGTTCCGGACAGCAGTGGGTATCAAACTGACTGTCTCTCGCCATACAGCCCGTCAACCAAGACTGATGGTCTGGGATGCAATTTCACTTCATATCAGGACCCCCTTGGTTGTCACCAGCGGCACCCTTACAGCACAACGGTACGTCAACGATATTCTGCGCCCCAATTCGTTGCCCTTCGTGACAAGCCATCCTGTGCTTACATTTCAGCAAGATAATGCCCGCCCTCACAATGCGAGGGTTTCCTCTGCTTGTCTTCGTACTTGCCAAACCCTACCTCCGTCAGCAAGGCCGTTGGATTTCTCTCCAGTTGAGAACGTTTGGAGCATTATGGGAGAGTCTCTGTAACCACCTCAGGATTTTGACGATCTAACGCTTGAATTGGATAGAACTTAGCAAGACATCCTACTGGAGCCAGCAACTGTATCAATCAGTACTAAGCCGAACAACTGCTTAGGTAATGTCTAGAAATGGACCAACACGTTATTGACTTGCTGAATTTCTGAAGCTCTTTCTCTTGTATATATTATCCATTTTTTTACGAAATTGTAAGGTTGCGACAACGGCCGGTGATGGAGTTCCTCTTCAAGACCGGCGATGACTCTGCCACATCGTTTCACAGGAAGTTGCTCTCTGTTTACAGGGAGGACGCACTGGATCGCAGCTGTATCCAGCGGTGGTTGCAGAGGTTTAAAGAAGGTGATTTCTCTCTCTACTGGACAATCCACGATGCATTAGACCATCGACGGCAGTGAGTAATGTCAATAAGGAGACCATTGAACAAATCATCCAAAACGACAGATGTGTGACGACACGACAGCTTCCTGAAATGACTCGTTTGTCATTGGGTAATGTGGTATCCTACAGTCAGTAGGGTACAGAAAAATCTGTGCACGATGAGTGCAGGAGAAAATCAGGAAAATGAGTTGGAAAATTGTTCCTCATCCTCCCTACAGTCCGAATTTGGCTCCGTATGATTTTTACTTTTTTGGTCAACTGAAGGCCCACCTGCGCGATAAAACATTTGATAGTGTGAAAGACCTTATTTCCTGTGTCAAGCGATGGTGTAAAAGTCAGTCCCTAGAATTTTACTAAAGTGCATTTACATCATGGAAAGAACGTTGGGCCAGAAACGTTACAGCTGATGAAGGCTAAATTGAGTAGGCTCAATGTATAGCTAAATGTTCCATGTATGTTCACAAAAAATTTCAATCTGCTCCTGCAAAAAATAAAAAAATTAGAGATGACTGTGCAAAACTTTTTGAACTCTCTTATTATAACATATCTACTGATTTCCGTTACATTCGGATAATTCCGTCATGGCGCGTCGTTTTCTTTCTTTCTTCCTTTCTTTTTTTCTCCTTAGATGCACTCATTTATAATCTGTGTGCTTTTAGATGATACTTCCAGGTGGCCAGTCTCTCCTGGACTTCTTTCCCTGTACTACCCCAAATTACTACGCCGTCTGTAAATACAAATGCATTTATATCCTTGTGTTGTTTTGCTTCATTCCTTTCATAATTCCATCCATGACTGTAATAAAAAGATCTACATCTACATCCATACTCCGCAAGCCACCTGACGGTGTGTGGCAGAGGGTATCTTGAGTACCTCTATCGGTTCTCCCTTCTATTCCAGTCTCGTATTGTTCGTGGAAAGAAGGATTGTCGGTATGCCTCTGTGTGGGCTCTAATCTCCCTGATTTTATCCTCATGGTCTCTTCGCGAGATATACGTATGAGGGAGCAATATATTGCTTGACTCCTCGGTGAAGGTATGTTCTCGAAACTTCAACAAAAGCCCGTACCGAGCTACTGAGCGTCTCTCCTGCAAAGTCTTCCACTGGAGCTTATCTATCATCTCCGTATCGCTTTCGCGATTACTAAATGATCCTGTAACGAAGCGCGCTGCTCTCCGTTGGATCTTCTCTATCTCTTCTATCAACCCTATCTGGTACAGATCCCACACTGCTGAGCAGTATTCAAGCAGTGGGCGGAAAAGCGTACTGTAACCTACTTCCTTTGTTTTCGGATTGCATTTTCTTAGGATTCTTCCAATGAATCTCAGTCTGGCATCTGCTTTACCAACGATCAACTTTATATGATCATTCCATTTTAAATCACTCCTAATGCCTACTCCCAGATAATTTATGGAATTAACTGCTTGCAGTTGCTGACCTGCTATATTGTAACTAAATGATAAGGGATCTTTCTTTCTATGTATTCGCAGCACATTACACTTGTCTACATTAAGATTCAATTGCCATTCCCTGCACCATGCGTCAATTCGTTGCAGATCCTCCTGCATTTCAGTACAATTTTCCATTGTTAAAACCTCTCGATATACCACAGCATCATCCGCAAAAAGCCTCAGTGAACTTCAGATGTCATCCACAAGGTCATTTATGTATATTGTGAATAGCAACGGTCCTACGACACTCCCCTGCGGCACACCTGAAATCACTCTTACTTCAGAAGACTTCTCTCCATTGAGAATGACCTGCTGCGTTCTGTTATCTAGGAACTCTTCAATCCAATCACACAATTGGTCTAATAGTCCATATGCTCTTACTTTGTTCATTAAACGGCTGTGGGGAACTGTATCGAACGACTTGTGGAAGTCAAGAAACACGGCATCTACCTGTGAACCCGTGTCTATGGCCCTCTGAGTCTCGTAGACGAATAGCGCGAGCTGGGTTTCACACGATCGTCTTTTTCGAAACCCATGCTGATTCCTACAGAGTAGATTTCTAGTCTCTAGAAAAGTCATTATACTCCAACATAATACGTGTTCCAAAATTCTACAACTGATAGACGTTAGAGATATAGGTCTATAGTTCTGCACATCTGTTCGACGTCCCTTCCTGAAAACGGGGATGACCTGTGCCCTTTTCCAGTCCTTTGGATCGCCACGCTCTTCTAGAGAGCTATGGAGAAAAGACCCTGTCTTTTGAACTGCTGTAATTGTCTTGCCATCTGTACGCTTTAATCATAAAGGCCTTGGAGACCTCACATGAGACAACAGACTTTGTTCAAGATTCTGATTCTACGGAGGGTAGCAGTGCTGCAGGCAGTAGGGACGACATATAAGGAATGTGCGTCTCTGCAGCCTGCAGCAGGCACTGGGGACCCAGCTACAGGCAAGGTCGCAGTCCGAAGGACATCAGGTAGCGCGATGTCGCGCACGTAACACCTGGCATGCGAACGAAGCGGTCGATATTTCGTCGGAACACGAATATAGTCTAAATGCGCAAGTTCTATAAAAGGCTCTGAACTGTAGATGTGTAGCGATTAAAATGTACTGATGTGTTTATTTCGAGCAGAATAATACCTGTTTGCGGCAGTTTGTCTGTGTCCTCTAAACGAGCCCACTGACAGACTCTAAATCACCGGATGATGATAATAGCCGGTTTGTGGGGCGACCGACTGCGCAGTTATCAGCGCCCCTAAGAATTCGCAATGTTTTCACACTCCAGTCACGTCACTTTTCACGAATTATGATGAAGTGAGGGAGACAACACAAGCACACAGTCCGCGGACAGAGAAAATCTCCGACCCGGCCGGTAATCGAACTCGGGACACTGTGATCCAGAGCTAGCCACTAGACCACGAGCTGCGGACTAAACCACTAGAGTTTCATGCAAGTATCTGTGACGCAGTCGAGCTTACTAAACATAGTTCTGACGAAACATGATGCTTTTCTTTCGATTTTGTCTACGAGGACTGTTCAATTAGTAATGCAAGACTTTTTTCTGAAACCACGTTGTTTTTATTCAGAATTCCAGTACAACATATTATTTCCCACTTTTTTGGCTACAAAACTCTATTTTTCAACATAATCTGCCTTACTCCACGTTGTGGGAGGGATTGCATGCCTGCATGGTACCACTCTACTGGTCGACATCGGAGACAACGTCTTGCTGCATCAATAATGTCCCCATCCGGGCTGTAGGGTGGATAGGGAAGAACAATCTTGTGCAGTTTTGTGAGCTCAGCTAGCCTGCACAGACATGTGTGAGGTCTTGCTTTGTCAAGGAGAAGGAAAGTTTGTTTGCATTTTAGTGGCGACAAACACGATTTTTCAGTTTCCTGAGGGCAAGCAGAATGCACTTCATAGTTGAGCGTCCCATTACGAGGGAGGACATCAAACAGAATAACCCCTTCAGAGTCCCAGAAGATCGTTGTTAAGACGTGTATATTTCTATTGTCAAACCACAATTTATGAAAGATGTTTATATTTTATTAATAGGATTAAGTAGGAATAATTAATGTTTGTCATTTTGGAAATAATTGCGGTAGCAGGGAATGTCTGCACCAAAGTTTTGTTGTCAGGAAAGACCGCACATTGATATAATTTTAAAAAGGGCGGGATAGAACGCATATGGATACATTTTAAGAAATGAGCGGGAAAGACCGCGCATTGATACATTTTGTAATGGGAGCAGGGATTGTCTGCACCACAAAGCATTGTTGGCGGGAGAGACCGCATTTTAGCGTTCGTAGGAAGTCAGCAGTAAGCGAGATGTGAAGCGAGTCGGTAGCAGGTCTGAAGCGAGAGTTTGAGAGGAGCGCGGTGTGCCTGCCAGCCACCAGCTATGATTTACAAGAGATTATAAACGGATGTACAGAGGCGTCAGCTAACTCTTATCATAAGATGAACTAATATTATTGAATTATTTTTTGTGAGAAACTCAAAACTAAAAAAATGGTTCAAATGGCTCTGAGCACTATGGGACTCAACATCTTAGGTCATAAGTCCCCTAGAACTTAGAACTACTTAAACCTAACTAACCGAAGGACATCACACACACCCACGCCCGAGGCAGGATTCGAACCTGCGACCGTAGCAGTCCCGCGGTTCCGGACTGCAGCGCCAGAACCGCTAGACCACAAAACTCAAAACTACTGAAGGTATGTTTGCGCAATGCTAGTTGTAAGATTATTGTAAAAAATAAGTCCCATTTGAACGTTTGTAAAATCATTTCATTACCAATAGTAAATACTTGAAGAATCGTTTTCAGAATATAATTAATTTTTGCCAGCTTTAAAACCATCAACATAAAACTTTGCAAAATTCTATTGTTGTCAAGAAAAAGTTTAACTGTGAATTACGTAACTTCAGTGAAGTTAATTAAAGAATAACGTCAGCTTTGCTATTAAAAGAATAACGTCAGCTTTGGTAATAAATACAGCCACTTATTGTGACAGCCCACCAGCAGCTAATACAGTATAGTAAACCAGAGCAAGTATATTCATTTCGCAGTTCGATGTAGCAGTCAAATGGCGATCCAGTAACAGTAAAAAAGGCAAGGAACAGTTTTGGGTTATTGCAGGTAACGACTGAGGGCCACGACGACGACACATTCTATATTCGTCGAAATAATCTGCAAATCACTTTTAATAAGCAGCATTTAAATTTGTATGCGAAGATAGCACTTACTATTATTGAAAAAGAGAATTAATTTCGAAGGGAAGATTTCATTTGTCATTATTAAGCAAGAGATAGAAATCCTAAGGGAAGGTTTCATAGGTTATTGTAGAAGCGAAGGTTCCATAACAAAAGAGATATAGAGGAGACGGGAAGGTTTCACCGCCGCCATAACTATCAGCTGAGAGTGCGGTTTTGAACTTTTCTTCGGAGTAGAGATGGTGTGGGGCCACTTCCTGAATTGCCGTTTGAACCCACGTTTCACTGACAAAAAATTGGCACAATAAGCCTCGTAGTGAGCAAGCAGTTCCGTGCAGAAGATCTTTCGTTGCTGTTTATAGTCTTCCGAGGAACTGAACGGGTACACACTTTTAAGTAACCCAGCTACTGGACAAGTGTGTCAGTACTGACAACACAGACGTCCATTTGTGCAGCGCAGTGTCTGGTTATGATCCGTGGATGACAATGTCTGCTCGTTCAAACATTGCAGGAGACAGCTGTGTACGGCCGGTCGGCACGCGAGAGATCGAACAAGTTTGCGTGACCTTGTACCGATGATGACAGACGCTCTCCCAACGACTCACCGTGCTTTTTTTCACTGCCGGGTCCCCGTACACATTCTTCAAGCGTCTATGAATAGCTGAGATGCTCTGGTTTTCTGCCAAGCGAAAGTTAATGACAACTCCCTGTTCGTTATACATCTGCGTTAAAGACGCCATTTTGAAGGCCACGTATAGCGCCGCCAGTTATGACAACTTGATGAAACTATAGGGTCTTAAAATCAATATACCACAATATCCTACAACAAATTCCGCATTTTTAAACCGAAATCGGCCGAGGAAAGAAAGTGTTGCGCTACTTACCGAAAGCCCCTCGTATGTGTCGTAAAATAATTAATAATTTTGCAGGCAATTTAGTGATGTAATCTAGATACCTGTATTTGCACGCCGTCAATTACACTACCTCAAGACAAACACACATTTTCCAACTGTAATAGTTGTCTTATTCTATTAAACCTTTAATATTTGATTATATCTCTTAATGAGTAGATTATAACAAAATTTAAATTTTTCAATTCGGGCAGTAATTACGTGAAATATTGAAACACGAATTTTTGTTGCTCCTACGCTGCAACTAGTACCTGGTTCGGGGTACGGTTTTAGTGATATAAATATTGGGAAGAGTAATAGCCCTATAACAGCCCATTGAAGTACGTCAGAAACTAGTTGCACGTGTGATGATTTCGTCTCGTTAAGAACAAGGTGATGTGGTCTTTGTACTAGGAAGTCCTGCCTCTATTCGCGAAGCTGGCCTGATCTTTCGCTCACTCGTACATTGTTCACGAGGTGACAATGCGGAAATGTCTCGGACGCCTAGCAGAGGTCAAATAACAGACATCAACCTGAGTGCTGTTGTCTGCTGCCATATACGTGCCAAGGAAATATGTTCGGAGCCATGCGCGGCCAATCTGCTTCATCTGTACGTACAACACATACATACACACGCAGAGACTAGTAGTAAGGCCAAATAAGGTACTCTTCGGCAAGTCCGTCTGTGAGAAATGTAATCTCTGGAAAAATCGTATGTGAAAAATACAGCATTGCGTTCTAGCTGAGTGTCGGCACAGGTCTCGAGTCAGAAGAGGGGTTATTCCCCCTACGTCGCATCGTGACCTTGGCCGCCGTCTGGAATGTAGCAGCTGCCACCCCTAGTGCTTTCTCAAGGTCACTCGCGAGAAAAGGCAGCATGCTGAGCTGTAGACGGCATCACAGGTATCCAAAGCCGAAGACAGACGCGAAATAACCCATGAGAATCCATGTTCGACTGTGCTGCATCGAATATTAAGAAGATGAAGAGTACACGGACGAGTGAATCAGTTCGCAATATATAAAAAAGAGAAACTAAAACAGAAGGATATAGCGTAAAGAACGTGGATGGATAAAATCAGATTTTACTCCAGATACAATATTGTCACCAGTATTTGGGTCCATTGATGGCATTACTTTTAGCCAGTGCCTGTTCCAACCCCGTGTAGGAATAAGGACAAAGGCGAAATTTCATTAGACGTTCCTCCCCACTTTCCCACAGTGAGTACCCGTGTTGTATGACGCGCCATTTCTTGGAGGTGTCCTTGGTTCCTGTAATGTCTGTCCACAGTCTGTTTAAGCACTTCCACGTACACAACCCGCTTAATAATCAGGAAGCAATTCTCCATCAAATTCGATACGTTCTGGTTGATCAGGATATCTCTGTTTGCATCAACCTTAATCTGTGGTACGATGGCATCTCCAAAACATTTTTCGTGTTACTGAAAAGTGGTACATACAACACGTCAGCGCCTTACTGATATAAATCCACCTGATGATGGAGTTATGTTCCTCCGAAAAACGTAAACTAAAATACAAAAAAGTGCCTGGATACTGTGATTTGTTGCTTCAATTGATATTCTCAACCGGCCCAGCTAACCGTGCTTGTTAAGGCGCCGCTTCCCGGACTGGGAGGTGCGCCGACCCACTATCGAATTCGCTCTGCGGATTAACGGCGAGGCTGGCTGTGCCGGATAGCCTGGACGTGGTTATTGGGCGGTTCCCACATTCCACTAGTTGGAATTCTAGGCTGGTACCCAAGTCTCGACTCATTTACACTATCGGCATTTTTTCGAAAACTTTTGCTCACATTCTATGAATTGTACCGCACGCAGACAGTTGGGATCCATATATTCCGTCCCAGTGTGTATTTATGTGTTCGTCTGCGTGTCTGTGTGTGTGTGTGGGAGGGGGGGGGGGGGTCAGGGTGTAACGGGGTGGCGACATTAACAGCGTCTACCCAGTACTGATGCGAAGCAAAGGCACATGCACGCGAGGAAGAACTGATATTCACAGCAGTCGCAGTCAAGTCTAACATCAACGTTTGCGTCTCCGTACACATTCTGAACAGGACCTCCACCGACAAACTTTCTGACGGGATATTTCTTGAGTGCTTTGGTATAAGGGACCGTTGGTCTACGCTGGCTCGTTACAGAGTAATGACATAATTCCGAGTGATTTATTCGGTTCTGTAACGTCTCTTAGCAAAACACATATTATATGTGGTAAAAAAAAGAGAAAAGAGTAATTGAACTGGATGATTGTAATTGCGTGGACAACGATTGTGTGAATTTTATGTAATAAAGTGAAAGTATTATGTGTCATGTTTTGTTCTTGTATAGAATTATGTACAGATTTTTTTTTTTTTTTTTTAAAGATAGTATCTGTGTCGGCGAGTACTGAAACCGCCACAGACGATACTTATTAAATATCAAACAAAGATGAGAATATGTGACAAGTACATGGAGGTAAAAATAAGAGGAGTTGTCATGACGTCACAAACTTGAAGCCGATCCAAGTGAAGATCCGCCATGTTAGCTACCCCAAAACATTCGCTTCTGGTGGGTTGATTCCGTGTAGTCGTGAAGTGTTTTGATAAAAAATGCCGGCTTCCGCCGCTTTCGGGTGTACTAATCATTCTGATTGTAGTCTAAGGTTTAAACAAATCACATTTCATTCGTAAGTGGACTTATTTAAGCGCTATTTTCTTATATATACTTGAAATTCTGATGCACTGTAAAGTTTTACAGTATGTCAGAATGAGATTTTCACTCTGCAGTGGAGTGTGCGCTGATATGAAACTTCCTGGCAGATTAAAACTGTGTGCCCGACCGAGACTCGAACTCGGGACCTTTGCCTTTCGCAGGCAAGTGCTCTACCATCTGAGCTACCGAAGCACGACTCACGCCCGGTCCTCACAGCTTTACTTCTGCCAGTATCTCGTCTCCTACCTTCCAAACTTTACACAAGCTCTCCTGCGAACCTTGCAGAACTAGCACTCCTGAAAGAAAGGATATTGTGGAGACATGGCTTAGCCACAGCCTGGGGGATGTTTTAATCTGCCAGGAAGTTTCATATCAGCGCACACTCCGCTGCAGAGTGAAAATCTTATTCTGGAAACATCCCCCAGGCTGTGGCTAAGCCATGTCTCCACAATATCCTTTCTTTCAGGAGTGCTAGTTCTGCAAGGTTCGCAGGAGAGCTTCTGTAAAGTTTGGAAGGTAGGAGACGAGATACTGGCAGAAGTAAAGCTGTGAGGACGGGGCGTGAGTCGTGCTTCGGTAGCTCAGATGGTAAAGCACTTGCCCGCGAAAGGCAAAGGTCCCGAGTTCGAGTCTCGGTCGGGCACACAGTTTTAGTCTGCCAGGAAGTGTTTTACAGTATGGTTTTACTTCTGTGATTTGACGTTAGTTTTCCTATCAATCCAATGCGAAGAGCTCTCTGGAGGTGAGCAATACACTTGGTTTTCCTTGTTTGGTTATCCACAAGTAACTGAAACGTCCTGGCAAGAAATATCCTGGAAATGGGGACTAATGTTTTAAAATGCAATAATTTAGTATAAAAGTCCGGTAACTACGTGTAGTTAATTAAATCTTCAGTAAAATGTGTGGAACACCTGTTACAGTGGCTAAATTATAAGTACTTAAAGGGTTACATATTTGTTAAAGCAAAGTTCCGTATACAAGTCCAGGCTATTTAGATCATTACATTAATCACTGTGTTGTCGTGCTACCCTGTAAACTGCTGTTATTTGCCACACTGAATGTCACTTGGTAGGTACAAATTAAAAACAAAGCAGATGTGTAAACTACAATGGGTCTGACAATCTTAAATTCACTTCTTTTCCTTCGTAATTTAAAGAATCTTTCACTTTGTTGACGTGACAGCTGGCTTGTTTATATCATCCCTGCATATATCTATGGGACACCAAAGGAAATCAGGTAAGTTTATTGCAAACTTGAACATTTAAAATTTACATTTGACTTGAAAATGCAACGAATACAAATCAGTGCCTCTAAACTATCAATCATTGCTTTTGGAGTTCTGGCTTTATCAATTATCGACACAAACACAATGAAAGTGAATAGAAATGGATTACGAAAGCACGCTTTTCATAGCACATTCTTCTGTTCTCGATTACTCAAAGTGTATAAACAAAAAGGCATTACAGTACCGAGGCCAGAAGCGTCATATTTTCGTGTCGTATTACTGTATCGAATGCGCATTTAAGACCAGGAAAACGTTTGAAGTTGCGTTCCTTATGCTGTGTTTTTCACTAAAACAGTGTAACATTTACTATATAAAACAAATATCGCGTGCACGCGGCAGAAATAACGAACAAGAAGCAATTTTGAACACTTGTCTGCTAATGTTTTGGGGGATCCAAGATGGCGGCAGGCCCCGCCCACTGGCTTCAAAACACCGTACAGCGGAAGTCTGTAGCGCCATCTCCCCTTATTCTACCTCCATGGGCAAGTATAAATAGTAGTGACCGAACTTTAATTTCTCTGTCGTGTTCTTGGAGTTACGTGAGCAGGAAGAGCCTGTGACGTTATATTGTACGCTTGCGTAGCATTCTTTTGTCAAGATTGAGAGACGCACACCATTACGTACTCATTGTAAAGGTGTGTAATAATTTAATCTGTTTAAATGTTTTGAATAGAGTTACTTAGTGAAAACTTGCACTATGATTTGTAATAAGCTTTCCTGGTATTTTATCCCATCCTTTTAAGACGTTTTCAGCTATTTAAATATTATTCGTGGTGCAGAGCTGCGCTACGAACTCCATTAAATGAAACCAATCATACCGCAGAGAAGCGGACAGGTAATAGTGAACTAAAATTATTTCTTTCAGCTTTCGGAATTGCAGGGCAGAGCAGCAGATTTTATAGTTTGTTTTACAGGTGGACGCGGGCTGCTGATAATATATTATTAACAGTGCAAAAAGATAATTTACCTTCATAACATAAAAGAAATCTTGCTGTGCGTAGTTCTGGTCTGGCAAACATTATAGTAAAAACATCTTTTTCTATGATAATAGTCTCACGTTCTCGTGTTAGTCGTGATATTTATCGGTTACTGTTAACAAAAATCCAATGCAAAATTTTGACGTTGAACAATCATTACGTACTGTAACATCAGTATTGATAACGAAGTAATTTTCATTAACCTTCTCAGTAACTGTAAACTAAAGTAAGGAAGATATGTTGAACTTTATGGCGAGTTGCAGTAACGAAAAAATGTTCCTTTAATAGAAAGCCAGATCCAGTATAATAAGAACATAATATATTTTGTTTTGTTGAAATTTAATGATCCAAAGAAAGTTACAGCACAGCATCCCTAAAAGCTGTTTCGGGGCTCTTTTATTAGCAACATATTATCTCATATATTAGTTGTTACGCGAGAAATAACAAACCAAAGAATAGAGCCAGCAAAAGTTCGGTACCCAAATTGCCTTTGCTTCCGTGAAATCAGTTACCCAACAGTGAAAACGCCTAAAATATGGAATCACTCAAGCGTATAACACACATTAATGCATCAGTCTTTAGACACACGCAAAAGACTGTATTGTGGTAGTCGCACAGCGGGAAGAGCTCAACATAGCGTCGCTTTGCTCGTACAGTGCGTCCGTTACGTTCATTGCGTCGGCCAACTCTCCTTCTGTAGACCTATCCACACTGTTATACAATGGCGTAACAAAAGTCATGGGATAGAGATATGCACTTATACAGGTAGCAGCGGTATCACGTACACAAGGATAAAGGGCCGGTATTACACTATCAAATTTCTTTGTCAAAGATTTCATCAAAGATGTGATCAAATATTCCGTCAAATATATTTAACAAAGATCTTTGACGTAGCGCTAGAAGGGGTATTACACTGTCATCAAATTTTTCGTCAAAGTTCAAGATGGCTGACAACAACTTGTTATTAACCGCCGCAGTTGCACCTACCGGAATTGCATTGTGTGCACATGCGGAAAAGAAGTGGGGGAAAAAAAGGAACCATACATACGAGGTTGACAGTCTTAAATTCCTGGGATTACAATTTGATAATAAATTCAGTTGGGAGGAGCACACCACAGAACTGCAGAAACGCCTTAACAAATCTGTATTTGCAATTCGAGTGTTAGCAGACATAGGCAACATAAAATGAAAAAGCTTGCATACTTAGCCTGCTTTCATTCCATAATGTCATATGGGATGATATTTTGGGGTAAGTCTTGAAGTCAAACAAAAGTTTTCAGAGTCCAAAAGCGTGTAATACGTATTATTTGTGGAGTAAATTCACGGACGTCCTGCAGAAACCTCTTCAAAGAACTGTATACTAACTACTGCCTCTCAGTATATTTACTCCTTAATGAAATTTGTCCTAAATAATATATCTCTTTTTCCAGCAAACAACTCAGTTCATATATACAATACCAGGAACAAAAAGGATCTGCACAAGGACTTAAAAGCACTTACTTTAGTTCAAAAAGGGGTCCACTACTCAGGAACACTCATCTTCAATAATTTGCCAATAAACATAAAAAAATTTAGTTAGAAATAAAGATCAGTTTAAAAGGAGCCTGAAAGACTTACTAGTGGCCAACTCCTACTCCATTGGCGAAATTTTTAATAGAAACAAATGATGTATTGTATTTATTCATACTATTAGTATTGTTATTTCAGCTTAAAAAATTGACATGTTCCACAACCACGAGGATCTCCTCAGCACGGATCTATGGAACGAAAAACTAATCTATTCTGGGTGAAGCCGTGGGTTTTACGACGACACGATAAAAGCATTCAACAAAACTTGTTACGTGAGCTTACAGTGGAAGACGTCAAGTCGTACATCAATTACTTAAGAATGGATGAGCATACATCTCTGTATGTGCTCAATGAAGTGTATCCTCATATCACAAAGCACAATATTCACTTAAGAACTGCTACATCTTCAGAAGACAGGCTCACTGGTAACAATCCGATTCCTTGCTACAGGAGAGGGTTATGTTATGTTAGGTTAGGTCAGGTCAGGTCAGGTCTCCAATCTTCTTAATCTATTTTTGTATTCAGGGTGTCTCACGTTGTAAAGCGCCTCATCAGCTTCAGACATCTCTATTAATTTTGTAGTTGTCGGCACACACCAATTGTATTTACCGGCAATGGTTATAAAAACACTACAGACGACAGAACGCTGCAGCGATGCTAGCGCTCCATGTGGTAACATGTCACATTGCAGTGAACAGAAGACAAGCGAGTTCTTTGATCAAATATACAGCGAGGCCCTAGATTTGATCAAACATTGGACGACATTTGACAAAGTCCCTATTACACTATCAAATATCTTTGAGAAAGATATTGGACAAAGAAATTTGATAGTGTAATACCGGCCAAAGGACAGTGCACTGGCTGAGTCATCACTTGTACAAAGATGATTCATGTGGAAAGGTTTCCGACGTGATTATGAGCACGCGGGGGAAGTAACTGACTACGAACGGGAAATGATATTTTGAGTTAGACGCATGGGACATTCCACTTCGAAAGCCGTTAGGGAATTCAATACTCCGAGATCCACGGTTTCAAGAATGTGCCGAGAACACCAGATTTCAGGCAGTACTTCTCACCACAGACAACGCAGTGGCCGATGGCCTTCACTCAACGACCGAGAGCAGCGGCGTTTGCGTAGAGTATGTTGTATGTTAACCGGGGGCCTAGAAACGACGGAGAAGCTCCGTCCCGCCGCAGCCGCAGTGGTCCACAACTCCACGACGACTACCGCAGTCCACTTCACCCCTCACCGCTGCCCCACGCCGAACCCAGGGTTATTGTACGGTTTGACTCCCGGTGGACCCCCCTCGCCCCCCCCCCCTCCCAGGGAACGTTTCACACCAGACGAGTGTAACCCCCCTATGTTTGCGTGGTAGAGTAATGGTGGTGTACGCGTACGTAAAGAACTTGTTTGCGCAGCAATCGCCGACATAGTGTAGCTGAGGCGGAATAGGGGGAACCAGCCCGCATTCGCCGTGGCAGATGGAAAACCGCCTAAAAACTATCCACTCCACTCACCGGGCCTCCACACAAGTCCGCCTGGGGGCGGATACGTGCCGGGGACCAGGGGCTACTTCCCGCTCCGGAAAGCCGTGCGTTAGACCGCTCGGCTAACCGGGCGGGCTTGCGTAGAGTTGTCAGCGCTAACAGACAAGTAACACTGCTTGTGAAGTAACCGTAGAAATCGACGAAGAACGTACGACAATGTATCCGGTAGGACAGTGCGACGAAATTTGGCGTTGATGGCTATGGCAGCAGACGACCGACGCGAGTGCCTTTGATGCCAGCACGACATCGCCTGCAGTCCCTCTGCTGGGTTCGTGACCACATTGGACGCTGGACGACTGGAAAACCGTGGCCTGGTCAGATGAGCCTCGATTTCTGTTGGTAAGAGCTGACGCAGGGCTCCCGAAGCAATGGACCCAAGTTGTCAACAAGGCACTGTGCAAACTGGTGGTGGTTCCATAATGATGCGGGCTATGTTTGCATTCAATGGACTGGATCCTGTGGTACAACTGACCCGATCATTCTACATTTACATCTACATCTGTACTCTGCAAACCACCGTGAAGTGTGTGGCAAAGCGTATGTCCCATTGTACCAGTTATTAGGGTTTGTTCACGTTCCATTCACGTATGGAGCGCGCAAAGAACGATTTTTTCATGTTTCTGTGCGTGCTTTCATTATTCTAATCTTACCCTCACGACCCCTATGTGAGCGATACATAGGGGGTTGTAGGATATTCCTACAGTCGTCATTTACAGCCGGTTCTTGAAACTTCGTTTGTAGACTTTCTCGAGACAGTTTATGTCTATCTTCAACAGTCTGCCAGCTCAGTTTCATCAGCATCCCTGTACCACTTTCCCACGGATTAAACAGACCTGTGACTATTCATCCTGCCCTTCTCCGTATACTACCAATATCCCCCGTTAGCCCTGTTTGGTACAAGTCCCACACACGTGAGCAATATTCTGGAACCGGTCGCACGACTGATTTGTAAGCAATCTCCTGATTGCACTTCTCCAGTATTCTACCTGAAGTGTTGGCAGAAGAGCCTACACTGTGTTGCTAGAGGAGGCCGAAATGCACGCGTTTAATTACACACTGACTGGCGTGAGGTCTGGAACAGTTAAGGGAATTAATAGTAGCAAATAAAGTACGTAGTTGATATAATGCTTAACTTTGATCCACAATTGTAGAACATCTCTCGTTCGGTACATGCTTCACAATATTAATTATCAAATGCTATGGCGCCTTGCTAGGTCGTAGCAAATGACGTAGCTGAAGGCTATGCTAACTATCGTCTCGGCAAATGAGAGCGTAATTGTCAGTGAACCATTGCTATTAAAGTCTGCTGTACAACTGGGGCGAGTGCTATTAAGTCTTTCTAGACCTGCCGTGTGGTGGCGCTCGGTCTGCAATCACTGACAGTGGCGACACGCGGGTCCGACGTATACTAGCGGACCGCGGCCGATTTAAAGGCTACCACCTAGCAAGTGTGGTGTCTGGCGGTGACACCACACTACCAACAAACCAAAGTCTGCCACTTGCTTTACCTACGACTGAGCCAACATTTCATATCCCTACAAAGTGTTACATCCAGGTATTTGTACGAGTTGGCCAATCGCATCAGTGAGTTACTGTTATTAAAGTCACAGGCTACTACGTTCTTTCGTTTTGTGCGCAAGTTTAGATGTTTGAACATTTAAAGGCAGTTGCATCTATGCACCACTTTGAAATGTTATCGAGATCTGACTGAATATTTTTGTAGATTCTTTCAAGCAATACTTTATTACAGATAACTGCTTCTTCTGCGAAAATCCTGATTTTACTATTAATATTTTCTACAAGGTCATTAATACACAACATAAACAGCAAGGGCCCCAACACACTTTTCGGGGCCACACCTGAAGTTATTTCTACGTCTGACGATGACTCTCGATCCAAGATAACATGTTGCGTCTTCTCTAACAAAAAATGAGGACAACACAACACCCAATCCCAGAGCGGAGGAAATCTCCGACCCAGGCGGGACTCGAACCCGGGCCCCTTGGCGTGACAGACCGCCGCGCTGACCACTGCCGCTGGGCAATAATAACGTACAAAATATTGACAGTTGGGTCCAGACAGCGAACTGATATTGTGCAACCTTCATGTCAAACCTCGGAGGCGCATACGTGGCTGATATGGGCGCCAGCTGTCATTTGACCCTGGAGGTTGCTTTGCGCTCGTGAAAAGGAAAGAGAAGCGTAAATGAATAACGAGTGGTATAAGGAGAGAGAAAAACTGGCACACGAAAATTTGATAATGGACTTGAGGATAACCGGACCAAATGACTATCGGAACTTTCTGTGATGTAAACTGTTACACGTGTAATTAAGAAAAAAGAAACTCATCTGAGAGACGCCTCTCAGTTAACTTATTACAGAAACATTGAAACTTACACGAGGACAGCGAAAGGTGTTGATAAAAATACTTTCGACACTATATTAATAAAAAGTAGAGAAAAGTCAAGATAATGGTTTTAACGCAACAGATGTTCTATATATTCTCCCCCGTCCCTTGAGTGCAACGCACAGAATGTTCAAACATCTATGCGAAGCTGTCAGACAACTCCTTCGTTGGGATGTTGTTCAACACATCCGCACATTCGGACCTTCCTCGCTCTTAGTGAACCATAAGAGACCTACACTTTCTTATTTTGTAGTAGGTTGTATTGACAATACCAAGTCTTTCATTTCAATCGAGTTCCGTCATTGTTTTTCTTTCTGGAGGCTAGATGTTTTGCACACAATGTTCTCTTCTTTAAAATATTCAGGGGACTGTCTTGAATACGTATTCAGTTTGCTGATCCATTGCGATTTTTTAAACAACGGTGACTCACTACGGCTGCACGTCCACTTGTTTCACACTGTCTTGTCACAACTGACTGGTCGAAAGCATATCTATTGTTTACGGTTGATTCTTCAAGCTGTCATCGTAGTTGCTACACTGACGTCGCTTATAAGCCAAGAATAAAATCAGACTCAGATGTACGGTGCATGTATTTAAGGCTGAAATTGTGGTTATATTTCAATTAGAAGGGATTTCTTGTCCTTGCTTGAAGTTCGAGACATCAAGTGTGTCAAAGTGTTGGCTCCAGTAGCTCATCACTCAACCTCCACTTTTCGTTACTCTTCCTGTAAATAGTCCACAACAAAATCAACTTCTTTACTGATCATAGTTTATCTGTTTCCACACATATTTTCCCATATTCCCATAACAACTGATAGTATCGTTCGGTTTTACTCTGACGGTTACTATAATGGTTTGATTTTACGCACCATAAGGCTGGTCAACCCCTTTAGACTTGCAGTATTTCTACAATAAATGTGTGTTGCCTAGATACTGAAGCCCATTTCCACAATGCGGTTTTATCAAAGTGAGAAATCGTGTAAAGTAAACAGTTTGGCATACACCCATACGTGACTGAGCTGACACGAAACACACACAATTAGGCAGACACTATGAAACGTCCCCTTAGAAAAATTTATACATGACTGTGCTTCAACTGACACATAATATTTTTTAGCGCAACGCAATCTGACTTTCAAAAATCCCTACAATGGCCCTGACTAACAATAACCTATACCTTTCACAAATCACTTACCTCACAAAAATCTTCGTTACTCAACTACTGCAATACAGCGAGCGCCACTACTGCCAGCTAAATAAAGGATTCAAACTACTGAAGACACTAACTACTGATAGGCATAGTTAGCGAATGAAAGATTTTGATAGAGAACAAACAATGTATTTACCTTAATAGTGTTCAAAAATGATAATATATATACAGCAGTTCATGACATACATTCTTACAAATGTACTGTTTCTGATGGACACACGTCCAGATCATCCGCTCTCAAAAATGCGCCATCTCACTTCCCCAGATCCACCACTGCTGGCGGCTCACCTCCAACTGCGCAACGCTACGCGCTGTTAACAGCCAACAGCCCAACACTACAATAGCCAACAACAATGCAAACCAGCCACAGACTGCACACAGCACAGCCAGTGATTTTCATACAGAGCGCTACGTGGCGTTACCAATATAAAAACCTAAACAGCCTACTTACAACTATACAGTAGAACCAGTTCGTGGAGTAAAAATGTAATTTAAATTTATCTGTCCACATATTGGGCAACCTTCAATCTTATCCGTAGTTAGTTAATAGTACTGCTCCATATGAAGTATTACATATACACCAAGATTCAAGTGCCCCTACCGATGTCGTTTAATGCAGTCCGCATTTTATCCCTGGCCTTAAAAACTCATGCACGAAATTTTCCTATTCTCTTGATCGGTACATACAATCATTCCTACAAAAGAAATCAACAGAACATTTCTGTAGAAAATTTAATGTAGTTACTTTATGTAGTGGGATACGTTCTCGCTGGAGGCCACGATTTTCGAGAATAAGGTACAAAAGTGACCTTCAAATGCGTCACCACCCCCACTCCCACCCCTGACCAGTCGTGATTTCTAGAATGTTGTTCGTGGCACTTCCTCTTACCACTGTACAAAAATTTCTGGCTGCATGAACCTTTTCCCACATTCGACCTTGTTTGGTCCCTGTTGATTGTGATATTAGGTCTACAGCACAGTCGCCTATTTCCTTAACACTGCTAATTTAAACGTGTCCATGAGGGTAATAAAGGAAAAATGTCTTTTGTAAACATTACGCTAAAGCTATTTACTTTGTCAATACGACCCAAACTTAAACCTTTCAAGCACAATACTACCGTAGTCAGAAATCCTAAGAAATACAATGACGTAATTGTTTACTTTATGCTGTAAAAATTCACAAAATCGTTAAGTAAAATTTATAAGGATTGTAATTTTTCAGTAGTAATATTTGCGCATAGCGAGCGAGAGAATACGTAAATACCGCGCATGGTTTGTGAAGGCTAGATACAACATTTCGGGTGGCATTAAACTACATCGGGAAAGCCGAATTACCGTGTGTACATACAGGGTGTTTCACAATTCACGTTACAAACTTACAGAGGTTGTAGAGGGGACTTAGTCGATCAAGTTTCACACAGGAGCCCTTGTCCGGAAATGTCATCCGGCGCCTGTGAATATACGTTTGTGTATACAGAGTGATTCCGTGATGATGTTACGAACTTTCTAGGATGATGTAGGATGATAAATGTATCAATCGGAGTTAAGATTCACTGTACCGGAAACGAATGAGTCGAAAGTTACAAGCGAAAACCATTCTGTTACCTGTGACACTGGAATGCATGTACTGGTACTGTTGTTGCTACGATTGTAGGGTAGGCGACTTTCAGAGGTGGCAGACTAGAGCAACACAAGAAAAAGTGTTTACTAAACATGTGTTCCAAAATGCATACTGTTGTGGCGTAACAAGACAGCTACGCCACACTGAAGTAGCCGAAAGGCACGCGTAATCTCACTTAGGCTAGATAGAGGTCTGAAACAGGATACGTAATGAATGGTAGCAAGAAAAGTACGTAGCTGCTATAATACTTAACTTTTAATCCTTCATTTGAATACAGCATTCCTTGATGATACAAGTGAGAATCTATCTTCACATGGTTAATGGCGCCTTGCTAGGTCGTAGCCATTGACTTAGCTGAAGGCTATTCTATCTGTCTCTCGGCAAATGAGAGAAAGGCTTCGTCAGTGTAGTCGCTAGCAAAGTCGTCGTACAACTGGGGCGAGTGCTATTCCGTATCTCGAGACCTGCCTTGTGGTGGCGCTCGGTCTGCGATCACACAGTGGCGACACGCAGGTCCGACATGTACTAAATGGACCGCGGCCGATTTAAGCTACCACCTAGCAAGTGTGGTGTCTGGCGGTGACACCACACATACCTTAAAAGCTATGAGGAGTTGTCCAATAGAGATTTGTTTCACAGTAACGAAGATTAGCAAGTGTTCGTAGCTCTTCAGGGATGCATTAAAGAGCCCATGTTTACCCAAACGTGTTTTCCTTCATTTGGTTCATACTACCACCTTTGAAAGTTGCCTACCCTTCAATCTCAGCAACAACAGTACCGGAACACCTATTCCACTGCAGAGGTATCAGAATCGTTTTCGCTTATACTCGACTCGTTCGTTTCCGGTACAGTGACCCTTAACTCAAATTGATACTTTTGCCTCCTATGTCATCCAAGAAAGTTGATAACATCACGGAATCACCTTGTACATACATTCATTTACAGGCTCCTGCGCCTATAACTTTGACGCTCTGCAGCGTCGTTGGATGACATTTCCGGACATGGATTCCTATGTAAAACTTGATCTACAAACTCTGTGCGTTTACAAACTCTAGAAGTGTGTAACATGAATTGTGAAGCACCCTGTGTAGATGATGACGGACGCTGAAGACCATGTTCCTATCTTGACAATATGCTCTTCCAGAGATAGCGATCTTGTGCTCTTTGGATGTAGTTCTCGTGGACTCATAGACCCGAGCGACTTTCAGGTCAAAATCGACTACTCGAAGTGCGTGCGCCTTTCGTGACTACGTGTAAATCAGCAACAAACTACGACGCGACTGTGTCTATGACGTCGATGATCTATAGATTGTGCCGACTGTGGAGTTCTAAATTTCCGAGTATGCTGGACGCTGCGCATGTGTAGAGACAAAGAACTACGACGCCGTCTGCTAACGTCGGAAGCTATAAGCTGTTCTCATCGGGCTTACCCCTGTTACAGAAATGGATTTTGTGTTTTCGTTTCGTCTTAAAGATTTTTTATGTCGTCTGTCTTGCTTTCGTGGCACACAAAACAGTTACACGAGGTCCTGATATTTTTTCCTTCCTACTTTTATTCTCCCACAAGAGAGACCAAATATGTGAAAGCAAAAAGTGTTTACGTTTCACAGACGGACAAAACCCCACACTGTGCATAAATAAGAAAGTAAATGCATAAATGTGTTTTACCGAAAATTATTTCAACAGCAAGAAAATTAAGAATTATTGGATGAGAAAAATAATTTTCGTTGTTGTTTGGCACTTCGCAAAAAAACAACATACAAGGGATAAAAGAACAGGGCCCTATTTCCCGTGTTCTACATAATTTCTAATGTTGATTGGCGACTCCGTAGAGTGCTGTGTGCTCAACGACCGTATACGTGAAATTAGACGGAAGGTCAACGTTGGCCGTAATTTTTATGGTTAATTGACAGCATAATCGTTTCATAGCTTTGGTTACTGAAAATAACTTGACACCAGAGCCTATGAGTTTTAACGTGTACACTACAGCACTGAATATGATCATTACGTGATTGAAAATCGATTATGCTGTCAATTAACCATAAAAATTACGGCCAACGCTGACCTTCCTTCTAATTTCTAACGTGTTTGCAAGTACATATTTTTGTCGACCAAATAAATGTATAAGATCCGAAATGTTTGAATGACACTTTTCCTATTCCTTCAGTTATCGGGAATGTAGAGAATTTACCACACGACCTTTGCCAAAAGCTTCCACCATAATTCTGCTTTGGTCATTAAAAAACTCTACTGTCACTGTTTGTTCCTACATTTTATTACTATATTTAGATTTTTCCATAAAAATCATAGAACATCATAACCTCACTTTTACCGTTCAAATGTGACACTCTACACCAAACAAGCCGGCCGAGGTGGCCGAGCGGTTCTAGGCGCTGCAGTCTGGAACCGCGCAACCGCTACGGTCGCAGGTTTGAATCCTGCCTCGGGCATGGATGTGTGTGACGTCCTTAGGTTAGTTAGGTGTAAGTAGTTCTAAGTTCTAGGGGACTGATGACCTCAGAAGTGCTCAGAGCCATTTGAACCATTTGTCGAATCCTTTGTGGCCGCATAATTTTAATAATTGTATTCCAATTTTTATCCAGCTGAAAGCCGTTATCACCATTCATTAAATTATCAGCAAGACATATTTCCACTGATTCTTTATTTACAGAGTCCCAGAAGCTAGAAACCGGTTTCCAGCTTCCAGAAACATAGGTGGGATGTTCGCTACCTCTGTCGCTATGCTCATCTTCAACCTCCAATGTGTGTCAGTTTCCCCTTGATAAACTTCAGGTATCCCCATAGCGTGGATCACACGCTTTCAAATCCAATGATCGTGTTTGCTACACCATTTGGAACGATCGGCAGATGATTCGGTTGCCTCCACATGTGTTATGGAGTAATCAAGAGCAATGCCTCGATACTTGAAAAAGCAGCAGCACTATTGCTGTTGTTTTGATGGAACAGCTCTACCAGTAAACTCCTACTCACCTTGTCCAGACCCTAGTCGACTGTCTGCAACTGCAGTGCATACTAATATTTGTGTTTCAACCCTACGTCGCTGTACCAGTACCGGCACCTACTGGCAAGTAGTGGCACTGACACTACTAACAACGCAAATCCTGAAGAGTACAATCTGAACATCGTTTCTGTGAAGTTGGGTACCCATACGGTGAGAACACACATCAAAAAAAGTTTTGCATCACCGCGTTCCGAGAGTTCCGGAACCTATACAAAAAATTTGAGCCATACACAAGACAGCTCTCAAAACACAGGCAATTCTGGCACTGACTGTAAACGAAAATGACCACTCGAAACAGACGAGACTCAGCACGGGAATAAAACGCCAGGGGCGCTGCAGTAGACGCACTTGTCTCGAGACAAGGGGTTTAGGTTGTCTCACGACGTTGCGCATTTCTCGAATCTTTCTATATACTTTAGGTCGAGTGGTCCAATGATGTTTTCTCATGCTTACCCGTTCGGAAAACATCTATTTTTTTTTTTTTTTTTTTTTTTTTAGTAGCGTTTAAGGATTATTTCCCATGCAGCAGCACTGGTTTTCAGTACGGAATATTGCACAATGTTGTTCGCAGTCTAGGGGCCGCTTATGGAAAAATATGCTATGAGCAAAGAGTGTCCCCTAGTTGGGGGACGGAACTGATACGAAGGGCCTCGAGCAGGCGGCGTAGGCAGAGCGGAGCAGCGCTCACGGCAGGACGCGTATTGGGGCCGAGGCCGGCGGCCGGAAGGTACGTGACCCCGGGCCAGCGCTCCCAGCGCCGCGCCGCGGCGGTTCAAGGCCGCGCGGTCACTCACCACGTGGCGGGCGCGCGCAGCTGCAGAGGCAGCGGCCGCAGTCAAATGGCGCGAGCGCGCGGGAGCTGCAGGCGGGCGCGCCCGCCGAGGATACTGCTGACGTCACCAGCAGGGGCAGCGCGGAGGTAAACTGGTGGCGGGTTGCCGGCGAGGCTGAGTGAGACTTCGGGTGTCTACAACGCGGAACTGGCGGCTGCAAGCTTCCGCGGGACAATCCCGCTTGCTATCTGTCTACATCTAGACTCCGCAATGACACCTTGAGAAGGGTCGTTTTTGTACCACTGTTACTTCCCAACTTCCTCTCCCTTTCGCGTATGCCGACCGTTGTGTCCGAGCGGTTCTAGGCGCTTTAGTCTGGAACCGAGCGACCGCTACAGTCGCGAGTTCGCATCCTACATGCAGATTTATACTCCGCAAGCCACCCAACAGTGTCATTACCTCCCTTTCCTGCACCAGTCGCGTATGGTTCGCGGGAAGCCTCCTGCGCGCTCGAATCTCTCTAATTTTACATTCGTGATCTCCTCGGCAGGTATAAGTAGGGGGAAGCAATATATTCGATACCTCATCCAGAAACGCACCCTCTCGAACCCGGACAGGAAGCTACACCGCGATGCAGAGCGCCTCTCTTGCAGAGTCTGCCACTTGAGTTTGCTAAACATCTCCGTAACGATATCACGCTCACCAAATAACCCTGTGACGAAACGCGCCGCTCTTCTTTGGATCTTCTCTATCTCCTCTGTCAACCCCACCTGGTACGGATCCCACACTGATCAGCAGTACTCAAGTATGCTATGCCTCGGGCATGGACGTGTGTGATGTCCTTAGGTTAGTTAGGCTTAAGTAGTTCTAAATTCTAGGTAACTGATGACCTCAGGTGTTAAGTCCCATAGTGCTCAGAGCCATTTGAACCATTTTAACCTTTCCCGTATGGTTCGCGGGAAGAACGATTACTGGTAAGCCTACTTGTGGGATCCAGTCGAACACGGCCTTTTCGATAGCTATATGTAAGAAGAAGCAATACATTGATTGACAGTAGACTATACCGTAGTCCAGGAAGCCCCTCTCGCAGCATCTGCCACAGGAGTTGACTGAGCGTCTCCGTAACACTTCCGCGCTTACTAAATAAACCTGTCACGTAATGTGCTGCTCTTATTTGGAACTTGTCCATCCTGTATAAGTACCTGGTACGGATTCCAAACTGACGAACAACATTCAAATGTTGGTCGAATTGGTATTTTGTACGGCAGTTCCTTTGCTAATGGACTACATTTCCTGAGAATTCTTCCATTGAATCTCAGTCTAGTATTCAGGTCATTCCACACGTACTGCCAGATATTTTACGAAGCTCGCTGCTTCTAGTGATTGTTCTACAATCGTGTAATCATATATCAGAGGGTCTCTTTATGCATTGGCAGTGTGTTACTATTGTTTATGTCGAGGGCCAGTTGCAACTCCCGCCCTCAAGCGTCGATGCTGCGCAGTCTTCCTGCATTTCGCTACACTTTTGGAACGTTGCGACGGCTCTGTATACAACAGCATCATCCAAGGACAGCCTCATGGCCTTTCCGACGTTATCTATTATCATACGTCATTTACATGCTATTCTAAAATGTAGACTTTCACGGCCGGAAACGTCATGCGGACTGTTATGCCGTGGTCGGTTGATGAATTCTGTGTCAATTACCAACGTTTCGTCCCCGTCTGCGGAGGACATCTTCAAGGGGATCTGTAGCTCGATGGAAGGTCCAACACACCGACTGGCTCGCTACTGACTGCCGCTAAATTCCGTGTTCGCGCGCTCCCGCGCCGAGGCGTGACGTCACGTGTTTTGAAAACGTCAGTGGAATTGGCCGCTGTCCGCTGCCGTCGATCGCCGTCGCCATCACCCAGTGGTGGACGGGTGGTACACAACTTCTTCAACACCGGCATCCATATACCGTTTAATTTCTCGCACTCCTCCTTTCGATTGAAATTATTAGGGTGCTTGTCGATTTCGATTGCCTCCCTGTAGAGCCTTTCCTAATATCCGCTTGTGGCCGCTAGTACTTGCGTCTCCTCGAAATCGAATATGATGGTTACCTGGCTGGAAAGCATGCTCCGCAACAGCTGATCGTTCCGTTTCTCCTCTTCCACAGTCGCCCTTGTACTCTTCCAAACGTTTTGAAACAGTTTTTTTAGTGGTACCCACATAAACATCTCCACAGCTGCATGGGATCCTATACACTCCACCTTTTTCCAGGGGTTTGCGAGCGTCCTTGGCAGGCTTAAGGTATTCCTGCATCTTCCTGGTGGGCTTGTAAATTACGGTAATATTCCGCTTCGTCAAGATCCTCCCTATTCTTTCTGTTACATTTTTAACAAACGGCAGGAAAACCTTAGAGTTTGCAGTAGCCTCTACGTCACTATGTTTCTGCGTGGAGATGGAACATCTCCACAATGAACTAATGAAGAACGGATATTCGTCCGCCGAAATAAAACGTGCGTTGAAACAGCCACGCAGAAACCATAGTTCTTTCGCATACGCTGTGTAGAATCGATTCGGTATCCCTTGAGGTCCTGTAGCCTTTCCTCTTTTTAGCGATTTCAGTTTCTTTTCTATCCCTTGGTCACTTATTTCAATAACTGTCATTTTGTCGTTTGTGCGAAGATGTAAAGGAGAGTGCGATCTTCTGTGAAACAGATTCGGAATAAAAAAGCGTAGTATTTTGGGCTTTTCTGTTTTATTCTCTGTTTCAGTGCCATTATGGTCGCAGAGTTTTATTCTCTGTTTCAGTGCCATTATGGTCGCAGAGTGTAGGGGCAGGTGGCTTCGATCCGTTTACTGATTTACCTCAAGAGCAAAACTTCTTAGGATTTTGTGTCAACTCGGTAGACAGATGATATCCCTAGTAACACCTCAATTATTCGCTGTCTTACACGTCAAACTATGTGTAACAGAGATGCTGGTCGATCGGGTCGTCATTACTTTACATTTTCGTGCCCGAAAAATTCTTTTTAAATTTTTCAGCCCAATATCGGGCTGTTTCGGATGTTCCAAGTCCTGTACTTCACCTTAGCCGCATTTTTTTATCTGCTTCGTTTTTCAGGCTCTATTTAATTAGATTTATTTTGACTGGCTCTACTCCGGTTCTGATTGATTCAGTCTTCTCCAAATCTTCCAGTTTCATTTATTGGTGCTGGGCATCACTTGCGAAGCAGCGTTGTCCGTCGAGGACTACCTAGCCCATCTACATCGTATGCACCAAAAGGAGACAACAATATGCACGTACGGGGAAGAAGGATTCCCTGAGCCTGTGGTTCTACACTGTACCAATTATAGGGACACAAGACTGTCGAATGACATCAATGTACGTGCAGATAAAGGATTATACAATGTAGTCACGAACACCGAACAACATTAAACACACTAAGAGATAAATTGGCACGATGAATTTCGACGACGTAGACCAATGAGGAATGAATGGAATAGATACCACAAAATGCAGAATAATATGAAATGAAGGACTCTACTATTGTGACTCAAACTGCGCATCTATTACTGCGGATGCTATCATTTAGCGGTCTAAGGCGCTGCAATCATGGACTGTGCGGCTGGTCCCGGCGAGGTCCGAGTCCTCCCTCGGGCATGGGTGTGTGTGTTTGTCCTTAGGCTAATTTAGGTTAAGTAGTGTGTAAGCTTAGGGACTGATGACCTTAGCAGTTAAGTCCCATAAGATTTCACACACATTTGAACTTTTTTTTTGATTTTTTGTTGCTATCATTATAAATGTTCAGTTGCTACTGAATGCAGGATAATATAAAATGAAATTTCATACTATGAAATATTCCCTACCGATCTATATAATAAAATGTACGTATCTGTCACATATGTCGCTAAGAAATGTACATTTTTAGATTAAATTTAGGGTAGCTATCTTAAATATGTTGACATGAAAAGCTATGACTAACATTACTTGTAAAGCAAGAAGAAATTGTAACTCTGTCTGTCTCTAAACATTAAGAAATATTAGTAAACCATGTCTGTAAGGATAACATGTCTGTCAACGAAATTATAATGTAATTCAAAGATTGTAATAGTATTAAGTTTATGAATCTATCAGTCCTCACTCTTTCTTCTCACCTACCCTTTTCTTCTTAACATAATATTTTTTTTCCTGTTTCCTCCATTCCTTCCTTCCATGTTATTTACAAGGTAAATAAGACTGCCCGCAATAAAACAATGAAATGAAAGGTAGGCAAAACGAGAGATACAGGTATCACCCGCCTGCACGTGGCGATGGTGTGTCTCGCTGTGGCATTGGTGGGTACTAATCTACTAGCTACTAGCTACAGGTTCCTTCAGTCCTTTCATCCAGACACAGCGGCTAAGATGTCATACGACCCATCGTAAGAAATTAGATGATGGGTCACAAAATATCTGCAGCAAGAGAAAAAATAAGTCCTTTAGGAGCTCATTTACTCAGTGCTGAGGAATCTCTTGCCGGATTTAAGTCTGTCAGACCTACTCGAAGGACCGTGTAGGGGGTCGCGTTTATCGAATGTCTTGTTTTAATTTTTCTGTTCACTCATGTGCAATTCTTCGCGACTCAGGCAGGCCGCTTTATGTAGCTTCCCCACGTGGTCTGGGTTTCACGCATCCTGTTGTTAGTCTGCTCGAGTCATTCGGCTCCTATTGGCATTTTTGACGTGTTGGGATTTGTGCCATAAGGGGCATGCATATTCCAGCGGAGAAAAATGATTTGACTGTTGTTATCAGTATAGTTGGTCTGTCTTCCTTCTGGCTCGCTATTTTTCTCAAGATATTGCTTTTGGCGCGCCACCTACTAGTGATAAGTGACAACCGAATATCAGTAATCTGTTCAGCACAACCAGGTATGTCGTCCGTTTTCTCTCTCTCTCTCTCTCTCTCTCTCCCTCCCTCTCTCTTTTTTTTTTTTTTTTTTTTTTTTTTTTTGAGCAGTCTCTCGTCCCCTGCAAGAACAGCTTCGGGGAATTAGTTCGTATGTTTTCCCGAAGATACTCTTACAGCGGGAATAAATTCGCCATGTAAATAGTCTTTCCTTACCTGCTTATCTTTCATGGTAGACATCATTGTATACACGTCCGACAATGTGAGTGGAACCTCGTTCAGTAGTCTGTAAGTGTGTTCAGAATGAAGTTTCTCACGGCAGCAGTTGTAAGATGTGCTTGCGAGAACATACGGACTATGCACGTAGTTATCTAGGCTATGATGATTCTTTTATATTACAAAAGGAATTCCTGTTTTTTTTATTTTTTTTACGTTGCACGGAATAAATGAACAACTGGTTAATAATACACAAGTCTTCTCAACCAGCTGAATGAAAATTAAAAAAAGAAATGAGAAAGGACCAAGAACCGAAAATGTAAAAAAAGAAATCTACCTTCAAGAAAATGCTACTGTCCACAAATATGGTTATTCACAGGGAAACTTGAAGTCTTTTAAGTATTGGAGGATTTACCAATTCATCAGATTTGGCGTCATCTGACAGAAAACGATCTGAGTCCAATGAAGACAGTTGGCAGCTGTTAATGGGCGTCTTATACACTCCTGGAAATTGAAATAAGAACACCGTGAATTCATTGTCCCAGAAAGGGGAAACTTTATTGACACATTCCTGGGGTCAGATACATCACATGATCACACTGACAGAACCACAGGCACATAGACACAGGCAACAGAGCATGCACATTGTCGGCACTAGTACAGTGTATATCCACCTTTCGCAGCAATGCAGGCTGCTATTCTCCCATGGAGACGATCGTAGAGATGCTGGATGTAGTCCTGTGGAACGGCTTGCCATGCCATTTCCACCTGGCGCCTCAGTTGGACCAGCGTTCGTGCTGGACGTGCAGACCGCGTGAGACGACGCTTCATCCAGTCCCAAACATGCTCGATGGGGGACAGATCCGGAGATCTTGATGGCCAGGGTAGTTGACTTACACCTTCTAGAGCACGTTGGGTGGCACGGGATACATGCGGACGTGCATTGTCCTGTTGGAACAGCAAGTTCCCTTGCCGGTCTAGGAATGGTAGAACGATGGGTTCGATGACGGTTTGGATGTACCGTGCACTATTCAGTGTCCCCTCGACGATCACCAGTGGTGTACGGCCAGTGTAGGAGATCGCTCCCCACACCATGATGCCGGGTGTTGGCCCTGTGTGCCTCGGTCGTATGCAGTCCTGATTGTGGCGCTCACCTGCACGGCGCCAAACACGCATACGACCATCATTGGCACCAAGGCAGAAGCGACTCTCATCGCTTAAGACGACACGTCTCCATTCGTCCCTCCATTCACGCCTGTCGCGACACCACTGGAGGCGGGCTGCACGATGTTGGGGCGTGCGCGGAAGACGGCCTAACGGTGTGCGGGACCGTAGCCCAGCTTCATGCAGACGGTTGCGAATGGTCCTCGCCGATACCCCAGGAGCAACAGTGTCCCTAATTTGCTGGGAAGTGGCGGTACGGTCCCCTACGGCACTGCGCAGGATCCTACGGTTTTGGCGTGCATCCGTGCGTCGCTGCGGTCCGGTCCCAGGTCGACGGGCACGTGCACCTTCCGCCGACCACTAGCGACAACATCGATGTACTGTGGAGACCTCACGCCCCACGTGTTGAGCAATTCGGCGGTACGTCCACCCGGCCTCCCGCATGCCCACGATACGCCCTCGCTCAAAGTCCGTCAACTGCACATACGGTTCACGTCCACGTTGTCGCGGCATGCTACCAGTGTTAAAGACTGCGATGGAGCTCCGTATGCCACGGCAAACTGGCTGACACTGACGGCGGCGGTGCACAAATGCTGCGCAGCTAGCGCCATTCGACGGCCAACACCGCGGTTCCTGGTGTGCCGTGCGTGTGATCATTGCTTGTACAGCCCTCTCGCAGAGTCCGGAGCAAGTATGGTGGGTCTGACACACCGGTGTCAATGTGTTCTTTTTTCCATTTCCAGGAGTGTACTTTCAGACCACCTCTTCAGGGATGGAATTTAGAAAATTTGGAATTTTGTGGTAAGTTCCTATGGAACCAAACTGCTGAGGTCATCGGTCCCTAGGCTTACACACTATTTAATTTAAATTAAACTAAGTTACGCTAAGGACAACACACACACACCCATGCCCGGGGGTGGACTCGAACCTCTAACAGGGGAGCTGCGCGAACCATGGCAAGGCGCCGACACCGCGTAGCTACCCCGCGCGGCAAGGACGAAAAGTAATGAAAAAAATATATTCATTTAAATGTCCGTCCCGGGTAGCTGAGTGGTCGGCGCGACGGAAAGTCATACCTGACGGTCCGGGTTCGATTCCTGGCTGGGTCGTAGATTTTCCTCGCTCAGGAGCTGGGTGTTGTGTTGTCCTTATCATCATCATTTCGTCTCCATCGACACGCAGGTCGCCGAAGTGGCATCAACTGGAAAGACTTGTACCAGGTGAACGGCTTACCCGACGGAGGGTCCTAGCCACACGGCATTTCCATTTCCATTGATTTAAATTCTCAATCCTGAATCTGAAGTCTATTTTGATCTTAGAAACCGTAGTCTTTCACTCCTAGTCCGATAATTTCTCAGGTTGTCCTTGTATTACAAACACATGTAAGTCAGTACCATTACAAGCGACAAATATATCGCGAAGAGTGGTCTACGCTGTCGCGGCTGCAGGGCACCACTGTTGACTCATAGAACCGCAGCGGTTCGTCACACTCTCACCTACTTTCGTCTTTAAAGTGCGTATACGTTTGTGAGCCGATCACCTCCTGATCCACTAGTGAGAACGTTACTCGAGAGTGTGTACGTTGCTCGTGAACCATAAGGTGTGCGCCATTTGTTGCTGATTTTTCCTGCGACGACAAAGGGACGCTCAGACACAATGGGGACGGTACTGTTGCTTGCGTTTAAGCACCCAGGCGCTAGCGCGCAATGTGGTTCACAGCAGGCTCATACTTCCCAGTAGAGACTGACGAACCGCTCGCCAGTATGTTATAAGTGTGCATTGATGAGGAAGAAAATAACCATCTACATCTACATACATACTCCGCAATCCACCATGCGGTGCGTGGCGGAGGGTACCTCGTACCACAACTAGCAACTTCTCTCCCCGTTCCACTCCCAAACAGAACGAGGGAAAAATGACTGCCTATATGCCTCTGTACGAGCCCTAATCTCTCTTATCTTATCTTTGTGGTCTTCCCGCGAAATGTAAGTTGGCGGCAGTAAAATTGTACTGCGGTCAGTCTCAAATGCTGGTTCTCTAAATATCCTCGGTAGTGATTCACGAAAAGAACGCCTCCTTTCCTCTAGAGACTCCCACCCGAGTTCCTGAAACATTTCCGTAACACTCGCGTGGTGATCAAACCTACCAGTAACAGATCTAGCAGCCCGCCTTTGAATTGCTTCTATGTTCTCCCTCAATTCGACCTGATAGGGGATCACAAACGATCGAGCAGTACTCGAGAATAGGTCGTATTAGTGTTTCATAAGCGGTCTCCTTTACAGATGAACCACATCTTCCCAAAATTCTACCAATGAACCGAAGACGACTATCCGCCTTCCCCCACAACTGCCATTACATGCTTGTCCCACTTCATATCGCTCTGCAATGTAACGCCCAAATATTTAATCGACGTGACTGTGTCAAGCGCTACACTACTAATGGAGTATTCAAACGTTACGGGATTCTTTTTCCTATTCATCTGCATTAATTTGCATTTATCTATATTTAGAGTTAGCTGCCATTCTTTACACCAATCACAAATCCTGTCCAAGTCATCTTGTATCCTCCTACAGTCACTCAACGACGACACCTTCCCGTACACCACAGTATCATCAGCAAACAGCCGCACATTGCTATCCACCCTCTCTAAAAGATCATTTATGTAGGTAGAAAACAACAGCGGACCTACCATACTTCCCTGGGGCACTCCAGATGATACCCTCACCTCCGATGAACACTCACCATCGAGGACAACGTACTGGGTTCTATTACTTAAGAAGTCCTCGAGCCACTCACATACCTGGGAACCAATCCCATATGCTCGTACCTTAGGAGTCTGCAGTGGGGCACCGAGTGAAACGCTTTCCGGAAGTCAAGGAATATGGCATCCGTCTGATACCCTTCATCCACCTGCTTAACACTGTCTGTCCGTCTTTGGAACGAAATACATCAATGATTCTGGGTATCACGGATCCGACAGTTCTTTGGTAGGTTTGTGGTGGTATTTGGCATTAGATGTCCACGCACAGATCATGTGATTCGCGTAAATAACGGGCCGTTGATTTGCGTACACGGTGATGGCGCTCGACAGCGAAACGGATGAGTTCCATATGATTTAGATTAGGAGAATGTGTTCGCCGAGTCGTCAACGTCAGTTCACTACAATGCTTCTCAAACCGCGGTTCTGGCTCCAGGACACGGACAATTATACTGCTGAAAGATGACGTCGCCGTCGGGAAAGACATCAAGCGTTGAGGGATGCTGGCGGTTTGCAGCTGTCAGCGTGTCTTCGATTACTACCACAGATCCCATGCAAGCGCAGGAGAATGTCTCCCACAGTACAATACTGCTCCACCCAGCCTGCGTCCGTGGCGCGCTGCACGTTTCGGGCCGCTGTTACCCTCGATGACGGCGTTTGTGGAGACGACCATCGACCAAGTGTAGCAAATGTGTGATTCACCCGAAGAGCCGATACGTTTCCTTCGAGCGACGGTCGAATCCCGATGATACTGTGCCCATTTGCAATCGTAATTGACGATGTCGTTGGGTCAACCCGTGAACACGTAGGAGTGGTCTGCTGCGGAGCTCTATGTTCAACAACGTACAATGAACGGTTCTCTTCGAAACACTTGTGCGTGCACCAACATTGTGCTCTTCCGGCGGAGATGCCACAGCTCACCATCTATCCTACTGCGCAGGGCAGATAGGCCTCCGAACTCCACGTTCTGTGAAGAATCGTGGACGTCCAACCAATTAGCGTTTCGCTGTCCTTCTACTTCTTTCCGTAGGTGCTCACGACATTAGCACGTGAGCCGGCCGGAGTGGCCGTGCGGTTCTAGGCGCTATAGTCTGGAACCGAGCGACCGCTCCGGTCTCAGGTTCGAATCCTGCCTCGGGCATGGATGTGTGTGATGTCCTTAGGTTAGTTAGGTTTAGTTAGTTCTAAGTTCTAGGTGACTGATGACCTCAGAAGTTAAGTCGCATAGTGCTCAGAGCCATTTGAACCATTAACACGTGAACATTCAACCAGCTTCACCGTTTTCGAGATACCCTTTCACACGCTTTGCGTAATAACAATCCGCCCTTTGTCCTTCTCTGCTCCGCTGGCATACTTTTGTTACCGCGCCACAAGGCGGCATCCAATTTCGTTGTCGACAATGGTGATAATGTTTCGGCAGAGACCGCCGACAGTTGTAGAGGGTCGTAATGTATAATAGGCTGACATCTACCCAAACCATCACAGAGGAGTTCCAAACTGCATCAGGATCCACTGCAAGTACTACGACAGTTAGGTGGGAGATGAGTAAACTTGAATCTCACGGTCGTGCGGCTGCTCATAAGCCACACATCACACCGGTAAATGCCAAGCGACGCCTCGCGTGCCGTAAGGGGCGTATACATTGGAAGATTGAAAAGTGGAAAAACGTTGTGTGGAGTGACGAATCACGGTGCACAATGTGGTGATCCGATGGCAGGGTGTGTGTATGAGGAATGCCCAGTGAACGTCATCTGCCAGCGTGTGCAGTGCCAACAGTAAAATTCGGACACGGTGGTGCTATGGTGTGGTCGTGTTTTTCATGCAGGCGGCTTGCACCCCTTGTTGTTTTGCATCGCACTATCACTGCACAGGCCTACGTTCATGTTTTAAGCACCTTCTTGCTTCCCGCTGTAGAAGAGCAATTCGCGGATGGCGATTGCACCTTTCAACACGATCGAAAACCTGTTCGTAATGCATGGCCTGTGTCGGAGTGGTTACACGACAATAACATCCTTGTAATGGACTGGCCTGCACAGAGTCCTGACCTGAGTCCTATAGAACACCTTTGGCACGTTTTTCATCGCCGATTTCGTGCCAGGCCTCACCGACCGACATCGATATCTCTCCTCATTGCAGCACTCCGTGAATAATGGGCTGCCATTCCCCAGCACCTGATGGAACGTATGTGAGATGCTCTGCTAAACCCACAGGACAGGACAAGTGGTAGGAATTGTGGAAGGGAGGCAGAATGAGCGGCTACCAGTTACACTCCAAACATAACACTTTATTTAGTTGTCCAAACATTACAGCGCAACTTCTAAGCTTGACTGTCGACAGAAAATGTCTTTAATTTTAAAACGGCTGAAGGCTCTTGATTTAAATACAACTGCTATAATTTTTTTTGAGACAGACGGCTTTAGGCTTTAACCTTAAATAGTATTTAAGGCCAATCGATGTAAGACTTGTCTAGTCAGACAGATTAAGTTTTTAAAAACGGCTGAAGGCCCATAAATCTAAAACAACGTAACTACAATAACCTTTCAATAGCCAGAAGGATCAAGCTTTATGACCAATAAGAAACTTTACTTCGAACGGCTGAATGTCTTTGTTTAAAAAAAAAATTAAAAAACCGCAACCAATTTTCCAAGGCAGAAGGCCAAAAGCTTTTAACCTTAAATAGTATTTAATCCCAAGTGATGTAAGACTTGATAAGTAAGAATCCGAAATTTTGAAGCAGCTGAAGGCGCATCATTTTAAGAACAACACAACTACAATAAATTTTCGACAGGCAGAAGGCCCACAGCTTTATCTTGAAAGAAAGCAATACTTCATAAATAAGAACCTTAAAACTTAAAGTGCTGATGGCCCATGCCTTTTAAAAACGATACACTACAATAAATTTTCAACAGGCAGAAGGCCCAAGCTTTATCTTCAGACAACGTAAGAATTGCTCAATTTAGAAAAACTTACTTTTAAAACGGCTGAAGGCCTTTGTTTTTCAAAAACACAATTACAAGCATACGAATTCCAACCATCGGCTATCAGCCATTAAAAATACACAATTAAACGCTAATAGGAAGGCAGTGTAGGCATAAGGCAACGGCGCTCAGGAGTTTCCAGGGGGCTCAGTCTGCCCTTGAAATGTTGACGTTCGCTTAGGTGAGACAAGAAGTCGGTCCAACTATACTCGATCCGCCAGCAATACAACCAAGAGATAACCGACCGACAAGACGACTTGCTAACCACCGACCAGTACACGAAAATTTCAAAGCCGAAACGTACAGACATAGCCGCCCACAACCAAATATACAGGGTGATTCAAAAAGAATACCACAACTTTAAAAATTTAAAACTCTGCAACGACAAAAGGCAGAGCTAAGCACTATCTGTCGGCGAATTAAGGGAGCTATAAAGTTTCATTTAGTTGTACATTTGTTCGCCATTTCAGCCAATAAAGTTTTTGGTCCCTTTTTCTTCGAAGGTGCTACTGTAACTGGACTACAGTATCTGGAGATGTTAGAGAATTGGCTGTTCCCTCAGCTCGAACAAGAAACACAACAATTCATATTTCAGCAGGATGGAGCGCCACCACATTGGCACTTATCTGTTCGTAACTACCTGAACGTCAACTACCCGAGGCGATGGATCGGCCGCCAGGCAGCCCGTGACAGAGCACTTCATCACTGGCCTCCAAGAAGCCCTGATCTTACTCCCTGCGATTTTTTCTTATGGGGAATGTTAAGGATATGGTGTTTCGGCCACCTCTCCCAGCCACCATTGATGATTTGAAACGAGAAATAACAGCAGCTTTCCAAACTGTTACGCCTGATATGCTACAGAGAGTGTGGAACGAGTTGGAGTATCGGGTTGATATTGCTCGTGTGTCTCGAGGGGGCCATATTGAACATCTCTGAACTTGTTTTTGAGTGAAAAAAAAACCTTTTTAAATACTCTTTGTAATGATGTATAACAGAAGGTTATATTATGTTTCTTTCATTAAATACACATTTTTAAAGTTGTGGTATTCTTTTTGAATCACACTGTACATTAAGCTGTCAAAAACTACACACCATGTTGGACAGCGACAACAGGTGATGAAAGGAGACTGCCTGAATTTACGTCAACGACCAGGGCAGGTAAGCGGAACACTAAAAATGGTTCAAATGGCTCTGAGCACTATGGGACTTAACATTTATGGTCATCAGTCCCCTAGAACTTAGAACTACTTAAACCTAACTAACCTAAGGACAACACACAACACCCAGCCATCACGAGGCAGAGAAAATCCCTGACCCGCCGGGAATCGAACCCGGGAACCCGGACGTGGGAAGCGAGAACGCTACCGCACGACCACGAGATGCGGGCAGCGGAACACTAACGGCCACAAGGCAAAAAATTCCACTGGTGCACTTGAATTTCAAACCGACAAATATAGTTAATTCAACCACACGGAGGCTAAAATGTTCACCAACTCGAACACTCGCTGTTGCTCCCAGAAATACTGCCAACAGCAAACCACCAACCAAGGGGACAACGTGAACAGGCGTAGCTTCGGTAATAAAATCACCACTCAACTTTGATGTCCTGGGTCGGTGAGCCACGAACCTCGAAGCACTCGGAACAGCTCCCACACTGCGTAGAGACCGCCAGCGGGCCCGGCCGACTGCGCCGCGCGGAGATTTGCTTGCTGATCTGCTCCAACCGACCGACGTGCCAGTACGCCAACAACATTTAAAACAAGTTGTCAGTGGAAATGACACCAACTGCACACACAGTTTGACAAACACTTGCACGAAGACTTGAACGACACTCAGCAGTGGCTGTGCGATCACGAAGACAAATCGGGAGTCGATACACACACACAGCCAACCCGTAAGCGATCGGCGAGCCAATCCACGTCGTCCAGTAGGACGAGCGACCGACGATCCACGAAGACCGTCCCCGGCTCAAGTGATGCGTGGCGGCAACGGTCGGGCGAGCCATGGACATCCAGGCCTCACTGCTGCTCCAACCCGACTGAACTAGTGCCGCGTTCCAACTTCACGGCTGGTAGATCCGAACTGCCCTCCTGGCACGTTCCAACCGACTCCACGACAGACGACAACCGGGAAGTAATAGCAGTGCAGCAAAGATTTTTTTTTTTTCCTTTATTGTAATTCAATTCCCCATCGGGGCGGGCTGGCAGCAGCATATGCGCTGCTCTTCAGCCGAAAGACATAGAACAAAACAATAGAAGGCATTTAAAAACAGCAAAGGAGAGAATAAGGTGAACATAGATATAAAAAAAGGGGGAACATCATGGAAGACAATAGACAAAAAACGGGGTGACTGTAAAATGGAGATAAAAAACTGTTTAAAAGTAGCACACACAAAAAGCCACACACTGCGACGATTAAAAGAACACAAGGCACAGTATGACTGGAGCATAAAGGTGTTGACGGATGGCACAGCACATAACGTAACACTGACAGCGAACCTCAAGGCAGTACACAATTAAAATCACACCTCTTGACGCACAGGAGAAACAGCACTAAACACAACACTGATGTGGCACACTGATGATGATCAATACAGAGGATCTGCCAGGCCCTAGGAGATGAGGGAGACCTGAAGAAGGGAGGGAGGGGGAGAGATGGGGGAGGGGAGTGGGGGGCGCGCGGAAGAGGGCCAGGTAGGGAGCGATGTGGGAAGGAGAAAGGCAAGTATGGGGTGCAGGGTCTCAGGGGAGGGGGGGACGGAGGAAAATCCGCTCTGGGAGAAGGAGGAAAGAGGAAAAGGGGGACCTGGGGAGGGGGCGGGGGGGAACAAGGCCAGGTTATAGTTGGAAGGAAGGGTAGATGTCGGCGAAGTTCGTCATCCGGGAGGGGGAGGCGTTGGAAATTGCCCTGATGAAGGAGATGGAGGGTGTGGAGGTGGAGAGAGGGAGGGATACAGCGATAGAGGCGCGGCAACAGGTGGGGGGTGGAGAGGTAGGAGGAAACCAGAGGGTGGGGGGGATTAAGCCTGCGAACAATGTAAAGGATGCGGAGATGTTGGAGGAACAGGAGGAGGTGGGGGAAGGGGATCAGTTCATACAGGAGCCGTGTGGGGGAAGGAAGGCGGATACGGAAGGCAAGGCGGAGCGCATGGTGTTCAAGGATTTGGAGGGCCTTGTAAAAGCGGGTGGGGGCGGAGATCCAGGCGACGCTGGCATAACAGAGGATAGGACGGATGAGGGATTTGTAGGTGTGGAGTGCAGCAAAGAAAAAATGTGAGGGTTATATCGATAGGCGCTGCTGATGCTGCTGACGGGCAGACAAAGCAGCAACACAGTGACAACAGAAATTGAACCTAACATAACGAGGTGGGAGCACGAAAAAAACAGAATGTAAAATAAGAGATGGCACAAGCGCGAACCACGCACAGCTCAGTATGCTTGCGTGAGTGGAAGCTGTCATCAAGGCTAAGAGTGGGCCAACACTATATTGAATTCCAGCATTACCGATGGAGGGCGCCACGAACTTGTAACTCTTTTTGAGCCAGGTGTAGATACTTTTGATCACATAGTGTATACTCTCTCCCAAACGTAATGAGGACTCGGCTATGCTTCCTTGAGTATTACGCTAAAGTGTAGGTGAGTTCAGATTAATGAGAAATAACATATGGAACGGTTAGGATAACCTTAAAAATAGTACAGTATCATTTCGTAATTAAAAAATAATTTCTACAGTAGGAGATATGTGGTTTACTTTAGTAGCTGTATCTACTCGAACGGTCTAGAAACATGGCAGCAGGCCGAGCACAGTCATATGAGGAAGCACAGAGTTATGAACAGCCAAAACTACACTACTGGCCATTAAAATTGCCACACCAAGAAGAAATGCAGATGATAAACGGGTATTCATTGGACAAATATATTATACTAGAACTGACATGTGATCACATTTTCACGCAATTTGGGTGCATAGATCTTGAGAAATCAGTACCCAGAACAACCACCGCCAATTAGACAAAACTTGGCATGATGTCCGTCTGGAGGCCACGCAACAACTCTATCAGTCACGGCAAGCCGAATAACTGCTTGCATAAGAGCCAGAGGTGGTCCAGCGCGTTACTGACTCTTCGGCTTGTGGAACACTTTCTGTTTTGAATAAATGTTACAATTTTCCTGAACTGTAATCATTTCTTTGTCTGTACGTGTGCGTCACATCTACCGATTTCGTCCCACTCGCATAATTTTTTTGTCGTGTGTCATTCTTTTCGTCTTAGAGTGTATGTATAGAAGTCCACGGCCGCGCTGTTCTGTCTGCACACGGAGGCTAATCCAAGGAATTTCTGTACGGATTTTGATACTATTTTTCCCAGATATAAAGACTGATACACGAGGAAAGTTTGTGTACATAATTTACAAATATTTCATGGGAACTGGTTGAAATGTGATGCTGTTTGTCGATTACGTTGCGTCTCCTAAGAACTTTCGTGGTGTCCACTGCTGAAATCATTCAAGATATACGAAAGCGATACGGAGTAATTGTTTCTCTCAGGTAGATATAAATAAAAGTCTACGACACTACATGTCTATCTATTACGACAAAAGCCGCAGTAACAAACTGAATAGCTTGGAAGATACACGACGAAAAACTTCAAATTAAGTATTTTAGGTAACAAAATACGAATCTTTATTATCAAAATAAAAATAATGCTCATGTTACTTAATCTAGGCAAGACCTCCGGCGCTGGACTCTTAGTGCTAACGTGCGAAGCTGGAATTGTTCATTAGTAAGATGTTGTTGTTGTTGTCTTCAGTGCAGAGACTGGTTTGATGCAGCTCTCCATGCTACTCTGTCCTGTGCAAGCTTGTTCATCTCCCAGTACCTACTGCAACCTATATCCTTCTGAATCTGTTTAGTGCAATCATCTCTTGGTCTCCCTCTACGATTTTTACCCTGCACGCTGCCCTCCAACACTAAATTGGTGATCCCTTGATGCCTCAGAATATGTCCTACCAACCTATCCCTTCTTCTAGTCAAGTTGTGCCACAAATTTCTCTTCTCTATTCAATACCTCCTCGTTAGTTATGTGATCTACCCATCTAATCTTCAGCATTCTTCTGTAGCACCACATTTCGAATGCTTCTATTCTCTTCTTGTCCAAACTATTTATCGTCCACGTTTCACTTCCATACATGGCTACACTCGATACAAATACTTTCAGAAACGACTTCCTGACACTTAAATCTATACTCGATGTTAACAAATTTCTCTTCTTCAGAAACGCTTTCCTTGCCATTGTCAGTCTACATTTTATATCCTCTCTACTTCGACCATCATCAGTTATTTTGCTCCGCAAATAGCAAAACTCATTTACTTCTTTAAGCGTCTCATTTCCTAATCTAATTCCCGCAGCATCACCCGATTTAATTCGACTACATTCCATTATCCTCGTTTTGCTTTTATTGATGTTTATCTTATATCCTCCTTTCAAGACACTGTCCATTCCGTTCAGCTGCTCTTCCAGGTCCTTTGCTGTCTCTGACAGAATTACAATGTCATCGGCGAACCTCAAAGTTTTTACTTCTTCTCCATGGATTTTAATTCCTACTCCGAATTTTTATTTTGTTTCTAGTAAGAGATAAGTGTAATATAAGAACTGAAGCATGCTGCATGTAAATTTTTTGTATGAACATGAAAAGCGTGTTCGGGAAAACAAGTACCTGTTCAACTGCTGACATACACACGCTCGGCGTCTGAAATATTGTTCTCAGGGCCTCGCCTTCGAACAGATTAAGCGCGTATGGGATGATGATGTACCACTGAATACTAGAAACATGGACTGGTAATGAGACCTATGGTAAAGTCCTCAAGTCGTTAATATAGTGAAACGAAGAAATGTAGCATATTACGCCACATCTTTCGAAGCTGGAAGTACACAGTCTTGCTGATTACTATTGAAGGAAAACGTTGCAACGGACCGAATCCTTTGAACTGTACTGAGGTAAATTTCATGACCGCAGAATATCTGACAGTGGATCGACGCTAAGGACACCGGCACGTCGCATAATGGGGACGAATATAGTTAAAATTAATCCACGTGGTTGCCGAACTGCTGTAAGGAGATGGCACCCAGTGCAGAGGAGGGAGAAATGGAGGGTCGGATGCTTGGGACGATGACATGGGCAGTCGATCTCAAGTGTGACGCCAGAGCGTCGTCGACGTCACGGCAACGGTGACGCAGACGATGACTAGTAGGCGACGGCGGCGACCTTGCCTGGAACGACGCCCGCGCCGATCGCTGGAGGAACCGGTTCCGTTCCCGCGAACGCGCCGCCGCCGCCGTCAATGGAGGAGCGGAGTCACGCGCCATTCAGGCAGCGGCTGCGGAGCCAACGGCCGTCGGCGGCGCATGCGCAGACGGAAGCGGCTGCTGGGCGCAGCGCCAGTCACTGCCAAGGTCTGGGCTGACACACTCGCCAATACCGACCCCCCCTCCCAACTCGGCTACTTTAGACACAGGGTTATCTGGTCGACAACTCTTCGTTAAAATCGGAAATCCATTCATATAAATAAAGGGTATATAAAAAAAGAATCATCCGATTTTTAAAAATGTGAAGTATAATGTTATTTGAGACATGTACGCGAACAACATACTATTGTAACGAACAAACTCTCGAGTTCCCGCTATATAGGAGAAGTGTGCGCCCACTTCAGCTAAGCCTCGTTTACACGACGACATTGGGTTGCGCCACTCGTTGCGTGGAATGAGTTGCACGCAAGTGGTTTCATATATGACAGTCGACACGGCGACACCAGTATACACTTCAGTTTCGTCGTTTTGTGGGTTCCTGAGTAGCGTCCGAAATGAAAGTTCAGGCAGCTGCACGTCGCACGAGTTGTGATGGAGCTTAAGCTTGTTACGTGGAATCGCTAAGAAAAAAATAAGAAACTGTTTCTGTGGTGTCATCGCCAGACACCACACTTGCTAGGTGATAGCCTTTAAATCGGCCGCGGTCCGTTAGTAAACATCGGACCCGCGTGTCGCCACTATCAGTGATTGCAGACCGAGCGCCGCCACACGGCAGGTCTAGGGAGACTCCCTAGCACTCGCCCCAGTTGTACAGCCGACTTTGCTAGCGATGGTTCACTGCCTGCATACGCTCTCAGTTGCAGAGACGACAGTTTAGCATAGCCTTCAGCTACGTCATTTGCTACGACCTAGCAAGGCGCCATATTCAGTTAGTATGTATCCTGAACAGATAATATTGTGAATCACGTACCGTCAAGAACGAGGTTCATCATTAATGGATTAAAGTTAAGTATGAAACTAATTACGTCCGCTTTCTGAATTCTAATTCCTTGTCATGTTCCAGACCTCACGTCAGTATAGTCCTTCCCTCCTCACGCCAGTCTGCGTGAGCTAAACGCGTGCATTTCGGTCTCCAATAGTAACACTGTGTTGGCTCTCCTGCCAACCCAACAGTTTCGATTCGTGACTGGATGAAGAAAAGACGTCAGCTCGGTTGCTCCGCATCCTTGCTGAAATAATTTATAACGGAAGATCCAAGAAGGTCTTTTCAAATGGTTCAAATGCCTCTAAGCACTATGGGACTTAACATCTTAGGTCATCAGTCCCCTAGAAACTACTTAACCCTAACTAACCTAAGGACACCACACACATCCATGCCTGAGGCAGGATTCGAACCTGCGACCGTAGCAGCAGCGCGGCTCCCGACTGAAGCGCCTAGAACCGCTCGTCCACAGACGCTGGCGAAGTTCTTTTAACTATCTTAGAATGTCACCAGAACTGTTCACGTTTCTTCTAAATAGAGTTAACTATGCGATAAGGTATAAAGGTACTGTAATGCATGAAGCACTGTCGCCAGAACTGTAATTACGTTATCATATTGCGTCCGTTACAATCGAGAACACTCGGCATGCTATAAGATACGGTTTTAGTTGGTGATGACGCCATTTCATTAACACCAATTATTATTATCATTAACAGTAATAATTATTAACATTAGCAACAAAAAAATGACTCTGAGCACTATGGGACTTCACAACTATGGTCATCAGTCCCCTAGAACTTAGAACTACTTAAACCTAACTAACCTAAGGACATCACACACATCCATGCCCGAGGCAGGATTCGAACCTGCGACCGTAGCGGTCACACGGTTCCACACTGAAGCGCCTGGAACCGCACGGCCACACCGGCCGGCCATTAGCAACAATAATTACTTGAAGCAGGCCGCATTAAGAAGAGAATGGTTTGCAAACTACTCTCTCGAAGAAATATCTTTACAGTGGCAATATTTCAAAATTACAACATATGTGAATGGGAAGCTCTGCAGCAACGTTTTAAATAGTTGAATCTTGAATAACGAATGCAGCTTCTTGAATTTGTATAGCCTTCCCTCCTGTCAACAATATTCCTTAACAAAGAGTTGGCCAACTTGAACAATGGGATTTTAGTCTTTTAGACGAGAGCATTGCCACAGCTAGAATTACACTTCCTTGTATTTTTCTTAATTCAGTTGAATATGTGCTCCTAACTTAATAAATTTTGCCCTTCAGCTCAGATATTGTCAAACCGTCTATGTTATGATCGCACGTGACGGTCTCAGCGGCAACAATATGTTGCTTATTTTTGTAATCAGCATCACTGAAATCCCACGAACACCTATGCAAAGCACAGATATCGAAAGAGCCAACATTATTCTCCGTTCTTCACTTCATATTTCATTTTGTCTACACTCTACGAACACACATAACCTCAAAACTCATGCAACTAGTGTCGCCAAAGTTGGAACACGCCGAAAGTTTTTAGTTTCACTAACGAGTTGCGCCAACGCGCGGCGCACATGCGAAGTGGCCGGTAGTGCAGTTGCCTGCAACCTAGTGTCGTCGTGTAAACTAGGCTTTATAGTGAAAATGCTGTCGGGACAACAGAAAGCGTTTTGTTGCGCAGTGCAGGGCAGTAACAACTGTTCAGCGTGACTTCCGTACCACGTATTAGACGATGGCATGAACAATTCCGAGAAACAGGTTGTGTGTGTAGGAAAATCGCCGGGCCGTCCCCGAGTGTCTGATATAGACGTCGATTGCATCCGCCAGTTTCGCAAGAAGTCTGCAGGAATCTGTTCGCCGTGCAGCTCGACAACTCAACATGCCCCCGACGTCCGTCTGGCGTGTGTTGCGTCGATGGTTAAACATGAAATCATACAAAATTAAGCTATTGCAAGCTCTTCGTGAAGCTGACAAACAAAAACGTGTGGAGTTCTCTAATTTCGTTCTTGGATAGACGGAGGATGACAGTTTTCTTCCACGTCTAGTGTTTAGTCACGGGGCAACAATCCATTTAAATGGAAAGGTGAACCGTCATAATGTAAGAGTATGGAGTACGGAACAACCACATGAAGTTGCTCAACATGAGAGGGACCGTCCAAAATTTAAAGTGTTCTGTGCAGTTTCACGGGAAAAGATGTATGGGCCATTTTTCTTTGCCGAGAACACTGTTACAGGAAGCACATATCTCTAAATGCTTGGATACTTCCTTTTGCCACAGTTGGAGACTGATTCGAACGACTTCATTTCCCAACAGGATAGGGCACCGGCCGCTGTGGTCGAGCGGTTCTAAGCCCTTCAATCCAGAGCCGCGCTGCTGCTACGGTCGCAGGTTCGAATCCTGCCTCGGGCATGGATGTGTGTGATGTCCTTAGGTTAGTTCGGTTTAAGTAGTTCTATGTCTCGGGGACTGATGACCTCAATTCTTTTCATTTTTTTTATGGGGCACCGCCACAATGACATTATTACTGAACGATGGATCGTTGGCACGGGACCAAATGATTTAGCCTTACATTACTGGCCTCCAAATCCACTGGACCTGATTATATGTGATCATTTCTCGTGGGAGTTTATAACAGACTCTGTTTATGTGCCTGTGTTACCAACAACAATGAATGAACAAAGACATCGCATAACAGCAGTTATGGAAGCTGTAACTCAAGTTTTGCTCGGGGGAGTGTGAGAACAATCTGAATACCGCGTTGACATAATATGCCGTGCATCTCAAAGAGGGCATATTGAGCATCTATGAAAAAGAACTCTTTGAGTTTCCCGTTCATCAAAGAACAAAAGTCAGTGTATATGTTTATTAGTTTCAGAAATACAGACGCGCCAAATCCGATGACTCTTCTTGATACACCCTATTTTATTTTCAGAAACTTCTTATCGTTGTCCTGTAACTCTTGATCTGTGGAAATGAAGCGAAACAGGAGAGGGGAAGTATAACACGCTCTTCTGGTATCTACGATACTGCTCGAGTACCTGGAATTCTCACCACTTTGAGCTCTACGTTTATAGATTTACTGTGCGAGCCAATCTACAGCTTGCCTGAAGCGATTTAGAGAAATCACGGGAAACCTAAATCAGGATGGCGAGACACAGGTTTTAACAAACCCGTTAAATTGCAGCCTGGCGTCCGCATTCCCCACCCACAAGTTTATTTTGTCGTTGTTTCCCCTTAAATCGGTCCCGACAGTCTTGGATACTTGACAGTTCTTGATGACAACAGAGTGTAGTCAAAGAGTATCTGGTTTTTAAGTGTGTGTACATTTCATAGCATTATTTTAAGATTAACAATAGCAAAGGAAGCTTTTCAGAAAAGGAGAAATTTTTAACATAGAGTCTAAATTTAAGTTTTCTAAAATATTTTCTGAAAGTGATTGTCTAGAGTTTAGTCTTGCATGGAAGTGAAACATGGAGAATGAACAGTACAGACAAGAGCATAATCTATGCTTTTGATTTGTGGAGTTTCTAACAACCCTACCACAACAAAGGTTAAAATTTTAATAACAATTGTGGTGTTGCTCACGCAGCTAAATACTGCATTTTCGGGCAACAACAGTCATATTATGTGGCAGATGTCATTAGAGCACAGTTAATAAAGTCATTTCACGTAATAATCAAAAAACTAGGCACTCATCTTTTTTCATTCGGGAGGACGACGGTTCAATCCCGCGTCCGGCCATCCTGATTTAGGTTTTCCGTGATTTCCCTAAATCGCTCCAGGCAAATGCCGGGATGGTTCCTCTGAAAGGGCACGGCCGACTTCCTTCCCAATCCTTCCCTAATCCGATGAGACCGATGACCACGCTGTCTGGTCTCCTTCCCCAAACCAACCAACCACCACTCATCTTTTTGTGTTTCCCACGCTGGTCTCGTTGTATTATCATGGCTCAATCGTTGAAAATTTAGATGGTTATGATTCCAAGCTCGGATGCAAAGAGGCCTATGTTTTATCCTGCTATATTCAAAAGTTATGTAGATGCGCTTCACAAACCATTCTTGGAGATTACACTTTTGTTGAAAACATCTCTCTCACAGTCACTGTTAAAGTTCACATTTTATAAGCGGACTGCAATACGAGTCTTTCCTACACGACGTCCAAGACTCGACTTTCTCAAGGTCCGACTCTCTAACAAGTTAACAACTAACTAACAATCGCTTACGCGCCCAAAAACCAGAGTTACAAGTACGTCAAAGATCATAGTGACAAAAGAAAGAATACACATAAGAATAATATGAATGCAATATAAACACATCGACGTATCACAAATGAAGTCAAATCTGAATGTTGTCTCAGAAATATGTCAACTACTTTGCAGAAACACAGTAGAATATTACTGGTATCGAGAGGTTCAGGTGAGGTGCCGTACTGGTCGCGTAATTCAAGTACCATTACAAGTTACAGAAGAACATTGCGGCTTCGTGGGTTGTAGGATAAATCATGAAGAGAATTTGGAGAGAAAAGAAATTTGTGGCCCAATTTTACTATGAAGAGACTTGCGTAGTACACAGTAGCGTCAACCCAGTCCTTTGACTGAACACCACAACAATAAAATGTGAAGATGGTATCTGGTCTTCCGGAAATGTCTGTAGGAACAGATACCACCTTCATATAGTTAAGACTAACCGGCAATTGACCTTCTTCTTCTGTGCTGGGTGCACACGCATTGCCCGAACTCTTACGGGATTGTCTGTCGCGAGTAATGAGTGTAATGGACAGGGGCACTACGAATGTAGTGTGTGAACATTAAATTGGGAATGTGGGCCTCACAGGGAGCGTGCAAGGGATAAGTCCCTGCAGTCGCACTATCCTCTGTGTCCTCGGTGGCTCAGATGGATAGAGTGTCTGCAATGTAAGCAGGAGATGCCGGGTTCGAGTCTCGGTCGGGACACACATTTTCAACTGTCCCAGTTGATGTGTATCAACGCCTGTCGACAGCTTAGGGTCTTGATTTAATTATCATTTCACAACAACAAAATGTCGAAGATCAGCTTGCTATCTGCGGAAGAAAAATGCTTTAAGGCTAGCATATCCTTGGTACGCCTATGTATATGGGAGAGGGTAGGTGAGGGAAGATGACATGGAACCGTATCTCATCAATTTACGGTGAAGTTTCATCCATACTTTATACACTATAAGTTACCAAAGGGCTTCTGTGGAGGTATTATACCCCCTGCATTCTTATCTCTGGGGACGCTGGTAGACATTTAGTGAAATGTAAGGATAATTCCGGAATGCAATGTATGGCACTCACTGCGTATGAAATAAAATATACTATTGGGGAATGACACCCCTAGCACTCTTAGGGATAAATGGTTGACATGAAAAAATCATTGTTAGCGTATTGTATTAGTGTCGAAAGTGAATTTTTTTATTTTTGGGTATGATAAGTCAACTGAGAAAGACGGTGATTCCTTCATGATGTTACAACTTTCGGGGATGACGGAAAGCGGTAAATGCCTCAATTTGAGGTAAGGGACTCTGCTCGGGAAATGTCAGAAGCGAAAATCGTTTTGATATGTCTGGCAGTGGAATATATGCACCAATACTGTTGTTGCTAACGCTTTACGATAGACAACTTTCAGGCGTGGTTGTGTGGACCAAAACAAGAAAAAAATGTGCAGTAAACATGGGCTCTAAAATGCAGTTCATAAGAGGTATGAGCACTCGTTCATCTTTGCTATTGTGGGACATTATCTTCTACCACCTCTGACAGTTGCCTACCCTTGAATATTAGCAACAGCAGTACGGGCACTATATTCCACCGACAAAGGTATGAGAACGACTTTCCCTTGTAACTTTCGACTCCGTCGTTTCCGGACCAGGGACGCTTACCTCAGATTCATAGTTTTACCCTTCTCCATCATCCCTGAAAATTTGTAACATCACATGGAGTCGCCCTGTATAACTCCTAGGAAGGGCAAATGAAGTAGGTCTGCTAGCTCGAAGAGATACTGTGGCGTAGAGATCGAGATACAAAAAGAAGAGTATGGAAATGACCGTTGTTGGAGTTGAATACACAGTCTTTGGGGTCACAAGGCTGATTTTTTGCGGTCTGAATAATATATGACTCAAAGCAGAGAAAAACTTCGTAGAAAGAACAACTGTACGTTACGAGAAATCATTCAGCTCCCTACACGTGCAACTGCAAAAAAGTTGATTTTATAAATGGTGGCTGGAGGGGTCTGTACGGAGAGGACGAAGAAGGTTGGTGAGAAGAGATAGGTGACCAATTAACACCGGGTAATCTTCATCTACATCTACACACATCAGCGAAAGCTTCCCATTACCCCAATATATCGTACAGGTGTGTTGCTGTTGTGACTGTTACTGTGCTATTCGGAAGGTCACCCCTGACGTTGTTTGTAAATATACACACAGTTACCATGAGCGCTGCCTGCAGATAAAACGCTGCACTGGGATGGATTGCAGCATTAGAGTTGAAAGTAAAGTACCAGTAGGGAGGTGTTTTGGAGATGTCTATGGTTCAGCACAGTGCACACCCATCATGCCACGAAGGACAGTCGTGAACAATAATCGGATCTGCATCATCACGTTACGCGCATAAGACTTGTCAGCCAGAGAAATTGCCCAGCGTGTGCACAGGAGTCAAAGTCATGTGGTGCAAACGTGTAATCGGTTTCAGTTGACCGGTAGTGTTGAAGATTTACATCGTACAAGCTATCCATGTTCCGCAGGTGCACAGGATTATCGATGTCTATGACTTCTGAGTCAAAGCAAACGTGGACTGAGTGCTCCAAAACTGGATTCTGCTTTCGAAGAGGCTACAGCGCGTCACGTATCACCTCAAACTGTTGTATGGTGCGAATCTCCATTCCAGATAATGATGTTGAACACCACGCCGTGCACCATAACACCATCAACTGCGTGGTAGATGGACAAGAAATCATGCAGAATGGACGCCCGAGGATTGGCATCGAGAGCGGTTTGCCGTAAAAACTCGTATCCGATTGTACCCTGACAATTGCAGATAACGTGTGTGAAGACAACCTGATAATATCGAATGGTTCATACACTGTGTCCTACATGTACAGTAAGGTGGTGGCGGAGTGATGTCCTGTGATGTCGTTTCATGGGGTCACCGGACATCTCTCGTGGTTGTTGAGGCAGTCTTACTGCTCTACGGTACAGAGAGGAGATTCTGCAACCAATAATGGGGCCGTATCGCCAACTTCTCTGTGACAGTCTCATCTTGATGGATGGTAACTCGAGCGACCATCGTGCTGTCTTCGTGAAGATTTTCCTTGAGAACACTAGGATCACCAAAATGGAGTGGCCTGCCTATTGCCCGGAAGTGAATCGAATCGAAGATGTGCCGGGTCCATTGCAAAGAGCTATTTTTGGACGTGGAGAATAACACGTGCTCTACGCGGATCACGCTGAATCGCCCCTGAAGAATGGAACAATTTGGACCAGGCTTGGCTTGAAGATCGGAGCGATGGTATGCCACGACGGGTTCAGTCGTGCTTTCGAGCAATGGGACGTTCCACCACGTATTGAAGTTGCTCGAGTGCTGTGGAGAAACATCCAAGGCAAACAGACGATTCTGTCGCTACACAAATTACTTCTTTTTTTTTTTTAATATGGTGATCTGGACATATTAGAAATGAACAAATACGCATGCCTCAAAGCCAATTTTTGTTGTCTGCACCATGAATTTCGAAATATAACGTGTGGACATGTACGTATGCACTTCGCAGACTACTGTTCACAGCACCGCAGAATGTACTTCATCCTAATACTAGCAATTTTCCGACCCATTCCATTCAGGTATTTAGCGTGAAAGAAAGGTCTGCCTATATGACTCTGCATGTGCCGTAGTATCTTAGTCACAGGATCCCTACATTTGGTATACGATGGTGGTAACGTAAGGGCCACACGATCGTTTTCGAACATGGGTTCTCTAAATTTACTCAACAGGATCAGAAAAACCTAATTACCTCGACTTTATTCCAGGGATTCTCATTTAATAAGTTCCTCGGGCACCTTTGTTACGCTTGGTTCATGCCGACCTATTACTATCCTTGCAGCGCGTCACTCAATATGTTCTACGTGTGTTGTCATGCCTCTTTGGTAAATCCTCCATACACTGGAACGGTTTTCTAGAATTGGTCGCACTAGCATATTGAGTACGATTTCCTTTAGAGATGCGCGGTACTGCTTCCAAACGCGCACGTGTTTTCCCACCGAGCGAGGTGACGCAGTGGTTAGCTCACTGGAACCGCAGCCGCGAAGGCGATGGTTCAAATCGCCGTCCGCTCACTCAGATTTAGAAATTAACTTCCCTAAACCGCTCCAGGCAAATGCCGGGGTAGTTCCTCTGAAGGCAAGGCCGATTTCCTGCCCCATCCTTTCGTAATGAGGGACTGCTCTCCGCCTGTAATGACCTCGCTGCCAACGTGACATTACACTCTAATCTACCTTTCGTATTTTCTGATAGTCAACATGCTCAAAAATTGCCAAAGAGTATTAACCCTAGCAGTACTAACGTATTTTCCGTAACGAGTACTACCAAGGGGGATGGGGGAGGGGTGGCGGTGGGGTACTTTATGCCCACCACAAGAAAGTTTAGAAAAAATAGATTTCGTTAATTGTTGTTATCTTTTATCGACAACATACTTTTTAAATTGGTACTGCCGCGTAATTGGACTCCAAAATCTGAAAATATGTTTTAGAATAGTCTTAATAACACCAGCGTATTTTCCACAGTCAAGGAGCCACACTTTACGAATATCACAAAATAATTTTAAAAAAATACTACTTTCGTTAAATGTTAAAAAAACCTTGCTAATGATACCTCATTCATCCCTGAAGATTCGTACAGTTTAAGAAAAAAGGATGTAGACTTGAGAAATCGGACATTTGATTATATAGGGTGTCATAATGATACAGGCTGAAAATTATACCGATTATCTGTAAAATGAAAAACATGGCAACTATGTCAGAATCTCTGGATAGAGATACAAGAGCAAATTGCCTCAGCACGAAGAAAAGGGCAAATGAGTTGGAAAAAAAGGAACTTTTTATACATATTGAACAAAAGTTAATGTTTACTGTGCTACCGGAATTGCTGCAGTTTTTTACTGCACGTCGAGATGCCTAAATGTCTTGGGAACGTTTGTGTAAACTTACCATTACTGTGTATTACAAGAGCGTACCTAATGTGGCGTTTCTGGCAATTGCATCTGCGGACGCCGTACTAGGCTCGCATTTCACGAGAACAGTTTGGAGAGTGGAAGTGGCCTTAGCAGCTGTTCTGCAGTTCTGTCCACTAAACTGTGTAGTGTTTCCTGCCGTCAGCGTTGTTACAGTTATAAGCTCTAAACACCTGTGCGACCGTGCTGGCGACTGTAGAAGTCACGTTGAGTCACCGGTGACTCATAATGCCGCTGACACCGCTCCAAATGTGACCCAGATTCCAGAGTGCTGGAGTCCCTCGACGCAGTGGGTGTCTCATTTAACAGTTCACTGCGTTGTTTTCACCAGGACAAACTAGTTTGTTAGTCTGAAGTATTTCTGGCATTAATACTTTCTTTTGAGTAAATAAGCATTCAAACTAGACATAAACTACATTTACTGAGCATATCTGCTGCATTCAAAGAGATGTTCTGAGGTACTAGAATTTTTGACTCTCACACTCAAGTGTCAAAAAGACATGTGATTTATATCAGAGACAATCTAGTTAAAACATATCAGTTACCACGAAGTGTTACGCAAGGTGATTACATTAGTCAAAATAATTAGTCGATCAGGTGAGCTACGATGCATTATGAAAGATAAACTGGTAATTCACTCTGATATCACACATCATAATCATCTTCATTCCAGCTTTAGGCTAATTAGCCTGTTCCGTTGATCACTGTTTCATTTACTTTCCCAAGCCTCACCTGTCGTTTGGGAGGTATTCCCCTTCATTTCTCACAGGCGGCCGGCTCGACATCATAAATGCATTAATTAAATTTATTTAGTACATCTTCGTTCTATATGTTACATTCCCCAGTGTCTCCCCTTAATAGCTCTAAGAATTCTAGTAAATGAAAACTTTGATTCTAAACTCACTGTAAAAAATTCTCCAAGGTCGTGTGGTACGAATGTGAAAGCAGTATCCTTGTAACATCATGTGGTAATTCTGAAAATAAAAACTTTGCAATCTTATGTGTAAGTTAAAATTTTCCTCATATTTTAATTTTCATTAATGTAGAAGATCCTGCAGACAGCCATGGAAAATCGCATGAATCCTAGTGAAGAAGCACTACAGGACACGTTTAATACAATACGAATAGAGGGTAGCAGAAGAAAGGCGAAAGTCGTGAAGAATAGCAAAAATGAGATTAACGATAAACTAAACACCAAAGTTGGGGATCAAAAAGCGGACAAAGTTAAGGAATTCTGTTGCTATGGAAGCGAAGTGACACGTGACAGACTAACCAAGCAAAGAAGAGTAGCAGAGACAAAGAAAAGTCTCCTAGAATCAAACCTCGGCCTGAAGCTGAGAAAGAAATTTCTGACAGTGTTCTTTTGGAGTATAGCATTGTATGGTAGTGAATCAAGGACTGTGGAAAAAGAAGTGAATCGAACCGTTTGAAACGTGGTGCTACAGAAGTATGTTGAAAATTAGTTTGAATGATGAGATAAGGAATAAGGACGTTCTCCACAGAATCGGCAATGAAAGGAACATTTGGAAAACACTGACAAGAAGAAGCGACAGAGTGATAGCACATAAGACAGTAAGAAATAACTTCACTGTGCTAGAGGGAGCTGTAAGGGGTAGAAACTGTTGAAGAGGACTGAGATTCTAATATATAATTTGGAACTGAGTTACAAGTGCTATTCTGAGATGAAGAGGTTGGGACAACAGAGGAATTTGTGGCTGGTCGAAGCGAACCATCCAGAAGACTGATGATTTCAAATAATAATGGCTATTTTTGAAACACCATATAATATGTTGGTTCCCCTAATCAACTGGATTATTAACTCCAGGGCTGCACATCGCGCTACAAAACGAAAGGTGCAAAAGGTCTGCTAAAGAAAATGCCTGCACTACGTTTGTTCGTCCTCTGCTAGAGTACTGCTGTGTTGCATGGCATCGAGAAAGTTCAAAGAAGGGGTGCTCGCTTTGTACTATCGCGAAATAAAGGACAGAGGGTCACGGATATGACAAGCGAATTGGGACGGCAATCACTAAAACAAAGGCGTATATCGGCGCGGGCGAGACCTTTTCACGAAATTTCAATCATCAACTTTCTCCTCTGAAGGTGAAAATATCTCATTTCCGCGAAGCTACATAGGGAGAAATGATCACAGTAGTAAAATAAGGGAATCAGGTCTCGTACAAAAAGATTTAAGGCAAAGGGCCCGAGTTTGAGTCTCAGTTCGGCACACAGCTTTATCTGCCAGGAGTTTCAAGGACAGACAGGCACATAGGACAAAAAATAAGGGCTATTTAACAAACAACTTTCGTTGGTAATGCCGCCGGCATCTTACGTAAAATTTTCATTCCACTGAAACAAGCGAGGGCTTCTGCTGGATTTGAGCATTTATACGCCTTAAAACAGATTCTAGTGTAGCGAAGGGTACTTAGAATGGCCCATCCTCGCCATTTTCTATTCCAGTCACGAATGTTGCAGGGGAAGACTGAATATCGGCGAGTACACAAATAAGCTCAAATAGATCTCACTTTACTTTGATCATCATTTCGCAAGATATATGTGTGAAAAACTAACGTGTTGCAGGACTTTTCTTGAACACTCTTGCCTGTCTTCTAGCGTATGCCTTGCAGTTGGGAGCATTTCCGTCTCGGTATTGCACTTCCTGCAGTTAGTTTTACGAATTCATGTCGCTGTTAATCTCTCCGAACGCATACCCCATTGATAGCAAATAATGGTTCTAACTGTTTCCAGTGGTCAAACGTGCAATCGAACAGAACAGATGATCTTTCTACCTGTTTGTGCGTACTAAATCATTTAGAATTGCTTTGATAGTCGGCTACCAATCCGCGCACCAAGCGAATATCTTCTGCAAATCTCTCAGGTTCTCTCTGCGTGATTGATAAATGATGTGCTTCCGAGTGTTTTGCCGAGTTGTGCATAAAATAGATACTACAAATCGGCAGAACACCCGGTAGCATTCCATTAATCAATCGCAAAGTCTTACTGCAACCCGTTAACATTTCTTGCGTTAAGAGATCCTTGTATACGACAGAAGCACCCGGGAATATTTTCGCTGTGTTTCCGATGATGTTCTCCAGGTAATTTACAATGTGGTAAGAACGAGTCAAGATGAAATTGAAACGGTACAGTAGTTTCCGCTCTATAAGCAGCAGGTTTCGCTGCTCGCTCGCACCGGGAAATAGAAACAGAGGCGGCTCCGCAGCCAATTTTATTACACGACGCGGCCGGCCGCGGGTGCAACAGAACCCACGTGGACGGATGGAAAGAAACGTGTCAGGCTTCATAATACGTATTTATATGTGTCGTGTATTATGCCTTTCTTGTACGTGGATGTGAATCTGCGCATGAACTTTCCTAATCCTCCTCACACCTTTCCGTAAAGCGTGGCCAAATCTTTGTTGGGAAGTAGGTCTGTAGTATAGCAGTGCCAACCTTACTGCTGGCTAGGGGATCAGAGAGACAGCACAGGCAGGTAAAAGTCAAAGACTTTTCAGTGTCACAAGATTTGGGATGGAGAGGTTGGTCACGGCCAAGTGGTTCGACCACCCCCTCCACCGGGGCCCAGGAAGACCTCCGGGTGCCCGCCATATTTGGGAGTGTTACAGAAGACGGGTAAGTGAGCAGACGTGCCCTCAGTGCGTCTGTCTCAATGTTCACGCATGGAAGAGAGGTATTTGAATATTTGTACTAATTCTTTTATTTCCAGCTTCGGATTGTGTAAGGAAATGAATGATCTCGTTAATTTAGGAAATTTGACCCCCTGCGTTAATGTATCTGGTCTCCAGTTTGCCCGTTATCCTCCTCACATAGTGAATGTCCTAGGTAAAATATTGGGAGACTTTGGTGGTATACATTTGGCCAACGTAATTCCGTCTTACCCGTAGAAATGTGCGTCTAGATTAGTATATAATATACCCGAGCTATAAGTTGTAAAATAATATCTGTAAACTGAAACAATTGCTGCAAACGCTGTAAAGTCGTGTGATAATGTTTAAAATAAATAGGTAATCAACTGTCATCAATCTTTAATATACCTTAAAACTCACAAAGAAGTCAAGTTAAAGGAATTTATTTAAAATAAAAGCTATAGAATGCAGGGACCCACACATCAGCGTGTGAGGCCTCCAGCCCCTTGCCTAGTATCGTACAGAAAGGGCACGCTCTCTAGGTAGCGCTCTCAAGCTCCCCTCCCCAGTTATCCGTTGCGCAATTTTCATTCAGGGCTTGACGATATCAATTTTCATCTGGCGTCCCTAGGCAAGGAGGTTAGACGGTAAACTCTCAAAATTGCTTCCTTTGTTAACAATATTAAGCTAATTAGCATGATTATCCTGAACAGGGCGTAGTTGGTTTTTAATAGTTCTCCAGTGTTCTGGATATCAGCCGTTGGATTGGAATGTGTATTCAAATACTTTCTCATTCCGTAAGGTGGAAGTTTCCGAATATGAACGTGGCAAATAATAACGCGATTCGTCTCGCCACGTGGCAGCACCCTAGAGAGCGTTGGGATTTGTAAAACAGTGGCCCTGTCCAAAGAGAATGGCTGTGACTGAAGCAAAATCATATGAAACATTAGCTACAGCGCTGTTCGGTTGAAAGTAAGAGACGTAGAATAATTCGTGGCGTCACGCTGCTCTGGGTTTATGCGGGAGTTAAGCGCGGGATATCGCTCGGTGAATTTCTGAAATTTTTCACCGTCTTTCAGGTTCAAAGCACTGATTAGACAGTTCTGTCGATTTTAAAGTTAATAGTGGTGATCAAGCGGGATCAGTGGACTTGAGATCCAAAATCCGCAAAGGGAGCGTGATGTTGTAGCTATGATTCTTTACACAGGCAGCTCATGGTGACGAGCAGCTAGAGAGTTTTGTTGACGTTTAATCTAATTGCCTGAGACTTCTCCGTTTCAGAAATAAAAGGGATTGTTGACAACCAGCAATATGAGGTCGTCTCTGTAGCTCCCGTGGAAACTAACCAGTTGGATATGCCACGAAGATTTCTATCTTATACACTGAGGAGACAAAAGCCATGGGATGCCTCCTATTACCGTTTTGCTCGACGCAGTGCAGAAATTCGACGTGGTATGGACTCAACAAGTCGGAACTCCGCTGTAGAAATATTAACTCATGCTGCCTCTATATCCGTCCATAACTGCGAAAGTGTTATCGGTGCAGGATTTTGTCCACGAACTGACCCCTCAGCGATGTTCGACGGGACTCATGTCGGACGATCTGGGTGGTTAAATCATTCGCTCGAATTGTGGCCTGATGACATGACGCATCGATGTTTGAGAACATGAAGTCCATGAATGACTGCAGATGGTCTCGAAGTAGCCTGACACAACCATTTCGAGTCAACGATCGGTTCAGCTGGACCACAGATCCCAGACCATTCCACGTAAGCACAACCCACAGAATTATGGAACCACACCAGCTTGCATTGTGCCTTGTTGATAACTTGAGTCCACATCTTCATGGGGTCTGAGCCACACTCGAATCCTACCATCAGCTCTTACCAAATGAAATCGGGACTCATCTGACCGCGCCACTAAGAGAGGCACCTCAGGCGTTGTCGTGTTGTTAGCAAACTGACCAGACTACGGTTTTGCAGTCGTCTAGGGTGGGTCACAAGCCCAGGGGAGGCGTTGTAGCTGATGCCGTGCTGTTACCAAAGGTACTAGTCCGCCCCACTAGCTGAATGGCCGGCCCGGGATCGATTCCCGGTTGGGGAGGGAGACTTTCTCACCTCAGGGATTGGCTGTTGTGCTGTCCTCATCGTCATTTCATCCCCAATGTCGACGCGCAGGTCGCCCAATTTGGGGTCGCACTCAATAAGAGCTGCACTTGGTGGCTGCTCAGATTGTCTCGTGTATCGGTTATATACAGGCTGAGTCACCTAACATTACCGCTGGATATATTTCGTAAACCACATCTAATACTGACGAACCGATTCCATAGACCGAACGTGAGGAGAGGGGCTAGTGTAATTGTTTAATACAAACCATACAAAAATGCACGGAAGTATGTTTTTTTAACACAAACCTAGGTTTTTTAAATGGAATCCCGTTAGTTTTGTTAGCACATCTGAACAATTAAACAAATACGTAATCAGTGCCGTTTGTTGCATTGTAAAATGGTAATTACATCCGGAGATATTGTAACCTAAAGTTGACGCTTGAGTACCACTTCTCCGCTGTTCGATCGTTTGTATCGGAGAGCACCGAATTACGTAGGGATACAAAGGGAACGGTGATGGACCTTAGGTACTGCAGAGACTGGAACAGCACATTACGTCCACATGCTAACACCTTTTTATTGGTCTTTTTCACTGACGCACATGTACATAACCATGAGGGGTGAGGTACACGTACACACGTGGTTTCCGTTTTCAATTGCGGAGTGCAGTAGAGTGTGTCCCGTCATGTCAGGCCAATAGATGTTCAATGTGGTGGCCATCATTTGCTGCACACAATTGCAATCTCTGGCGTAATGAATGTCGTACACGCCGCAGTACATCTGGTGTAATGTCGCCGCAGGCTGCCACAATACGTTGTTTCATATCCTCTGGGGTTGTAGGCACATCACGGTACACATTCTCCTTTAACGTACCCCACAGAAAGAAGTCCAGAGGTGTAAGATCAGGAGAACGGGCTGGCCAATTTATGCGTCCTCCACGTCCTATGAAACGCCCGTGGCCCGTGTTTGTTACAACACGCAACTGAACGTCGGAGGTTTCAAGCGTCAACTTTAGGTTACAATATCTCCGTATGTAATTAAAATTTTACAATGCAACAAACGGCTCTGATTACGTATTTGTTTATATGTTCAGATGTGCTAACAAAACTAACGTGGTTCCATTTAAAAAAACCTAGGTTTGTGTTAAAAAACATACTTCCGTGCATTTTTGTATGGTTTGTATTAAACAATTACACTAGCCCCTCTCCTCACGTTCGGTCTGTGGAATCAGTTCGTCAGTATTTGATGTGGTTTACGAAATATATCCAGCGGTAACGTTAGGTGGCTCACCCTGTATACGTATAAGGAACAGTAGAGGGCCAATAGCGCTACTTTGGGGAACGACAGATGTCACTTCTGCTTTACTCCATAACTTTTCGTCAATTACTACGAACTGTGGCCCCTCTGACACGAAATCCATGTAGCATAACTGAGACGATATTACATAAGAACACAATTTGATTACAAGCCGCTTGTGAGTTGCAGTGTCAAAAGCATTCGCTAACCTATAAATACGGAACCAATCTGAAATCCTTTGTCAACGGAACTCAATACTTCATGTGAGTAAACAGCTAGTTGTGTTTCACAAGAACGGTGATTTCTAAATTCGTGTTGACTGTGTGCCAATAGACCGTTCTTCTCGAGGTAATTCATAATGTTCCAAAATCCTGCTGCATATCGATGTTATGATATGGGCTTGTAATTTAATGGATCACTTCTACTGCCTTTCTCGAATATTGGTGTGACCTCTGCAACTTTCTAGTCTTTGGGGATGGATCTTCCGTTCAGTGAACGGTTATGTATGGTTGTTAAGCATGGAGTTATTACGTCAGCATACTCTGAAGGAAGCTAACAGGTATACAGTCTGGACGGGAAGACTTGCTTTTATTAAGTGATTTAGGTTCCTGCACTACTTCGGAGATATCTACTTCTAAGTTCCTCATGTCAGCAGCTGTTCTTCATTCGAATTCTGGAACTTACTTTGTCTTCTTTAGTGAAGGAATTTCGCCGGACGGTGTGGCCAAGCGGTTCTAGGCGCTTCAGTCTGGAACCGCACGACCGCTACGGTCGAAGGTTCGAATCCTGCTTCGAGCATGGATGTGTGTGATGTCCTTAGGTTAGTTGGGTTTATGTAGTTCTAAGTTCTAGGGGACTGATGACCAGCGATGTTAAGTCCCATAGTGCTCAGAGCCATTTGAACCATTTTTTGAAGGAATTTCGGAAGGCTTTGTTTAGTAATTCTGTTTTAACAGCACAGTCATCGATAATGTTTCCGTTGGTATCGCACAGAGAAGGCACTGATTGCGTCCTGCTCCTAGCATACTTTAATCACGACTAGAATCTCTTTGGATTTTTCTCCATGTTTCGAGTAAAAGTTTCGTTGTGGAACTATTAGAAGCATCTCGCATTGAAGTCCTAGCTAGATTTCGAGTTTCTGTAAAAGATGACCAATGGTGGAGGTTTTGTGTTCGTTTAGATTTGGCATTCTTTTTGCGTTGTTTCTGCTATAGCGTTCTGACCCATTTTGTATACCAAGGGAGATTAGCTCCATCATTTGTTAATTTATTTGGCATAAATCTCTCAACTGTTGTAGTAATATTTCTTTGAATTCAAGCCACACCTGGTCTACTCTTACATTGTTAATTTGGAAGGAGTGAAGACTGTTTCTCAGGAAGGCGTCAAGCGAATTTTTATCTGCTTTTTTGAATAGGTATATTTTTTGTTTAGTTTTGGAGGATTTGGGAGTTACAGTGTTCAGTCTTGCTACGACAACCCTGTGTTCACTAATTCCCGTATCCGTTTTGATGCTCGCTACTATCTAAGTATTATTTGTTGCTAAGAGGTATAGTGTCTTTTCACGACCGTTTGCTATTCGAGTGGGCTCATGAACTAACTACATGAAATAATTCTCAGAGCATGCGTTTAGCACAATTTGGGATAATGTTTTATGCTTTCCCCGGGATTTAAACATGTATTTTCGCCTTTGAAGTTCTGTATCTCGGTAAATATGTGGTGTAAAGAAAGGTTAACTAATGTAAACGTTTCTAAAATGTAACTTTCTGCCAGACATACCGAAGTGCATTATGTCATGGGGCGCAAGTGGAGATCTTTATAAAACGAAGACTTAAAAAAGTAAAAAATTTCGCAGTTTTTCGGTTCCTCTGAAGTCAGCGAGCGTTCTCGAGATAGAAAAGTTGGATTCTGTGCTACGGACTACTTGTCCCTACCCTCATTTTGAGTACCCACCGACTGAACTACAAAGTGTTACAAGGCATTTATTTGTGGAGCAGCACTTATAATTATTTAACTCTCTCTTGTGGATCAAAGCGAAGCTACCGACACTTGTTCTAAAACTAGTTTTGCTATCATAGGGAAACGGAAATTGATCAGTGTCCGTTGATTAATGTTTCTTCTCTAACGAAGAGGAAAGGAAAGTAAATGGGGTTCATTAATAAATAAACGTTTGCAATGTGAAGATAGAAGTTCAAATGCCAGCCAAGTGAAGAGACAACGTAGCATTTTGTGTCTTGGGTACTACACTCAACAACCAACATTTTCTTCAGCGGAGATCTGGTCGTGCAATATTTTATTCCCGAGCAGGCTCAGTTGCACAATAAACGACCACACACTTGCATAAGAGCCGGTGACCGTAATGCGGCAGTTACCTTTGCCTACCAACCTGGAGCTGAGGGGCTGCTTACTCGTTAATCAGCGTAAAGATAGCTCTAAGGACGATACACAGTACATGCCGAGTGTTGTGGTCGAAACGTACAACGCCGGCTTAAACGCTAGAGGCTTTCCTGTGATGTCATGTTCTTTTCAGAACGTTTTAAGTTGGAATTAAATTGGAGAGAATTCCTGACAGAAAGCAGCATAGTTCATGGAAGTCGTACTGGAAGGAGAAGACGATGACCAATGAATATGCCTGTACTCTGTTCCTGAGATTGATTGTTTGGAAGGCCACAATCTTTATAAAAATTCGGGAATTTTCGGTAGCTTACAGAATATGGGAGTGTGTGGGAGTCCGGTCGTCGGCCCCGTAGGGCGCAGGTGATCTTTAAAAGCGTTGCGTATTTCGAGAGCAAATGATGCTCAAGTACGGTTAGAATTATTCAACCAGTATAGAAGACGTAAAAGAATTTGAAAGTGCGCCCCCGTGCGCGGTTGTTGATTCAGATTAGGCACTTCCGATTTTATAGGCAAACATTTGGTTTTGTAAGTCTGCACGTGGTACACGCAACAGCATTCGTATCAAATATTGGAGCTATTTTTAGCACGCCGGAACTAGTCTCTAAAGAAAGAGACGGACTTGCCGAGGGTTAAATCATGCTAATAAACTGCAGTTGTTTCCATGGAAACTCGAGGTGCTCTCGGGTGCTAGCAGCACGTGGAATCTTGTAGCGCATGCGAGTGAATCTCCGTGCAACGCAACACAAAATATATCGTCACAGAATATGGTATGTCCCTTGAATTTAAATTAACGACTCTAAGCTTCATTTCTTTAGCTTATGTATAAGAGTGCAGTAAGATAATAACATTCTGCATACCCAACACAGGTGATGCGCTTTCTGCTTGGTTCAAATGGTTCAAATGGCTCTGAGCACTATGGGACTTAACATCTATGGTCATCAGTCCCCTAGAACTTAGAACTACTTAAACCTAACTAACCTAAGGACAGCACACAACACCCAGTCATCACGAGGCAGAGAAAATCCCTGACCCCGCCGGGAATCGAACCCGGGAACCCGGGCGTGGGAAGCGAGAACGCTACCGCACGACCACGAGCTGCGGACTTTCTGCTTCATATTTGTTGCGGAACATTAAGATATTCTGAGCATTCGCATTATACAAAGTGGTTATACTTAAATTTTCGCAACTTGAGCTAGTGAAGACGGTAACCTACACACTTAAAAAAAGTTTTGCATCACCCCGGTCCCGAGAACTCCTCAAGAGAGAGTTGACTATAGATATTGTATCACAGACACGGTCCCTTTGACTGTTAAGAGATGTCACTAAACCCGGCCAAAGACCACAACCATGCACTAGCAGCGCCTATTAGACGGAGGGAGCCAGACAGCGGATCAGTTCTAGTCATTCCAACAGGAAGGAGGTACACGGCTCGTGTTGTCTGTAGTTCAACCATGCCCAGACGGTCAGTACCGCTGTTCGATCGCGTCTGCATTGTTACTTTGTGCAAGGAAGGGCTCTCAACAAGGGAAGTGTCCAGGCGTCTCGGAGTGAACCAAAGCGATGTTGTTCGGACATGGAGGAGATACAGAGAGACAGGAACTGTCGATGACATGACTCGCACAGGCCGCCCAAGGGCTACTACTGCACTGGATGACCACTTCCTACGATTATGGCTCGGAGGATCGCTGACAGCAATGCCACCATGTTGAATAATGCTTTACGTGCAGCCACAGGACGTGGAGTTACGACTCAAACTGTGCGCAATAGTCTGCATGATGTGCAACTTTAATCCGGACGTCCGGGGCGAGAATGGACCGCTCAGGACTGGCATCACGTTCTCTTCACCGATGAGTGTTGCATATGCCTTCATTCAGACAATCGTCAGAGAAGTATTTGGAGGCAACCCGGGCAGGCTGAACACCTTAGAGACGATGTCCAGCGAGTGCTGCAAGGTAGAGGTTCCCTGCTGTTGGGGTGGCATTATATGGGGCGGACGTACGCTGCTGGTGGTCATGGAAGGCGCCGTAACGGCTTTATGGTACGTGAATGCCATCCTACGACCGATAGTGCAACCATATGGGCAGCATATTGACGAGGCATTCGTCTTCATGGACGCCAATTCGCGCCCCCATAGTGCTCATCTTGTGAATGACGTCCTTCGGAATATCGACATCGCTCGACTAGAGAGGCCAGCATGTTCTCTAGACATGAAACCTATCGAACAGGCCTGGGATTGATTGAGAAGCGCTTTTATGGACGAAGTGACTCACCAACCACTCTGAGGGATCTGCGCCGAATCGCCGTTGAGGAGTGGGACAATCTGGACAAACAGTGCCTTGATGAACTTGTGAATAGTATGCCACGACGAATAGAGGCATGCATCAATGCTCTGGACGTGCTAATGGGTTCCGGTGTGTACAGCAATCTGGACCACCACCTCTGAAGGTCTCTCTGTATGGCGGTAAACATGCAATATGTGGTTTTCATGAGCAATAAAAAGGGCGGAAATGATGATTATGTTGATTTATATTCCAATTTTCTGTACGGGTTCAAGAACTCTTGGAACCGCGGTGATGCAAAACTTTTTTTGATGTGTGTATTTACCGTATGGGTACCCAACTTCACAGGAATGATGTTCAGATTGAACTCTGCAGGATTTGCGTTGTTAGTAGTGTCCGTGTCTTTACTTGCCAGTAGGTGCCGGTACTGGTACAGCGACGTAGGGTTGAAAAACAAGAATCAGTATGCATTACAGTTGCAGACAGTTGACATGGCTGTGAACAACGTGAGTAGTGGTTTACTGGTAGAGCTGTTCTATCAAAACAACAGCAATAGTACTGCTGCTTTTTCAAATATCGAGGCATTGCTCTTGATGTAACTTGGTTACACATGTAACACATGTGGAGGCAACCGAATCATCTGCCGATCGTTCCAAATTGTGTAGCAACCAAGATCATCAGATCTGAAAGCGTCTCATCTACGGCTGTGGGGATACCTGAAGTACAGATTTTATCAAGGGGAAACTGACACACGTGGGAGGTTGAAGATGAGCATAGCGGCGGAGATAGCCAACATCCCACCTGAGATGTTTCCGGAAGCTGGAAACCGGTTTCCAGCTTCTGGGGCTCTGTAATTAAAGAATCCGTGGAAATACGTCTTGATGATGATTTAATGAATCGTGATAATGGCTTTCAGCTGGATAAAAATTGGAATCCAGTTATTAAAATTATGCGATCACAACGGAATCGACATGCTCAGTCGATAATCAGCGATTAGTTTGTTCTTACTTAACCACTGAGGTCAGCCCACACATCTTGGCTGCCTCGCACATGTCACCTCCTAACGCATGCGCCATAAACCGCCAGTAAGATTAGCATGCGCGGAATTCGCAATAAATACCATGACTGCATCAGGTCTCTTCAGTAATTCTTCTGCCCACCTGAGATTGGCTGGACATCACTGGGCCGAAATATCGTGGCAGAATGTTGATGGGATCCAGCCACAAACTCAAAAATTACTGGAAGAAGAAATACGCCTTGAAAATTTCAGAAGTCACATAAAATGTTACCTCTCTGGTTTAAATTAAAATATGTTTGGTTCAAAATGGTTCAAATGGCTCTGAGCACTATGGGACTCAACTGCTGAGGTCATTAGTCCCCTAGAACTTAGAACTAGTTAAACCTAACTAACCTAGGGTCATCACACACATCCATGCCCAAGGCAGGATTCGAACCTGCGACCGTAGCGGTCTCGCGGTTCCAGACTGCAGCGCCAGAACCGCGCGGCCACTTCGGCCGGCAAAATATGTTTGTTCCAATAGTTTATTCGTTATTTCTCTTCCGCATGTCCTACAAAGTTTCATTGTACTGAAATCATTCGTTTTTGATGGGGACCCTCTCAAGTAGCGAAAGTTTAGTTATAAGCACCCTGTATTTTGTTTTTAAAATTTGATGTCTGTTTGGGTAGGAGATTAGGGGCTAACAAGCCGCAACCGGTTGGTAGTAAACAAATATTAGGGTGTAATGCTGTACTTTTTTCCATGTTACTGTTCCCGACTACCAATCTTTAATTAGTCGACAAAAGTGAATTCGCAGTACATATATAAAAATTTTGCAAATGCTCGACATTGGGAAAAGTAAAATGTAATCAATATGAAACAGTCTGTGCTAGCACATTTTAAAGCTACACATCACTAGTGACTTTGATCGGATACTATAGTCCGATTCACGGACGATGGCGGTTCGCGCTAGTCCAGGCACGGACGGGAATGGCATTGTTGACAATTCCAAGCGACAGTTGCGGTACGCGAATGCGCGCGCTTTCCGATTGAAGAAACCGTGTATCCTGCAAAACATGTACTCGTTTGCTTACGCAGAATTTATCACTTAACACGATCAGCAGTGACAACATCTTAACAAATGAAATATAAATTTACTGAACGACTCGCTACGATTACGTTTAATGTTCGCATTAGCTACGGCTTTCAGAGCAGAGGGCTCAGAACGCTACTGAACGCTCATTGGTTGTCGGAGTATGCGTGAAGTACGAGCGCAGGACAATCCTAAACTCGACGTCCATTGTCTATGGCTCCAACTGCAGTACTTTGTTACTTCGTTACAGTCGTCTACGAATTCAACCTATTTCCCACTGTACATCGGTCAGAAATACATCATAGTTTCATAATCATACGCTAATTATACTAAGCGACCTAGTAAATATAACAAATGTTTGTGTAATTTCTGCTGCGAGTATATTTCTGGAAAAATTCATTATTTCACAAGATAAAGGAAAAAAGCTTAAACAGCATTTTGGAAATATAAATGCTTGCTGCACTCTGAACGGACGCTTGACTTTATTTTGTTCGCCTCAGTTTGCTATCAATATTGTTGGTGGCCAAATACGTTAAAACCCGAAAATGATAGAAAAGAGATTTTTTTGCGGAAGTTTCAGTGTATATTAACGGATAAAGTAACGTGAAATGGCGCTGGTATGTTGGTTGCTTAGGCAAGAAACTGAAACTAACTGAGAAAGAAACTGAAGCTGTATGTGAGAACGATTGGGCGAGACTGAGTATGAAATGTGAGCATAAACTTACAACTAGATCCTTCTGTCAAGCACCAGACTCACCCGCAGATGTAACCGAAACTTTCAAAGACAATCTCAGTTGGCTGGTACATATATTCCTCATCATACTGTCAACACAAGAGGGGACTTTGATCAGCCAGTAATGAACATGAAAAATTACAGTTTTCTAAGTGGAGGGACGCAGAGGACATTCTGCGAAATAATATTTTTAAAAAATGTGTAGCAAGAAAAATCACTATTTCGTGATACGGAGCAGAAGCATAGGAACATGTTGAAGCAATTAAACTGGTTCACACCGGGACGACGTCGATGCGATACAGCACGTATCACTGTCGCATGGCCCATAAAGTATAAATATCTATGGAGTGAACATCCGCATACGCAGAGCTAGAATTCTGTCCTCGGAATCTACTGCAACTCAAGTCACGTGGTTTTCGGACGGCACATTTTAGCCCATATAGCCCTCAGCATATCCTGAGTGTTATTGTTTCGCTGCTGCTTATAGATCGCCTTCAGAAATGTGAAACTTTCTATTCGCGTTTCACAGACATCTTAACTGTTTGATGCTAGGAACTGAATTTGACTTAAAGATGTGAAGAGCAACGATACTGTACTTTTTCGCAACAGTATTACAGCTCAGATTCCACTTTGTTTACTTTTTTTCAGCAACGAGATAAGAAATGATAGCCAACAACGTTTTTTACGTTTTCTATTGCACTTGTTCAAACTGCCGGATTTATGTTTTAATTAATTCAGTTACAACACGATAAACGGCGCCCAAGTGTCACGAAAAAGCAACGAATTTGGAACTATGAAACTGTTACAGTAATTGCGGTAAGCGATTTTCACAACCTGCTTGTCCATTATTATTTTCAATTTTTCTTTATTTTTATAGACAAGTAAAGTATCGGTAACATTTTTTCGCATCCCATCAGGAATGTAAAACCATACACTACTCACAAAAAAATAAAAAAATACGAGATCAGTGCTCGAATTTTCGAGTAAGTAATTAAAGAAATATCAGCCAACAATACTTTTTTTTAGGTTTTCTGTTGCACCTATTCATGTTGTCCTATCTATTCAAATTAATTACTTTTCTGTATAGGAAACTGTCTCATGTAGAGGTACTTAGATCACATAAGGGTTTGAGAGCCTGCATAAATTGAGAGGACATTTATCACACTGCCATGTGTAAATTATATCTACATATGAACAGGGCACCATTATGTGTACACCGACTGGCAGTTTATTGAAACACACCTGCACATTTCTGTAACGTCTCGTAAAGACAGGGTCATAAAACCACAGAAAGAATCTCTGCTCGAGAAGACTTTATAATACCGTTTCTTGATATTTTTCACCATATAAAGTGGCTCTTCTCAACATGACATTTACAATTATACATTTGTTGTACATGTCTATGAACAGTAACTGGTCCTCCTTTCACATACCTTTCTTTACATTCATAGCAACGACAATATTGTACCACTATAAACTTCAAACGTGCAGATACGTAAATGGAAATGCCGTGTGGCTAGGGCCTCCCGTCGGGTAGACCTCTCGCCTGGTGCAAGTCTTTCGACTTGACGCCACTTCGGCGACTTGCGTGTCGAAGAAACGTAAATAAGAGTAATAAGCAAGTTTCGCTGTTACCACAAATCGTACAAAAGCAACAGCATCCCAGAATCACATGATTAGCCCCGTTTGATGTTGCGAACATGCACAGTAGACTATGCTCACTCCATAGATATACTTAGTCTGCGGTATGGTCCGGCGTAATATGGAGTGGTTGTCGGTGCACGCAACTTGGGTCGTACAATACACGGCGAGGGATACTTCAAGTCATCCGAAGCATTAAAAAAACTGTTTAATGAAAAATAAGAAAGGCTACATGCGTCTCTGTAGTTAGTTTCTCAGTTATACTTTTACTTTTCTGATAAAAAATTTAAAACTACGTTTCGGGGATTCTCCGCTATGCAGTCCGTTTCATTCGATTTTGAGGAAAACAGTTCCTTGAAAAAACTGACTTTTCCTTATTTCGTATTCTGGTATCACAGCTTGATAATGAGCTGGTTTTCTTAACGTTAGTGCCATTAGCTATTGTGACATTTCGAAAATAAGTAAACTACTGACCACATTTTGAAAAATTTGCAGTGAACAATGTAGTCGCTGGCCAATTTACGTTTGTTGTGTCTTAAGCCATAGATTATTGCGTAAGATGTTATGAGCAACATATGGGAATCCTTTTTTAACGATGGAAGGAGAGCTACGTCTTTTCCCAATATCGAGAAAATTGCGAGGCGCCGGAATAGAAAAGTGTGTGTAACACTTGGATTGAGCTGTTATTTGTATGAGAGCTGCTCATAGACTCAGCCCCCCTAACCCTCTTTATCTCCCACGCCCGGGTTCCCGGGTTCGATTCCCGGCGGGGTCAGGGATTTTCTCTGCCTCGTGATGGCTGGGTGTTGTGTGCTGTCCTTAGGTTAGTTAGGTTTAAGTAGTTCTAAGTTCTAGGGGACTTATGACCACAGCAGTTGAGTCCCATAGTGCTCAGAGCCATTTGAACCCTCTTTATCTGCCACCTTAACTTGTGCACAATGGAGAAATGAACGCTAAGAGAATTAATAAAATGACCCTGTAGATGAGTAATAAAAAGTCTTATATACACACTATAATTTAATAAAGATACTAATCAGTTTCAATTGTTATAAAAATAGGCACGAAAATCTGCTTACTAATTGATAAACAAATTAAGAGTCGCAAAGATATATACTTTATGTAACAAACAAGCAAATTTACGATGATTTAATAGAACAAAGGCACAAAATAATGATGTTAAGAATTAGTAGCCGGCAGGTATTTTAAAGGGCCACCTACTCTGAAATACTGAATACAGTAATCTATTATGATTGGGACAGTCAAACGAGATAAAGATAAACCCTGACCGCGCGACAAAATTCCGATCAGAAATGAGAAATCTGTGAAAAATCCACCCGCAAATTCCTGGGATTGTAGAGCCAAAACGAAAGCATACACTGCTGAGGGCGTCAGAGAAGAATTACAGGTCTCTGTTACGCCACGGCTTCAAAAACTTTACCACCAAGATCTCAGGCACTGTGTAGACAATGAACAGCAGTCGGATGGTGCTGTACTGTTGGGCTCTCTGATGACCAGTGACTGGGAACAAAGCCCGGCGAAGTAAATTTTGGAAAGAATGTAAGCTTCTGTCTGCATCGCCGAGACAGTCCTGCTTCGAAGGCGCTGCAGTGATGGACTGTGCGGCTGGTCCCAGCGGAGATTCGAGTCCTCCATCGGGCATGGGTGTCTGTGTTGGTCCTTAGGATAATTTAAGTAGTGTGTAAGCTTAGGGACTGATGATCTTAGCAATTAAGTCCCATAAGGTTTCACACACATTTGAACAGTCCTACTCCCAAGTCTGCGCAACAGTATATCAAGGAGGAGACTCTATAAATACACCTATTCTCCCTGGCGGTCCACAGGGGACACACTGTCTCGTGCACAGTACACCGACACCAAAAATTAGTGCCTCGCGACCGCACCACACTTGAATGTTTACAAACGTAGGAGGCCGCGGGAAAATGCGCCAGTCATCCGTGTTCAGTGGACTCCACAAAATCCCATCAAGCTGGATAGCAACATTTTCGTACCTATCGTGACCCTTGCCGCCAGTTTTCAGAAGGGCTCTCTGACGTCGCATTGCTCTTCTTGAGTAGCCCAGTCAACTCCCTTCATTTCGCTAGACACGCGAAAGTAGCCGAGAAAACCGCCGCCAAAAACGAACAAAGTATCCACCGACACTAGCGGTCGGCGTCCGTGTTCAGTTCACACCACAAAATCCCATCACGCTAGATGCCAACATTTTCGTACCAATCGTGGTCCTTGCCGCCAGTTTTCAGCAGGTCTCTCTGACGTCGCATTGCTCACATTGAGTAGCGCAGTCAACTCCCTTCATTTCGCGAGTCCCGCGAAAGTAGCCGAAAAAGCTGCCGCCAAAAACGAGCAAAATATTCACCGACACTAGGGGCCGGTGTGTTCAATGTTCAAATGTGTGTGAATTTCTAAGGGACCAAACTGCTGAAGTCATCGGTCCCTAGGCTTACACACTACTTAAACTAACTTGTGCTAAGAACAACGCACACACCCATGCCCGAAGGAGGACTCGAACCTCCGGCGGGACCAGCCGCACAGTTCGGACATGGCGCCTCTAGCCGCGCGGCCACCTCAGACCACCAGAACCACTAAAATGAATACGACACCTGGAGTCGGCCAAGAAAAGACGGCAAACATCAATAAAAGGTTTAAAGCTGGCTCTAGGAAGTCACGCTCGCCGTCGCTTCATGCTTAATACAATGGCCAAGAGCGGTAGCAGCTCGGCCGCCGTGTGGAGCCGCCATTCGCCCTTGTCCACTCCCCCTCGCATTCGCAGAAAAGTTAGCCTGGCCCGGCCTCACGTTCTTCTGCCACACTCGACACAGGTGACCCTCGTCTAACCACAGTACACCCCCGCAAGGACAGAAGAGCAACCGCGCGGGACTAGCATAGCGGTCTAAGCGGCTGCAGCCACGGGCTGTGCGGCTGGTCCCAGCGGAGGTTCGAGTCCTTCCTCGGGCATGGGTGTGTGTGTTTGTCCTTAGGATAGTTTAGGTTAGGTAGTGTAGAAGCTTAGGGACTGATGATCTTAGCAGTTAAGTCCCATAAGATTTCACACACATTTAAACGTTTTTGAACAGAAGAGCAAGCAATGCCCCAACACCAGTTGAAATATCACAAGTAAAAATCACAGCCCTCATTACCGTTTCATTTGCAGCAATGACCTTTCTCGGCTCGCCCCTACTGAGACACATTAATAAAATGATATCAGATCAAAAAAACTGAGAAAAAAAGAGACAGGACACAAGAGGCCTGTAAGCTCTGAAAATACGTAAAATACAGTGTGTTTATAAGTGAATATCGGGATTTTAACGCTTTATAATATTTATTATATTAAACTTACAGTTATAAATGATATGTCAAATGAAAGAGTAACTCAAACAGTTTTACCAAGAACCTTATAAATGTTCAATGTGAGCACCATTTGTCACACGGTACACATCAAGTTTATAGCCGAGATCTTCCCAAACGTTGATAAGTTTGTAGCAACAGCTGCTTCAATCCGTTTTCTTAATCCAGGGAGGTCTGCTGGTAGCGGAGGCACGTACGCACGATCCTTGATGAAGCCCCAAAGGAAAAAAGTCGCATGGCGTTGGGTCAGGTGAACATGGAGACCACGCAAAGCAAGCCCTGTCATTGGGCCTCTTGCGGCCTATCCAGCACGTGGTAACAGTGAAGTTTCAAACGTCTCCTTAGAGAAATTAATGAATTACTGTGCTGATAAACCTCTTCCGTTATTATTTGATTTTCAAACAGCTGAGCAGAACTGAATGTAGTCAGACAGTTCTCTCTTTACTTATTCTGATCATCACTAAACTCACACACAATATTTTTAGCGCAACGCAGTCTGACTTTCAATAATCCCTACAAAAGAATGGTCCTGTCTAACAATAACCTATACCTTTCATGAATCACTTACCTCACAAAAATCTTCGTTACTCGAACTACTGCAATACAGCGAGCGCCACTACTGCCAGCTAAATAAAAGATTCAAACTACTGAAGGCGCTATCCACTGATAGGCATAGTTACCAAATGAAAGATTTTGATAAAGAACATAGAATGTATTTACCTTAATAATGTTCAAAGGTCATCATATATATCAGTTCATGATATCCAGTATTACAAATGTACTGTTTCTGATGGACACACGTCCAGATCGCCCGCTCTCAGAACTGTGCCATCTCTCTCCCCACCTCCACCACTGCTGGCGGCTCACCTCCAACTGCGCAATGCTACGCGCTGTTAACATCCAACTGTTCAACATTACAATAGCGTATATTCCAACAATGCCAACCAGCCACAGACTGCACACAGTTCAGCCAGTGATTTTCATACACAGCGCTACTTGGCGTTACCAACATAAAAATCTAAACAGCCTACTTACAAGTTCAACCAGTCGCGTACTTCGCTATGCCAGCGAGGTGGCGCTGGTGCCAAACACAACTGTTTGAGTTGCTCTTTCAATTGATCTATCATTTATAACTGTAAGTATAATGTAATAAATATTATAAAGCGTTAAAACCCCGATATTCATTTATAAGCACCCTGTATATTGGATGTTGTTCATGACTAGGTCCGCAGCTACGTGCCAGCGTGCTGTGATTCTCTTTTTTGTAAGCTGCCGATAGAAACCAAAGCTGGACATGAAAAACTTACTCAAATGAAAAGATACTGGGAGTCATTAGCTGATGATACTGACTGGATGTTTTTTGAGTCTATGCTTCCTAATTTCAGGAAAGTCTGTGACAGGTATGAATCAGATCTGACAGCTGAATTCCTGTTACCTCTGAATTAGCAGCTGGACGGACCCAACAAGGGAAACTCCCCATTGCAGCCCACTGAGATTTAGTGGTAAATTGGCCCATTGGATAGCCCGTCACAAAACTGAACACAGATCAGACAAGAAAACAGGAAGAAGGTGTACTGCACTGTGGAAAAAAGAAGCCAAATTGAATGCGTGAACGGTCCAAACTTAAGACGTTCAATACTGAGCAAAATTAATGACCATCGTGTCGTGGTTGTGTGGTCACGTTCTTAGACTGCGAGGGGGAGATGAGGGTTCAAATCTCCATTGTCCCCATCTTTTCTTTTTTTTTCACAAAATTATAAAGTGTCCGTCCAGTCATTGTGTCTGTTCACTGTATTCCAAATAGTGTATGTTTAATGGTGTACTGTCAGTTTGCAACAGCGACGTGTAACGAAGGGACCTCCAGGCGTACGTACCTCCTACACTACTGGCCATTAAAATTTCTACACCACGAAGATGACGTGCTACAGACACGAAATTTAACCGACAGGAAGAAGATGCAGTGATATGCAAATGATTAGCTCTTCAGAGCATTCACACAAGTTTGGTGCCGGTGGCGACACGGCGACACATACAACGTGCTGACATGAGGAACGTTTCCAACCGATTTCTCATACACAAACAGCAGTTGACCGGCGTTGCCTGGTGAAACGTTGTTGTGATGCCTCGTGTAAGAAGGAGAAATGCGTACCATCACGTTTCCGACTTTGATAAAGGTCGGATTGTAGCGTATCGCGATTGCAGCTTATCGTATCGCGACATTGCTGCTCGCGTTGGTCGAGATCCAATGAATGTTAGCAGAATATGGAATCGGTGGGTTCAGGAGGGTAATACGCATCCAACGGCCACGTATCACTAGCAGTCGAGACGACAGGCAACTTATCCGCATGGCTGTAACGGATCGTGCAGCCACGTCTCGATCCCTGAGTCAACAGATGGGGACGTTTGCAATACAACAACCATCTGCACGAACAGTTCGACGACGTTTGCAGCAGCATGGAGTATCAGCTCGGAGATCATGGCCGCGGTTACCCTCGACGCTGCATCACAGACAGGAGTGCCTGCGATGGTGTACTCAACGAAGAACCTGGGTGCACGAATGGCAAAACGTCATTTTTTCGCATGAATCCAGGTTCTGTTTACAACATCATGATGGTCGCATCCGTGTTTGGCGACATCGCGATGGACGCACATTGGAAGCGTGTATTCGTCATCGCCATACCAGCGTATCACCCGGCGTGATGGTATCGGGTGCCAATGGTTACACGTCTCGGTCACCTCTTGTTCGCATTGACGGCACTTTGAACAGTGGACGTTACATTTCAGATATGTTACGACCCGTAGCTCTACCCTTCATTCGATCCCTGCGAAACCCTACATTTCAGCAGGATAATGCACGACAGCATGTTGCAGGTCCTGTACCGGCCTTTCTGGATGCAGAAAATGTTCGATACTGCCCTGGCCAGCACATTCTCCAGATCTCTCACCAATTGAAAACGTCTGGTCAATGGTGGCGGAACAGCTGGTTCGTCACAATACGCCAGTCACTACTCTGGACGAACTGTGATATCGTGTTGAAGCTGCATGGGCAGCTGTACCTGTACACGCCATCCAAGCTCTGTTTGACTCAATGCCCAGGCGTATCAAGGCCGTTATTACGGCCAGAGGTGGTTGTTCTCGGTACTGATTTCTCAGGATCTATGCACCGAAATTGCATGAAAATGTAATCACATGTCAGTTCTAGTAAAATATATTTTTCCAATGAATACCCGTTTATCATCTACATTTCGTCTTGGTGTAGCAATTTTAATGGCCAGTAGTGTATTTGTTCTACACAGGTACGACAAGTTATGCCTCTTGCATTCCGTTTTGGAGGTTTTGATTCTTAAATTCCTTCGTTGTAACATAGTTCACGCCCGTCTATTTGTTGTTTTCGTTGCTGTGAGAGGTCTATGCGGTATCCGGCTGTTCTCACTATTCATCACAGAATATGAGTCATGTGGTAAGATTATATTACCGTCGCAAGTAAATCTGATGAATAGTGAAAGCAGGCAAGATGCCGCATAGACCACTCACACAAATGAAAAGAGCAAATAGACGAATGCGAACTATGTTACAGCGAAGGAATTTAAGAGTCAAAACTGTATAGAACAAATAGGAGGTATGTACGTCTAGAGGTCCCTTCGTTACACGTTACTGTTGCAAACAGACATTACGCCACGACACATACACAAGTTCAATACAGCGAACACACACGTCAATGACGGGACGGACACTTCGTAATTTTGTGAAAAAAAGGGGGCACGAAGTTCCGACTGCTACTCATTGACGATGACTGATCTCAATTCAAATCCAGCAACGTTTCTGCTGAATAATCCTCAAGCTACATCATATACTACTTTGCAAAACTGAAAGGTTTATTAATTTGTAATCATTGTTTATATATGAACCAAACTGAATAAAATATCGTACCAGGTGGCCTTACAATAAAATAAACTTCTCTTGGTGGCATTTCTAACGGCAATCACACACTTTCACCACGCAATCGAACACCGTGACCTCAGAACCACGAAATGCCGGTCAGTGAGGTTCCTGGATATGGCACACATTAAGTTTCGACCGTTCACTGTTTCTATTTTGCTTCTTTTTTGCACAGTTCTTCCTGTTTTCGTGCTTCATCAGTGTTCAGTTTTGGACGGGCTATAAAATGGGCCATTTTACCACCAAATATGATTGTTCTTATCTGTGGTGTCACCGCCAGACACCACACTGGCTAGGTGGTAGCCTTTAAATCGGCCGCGGTCCCTTAGTATACGTCGGACCCGCATGTCGCCACTGTCAGTGATTGCAGACCGAGCGCCACCACACGGCAGGTCTAGAGAGAGACTTCCTAGCACTCGCCCCAGTTGTACAGCCGACTTTGCTAGCGATGCTACACTGACAAATACGCTCTCATTTGCCGAGACGATAGTTAGCATAGCCTTCAGCTACGTCATTTGCTACGACCTAACAAGGCGCCATTACCAGTTTATATTGAGCTTCTTATTAATGTACCGTCATGAGCGATGTACACCAATTATGGATTAAAGTTAAGTATTCTACCAGTTACCTCCTGTTTTGCTAGTCTTATTTCTCTGACCTGTTCCAGACCTCACGCCAGTCTGCGTGTAATTAAACGCGTGCATTTCGGCCTCCTCTAGCAACACGGTGTTGGCTCTACTGCCAACACATCATTATCATTATGGGCTTCTTCCATTTCTTCATATCCATTTTCTGCACCTACGCAGAGTTCACCACCGACTGCTACTCATTGATGATGACTGATCTCATTTCAAATCCAGCAACGTTTCTGCTGAATAATGCTCAAGCTACATTATATGCTACTTTTCAAAACTGAAAGGTTTATTGATTTGTAATCATTATTTATATATGTACCAAACAGAAAAAAATACCGTACCAGGTGGCCTGACAATAAAATGAACTTCTCTTGGTGGCATTTGTGACGCCAATCACACACTTCCACCAACGTATCTTATTGCAACGAGTATGTCCTCAGCAGGAGAAACAGCAAGTGGAAATTTTGTATTCTACGTTGTCGGAGTTGTTGATATAAGTTGCTTAAAAAAATGCGAACTGTCTGGACTCATTCCGTAGAATTCGTGCGATTTTTCCTGTTGTGAGACTTGACACGAAACCACAGCCGAACTATAGTTGATATTTATAGTATTGTTCGGGTGCAACAAGTAGTTTCTTCCCTTTTTCAGTTCTTTGAGGTTTGATAATGATCAGCCCCAATAACGTACTTAAGAAATGAAGAAAGGTTGGGTTTAACGTACCGTCGACATCGAGGTCAAAAGAGACGGAGCACAAGCTCGGATTGTGTCAGGGATGGGGAAGGAAACCGGACGTGTCCTTTCAAAGGAACCATCCCAGCATTTGCCGGAAACGGTTTAGGGAAATGACGGGAAACCTAAACCTAGATGGCCGGACGCACTGAAACAAGAGACATGATTTGTGCTACCCTGTTGCTTCTCGTGCGGCGCCGGCCTAAGTGGCCGAGCTGTTCTAGGCGCTACAGTCTGGAACCGTGCGACCGCTATGGTCGCGGGTTCGAATCGTGCCTCGAGCATGGATGTGTGTGCTGTCCTTAGGTTAGTTGGGTTTAAGTAGTTCTAGGGGACTGATGACCTCAGAAGTTAAGTCCCATAGTGCTCAGAGCCATTTGAACGATTTTTTTTTGGTCGTGCGGCTAGTTACACCATGTACGCAGTGCATGTCGAGGGTACCATCACAGTGGGAACTAGGAATGTCGGTTATCGCTGAAACAACCGGTTTTCGGTCATCCCGTTTTTTTTTTTTTCAGTTTAGCCAAACTGTTAATACCGCTCAAAGTAACCGGTTACTAAAAGTACCTAATTTAGACTTTTTATTCCTATTATTCCCCGTAATAAACATGGAAATCGAACAAAGATTGAAAAATTTTGACTCTGTGAGTTTCAACATACGTAGAATAAAAATATTAAATGAAGTAGGCAAATAAATAAATATTTAGTCCGTGTCCACCTTTCACTACTTTTCTCCAAAAATGACAAGTAGTTGATTACTACTAAAATCAGCAGTATTTTCCTATTGATTCTCATTCTTTTGAAACTCTGGTCAGGCATCTTGTTGTAACCTGGGATGAAACCACTCTTTGGACATTACGAATAGCGGTGCTGAAGGGTGAGAACTGCAGTTGAAGAATTCTATATTTCGTGTTAATTTATCCGGTTTCAAGGACTAGAAGCAGATAAATGCATGTTATCCAGACACAGGTAGCAGATCAGTTACTTTCTATTATTGTTGTAACTATGAATGAACTGTTAAGATTTAAGTCTTTTCCCCTATGCTCGTATTATGTCGCGAGTTTGTTGTGGCTCCTCCCGTTTTTAATTTTTAAAGCAAATTGAGCATTGTAGTTCATTGATGCCACACTTCATAAAATATTTCGGAACTATGCATCATGCCGTTACTGTAATACAACTGGCGACAGTGAGAAATTACCATATAGGCCATATGGGGCAAATCTTGCACACTGCATATTATTATCGCTTACCATCTAATAACCCACGCCACATGGTAACAGGTACATTATTTTACGTTCTGTTGGAGCCGCCGTATAATGTATGTCGGTATAAGACATTATGGAAATTAATGCATCAGAGCATCTGCAATAAGCTAATAGTTTTACAATATTTTACACGACAGGCCTGTTTCGGCTTATTGCCATTATCTTAGGATTTGCGAAATAACATTAGTCAGATTATCTGTACACAAATTGTGGCTGTTTCATGTTTACATTTGCGCTGGTACTTACGTCTAATTGGAAGTGACGACCATAACGCAACTGTCATGTCTTGGTAAGTGTAATAGTTCTTGTAGTTGCCGGAACGTAAAAATACATTTTTGTCAGCTATTTTGACAGTTCAGTATTAACAGTTACTTACTATGATGCTATAGGTTCACAAAGTATATATGAACGGCTTACCAGAGATGATGTTATCTATCGATAGTTGTATTTATTTTCCCTTGAATTTTATCTGTGGTCCGTATAAGATTCGTTTACCATTTGACTATGTCTTTTCGTGTTCAATTATTCCAATAAAGTTTTCTAGATAGTATTTATGCTTAAAATCTGTGTGTTCATGGAGAAGTTCGAGTGGATATTTCCTTGTATGTACATACTCGAAGACCTGGAAATTTATGTACTTTACTGGAATAGTAGAAGACGAAAAGACGTAGTCAAAATGGTAAACAAAACTTATATGGACCATAGATAAAATGTAAAGGAAAATAAGAACAACAATAGAAAACATAGTTTCTGGTAAGCTGTTTAGACTTTGTTAACGTAGAGCATCAGGATAAAGAACTGGCACTACTGAACAGTTAAAATATCTGACAAAAACGTATTTTTACGTTTCGATAGCAACAAAAACAATTATACTTACCGAGACATGACAGAAAGAGTTTACTATAGATGCAATATGGTCGTCACTTCCAACTAGACGTAAGTATCAGCGCAAATGTAAACATAAAATAGCCACAATTTATGGACAGATTCTCTTATTAATGTTATTTTGCAGGTCATAAGATAATGGGAATAGGCCGAAACAGGCCTATCGTGTAAAATATACGAGGGTAGTTCAATAAGTAATGCAACACATTTTTTTTCTCGGCCAATTTTGGTTGAAAAAACCGGAAATTTCTTGTGGAATATTTTCAAACATTCCCGCTTCGTCTCGTATAGTTTCATTTACTTCCGACAGGTGGCAGCGCTGTACGGAGCTGTTAAAATGGCGTCTGTAATGGATGTGCGTTGCAAACAACGGGCAGTGATCGAGTTTCTTTTGGCGGAAAACCAGGGCATCTCAGATATTCATAGGCGCTTGCAGAATGTCTACGGTGACCTGGCAGTGGAAAAGAGCACGGTGAGTCGTTGGGCAAAGCGTGTGTCATCATCGCCGCAAGGTCAAGCAAGACTGTCTGATCTCCCGCGTGCGGGCCGGCCGTGCGCAGCTGTGACTCCTGCAATGGCGGAGCGTGCGAACACACTCGTTCGAGATGATCGACGGATCACCATCAAACAACTCAGTGCTCAACTTGACATCTCTGTTGGTAGTGGTGTCACAATTGTTCACCAGTTGGGATATTCAAAGGTTTGTTCCCGCTGGGTCCCTCGTTGTCTAACCAAACACCATAAAGAGCAAAGGAGAACCATCTGTGCGGAATTGCTCGCTCGTCATGTGGCTGAGGGTGACAATTTCTTGTCAAAGATTGTTACAGGCGATGAAACACGGGTTCATCACTTCGAACCTGAAACAAAACGGCAATCAATGGAGTGGCGCCACACCCACTCCCCTACCAAAAAAAAGTTTAAAGCCATACCCTCAGCCGGTAAAGTCATGGTTACAGTCTTCTGGGACGCTGAAGGGGTTATTCTGTTCGATGTCCTTCCCCATGGTCAAACGATCAACTCTGAAGTGTATTGTGCTACTCTTCAGAAATTGAAGAAACGACTTCAGCGTGTTCGTAGGCACAAAAATCTGAACGAACTTCTCCTTCTTCATGACAACGCAAGACCTCACACAAGTCTTCGCACCCGAGAGGAGCTCACAAAACTTCAGTGGACTGTTCTTCCTCATGCACCCTATAGCCCCGATCTCGCACCGTCGGATTTCCATATGTTTGGCCCAATGATGGACGCAATCCGTGGGAGGCACTACGCGGATGATGAAGAAGTTATTGATGCAGTACGACGTTGGCTCCGACATCGACCAGTGGAATGGTACCGTGCAGGCATACAGGCCCTCATTTCAAGGTGGCGTAAGGCCGTAGCATTGAATGGAGATTGCGTTGAAAAATAGTGTTGTGTAGCTAAAAGATTGGGGAATAACCTGGTGTATTTCAATGCTGAATAAAACAACCCCTGTTTCCGAGAAAAATGTGTTGCATTACTTATTGAACTGCCCTCGTAAAAAAAAAAAAAAAAAAAAAAAAAAGAGAAAACGTATTACCTTACTGCAGCTGGTTTGGAACATTCAGTTTCAAAAGGTACATTATTGACATCTTCAACTTTTGTAGTCCTGTCTTTATCAGTTGCGTGTAATATTACGGTATATTGGTAATTTTTCCAGGGCACTGATGATGCCTTGCAGAATTAAAGGCGAAACGCGTATGGCACTAAAATTGTGTTTTATTCAGTTGCTGTCAGACGGTCCTTAAGTAAAGATTACCAGTATACCGAAAATGTACATTATTGTCTCAGCAATCCTACACCAATTCTTACGGCAAGTGTCTGCGAACACGAGTGTCGCAACGATAAGCGTCGCGTCTCGCGACCTTTGTTGCAACGTGTCGCATACCATCGGTATCGTCAAAGTGCGAACCGCGCCAGGCAGTAAAGGTAGTCCACGGCTTTCAGGGAGTCATGTGAGAAAAGAGCAGGCCGGCTTTCGCGAGGTCACCGTTTTAACACCCCGACGACTGCAGCTGCGGAGAGAGTGGACCAGCCTAGTAGGAGTGAGAGTGGCGAGTATAATGGGGTCAGCGCAGGTGTGGCGGCCGGCGGTGGGCGCACGTGTGGGCAGCCTCCCTCCCCCCGCCCCACGGCCTCAGCGGGCAGACGCGCCACCGCCGCCGCGTCCAGAGTCTGCGGCCACACTCTGCGCGCGCAGAGCCGCCGGGCGGGCACAAAGGACGGCCTTGGACGGCGCGGCAACTCACGGTCACGGCCCACGCCGCATTCCGCCCCTTGACGCGCCGCGCCGAGCCGGGCACTCTGACCGGGGGCCGGGGGCCGGCGCGCCGGCGTCGCGAGACACCGCGAGGTCAGCCGGCCGTCCGCGAGGGCGCACCGTCCGCCAGCCCGACACAGCCGACTAGGGACGAGGATAACCGACACCGGTATCTCAGTATCGAATAACCGGTAGTTTTCGGTATTCGTTTGGCCTCGGTTATAACAGGTGTTACTGATTTTTTACAAATAGCCGGATACAAAAAAACTGGACTATCAATTAGCCACAGCAGCTGTGATACAATTAGGTTTTTAAATAAACCTTTGTTAAAGAATAAAAAACGAGTAATTTTTATTCGCGGTATTTCCATTCCTTTGAAATACTGAAGTGCCAAAGAAACTGGTATAGGCATGCGCATTGAAATGCAGAGGTGTGTAAACAGGCAGAATATGGCGCTGCGGTCAGCAATGCCTGTACAAAACAACCAGTGTCTGGCGCAGTTGTTAGATCGGTTACTGCTGTTACAACGGCAGGTTATCAAGATTTAAGTGAGCTTGGACCTGGTGTTATAGTCGGCGCACCAGCGATGGGACACAGTATCTCTGAGGTAGCGATGAAGTGGCGATTTTCCCTTACGACCATTTCGCGAGTATACCGTGAATATCAGGAATCCGGTAAAACATCAAATCTCCGAGATCGCTGCGGCCGGAAAAAATCGCGCAAGAACGGGAGCACGTATGACTCAAGAGAAAAAATGGCTCTGAGCACTATGGGACTTAACATCTGAGGTCATCAGTTCCCGAGAACTTAGAACTACTTAAACCTAACTAACCTAAGGACGTCACACACATCCATGCCCGACGCAGGATTCGGATCTGCGACCGTAGCGGTCGCGCGGTTCCAGACTGTGGCGCCTAGAACCGCTCGGTCACTCAGGCCGGCGACTCAAGAGAATCGTTCAATGCGACAGAACTGCAACCCTTCCGCAAATTGCTGCAGAGTTCAATGCTGCGCCATCAAGAAGTATAATGTTACTTATAATATGTCTTGATTGCAAAATTTATTTATTTTTTTATTCATATGACCGGTTTCGGTTCATTCAGAACCATCCTCAGATCTGATATTTCAGTTACAGGAGTAACCCGTCCAAATCCAGCAACTTTCACATGCTGCGTCACATCAAGAAGCGTCAGCGTGCGAACCATTCAACGAAACAGTATCAATATGGGCACTTGATGAGTGCACGGAACAAGGCTTTACGCCCATCAACACCGACACTCGACTGTTCATGACTGGAAACATGTTGCCTGGTCGGACGAGTCTCGTTTCAAATTGTGTCGAGTGGATCGGCGTGTACGGGTATGGAGACAACCTCATGAATCCATGGACCCTGCATGCCAGCAGGGGACTGTTCAAGCTGTTGGAGGCTCTGTTATGCTGTGGGGCGTGTGCGGTTGGAATGATATGGGGCTCCTCATACGTCCAGATACAACTCTGACAGGTGACACGTGCGTGAGCATCCTATCTGATCACCTGCATCCATTTATGTCCACTATGCATTCCAGAGGTCTTTGGCAATTCCAGCAGGACAATGCGACACCCCACACGTACAGAATTGCTACATAGTGGCTCCAGGGAAACTCTTCTGAGTTTAAATACTTCCACTAGCCACGAAACTATCCAGAAACGAACATTTTTGAGCATATCTGGGATGCCTTGCAACGAGCTGCTCAGAGGAGATCTACACCCCCTAGTACTCTTGCGGATTTATGTAAAGCCCTGCAGGATTCACGGTGTCAGTTCCCTCCAGCACTACTTGGGATATTAGTCAAGTCCATGCCACGTTGTGCTGCGGCACTTCTGCGTGCTCGCGAGGCCCTACATGACATTAGGCAGGTGTACCAGTTTCTTTGGCTTTTGAGTGTAACAAGAAATGGGAAGACTGATCAGTGATAATTTAATAGCAATGCCGACAGAAATGAGCAACAAACACTTGGCATAAGAACAGGTACAGTTCTGAGTTGAGTGTAATAGGAAATGGGAAGATTGATCAGTGATAATTTAATAGCAATGCCGACAGAAATGAGCAACAAACACATGGCATAAGAACTGGTACAGTTCTGAGACAATAACGTACCTGTTACCACGTCGCATGGCCTACTACATGGTTTGCATGTACGAGCAGTATGCAAGACTTGCCCCCGTCTGGTCTATAATCTTGTTTCTCACTGTCGCATCATCCGTCAGCTGTATTACAGAATGGCAGTATCCCTAATCTGCAATACCTAATGAACTGCGCTGTCAATGAAATCCATCGCTCCATTTGCTGTGAAAGATTAAAAACAGGAAGAGCCACATCAAACTTGCTGTATCATAAGACGAGAAAACTACTCATTCATAGTTTACGATAAAAATAGAAACTGTCCCATCTGCTGCCTGTGTCTATATAACATGCCTTTATCTGCTTGTAGACCTTGAAATCGAACAAATTAAAACAGGAGTAGAAATCTTCAACTTCAGGTTTCACCCTCTGTAATGCCCAAATATAATCTGAAGCTATTAGCATCCAGTGGACAATATCCGTATTGGTATGTATTCATGAAGTTTTCCTTGCATGGAAAAGTCTTAAACCTTTATATTCTCTCTGACTAGATTCCAAGACATCTTCTGAAAAAAGCCCCACAGGCAAAGGTAGTTCCTTTATTATGTCTGCACCATGTATTAGCAGCTTCTGCACTGATGCACTCATTTTGTACCACTTGTACGTTTCTAAACAGATTTTTACTGTTTCGAGGCAAAAATCTTTTTAAAATTACTGTAATTAACATTAAATCCGCAAGACAAAACGCTTAGGGTGTTTGTAAATCTTTGTATAATTTCGGGCTCTAGACCTGTTATAGTCGCAGATTTCATGGGTTCGGCAAAAAATTTTCTTGCAGTATTCCCGTCATTGGAGTTACCTCCTCCTTGCATGGGCTGGTCTACCACTAATCCCATTTCACGATAGAATTAAGTGGCTATTTCTTCTTTTCTTCGTTTTATATTTTCTTTGGCTTCTTTACCTCTTGCTTGCCACTGCTTCAGTTCCAGTCTATATGGTATGTGTAACAAGTACTCGTGACATGTAAGGTATGAGTGTAAAACTTTAATGAACTTGTCGTAGAATATTGTGTTTCCAAAAGTAAGTCAAGGTTGTTGAGTTATTTGGGTGTTGCCTTGCACACATTCCAGGCTTGTGTTGACGAAGTGTCTGTGAGAACATTACACGTTTTTCCGTCCATAATTGTGCATATAGCACGATGTTTAAATGTGTAAGATCTATCCCCAAGGGTCACCTCAGTAGGCTGCAAATATGATATTTGTTCCTCAATTGCTTCGTAATGGAGTTTTACTGATTCCTTTGTCTCCTTTTAAATCTGCAGGCGAATTATGCGATTATATCTCTATGAAGAAGGACTCAGGATTTGCCAGAAAATCTGTTTACCATTCGTTGTGACCTAATATGTTCAAATGTGTGTGAAATCTTATGGGAATTAACTGCTAAGGTCATCAGTCCCCAAGCTTACACATTACTTAACCTAAATTATCCTAAGGACAAACACACACACACACACACACACATGCCCGAGGGGGGACTCGAACCTCCGCCGGGATCAGCCGCACGTTGTGACCTCTGACATTTGCACTGGAACTATAGTACATAAAATTATGTTGGTATCTCCATATAGTGAGTTGTTGGCAACACATTGTTTGTAAATGGAATGTCCACCACTACCGTCAGGGCCCTACTTGTAGATGACTTCAATCGCTGAGTTTGCAGTGTGGTCGTGGCGTAACAGAAGTACATCCTGCTATACATGAGCAAGTATTTTGATTGTGTGGTCCAAAATATCTTGAGCTGATATTTGCACTTCGGTCTCCGTGATTGTTATGTTATTCGGGTAACATTGCTTCTTTGTTTGTGCTATGACATTATAAGGTGGATACATGTTCGCGCCTCGAGATTTCGCCCCTTTTTGCCAATGAATATAATCTTCTTTTCCCATGTCAGAGTCAATAATGAGCGCTAAGGCTTCTTCGGGCAAGTAAGGCTTCATAACCGAATATGATGGCTTTTCGTGAATGGGTTTCATGCGTTTGTATCTGCGATGGCTTGTGGTTAGGGTTAAGTTTACTACTTGTGCAGCTGTTCTTTTTCCACTCTTATTAAGGCTGCTTTGAGCAGCAGTACACAAAAGCTCTGGGGCTGACTCAGCAATAATTGGTTGCACTGTTCTTCGTTTTGATCGTTGATAGCTCTCTTCAAAAGATTTTGCAGGTCTTCCTCTGGGTTTTTTCACGTGTAAATCTTCGTTTGTGGTTGTAGTGCTTAGAGTTGGCAACGCCAAGTCGTTTTTTAACCATTCTGAATTGGATCTGGTAAATCTTTCCATATTCCAATTGGATTTTTTTCACTTTTGTAGCAATTTTGAGACAAACACTTTTAAAATTGACTTAATTTTACATACACTGTCTTTTGACTGTTTATATTCGCTAAATTCATCCAATATGTCAGTCGTTAGTCGTTCTATCCACTTACACTGTGATTGTGTGTAAAAGTTCTCGTTTTTAACACTAAAACTAGACCCATTTTCCTCATATTTTATTCCGAGTGACTTGGTCCACTCCGACTACCTGTGAAGAAAAGAGTCTGGTGTCACAATGCGTTGGTTTGAGTTCCTAGAACTTACAATACTAAGAGTCAACAAATGCACAAGTGTAAATATTTAGGTACTAAGCGGAACTTTTTTTGAAAGTCTAAGGAAAAATATTTTTTATTAAATCGTCATTTGCTATTAACAAGGGTAAAAAAATGAATTGTAACGTAGTCTATTTAATGAACACACCTGTGGCTTCCACCACCATGATAAATATTGGGATATTCGCATAAGATGATCAAAAGATTCACGTTATAATACTTTCGAGTTTCGAATGCAACTTGCCTGTCGGACCCTCACACGCCTTTATTATCAACATATCTAAGGATATTTTACGGCAGTGCGATGGACCAGTTACCATAGGTGAAGAATACAAGGACGTTTAGACCTAATCTATAAGTGTGAAAATCGATTTTTGGCCGCCTAAAGTGGTCATTTTGTCGTGTGTGCGCCGCATGCAGCCCTATGGCATCTCGCACATGTTGCTTTTGATAACGCTGTATGTTCGCCCATTCCCAGTTCCGTTTTGAATGGTCTGTGCTGAAACACTCCCTTCCCTATTAAACATCTAGTTTCGATGCATTTAAAAAATCGTAGGAACAAAGTGGCCATGAAACTTAAACTTTGCATTAATCACAATTTTTGGCAGTGTCCTTCTAGGAAGTCAAACGCTACTTTGGTGCCTCATACTTTCATTGGGAAGGCCACTGCTCAAAAAGCCTACAAAATCAGTTTTATAGTCATTTTCTACTGTTGATTTTTGTAGAATGATCTAGTGGTCTATGGGTGCTAGTTTTTTAACTTCATTAATATAACACTTTTTGTTATATACTCGTCCTATGGACATCAACTCAAGATTTAGTTTCCATTACAAACTCACATGTTACAACATAACTGGAGAACACATCGAGTGAAACTTCACAGTTTTAAACACACTATACTGGTGGATTGCTTCGTAATATAAAATGTTTTTCATGAACAAAAACACACACGAAAGAACCGCATACATAGAAGTCTGTACAAAGAAGTGTGTGCAAAGGAGTAGGACAAATGTTGTGTCTGGCGCGTGTTTTTGACAGTTGTACAGAATTCATTATTGTGGGCCAGAATGTTCTAGAAACAGCTAGTATCGTTTCAGTTACTTCAATTACACTCGAATTTAAGTCAAGTATAAACTTAAATAGAAATAGAAGAACTAAAACGATGACAATAGTTTGTGTGAGCTATAATTACCTTGACTTAATCCTGGTGATCACTTCGCAAGACAAATGTGTGGGATGTTTGTCAACGATATTGTAATTCTGTCAGATACGGTATTTGTGTAAAATGGATAATGTCTTAATGAGGAAACATCCAAGAAACCAAAACTAGGATAATTCAATACTATTAAATTAAGTAAGGCGATGCTGAGGGAATTAAACGAGGAAATCAGGCACCGACAGTAGTAGACAAGTTTTGCTATTTGGGCAGAAAAATAACTGAAGATGGCAGAAGTAAAGGTGATATGAAATGCATACTGGCAGTAGCAGACTGGCAAGAGCAACAAAAGCATTTCTGGAGGAACTTGTTAACATCAGAGATTTTTTCTCAAAGTATTTGTCCAAAGCGTAGCCTTGTATGGAAGTGAACTGGGGACTATAGGCAGTTCTGACAAGAAGGGAATAGCAATTTTCCAAATGTGGCGCCGCAGTAGCACGCTGAAGTTTAAATGTGGATATTGAACAATAATAAAGTTTTGAACTAAAGTAGGGAGACAATGCATTACATCGTTGGTTGGAATGCTCCACAGCGTGGGTTCAGACACCTGACCAAAAGGGTGTTCTTCCTCTGAGCACACTGGCTTCTTTACTCGCGGAAATTTGGGGAACGTGAGAGTCATGTGATATGTCTATATGTAGAGTGTAGGTGACTCTAATGGATGCGTGTATAGTGTAGTACTAGATTCTGTTGTATGGTGATGATGATAATTATGATCATGAGGGATAGCACATAGCCTACAATCATCGAATAGCAATGTAACTTCATATGTTTAAAGTTTCTTTGCTCTTCTTGGGTGTGTTGTTTATCGTCCATATTTCACTTCTATACAAAAATGCGTTGCAAACAAATAGTTACAGAAATGATGTCTGTCCACAAAATTTTTTTACTGGATGTTATCAAATTTATCTTTCACTGAATGCTTTTCCCACTGTTTGCAACCACTTTCAGTGTACTCCTTGCTTAGCCCTCGTCAGGTATTTTACTGCATTAACGGTAAATCTCGTAAACCCACTTTCAGAACCCAATTTCTCAGTTTGGTCCCTCAGAAGCATCTGATTTAATTCGACTTCACTATTGCTAACAACTTTCGCGTATTATCAGAATTTCTTTTGGTTTTGTGAGTGATGTTTCGGTGATGATCCGCTGTAATAGTCATTGAAGCCTTAAGGGGTTTTCTGGTCTAGAGGTCAGATTTTTACCTCATTTTCAACGTATTTTATATTTTTTGAGGTGAAAGCAAAAGATAAGTCAAACAATGTTGTATGTTTTTATTCATCTTTCACGCTGATTAAAAGAAATTGTCCAAAAATATTGAGAGATTACTAAACAAAATGGCGCCGAAGATCGTAATGCACGCTGTCCACCAGTAGGTGGGTGGACCCAGTTCAGGCAAGTGGGTGGTCTGAAACAGACTAGACCAAAACATTATGAAAATATATGAGTGTAGCAATGATCAAAGCCTCAGAAAACCGAGAAAATGTTATTTATTCACAAAATGGCGGCTGTCTGAGAAAATGAAAGATAAATCAACTTTGTTTCGACATTTAAACGTACATAAAAATTGATATTTTGAAATTTGTTTAACCTCGAGAGGTTCCGACCATAGCCAGTCAAATTCTCTGCAAAAATAGATGAACTGCATCAAAATCGGCCTAGTTGAATTTCGGCAATCCAAACACCTGGAAAAAATTACTCTTAGGATACCACGGGCAAAGTTTTCGAAAGGGTTTGGAAGGGACGCCTGGAGCATATAGTACACTTTCCTCGATCTTGTATACCTCATTCGTGTTCACTGCTTCTTCCCAGGCCGCAGATTTGGCCTCTTTACTGGCCATAGACGCGCGGTACTCTGAGCGTACAAGGTGGTCCCCACATTGTGTCTTCTGCAAAATTCGAGCGTTGTGTTGCAGAGTTCAATGCCCATGACATTCATTGTCTGTGCGAGTCCCATGAAGTCGTGGTTGAAGATCACTGTAGCCAAATAGTTTGCAATTTCTTGAATTATGGAGAAATTCTATACCAGAATATATGTGTTTTGGGGAAAGCGTCCAAATCAGCGAATTCATCGACTCGTAAGGGTTTTCAGTGTTAGCGCCAACACATTTTTCCTGTAAATTGTCATTCGATAGGACCTCATATACAGGTCTGATTGCCTCCGAGGGCCATCCGTAGGCGCTCGACGACGCGGGACTGCCGGTCCGATGATCGTGTGTTTCGACTATACGCAATAGCTAACGAGCAAAACGGATTCTCCCACATTTTCTCCATAATTCAAGATATCGGAATAGGTCATAAAAACCGATTTTTTGAAACTTATGTACTAGAAAATCCCCTTAATGCACTGTCTTCTAGCTGACAGAAGGGCCGCATTCTACACCCAAGTTTTATATTTATATTTAACTTGTAACCAATTTTCAGAACGCTGTCCATTCCTTTTCATATCCTTCGCCTCTACGAACTGCACTCTGCTTTCTGTGCAAGTCGAAAGCAACAATTTCACTCCCTGTACTTCAAGATGATAATTTTAGAATTCCAAACAGTGTATCTCAGTCAACATTGTACAAAACAAGTTATACTCCTTGAAGTCAAATTGATGTATAAAGAGTCTATTTCAAACACTTTATCTGGAAACAAACTTCCATCACATCAGACTATCATCAGGCTGAAACAACTTTTACATCTCCCTCTTTGTCCACTAACCACTGATGTCAAAGCCTCTGCAAATATTGTTTCTGTAATATGGTGTAACGTGGCCACGAAACATTGATACCTTGAATTTAACACTTCAGACATTGACGTTTACACTATTGTAAAACACAGAACCTAAAGTGTTGAATTAGACTGATCCTCGAGATTAATTTTTGTAGACTGATCATACATATGCTATCATAAACTGCTTTGAAATCTATAAAGAGGTGATGTGTACCAACCCCGTATTCGTTTGTTTTCTCCAAGATTTGTCTTAAGGTGAATATCTGATCTATAGTTGACTTCCCGGGAAGGAATACGCATTGGTACGGCCCCGTCTCCCTCTGTATGATCCGGAGTATTCTGTCGAATAGCATATTAGAGAATATTTTATATCCCAAATTAAGTAGTATGATTCCTCTGTAATTGCCACACTCCATCTTATTTCCTTTCTAATGTATGGGACATATGATACCCTCTTTCCATAGAGAGCAGTTATATCAAGCTCTAGATGAACTGGGAATCTCGAGAAAGTTGGTAAGGTTGGTGCGAACGACAATGAGCGAAACACAACGTAGTGTAAGAATAGGAGGAATGATGTCCAATACACTGAATATTAAAAACGGAGTGCGACAAGGGAATGCACTGCCGTGTCTTCTCTTTAATGCTGACCTGGAGAAGGTGATGAGAAACGTAAACCTTCTGAATAGGGGAACGATCTTCTATAAATCAGTGCAGATACTGGCCTAGATATAATAGCAAGAACCCAAAAGGCAATGGAAGAGACATTTACAGCTCTTGAACAGGCTAACAGGAATATGGGGTTAATTATTAATGAACAAAAAACAAAATATATGGCAGCTGGAAAAGCACATACAGAAAATATGCCAAATGCAATAACAATGGGCAATTATACGTTTGAGAGAGTTGAACATTTCAAGTACCTGAGCTCGACAGTTATGCATCTAAATGATACCCCCTATGAGATTAAGCAGAGATTAATACTAGCCCATAGAGCCCGTTTGCCCCTAACAAGTCTTCTATCCTGAAGGCTCCTGATTCATACCCCAAAATTAACTATGTATAAATCACTTATACGACCAGTGTTTATATATGCCTCTGAAGCCTGGACATTAACAACTAAAGATAGTGAAACACTGGATGCATTTGAAAGAAAGGTACCCAAACGAATTATTGGCCCCCAATCTGTGAAAGAGGAAGATGGAGGAGGAGATACAGCCATGAGTTTATATCATATACAAAGACCAAACCATTAGAAGGATAGCGAAATCATCCAGACTGAGGTGGGTGGGACATGTGGCTAGCATGACTGATACAGAAGTACCAAAAAGAATATTACAGGTCAGATGGGAGTAATAGAAGATCTTAGAAAGATGGCTATAGAAACTGGAGAGTATTGGCAAAGGACCAAGAGAAATTTAAGGAAATTGTAGAAGAGGCCAAGGCTCATCATGAGCTGTAGAGCCAAGAAAGAAGAAGAAGAAGATCACACAGATGTAGATGAAGAGCCACAGCTAATCAATAATTCATAGAAAAAGGATACCAAGACCCTTAATACCACATACAATTTTTTTATTTAAGCAACCAGTTTCGACGCTACATTAGCATTATCTTCATCCCTGGACACCAGAGATCAACAAATTTGCAATGTAAAGCAATGAGTCATCACAGAATAAGACATGAAAGTAACAAAAACACACAGACATACAAATGAATACAATGTTTTTTATTTTTTGTTATAAGATATGGAATCTGTTGATAACTAGGTAGTTAAAAATAAATCTATATTGATAGAAACAAAACATGGTTGAAATGGGAATAAAACTTGCTAATTTAATGTAATGTACAAAGTGCACCAATATGAAGAATATTATAGTGTGAGCTATGTAACTATCATATGATATGCAACAGTTCCCAAAACTATCTCAAAATGTAACTTTATTGCAAACAAATATGTCCCATCTGTCAAAGAATGCAACAGTCACCAGTTATTGTGTGATGGAGAGTGTAGAATGACTAAGTGAAGATAGTGCATTACAAAACTAGAAGGTTTAATATATCAGTACAAACAGAGTAGGTATGTGTTGACTGGGTCTTTAATAACAAAAAATTCCATATATTACAGTACTAACATGTAGCAGGGGATGAGAAACGAAACTTCGAACATTATACAGAAACAAAAAGAGTATTCTTCAAAACTCTGCCAATTACAAAATGATAGTAGTATATATAATCAAATGCTAACACTTGTGTTATCTGTCATTACATGAAACATACTGAAACATGAGACCAATCTAGCTACAAAGGAAATCTAAATCACAAAGTAAACATAAAACAGATTGGAGGTGTGGGGAAGAGGGAAGATGGAGGGTGGTTAACCCACCTATAGTAGACAAAACATTATGCATACTAGTAAAGGACTTTGATGGAATAAGAAACAATAACAAATGGAAACACAAGTAGACCGGGTATTAAACAAGAATAGAATGTCAGCCAAATGAAATTCTAGACATAGTACAATGAAGAAAGTAAGTAAACTAAGTCATGGAGGTGATGCAAAGCTAAAGCAAAATAAGACAGTATATTAGCAATATGTAAATCATTAAGTCTGTCTTATAAATATCATTGAGGCATCTTATAGGTGAAAGGAGAAACAAGAAATGTAAAACACAAGTCAGTAAGGTAGGTCAATAGCGTATATGTATGTGGTCATTGAGACAAAAGGTAATATCTGTATTAAGTAGTCGCAATGTAACAGAATACTACAAGTTAAAGTCTTAGTATCTGCAGTAACTATTTTTGGAAAAATAGTAAAAAATGTAAAAGGAGCTAGAAGTCATAAAACTGACTTAAAGGAAAGAAACCCAAATAAAAGAAAGGACCCTTGTTTAATAGAAAATAAACATACTGGCCTACAGTAAAATATCATAGGAAGAATCTACAAGCCAGAAACAATAACATGATGGCCTTCTTTAATAACAGTCATAAAAACCGTAAAGGAACCCAAAACAGAAAAGCATAAAAAATGGAGCAAAACATACTAATTTCTAAATTAATTTCTTTTGTGTATCTCTTTGATTTTTGTTACTTTTCATGTCTAATTTTGTTATGAATCATCCTACTGAGATTCTGTGTAATTATCTATTTATGTCTGTACTGGAATGTATTACTTACTTGTTGTCCTTTCATATGTTTGATTTTGAATATTTTCTCTTTCAGTGTTATTATAATTCTCTTATGTGGTTTTATTATTGGCAAATCTGATTCTATCTTTATTTTACTGTAAGTCATATGCACATTTAACTCTATACATCTGTTCATATATATGTTATACATCTTTTAACAACTTGGTATTGGTTTTACTTTGTTATTACAATAGTATTGAGAGTTGTATACCAAACTTATACTCTATTGTATATTTATTAATTTGTGATATACATGGACCTGAAAATGACACTAATGAAGTGTCAAAACTTGTTGCTTAATAGGAGAATGTTTAGGAAGAAATACAGCTGCTGGTATCCTTTCTCTGTGAGTTATTGACCAGCCACAACGAATCTATATGATGAATCTACAAAAATTTAATATACCTTACCAAATGACAGGCCCAGCTTGTGAATTTCTTAACAAGAGAACCAGGGGAATGACAACAACTACTGCTATCAACATTATTAGAAGGTCAGAAAGCATCACAGCAAAACCTGTATAGATGAAGATCAAGAAAGAAGATAGTGTTAGGTGTAAAGTCAATTCCTAGTGTGAGATATTGTTGATGAAATTGGAAATCAGAAGTTTATACAGCAAGCATGATGACCTTTCAAAAGCGGTTATACTTGGAACATTTGGAATATAGTGTATTGTTAAGTTCTCAACATTTAGTTAGTTTATTACAGTATGTAGATTACACAATTAAGAACAGAAGTGAAAGTATCATAAATACCCATGAAAAGAATGCCTATATACCGAAACATCGTCAAAAGATACATAACAAAAATCTGTATAAATTTAGTAATCATTAGTTTTTGATACAATAGTTAATACTGATATATTTAATAAGGATGAACATTATTTATCACATAATGACTATAAATGTGCGATAGACAGAATGTTATTTAGAAAGAACATAAATTCGTATATTGTAGAGGTAAAAAGAACTGTGAATTAGTGTGAGGTCATTGATAATTTTTGCTTGGTAACAATATTGCTGAAGCAAGTACCTAACTTTCTAGTAAAAGTAGTCAAAAAGTGAGAAAAAACTGTAAATGAAGACTTAATTCTATGTAATATTAACAATAGGATCAGAACCCATATGATTATAGTCTTAAAGGTTGATAAAGTGAATACCATAGTGGTGTCGTAAATAAGTCAATGTATAAAACAAATACCACCTGAGCAGGTGTTGAAAACCCAACAATACTGACTGGCCACCATGTCATCTTTTGTGATCTGATGGGAACTGGTGTTTCTTAGATCGATATTTCAAAATTTGATTATGATCCAACAAAGTATTTTACAAAACAAGTCAAATATGCTTTAAAATATTTCTTTTTTATTCAGTGACAAGATCTCAAAAATTTTAGAAGTAATGAATCTACTTGCTCCTGGTTTAATAGCGCAACCAAATACACATTAGTTTATTATTCAGGTGAGGCCAATCATTAAATATATAGTTAGCTCATCTTATAAATTATATGACACACTTAATGAAATTCTGGTTAACGATTGTATCTTTACCACACATTTCTTTCTCAAGGAAACCCATGAATAATTCACAAAAAATTTAATGTGTAAAAATCCCAGAGTTTTGCACATGGATGTCTTTGGATGTGACAAATGTGTTTACTAAATTCTAATTACTGATACTGTCAGTCTTGTTAAGAAGAATTTGGGCCTTAGGCGAAATCGATTATTTTGTGCAGTTACATGAGTTACTTCTTTTTTACTGCTTCAGTGGACAAATCTTCCAACAAAAAGATGGGCTGGATGGCCTGTTGTTTGTCTGGGATCTTAGTTAATATCTCTCTTAAGTATCTTGAAGATTCCATCTTCACAGAAAAGCCAAAATTGAATGACATTATTCTGTACCATTATTGATATATTGATGGTACTATTGTGAAATATAAAGATGAGAATGATAGCCTTGGTAAAGTATTAGAGATTTCCAACAACTTACAGAAAAGTAGATTTTATGTATGAACAACAGGTTAATAATAAAATTGATTTCCTAAATAATTTTATTACAGATAAGAATGGAGCTCAAAACTTTACATTTTATAGAAATCTCATAACTTCAGATCCTATTGTATCTCTTAAGTCCATGCACCTCAATTAGTACAAAACCTGTCAGTAGGTTAATTAAAATCCCTCCAGATATTAATGAAACTGGAAAAGGTAAGAATTTATTTAAAGATATAGCTCTGAATAGTGACTACCATCCAGAGGCAGTTGATTTAATTCATAAAAAAAGTGTCAGAAGAAACTCTGTATTACTACATGAAATTAGCCCTAATCGACTAAAAACTGTTGAAGAAGTGTACTCAGGTATGGAATTCAAAGGTCCCACTCCCAAAAAAATTGCATGGTCTTATGGTAAAATCAATATCAACATTTGCTGCTTTAATAAGAACATCCTATCTAAATTGCTCATTCCTTCTATTTACAAAGATATGTCATCTGTAAGATTATATGTATAACTGTGATACAATGCACATCAGACAGATCATTAGGAATTTAAAGAAACATTTTGGGAGCATATGGCCTTGCAAATCTCTAAACATTCTGCATTTAAAGAACACTTACAAATGATGAAACATAGCTTCTTACCATTGAAGATACACAGATATTGCTCTTTGTCGACAAAAGTGGAATGATGGATTTGTTTTAGAATATGGAAATCTTTATTTGTTTGGAAAAAGAATTGCTGATCCTCTTAAATGCACAAACAGAATCAAAAAATAAGTTCTTTTTTGGTATCTTTTAAAATTTATTGGACTCTTAATACTAGAGTCTGATGGGAGATTTGCTGACTTATTTTGATATACCTTCAGTGTTACCTTCAGTGTTCAGTGTAAAGTATCATCAATATACAAACACTTTCCATATTTGAATTATTTAATTTTTTGACACATCGGTTTTCATAGCATTATGACAATTTCCCATAGTCTACTTATTGTCCTTTTGCCTTGGTGCTCTTTATTTTCACTTGTGTGTTTCTCTCTACTGTTCAATTATTTCGCTGTTGTTTATCATACTGGCTTTTTCATGTTCCTTATTCTGCTATTTGATGGCATTACATAATATTACTCCACATCTGCTAAGTATATGTTCCATCTCTTACTGCTTCATGTGTTGTCATCTTTGACTATTTTCGCCGACCACTCGTAATCACAGTTGTTGTGTGTTTCAGGTGTACATTTCGAATAAATAGATAAGTTTCCTGGATATTTATTATCAGGTGAAATACACAGTATGTCTTCATTTGTCATGTTTTCGTCTAGGAGTCCATGGTATCCAGTTCAGTACATATGGTAACTATTCTATGTCCACCAATGTTTGGTTGTCTCCATTCGTTTTTCGCATAGGTCAGTCCAGTATATGTTCTGTTTTAGTTGAATTCCTGACTGAGGTCATATAGCTTACAGTTTTATTAATTCTCTAGCCTATGTGGTTTTCTGGTAGATTTAATTTTTTCCACATCACGATTTGCAGGTTTTTACTCATAGCCTTCTAATGCATATTCCCTCAAATAGCAGACTGCATCCTTTAAAATTATGTGACAGATACTGTTTTTTGTTTACTTTTCGACCTCTTATATATACTACTTGTTGTTTATTCGTATTATACAGTATAATTCCTTTTGTCTTGCTTTTCTGTAAATACAACTTTTAAAAATAGTGGCACTGTCATGGACTTAGCATTGCGATTTTTCTTTGGTGATGAGATATTTTGTTATGTGTAGGATGTATAGTTCGCCTATCATAATATTATTGGATTAGAAAACTACAGTATACAGTTCAATGCATATGCTATGTACTCTATGTGCGAATGTTTGGATGTATACATTCATTTTTCACATAGATGGGATATTATGTGTTCTGCTTTATTAGACTTCCTGACTAGCTCCATATAGGCTACAGCTTAATTATTGCTCTTTCCTAGTCAAAGTGTTTTTTTCACATCTTAATTCTTAAGTTTCTACAGTTGTAATGCACATTCCCACACTTAATAGTCTTCATGTCTTTAAAATTATGGATTGGTAATGGTCTCTGATTCATTTTCGAGCTCTGCTTCATACTGCTTGTGATTGTTGGTGTTCTTTGATTATTTTTGTCTTGTTGTTGTTGTTGTTGTGGTCTTCAGTCCTGAGATTGGTTTGATGCAGCTCTCCATGCTGCTTTATCCTGTGCAAGCTTCTTCATCTCCCATTACCTACTGCAACTTACATCCCTCTGAATCTGCTTGGTCTCCCTCTACGATTTTTACCATCCATGCTACCCTCCAATACTAAATTGGTGATCCCTTGATGCCTCAGAACATGTCCTACCAACCGATTTCTTCTTCTAGTCAAGCTGTGCCACAAAATCCTCTTCTCCCCAATTCTATACAATACCTCCTCACCGAGCGAGGTGGCGCAGTGGTTAGCACACTGGACTCGCATTCGGGAGGACGACGGTTCAATCCCGTCTCCGGCCATCCTGATTTAGGTTTTCCGTGATTTCCCTAAATCGCTTCAGGCAAATGCCGGGATGGTTCCTTTGAAAGGGCACGGCCGATTTCCTTCCCCATCCTTCCCTCACCCGAGCTTGCGCTCCGTCTCTAATGACCGCGTAGTCGACGGGACGTTAAACACTAATATCCTCCTCCTCCAATACCTCCTCATTAATTACGTGACCTACCCATCTAATCTTCAGCATTCTTCTGTAGCACCACATTTCGTAAGCTTCTATTCTCTTCTTGTCCAAACTATTTATCGTCCATGTTTCACTTCCACACATGGCTACACTCAGTACAGATACTTTCAGAAACGACTTCTGGACTCTTAAGTCTATACTTGACATTAACAACTTTCTCTTCTTCAGAAACGCTTTCCTTGCCATTGCCAGTCTACATTTTATATCCTCTCTACTTCGATTGTCATCAGTTATTTTGCTCCCCAAATAGCAGAACTCCTTTACTACTTTAAGTGTCTCATTTCCTAATCTAATTCCCTCAGCATCACCCAACTTAATTCGACTACATTCCATTATCCTCGTTTTGCTTCTGTTGTTGTTCATCTTGTATCTTCCTTTCAAGACACTATCCATTCCGTTCAATCGCTTTTCCAAGTTCTTTGCTGTCTCTGACAGAACTACAATGTCATCGGCGAACCTCAAATTTTTTATTTCTACTCCATGGATTTTAATACCTACTCCGAATCTTTCTTTAGTTTCCTTTACTGCTTGCTGAATATACAGATTGAATAACATCGGGGAGAGGCTACAACTCCGTTCCCAACCACTGCTTCCCTTTCATGACCCTCGACTCATAACTGCCATCTGGTCTCTGTACAAATTGTAAATAGCTTTTTGCTCCCTGTATTTTACCCCTGACACCTTCAGAATTTGAAAGAGATTATTCCAGTCAACATTGTCAGAAGCATTCTCTAAGTCTACAAATGCTAGAAACGTAGGTTTGCCTTTCCTTAATCTATTTTCTAAGATAAGTCGTAGGGTCAGTATTGCCTCATGTGTTCCAACATTTCTACGGAATCCAAACTGATCTTCCCTGAGGTCAGCCTAAACTAGTTTTTCCATTGGTCTGTAAAGAATTCGCGTTATTATTTTGCAGCTGTGACTTATTAAACTGATTAATTTCACATCTGTCAACACCCGCTTTCTTTTGGGTTGGAATTATTATATTCTTCTTGAAGTCTGAGGGTATTACGCATGTCTCATACAACTTGCTCACCAGATGGTAGATTTATGTCAGGACTGGCAATTTTTTTTCTTAACACAGCTTTTTGTAATAGTGCAACTATCGTTGACTTGGTTTTTGATAGATATTTTGTGGTGACTTTGTGTTACAACATTTCTACCTTCTTATTTACATCGTATGTAACGTGTTTCCCTCTTTACAGTTCCAGGTTTCTTCATGTACTTTGTTGTACTAAATTATCTTATGAATGTTTTGGCTACTGTGTATCTCTATAACAGCTTGTTACCATTACTTGGTTGTTATTTCCTGTAAAGAATGTTTTCTTTTCAGTTATAGGCTTTCCTCATAGTTGCTACTATAAGTGTATACTACAATACTTTCTTTTTGTACACCAGTGTTTGGATGTTCCATTAATTTCTCACATAGATAAGTGGTTCGTACTGTCTGAATTATTTGCCTTCCTGTTTGTTTTCATACATAGTTCTCTATCATTTCTCTGACCCGGTTTTCTTTTTATCGATCTAGTACCGTATGCATTTTATGATTAAAAGTGTGATTCGTTTTGTCTACGCATTTTCTCAGATAATGAGCTTCACGTTTTTGAAGTTTCCTGATATTTGTGCTACTCTGTTTATATTCTTCTGCTTTAGTTTTCCTTTTAGGACAGCTCACTTAGAATTACTTAACTAATATGGCACCTTTATCCCAGAATAACATTTTTAACGACAGGCTATTTGTGTATACTTATGATGATATGTATTTCGTTTCATGTTCCTTATACTGGGATTTACTTTCTAAATTGATACATTTTGAGTCTTTCTTTTATGTAAAAAGAAATGTAACATGATCTCCTTCATGAGTTTTATGACTTTTATTAAATAGGACCATCATGTTACTTCTTTTGGCTTCTAGTTTCTCCCTGTGATATTTTACGTTTAATTCCAACTAAGATCCTTTCATTTGCTTGGTGTTGTTGTTAAGTCGATGTATCTCTCTTTTCTCAATTATCTTGGGGTACTGATAATTTCATGACTGAATATACAAGCCATTCCACAGCTAGTATGGTTTTTGGATTCCTTTTCGATACTTGACATGACCTTATATTTATTTATGGATTAGGCATTAATTTCTAACCATGTTTACAGGTATTTAGGATTTCGTGAATCGCTACTGAGGAAATTTAGAGAACCAGCATTTGAGGCTGACTGCAGTACAATTTTACTACCGCCAACCTACATTTCGCGGAAATACCACAAAGATAAGATAAGAGATATTGGGGCTCATACAGAGGCATATAGGCAGTCATTTTTCCCTTGTTCTGTCTGGGAGAGAAGATGCTAGTTGTGGTATGAGATACCCTCCGCCACGCACCGTATGTTGGATTGCGGAGTATGTATGTAGACATAGATGAAATTCATACGCCATTTTATCTACATTTGTAAAATTATGTTCCTCCTTTGTCCCTACAGAGGTCTTCCATGACACTGTAATACCATTTCGCCAGTTCTATGAGTTCCAGCTGGTTTTATATGTGGACAATTTCATGATAATGTTCTGTAATTGACTGTATTTATAAAAGTAGTTATTTGAGATACTAAGACTTTAACATGTGATATTCTGTTACATTGTGACAAGTAATATGAATATTAACTTCTGTCTCAATCATAACAGATATATACACTCTTGTTCTACCTTACTACTTGTGTTTTACATGCCTTGCTCATTATTTTGTCTATAAAATGCCTCAATGATGTTTATATGACATATTTCAATCCATGAAATGTTTTTAAATATTGTCACACTGTAAGTCTTCTTTCCACTTAACTTTGCATTACCTTTGTGAATTAGATTACATACTATCTCAACTGTAGTGTGTCTAGTATTTCGTTTATCTGACATTCTGTTCTTGTTTAGCAGGCAGCCTACCTGTGTTTCCGTATACATTATTTATTGTAGCATAGAAGTCTTTTACTAGTATACATAATGTTTTGTCTGTTATAGATGGGTTTAAGCATCCCCTGCCTTCTCTCTTTCCCTTCTTTCCCAACACCTCCATTCCGTTTACTCCCTACTTTGTGACTTAGGTTTCCTCCATAACTACATTTCCTTCATGTTCCAGTAAACTAACATACAGTAAGTGTTAACATTTGATTATTAATACTCGTATCATGTTGCAATTGACATAGGTTTGATGTATAGTTTCTCTGTTGTGGTATCATGTTTGAAGTTCCATCACTCAACCCTTAATACATGCTAGTACTGTAATATAGGGAACTATACTTTATTAAGTACACATTTAACATACGTCTATTCACTCTGTACTGTCATATTAAACCTTCTAGACTTTTAATCTCATACTCTTCACTTCATCATTCTACACTCTCCCTCATAGAATAATTGATGACTGTTGGGTTCTTTTTATAGTGAGACAAATTCTTTTGTAGTTGAGCTACATTTTGAGATATTTTCACGAATTGTTGCCTATGGCGTGGTAGTCATATACGTTGTACCACATTATACTTCAACATCACTTTGTACATCAAATTAAATTCGGGAGTTTTATTCACATTTTGGTCCCATTTGTATAGATTCCATTTTAACTACCAAGTTATCAACAGATTCCAAATTTTGTAATTATAAAAATTATATATCTGTATGTTGTTTGTTATTTTCCATATCTAATTTCCTGGTGACTCAGGAGGCCAGATTGTATTACTTACTTGTTATCAGTTCATACAGTCAATTTTGTATGTTACCTCTCTCATTGTCATTATAATTCTCTTATATTGCTTTAATAATGCCAACCAGTATCTAATTGTAGATTAATATTATTGTAAGTCATTTACACATTTAACTCTATGTATATGTTCATGTATATGTTGTATATGTTGTAGTAACTTTTTATTGACTTGACGTTTTCGTTGTAATATCATTGACAGTTGTGAATTGCACTAACACTATGTTGTATATTTGTTGAATTCTGATGTACAGTGCCTGAAGATAACGCCTATAGAGCGTCTAAACTGATTGTTTATATTATAAAACTTTTAGGAAGAATTATGGCTATTGATATCCTTTTTATATGAGTTTCTCGTGATGGTTTCATGTGACTGAAACTGGTCTGCATATAAAGAGATCGACATAGCAGCTTGGAGTATCAATAGCAGATTCGATAATTGTATAAAGGCGGTGTGGCACCATCTGCAACGAAGTAAAGTTGTATGTTGACAAAGGTCATCAACACTTTGACAGCCTACGGCAAACATCTTCATGTAACTACTAAGATCTTCAGTAAAACGCGTTCTTGTCACTCCCATAATCACAGAATGCGGTAATTTACTCAAATTGCTCTGAGCACTATGGGACTTAACTTCTGAGATCATCAGTCCACCAGAACTTAGAACTACCTAAACCTAACTAACCTTAGGACATCACACACATCCATGCCTGAGGCAGGATTCGAACCTGCGACCGTAGCGGTCGCGCGGTTCCAGGCGGTAATTTGGTCATACATTTAGTTTTAGAATTTTGCAATTAATGTTCATGAATAATGAGTTTCCCCCAGTGGCATTCGTGTCTTAGGAGGTCGTATACGTAGAATGACGCATAATATGACTAAATTCTTAGTATTGATATTACTTGCAATTTTGCACTTAGTGTGCTACTGATTTAACTATTGTGAATGTTTCTCCTCTGCGACGTATCAGCAGGCTTATTGTGACATCAGTGTGCTTCAAAAGCAATCTTCTTCATGTTTGAGAAATCTGCAAGATAAATGAACTGAAAGCTAAATGGGGTCGTCTGTTAAAAATTCCTATTGGTTGAGAGTAGCAAACTTCTATTTCGTAGCAAGGAATCTCCTAGCGCTTGACTGGCCGAAAGGTTTGAAGCAGAAACTTTGGTGCTATTGCAGATAAAGTCCAGTGGCGGTGGCCACAGTGATCGATCATGCACCTAAGGTTCGCGTGAAGTTGTCCGCTAAATGTGTTAATTATTTCATTCAGTTGCATCACGAGAGTGCATCACTGAAGTCGGGTGGTGATGATGAATGTGAATGGCTGCATATAGGGGGATTTAGATTGTAGTCAATTGTTAAGAAGTATTGCATCCTTATGAGGTAGCAAGTTATATGAGTGACAGATCGTGCAATCATTGGTGTAATCATCTTGTAAAATTTTGTATATGTGGGGATCCATAGCCTCCAGATGCATAACAAGCGTAAACATGGCCCGTAGTAGGATGTAATGTGATGTTTATTTAATCGTGCAATTAGCTACTTTCGACTAAGCGTCAGTGTCAAGTACCTGTAAAATCAACATGGAAAAGCACAACATTGTCTGCATACACGGCCATGTTTAAATACATGGCACTACATTGTCTGCATACGTGAATGACAATGATGCTTAGTCGAAAGCAGCTAATTGCACTGAAACGTCCTCTTTGAACAATTTATACAGGACTGTGCTTAAACTGACATACAATATTTTTAGCGCAACACAATCTGACTTTCAAAAATCCCTACAAAAGAATGGCCCTGACTAACATTAAACTATACCTTCCAGAAATCACTTACCTCACAAAAATCTTCATTACTCGAACTACTGCAATACAGCGAGCGCCACTACTGCCAGCTAAATAAAAGATTCAAACTACGGAAGGCACCAACTACTGATAGGGATAGTTAGCAAATGAAAGATATTAATAGAGAACAAACAATGTATTTACCTTAATAGTCATAATATATGTAGCAGTTCATGACAAATTACAAAACTCCGCCATCTCTCTCCCCAAATCGACCACTGCTGGCGGCTCACCTCCAACTGCCCAACGCTACGCGCTGTTCACAGCCAGCTGCCGCTGCCCAACACTACAATGGCAGAAAACAATGCAAACTAGACACAGACTGCACACAGCACAGCCAGTGATTTTTATACAGAGGTGGCGTTACCAATAAAAGAACCTAAACAGCCTACTTACATAGCCCCCATGCTCCCCACAAAAAATTTTACAAATTGTTTTGGGCAGTGGCCACTAATGATTTGAAAAAATTTTTCATAATTACAATAACAAAGATGTCAAATGCACACACTTATTGACACAATGTTGGTCAAAAGCTAAAATTTTCTCACAGTCCATAAAGACAGTCCTGATTCATCACAGTAAAATTACAGTGTTTTTCTTTTCTTTCAAAGTCTGAACAGTAAAAGAAAATGCACACGGAAGTAGTGGATTTCCATGCAGTCTTGCAGAAGTAGTGTTGTCCTTCCAACGGAAAGACAGTGCTGATTCGTGACATGCTGACAGGTAATGGGCCACAACAGAGCAAACCCACAGCAGAGTCAGTCGAAGTTTTGAAGAATATTGGTAGGTAGGTCATCACAGAGCAGACCCACTGTAGTCCTGGTAGAGATTACGGTACTGGTGGGCCACCAGAGGTGCAGACCCACTGCAGTCCTTGTAGAAATGGCCAGCAGCCATCTGTTGCGACTGTGCAGGTGCACAATCACCATCGAAGAGTCTTGCAGAGAATATAGCAAGTCCATAAACCACCACTTGTGCACTCACAAAGTTTTTGGAATTGTCCTTAGAACCAACAATGCTGTTATCCAGTCCCTTGCTGAATGATTAACACACGTGCAAACACTAACAGTCCCTACTTCTCACATATTGTCCATATACAATGACCAACAGAAATGTGTGCAGTGAAATGTAACTTACAAGTTACTTAATTTGATGAACTGGTGTCAAGTACAATTTTATAATATAAGAAAACAATAACAAAGGTACAAAATACATCATTAAAGACATAATAATACAGATAACATTTGTAGTACAGGCTTTACAAAAGAATCGATATAACATATACATCAGAGTTACAGGAATTATGACATAAGTAAATATATAAAGTAATGAGAATAGTTTTCGAAACATTAATTTCACACATGAACATTGAAATAGAACAGAATTTTAAACAACTTTACAAAGAAAATAACATATTATTAATGCAACTTATATTTGAGGATAACAGTATTCCTCCTCATAGTGAATATAGCTTAGTACTAGAAAAATTCTACAACATAAATCGTATTAGCTAAACACATAAAGACAGGAAAAACACAAATACACAAGAGTACACACACATATAGCGGAATAATACAAAAGGAAAGGACAGGGTTTGTTGGACTGCAGTATTTTGCAAACAAAACTTTCTTTACTTATTGGAGATCTCCCTTCATTCATCATTATTCCCAAAAAGTCCTATCTATACCTGCTTTCTCTATTCTATTCATATTTCTTTCAAAATAATTATTTCTCAGTGCACAATACTCATTTTGGACCAAATCTTTTTCATATAACTTCTCAATGCATTCTTTCCCTATTCTCCATAGTCAGTTTCTTATATAGTCTACCCCTCTTAAGCTAACTTAAATCTACTGAGCTCAGATGCTAAACTAAGGGACGAGGCAATGCAGCAGCACAAAACAATTAACACAAACAGCAATGATAAAAAATACAAAAGGCAAAGCAAGCAGCATAAATTACAACTAATATAAGGCAATGAGCAGCAAACAAGAAAAATAAATGCGTAGTAAAACTGGCTTAATAGCGTAATGTATAGTGAAATGTAGTAGCACTGTGCCTGGCAGACAATAGCAGAAAATGCTATAACTAATACCTAAGCATGGCAAAGATCAAGCAGAAAAAAATTACACTAAAGACAACAATGCAGACAAGGGAAATGTCTATTCACATCTTAATGTCTAAGTAATTAAAGTGGTGCACCACAAGAAGTTATTCTACCAAAAAGTTACCAAGTACTTGAAAAGAAAATTATGAATGCAGTTCCTGTGAAGGTAAATGTCATTTTGTGCTCCCTCATTTTTTTGAAAAAAATTATTATTTACTCGATCTGTAGACAGAAAATATTTATATTAGTACATCTATACAATTCTATTTTAACCAATGCTGCAGTGCCGCTAGAAACTAGATATTAAAAAAAAATTGGCAAAGCACGGCGTCAAACGTCATTCACTAACCATATGGCATTTCATAATGCAGTAAACAATCTTTCAACTAACAAGACAATAGACATAAAATGTTTCTCATCATTTCATTTCAGTAAATATCATAAATTAAGAACTCTACAGTGTAATCATGTTTTCAAGTTTGAGGGTGTCGTATTTACGATGCTTTCTACAAAGGAATGTCGATAGCGAGGATAATGGCCTCCCCCCCTTTTTTTTCTACCACCTAATGGCTTTTTCTCAAGGCGGCTGGCACACCTGGCTGCTCACGACGCATTACGTGCAGGTGGTCACTTAACTTTCTTACCGAAATATTTACGACACCAGCTTCCGCTACAGTGACAGTCTCATATAAAAAAAATCACAGGTTAAGAATTTGCGTTACAAATGTGTAGAAACAAAATCCTGTAAATATAACAGAGTCCAAAAAATTTTCGCCAGCATTGTGATACATTCACGCATTTACACACATTTCATAACTCTTAAAGTACGATTCTTGGTTTCCAACTAAACACTACTCATTATTCCTTACCTTATTCGTCGATACTTCTTCAATATTTCATCATTACAGATATGTAGCATAATCAAATAACTCATATAGCATCAGCTTACTGATCATAAACATACCGCAACAGCATAATACATATAGTCATCGTAATAATAATATCATAACACCTCAGTCAACTCTCAAAATCGTCGTAGCTTCCTCCAATAATTTCAAAACCTAAAAAAATTCACTGCTCATGCCAAAAGTGTCATCTGCCTCAAACGCACTTTAAAAATCATGATCCCATACCAAATACATCATTCAAAGCTCTCATAGTATCACAATGGTTCTGTAAAAATATGAACAGTTCACAAAGTACAGACAAAATACAATTTCGTAAGTGTGAAGTTACCCAACTGTGTAACTGCGTAAACATGTGTCACTGATGTAGTAAAAAAAATGTTTATCTCTAAGTTAAATGATCAGATAGCTGTGTAATTTGCGTGTTAGAGAAATATGGTACCGATGTGTAAAGTTGTATAGGCAAATACCATATTAGCTAGGGCTCCTTGTGCTTGCCAAACACATGGTACACAAAGTAAGCGTGTACCCCCCTGAGGATTAATGTAATTATACCCTCAGGTGTTACAGATTACAGCAATGGAATGAAATGTATCATGGAAAACTTTCTTTGTAATTCAAAAATCTTTAAAAATAAATGTTTTAAGTGCGAAATTAATCACTCAAATACGTGTACTGTAGCGCTAAACTGTGCGTCATGTTGTAAGATAATCTCTGTGGAAGTCTCGTAGTTATCGTCCTCCGAAAGCTAAGTTCTGCAGAAGTCAATGTACTTACCTCATGATAAACAAAAGTGAAATGCTTTGCGTATAGATATCTTAGTTATTACGCTTATTGCCGTGATGAAGAAAGTACTGTGCTGTAACGTATTGTTGTGCTACGGAAAAGGCAGCCTCATTGTAGCTATACCACAAAAGTTACTACTAAAACATGTTTTACTTTCCAGAAGAATTCAGAAAAACTGTGCAGATATAAAACAGATACACCGCAAAAGCAACAAGGTAAATTGTGTCACACATTAGTAGTGTCGTGATATAGTCGTGTAGCTGTCAAATAAACTAACCTCTGTGTCATCTGGTATCTCTCAGAAAGCACTTTGAATCCATAATGTATTTTCAAGTAAACCAAATGTTGCATTAAAATCTCATTAGCAGTACCAGTACATGTTCGAAGTATGTAAGCCTGATAGACGTTACATAATCGTGTAACTAACATGCAAGAATGTACAAATAACAACACTGTGTCGTCTGTTCACTATAACAATGCATTCGTAATTTCTGTTTAAATAAGCTCTCTTGGTTCTTGACTGGGTATTTAACTTCAAACATTGCTGCATGTTAACAGATTCTAAGTCTGACAAAGCATACTAGCAATGTAAAGTGAAAAATTTTATGGCAAAGACAAAGTTAAAAAGCAGATTATCTTTCGATAAACAGTTTTACATGTGAAATGTGGTGTAAACCTTTACTCTTCCTGGTACGCAGAGGTTCAACTTGAACGGAATTATCATGCGGTATACGTCGGTGAGGAATGCTAAAATTTCTCAAGGTTAGCGTCTGTGTTATTTTTCTCTGAGCCAGCCGGCGCAGGTGGCTGCCTGCGGTGCGAGTCATTGTCTGTTCCTTTGTTGGTGCGTGTCGTTATTGGGACTAGGTGACCTAGCTTCTACAAATTCACGTTGTCGAAAGTGCCCTGCTCTGTTTGAATCCCGCCAGTTCTGATAAAATTCAGGTCTGTCGTTATGTCGGTAGTTTACATTGTTTCTTGTTTGTCGGTCATGTGGTGGAGAATTTCTCCCGGAATCGTAACTGCGCGCTGAACTGTTGCGTCTGAAGTTATTCTGTCTCCCTTGATAATAATTGTTTTGGTTCCCATATTGTCCGTTTCTAAGGTAATCTCTGTCATATTCATTACTACGGAAACGCGATATTTCTCTGTAACTATTATTACTCTGCCAGTGGTTGTCATATGGGTGGTGTCTGTTTTGGTCACGATTTGCATTGTGAGAATAGCCTTGTCGCGTCCAGTTATCGTTTCTGTCTTCACGGAATTGTGACGGATGTGACCTGTAATGATTGTTTTCCTGTTTTCGCATCCCGCGACTGTCTGTGTCAATTTCTAATTCTTGTAAGAGTCCCTGAAAAGCTTCAATGTCGTCTTTGCAACGTCCTGCCAAAATAATATGTCGTAAATGTTCAGGTAATTTGATTAAGCAAATGCGGATGAGTTCTGAAGGGCTGTATGGGTTTGAAAGATATTGATTCTTATGCAACATGTCTTCAAAATATTTGACAAGACTGGAAAATTCAGATTGTTCAAAGTGTTTCATCATCATGCTGCTATGTTTTACTCGGTCTTGTGTAGCTTGAGACCAATATGCTGAGAGGAAGGCATGGTAAAACTCTCCTTCACTGTGGCAATCGTGAATGACCGATCGCATTCTTACAGCTGGTTCATTCTCTAAGTAGCCACACACAAATTCTAATCTGTGCTCTAATGACCAGTTGGGAGGAAAACAATGAGAGAATTGATGGAGCCATGCTTGTGGATCAATGTCGTTGCCAGAATTCTTAAATGTTTTGAATTTACTTGTAGTAATGAACAGCTTATAGTCAAAGTCATCATGTCAGCGAGTCGCATATCGGTCATTGTTACGTCGTTTCGGCGGTTCCATTTCAAAAGTCGGTGCACCTTGCCAATTTCTGTCATAATTTCCGAAATGCGCTGTGTTATTAGTTTGTGGCTGTTCCGTATTTCTATGTCCCGCCTCCCGTATTGGGGCGCGAGTGTCCTCTGAAATACGTAATTCTTGTACTACCTGTGTCAGCTGATCTTGTACTTCGCGGATTTCTCTTTGGTGTTGCGTATTAATTTGATTCTGATTTTGTTTGAATTTCCTAATTTGTTCGCACTCTTCTGTGTCATTAAAGACTACCGGTTTTGTGTCATTCAGATTATCATCTACCATCGTAGATAAATTATTTAGCTGATCCGAAAGTTCAACTACTTTCTCTGATAAAGTACTAATTTCCTCCATGTGTCTTTCTACTGTGTCCTTTAAGTTTTCCTGAGTTTTTGCAAGTTCCGTAACCGAATCGGTAGACGCAACTGAGTCAATTTTAGCTTGCAAGGTCTCATGATTTTCATGAACAATAATTTGCTGTTCTTTTATGGCTGCTTCGTGATTCTGTAATGCATTTTCATGCCGCGAAAAAATAGGTTGAAAATGCTCACAAATTTGAGTTTTTTCGTCATTACAGACTTTTTGACATTTCGATTCAATGTTATGTAACTCAGTAGTTAAATCTTCACGCGTTTGTTCAAGAGTTTGTTCCAATGAGTCTAACTTTTGAAGCTATTGCTGTGTTTGTCTCTGATTTTGTTTCAGTGTGTCTAACTTTTGAAGATTTTGTTCCATTGTGTCTAACTTTAGAAGATTTTGTCCCATTTGTTTCTGATTTTGTTCAAGCATTGTGTCTAACTTTTGTAGCCTTTGTCCCATTTGTTGCATTAACTGTAATAACAGTGCACTGGTGTCTGAAACATGTTCCTCAGTGCTATTCGGCAGTGCATTTGAACCGGCAATATTCGCATTTTGTAAAGCAGAAAATGTGTCTTGATTTATTTGAGAAAACTGTGAGGACGCAAAACCTGAATCTACAGTATTTGCAAGATTGTATCCTGTCATTTCGGAATCCTGAGGCGAGCTGTTGCCGACCGATCGATCGATAACGCTTCCCTGTTCACTAATTGTTTCACTGCCTACACCATTATTTACAGCCCGCTCCATTTCCCTATGCACAATTACCAAATTACTACTTTGAACATTAGTTAATTCATTACTCTGCGGCGCTAACACACTGCTTTCGTCTTCAGTGTCATTTCTCAGTTTACTTTGAAGCCTAGTATTACGTTTTTCACACGCCATTATTGTCACAATATTTCACACGACAACACAGAAATACACAATTTGAAGAGCAAAAATAAGAGAACACATTAACATAGCACTGAAAATAATATCTAGTTAATTGCAAGCGCAGCAGCGAAATACTTGGTGCAAATCTACATGCATGCCACAACTGTTTTACTGTACAACAATGAAAGACTGCAACTACAAAGGAGATTCTCTCTACAATTACGCGCTAGCAATAAACAAAATCTACACTAATTACACAAACTACAAGAAAAAAATCAGAAGATTCCAGTGAGGTATCCTCGGCTAAGGGTCGACATATGAAACGTCCCCTTTGAACAATTTATACAGGACTGTGCTTAAAGTGACATACAATATTTTTAGCGCAACGCAATCTGACTTTCAAAAATCCCTACAAAAGAATGGCCCTGACTAACATTAAACTATACCTTCCAGAAATCACTTACCTCACAAAAATCTTCATTACTCGAACTACTGCAATACAGCGAGCGCCATTACTGCCAGCTAAATAAAAGATTCAAACTACGGAAGGCACTAACTACTGATAGGGATAGTTAGCAAATGAAAGATATTAATAGAGAACAAACAATGTATTTACCTTAATAGTCATAATATATGTAGCAGTTCATGACAAATTACAAAACTCCGCCATCTCTCTCCCCACATCCACCACTGCTGGCGGCTCACCTCCAACTGCCCAACGCTACGCGCTGTTCACAGCCAGCTGCCGCTGCCCAACACTACAATGGCAGACAACAATGCAAACTAGACACAGACTGCACACAGCACAGCCAGTGATTTTTATACAGAGGTGGCGTTACCAATAAAAGAACCTAAACAGCCTACTTACAGCACGATTAAATGAACATCGCATTACAGGCTACTATGGACCATATTTCCGTTTATTGATCATTTTCTGTGAAACCGGTGCTGTGACAAGACTTAAATAATACGAGACATATTTAAAAGGCACTGAATTGCTCTTTACTGCAAAGTGTCTCGTTCTTCTATAATCTTAACCTAGCAGAGCCATGTCATTATTGAAGCGACGGTCGGGCACTGTCTTCTGCAGCGAAGGGGACATACGTTACGACCCACACAGTAAGGCAAAACAAGTGACAGACAAATTTACAGAATATTTACCAATGTACGTAATGAGAAAGTTACATAAGCATTGACATATAGTGCACGAGATTTCACGGAAAAAACAGTCAAGTGAAATGGCAAAACATGAAAACAAAAGTGAACAAGACATGCTGACCGGAGAGAAGTAAACTAGAAGCTCGCCAGATGTCGTGCCGAACTCATCGTTCCAAACTATGTCAAACACAAGAAAAATTACAGAAAGAAACAAAAAGGCTACAGTTAGCTTTGTGTAACAGTATCACCAAAAATCACAGTATTAATGGAGATAAACCATATAGCACAGTAAAACACATTAAAATACTTATGTACTAAATGCCAATAACAAATTATTTCAGCAGCTTACACAGTAATACGTGATTCACTTAGAGTCAGTGATAATAAGATCCACCACGGTAGCTGAATGGTGCCGGCACGGTAGCTCAGCGTGTCGATCGGAGGGTTAGCTGCACTCTGCAATAAAAATAAAAAAAAAACAGAGTGAATGGATTGCCGATGAACTTTAACAGGTGTCATGGAACGTCCGCCCCGAAAAAATGCAACAAACCCTGTTGTTGTGTTCTTCAGTCCTGAGACTGGCTTGATGCAGCTCTCCATGCCACTCTATCCTGTGCAAGCTTCTTCATCTCCCAGTACTTACTGCAACATACATACTTCTGAATCTGCTTAGTGTATTCATCTCTTGGTCTCCCTCTACGATTTTTACCCTCCACGCTGCCCTCCAATGCTAAATTTGTGATCCCATGATGCCTCAGAACGTGTCCTACCAACCGGTCCCTTATTCTTCTCAAGTTGTGCCACAAGCTCCTGTTCTCCCCGATTCTATTCAATACCTCCACATTAGTTATGTGACCTACCCATCTAATCTTCAGCATTCTTCTGTAGCACCACATTTCGAAAGCTTCTATTCTCTTCTTGTCCAAACTATTTACTGTCCATGTTTCACTTCCATACATGGCTACACTCCATACAAATACTTTCAGAAACGACTTCCTGACACTTAAATCTATACCCGATGTTAACAAATTTCTCTTCTTCAGAAACGCTTTCCTTGCCATTGCCAGTCTACATTTTATATCCTCTCTACTTCGACCATCATCAGTTATTTTGCTCCCCAAATAGCAAACCTCCTTTACTACTTTAAGTGTCTCATTTCCTAATCTAATTCCCTCTGCATCACTCGACTTAATTCGACTACATTCCATTATCCTCGTTTTGCTTTTGTTGATGTTCATCTTATATCCTCCTTTCAAGACACTGTCCATTCCATTCAACTGTTCTTCCAAGTCGTTTGCTGTCTCTGACAGAATTACAATGTCATCGGCGAACCTCAAAGTTTTTATTTCTTCTCCATGAATTTTAATACCTACTCCGAATTTTTCTTTTGTTTCCATTACTGCTTGCTCAATATACAGATTGAACAACATCGGGGAGAGGCTACAACCCTGTCTCACTCCGTTCCCAACCGCTGCTTCCCTTTCATGCCCCTCAACTCTTATAACTACCATCTGGTTTCTGTACAAATTGTAAATAGCCTTTCGCTCCCTGTATTTTACCCCTGCCACCTTCAGAATTTGAAAGAGGGCATACCAGTCAACTTTGTCAAAAGCTTTCTCTAAGTCTACAAATGCTAGAAACGTAGGTTTGCCTTTCCTTAATCTATTTTCTAAGATATGTCATAGGGTCAATATTGCCTCACGGGTTCCAACATTTCTACGGAATCTTCCCCGAGGTCTGCTTCTACCAGTTTTTCCATTCGTCTGTAAAGAATTCGCGTTAGTATTTGGCAGCTGTGACTTATTAAACAGATATTTCGGTAATTGTCACATCTGTCTACACCTGCTTTCTTTGGGATTGGAATTATTATATTCTTCTTGAAGTCTGAGGGTATTTCGCCTGTTTCATATATCTTGCTCACCAGATGGTAGAGTTTTGTCAGGACTGGCTCTCCAAAGGCCGTCAGTAGTTCCAATAGAATGTTGTCTACTCCCGGGGCCTTGTTTCGACTTAGGTCTTTCAGTGTGCTGTCAAACTCTTCACGAAGTATCGTGCCTCCCATTTCATCTTCATATATTTCCATAATATTGTCCTCAAGTACAATGCTCTTGTATAGACCCTCTATATACTCCTTCAACCTTTCTGCTTTCCCTTCTTTGCTTAGAACTGGGTTTCCATCTGAGCTCTTGATATTCATACACGTGGTTCCCTTTTCTCCAAAGGTCTCTTTAATTTTCCTGTAGGCAGTATCTATCTTACCCCTAGTGAGATAAGCCTCTACATCCTTACATTTGTCCTCTAGCCATCCCTGCTTAGCCATTTTGCACTACCTGTCGATCTCATTTTTGAGACGTTTGTATTCCTCTTTGCCTGCTTCATTTACTGCGTTTTTATGTTTTCTTTCATCAATTAAATTCAATATTTCATCTGTTACCCAAGGATTTCTATTAGCCCTCGTCTTTTTATCTACTTGATCCTCTGCTGCCTTCACTATCACATCCCTGAAAGCTACCCAGTCTTCTTCTACTATATTTCTTTCCCCCATTCCTGTCAATTGTTCCCTTATGCTCTCCCTGAAACTCTGTACAACCTGCTATCGAACGTAATTAAATTTAAAAAAAAGAAAAGGAAAGGAAAATGGTCAGTGCTAAGGAATGCAGCGCAAAGGGGCCCGGATTCAATTCCTGGCTTGGTCGGAGATTTTCTCCGCTCAGGGACTAGGAGTTGTGTTGTCCTTATCATCATCATCATCATCATCTCATCCCCATCGACACACAAGTCTCCGAAGTGGCGTCAACTCAAAAGACTTGCAGCAAGCGAACGGTCTACCCGACGGGAGGCCCCAGCCACACGACATTTGCAGTGATACAAAGTATTTAGGGAAGAGGATATTTTACAAAATTTTTATTTTTCAACAACTTCAGGTATTCAAAATTAAAGTCATATAATAAAACCATAGGAATAAAACACAAATCAGTTGTTAAAAAAAGCTGCCGAAATCTGTTACAAAACACCATGCTGCGTTCAGGGCAGCATAGACAGATCGTCGCACACATTTTTAAGAACTTTTTTGTTTTTCATTCTTAAAAACCTGAACGGTACGTGGGCATGTTGCCAACCAAGTTCCATCGCGTAGTTTATGCTATTTGATTTCCAATAAACAAGCAGTGGTTTATGCAGGATTGTGCCCGCCCACATATAGCCGATGTTGTTCTTGACCTTCTTCATGAAGCATTTCGTGAGAGTGCGCTGTCTCACCACTTTCCTGGGCATCTGCTCAGATTGTCTCCTAAATCGTTTATATAGATAAGGAACAGCAAAGGGCCTATAACACTACCTTTTGGAATGCCAGAAATCACATCTGTTTTACTCGGTGACTTTCTGTGAGTTACTACGAACTGTGACCTCTCTGACAGGATCATGAATCGAGTCACACAACCGAGACGATATTTCGTGAGCACGCAATTTCACTACAAGCCGCTTTTGTGGTACAGTCTCAAAAGTCTTCTGGAAATCTACAGATACGGAATCAGTTTGGAATCCCTTGTCAATAGCATTCAGTACTTGGTGTGAGTAAAGAGCTAGTTGTGTTTCAGAAGAACGATGTTTCCTAAATCTGTGTTGACTATGTGTCAATAGATCGTTCTCTTCGAGGTAACGGATAATGTTCGAACACAATATATGTTCCAAAATCCTGCTGCATACCGACGTCAATAAAATGATCATCTAATTTAGCGGATTAGTCCTAGTGCGTCTGTTGAATATTGGTGTGACTTATGCAGCTTTCTAGTCTTTGGATGTGGATCTTTCGTCGAGCGAACGGTTGTACAGGGAGGCGCACGAAATGTGTTACCATTTTGTTTTTGAATACAAACTTTATTGTCAATACAATCTGAAAGGAACATATACTACAATGAAAAGCCGTCCATGGAGATTTGTTCTAACTCAGCACATGCTCAATATCTCCAGCATTTCGTTTCCTAACTTCCTTCAAACGAACACTGAAGTTAGTGATTACCCTACGGCACATGTCTTCCGCAATTTCACTGCAAGCTTGAAGAATAAGTCTTTTGAGTTCCAGGTACTTAGTTGAATTGACAGCCTTGAGAATTGTAGTATTGATCGAGTAATCGAATTCCAATGGATTTCTTTTGGAACTCATGTGGATCACCTCACACTTTTCGTTATTTAGCGTCAATCACACACCATACAGCAATCTTTTCTAAATCGCTTTGCAACTGATACTGGTCTTCGGATGACCTTACCAGACGGTAAATTACAGCATCATCTGCGAACAACCTAAGAGAACTGCTCAGATTGTCGTCCAGGTCATTTATATAGATGAGGAACAGGAGAGGTCCCAGGACGCTTCCCTGGGGAACACCTCATGTCACTTCAATTTTACTCGATGATTTGCCGTCTATTACTACGAACTGCGACCTTCTTGACAGGAAACCACGAATCCAGTCGCATAACTGAGACGATACCCCATAGGCCCGCAACTTGATTAGAAGTAGCTCGTGAGGAACGGTGTCAAAAGCTTTCCGGAAATCTAGAAATACGGAATCAACTTGAGATCCCCTGTCGTTAGCGGCCATTACTTCGTGCGAATAAAGAGCTAGCTGCGTTCAACAAGAACGATGTTTTCTGAAACCATGCTGATTACGTATCAAGAGATCGTTCCCTTCGAGGTGATTCATAATGTTCCTTTCAGATTGTATTGACAATAAAGTTTATATTCAATAACAAAATGGTAACACGTTTCGTGCGTCACCCTGTATATGATCCTCCTCCTTTTATAATTATTGCAAAGAGTATTCGCTATTACTAGCTGCAACAGAGCAATCTGCAGGATCGGGCATCATGACGTTTTGTGTTCAAGCTTACATTTCTCACGGCGTTTCTGCATTTTCGTCCAAACTCGGCGTTTTTGTGAGAAATTGATCCTGCCATTGACGACTGCTGCAGCCTGCTCGTCCTCGTGGAGATGGAATCCTATTAAGGTGTTGTTGGTGTCGTTATGAGAGGAGACGAGCCACGCTGTCGGAGGCGCGGCATACGTGTGCGGGGCCGCATCGGCTGCGGGCCGCCTGATGGCCGGCGGCGGCCGGCTGCCCTTGGCCGATGGCCTTGGCTGTGATGAGGCCCGGCTGGCCGTCTGCGGACACAGCCTCGCGAGGACAACGACCGCGGGCCGCCCGCCGCTTCCTGCTGTCCTTGCAGATCTCATCGCCTTCATTCTCCTATTCATCGCTCTCAAGGCAGTCACAACGGCGCCCTTCCAGGGAATCTGGCCAGTGTCCTACATTCCGCACGGTCAGATCGCAAGTCTGCGGTGACAGTCATGGGATAGCGATATGCTCTGATACAGATGGCAGCAACATCGCGCACACAAGACATACACTACCGGCCATTAAAGTTGCTACACCACAGAGATGACGTGCTACAGACGGGAAATTTAAACCGACAAGAAGAAGATGCTGTGATATACAGATGATAAGCTTTTCAGAGCATTCACACAAGATTGGCTCAAAAATGGTTCAAATGGCTCTAAGCACTATGGGACTCAACTGCTGAGGTCATTAGTCCCCTAGAACTTAGAACTAGTTAAACCTAACTAACCTAAGGACATCACAAACATCCATGCCCGAGGCAGGATTCGAACCTGCGACCGTAGCGGTCCTGCGGTTCCAGACTGCAGCGCCTTTAACCGCACGGCCACTTCGGCCGGCTCACACAAGATTGGCGCCGGTGGCGATACCTACAACGTGCTTTCCAACCGATTTCTCATACACAAACAGCAGTTGACCGGCGTTGCCTGGTGAAACGTTGTTGTGATACCGCGTGTAAGGAGGAGAAATGGGTACCATCACCTTTCCGACTTTGATAAAGGTCGGATTGTAGCCTATCGCGATTGCGCTTTATCGTATCGCGACATTGCTCTTCGCGTTGGTCGAGATCCAATTACTGTTAGCAGAATATGGAATCGGTGGGTTCAGGTGGGTAATACGCAACGCCGTGCTGGATCCCAACGGCCTCGTATTACTAGCACTCGAGATGACAGGCATCTTATCCGCATGGCTGTAGCGGATCGTGCAGCCACGTCTCGATCCAGGAGTCAACAGATGGGGACGTTTGCAAGACAACAACCATCTGCACGAACAGTTCGACGACGTTTGCAGCAGCGTGGACTATCAGCTCGGAGACCGTGGCTGCGGTTACCCTTGACGCTGCATCACAGACAGGAGCGCCCGCGATGGAGTACTGGACGACGAACCTGGGTGCACGAATGGCAAAACGCCATTTTTTTGGATGAATCCAGGTTCTGTTTACAGCATCATGATGGTCGCATCCGTGTTTGGCGACATCGCGGTGAACGCACATTGGAAGCGTGTATTCGTCATCGCCATAGTGGCGTATCACCCGACGTGATGGTATGGAGTGCCTTGGGTTACACGTCTCGGTCACCTCTTGTTCGCATTGACGCCACGTTGAACAATGGACGTTACGTTTCAGATGTGCTACGACCCGTGGCTCTACCCTTCATTCGATCCCTGCGAAACCCCACATTTCAGCAGGATAATGCACGTCCGCATGTTGCAGGTCCTGTACGTGCCTTTCTGGATACAGAAAATGTTCGACTGTTGCCCTGGCCAGCACATTCTCCAAATCTCTCACCAACTGAAAACGTCTGGTCAATGGTGGTCGAGCAACTGACTCGTCACAATACGCCAGTCACTACTCTTGATGAACTGTGGTATCGTGTTGAAACTGCATGGGCAGCTGTACCTGTACACGCCATCCAAGTTCTGTTTGACTCAAGCCCAGGCGTACCAAGGCCGTTATTATGGCCAGAGTTGGTTGTTCTGGGTACTGATTTCTTAGGATCTGTGCACCCAAATTACGTGAAAATGTAATCACATGTCAGTTCCAGTATAATATATTTGTCCAATGAATACCTGTTTATCATCTGCATTTCTTCTTGGTGTAGCAATTTTAGTGGGCAGTAGTGTAAAAGGGCAATGCATTAGCAGAGCTGAAATTTCTATTCCAATGAATCATGTGAAAAGATTTCCGATGTGAGTGCGGCCGCACTACGAGAACTAACAGACTTTGAACGAGGAATGGCAGTTGCAGCTAGACGCATAAGACATTCCATTTCGGAGATCTTTTGGGAATCAGTATTCCGAGATACACAGTATCAAGAGGGCACCAAGAATACCAGATTTCAGGCATTTCCTCTCACCCCAGAAAACACACTGCCTGACGGCCTTCACTTAACGACCGAGAGCAACAGCGTTTGCGTAGATTTGTCGGTGCTAACAGACAAACACTACTGAGTGAAGTAACCGCAGAAATAAAAGGGGACGTACAACGAAAGTATCAGTTAGGACAATGCGGCGAAATGTAGCGTTAATGGGTTATAGCAGCAGATGACCGGACCGAGTACCTTTGCTAACAGTCCATCAGCTGCAGCGCCTCTCATGAACTCGTAACCGTAGTGGTTGGACTGTACACGGCTAGAAAACCGTGGCACGGTCAGATGAATCCTGATTCTAGTTGATAAGAGCTGCTGGTGTGGCGCAGACCCAACATAGCCATGGACCCAAGTTGTCAACAAGGCATTGTGCAAGCTGGTGGTGACCCCATAGTGGGCGGCCGCTGTGGCGAACGGTTCTAGGCGCTTCAGTCTGGAACCGCGCTGCTGCTATGGTCGCAGGTTCGAATCCTGCCTCGGGCATAGATGTGTGTGATGTCCTTGGATTAGTTAGGTTTAAGTAGTTCTAAGTCTACGGGACTGATGACCTCAGATGTTAAGTCCCATAGTGCTTAGAGCCATTTGCACCATCCCCATAACTGTGTAGGCTGTGTTTACATGGAATGGACTGGTCCTCTTGTCCAGCTCAATTGATCATTGAATGGAAATGGTTACGTTCGGCTACTTGGAGACCATTTGCAGTCATTCTCAAACAGAGAAGGAATTTTGTTGATGACAATGCGCCATGTCGCCGGCCAGAGTAGCCGAGCGGTTCTAGGCGCTTCAGTGTGGAACCGCGCGATCGCTACAGTCGCAGGTTCGAATCCTGCCTCGGGCATGGATGTGTGTGATGTCCTCAGGTTAGTTAGGTTTAAGTAGTTCTAAGTTCTAGGGGACTGATGACCGCAGCTGTTAAGTCCCATAGTGCTCAGAGCCATTTGAACCATTTTTAATGCGCCATGCCACTGGTCCACAGTTGTTTGCGATTGGTTTGAAGAATATTCTGGACACTTCCAGCGAATGATTTGGCCAGCCAGATTATCCGACATGAATCCTATCGAACATTTATTAGACATAAATGTTCGTGCACAACGTTCTGCACCACCAACACTTCCGTAATTATACACCGCTATAGAAACAGTGTGGCTCAATATTTCTGCAGGGGTCTTCCAACGACTTGAGACCATGCCACGTCGAGTTGCTGCGCTACACCGAGGAAACGGAGGTCCGACACGATATTAGGAGGTTTTACCTCATTGTATTTTACGTCACGTTGCGGAGCACAAACTCATTCCATCACGCATCCTTCATAATTGTGTCGATATACGGACTATTTAAAAGAAATGTCACATACTCTTACAGGCGGTGCTCTGCAGCAGAGTGTGCACTGATATGAAACTTCCTGGTAGATCAAAACTGTGTGTCAGACCGGCACTCGAATCTCGACAATTTTCTCGGGCAAGTGCTGTAGCACGACTCACTATCCGTCCTCACAGCTTTACTTCTGCCACTGTCTCATCTCCTATCTTTCTAACTTCACACACGTTCCTCTGCATACCTTGCGAGGTTACCAGTCCTGGAAGAAAGGATATTGCGGCACGCAGTTTTGATCTGCCAGGAAATATCATATTAGCGCACACTCTGCTGCAGATGAAAAATTCATTCTGGAAACAGTCCCACAGGCTATGACTAAGTCATTTTATTTATTTAACCGGATCTGATTTGGGCCACGAGGCCCTTTCTGACATCGGACCACGGTTTCACACACAGTTACATAAGAAACAATAGTTTTAATATGACAACTGGTATCAAAATGATTTGACTGTCTAAAGTGGCAGTGTGACTAATGTACTATGAACTAGTAACATTAATACAGGTAAGACTTGTACAATTGCAGCTGCTGCCACTAATAGTACTAATAACACTAACGACAATGACAGATTTAAGAAATCAATAGGTGTTAAAAACAGATGTTTTCTGACACAGTGAGGTCTGGGTAACGGAAATTTAAGGAGACTGCACTGGCTAAGAACATTGCGAAATGAGAAGTATCAGGTTGGAAAGAGGGGTTTTCAAAGTTAACGAGTGTGTACCAGGGACAATGATACTCATTATTGCTTTAGTAGATATGTCTCAACTTTCATCTGAAGCTGAAGATAGTCATCAGTTCTCTAATATTACGCGGGACGTTGTCCCGGAGTCGGGTTCCTGCTAGTGAGAAGTGTGTCGAGAAAGCGGCTGAGCGAAGGAGTTTGACAGAAAGGATGTGATGGGAGCTAGTGTTTCTGCCATGTTGTTCAGACCAGAGCATTAAGGTCGAGGAGGGATATGGGGGACAGTGTTCGTTGGTAAGACCGAACAGAAGTCAAATGGAAATCTTTGCCCTTGTATGCGTGCAGCGGGACAGCTGGCAAATGATTGAGGAATGTGATCAAAGACTCGAACATCACAAATGTTACAAACAGAGCGTTCATAAACAATTCCACGTACTGTGAGCTTTTCTGAGAAAGGCTATGTCGTTGCAATATCCTTTTTCCAGGAGTGCTACCCTGCAAGATATGCGTGAGAAGTTCTGTGAAGTTTCGAAGGTAGAAGATGATGTAGCGGTGGAAATAAAGCTTTGACAAGAGGGTCGTGAAACGTGCTCCTGTTAGTTAGTAGAACAGTTTCTATGCGAAAGGCAGTAACGTCGATTCAACAGACCGGTTCTCGTGCTTCGAAATTCCATTGACCCTGTGTTAGTGCCTGTGCTAATCTTTGTGCCCTGTGAATCGCGGCTGGAATGGCAGCTTCTGTACCTGACTAGCAAGTAGTTCTGGATGACGCAGTTGCTCACTGTTTGTTTTTGCCTGAAGCTGAGTTGCTGAGTCATATTCTGCAGTGTGATCCTCTTGGTCGACGGTATAATACTTCACAATCATCGACGATCCGTGCTATTAACGCGTTGTTGCAAACGACTGATGATGTTGACGGCGTCAGCTTTCCCCAATCGAGGAAAACAATCTACTGACACATGACCAGCACGGATTCAGAACATACAATAAGGTGACAAAAGTGATGGAATAGCGATGTACACAAATACGGATGGCGATTGTATTGCATACACAAGGTATGAAAAAAGCAGTGCGTTGGCTGATCTGTCATTTGTACTCAGGCGATTTATGTGAAAAGGTTTCCGACGCGACTATGGCGCGCGACGGGCCGCACTGTACGCGGAATGGTAGTTGGAGTTAGACGCATGGAGCATTCCATTTCGGAAATCTTTAGGGCATTCGATATCTCAAGATCCACAGTGTCAAGAGTGTGCCGAGAATACCACATTTCAGGGATTACCTCTAACCAAGGACAACACATTGGCTGACGGCCCTCACCTAGCCACCAAGAGCAGCAGCGTTTACAAAGAGTTGTCAGTGCTCACAGACAAACAACAGTGTGTAAAAAACCGCAGAAATCAATGTGGGGCGTACGACTAACGTATCCGTTAGAACGGTGATACGGGACCCCTGATACGGCTCGATACGACTCTGACAGGTGGCACATACGTAAGCATCCTGTCTGATCACTTGCATCCATTCATGTCCATTGTCCATTCCGACGGACTGGGGCAATTCCAGCAGGACAATGCGACATCCCACACGTGCAGAATTGATACAGGGTGGCGCCAGGAACACTCTTCTGAGTGTGTCCGCAGCTCGTGGTCGTGTGGTAGCGTTCTCGCTTCCCGCGCCCGGGTTCCCGGGTTCGATACCCGGTGGGGTCAGGGATTTTCTCTGCCTCGTGATGACTGGGTGTTGTGTGATGTCCTTAGGTTAGCTGGGTTTAAGTAGTTCTAAGTTCTAGGGGACTGATGACCATAGATGTTAAGTCCCATAGTGCTCAGAGTCATTTGAACCATTTTTTTCTTCTGAGTGTAAACACTTCCGCTGGCCACCAAACTCCCCAGACATGAACATTATTGAGCGTATCTGGGATGCTTTGCAACGTGATCTCCCCCCGTAGTACTCTTGCGGATTTGTGGACAGCCCTGCAGAATTCATGGTGTCAGTTCCCTCCAACACTACTTCAGACATTAATCGAGTCCATGCCATGCGGCACTTCTGCGTACTCACTGGGGCGCTACACGATATTAGGCAAGTGCACCAGTTTCTTTGGCTCCTCAGCGTATAAAGAGCATCGGAGGAGGGGGGTGGGGCGGAGATTGCAGAAAATTGTGCACTCATTGTTGTAGTGCGGAAATGGAGCGATTTATCTAACACCCAAAAGGGCATAATCGTTGGCTTTCGGGAAGAGCATTTTCGAATCGGCTATTGTAAGTTTGTAAACTGTTCGCGATTCACAGTGATTAATTTATACCGTGGATGGCAAAGCAGCGCTATCCAAAACCGGTGCCGAGTCGACTGTGGTGCACCATGGGCATATATGACAGTGTTAAACGATGGCTGCGGAGGCGTGTATGGGTGAATTGACGGGTAGCTGCTGAGCAACTACCCGCCGAGATGAACCAACAGTGTCCCCTCAACGACCGTTCAGCGAACGTTGCTGCTTGCGGGCCACGGCAGCAAGCGCCTGGTTCATTCACGTCTGCTGACAGCTGCTCATCGGCAACGTAGCCTGGAATTTGTTTGTTAGTACCGCTATTGGACTTCCTCTGAGAGGCGAAAGGTTGCCATTCCATATGAATCATGTTTTATGCTCCATCAGACAGGTGGCCGTTCGCATGTACTGCGTGAAACGTCTGAAAGCAGTAGCTCCAGACTGGAGGAAGGAGGTTTATGGTGATGGGGAATGTTTTCGTGGCATTCCCTGGGTGATTTCGTCATTATGTCATTCTGGAAGGTACAAAGGATCATCAGAAATATGCACCTATCCTTGGGGTCCATGTCCACCCCTACGAGCAGTGTCTTTTTCTTTGGCACTACGGGATCTACCTGCAGGACAATGCAAAATATCACACAGCTCGCAGTGTACATGTGTGATCCGAAGAGCAGCAGGATTTGTTTACCGAGCTCCTCTTGCCACCAAATTCCCCGGATTTAAACCCAATCGAGAACCTGTTGGACCTCCTTGGTCGGGCTGTTCGCACCATGGAACCTCAACCGATACACCTAGCGCAAATGGCTACCGCGGCTCCACATCCCTGTCGGTACCTTCCAGAACCTGACTGACTCTCTTCCAGCACGCCTCGCAGCGGTCAGCACTGCAGTAGTTGGTTATTCAGGCTTTCGACCGGCGGTCATGTTAATGTGACTGGACAGTGTAACAGGCAAGGTACACAACAATAAAAATATGAAAATAAACTACTGCATATTACACCATAAACAAAACTAATCTTGTGAGAACTGAATAAACATGAATATAAATGTCATCACATTAAATGCAAAAACCATTAAGATAAAACCATCCAATAGGCAGTAAGTAACGTTGACAGTAAAGCACAGTTGCCTAGACGTATATAAAACAACTTCTGATACAGATATTGTTGCGATTTACAACTCTTTCCAACCCTCTAACAGAGGATCAAAAATCATGAAATCATAGCCAATGGCCGATGACTCTGCGACGTCACTGAAAGCAATTGAAGCTGAGCAAATTACATAAAAGTTAATTGTAATCAACCACTCACATAGGTCACTCACTGTGTACCCAGGTAACTGAAATCGTGTGTTCTAAAAGGATTTTCACCGAACTAATTGTCTTCGGCGATCCACTGGCGGCGCACTGGACGAATTTCCCAACAATTACACTGCGAAACACAATTAAAGGATCGCTTTTTAGAAACCCCGTAATTGGCACCCATTCCGATTCATAATTTTGAAATTTGTCTCAAAGGTGCTTTCTATCTTCCTCTGTAACGGTTCAAAAACGTGCCGCCCCGCGACGTCACCCTCAGTCTCGACAACACTTCAAGCATCTAGTTGTCGACACATGCGAAAAAAGGCCACAGTTCAGTAGTGACGTGTAACAAGGATTAATGATGTCACATTGGCATCAAATTTCACCACAACTCTGCCCAACGACACCGTGGACGTCTCACACGATGGGAACGTCGTCACATTTCACCCTTCGTTTTGACCACTCTCCGATGGAGAACTGCGACGGTCAGCTTTGCAATCTCACACGTTACACATGGGTGACCGAGGAAAACATTTCAGACACGACGCCGCTCGGAATCGAAACGAAAAGGCCACAGAGGGTGGAATAAAGGATGTCAATGAAATCACCCCTATTCTTGGGACGTTGATTCCCACAAATTTCGCGTTCGGAAACGTTAGTTCGCAGTGCAATGAGTACCAGGAAGACGTTCTTGACAACCTTTGGCACTCTTCACACATCCTGTGTGATTTAACCCTTCTCGGTGGACATCACGGTGCTGCAAACCAACTGGTTGTGACCTCACCCCTTTGGAGTGCGGCGTGATCGCAGTTTTTCCTTTGGTGTACGGGAAGGAACCATTAGGGACTGTTCCAAACCATTCCAAGAAATTTGAACGTGATCCGAAGCAGCAAATGGTCCTTATGATTTTTCAGTGCTCCTTTCACACCCTTCTGGGGCGTGGCCTCGGAGGGGTGAGACATCGCCATATGCGTGAATACAACGGCAAATGGCCTCTCTAAGACTCCTCAGTTCGGCAAAACCCTCGGTGGAGCTTCTGAACAGTTTGCGTTAGGTCGTTCAAACTGCACAGTTGGCAGTGGGACATGATGAGAATTAGCATGCGCACGCGCACTCGCCTTGCGACGAAGTCCACTTTCATTTGGATGTGTTCGTCGATAAGCAAAACTGGCGCATTTCAAGGACTGAGAATCTGCATTTCGCGATCGAGAAATCTCTTCACCCTGTGATGTCTAATGTCCAGTCCCGGAATAATCGGTGCAACATTCTTTCATAGCACGATGATTACCGAACGGTATGTGAAGGTTTTGGAAAATGTTTTCATCCGTGTCATCCATAGTGAACCTGATTTCTACAAGATGTGGTTCATGCGAGACGGAACTCGACCCCAGCGAAGAAGGAGAGTATATGAGCACTTTGGGGACCGCAATTTGGCTCTGGGGAACCTAGAGGCCACTGGCACGGGTCTCAATTGGCCGGCATATTCTCGGGATCAACATATGCGAGTCATTTTTGTGGGACTATATTAAAGACAAGGTATGTAAGTAGGCTGTTTAGTTTTTTATGTTGGTAACGCCATGTAGTGCTCTGTATGAAAATCGCTGACTGCGCTGTGTGCAGTCTGTGGCTGGTTGGACTCATTGTTCGAATATTCACTAGTGTATTGTTGGGCAGTTGGATGTGAACAGCGCGTAGCGTTGGGCGGTTGGAGGTGAGCCGCCAGCAGTGGTGGATGTGGGGAGAGAGATGGCGGAGTTTTGAGAGCGGACGATCTGGACATGTGCACGTCAGAAAAAGGAAATTTGTAAGAGTGGATGTCATGAACTGATATATACATTATGACTTTTGAACACTATTTTTCTATCAAAATCTTTCATTTGCTAACTATGCCTATCTGTAGTTGGTGCCTTCAGTAGTTAGAATCTTTTATTTAGCTGGCAGTATTGGCGCTCGATGTATTGCAGTAGTTCTAGTAACGAAGATTTTTGTGAGGTAGGTGATTCATGAAAGGCATAGGTTATTGTTAGTCACGGCCATTCTTTTGTAGGGATTATTCAAAGTCAGATTGCGTTGCGCTATAATATTGTGTGTCAGTTTAGTGATGATCACAATAAGCAAGGAGAAAACTGAGTACGTTCAGTTTTACTCAGCTGCTTCAGTATCAGATAACGTAGAAGTTTACCAGCACAGTCATTCTTAATTTTTGAAGGAATGTTTCAGGTATTGTACAGCAATAATCCCGAAACCATTGCTGTGCTGAAAACAGCCAATGAGAAGGTCATCAACAGTATCGATGTTCCGACAGTTCAGCGGGTCATGCAGAATTTCGCTATTTGTCTGCGGCACATCATCGACAATGATGATAGGCATATCGAACGTGTCATAAACTAAATACTGATATTTGTAGTGACGCTTACATGTTGAATAAAGTGTGTGCACGCCGTAGTTTTTAACTAATTCACATTTTTGTCGTATTTTTCAATAATTGCCACCGTCTAGTAGGCACATTTATGCCAAATTTAAAACTTATGCGCTGGAATGGAAGACACTTACCCAGTTTAGAGAAAGTGATGCTTTAATTCTGTTGTGCAGTATTGTTACTTAAGCGTCGTTGGCATCCATCTATTACTAGTCCTACAATTCTGATTACAGCAAGTCTCCTCAAATGCAGTACTTCGGGTGAGTGTCTTCCAACGGGCTAGTGCGAACAGCGTGGAGCATCGCAGGGCGTCCGCGTGTTGCCGTATACACTCGTCAGCGGCAGCAAGAAGACTCAAACGCTCTCTAGGAGGAGCACTGAGGCCGGCCGTTGTGGTCGAGCGGTTCTAGGCGCTTCAGTCTGGAACCGCGCGACCGCTACGGTCGCAGGTTCGAATCCTGCCTCGGGCATGGATGTGTGTGATGTCCTTAGGTTAGTTAGGTTTAAATAGCTGTAAGTCTAGGGGACTGATGACCTCAGATGTTAAGTCCCATACTGATCAGAGCCATTTGAAACGTTTTAAGGATCACTGGATAACGCAAGTTACTAAGACATGATACTCGGAAGACCTGTATCGATCAGAGTCGATGTACGAATCAGTTCTTAGATCGAAATGAGTGACAGGGTGGCGCTTGTGATTAAGATTAGTGGGGAGTAGCTTCCATCCTGTTTACATGCTGTTCTTTTTCGTAAGTGAGTTTAGCAATAAACTCCCATTGTGCTAAGTCTGTATGTCTCTACTGAATTGCATCTGAAGAACGGTCACATTGCGTAATCATATTATCCTGTTTTGGATTTTTTCGCACAGTAACGGGGACATCTTCAGTCAGGCCAGTTTTATTTGGAACTTAATGACCACTACTATAAAGTATATATTTAATTTTACAGACACCATGTATGTTCTTCTTAACCACTACTGTATCGTAAAATATGGTGGGTCGGCGTGCGAACTACCTGAACGATTTTGTACTTAAGGCTCAGGATGCACTTGACTGTACACCTAACCAGTGAACCCGCCAATGCTTCGCCATTGTTAAACATGTATAGGAATTCGATGTGTATCCTAAACTCCTCCCTCCACCCCCTCTCTCTGCCCACTCCGCCTCCACCTTCTCTTTCTCAATCTCCTGCTTTCTAGCTCCCTCTCTGTGTGTCATCTCCTCCCCCTTCTCTCTGTCCATGTTTCTCCCCCTCTTTATGTCCATTTAACCTTCCCCCTCTGTCTGACAATGAGCCTTGCTAATGGTTACTGCAAACGAAACTTTCATTCGGAATCGAACTCACTTAGAATTAATGGGTAACTCTGTTGGGATCATTGGTGTATCCCTCCAATTGCTGGATCTCTAAGTATTTTTTTTTTTTGGTCATCAGTCTACTGACTGGTTTGATGCGGCCCGCCACGAATTCTTTTCCTGTGGTAACCTCTTCATCTCAGAGTAGCACTTGCAACCTACGTCCTCAATTATTTGCTTGACGTTTTCCAACCTCTGTCTTCCTCTACAGTTTTTGCCCTCTACAGCTCCCTCTAGTACCATGGAAGTCATTCCCTCATGTCTTAGCAGATGTCCTATCATCCTGTCCCTTCTCCTTATCAGTGTTTTCCACATATTTCTTTCCTCTCCGACTCTGCGTAGAACCTCCTCATTCCTTACCTTATCAGCCCACCTAATTTTCAACATTCGTCTATAGCACCACATCTCAAATGCTTCGATTCTCTTCTGTTCCGGTTTTCCCACAGTCCATGTTTCACTACCATACAATGCTGTACTCCAGACGTACATCCTCAGAAATTTCTTCCTCAAATTAAGGCCGGTATTTGATACTAGTAGACTTCTCTTGGCCAGAAATGCCTTTTTTGCCATAGCGAGTCTGCTTTTGATGTCCTCCTTGCTCCGTCCGCCATTGGTTATTTTACTGCCTAGATAGCAGAATTCCTTAACTTCATTGACTTTGTGACCATCAATCCTGATGTTAAGTTTCTCGCTGTTCTCATTTCTACTACTTCTCATTACCTTCGTCTTTCTCCGATTTACTCTCAAACCATACTGTGTACTCATTAGACTGTTCATTCCGTTCAGCAGATCATTTAATTCTTCTTCACTTTCACTCAGGATAGCAATGTCATCAGCGAATCGTATCATTGATATCCTTTCACCTTGTATTTTAATTGCACTCCTGAACCTTTCTTTTATTTCCATCATTGCTTCCTCGATGTACAGATTGAAGAGTAGGGGCGAAAGGCTACAGCCTTGACTTACACCCTTCTTAATACGAGCACTTCGTTCTTGATCGTCCACTCTTATTATTCCCTCTTGGTTGTTGTACATATTGTATATGACCCGTCTCTCCCTATAGCTTACCCCTACTTTTTTCAGAATCTCGAACAGCTTGCACCATTTTATATTGTCGAACGCTTTTTCCAGGTCGACAAATCCTATGAAAGTGTCTTGATTTTTCTTTAGCCTTGCTTCCATTATTAGCCGTAACGTCAGAATTGCGTGTCTCGTCCCTTTACTTTTCCTAAAGGCAAACTGACCGTCACCTAGCGCATTCTCAATTTTCTTTTCCATTCTTCTGTATATTATTCTTGTAAGCAGCTTCGATGCATGAGCTGTTAAGCTGATTGTGCGATAATTCTCGCACTTGTCAGCTCTTCCCGTCTTCGGAATTGTGTTGATGATGCTTTTCCGAAAGTCAGATGGTATATTGCCAGACTCTTATATTCTACACACCAACGTGAATAGTCGGCTTGTCGCCACTTCCCCAAATGATTTTAGTAATTCTGATGGAATGTTATCTATCCCTTCTGCCTTATTTGACCATAAGTCCTCCAAAGCTCTTTTAAATTCCGATTCTAATACTGGATCCCCTAAATCGACTCATGTTTCTTCTTCTATCACATCAGACAAATCTTCACCCTGATATAGGCTTTCAATGTATTCTTTCCACCTATCTGCTCTCTCCTCTGCATTTAACAGTGGAATTCCCGTTGCACTCTTAAGGTTACCACGGTTGCTTTTAATGTCACCAAAGGTTGTTTTGACTTTCCTGTATGCTGAGTCTGTCCTTCCGGCAATCATATCTTTTTCGATGTCTTCACATTTTTCCTGCAGCCATTTCGTCTTGGCTTCCCTGCACTTCCTATTTATTTCATTCCTCAGCGACTTGTATTTCTGTATTCCTGATTTTCCCGGAACATGTTTGTACTTCCTCCTTTCATCAATCAACTGAAGTATTTCTTCTTTTACCCATGGTTTCTTCGCAGCTACCTTCTTTGTACCTATGTTTTCCTTCCCAACTTCTGTGATGGCCCTTTTTAGAGATGTCCATTCCTCTTCAACTGTACTGCCTACTGCGATATTCCTTATTGCTGTATCTATAGCGTTAGAGAACTTCAAACGTATCCCACTTCTTTGCGTATTGATTCTTCCTGACTAATGTCTTGAACTTCAGCCTACTTTTCATCACTACTATATTGTGATCTGAGTCTATATCTGCTCCTGGGTACGCCTTACAATCCAGTATCTGATTTCGGAATCTCTGTCTGACCATGATGCTATCTAATTGAAATCTTCCCGTATCTCCCGGCCTTTTCCAAGTATACCTCCTCCTTTTGTGATTCTTGAACAGGGTATTCGCTATTACTAGCTGAAACTTGTTACAGAACTCAATTAGTCTTTCTCCTCTTTCATTCCTTGTCCCAAGCCCATATTCTCCTGTAACCTTTTCTCCTACTCCTTCCCCTACAACTGCATTCCAGTCGTCCATGACTATTAGATTTTCGTCCCCCTTTACATACTGCATTACCCTTTCAATATCCTCATACACTTTCTGTATCTGTTCAACTTCAGCTTGCGACGTCGGCATGTATACCTGAACTATCGTTGTCGGTGTTGGTCTGCTGTCGATTCTGATTAGAACAACCCGGTCACTGAACTGTTCACAGTAACATACCCTCTGCCCTACCTTCCTATTCATAACGAATCCTACATCTGTTATGCCATTTTCTGCTGCTGTTGATATTACCCGATACTCATCTGACCAGAAATCCTTGTCTTCCTTCCACTTCACTTCACTGAGCCCTACTATATCTAGATTGAGCCTTTGCATTTCCCTTTTCAGATTTTCTAGTTTCCCTACCACGTTCAAGCTTCTGACATTCCACGCCCCGACTCGTATTTAACGTTATCCTTTCGTTGATTATTCAATCTCTTTCTCATGGTAACCTCCCCCTTGGCAGTCCCCTCCCGGAGATCCGAATGGAGGACTATTCCGGAATCTTTTGCCAATGGAGAGATCACCATGAAACTTCTTCAATTACAGGCCACATGTCCTGTGGATACACGTTACGTGTCTTTAATGCAGTGGTTTCCATTGCCTTCTGCATCCTCATGTCGTTGATCATTGCTGGTTCTTCCGCCTTTAGGGGCAATTTCCCACCCCTAGGACAAGAGAGTGCCCTGAACCTCTATCCGCTCCTCCGCCCTCTTTGACAAGGCCGTTGGCAGAATGAGGCTGACTTCTTATGCCGGAAGTCTTCGGCCGCCAATGCTGATTATTTATCAAAATTTAGGCAGTGGCGGCGATCGAACCCGGGACCGGAGACGTTTTGATTATGAATCAAAGACGCTACCCCTAGACCACGGCCTCCTTACATGTAAGTATACTAGCTTCAAAGACAGGGTGTTGCATAGTTCTAATCTGCGAACGGGTAGGATTAAAAAGTTTCGCGTGATTCAGAATCTGTAGAAGTATTCTAATCATAAACCGATAAGCAATAAATACACCTTACCTGTTATCTGTAAAGCCGACGGCAAGGAAGAAAACAAAACAGTACATTGTTGTGTAAACAATTTTTATTTGGAATTTTAAATACTTTTCAGGAGAAAGAATATACTTATGAGAAACAATTTGTCTGGCGGTTTACATGCCTTGCTGTCGTAGCTGAAACTGACAGAAAAAGCAAATGATTCCGCACATTTTCACAGCGCAGCACATCATTTTCTTTTTCGCAGTCGTTTTTAACAGAAAATCTGTACATTATTGTTTAAAAAGGATATGGCCGCACTTATTCTTAACAGATTTATGTATGTCCAGTATACAAGCAGAAAACGTTACCCAATCGTTTATTACAGTATACCGTAAAAATTTGAAGTAATTAAATCAAGAACTTTTCGAGACTTTTGGTAACAACATTCTCTTTTATATTAAAAAATATGTAACATATGTCCGGCTGCACGTATATTAAGGTATCGTGTAAAAACGTAAAGTAAACCGCTGAAGAAATTTTAGAGATTTTTGGTAACAATGTTAAACAACTACTTATCTTTATATAGTAACGTAGATTATACCCATCTTCTGCTGGATGACTTATAAAGCTATTGGTATTCGTTTCCTACATGTTTAGAGAAAGTCCTCCTTTTTTCAAGGCTCCCCTACTTCCATATAAACCCACTACAACTAGCGACATCACGTCATTGTGAGTGCAAAATCAAACTTTGAAACGTTCATTCAGACCGAGTTTGCGATGAACGTGGACCCGAAAATGAATCGAACAAATGTGTAGTGCCTTATATGTGTGGTCGCTCAGTAAGACATAGACCCAGTCACGATCTTCCAAATCTTCCATCCCCACCCGTCTTCGTACCACCTTGCCTTTTAATGCTATTGAATTCAGCAGTCTTCCTTATGAAACCTGGGAAGGACAAGCCCCATTAATCAGGCAATGATATTACTTTCTACAGCAGCACACTTTTGTATGAATCATGAAATTAAGAAGTGCAACACCTTAACATTTGAGAACAGTTACACACATGTCCCGAACTTCAGGTAGAGAATGGAGAACTTTAAAGCACTGTAATTTACTGCCAAATACACGGACAATTTTACAGCCTGTCTCACAAGTTAAGCGTTTCGCTATTTACTGGGAACCGCGCAGTTATCAAACACTGAATTAAAAACATTCACATAGTAACTGACGTAAAGGACTCAGTTCCACCTGGATGATGTGGCCTCATGTAGTGTCAGCGATTCTAAGAGACGCTAAAAGTGATGATATCTTGATTCAACGTGGCCTACAACTCAAGGAAAATGGCCGTAGTTAGGTCCAGGGCGTACAAACCTCATTTGATACCAACTCACATGTGCCCAGTACTAATGAGGTCCTATGAGGTAAATGCACGCACGAGCAGTCTCACACCCGCAAACCATTATGAAAAAAAAAAAAGAAAATCTGGAGTGACGGGCTCGTGCATTGTGTTGCTGAAAATAGAGATCTCCTACTATGTGCTCTAGGGGCACAAACTGTTGCACATGATCTGATATCAGGATGTTCTACCATTCTGTGGTGGGAGACAGAGGCATCCAAGATATGGCTACGATCAAATAGTATGTCACTGGTCTTGCCTATGCTGTACTTGATTTTTTCACGGCACGAGACCTGAGAATATCTGAGTTACGTGATTCGTAGAACTAATCAATTGGCTGTGGTGGGAGATAGAGGCATCCAAGATATGGCTACGATCAAATACTATGTTACTGGTCTTGCCCATGCTGCGCTTGACTGTTTCACAGTATGAGATCTGAGAATATCTGAGTTACGTGATACGAAGAACTAATCCATTGGCCGTGATTATAAAAGGGATCACTCTTCACCACAACTCGTATTTGTAATTCGATTGCTCATGATTGTATCTGACCGACGTGTTCGTGGAGGTTGCCCCACTTTGTACATCATCCAAAAACTAACTGAATGAGAGCTTAGTAAAGCAACGTATTTATTAATGTTTTAATGTGAAAATCAAAATTAGGGAAATAAACAATATTAACAAATGCTTTTAGTTAAACATTGTATAAAGATTTCTTGAAAGTACACTTCAGATCAAAGGTACCTGGATATCTATCAGTGGATATTAATATAGGATGTTTCCATTCTTTGACTTTGTGACTGCTTCAGCTCTCCTGTAGACACTTTCAGTGAGGCAACTGAACGTCTGTGGAGGAATGGCAGACCTTTATCCTCAAGAGCCGAAACCAGAGAAGGTAATGAAGTTGGACGCTGAGGTGTTGAGCGAATTAGACATTCCAACTCATCCCAAAGGTGTGTTTTATTCATGTTAAGACTCGGGCCAAGTAATTCCATTCCAGAAACGTTACTGTCGACAAACCGCGCAGATGCTGCTTTATGAGGGGGTGCCTTGTCATGCAGATGATCGTCTCCGAACTGTTCATTTAGTGCACGAAGCACTCAATGATGTAAAATATGTTCGTATCCTTCCGCATATAGTCTTTTCTTTAGCGCAATAAGAGGACCACACTGTAACCACAAAAACACCCCCATACCTCATCACCACCTCCCACGTGCTTCACTGTTGGCACTACACATGATGGCAGGTAATGTTCTCAAGGCTTTCACCAAACCCAAACCCATCCATCGGGTTGCCACCGGACATAGCCCGATGCATCACTCCAGATCACTCTTTCCAGTCATCCACTATTCAGTGTCCGCCCCCGGTAGCTGAGTGGTCAGCGCGACAGAATGTCAATCCTAAGGGCCCGGGTTCGATTTCCGGCTTGGTCGGAGATTTTCTCCGCTCAGGGACTGGGTGTTGTGTTGTACTAATCATCATCGTCTCATCCCCATCGACGCTCAAGTCGCCGAAGTGGCTTCAAAACGAAAGACTTGCACCCGGCGAACGGTCTACCCGACGGGAGGCCCTAGTCACACGACATTAAAAACTATCCAGTGGCGTCGCTTCTTGTACCACCTCAAGCTTGCCTTTGGAGTGACTTCAGAAATTTGTTGTTTATGAGGAACTGCTCGATCACTGTACCCCGTTCTTATTAACTCCCGGCGCAGTCGTTGTGATAGCTGGACTGCTTATAGCAATTTGAAACTCACGAACCCTTCCTTCTGCTGGTTTCATTCCGTTTGTTGCAACTGTGCAACTGCCTTCCGCAGTACGCATCGGTCCTTGTCCGTCAGTATATGAGATCTGCATGGTATTGGTTTAGCTGCCGTTACTCCTTTGCGTTTCCACTTCACAATCACATCGCTAGCAGTCGACTTGGGCAGTTTTAGACAGTCGAAATGTCCCTGATGGATCCATTACGTAGGTGATATCCAACGACTAGTCCACGTCCGAAGTCACTGAACTCTCCTGTCTGACCCATTCTTCTGTTATTGGTCCTCCAGTGGCGATACATTACTCCCCGCCTCCTTTTGTACTGTCGCGACCACGTTCTGTTACAACTAGTGGTCATTTCTGCATTACACAGGGGCAATCGGATACTTTTGATCTGGTAATGTGTATGGAAATGTGGTTCTGCTGCGATCTTATGTTGAAACTACTGATGTAATTATATAACTAGTGTAAAGAGAGACTGAAACGTCCTTCGATTCGTCCTCAGAGAGGTCGTAGCGTCGTGCGCAGTATCACACAGTTGTAGTGGGAGCCTATGTGTTCTTCGAAACGTGTGCTGCTTGATGCAAATTACGCGATGTTTCATACAAAATATTAGTTAAGGAAAAAATTTATCGGTTTTCTCTAACAAGTTCCGGTACTGCTACACTTCTTTTTCTAATATTCTACTCCAAAGAGTACAGCAGGCTGTTGGAGATGCGGCTTGTTATTAACCTTCGGCTCTTTCCAGCCAATTAGCAGGCGAGTTGGTAGGAGGTCAGAGCGGATCCCAACAGGGAATAAATGAGAGGGATTGCAAGTTACGACATTTGCCATAGTAGCACTGGAATCCTTACGGAAACTCCGGTGAGAAGGGGGGATAGGAACAAGTTTCTCTTCATTTCTAGGACAAGGTTGAGCATAATCTCAGATAAAAATCAATATGTATGTCTGTATGTGTGTGTGTGTGTGTGTGTGTGTGTGTGGTGTGGTATGTCTGAAAGAAAAACAGACACTACTGATGATGTAAGTATTACAACCCTCGGCGGACACATGACGATAACAACACCGGTCTCGATTCTTTTTGTCTTATTCTCCCTTTTACGGGAATCCAAATAACGTTGTGAGCATTATATGGTGAATTCTATGGACTATGGTTCTGAGCGCATGGGGTTGATCTATTATTCTGTTATTCTGCGCAACGGATTAATCTGAGATGTACCCTTTACCCTGTGGCTCCTGCAAGATGCAATTTCCACCCCCACACTACTACAGAAGTCAGACAGACGCTCCTAACGTTCTAAAGAGAAATGCCTGAACAACTTTCAGCAATAAGTATCTTCTGGAGTCGTCCGCTGTAAGGAAATGACACAAAAATTCACAAATTTTCTTACGTAACTAGTGGGATACTTGGGTACTGGAGTAGTGCTAGTTAGTGTAAGAAAAACATGAAGCTAACGAAAGTTATTATTTATTTTGCAAAAATTCTGAGAAGTCACAATGACACTTTGAGTTATGAATTGAACAAGTTATATCCTGGTTCTTTTGGGAATGTGAAGTTACCTTTCAAGGATAGGATTCGCTAATGAAATTTCTACACAAAGTTTAAGATGGCAGTTAACTCAGCAGAATGGCTGAGGGGCATGCCTACTAAACTTGAATAATTATCCTTTAGAATGTTGCTAGGTACAGTCGAGGCTGTTGCGTGTGAAACGCAGTGAAGTGTACTGTTGTGGAGGAAATATGGGGCTCGCAATAGCTGTAGCGCACAATACCGTAAGCTGCAATGACTGCTGTTTGCGCCGCTCGCTGCTGACAAATAAGATAACTCTCGTTCTATCTGGATTAACCTTCACCAATCAAACTCTCCCTACGCCTTGATGAAGTCAAGGACTCCTATTCGCCCCTAGTCTAACTATTGGCGTGGTACACCGGTCAGATAACCAGTCCACCGTGATGCCACTCAAAAATTCGCTCGCAGGTGTTTAACTATAACTCTGTCCGTTCACACCGCACAATAAGTGTGTCGGCCAACACAGTGAACAACGCTTAATCGCAAGGACTCAATATAGAGTAGCCCTTTGATTCGCTCTCGACAGAGGTGCTCTCCCAGTGAAGTACTGAGGAGAGGCTTGTTCCTCGCTCTTTCGAGTACACGTACGAGCGCACACTTTCTCGTTTTGTGTTCTCGCTCCAAGAGCGACAGCGGAACGGCCTCTCTCCAAGCCAGACGTGAAGGGTTATATCTTTCGGTCTCTTCCATTATTCCTTCAGCTCAAGGCGTCAGAAGTATCGTCTGCCAATGAGCATTGCTCTTCGTTTAAGGCGACCAATCCGGAAACTTGTAGCTTTGGCGTTTGGCGTTGCTGTCTCCCTGTGAAAATCTCTGAAACTGCGTGCTATGTGTAAAGAATGCGTAGGCTGGCCGCTCCCACACAATGTAGCAGGGTCGTTCCCCCTTTTCACTCTGGTCCACGCTGTCCGCTAGGGGCGGTCACCGGCCGACGTGGGCTGAGTCGTCCTTTGAAGGGCCTGGCGTACCGTAGTGCGGCCTCTCTCCCGAACTAAAAGCCTCTGTGACCGTCGTGTCTGTAATGTGTGTGTGCGCGCCAGCCTCGAGTATTTCAACCACGGTGCGCTCACTTGTCAACTGCATATCGTTTACATGAATTCATATAACATTGACTTTATCTTATCGAGTTTTGGTTCGAATGAAGTGTCTTGATGTGCGGAACATGATTTGAGGGGCAGAATATGTAAGCAATGAAGGTCAGGAGACCACGACGTCTTACATGGTGTAAGGGTGTAGACAGTGTGTGCTATATGCGTGTTTGAATCGGTCCAGGAAGGACAGCCGAAGTTGTTAAGACGAGCGCTCGCAAGTCGGAAATCCGGGTTCGGGTCCCCGTCCGGCACAAATTTAGATCTGTACCTAATACAGCTGATGTCAAGGAACTCAATCAGAGAATTAATTCCAAACTAATTGTCCTGTAGTATTTCAAATGCAATAAGAGTCCCTCCCGAACGACGAAGCCCGCTGTGCCGGGAAGTCTGGATGTCGTTTCTACGTGTTTTCCTACATCTATCTCACGCCGCCGTTACACGATTCGCTAACATTTCGAAAACGCTCGAGGTATGGATGAAAAAACGCCTTCAGTCACAATTTTTCATGTTTTATTTAGTACACGATGTATTTCGGTCCCTTGGGTCCATCTTCAGGGTCCGAAATGCATCGTCTACTGAATAAAACACGAAAAAAATTGTGACTGAAGGCGTTTTTTCATTCATACCTCGAGTGTATTGAGTACAGTCAGGTCTGAAGCTGCAAAATATGCTGACAGTTGCAGTACACAAATTCCGTTCCGAGGTTTAAGGGGTGGCTACAGGAAGGGCATCCGGCACCCTCTATCATCATTGCCAAATCTAGGTTAAGAAGACTCGGAATAAGTCTAGGAACAAAAAGAGGACTCCATACGCAATCGAAAAACTTGAGGCCTCTCCTAACCAATCACCTGTACACTCTCCTGGCTGAAATACTCTGCAAAAAGAACTGGAAAAACTGCTCGAAGCTCTATTCCTGTTCACGGGACAGCACTTGCATGTTCTTGTTATCTTTCCGTCCAGGAAAAATAGCTCTGTGCGTCACTGTCACGTCTAACTTACAAAATACGAGGTGCATTCAATAAGTAATGCAATAGATTTTTTTCTGAAAGCAGGTTGCTTTTATCAAGGATTCCAGAACACCGTATTATTCTCCACTCTTTGGCTACAGAATCCTATTTTCCAACGTAATCTACGTTCAATATGATGGCATTACGTCACCTTGCTGGGAGGGCCTGTATGCCCGCATGGCATAACTCGCTGGTCGCTGGTCTTGCTTCATCAACAGACCCTTCATCACCCACGTACTGCTTGCCACGGAGGGCATCCTTCATTGGGCCAAACGGGTGGAAGTCGGAAGGTGCGAAATATGGGCTGCAGCATGGACGAGGAAGAACAGTTCAACGAAGTTTTGTGACCTCCTCTCGGGTGTGCAGACTTGGGTGAGGCCTTGCCTTATCATGGAGAATGAGATATTCGTTTGCCTTTTTGTCACGACGAACACACGGATGTCACAATCAAATGTTCAAAGGTGTGTGAGTTCTTAAGGGACCAAATTGCAGAGGCCATCGGTGCTAGGCTTACACACTACTTAAACTAACCTGTGCTAAGAACAACACACACACCCATACCCGAGGGAGGACTCGAACCTCCGGCGGGAGGAGACACGGATGTCATTTCTTCAATTTCCTGAGCGTAGTACGAAACACTTCAGAGTTGATCGTTGCACCATGAGGGAGGACGTCAAACAGAATAACCCCTTCAGATGCCCAGAAGACCGTCGCCACGACTTTACCGGTTGGGACTGCAAATTTCGAAGTTTTCTTCGGAGGCGAGATGGTGTGACACCACTCAACGAACTGATGCTTTGTTTCCGGTTCGAAATGATCAACCCCTTTTTCATCACCTGTGAAAATTTTCGACAAAAGATTGTCACGATTAGCCTCGTAACACGCAAGCAACTCCGCAGAGATGGTCCTTCGCTCCTCTTTATGGCCTTCTGTTAGGCGGCGAGGAACCCAGCGGTCAGACGCCTTTGTATACCCCACCTGGTGGACTAGTGTGTCAGCATTAACAACGGAGATGTCAAGTTATGCGGCGAAGTTTTATCACCTCGAATGAGGGTGTCCGCACGTTCCAGCATTGCAGGAGTCACAGCTATGTACGTCCGGCCGGCGCGCGGGAGATCGGACAGGTTTGTGCGATCTTGCTGCGGTAGTGACGAACGCCACGCCCAAGAACTCACCGTGCTTTTGTTGATTGCCAGGTCTCCGTAGACATTCTGAATGCGCCTATGAGTATCTGCGATGCCCTTGTTTTTCTCCAAAAGAAATTCAGTGGCATCAGAGAGATGCCACTTGGAGAGCATCTCCGTTGCAGATGCGTTTTTGAAGGCTACGCTTTTCGAACACCACCACCTATCGGAACTCCTTGAAACCGTAGAGGCTGAAGTAGGATACTCCTCGATGTCCCGCATTTTTCAACCGAAACTGGCCGAGAAAAAAATGTGTTGCATTACTTCTTGAACGCCTCTCGTAAGTGACAGTATCAAATACCGTACCGTAGTACCACGAACAGAATGTTTCCTATCCATATGAGGGCAGCTGACCAACTTTTCCATACCAGCAGTTCCGCATCTACATCTACATCTATACTCGGCAATTCACCTTACAGTGTATGGCGGAGCGTATACGGTGTACAACTGTCGCTTCTCCGATTTCCGGTTCCACTCGCGAATGGTTCGAGAGAAGAACGATTGATGGTTAGCCTCCATGCGAGCTCGAATCACTAATTGTATCTTCATGCTCTTTTCGTGAGGTATACGGTGGAAGAAGTACTATATTTCTGACTCTTCTAGGAACGTGCGTTCTCGGAAATTTAACAGTAACTTCACCGTGACGCAGAACGCCTCATTATATGGAGATAACTGTAAACGGACCAAAGTGGTTAGAGCAAGGATGCTCCTTGGGTGTTTCTAGTTATTATAGTATCAGAGTCGAAAAATAAACTATGCATCCTTCCATTTATTCATATACTGTCTCACGTCTTTCGTCGTTTGAGAAACAATTTTTTTCAAATAAGCCTAAAATTCAGTAATCTGCCCAAAAAAAATTCTCTGATTTTTTACCATTTTGTTTCCTTACAACTTCTAAACTAAAGCAGTTGTGGCCTGGTATTCAGTCACATTAAAGAAACCCAAGTCATAAATTGTAGGATGTATGCTACACTACTGGCCATTAAAATTGCTACACCACGAAGATGACGTGCTACAGACACGAAATTTAACCGACAGGAAGGAGATGCTGTGATATGCAAATGATTAGCTTTTCAGAGCATTCACACAAAGTTGGCGCCAGTGGCGACACCTACAACGTGTTGATATGAGGAAAGTTTCCAACCGATTTCTCATACAAAAACAGCAGTTGACCGGCGTTGCCTGGTGAAACGTTGTTGTGATGCTTCGTGTAAGGAGGAGAAATGCGTACCATCACGTTTCCGACATTGAGAAAGGTCGGATTGTAGGCTATCGCGATTGCGGTTTATCGTATCGCGACATTGCTGCTCGCGTTGCTCGAGATCCAATGACTGTTAGCAGAATATGGAATCGGCGGGTTCAGGAGGGTAATACGGAACGCCGTGCTGGATCCCAACGGCCTCGTATCACTAGCAGTCGAGATGACAGGCATCTTATCAGCATGGCTGTAACGGATCGTGCACCTACGTCTCGATCCATGAATCAACAGATGGGGACATTTGCAAGACAACAACCATCTGCACGAACAGTTCGACGACGATTGCAGCAGCATGGACTATCACCTCGGAGACCATGGCTGCGGTTACCCTTGACGCTGCATCACAGACAGGAGCGCCTGCGATGGAGTACTCAACGATGAACATGGGTGCACGAATGGTAAAGCGTCATTTTTTTTTGGATGAATCCAGGTTCTCTTTACAGCATCATGATGGTCGCATCCGTGTTTGGCGACATCGCAGTGAACGCATATTGGAAGCGTGTATTCGTCATCGCAATACTGGTGTATCACCCGGCGTGATGGTATTAGGTGCCATTGGTTACACGTCCCGGTCACCTTTTGTTCGCATTGACGGCACTTTGAACAGTGGACGTTACACTTCAGATGTGTTACGACCCGTGGCTCTACCCTACATTCGATCCCTGTGAAACCCTACATTTCAGCAGGATAATGCACGACCGCAGGTCCTGTACGGGCCTTTCTGGATACAGAAAATTTTCGACTGCTGCCCTGGCCAGCACATTCTCCAGATCTCTCACCAATTGAAAACGTCTGGTGGTCGAGCAACTGGCTCGTCACAATACGCCAGTCACTACTCCTGATGAACTGTGGTATCGTGTTGAAGGTGCATGGGCAGCTGCACCTATACACGCCATCCAAGCTCTGTTTGACTCAATGCCCAGGCGTATCAAGGCCGCTATTACGGCCAGAGGTGGTTGTTCTGGGTACTGTTTTCTCAGGATCTATGCACTCAAATTGCGTGAAAATGTAATCACATGTCAGTTCTAGTATAATATATTTGTCCAATGAATACCCGTTTGTCATCTGCATTTCTTCTTGGTGTAGCAATTTTAACGGGCAGTAGTGTAGAAAGGAAAGATGAAGGAGAGATTTAGCAAGAGTAGGGAAATCCGAGGAGTAAGCAGGTGAGAGCATCTTTCTGAGAGTAAGTGGGTAATGTTCTCACAGCTATGAACGTTCCTATGGTTCCGCCATTACTGTCTATTTTAGAATCAACAGTGCAAATTAATGTCGCTGTTATATAGGACAATACAGCTTAGAGCGTCTCTCGTACACCTCATACGTTCAAAAAACGATGTTTTGTCAGATGAGGAGATCAGAGGAGACATTTGTAGGAAATAGAAGCAAGTAAAACGCCACATGTTGGCCTACAGTCTACCACTTTGTTGTAAGAAGGCCAGGAATGTGCTACACATGCCCATCTTACCTAAGCATGTTCACATTCAAAGAGGTACTTTTTAGTGTGATACTTCAGATGAGTTCTTGCAGACAATGATAGAAAGCAGTACAATAGAATTGTCGAAAATTCTTTTATGGATCTATTTCTCACAGCGTAGAAAACGCTGAGGATTTTTGTAACGATTTTCTGATACGAATGATAACAGAGTTCGCCCTGTGTAGCATAGGAAACTGATGAAGACTGTTAAAGGGCACTGTTCAACAAGGCAACACTTATGATATACGAATGATTTGTGGCACACATGGTTAACGTGCCCATTGTGCCCAGGTCGATGAAGCAGAACATTGGCTCCGATGTACAAGGACGAGGTGCCAACCGAAAGCGAGTTCCCTTTGGACGGAGACTAGGTTGGGGTAGCAGCAGGTAGAAGACTTGCCTATTTCGCCTTTCGTGATTGCGACAGATTTCACTCTTGCCTTCAGGCACGCTAGTCCTGCTGTCGTGGGAGAGCCCGACTAAAATTCGCGTCTGCGGGAGCAAAGTGTTGGCGGTCTCCTCGTGTGTGGTTGTAGGCAGTTTACATCGGGTACATCCTAAAAAATCGTCGTGGGACCTTTAACTGCTTCATTGTACATACTTACTTGTGTTCTGAAAATTTCTTTTAAAGTTTTTTGGCGTAATCTCGGGTCACGACCAATGCTACTTTCTTCTCAAGCCAAAAATCGTCAAGGGTATAGCTCGTAGGGCAGTTTGGCCACTGGAGAAGGTTGTCCATGATCTGGGCTTCACCACAGCCGCGTTTGTTAGCTGCTTCGTCTTTAAGGCCCTATTTACTTACGTTTGTTTTGACTGGCGCTACACCTGTTCTGATGGGATTCAGAGCTCTCCAAACCTTCCAGCTTGATGCGTTGCCACTGGGCATGTCTTACGAGGTAGGGTAGTCCTTCGGGAATCATTTAACTCGGTAGTAAGGAATCCCCTGCGGGATTTAACCCTGCCAGGTCCGCGTCAAGCACCTTGTTTGGTGTGGAATTCATCGAAAGTCTATTTAAATTTTCCTGTGTGCTCGCGAGCAGTTCTTCGGAATCGGTATCTGACAATTCTGCCGCTTTATGTAGCTTACCACGTGTTGTGGGTCTTATGCATCCTGTTGTTAGTGTGCACGTGCGATTTAGGCTTGTTCTGACTGTTTTGGCACGTGCGTATCTTGACCATTTATGAGACAGTGTCAGGAGCACTATAAGATTTTTCGCTGATGATGCTATTGTCCACGTTAATGAATGGTCGCCCGACGATCGTAAGGAAATGCAGAACGCATTACTTCGTGTAATGAGTGGCAGCTCTCTTTAAATGTGATTAAGTGTAAAACAATAGCTATAACGTCCGCCCCTCGTGGTCTCGCGGTAGCGTTCTCGCTTCCCGAGCACGGGGTCCCGGGTTCGATTCCCGGCGGGGTCAGGAATTTTTCCTGCCTCGAGATGACTGGGTGTTATTGTGTCGTCTTCATCATTATCATTCATTCCCATTATGGTCGGAGGAAGGCAATGGCAAACCAACTCCACTAGGACCTTGCCTAGTAAGGCGGCGCGGTTCTCCCGAGTCTCTCCCCTACGCTCTGTAAAAGAAGTATGGGACTATCATCATCATCATCAACAGCTATAACAAAGAGAAAGAATCCGATGCTATCTGATTACAACGTCAGAGGTGAACGTCTTGAGCACGTCACATCCATTATGTACGTATTTAGAGGTAACCTAAGAGGCGATCAAAAGGTTTCCGTTCGAAGGACATACAGTCCATAGTTGGTATTCTAATCAGGCAAAATCACCGCGAGTATTGAGGCAGTCATCCCACCAACGCACCAGGTAGAAAATTACCGTTTGGTAAAATATCGTGCCCTGCAGCGTGAAGAAGTCCATAACGGCCTACTGCACACCCTCGTCCTAGAGTAACCGTTGGCCATTCAAGGCCTTTTTTAAGGTACAGAAGGGCAGGTGCTCGAGTGACTCACATTCGAGTTGGCATAACTTCCGCGCTGCGACATTTGCGATATGGGGACGTGAGGTATCACGCAGCAGCAGCAGCCCTTGTCGCGCACCGTTCCACAACGGCGATTTTGCACAGATATACTTCCCCATACACAGTCTTCGTTATCCGATGGGTGTCTACCTGTGTTTTTCTTTCGGAAGCAAAAGAAAAGAATACCAGCACGATGGCCCTGTCTGCACCGATTTGGTGATAATATCGGTGTACACGTCTCCTCATTTACCGCACACACGCTGGAAAGACACAAATGCCACACTGATCCCTTCCTTGCCTGCATGTCAGTGTTTGTCTACCGGCATCAGAGTCGCACTACGTTGCATACATACTGCAGCAACGCCCTCCAACGGAAAGTTTCTGATCGCCCCTTATCTATGAAGCCAAATGAAATGGGACGATGATGTACAGTCAGTATTAGGGAAGGCGAATGGGAGACTTATATTTGTTGGGAGGTTTCTGAAGAAAAACGCTGCATTTGAATAGAAAATCGCATAGAAGTTGCTAGTACGTCCAATTCTACAGTAATCTTCCAGTGTTGGGACTCCTTATAAAATACGCGTGACAACAGACATCAAATAGATTGGGGATAGGATAGTATTAGGTCGGCGTAGTCCACACGTGAGTGTAACAGAAATACTTGGAAACTTAAATGGGATTGCTTGCAAGCAAGACGGCGTAGTTCTCTTGATACCGGTTTGGATGAATTCAGAGAACATTTTTTCGACGAAAACTTGTGCCAACATCGCACTGCTACCATCGTGTATCTCGCGTAAAGAGAATAATACACTCAAGCGCCAAAGATACTGGTATAGGCATGCGTATTCAAATACAGAGATGGGTGATTGCGGTCGGCAACGCCTTTATAAGACAACAAGTGTCTGGTCAAAATGGTTCAAATGGCTCTAAGCACTATGGGACTTAACATCTGAGTCCCCTAGAAATCTTAGACTCAGAACTAAGGACGTCACACACATCCATGCCCGAGGCAGGATTCGAACCTGCGACCGTAGCAGCCGAGTGGTTCCGCACTGACGCGCCTAGAACCGCTCGGCCTCATCGGCTGGCAACAAGTGTCTGGCGCAGTTATTAGATGGGCTACTTAAGTGAGTTTGAGCGTGGTGTTACAGTCGGCGCACGAGCGATGGGACACATCAAGGTAGCGATGAAGTGGGGATTGTCCCGAACGATCATTTCACGAGTGCACTGTGAATATCGGGAATCTGGTAAAACATCAAATCTCCGACATCACTGCGGCCAGGAAAAAATCCTGCAAGAACGGGACCAACGACGACTGAAGAGAGTCGTTCAAAGTGACAGAAGTGTAACCCTTCCGCATATTGTTACAGACTTCAATGCTGCGCCATCAGCGAGTGTTAGCGTGCGAAACATTCAACGAAACATCGTCGATATGGGCTTTCGGAGGCGAAGACCCACCCGTCTACCCTTGATGACTACACGAAACAATGCTTTACGCCTCGCCGCAGCCTGTCAACAGCGACATTGTTAATGACTGGAAACACGTTGCCTGGTCTGACGCCGGCCTGTGTGGCCGTGCGGTTCTAGGCGCTTCAGTCTGGAACCGCGTGACCGGTACGGTCGCAGGTTCGAATCCTGCCTCGGGCATGGATGTGTGTGATGTCCTTAGGTTAGTTAGGTTTAAGTAGTTCTAAGTTCTAGGGGACTGATGACCACAGATGTTAAGTCCCACAGTGCTCAGAGCCATTTGAACCATTTGAACCTGGTCTGACGAGGCTCGTTTCATGTTGTATCGAGCGGATGGACCCTGCATGTCAGCAGGGGACTGTTCAAGCTGGTGGAGGCTCAGGAAATGTGTGGGGCGTGTGCAGTTGGAGTGATATGGGATCCCTGATACGTCTAGATACGACTCTGACACGTGACACGTATGTAAGCATCCTGTCTAACCACCTGCATCCATTCATGTCCATTGTGCATTCCGATTGACTTGGACAATTCCAGTAGGACAATGCAATACCCCACACGTCCATATTTCTACAGAGTGGCTCCAGGAACACTCTTCTGACATTAAACACTACCGCTGGCCATCAAAATCCTCAGACATGAACATTATTGAACATATCTGGGATGCCTCGCAACGTGCTGTTCAGAAGAGATCTCCACCCCCTCGTGCTCTTACTGATTTATGGACAGCCCTGCAGGATTCATGGCGTCAGTTCCCTCCAGCACTACTTCAGACATTAGTCAATCCATTCCACGTCGTGTTGCGGCACTTCTGCGTGCTCGCGGAGGCCCTGCACGATATTAGGCAGGTGTACCAGTTTCTTTGGCTTTTCAGTGTATAAGTAGGCGCAGAATTTAAATAAATCCATCTTATGATGGAGGTATAGTTCTTCGAAACACATACGCAGAGATTAAGTGGATCTTATGTATTACTAGGACTTTACAGATTCTGAACATTACGCATAATTATGTAAAAGCGGCGACGCACCGCAGATGTTCGCCCAACGATTCCAGCACACCACACGCAAACAGTTTGTGTATCCGTGATGTGTACAGTGCTCTTGAAAAGCTCAGAACTGAGAAAGGGATGGACGCATCTCGCCACGCTCTCAGGTGACATAGTATATCTCTGTAACATTTGAAGCAAGTTCTAGCAAATTTGGCATACGTGCCACTTGCTATCAGGAAAAAAATATGCGACTATAAGACATCTCTGTGAAGTTGAAAATGACTGCTATAAGAGCGAAACTCAGGAATGCGTGGAGGCCGGCCGCGGTGGACGTGCGGTTCTAGGCGCTCCAGTCCGGAGCCGCGCTGTTGCTACGGTCGCAGGTTCGAATCCTGCCTCGGGCATGGGCTTATGTGATGTCCTTAGGTTAGTTAAGTTCAAGTAGTTCTAAGTTCTAGGGGACTGATGACCACAGCAGTTGAGTCCCATTGTGCTCAGAGCCATTTGAGCCAACGCGTGGAGCTGTTTCTACCACATCTGATATATGCATACGTGCCGTTGGGCCAGGAACTGCGTCCCGCCTGTCCTTGGCAGAAGGGGGAGGCGGTGCGCTGTGCCATGACGTGCCCTTCCGCACCCACTCTGTGCGTTGTGCGCACCGGATGAGGGGTCGGACAGCAGCGGCCGCACACCTGCAGAAAACCGTGCATCCTGTGCGTGCCTAACTCTGTCGAGTTGTCCTTGGTCTGACGGGACTTGTAACACTCTTCTTAGAGTTCCGTACCTCAGTGGGTACCGAGCGAGGTAGCGCAGTGGTTAGCACACTGCACTCGCATTCGGGAGGACGACTGTTGAAACCCGTGTCTGGCCATCTTGGTTTGGATTTACCGCGATTTCCGTAAATCACTTCAGGCAAATGTCGAGATCGTTCCCTTGAAAGGGCATGGTCGAATTCCTCCCCCATCCTTCTCTAATCCGATAGGGGTCGGTGACTTCGCTATTTGGTCCCCTTCCCTAAATCGGTAAAAAGGGAACCATTGCGTAAGAGGCGGTCAAATAAAACCGACGTCCGCCACTACGGGCCCATGGAATGGTTTCATCCAAAAGTAATCACCATACGCCTAAAGACATTGGTCCAAATGGCTCTGAGCACTATGGGACTTAACATCTGAGGTCATCAGTCCCCTAGAACTTAGAACTACTTAAACCTAACTAACCTAAGGGCATCACGCACATCCATGCCCGAGGCAGGATTCAAACCTGCGACCGTAGCGGTCGCGCGGTTCCAGTCTGTAGCGCCTAGAACCGCTCGGCCACTCGGCCGGCTCTTAAGATATTCATCCCTCTGGGAGACAGGACTATCAATTCCTGGGAACGAAGTTTTTCGCGGCGGCATATTAAACGCCATATTAAACGCCATATTAAAAATAGAGAACTGGAGAAATCGGCAATTGCGGAGCACAGCCTCACGAACAAACATAAAATATTGTTCGATGAAACAAAAATTCTGTCCCATGCCTCCACGTGCTGGGATTCTGTTATTAAGGAGGCTGTTGAAATAAGAATGAGCCAAAATAATTTTAACCGCGATAGCGGATACCATCTGAGCTGTGCATGGAAACGAGCGCTTGATGCAGAGAAGCAGCAGAGACGTTCCTTCCAAGGTTTACGTTCCAACGGAAGCGGATGCGCCACCGGCGCACACATTGACACCGTCTGCGACAGCAGTACGTAATCGCCGACGAATCATAAGCCGACCAATCAGAAGCCGTCCAAGGGCTTCAGAAAAAGGCTACCTCAGCAGCAGTGAAGACAGTCAGCTCCTGGCGATGACGATGGAGGTAATCGTCGAAAGCTCGAGATTTTATCCAGAACTGACGCGGCAAGAACACCGGGAATGTTTTACATACTATCAATTCCTGTTTTGTAGAGCACGGTCGGCCGCTGACGGATTCACAACCTCATCCATTCTTGCATTTGCTCGTCCGGCTGAATTCTTTCAATCTCTCTAGTTTTATGTAGTTATTAACTTCCTTTCCGTCCTCTATTTTCCATTGCGTTACGACTTTTTCCTGCCCATAACTGAATAATTAGGGCGAAAAAGCGTCTCCTCTTCTCACTCCCGGTACAGTTTGGAAGGAAGTGCTAGTTGTTCCAAGAAATTTAACTCTGATACTGTGTTTGCAAGAGTTTGTTGAGTTATTTGTAGAGTTTTCCTGTCCACTTCAGATTCGTTCAAGATTTTGAGAAGGGACTCTCTATCTCTCTAACCTCACACCATTCTGAAATTAACAAATACTAATGTTTTCTTTACATTTGATATTTTCATATACCTAATTATTTTGTTAAACTTTAGAATTTGCAGTTGACAGCATCTGCTACTTTTAAATCCAACTAGATAATCTCCCGTTATTTTATTTGAGGACTTAATATGTCCAGAAGAGCTTTCGGTAAGATGTAGGTAAGAGAGACATTTCCCACTTGCCGTAGTAATTTTTGTTCTCAGTTTTGATGCAACATGTCTTGTTCAAATTATTGCACAAAATATGCAACGAACATTATAAGTTATGCTATTTTGTCGAAAACTGACATTCTGAACCCGTGGCTGTGTTCAAAATATAGCGTATCTCTTACAGAGAAGGCAACAGCCACCAGCCAGTTTTTATAGTGGTATTTATTTATTTAAATTGCGCCGTTAGCGGTTTCGAACCGAAAGGTTCATCTTCAGACGGCTAGTTCACGTTAAGATACATTTTACATTAGCTTTCACTTTTTGTTTTCCCAGGTGATGAAATTTCATTGGGGTGGTGGTGTCGTTAAAAAAACCGCGCCATTAGGTTCTAGTGCTGACTGCCTGTGATCATGCAGCAGCGTTGACTGTATGATGCACTTTTTTAAAGTATGTTTACACACATAATCTGAAGCACCACTCACATACCAAGAAATTTCACCACATCACAGCAAGAAATATCACCAGATCACCACATCTGCTGAAATTTCTTGGTGCGTTAGTCGTGCTTCAGATTATGTGTATAAAAAGACTTAAAAAAGTGCATCATCCAGCCTTTGTTCCTGCATGATCAGAAACAATCGGCACTGGAACGTAATGGGGCGCCTTTTTCAACGATACAACCACCCCAAGGAAATTTCATCACTTGGAAGAACAAAAAGTGAAACTAATGTAAAACGTATCTTAACGTGAACCTTTCGGTTCTAAACCGGTAACGGCACTATTTAAATAAATGAATAGCATTGTAAAAAGTGGATAGTTACTGTTACCTGCTCAGTAAGAGTCAACCTATACTACACTACTGGCCATTAAAACTGCTACACCACGAAGATGTGCTACAGACACGAAACTTAACCGACAGGAAGAAGATGCTGTGATATGCAAATAATTAGCTCTTCAGAGCATTCACACAAGGTTGGCGCCGGTGGCGACAACGACAACGTGCTGACATGAGGAAAGTTTCCAACCGATTTTTCATACACAAACAGCAGTTGACCGGCGTTGCCTGGTGAAACGTTGTTGTGCTGCATCGTGTAAGGAGGAGAAATGCGTACCATCACGTTTCCGACTCTGATAAATGTCGGATTGTAGCCTATCACGATGTCGGTTTATCGTATCGCGATATTGCTGCTCGCGTTGGTCGAGATCCAATGACTGTTAGCAGAATATGGAATTGGTGGGTTCAGAAGGATAATATGAGACGCCGTGCTGGATCCCAACAGCCTCGTATCACTAGCAGTAGAGATGACAGGCATCTTATCCGCATGGCTGTAACGGACCGTGGAGCCACGTCTCGATCCCTGAGTCAACAGATGGGGACGTTTGCAAGACAACAACCATCTGCACAAACAATTCGACGACGTTTGCAGGAGCATGGACTATCAGCTCGGAGACCATTTCCGCGGTTACCCTTGACGCTGCATCACAGACAGGAGCGCCTGCGATGGTGTAAAAATGGCTCAAATGGCTCTGAGCACTATGGGACTCAACTGCTGAGGTCATAAGTCCCCTAGAACTTAGAACTAGTTAAACCTAACTAACCTAAGGACATCACAAACAGCCATGCCCGAGGCAGGATTCGAACCTGCGACCGTAGCGGCCTCGCGGTTCCAGACTGCAGCGCCTTTAACCGCACGGCCACTTCGGCCGGCTGCGATGGTGTACTCAATGACGAAACTGGATGCGGGAATAGCAAAACGTCATTTTTTCGGATGAATCCAGGTTCTGTTTACAGCATCATATGGTCGCATCCGTGTTTGGCGACATCGCGGTGAACGCACATTCGAAGCGTGTATTCGTCATCGCCATACCGGCGTATCGCTCGGTGTTATGGTATGGGGTGCCATTGGTTACACGTCTCGGTCACCTCTTGTTCGCATTGACGGCACTTTGAACAGTGGACGTTGCATTTCAGGTGTGTTACAACCCGTGGCTCTACCCTTCATTCGATCCCTGCGAAACCCTACATTTCAGCAGGATAATGCACGACCGCATTCGCAGGTCCTGTACAGGTCTTTCTGGATACACAAAATGTTCGACTGCTGCCATGGCCAGCACATTCTCCACATCTCTCACCAATTGAAAACGTCTGGACAATGGTGGCCGAGCAACTGGCTCGTCACAATACGCCAGACACTACTCTTGATGAACAGGGGTATCGTGTTGAAGCTGCATGGGCAGCTGTACTTGTACTCGCCATCCAAGCTCTATTTGACTCAATGCCCAGTATTGCGTGAAAATTGTAATCACATGTCAGTTCTAGTATAATAATTGTCCAATGAATACCCGTTTACCATCTGCATTTCTTCTTGGTGTAGCAATTTTAATGGCCAGTAGTGTATGTTCCAAAGTTGCCATATGATAATTAATATACACCCATTAAATCCAGACAGAATACACAATTATGAGAAAATATCGAACGTAACCGTATATTCGTGTCTACGCTTTATGTTGCCGGAGAGTGGTGGAAACTTCCATCGTGCCTCCTTCGCTAAACGGAGCAGTTCCGATGAGACGAGCAGCTGACGCGGAGTATTTCCGGGGACGCCAGTGCATTCCCCGAATCCTATTTATACGGCGCAGTAGATCGCGTAAATAGAACACAAGGTTATCTCTCCGTGTGACACAGTACGCTTATCTAGCCACCCCCGGCACGCCAGGAACGCAGGCAGCATGCCTGCGTCGGTACGTGTGCACCCGAGTCACCGCTCCCTACAGAGTAATCCAAATAATCGCGCTTACGCATTCCCCTGCGTTTCCCTGAAGTTCACGACTTAACCGCCGGTATTACGGTTCATGATAACATTGTATTCGCGCCACGCCTTATGCGTCGGTACCCTAGCTGCGCGGTAATCACGTGCACTAATTTTCATCCTTGAAACGTCAATCCATAAATCCAGTTCTCTTACGACGTCGACCCATATGTATCCTACGGTGTTAAACAATAGAAAGGCTTAGTTTTGTTTAAAGGATTTTGGGAAACTGCAGAGCATCTGTACGACGAATCGTATGCAAGACGCTAATGCGACAATTTCTATAGTACTGTTACAGCGTTTGGTGTCTTCAACAAGTAGGCGCCACAATAGACATCGAACGAGTACGTGCTGCTAGGATCGTAAAAGGACAGTGTAGTCCATATGGAAGTGTAACCGTAATGCTAGAAGAGCTCTAATGGTAATTTTGTGGTACCAGAAGTCAGTGATCACGTTTTATTATTTAATAAATGCAATACTTTATATCAAATTTTATTAATTATTAATAAAACATGATCTAGGCTGCTACGTTCAGTAAATGAAATAGCAAACTTTCGAAGAAAGACGATGTGCGGATATAGGAGAGAAATATGGAAACACCTCGAGAAATGCATCTTTGAACATAAATACAGATGCTAACCAAGCTGTAGGTTGCGCTGTTATATTTGACCACGAACAGCATCCGCACAGTGTCCTCAATACGTTGCAAATATCAGTCGTGGTCAGGTCAGCGTTCTGTGTTGTTGTGAGTGCAATATGTCGGAGATAAGTGAATACGAACGCGGGCAAATTGTTGCTGCTTATGGTGAATGCTCACTTAATGAAGGCAGCCGCAGTGTTTGGGTTCCAAGAGGCTCCGTATCCAAGATTTATACACTGAAAGAGCCAAATAAACTGATACACCTGCCTAATATAGTGTAGCCGCCCCCCGCCCCCCCCCCCCCCCCCGGATCACGCATAAGTGCGACAACACACGACGTGACATGGACTCGACTAATGTCTGAAGTAGTGCTGGAGGGAATTGACACCGTAAATCCGTAAAAGTGGGTGGAGGTCTCTTCTGAACAGCATTTTGCAAAACATCCCAGATATGATCAATAATGTTCATGTCTCATGAGTTTGGTGGCCAGCGGATGTTTTTAAACTCAGAACTCCTGTATTCAATCTATAGTAATTCTGAACGTGTGCGGTGTCACATTCTCCTGCTGGAATATCCCAAGTCCGTCGGAATGCACAAGCAACATGAATGGATGCATGTGATCATACAGGATGATTACCTACGTGTCACCTGTCAGAGTCGTATCTAGACGTATCAGGGGTCCAACTGCACGCGTACCAAACCGTTACTGAGCCTCCACCAGCTTGAACAGTCCCCTGCAGGGTCCATAGACTCATGAGGCTGTCTTCATACCAGTACACGTCCATCCGCTCGACACAATTTGAAACGAGACTCGTCTGACCAGGCAACATGTTTCCAGTCATCAACAGTCCAATGTCAATGTTGACGGGCCCAGGCGAGGCGTAAAGCTTTGTGTCGTGCAGTCAAGGGTACACGAATGGACCTCCGGCTCCGAGAGCTCATAGCGATGATGTTTCGTTGAACGGTTCGCACGCTAACACTTGTTGATGGCCCAGAATTGAAATCTGCAGCAATTTTGCGGAAGGATTGCATTTCTGTCACGTTGAACGATTCTCTTCAGTCGCCGTTGGTCCAGTTCTTGCAGGATCTTTATCCGGCCGCAGCGATGCCGGAGACTTGACGTTTTACCTGATTCCTGATATTCACTGCACACTTGTGAAATGGTCGAGAGGTAAAATCGCTCGTGCGTTCTGACTGTTCAGACTCACTTAAAACTTAATAACCTGTCTCTGCAGCAGCAGTAATCGATCTAAAAACTGCTCCAGACACTTGTCTTATATAGCCGTTACCGACCGCAGCGCCGTATTTTGCTTGTTTACAGGTCTCTGTATTTGAATACGCATGCCTATACCAGTTTCTTGCCGGCCGCGGTGGCCGAGTGGTTCTAGGCGCTTCGGTCCGGAACCGCGCGACTGCCTCGGGCGTGGATGTGTGTGATATCCTTAGGTTAGTTAGGTTTAAGTAGTTCTAAGTTCTAGGGGACTCATGACCTCAGATGTTAAGTCCCATAGTGCTCAGATCCATTTGAACCATTTGAACCGGTTTCTTTGGAGCTTCAATGTGTCTCATACGGGGAAAACGGAAAAGCGTCACAACTGGGACGAAAGTGTGTGTTGAGTGATGACGACAGACGGCAATTGAAGAGGACTGTGCAGAACAATAAGAGGACGAATGGTGCAAAAGACTGCTGGAATTCCAAAACCACTCGTCAGCGATGCATATTCTCGTAATAAGGAAACGAGGTGCCGACACCAACATACCTGGACTGGCAGTGGCACGTAAGGTGCCCTCCGCCACGCACCATTGGGTGGCTTGCGGAGTATAAATGTAGATTTAGATGTAGAGCGATGGAAGTAAGTCAGTTGGTCAGTCTAGTCGTATTTCAAGCTGCTTACAACTTCTGTCCGAGTTTACCTTGAGACTATGTCTTTACTTATTTTTATCAATTAAACATTGACCTACAAAATTTTTCCGCAAATACAACTCAAACTTAACCTATTCATTTGTTGCCCACAAGATACAAGCCCAAGGTAATCTGACTGCTATACAGTGACAACATGACTGCCAATAATTAACACAAAAGAATGGCCCTGAATTGCAAGAAATCCTAACAATAATAGTAATTCACAAAATATGAGATTAAAGAAATATGAAACTATCTCCGTTAATTGCCTAAACTCATTTCAATCATGAACCCCTTTTTTCTTGAAAGTCACTTACAGAAAATCTTCGTAACACGAACTACAGAAATTACAGCAAGCAGCAACTACAGCCAGCTAAATAAAAAGGGTCTAACTATTATAAACTCTAACTACTACGAGGCATATGGTTAGCAAAAGAAAGATTTTGTTGAAGGCAAACAATGTATTTAGAAAATTTTACCTCATTCATGTGACATCCAGTTCCCAAAATTAAATAGTTGTCAATAATTCCACTGCCCAAACATTACCAACAACCATCCTCATACTTTTCCTTTCGTTCTCACTTTGCAATACATGTCCTACCAACACAGAGTCTCCACTAAAGAAAAAGAAATGCCCATACACTTCTCCATCGACATACTTACTGCCAGTTGTCCGACCACACAATCTCTTGCCGAGGGCGTAAAACGCTGTCAGTCTACAGCGCTGCCAACATACAAACAGGCTACTTACAACCTCCCAAGAGTGAAACATATCCTGGGGGGGGGGGGGGGGGGGGGGGGAATCTGTGGTGATTTGTGCTACCATATCGTAGTATTCGGTGGGCTCCATGGTTACTCTGCTTAGTTGTATTACAGCCATCTACATCTACGTGAATACTCTGCAAATCACATTTAACTGCCTGGCAGAGGGCTCAGCGAACCACCTTCACAATTCTCTATTAATCCAATCCCGTATAAAGCGCGGAAAGAACGAACATCAGTATCTTTCCTCACGAGCTCTGATTTCCCTTATTTTATCTTGGTGATCGTTTCTCTCTACATAGGTCGGCGTCAACAAAATATTTTCGCATTCGGAGGAGAAAGTTGGTGACCGGAATTTCGTGAGAAGATTCCTCCGCAACGAAAAACGCCTTTGTTTTAATAATTTCCATTCAAAAACCTGTATCATTTCAATGACACTTTCTCCCATATTTCGCGATAATACAAAACGTACTGCTCTTCTTTGAACTTTTTCCATGTACTCTGTCAATCCCGTCTGGTAAGATTCCCACACCGCGCGGCAGTATTCTAAAAGAGGTCGGACAAGCGTAGTGGAGGCGGTCTCCTTAGTAGGTCTGTTACGTTTTCTAAGTGTCCTGCCAATAAAACGCAGTCTTTGGTTAGCCTTCCCCACAACATTTTCTATGTGGTCCTTCCAATTTAAGTTCTTCGTAATTGTAATTCCTAGGTATTTAGTTGAATTTGGGGCCTTTAGATTCGGCTGATTTGTCGTGTAACCGAAATTTAACGGATTCCTTTCAGCACGCATGTGGATGACCTCACACTTTTCGTTATTTAGGATCAATTGACAATTTTCGCACCATAGAGATATCTTTTCTGAATCGTTTTGCATTTTCTTTTGATCTTCTGATGACTTTACTAGTCGATAAACGACAGCGTCATCTGCAAACAAGCTAAAATGGCTGCTTAGATTGTCTACGAAATCGTTTGTATAGATAAGGAACAGCATAGGACCTATAACACACCTTGTGGAACGCCAGAAATCACTTCTCTTTAACTCGATGACTTTTCCTCAGTTACTACGAACTGTGACCCCTCTAACAGAAAATCAGGAATCCAGACACATAACCGAGACAATATTTTATAAGCACGCAGTTTCACTACAAGCCGCTTGTATGGTACAGTGTCAAAAGCCGTCGGGAAATCTAACACGGAACCAATTTGAAATTTCTTGTCAATAGCACTCAGCACTTCGTGTGTGTAAAGAGCTAGTTGTGTTTCGCAAGAACGATGTTTATTACAGCCGTGTGGACTGTGTGACAATAGAGCGTTTTCTTCGAGGTAATTCTTAATGTTCGAAGAACAGAATATACGTTCGAAAATCCTGCTGCATATCGACGTTAACGATATGAGCCTGTAATTTAATGGAGAACTCCTACTACCTTCCTTGAATATTGCTGTGACCTGTGCAACTTTCCAGTCTTTGGGTACGAATCTTGCGTCTAGCGAACGGTTGTATATGATTGTGAAGTATGGAGCTATCGCATCAGCATAATCTGAAAGGAACCTAGCTGGTATACAGTCTGGACCAGAAGACTTGCCTTTATTAAGTGATTTAAGTTGCTTCACTACTCCGAGGATATCTACTTCTATGTTACACATTGGCAGCTGTTCTTGATTCGAATTCTGGAATATTTACTTCGTTTTCTCTTGTAAAGACTTTGTTTAGTAACTCTACTTCACCAGCACTGTCTTCGATAGTATCTCCATTGCCATCGCACAAAGAAGGCATTTATTGTGTCTTGCCGCTAGCATATTTCACATACGACTAGAACCTCTTTAGATTTTCTGCCAGGTTTCGAGCAAAGTTTCGTTGTGGAAACTATTGTAAGCATCTTGCATTGTAGTCCGCGCTTAATTTAGAGCTTCTGTAGAAGATCACCCAGCTTGGGGATTTTGCGGCTGTTTAAATTTGGCATGTTTGTTTCGTTGTTTCTGCAACATTGTTTTGTCCCGGTTTATGTGCCAAGGAGAATCAGCTACGTCGTTTGTTAATTTATTTGGTATAAATCTCTCAATTGCTGCCGATACTACTTCGTTGAATTCAAGCCACATCTGGTCTGAACTTACATTATTAATTTGGAAGGAAGGGAATTTTCATCTGCTTTTCTGAATAGGTGTACTTTTCGTTTATTTTTGGGGAATTTGGAGATTACAGCATTCAATCTCGCTACGACAACCCAGTGCTAACTAATCGTTGTATCCGTTTTGATGTTTGTTATTAGCTCAGGATAATTTTTTGCTAAGAGGTCAAGTGTGTTTTCACAACCGTTTGCTATTCGCTTGGGCTCATGAACTAACTCCTCAAAATAATTTCTGAAGAATGCATTAGTACAATTTTGGATGATGTTTTACGAGTAGGCTACCTCCGGGTGTTTTCGCCAACATATCGGGGGTAAATTAAAGTTACCACCATGAGTCCGGTACGTGTTCAATATTAAACTCAAGCTTTTTTTGAACATTTCAGCAATTGCAACATTTGAATTGGGAGATCAGTAAAAGGATCCAGTTATTATTTTATTCCGGTTCCCTACTATTTCCTCTCCCCATACTAACTCACATGATTTCATTAGAGCGTAGCTTTCAAATGACTGTGTGAAATACATGTGAAGTATAATACGGCTAAAAATATGAAATAATCATGGATTATTTAGTCGAAAGAATTAAAGGAGGGTTTACAGCTTAAGCTATCAAACTGGACTTACTTCTATTCTAATCGAATAACTCACGAAATCAATGGTAAAAAAAAAAAAGAGGTTGTCTTAGTGGGGAAGCAAACGAAATGTAGCGTCGGAACTAACGTGAGGCGCGCTAGACAAACTGCGAGACGTGCTGCTCTGTTGGGAAGTTTGGAAGCGTTTATTGGGAAACCCGGATAAATCTTCTGTGTTGCTCAACTTATCGGTACGCATACTACAGCTTGCGCTCCCAGTATGTTCCAAAACCTCGAGCATAAAAACTGGATTTTTTCGGTGCTCATGCCTTTGGTTGTATTGGTGATAAATAAATAGTGGCAAGCGTTTTAGATAGCCCTGGGGATAGGGACTATCTGTATACCCAACAGAAGAACCATCTTACTGTAACTATCCTACAGTATAAGGTCAAATTTTGAATATTACACACTTCCACCTGCTTAGGTAAATAGAGAAAAGCGGTTGGATCATTTTGCTTTAGAGATGGTCTCCTCTGCGCCGCAAAGGGCAGCATTTAGCTCACGTGTGGTTCCTGAAAAAACCCGAAAAAAGCGTTTTTCACCATTTTTTTGCCGTTAGCAGCGGATGTCTAAATATTTTACCCAGAAAATTGCCCACGTCTTAATGGTATGCTCTCTAGGCACTTTTCTAGACAAGTCATTTTTCCGTTTTCAAAATTTTTCATCCATAATCAAGAAACACCTCAAAAACATGGATTTTGGGTACCAAAACCGAGACGCGGATTTCAAGACGGCTATGCACAACAAATGACTGAAAGTTGTACGACATATTCCTAAGATACCGATCTCGACCCACCTTGAAAATGTTCTTGAAATCTTTATCCATTCTCGAGATACAGAGGTTCAAAGTTGCCCTACGTGTACACGTAAAACATGAACTTAAAACCGTGTGTGAGGCGATAACGTAGTTTATAAAGTAAAGTAGCACGGAGACGTATGCTGTACTTTTGTGTCTCAGTTATCACCAGAAGGGTTCTCAGGAACACAATGTTGCAGTACTGGAGCACATGTGAAATTGTTGTACACGTAAAATCCAGTGTCAGGTCTATAATCAATTTTGCTTTACTTCAATTTCATTTAAGTAAAATATCAAAATTTTACTGACGCATACAGTTCTTATCATACGAGGTTTGTTCAAAAAATTCCAGAACATTCGTAATTTCGCACCAGTGGTGTGTTGGAACAAAATGTGGTTGGCATCCCAGCACACGCCTGTATTTAACGTGTAACTGCCGGAAGTTTTATTGTTGCATGTCTGTTAGTTATTGTTCAGTGCCGTATTGAGTAGAACGTTGTGTCGCACGGTTTGCGAATTTCCAGATGGCAGAGTTCGAGTAGCAACGTTTCTGTATTAAATTTTGCGTGAAACTCAGAGAACACATTTACAGAGACTCACTAAATGATGCAGGACCTACGGTGATAACTGATTAAGTCATACTCACAAGGGAACCTCCCCATCGCACCCCCCTCAGATGTAGTTATAAGTTGGCACAGTGGATAGGCCTTGAAAAACTGAACACAGATCAATTGAGAAAACAGGAAGAAGTTGTGTGGAACTGTGAAAAAATAAGCAAAATATACAAACTGAGTAGTTCAAGGCAAGATATGCAACATTAAGGACGATAGAGGCGCAGGAGCGCCGTGGTCTCGTGGTGACGTGAGCAACTGCGGAACGAAAGGTCCTAGGTTCAAATCTTCCATCGAATAAAAAGTTTAATTTTTTATTTTCAGTTTATGTGACAAACTCTTATGTTTTCATCACTTTTTTGGGAGTGATTATCACATCCACAAGAAAACCTAAATCGGGCAAGGTAGAAGAATCTTTTTACCCATTCGCCAAGTGTACAAGTTAGGTGGGTCGACAATATATTCCTGTCATGTGACGCACATGCCGTCACCAGTGTCGTATAGAATATATCGGATGTGTTTTCCTGTGGAGGAATCGGTTGACCTATGACCTTGCGACAAATGTTTTCTGTTCCCATTGGAGAGGCACGTCCTTTCGTCTACTAATCGCACGGTTTTGCAATGCGGTCGCAAAACACAGACATTAAACTTATTACAGTGAACAGAGATGTCAATGAACGAACGGACAGATAATAACTATGCGAAAATAAAGAAACTAAAATTTTCAGTCGAGGGAAGACTTGAACCAAGGACCTCTCGTTCACAAGCTGCTCACACTACCACGGGACCACGGCGCTCCTGATCTCACAGAGTCCAATATGGTGCTTATCTGACCCATTGACTACTCAGTTTGTATATTTTGCTTATTTTTTCACAGTTCCACACAACTTCTTCCTGTTTTCTCAATTGATCTGTGTTCAGTTTATCAAGGCCTATCCACTGTGCCAACTTATAACTAAATCTGAGGGGGGTGCGATGGGGAGGTTCCCTTGTCAGTGTCGCGTGTGGTTCTCACAGTTCGGACAGAAGTTAAAGATGACCCTCGTTCAGAACGCCCTTCAACGTCTACCGATGACGCCCATGTCAGAAACGTCAATGAAATCGTGCGTGCCAATCGAAGATTTACTGTCCGAGAGGCTGCAGAAGAATGTAAGATTTCAGTTGGATCATGTCGTGAAATCCTGACACTGCACCTTGGAATGCATCATGTGGCTGCCAAGTTCGTTCCACGGCTCATGGGTCAAGAATAGAAAGACCTTCGCCTCACAATCTGTAAAGAGTATTTGGATCGTGCAAATGAGTACAAATTGTTCCTTAAGAGAATCATAACTGGTGATGAGACGTGGATCTACTGTTATGATGTTGAGACCAAGGTTCAGTCTTCACAATGGGTCGGGAAAGGTTCTAAAAGACCAAAAAAGCTCGCCAGATCAGATCAAATTTCCAAACCACGCTGATAGCTTGCTTTGAAGAATATGTTCATCATGTACTCATGCAACAGGGACAAACTGTTAATCGATGATACTACCGGGGCGCTTTGCGACGCTTCCGAGAAAATGTGTGAAGGAAACGGCCTGAAATGTGGTGAAACAATTCATGGCTCATGCATCACGATAACGTGCCCGCACGTTCATCCCTGTTGGTGCGAGACCATTGCACAAAAAACGGAATCACTGTGCTGCTTCATCCTTCGTACTCTCCAGATCTGGCCGTTGCGGGCTTCTTTTATTTCCAAAGTCGAAAACCTCGTTGAAAGGACGAAGATTTGCAACGATAGACGAGATAAAAGCAAATTCACAGTCGGCGCTTCGTGCGATCCAGAAAAACATGTACCAAGACTGCTTCCGGGTGTGGAAACGGCGTTGCTAGCGGTGTATCAATTGTGGAGGAGAGTATTTCGAAGGAGACAATGCACAATAAGTAAAAGGTAAGCAGAAAAAGTTTGTGGAGAAAGTTCTGGAATTTTTTGAACAGACCTCGTATGAGTTGATATTTTCTGCAGCGGTAGGGAAAAGAGAAGTGAACCAGGGGAAAAATGCAGCTATCAGAGCACAAAAATGGGAAAATGTTCCTGTTTATTAAAAGATTCTGACTAAAAAGTGGGATACCATCAACCTCGTTCTACCTTGCTCAGCACCTTTAAAATATTTTCGCACTTTTCGTGCTGAAAGAAGAGGATAAGTGAGTGTGGGAAAGAGACAGAAAAGCAATAAACACTGGAAGATAGTAGACAGTGGTTGTGGTATGGAAAGAGCGAAGGAGAGTGGTATAGAAAGAGCGAAGGAGATAATGGCTGTGTGAGAGAAAGAGAGGGACAAAGTGACAGGGGAATGTAGCTGACAGTGGCAGAACAGTGCTGGGAAAGAAGTGATGGCGACAGGGCCAGTGGGAGAGGAACAAGGAAGTGGGTGGAGTACCAGTGATAATGAGAGATAGTCTGTAACAATGACCATGAGGAAGAGAGAGGTAGTATCAGTGAGACGTGACAGCAGCAGTGGAAAGGAATGAATGAGATAGCGGCAGTTAGGGTGACAGGGAGACAGTGGCAGCGAGAGGAAACAGTAATAGTAGGCAGAACGACTGTGGCTTTGAGACAGAAGACAGTGATAAAGATACACAGAGACATAATGACAACGAGTTGGAGTGAGTGAGTGAGTGACAAGAGGCAGCTGGGAGTGGATGTGCATGAGCGGCTTACAGCGATGGACTAGTGGGTGTAAACTAGTTACAGTTAGGGGAGATTGTGGTAGTGAGAGATGATTTGCATGATAAAAAGAGCACGAATATGTTTGCATGCCAAAACTTCACAAAAATTTTTGAAGTGCTGAGGAAGGTAGACTGTCAAGTGGTACGCTATTTTTCAGCGAGAATCTTTAAAACAGGAGCATACTTGACTTTTTTCCGCTCATTCTCTACACTGCAGTACAGTACCACAGGAGTGTGGTAATACAGATGCGCTGGCTGTGTTACCACTTTGACAGATACACAGCGTTTATGACGACAACAAAAAACTGCCTAGTCGCTCTGTGTATGTAATGCTGCTATACGCAGCATTCCTTACCGATTAAGTGAATCTCAAGGGCAGGAGTCACGTGTAAGATTGAGACTTAATCCGGTATTAAGACGACGACAGGTACCTGCACGATAAATTCAGTTACGACTGACGAAGATTAATGGAAAACTGACTACATACTTTAGCAAGTGCTGTTACGTCAGAGTCATTACTGATTGCTGATTAGTGATAGTTATCAGCGTCAAGGCATGAGTGCATCATCTTATTCTTTCCCTTGCCTACGTGGACGTCAAAAGAGGATTTCAAAATGTAATTAGGGTATACATTTCGCAATAATTTACGAAGTATGAAATTTATCGAGACGACACTACTTGCCATTCGATACAATATACTATGAAGTTTGTACTGATATGCGGTTCTACGTGTTTACTAGAAACTCGTTGTGTCTGAAACCCTTCGTTTGCCTACATATATGAAACGACTCATACGAACATGATGACAGTGTTCATCGCACAGGCTTAATTCAATGCGGTCTACAGTAGAAACGTAAACAAAGCAATCTTTAGGTGACGCTAGTTTAGCGCCTATATGACCTCTTTATATACTTCTTTTCTTTATTCGTAGTAAACAGTTAATATATCACACGAAGAACTTTAGTGGTGTTCACGTATAAAAATATAATACACATTCTAAATTCTAAAAACGATAGATTACCTGTATCGTTAAAAGCAAAATCGACTGCTCTTATAAGGAGTATCACAATTTGGAGCAATATCTAGACATGCCAAATGTTTATACCCAAAATTTACCTCGTGTATAATCGTAGAATTGTTCCAATGCTTTTATAATTTACAATGTTTCGTAAATTTATATATCTCAGTAGGGCGAAAATTCATATATTATTTTTATGTCTTATTTATGTATTATCATGAATTCTAAAAAGATATACCTGTCATTGTTCTAAGATTTGTAGAGTTCGAATTCCCTGTTGTGCTTTTATACTCGAACACCACTAAAGTTTTCCTTTTGACACACGCTGCTTTTGTTATAAAATGTGTATGTTGCCACCAAACTAGCGGCATATAACGGTCGTTTTGTAGACCTTTTTTGTGGGGTTGCTTTATCGGGCAATCATCTCTCGTTTGTGGTACAGATGGATGGCACTGCTTGTCTTAATACTATGTACTGAGTGCTATCTTCAGTCATGCTTGAGGAGCTTTAATGATACGTGCCGCACTATAAGTCCAAAAGTCGGGGACTCTATGCCCAGTCAGTATTTTTTCTCTCAGTTATCGCTTCATTGATCCCTGGCAATCATTCGTCAATGTGAAAAATCCCGAAGTCTGCATTAAACTATAAGTTACCTTATAACTGGACAAACACGGCGACTGCAACGCAATACCAGTCTCCTTACCTACAACGCCTTGATGAAACCCATCGTTTCCACGTCAGCGTCGGACAGTTGTTTGTTTATGAGAATAACTTGTCATGCCTCATGTAAGGAGGAGAAACGTCTGTCAGACGTGTTGGAATTCGAGAGCGGCAGGATCATGCTGTCGAGACAGCGGAGTATGTTTTGCGATATTGCTGCTCGCGTTGGACGGAACCCCACGACTATCATGCAGATGTGTAACTGTAGTTTTCAGGGTGGCCATACTCATCACCTTGCGGGGATTTCAGCAGCCCAACGAGACTGGCGTCCGAGAGGACGACTGCGATGGATCATACAGCCTCACGTGCCATGAGCCAGTAAATGGGCTTGTTTGCAGAAATACAACGCACACGGGCAGTGCGACGACTTGTGGATGAACTACCATCTACCGCCATTGTGACCATATTTTGCGGCTTTTCTTGACATGGCAACAGAGAGAGGCGTGCCCTCAGTGGTCTGCCCAATAACACTGGACTCAGAAGTAGCCCCACGCAGTCTTTTGAGACAAGTCCTAGTTCTGTGTACAGCACCACTGTAGACGTATCTGTGTGGGTGGAGGCCCCGAGGGGAAGGAACGTTCACAGACACAGGTAAACTGAGAGTCCGCGGCCACCGAACGTAGGCTGTGGTGAGGAAGCACGCTTCTGACGTTCGAGCTAAGTACAGCTATTGACATGGTACACACGTACCGTTTATTTTACATTTTATGCTAGTCTTTTGCCCTTTTGGGCCTTCTATATTAATGTTGGACCATGACTCTTTAGGCAGTTTGTGGTTTTAGTGTGTTCCGAAGAAGGCGTGGCTATCCGCACCGAAACCTAGGTCAACACCCGGTTTCTATTTGCAGCCGAGGCGGATTCTTTATAATCATTACGTACATCCGAGTTCCGATCCCAGAATGCAACAAACACACTGTTTCTCTTGCACCTGCAGGTCGCAACCTTATCTGATGGTCACCTCATTTGCTACAGCAAGAAACTGCCGATGCTTGCCACTAAAGCTAGTTAGACAGAATTATGTAAACTGATGATGGGGGGGGGGGGGGGGGGAAGGAAAGGAAAGGGACAACTGAAATCATTTGCATCGGGACTTTGTGCAGAATCAGCGACCGTGAGTGAAAAATGTGTGCTGGACTGGGATTCGATCCCGGTATCTTCTGTTTACTTTGCAGTTGCATCAACCACTGTGCCATCCAGACACAGTACTTATCGTGATTGCGTGGCCTAAATCGGTACGCCTCCCGACATGCTCACACTCCCATCTAATGCCACCTATCCACAGTCCCCATCCAAGTCCTCCACGCTCGCTACTTCGAGATTCCCGCAGGAGGTCGAACGTAACTGTGCATCCGCACTGAAGGTCGTGGATTCACTGTCCATCGAGGCGACTTAATTATATGAATACGTGGTGTCTCTTCTTTCGGACATGTCTGAAAGACACATTCATATTTAACTGGTACTGTCTCCAAATACAGTGCTTCCGATAGTATACATCTCAGGAGCGTGCATCAGCTATTGTTATGAGAGATCTATGCTTTCTGCGCAGTTTCGTTGCCTTATATTAACACCGTTGGACCGGCGTGTCTTTTGGCATTAAGCTTTCTAGTACATCGGACATCGTTGGCGTGCAGAACACATATGGATGATTCTTTCATGAGGATGTAAAATAAATCAAGTTGTGACCGTTTCAGTAGAAGAACGACAGCAATTTGCGTGGTTCTGAAATCTCAAAACTGAAACTGGCGGAAGTCCAAGTAAAAAAAAAAAAAAAAAAAAAAAAAAAAAAAAAAAAAAAATTGCTGAGAAAAATATTCCGTAATTCGTTGATCTTTTCCGTATTTTTTTGTCAAACTGATAATTACTACGTATATTTTATGTCAGACACGTTTGATTTCTATAATCATAAAAGTATTATCACTGGTCTCCGTTCCATTTATTCTATGAGTGAAAAGTTGCTGAGCATTCCAAAATGTGTGTAACCTTCATCGAGAAGGAAGGAAGATTGGACTTCAACGCCCCGTCGACGATGATATCATTAGTGATTGTCTGAAAGCTTTGGAAAGAGAAAGATGAGCAAGGAAGTAGGTCGTCTCTTTTCCAAAGAATCTCCCCGTCATATCTCTCAATCGATTTAGAAAAATCATAAGAAATGTGTGATCTGGATAACGGAATGACGATTCTGTCTCGGTCACGCACATGCGTCCCAGTGTTTACCACCACAATACTTCTTTTGGTACAACCCTTCCGACAACTGAAAAGAGGCAAACATCCAGTATGGTTACCAATACCAAAATACCTGTTGTGGATTGGCAAGACAGCCAACCCACTATGAGAATAAGCCGAAAGGCACGCGTTTTAGCTCACGCAGGCTGGCGTGAGGTCTGGAACAGGTCAAGGAAATGAAGCTAACAAAAAACGTTCATAGCTGCTGGAATACTTAACTTTAATCCATAATTGGTGAACATCGCTCTTTGCAGTACATGTTTTACAGCATCAATAGTAACTGGTAATGGCGCCTTGCTAGGTCGTAGCAAATGACGTAGCTGAAGGCTATGCTAACTATCGTCTCAGAAAATGAGAGCGTAATTTGTCAGTGAACCATCGCTAGCAAAGTCGGCTGTACAACTGGGGCGAGTGCTAGGAAGCGTCTCTAGACCTGCCGTGTGGCGGCGCTCGGTCTGCAATCACTGACAGTGGCTACACGCGAGTCCGACGTATACTAACGGACCGCGGCCGATTTAAAGGCTACTACCTAGCAGATGATGCTTCAAGTTCGATATAACGACACTGTAGTCATGTTTTATAGCAATGTCTGTAAATGAAATCAGTAAATGTGCCACTCATCTCAGACCAGTTCTATGTACATACTTTTCTCTCTCAGATATTAGAGTCTGACAAAGTGAAAGGAAAAAAAATAAAATGTACACTGTCACTGGCGGTGACACCACAATACCTAAGGGTAAGTACACCAATACAACAACAAAAGACTGTGATAATTACTCACACATAATTCGTAAACTCACTCAACATTTCGTATTTTTCTCAAACCATGGATATATTTTGTGTAATTGTAATTCACTTTGTGCATATTTACGTTGTCACAGTTGTTAACGTGTGAAGGTTTATATAAACAAATCACCGATTCATCTATGGTTTAAAAATGTTTTAATTTTTATTATATGTTTAAGGCTACAACCAGTGATGTGATATTTTTGATGACGATGTCTTTTTTGTTGCTTACGTGGGTACAGCACTATGCGTTTCAGACATTAGCCGCCAACCAGAGTGGCCGAGCGGATCTAGGCGCTACAGTCTGGAACCGCGCGATCACTGCGGTCGCAGGTTCGAATCCTGCCTCGGGCATGGACGTGTGTGATGTCACTAGGTTAGTTAGGTTTAAGTAGTTCTAAGTCCTAGGGGACTGATGACCTCAGAAGTTAAGTCCCATAGTGCTCAGAGCCATTTGAACCATTTGAAAGACATTAGTCCATCATCTGGTAATTGATTGTCTTTAACGCAAAACACATCGGTACGTTGTAAAATGAAACGAAACCTATCATAACTTACCCTGTTGTAGTTGCTGAATAGCTGCAGATGATGCTTCAAGTTCGATATAACGACACTGTAGTCATGTTTTATAGCAATGTCTGTAAATGAAATCAGTAAATGTGCCACTCATCTCAGACCAGTTCTATGTACATACTTTTCTCTCACAGATATTAGAGTCTGACAAAGTGAAAGGAAAAAAAATAAAATGTACGCTGTCAAATGTCACATAACTACAGCTTATAAGTTATGTAGACCAGTTTTTGTACTAAAACGTAAACAGTGTTGTCTGATACGTGTGGACAAGTGAAAGCAAAAGTGTTTACTAAATGTACGATTTATAACAGTGGACGTGATAAAAATATCTGTTGCGCTACGATATCTCGTCACATGACGATAAACAATGCATCAGTCACTGCTTTCCCACGAACTGTACTTTATACGCCAACATTTACACCGATTGCTGTAAAATATGACTGCATTGTTGTTATATCGTATTTGGAACGCAAGCTGCCTAGCTACTGACAAACTAACGATAAAGGCAAGAACAGCAAACAGGCTGCCATAATAAGATGCATTAGGATATGTATTACATTATTTTACAGCACATAGACTTGTTTTTGTTAGACATATTAATAATAAGGCTCCATTAGAATCATGAAGCTCCGAAACATATAGTTATATGCCCGTCTAAACAACTAAAAATGTTAATTAATACCGTTATGTGACTGTCTGCTCCCATAAAACAACAGCCACATCTTCTTCAGTCTCGGACAAAGTAGAGTCAACATGGTTCACAGCCTTGCTGTAATTCTCAATACCGACTGCGTTCACTGACTATCGTAAGGTGAATTATAGTCCTAAGGAACAGAGAACACAATAAGGTGCAGCTATCATTACATGGTAAAATGTTTAATAATATTTCTTGACACCCGAGTTCTTAGAAATATATGGTACCTTGTAAATTGATTTGTAACATAGGTATAAAGTCAAGTAGCATGTTGCTCTATACCAAGCCTCATGATATAGTGCCATCAATTTCCATAGTAACATGATGATGACAAGGCAAACCGAAGTTGAACTAATTTTTCGTGAAACGTGTGCATACCTAGAGTAGTGCTTAGGTATGGTGTCAACACAAATTGTGTAAACAGGCTGTTCAGGTTTTTATATTGGTAACGCCACGTAGCGCTCTGTTTGAAAATCACTGGCTGTGCTGTGTGCAGTCTGTGGCTAGTTTGCATTGTTGTCTGCCATTGTAGTGTTGGGCAGCTGGATGTGAACAGCGCGTAGCGTTGCGCAGTTGGAGGTGAGCCGCCAGCAGTGGTGGATGTGGGGAAAGAAATGGCGGAGCTTTGAAATTTGTAAGACTGGATGTCATGAACTGCTATATATATTATGACTTTTGATGATATTAAGGTAAATACATTGTTTGTTCTCTATTAAAATCTTTCATTTGCCAACTATCCCTATCAGTAGTTCGTGCCTTCCGTAGTTTGAATCTTTTATTTAGCTGGCAGTAGTGGCGCTCGCTGTATTGCAGTAGTTCGAGTAACAATGATTTTTGTGAGGTAAGCGATTTGTGAAACGTATAGGTTAATGTTAGTCAGGGCCATTTTTTTGTAGGGATTTTTGAAAGTCAGATTGCGTTGCGCTAAAAATTTAGTGTGTCAGTTTAAGCACAGTAGTATATAATTTATCTAAGGGGACGTTTCATATGTCGACCCTTAGCCGAGGATACCTCACTGGAATCTTCTGATTTTTTTTCTTGCAGTTTGTGTAATTAGCGTAGCTTTTGTTTATTGCTAGCGCGTAATTAGAGAGAGAATTTCCTTTGTAGTTGTAGTTTTTCATTGTTGTACAGTAAAACAGTTGTGGCATGCATGTACATTTGCAGCAAGTATTTCGCAGCTGCGCTTGCAATGAACGAGATATTGTTTTGAGTGCTATGTTAATGCGTTTTCTTATTTTTGCTCTTCAAATTGTGCTTTTCTGTGTTATCGTGTGAAATATTGCGACAATAATGGTGTGTGAAAAACCTAATACTAGGCTCCAAAGTAAACTGAGAAACGACAGTCAAGACGAAAGCAGTGTGTTAGCGCCACCGAGTAATGAATTAACTAATGTTCAAAGTAGTAATTTGCTAATTGTACATAGGGAAATGGAGCGGGCTGCAAAGAATGGTGTAGACAGTGAAACAATTAGTGAACAGGGAAGCATTATCGATCGATCGGTCGGCAACAGCTTGCCTCAGGAATCCGAAATGACAGGACACAATCTTGCGAATACTGTAGATTTAGTTTTGCGTCCTCACCGTTTCCTCAAATAAGTCAAGACACATTTTCTGCTTTTCAAACTGCGAATATTGCCGGTTCAAATGCATTGCCGAATAGCACTGAGGAACATGTTTCAGACACCAGTGCATTGTTATTACAATTAATGCAACAAATGGGACAATAGCTTCAAAAGTTAGACACAATGGAACAAAATCTTCAAAAGTTAGACACAATGGAACAAAATCAGAGACAAACACAACAAAAGCTTCAAACGTTAGACACAATGGAGCAAAATCTTCAAAAGTTAGACACAATGGAACAAAATCAGAGACAAACACAGCAACAGTTAGACACAATAGAACAAAATCAGAGACAAACACAGCAAAAGCTTCAAAAGTTAGACACCACACTTGAACAAACACGTGAAGATTTAACTACTGAGTTACATAACATTGAATCGAAATGTCAAAAAGTCTGTAATGACGTAAAAACACAGATCTGTGAGCATTTTCAACCTATTTTTTCGCGGCATGAAAATGCATTACAGAATCACAAAGCAGCCATAAAAGAACTGCAAACTATTGTTCATCAAAATCATGAGACCTTGCAACCTAAAACTGACTCAGCTGCATCTACCGATTCGGTTACGCAACTTGCAAAAACTCAAGAAAACTTAAAGGACACAGTAGATACTCTGAAAATTGGTTCAGAAAGACACATGGAGGAAATTAGTTCATTATCAGAGAAAGTAGTTGAACTCTCGGGTCAGCTAAATAATTTATCTACGAAGGTAGATGATAATCTGAATGACACAAAACCTGTAGTCTTTAATGACACAGAGGAGTATGAACAAATTAAGAAATTCAAACAAAATCAGAATCTAATTAATACGCAACACGAAAGAGAAATCCGGGAAGTACAAGATCAGTTGGCACAAGTAAGACAAAAATTACATATTTCAGAGGTCACTCGGGCTCCAACACGGGAAGAGGGACTTACAAATACGGAAAAGCCGCAAAATAATAACACACAGCATTTCGGAAATTATCAAAGAAATTGGCAAGGTGCACCGAATTTTGAGATGGAAGCGCCGACACGACGTAACAATGACCGATATGCTACTCGCCGACACGATGATTTTGACTACAAGCTGTTCATTACTGCACGTAAATTCGAAACATTTAAGAATTCTGGCAACGACATTCATCCACAAGCGTGGCTCCATCAATTCTCTCATTGTTTTCCTCCCAACTGGTCATTAGAGCACAGATTAGAATTTATGTGTGGCTACTTAGAGAATGAACCAGCTGTAAGAATGCGATCGGTCATTCACGATTGTCACAGTGAAGGAGAATTGTATCATGCCTCCCTCTCAGCATATTGGTCTCAAGCTACACAAGACTGAGTAAAACATAGCATCATGATGGTGAAACACTTTGAACAATCTGAATTTTCCAGTCTTGTCACATATTTTGAAGACATGTTGCATAAGAATCAATATCTTTCAAACCAATACAGCCCTTCAGAACTCAATTTGCTTAATCAAATTGCCTGAACATTTACAACATATTATTTTAGCAGGACATTGCAAAGACGACATTGAAGCTTTTCAGGGACTGTCACAAGAACTGGAAATTGACACTGACAATCGCGGAATGGGAAAACAGGAACACAACAATTACAGGTCACATCCGTTGCAATTCTGCGACGAAAGAAATAATAACTGGACACGACAAGGCTATTCTCACAATAAAAATCGTGACCAAAACAGACACCATCCATATGACAACCGTTGGCAGAATAATAGGTACAGGGAAAGATCACCTCTCCACGGTAGTGACTACCACAGAGACAATCATAGAAACAGACAATATGGGAACAAAAACAATTATTATCAAGGGAGACAGAATAACTAAAGACGCAACAGTTCAGCGTGCAGTTACGATTCAGGGAGAAATTCTCCACCACGTGACCGACAAGAAAGAAACTATGGAATCTACCGACATGACGACAGACGATATGATCGTAACGACAGACCAGAATTGCATCAGAACTGGCGAGATTCAAACAGAGCAGGGCACTCTCGACAATGTGAATTTGTAGAAGTTAGGTCTCCTAATCCCAATAACGACGCGCGCCAACAAAGGAACAGACAATGACTCGCACCGCAGGCAGCCACGTGCGCCCGCTGGCTCAGGTAAAAATAACATAGACACTAACCTTGAGAAAAATTCCAGTATTGTTTGCCGACGTATACCACATGATAATTGCGTTAAAGTTGAAACTCTGCGTACTAGGAAGAGCAAAGGATTACACCACACTTCACATTTAAATCCATTTATTGAGAGATAATCTGCTTTTTAACTTAGTCTATGCTACAAAACTTTTCACTTAACATTACCAGTATGCTCTGTCAGACTTAGAAACAGTTAACATGCAACAATGTTTGAAGTTAAATATCCCGTCTAGAACCTAGGGAAAATTTTTAAACAGAAATTAGGAATGCATTGTTATAGTGAACAGACGACACAGTGTTGTATTTGTACATTCTTGCTTGTTAGTTGCACGATTACGTAACGACTATCAGGCTTACATACTTAGGACATATACTGGTACTGCTAATGAGATTTTAATGCAACATTTTGGTTTACTTGAAGATACATTCTGGATTTAAAGTACTTTCTGTGATATACCAGGTGACACAGTGGGTAGTTTATGTGACAACTACACGATTTTATCACGACGCTACTAATGAGTGACAATTTACAATGTTGCTTTTGCAGTGATTCTGTTTTATATCTGCAAAGTTTTTCTGAATTATTCTGGAAAGTAAAACATGTTTTAGTAGTAACTTTTGTACAATGAGACAGCCTTTTCCATAGCACAACAACGCGTTACAGCACAGTACTTCCTTCATCATCGCAATAAGCGTAATAACTAAGATATCTATACGCAAAGCAATTTACTTCCTTTATTACGAGGTAAGCACATTGACTTCAGCAGAACTTTGCTTACAGAGGACGATAACTACGACACTTCCACAGAATTATCTTACAAGACGCACATTTAGCGCTACAGGACACGCATTTGAGTGATTAATTTTGTACTTGAACCATTTATTTTTCAAGATTTTTGAATTACAAAGGTTTTCCGTGATACATTTCATTCCATTGCTGTAATCTGTAACACCTGAGGGTATAATTACATTAATCCTCAGGGGGGTACACGTTTACTTTGTGTACCATGTGTTTGGCAAGCACAAGTAGCCCTAGCTAATAAGGTATTTGCTTATACAACTTTACACATCGGTACCATATTTCTCTAACGCACAAATTACACAGCTATCTGATCATTTAACTGAGAGATAAACATTTTTTTACTACATCAATCACACATGTTTATGCAATTACACAGTTGGGTAACTTCACACTTATGAAATTGTATTTTGTCTGTACTTTGTGAACTGTTCATATTTTTTGGAACCATTGTGATACTATGAGAGCTTTGAATGATGTATTTGGTAAGGGAGCATGATTTTTTAAGTACATTTGAGGTAGATGACACTATTGAAATGAGCAGAGAATTTTCTTTAGGTTTTGACATTATTGCAGAAAGCTACGCCTTTTTTGAGATTTGGCTGAGGTTTTATGATGTTATGATGACGATGTGTATTACGCTGTTGCGGTATGTTTATGATCAATAAGCTGATGCTATATGAGGAATTTGATTATGCTACGTATTTATTATGATGAAATATTGAAGAAGTGTCGACGAATATGTATATGTGTAATAAGGTAAGGAATAATGAGTAGTGGTTAGGGACTCTGACTTGTGAAAAAGTATGTTGGAAACCAAGAATCATACTTTAAGAGTTATGAAATGTGTCTAAATGCGTGAATGTATCACAATGCCGACGAATATTTTTTGGACACTGTTATATTTATAGGATTTTGTTTCTACAGATTTGCAACACAAATTCTCGAACTGTGAAATTTTTATATGAGACTGTCACAGTAGTGCAAACTGGTGTCATAAATATTTCGGTAAGAAAGCCAAGTGACCTTGACGTAATGCATCTTGAGTGGGCAGCTGTGTGAGATGCCAGGAGAAAAAGCCATTAGTGAGTGCCTTTTCAGAGGCACAGGTAAAAAAAAGGGAGGCCATTATCCTCGCTATTGACATTTCTTTGTAGAAAGCATCGCAAATACGACACACTCAAACTTGAAAACTTATGATTACACTGTGGAGCTCTTAATTTATGATATTTACTGAAATGCCTAATGAAATGATGAGAAACATTTTACATTTATTGTCTTTCTAGTTGAGAGATTCTTTTGCCTTTGGAGACGTCATTTGCCTAGTGAATGACGTTTCATGCATAGCTCTATATAGGCTATACATATTTGCTCATTTCGTTTAATTTCTAGTTTCTAGCTGCACTGTAGCATTGGTTATTGTAAAATTTAATGGATGTACTAATATCACTATTTTCTGTCTACAGACCCAGGAAAAAAACATTTATGATGTACTTTCTTAGAAAAGAGATCACAAATAGACATTTCCCTTCACAGGAACTGCATAGATAATTTTTTAAACGATTTGGTAACTTGTCTGCTACAGTAACTTAACGTGATGCATCACCCTAGTGTTAAGATGTGACATAGGTATTAAACATGGCCATTTTTACTGTAATAATTTTCTGCTTGAGCTTTGTCATGTTTATATATAAGTTATTGCATTTGCTGCTGGTGTTTGCCAGGCATAGAGTTACTGAATTTGACTTTGTATTACTCTGTCAAGCCAGTTTTACTATGGATTTATTTTTCTTGTCTGCTGCACAGTGCCTTATATTAGTTGTAATATTGCAATTGCTTTGACAATTTCCATTTTTTTGCCATTGCTGTTTGTGTTAATTGTTTTGCACTCTGCATTACCTCGTCCCTTAATTTAGCATCTGAGCTCAGTAGATTTAAGTTAGCTTAAGAGGGGGTAGACTACATATGAGAACGAGTTGTGATGAATTGGATGAAATGCATTGAGAAGCTATAAGAAAATGATTTGGCCAAAAAAGGATTTTGAAAGAGGATATGAACAAAAATTAGGGTTTAGGGACAACAGATTTAGGTAGGATTTTCTTGGAAATAAATAATGAGGTAAGAAATATGTGAACATATAAATACAGAAAGCATGCTTGGATAGGATTTTTTTTTGTTGGAAACAAATGTTGAGATAAGACGAAAGATCTATGGAATGACGTTTTGGGTTGGACTGCAGTACCAAATGTTACACTGAAAACAAACCCTGTCCTGTATTTTTGTGTTATTACACTATGTGAATTTGTCTTTTTCCTGTCTTTATGTGTTTAGCTAATAAGATTTATGTTGTAGAATTTTTCAAATACTAAGTTATTTTCTTTGTAAAGATGTTTGGACATTATTTATTCTGTTCTGTTTTAATGCTCATGTGTGAAATTAATGTTTTGAAAACTATTCTCATTATTTTATGTATGTACTTATGTCATAATTCTTGTAACACTGATGTACATGTTTATTCCTATTCTTTTGTAAAGCCCCTATTACTACAAATGTTATCTGTATTATTATGTTTTTAATGATGCATTTTGCACCTTTGTTAATGTATTCTTATGTTATAAAATTGTAATTGACACCAGTTCATCATATTATTAACTTGTAAGTTCCATTTCACTGTACACGTTTTTGTTGGTCATAGTATATGGGCAATATGTGAGAAGTAGGGACTGTTAGTGTTTGCACGTGTGTTAATAATTCAGCAAGGGACTGGATAACAGCATTGCTGGTTCTAAGGAAAATTCCAAAAACTTTGTGAGTGCACAAGTGGTGGTTACGGACTTGCTATATTATCCGCAAGACTCTTCAATGGTGATTGTGCACCTGCACAGTCACAACAGATGGCTGCTGGCCATCTCTACAAGGACTACAGTGGGTCTGTATCTTTGATGACCCACCAATACAATTATTTCTGGAAGGACTACAGTGGGTCTACACCTTTGCTGACTCACCAGTACCATTATTTCTACAAGGACTGCAGTGGGTCTGCACCTCTGGTGGCCCACCAATACCACAATCTCTACTAGGACTACAGTGGGTCTGCTCTGTGATGACCTACCTACCAATAGTCTTCAAAACTTCGAATGACTCTGTTGTGGGTTTGCTCTGTTGTGGCCCATTACCTGTCTGCATGTTGAGAGTCAGCACTGTCTTTCCGTTGGAAGGACAACACTACTTCTTCAAGACTGCATGGAAATCCACTACTTCCGTGTGCATTTTCTTTTACTGCTCAGACTTTGAGACAAACACTGCAATTTTACTGTGATGAATGACCAGGACTGTCTTTATGGACTGTGAGAAAATTTTAGCTTTTGACCAACATTGTATGAATAAGTGTGTGCATTTGATATCTTTGTTATTGTAATTATGAAAAATTTTATCAAATCATTATTGGCCACTGGCCAAAACAATTTGTAAAATTTTTTGTGGGGAGCATGGGGGCTATGTAAGTAGGCTGTTCAGGTTTTTATATTGGTAACGCCACGTAGCGCTCTGTATGAAAATCACTGGCTGTGCTGTGTGCAGTCTGTGGCTAGTTTGCATTGTTGTCTGCCATTGTAGTGTTGGGCAGCTGGATGTGAACAGCGCGTAGCGTTGCGCAGTTGGAGGTGAGCCGCCAGCAGTGGTGGTTGTTGGGAAAGAAATGGCGGAATTTTGAAATTTGTAAGATTGGATATCATGAACTGCTATATATATTATGACTTTTGATGATATTAAGGTAAATACATTGTTTGTTCTCTATTAAAATCTTTCATTTGCTAACTATCCCTATCAGTAGTTAGTGCTTCCGTAGTTCGAATCTTTTATTTAGCTGGCAGTAGTGGCGCTCGCTGTATTGCAGTAGTTCGAGTAACCATGATTTTTGTGAGGTAAGCGATTTGTGAAACGTATAGGTTAATGTTAGTCAGGGCCATTTTTTTGTAGGGATTTTTGAAAGTCAGATTGCGTTGCGCTAAAAATATTGTGTGTCAGTTTAAGCACAGTCGTATATAATTTTTCTAAGGGGACGTTTCAATTGCTAATCTGTTTTTGCCTCACATCATCCCATAGAAAGAGAGAGATTTTGGTTCAGTGCAAAGGGCTGTTTCTGTTGACCTGTCTGAGGCATTTATTAAGAACGAGTAAGTGTTATGGTCTGAAGAAAGAAAATGACGATCTTGGTTATACACTGGAAGTATGAATTAAAAAACGCCATCAGTCACAAATTTTCGTGTTTGATTAAACACACGATGCGTTTCGGACCGTGTGGGTCAATCATCATGTGCAACTTGTCTTCTAACATGATTTATTTGTTTATTTATTTTCTCTTGAATGAGGTGAAAAGCATATTCCCGTCATGAAAAGGTTTGGCGTTAGGTTACGAATTTCGTAAGTCAAACAAGGAAAATATGTGAAAAATAGTGGAAAAAATTAAGTGTAAACGTAGTGCATAATCTAAGAAAGGCGTTATATTTTTTAACACCATCATACATTCTTTTCTCCATCCTGTTCATACATATCACTTCGCCTAAGAGGCACATTTGCATACACATGTTTGTAAACACTTCTCAGATTTTGTACATGGTGTGATCAAAGATGAATTTATTCGTAGTGCCAGAGATCTAATTATTAAACAATTGAAATGTGCATGGAATAACCTTAGAACAGGTCTTTTAAATTACTAAAACAACTGTGGCTTCCGAAATGTTTCTTCATTTAAGAAAGGTTCTGGTTCTTTGATTTTATGGAGGTATATCTCCAGTTGTTCTAACAGATTTAGAGTCTCACTATTGGCTTCCTTATGCAGTACTACCAAATTGTTATCTAGGCTGTTGATGATATGTTTGGTTTCCAATATATATTGTGCAATAACTGATTTTTAAAAGTGGTTGAGACTGAAAGCATTTAAATTTTCTTGAAAACGGGTTTTGAAGTTTCTCCCAGTACTGCGTAAACAAGGAAACGGAATCGTCCCCGCTCGTTTAGTATACGTGTCTGGTCACATATGTCGCTGTTCCGTTTTGAAAGTGCGCACCTGTGCCGCATTTCCGCACATTTGCACGGTATGCAGCATTTGGCCGGCTCTGGTGTGTACCGTTGGCTGGTTGTTAATAGTGATTGTGCTTGTGGGTGACTGCCATATTTCAAACCCCAAGATAGTTCGGACTTTGTAGTTGAAAGTGTATTCAAAGAATGACAATATTTTTAAATTCTCATTCGATGACTTTGTCTAATTGGTACACTACTGGCCATTAAATTGCTACACCTAGATGAAATGCAGATGATAAACGAGTATTCATTGGACAAATATATTATACTAGAACTGACATGTGATTACATTTTCACGCAATTAGGGTGCATAGACCCTGAGAAATCAGTACCCAGAACAGCCACCTCTGGCCGTAATAACGGCCTTGATACGCGTGGGCACTGAGTCAAACAGAGCTTGGATGGCGTGTACAGGTACAGCTGCCCATGCTTCAACACGATACCACAGTTCATCAACAGTAGTGACTGGCGTATTGTGACGAGCCAGTTGCTCGGCCACCATTGACTAGACGTTTTCAATTGGTGAAAGATCTGGAGAATGTGCTGGCCAAGGCAGCAGTCGAACATTTTCTGTATCCAGAAAGGCCCGTACAGGACCTGCAACATGCGGTGGTGCATTATCCTGCTGAAATGTAGGGTTTCGCAGGGATCGAATGAAGGGTAGAGCCACGGGTCGTAACACATCTGAAGTGTAACGTCCACTGTTCAAAGTGCCGTCAATGCGAACAAGAGGTGACCGAGACGTGTGACCAATACGCCAGTATTGCGATGACGAATACACGCTTCCAATATGCGTTCACTGCGATGTCGCCAAATACGGATGTGACCGTCATGATGCTGTAAACAGAACCTGGATTCATCCGAAAAAAGGCCGTTTTGCCATTCATGCACCCAGGTTTGTCGTTGAGTACACCATCGCAGGCGCTCCTGTCTGTGATGCAGTGTCGAGGGTAACCGCAGCCATGGTCTCCGAGCTGATAGTCCATGCTGCTGCAAACGTCGTCGAATTGTTCGTGCAGATGGATGTTATCTTGCAAACATCCCCGTCTGTTGACTCAGGGATCGAGACGTGGCTGCACGATCCGTTACAGCCATGCGGATAAGATGCCTGTCATCTCGACTGCTAGTGATACGAGGCCGTTGGGATTCAGCACGGCGTTCCGTATTACCCTCCTGCAGCCACCGATTCCATATTCTGCTAACAGTCATTGGATCCCGACCAACGCGAGCAGCAATGTCGCGATACGATAAACCGCAATCGCGATACGCTACAAACCGACCTTTATCAAAGTTGGAAACGTGATGGTACGTATTTCTCCTCCTTAGACGAGGCATCACAACAACGTTTCACCAGGCAATGCCGGTCAACTGCGGTTTGTGTATGAGGAATCGGTGGGAAACTTTCCTCATGTCAGCACGTTGTAGGTGTCGCCACCGGCGCCAACCTTGTTTGAATGCTCTGAAAAGCTAATCATTTGCATATCACAGCATCTTCTTCCTGTCGGTTAAATTTTGTGTCTGTAGCACGTCATCTTCGTGGTGTAGCAATTTTAATGACCAGTGGTGTAGTTAGCCACACCTGCAACTTGAAAAATTTTGCACTCTTGGACCCTGTAGGTTGCGGAGATCGATTGGTTTCTTTACAGCTTTTGCGGATGAAGGCGAAATATCAGTGGATATTCTTGCGCAGGCAAGAAACTTCACCGCCGCATGGTGAGATCACTGTCGAAGGCATACTCTTTTTAATTCATTTCCGGTAACAGGGAGAAATGCGCGAGTGGTTGCACCAGTGTCTTAACCAAGCGTAGCAGCCAGATGCTATTGATGTGTGCTTCAGAGCTACAGTGACGAGTCCGCGACAGACGCTGATACGGGTGGCGGTACACCCACGCCCTCGGCTCCACCCACGCGCCGCCCAGAGTAGCTGCGACGTAAGCGCAGCGACCCAGGATAATGTCTACTGTCATCCAGGACTGCATGTCAGGGTATTCCGAGAAAGCCACCACTAGCTGCAAATATAGCGGGCTTCTTAGAAATGAATTCTTCTACCGGCGGAATTCTGGATTCCCAGTAACAAGGTTATTCGCGAAACAGTCTACTGTCTTTGTTGTCACGATGCATTCCGTTTAAATTGGGAGTGCATCCATAAACCTGAGACCGAAATGGAAGCACGTTGGTGCGACAGGAAACAAACACGCACACGTACACACACACACACACACACACACACACACACACACACACACACACTTTAGATCAATAGTTACTAATCTGTTTTAATCTTACTAACCACCAAGATAAAGACAAAAACTTTTTAAATGAACACACGGCTATTTGACGGTATTGTTCTTTATTTAACTATGACGAAGGTCAAGTGCTAATCACATAAAATCACTCACTTGAAAATGCCATATAAGACCGAAACGTGTATCGTAATTAAATATAGAAAAATCAGTCCCCTAGAACTTAAAACTAACTACACCTAACTAACCTAAGTACATCACACACATCGATGCCCGAGGCGGGATTCGAACCTGCCACCGTAGCAGTCACGCGGTTCCGGACTGAAGCGCCTAGAACCGCTCGGCCACCGCGGCCGGCGATAAATTACATAGGCGCCAAGTATGAAACGTCTCACACAGTGTCTTCGTTCCTCAAACGATGTACAATATAGCATGGGAGATGTTCATGTGATAATAGTCACACGTTGCATGCCGAACAAGTCATCGACTTTGCTCATTATTCACATGAACAAATACACATTTACTCCCACTGGGCTTCGTATTTTTGTGCGTGGGACATGTCGTCCCAAAGCTAAATAAAATATAATTCCCATATATGGTTCTGACCAGAGCTATCAGCAGGTTTCCCGAAGTTGTAAGGCAAATGTGAATTCGAAATCTCCTCCCAAACGTTCTAAATTTCGATTTCCTTTGCCTCACTACGAGTTCGCTTACTGTTTGGCTGAAAATGCACTGATTATTCATTGGGTCATTATCCCAGTCCAATCTACCGTTCGGGACAGAGAATGAGAAGTAGTAACAAAGAAAAAACCCATGTACAACCTCTTTTCTCCTCAGCAGTGAGAATGAAAGATTTTGAAAAAATTGGTATGAAGTGCCCAGCATTACGAAGAGCCATGTCCGAATTCCGTATCTACAATGACGGAATAAAAAATCGCAAGGAGTTGTGTGACATCAACGAAAGTCGGTAGGCGTGTTTCTACATGTCAGAGATGATGTTTATTCCAGTTCCGCTCCAGTCGCATAAGGGTGTCACTAGTAGCGCCAATATGAGGATGCAACTCAGGTTTGCTTTACACGATGTAAGGGTCGTTATCGTTAGTTACCTTTGAGATTGCACAGAGTGAGTTAATGTTACTGAAAAATGCCTCTAAGGCGACAAAGGCGACACTATCAACACCTCACTGAGTTTGAACGAGGTTGTTTGATAGGGCTACGAGAAAGTGAACGTTGTTTCTGCGATGTAGCCACTGTACATGCCTCCTGGCAGTGGTGGTCAAGAGAGCGGACAGTCGCAGGAGGACCGGCTTCCGGACAATCACGAGGCACTACCGAGAGGGAAGACCAACATGTTCGGAGTGTGGTTCTGACGCATCGTACTGCATCTGCAACAAGTTTGAGTGTGATTGGCGCCACAGAGACATGACGAACTGTAACAAATCGGTTACTTCAAGGACAGCTTATGGTCAGACCCTCTGTAGATGTATTCCACTGACCTCAAGCCACCGCCATTTGGGAGTTCATTGGTTCAGGCCGGAGATCATTGGAGGGCAGGGTGGAGGAATGTTGTCTTTTCCAATGAAAACTGGTTTTGCTCGGCGCCTCTAATGGTCATGTGTTGGTTAGAAGGAGGGCTGCTGAAGGCCGACAACCAGTATGTCTGCGTGCTAGACACATTGGACCTACACCTGAAAGTTATAGTGTGGGGTGCAATTTCATATGACAGTAGGAGCACCCGCGTGTTTGTCCCACTCACCGTGACTGCAAATTTGTACGTTAATCTGGTGGTTCGACCTCTTGTGCTGCCATTCATGAACAGCATTGAAGGGGGTGTTTTCCAACGGGATAACGCTCGCCCACATATCGCTGTTGTAACCCAACGTGCTCTACAGAGTGACGACATGTTGCCTTTGCCTGCTCGATCACCAGGTCTGTCTCCAAGCTAGCACGTACGAAACATCAACTGACGACAACTCCATGTCATCCTCAAACAGCATTTACCGCTCCTGTATTTACCAACTTAGGTGCAACAGACGTAGAATTTGAGCGTAATCTTAATATAAAGAATATGATTGTTGCCAGTCTAGCAGTTTACGCTATCCTCAAGCTTACACAAACTTTTGACAAAAGAGGAAATAATAAACTTTGAACATGTGAATTCGACTGTTAGAATGTATAGCAAATTCTGAATGCGAGAAAGTAATTTGAAGGTGCCTGTTTGGTTTCCTGTCTGTTTATATCCGTACGTTCGTAATGGCAAGTACTCTCTGAATTCACCACTGTGAAACATTACACTTTTAAACCGGTAAACTGGACCTGGAAAAATTCAACGTTCCCTTTCTTATTATTTAACTTTGGTTTATCTTTTGCACAATGGAAACAACCTGACGCTCGTCTTGTCTTCAAAGAGCGTCGCATTTGCTGAGCTATAGCATACTACTGAGATGCACCTGGTGCAATATGTTCTCTCTTCTTTTTTCTTTTAAAGAAAAGGTAGAGCAAACTTAGTTCTTAACAAATCTGAATAAGTAAAAACGATCACTCATATTTTGGCATGGACTTTGGATGAAGACTATGACAAGGAATGAATCACATTAAATATAATTAATTTCCTGTTTGAGAAGTTCTTCATTGAAAAATTATCTCTTTCTTTGCATCACGAACATCAACACACAAAAAATTACAGTTCTTGAGCGAAAAACCAAAGTAGTCCTAAATATCAAATGAGATCTGTTCAAAAATGCAACTTGTGAAAATGACATTAAATATTCAACAGTTATCCCCAGCCCCAGATTCAAATTCAGAGACCGAGCGGTTCTAGGCGCTTCAGTCGGGAATAGCGCTGCTGCTACGGTCGCAGGTTCGAATCCTGCCTCGGGCATGGATGTGTTTGACGTCCTTAGGTTAGTTAGGCTTAAGTAGTTCTAAATCTAGGGGACTGATGACCTCTGATGTTAAGTGTCATAGTGCTTAGAGCCATTTGAACCATCAAATTCATAATAATGCGTGGATGTTCATCTTTCATTGTACTCAAGTCTCTGGATGTCTGAACCAAGAACGTGTAATTGCAAGCTGCAGCAATAACGTACAAAATCTGAAATCAATTACATTAAATTAAATCCTCTTCCGTTACTCACCAAAATAATCATAGTAAAATATTCTTCTCAAAATGCTTCGATCTCTTTACTCATGTCAGATAATTAATATGTAAATCAACGTGTTCCACTTCCTCAGAATATAATTGCAACCGTTCCACTACGCCGTACTACTAGTCATGACTCACCACTGCCGACTACTGCCTCCTCATCTCGGGATTAACAGTGCGCATCATCTGCCGCTCATCTTCCAAAGCAGAGATGGTCGAAGCAAGCCTCCGGGCGACACAGCAACTCTGATGGTACTACGCACTTATAATTTCAAACAGTACAAAGGCGTCCAGATTCTTGAGAAATGCCCATGAAATGATCTACAACCACCTATCAAACTCTGTCTCACAAACTGACATCCGCCACCTGTACGACATTTAATGAATGCACGTTTGCATGCTTGCATGCGACATTCTGGTGGCTATACATGTTAATAATGCATCAGCGTTTCACTGTTGCAATGGCTTTTTAGTGCTTGAATTAAACTGTAATTTTGCGATGATGATCACGCAGAGTACGCAGCTCGTGGTCTTGCGGTAGCGTTTGCGCTTCCCGCGCGCGGGGTCCCGGGTTAGATTCCCGGCGGGGGCAGGTATTTTTTTCTGCCTCCAGATGACTGAGTGGTGGTGTGTCGTCTTCATCGTCATCATTCATCCCCATTACGGTCGGAGGAAGGCAATGGCAAACCACCTCCACTAGGACCTTGCCTAGTACAACGGTGCGGGCCTCCCGCATCGTCCCCTACGCTCCTCGGAGTATGGGACCTCATCACTTATTCGAATGTATTTCCGAAATTCCTTTAATCTACATTAATTATTTTTTGATATTGCGATTTTTTTTCTGTAAAAGTTGTTCACACTCATTCGAATTTCTACGCTTTCTTTGAGGATTGATCCTCAGTAGTTTAAAACATGATCTAGAACCAATGTCTACTGAAACAACTGTTTGTATTTACTCGTTGTGCTGTGCTCGGTAACAGCAGATTTTTCTAGATCTCTGTACTGTATGTGCCGGTGACATTCAGTACAGCGATTAAAACGATTCGAATAAACTGTTCAAAATTGTTCAAATGGCTCTAAGCACTATGGGACTTACCATCTCAGGTCATCAGACCCGAAAACTTAGAACTACTTAAACCTAACTAACTTAAGGACATCATACACATCCATCCCCGAGGCAAGATTCGAACCTACGACCAGAGTAGCAGGGCAGATCCGGACTGAAGCGCCTAGAACTTCTCGGTCACAGCGGCCGGCGAATAAACTGTCCCACGCAGCTACTGCTATATTCACGCGCAATATTTAAATACTTTGGACTGTGGGGCCATGAGTATCCTTCACAGGGAGCAAGCTGACTCCATTCGGTAGGTTTCATTTAATAAATCAAATGGCTCTGAGCACTATGGGACTTAACATCTGATGTCATCAGTCCCCTAGAACTTAGAACTACTTAAACCTAACTAACCTAAGGACATCACAACCATTCCATGCCATAGGCAGGATTCGAAACTGCGACCGTAGCGGTTGCGCAGTTCCAGACTGAAGCGCCTAGAACCGCTCGGCCACACCGACCGGCTTTCATTTAATAGTTTCTGTGCAGTCTGCTATTTCTATTGCAAAATTACTATGAGAACTGGAAGTCACGTTTAATGTGCAAAAAAGGATGTCGTCAGGACCACTGAGAATCGAAGAGAGAATCAATAACAAGACACGCTTGCAACAGTAAGTATGATCAGGAGATAACAAAATAAATTTTGAGAAGTGATGCTTCATAGCTTGTAAATAGTTGAAGAACGTCGTGATTTACTGCCAAGAGCTGCGGGTAACTTTTCTTTACGCTATTTGAGAGACGTGCCTGTAGTACATTTATACAGTTTATTTTTTAAGCGGAAACCCATCGTGAATATGGTATTAAAAAAGTTTATGTAATTCAAATCATGGTTTGAGTTGAACTATGGTCTGAGTGAAATAATTTTTTAAACCATACCTGAAGCTGGTTGCTGCCTAAAATACAACACCACAAAAATGTTTATTGAACAACCAGATCAGGTACACCGACCATCGTAAAACATACACATCATATTAGGCGATATAAAGTCCGTGGCGTCAGATGATAAAACATATTACTGTTTGACAACAATGAAGCATTCATAGATTTTATTCTTTGACGCTATAGTGTTTGAGTTTTCGAGCGCTTATTTTGAGCAAGTTTTGCGTCTGTTGGTCGGCTACCTGCTGACCAGAGGTAGTATTTGCGTGCTGTAATTTAGGATCCCGTGCGCCTTCCTTTGTTGCTCGCTGTTAGGAATGGAGAAGAATTTGTAATACGAGGCGATCGAAAAGAATTCACCTCTATAAGAAGATTCTGATCTGACTTCTGATGATACTTCATAACTGACGTTGGATGTATCTGTATATTCCACTTATCAGAGTACTGGACTTATTTGTCTCTAACGATGACTACAAATGCACTGAGAGTTTAGATACAGTAAAATGTGTGACCTATGACGAATAAATATAGGTCAAAAGTATATGAGTACCTTATTACATAAAATTCTGATACTCCACTTAAATATAACTTGTAATTAACGAGACATTGGTATATATAGATTTAAATAGTTATCTGCATAACTAGTGGGATTAATTTTCAGAATAATTTTCTGTTATTTGTCTCTCTTATAGCGCGAAAACTTTACCTTGGAAACGAAGTGTCATTTTATACGCTACGAGATGTGGCTATAAAATAACGGGTGTCCTGCATCACAAAGAGCTCGTGAGCCAAAGATGAACGGCCAATAGTCGTGAAGAGTGAAGCCTACTCAGTCGAATGCGGCATCTCTGCCGTCTGTAGATAAATCTAAAATCAGTGTGGACGTGGTCCTCGTTTGTATGAGAGCTGTTATTGGTTTTCCTGAAAAAATGATAGGTGTAGTAATAAAGCAACGAACTGTCGTGAAGTTTCCCATGATACTTGAAAAACTGATAATGAAACCTGTCTTTTACTAAAAGAAGAGTATGGCGAAGACTCTTTATCATGTACGTCAGCTTTTGACTGGTTCAAACATTTCCAAGATGGTCGAGAAGACATGGAAGACGACTCACGCCTAGGACGCCCTTCAACATCAACAACGGATGAAAAAAATCGAAAAAGGTGGTAATCTGATTCTGTCTGACGTTTAGTTGCGTATTGGATCGATTGCTGAAACTGTAGGAATTGAAAAAAATTGTGTAAGGCAAATATTACAAAATTAATTTAATACGAGAAAAGCGTGTGCGAAACTGATGCCTAAAATTCTCACGATCGTGACTCACGATCGTGAGCTCGTGAAAAGTTTGTACAGACGCTTTCAATACAATTGAAAATAATCCTAATTCATTGGAAAGATGATGCTGATGATGATGTTTGGTTTGTGGGGCGCTCAACTCCGCGGTTATCTGCGCCCGTACAAATTACCAACCTTTGCTCAGTCCAATATGGCCACTTTTATGAATGATGATGAAATTATGAGGACAGCACAAACACCCAGTCATCTCGAGGCAGGTGAAAATCCCTGATCCCGCCGGGAATCGAACCCGGGACCTCGTGCTCGAGAAGCGAGAACGCCATTGGTAAGATTGATAACATGTAACAAATCCTGGTTTTTCACTTATGATCCAGAAACTAAACCCTAATTCGTGCACTGGAAGGGCCCAACTTCACCGTGAGAGAAAAAAAGCTTGAATGAGCGAATCAAGATTGGAAGCGATGATGATTGTTTCTTTCAATATTCATGAAAGTGCGTATCTTCACTGCGTTCCTGAAGATCGATCTGTTAATCAACATTACTGTCTTGAGATTGTTGCTCAACTCCTTGAGAAAATAAGAAAAAAAAAACACCCGAATTGTGGGAGAAGAAGTCACGGCTTCTGCATGAAGGCAACGTACCGGATCATGCCCATTGTGTGCTAAGAGATGCCGGCCGCAGTGGCCGAGCGGTTCTAGGCGCTTCAGTCCGGAACCGCGAGACCACTACGGTCGCAGGTTCGAATCCTGCCTCGGGCATGGATGTGTGTGATGTCCTTAGGTTAGTTAGGTTTAAGTAGTTCTAAGTTCGAGGGGACTGATGACCTCAGATGTTAAGTCCCATAGTGCTCAGAGCCATTTGAACTTATAGCTTCTGCAGGTCCAGCTGTCAACATCATCGATAGATTGAATTACGACCTCAATCCTCTTTTGTTTTTGTTGAGATACTTCTTTTTTTGCTAAGAGATGTCTAGGGAAGCACAAGGTAAAATCTGCATTACAAGGTTTAAGATTTCAATCCGTTGAAGCAGTGACAAAAAAAGCGGCAGGCGTCATCTTCCAGCAATGTTTCCATCAATCGATAATTCATATGGAACGTTGTATTCGCGTGCAACGTTGTACGGTTGGAGAAGGGGACTATATTGAGGGTGAAAATAAGTAAATTTGTATGTTTTAAAATAAAATGTTTTACATCAATAGTTCTGTTATTTTATAGCCACAACCAGTGCATCAGCATAAAGCAATATTTATTTAAAACGTTACCACCAGGTAGTTCACGTATTGATAATTGTCCTAAATATCTTGCTTGATAAATGTGTGACCATTGATTTTAAATCCCTTAGTATGATGCTGTAAATGATTTTATGAACCTGATGATGGTCAATGGGCCAGAACTCGTTGTTCATTAAAGCAATTTTATCAGCAGCTCTTGGTAGTGAATCACGACGTTCTGCAACAAAAAGATCTTGGTAGCTATGAAATATTGTCGCAAATTTAATAATTACACGCGAAAAGTGAACGACAGCGGAAAAACCCGGCGCAGTGAACTGGCGCCAGCGAGGAAGTATCGTCCAGAAGCTGAGCCGTCCGCGGCCAGCCAGCAGCGGGCAGAGGCTTGCGTGATAAGGCGTGTGCCTGGCGCAGGTGTCGGGCGACCTTGTCCTTGGCAGGCGGCAAGGCCAGCGCGACCTGCGGCCGCCGTGCCCTTCCCCCTCCACTCCCCCCACCCCACCCAGACCCATTTGACGCGCGCGCCGTCTCATCATCACCAGATTCCGCGCTTGTTTACCACTGCCTGGCAGGAGAGCTTTTCATGGCCAGTCTCAGAGATAACATGCAGATACCTGCTGCGTGAGCAATCTGCGTTTTACTGTGTGTGCGTTGCGCTCCGGTATCTGCGTGTGACTGCACTGCCACGCGCTCGACACGTAGTCCTGGTATCTCTGTTGAGAGGTTCACGTCGCTTTTACCTCGAGAATCGGAGTTCCTCTTGACCCAATTTTCCTTACAATGTAGGGCAAGTCATGACCTTTGTGACACTCTCACAGTAAACAGAGTTAACAAAGTGGCACCTTCATCTTAACAGCGTCATAGTTTGGAGAAGAACGCCCCAGTCTGACGTGTGTATGTCCACATCAAGACAAGATACGTGGGGAGGAAGGTTGAATTCTAACGTCTCGTCGATATCAAAATTAATAGAAACTTAGAACTTGCTAAGTTACGGAAGGGTTGTTAACGTAGTCGGGCGACGTCTTCTTGAAGGTGTTAGCCAACCATTTGCCTAAAGTGATGTAAGGAAACCACAAGAAAGTAAATGGGAGTTGGTTGGATGGCAATGACTGCAACGCCTTAAGGAATACTGAGGTAACGTCCCGTCGACGACAAGATTGTTAGAGGTGGATCACAAGCATGGACTGGGGAAATTTAGGAAAACAAACATGCTGCGTTGTCTTTCAAAGAACCGTGCTGGGACTTGTCTCAAACGATAAAATGAAATTAAGGTAATCCTAAATCTGGATAAGTAGACGGGAATTTGAACAACCGCCCTCTGGAATGCGAAACTCGTTGTAATACCACTGCGCCACCTCGCTGGTCGAGAAGCGATAACCGAAAATGAATCTGACCGGTATGCTGTAATACTGTAGCTTGCACTTTAATTCCTTACTAATGTTCCCTCGTTAATTACCTTCAACGTAAATCAGAATTCAAGGTAGACATACGAACATTCAAAATTACAACAAAACAAGCCAAATTGTCGTCAAGTTTACGTATGTAGAGGCATCACAATTATGACGACGCTTGTTAATACACGGGTAATTTATTACGGGCGGGCTACCACCTGCAACACATAATTAAGAGTTAAAGAGTAGAATTTACCATATGCAACAACTGCTCGGTAATTTCGCCTGCGAGAAAGCTTTTAAAATTACTTGTTTCATTATACCTGAAAGCGAAATCTGTAACGTGTATATTGCATCAAAATATAATGCGCACGTGAACAGTTTCTTTGCTAGTATCTACTGTGTTTATGTTTTCTATGATCAAAAATGTGTTGAAGTAAGTTAAACATACCTCGTGACGTAAGAAGATGGTAATTGATGCTGCAGCCTCTGACAAGTGATAAGTGTCCAATATACCGACTTCTCTTTTTTGAGCGTTACGCAGTTCGTCGTTACAATTATTTATGGAGCTAAATTACATGGATCACTGTGATGTAACAGTCCCTGGAAATCACATATGTATAGAAATTTTCATAGTGGGATGTTCGGAGCGAAAGAAGATTAAATGGTCACATATCCCGGTTTCATTCATAATATACGATCGCACACGCAGTTTATTTTAAGGGGACCAGACGGTTACGTGTTATTTTTACATTAAGTTCAAACAGATAAATTGTTAACTGGTTGTTATTTTTAACCAATGATGTAATCACCCTCGTCATCAGAAAACGTCTGTCATTTAATCTGAAAATTTTCGATGCCAGATCAATGTTGGTGTTTTTAGCAAAATATGTTAATTGCATTTTGGACATCATCCACATGTTCACATTTTTGCCACTCAGAAAATGTTGTAGCGATCGGAATACATGGAAATCCAATGGCTCAAAATCGGGCGTGTTTGGTGATGGGTGAAGCAATAGCTTCCACCACAATTCACTAATTTTTTCCCTAGGGTCGCTTGTGCAGTGCGGTCATGCATTATCGTGTTGCAGAATAACGCAATCGCTGACCAGTTTCAATTAAAGATCTGTACTCATAGTTTGCCAGGTTTCAGCACTTCAAAATGAAATATCCCGCTAATACACCGCCTATCACACTAAAGGACCTTTTTGGTGTGTTTAATTTCCAGTGGTAAAGCTATCAAAAAATGCTTCTGATTTGTGCAGCTGAAGCTATTAAGTTGCACGTTACCAATCCGCTGCATATGTTCTTGGATGATCGACCACGGTTCGTTAACAGTGTTTGGCAGTTCCTCGATTGTATGATACGAATTTGCTTCTACTTTTACCCTTAACACGTCGCTGTCTAAAGTTGTTGGTCTTCCTGAACGATGCGGGTCAGAAAGATGAGAATTACCAAATTTGAGCTTAAAAAACCACCTTTTGGCATGTACGAATGTCTGATACATAGCAAATGTTTTTGGTAGCGACTGTTGCGTTACTACCCTTGCGAAACTCAAAAAGCGTACGATGCCGGATATGTAGGTCTTCTGGTATTTGGTTGGTTATTTCACCACAAATTGCCAAAAAAATTAAGATTTAATTATTTATGGGTCAACAAGTCACTCTAATCGTAAAATGTCTTTGGCACGACTTGGAAGCACAAAATGAGCTGATAAATGGAAATCGAATACCGATATGTGAAGAAACTACACTACTTTCTACTCCCACTGATATTTAAGAAATGGACGACCGTCTATTGTCCACAAACCACAATAAATGAGACATACTACGCCCTCAGACTGTCATGACATATATATTCTCCCTTCCACAGCACTATTTATGTACGGTACCTTCCACACCGTAATATTATGTATCTGAATGTTTGGAACATCATAAGCACATTCTGTAGCAGTAACTTTTAAAAAGAAACTTGACCTCTAACAGTCTGCGCTCGCTTTACACCACTTTACGCTTCGATAATACGTTATTGTCCTTTGCTACAAATTTTTGTGCCTCAGTCACATGAATCGAACCGTCTCCCTGACATCTGGTGGTCAATTCCACATTACGTAGCGATGTATGGATACTTCTGGTGAGAAAGTCTATTGCTGGCTCAGTTGTTTACGAGGAACTTGATGAAACACAAAAGCAAAAAACGAAACAAAAAATGCGTTAGCTGTGTCGCACTGGATTACTTTCGGGCGGTGATAAGCACCCCTGTCTGGATAAAAAAAAATGGTTCAAATGGCTCTGAGCACTATGGGACTTAACAGCTGTGGTCATCAGTCCCCTAGAACTTAGAACTACTGAAACCTAACTAACCTAAGGACACCACACACATCCATGCCCGAGGCAGGATTCGAACCTGCGACCGTAGCAGTCGCGCGGTTCCGGACTGCGCGCCTAGAACCGCGAGACCACCGCGGCCGGCGCACCCCTGTCTGAAGCGTTTAATGCAGTGTAGATTGGATTAGTTTCAATTTGGTACGTGCAACACACTGCAAATCCGCTTATTTATTTCTCACTAGGTTAGATGGTGAAGGACCCTAGTTCAAATCACCGTCCGCCTATCCAGATTTAGGTTTCTTGTTATTTCCCTAAATCGCTCCAGGCAAATTTTGAAATAGTTTCTCAAAGTGCGCGACCAATGCCATTTGCCATCCTTCGCCCATTCGAACTTATACTCAGTCCCCAATGGCCTCGTCGTCGACAGGACCTTAAACCGTATTCCTTGCCGACTTAATTTCTTTTAGAAGAAGGGATGCTTTCTATGTTACGCGGCCTATTGTTGTACAAATGTGTTAGCCAGACACGCGGCGGACAGGCTTTTGTGTGGGTGCTGATGTAAGCTAGCGAGCTGGTGACAGGGATCACTCCTCCGTTTACCTACTGAAAGTCACAATGCTAGTTGACGTGAACAAATGCATTTTGACTGACGACCAGTACCGGAATAGCGTAGCATTTTGTGGTACACTCCAGCGCCCAAGCAGCGGCTTATTAAAGTCAGTGGCTCTTAGTGCCGAGAGATAGACAGCCAACCAGTCGAAAGACGCGGACCTCGAGCAGGGATCAGTCGCTGATGACAAGTCTATAAGAAAGACACGGACTCGCGCAAACAGCAAATTCCAATATTAGAAGCAGGAAGGAAGGAAAAATCAGGGTTTGACAACGAGGTCAATATTAGAAGCAGGAACTACGGAATGTATACTTCAACGAAGCCGGCCGGTGTGGCCGTGCGGTTCTAGGCGCTTCAGTCTGGAACTGCGCAACCGCTACGATCGCAGGTTCGAATCCTGCCTTGGGCATGGGTGTGTGTGATGTCCTTAGGTTAGTTAGGTTTAAGTAGTTCTAAGTTCTAGGGGACTGATGACATCAGATGTTAAGTCCCATAGTGCTCAGAGCCATTTGATTTATTAAATGAAACCTACCGAATGGAGTCAGCTTGCTCCCTGTGAAGGATACTCATGGCCTCACAGTCCAAAGTATTTAAATATTGCGCGTGAATATAGCAGTAGCTGCGTGGGACAGTTTATTCGCCGGCCGCTGTGACCGAGAAGTTCTAGGCGCTTCAGTCCGGAACTGCGCTGCTGCTCTGGTCGTAGGTTCGAATCCTGCCTTGGGCATGGATGTGTGTGATGTCCTTATGTTAGTTAGGTTTAAGTAGTTCTAAGTTTACGGGACTGATGACCTGAGATGGTAAGTCCCATAGTGCTTAGAGCCATTTGAACAATTTTGAACAGTTTATTCGAATCGTTTTAATCGCTGTACTGAATGTCACTGGCACATACAGTACAGAGATCTAGAAAAATCTGCTGTTACCGAGCACAGCACAACGAGTAAATACAAACAGTTGTTTCAGTAGACATTGGTTCTAGACCATGTTTTAAACTACCGAGGATCAATCATCAAAGAAAGCGTAGAAATTCGAATGAATGTGAGCAACTTTTACAGAAAAAAATCGCAACAGCAAAAAATAATTAATGTAGAGTAAAGAAATTTCGGAAATACATTCGAATAAGTGATGATGAGGTCCCATACTCCGGGACAGCGCTGCTGCTGCGGTCGCTGGTTCGAATCCTGCCTCAGGCATGGAGGTGTGTAACGTCCTTAGGTTAATTAGGTTTAAGTAGTTCTAAGTCTAGGGGATTGATGACCTCAGATGTTAAGTCCCATAGTGGTTAGAGGCATTTGAACCATTTTGAACCCAACACGCCACTGCACAGCTACCCTCTACAGCTTCAACGAGCCCTCGATCAGCCCAGCGGCAGGGTCATGTGAAGTATGCAGCAAGCGACGTTAATTTCATTCAAGTGCTTTATTGTGTCAACTAGAAACTTATGCTGTACCGTAGCGGTCGCACGGTTCCAGACTGAAGCGCCTAGAACCGCTTGGCCACACAGGCCGGCTACGCTGTGGTCATCTAATGATTATACAAGAGGCAATTTGGTTGAAAACAAAATTACCATGCAGATGCACAAAGAGGGATAATATTTATCCTTAAGTGCACGATTCGGTCTGAGTTTTAGTTGCAACATCACAATTTGTAATTGATTACACCAAGTGCAGTTGGGATGAAGTAGACTACAGCCACAATAAAGACATCCTGAATCAAGTTTCCATGACTTCTATATATTAGTTTGGTGACTCAGTCTCTAATGACCGACAGGCAATTAACTTTAAAGGTCTTTGGGTCTGCCTCAAGATTGGCAATACGATTGGACTCCAGCGGCACAGTATATTAGTGGCAAATGAAAAGTGACAGACCGGGAGTCTAACCCTGATTTAACGCGTTATGCGAGCGGTCGCATTTACAATTTCAGCCATCCAAGCACACCTCGGGGAGTGACCCAAACTTCCATATGTCACTGAGTGTCTACGTCCTGCACCCGCACAGTTGCTGCGATTCCCGCTCAGGGACGGTCTTCATTATTATTGTCGCGACCTCTCTAGCATGTAATACCACATACATCAAAAAAAGTTTTGCGTCATCCAGGTTCCCAGAACTCCTGAAGATAGACGTTGACTGTGGACATTGTGTCACAGACACAGTCAATTTGACTGTTCAGAGATGACACTTAACAAGCCCAAAGATGTAAACAACCATGCAAGAACAGTGCCTAATAGACGGAGCGGGTCCGACAGCCGATCAGTTCCAGTAATCCGACCAGGAAGGAGGAACACGGTTCACGTTGTCTGTAGTTCAAACATGCCTAGACGATCAATGCGGCGATTCGATCGCGTCCGCATTGTTAATTTGTGCCAGGAAGGGCTCTGAACAAAGGAAGTGTCCAGGCGTCTCGGAGTGAACCAAAGTGATGTTGTTCGGACATGGAAGAGATACAGACAGACAGGAACTGTCAATGACATGCCTCGCTCAGGCCGCCCAAGGGCTACTACTGCACTGGATGACCGTTACCTACGGATTATGCCACGGAGGAACCCTGACAGCAACGCCAATAAGTAGAATAATGCTTTTCGTGCAGCCACAGGACGCCGTGTTACGACTCAAACTGTGCGCAATAGGCTGCATGATGCGCAACTTCACTCCCGACGTCCATGGCGAGGTCCATCTTTGCAACCACGACACCATGCAGCGCGGTACAGATGGGCCCAACAACATGCCGAATGGACCGCTTAGGATTGGCATCACGTTCTCTTCACCGATGAGTGTTGCATATGCCTTCAATCAGACAATCTTCAGAGACGAGTTTGGAGGCAAGCCGGTCAGGCTGAACGCCTTAGACAAATTGTCCAGCGAGTGCACCAAGGTGAACGTTCCCTGCTGTTTTTGGGGTGGCATTACGTGGGGCCGACGTACGCCGCTGGTGGTCATGGAAGGCGCCGTAACGTCTGTACGACACGTGAATGCCATACTGCGACCGATAGTGCAACCATATCGGCAGCATATTGGCGAGGCATTCGTCTTCATCGACAACAATTCGCGCCCGCATCGTGCACATCTCATGAATGACTTTCTTCAGGATAACGACATCGCTCGTCCAGAGTGACCAGCATGTTCTCTAGACATGAGCCCTATCGAACCTGCCTGGGATCGATTGAAAAGGGCTGTTTATGGACGATGTGACCCACCAATCACTCTGAGGGATCGACGCCGAATCGCCGTTGAGGATTGGGACAATCTGGACCAACAGTGTCTTGATGAACTTGTGGATAGTATGCCACGACGAATACAGGCATGCATCAATGCAAAAGGACTTGCTACTGGGTATTAGAAGTACAGCGATGTCGTTATCCTGAAGCACAGTAGTCTGGACCACCAACACTGAAGGTCTCACTGCATGGTGGTGCAACATTCAATGTATGGTTTTCATGAGCAATAACAAGGACGGAAATGATGTTTATAATGATTTCTATTCCAATTTTCTCTATAGGTTCCGGAACTCTCGGAACCAAGGTGACTTTCTTTATGTGTTTATCTTCAGTGTCTCTGCTTTAGGGAGTAGTATGCAATGTCCTTGAGACTTACATGCATGTCAAAAGGACATCATGTAGTAGACCGTAAAACACAGAGGTTGCAAATAATGAACTTGGCGGACTTTCCGCCTTGTCGCAAGCAACGGTTACGCAGATAAGGAAAACACGCCGAACTTCGTGTTTCACTCCTAAATGAAATATCAGGCGATACTGTAAGTTACGTAACGTGTCAGTATGCTGTAACTCCCCACCGAAGGAGAGATTGTTTATGCAGAGATGTTGCGATCTCGTCTGTAAATGAAGTCTTGCAGGCTTTGCACTGAAGTGACAAAAGTGATGGGGTACCTGCTAAAACTGTGTCGGACGTACTATCGCCCGGCATAGCGCAGAAACTCGACGTAGCGTGGACTCAATAAGTCATTAGAAGTCCCCTGCAGAAATACTGATCCATGCTGCCTCTAGTATTGAGAGGCACCCACATGCCTTGCTCATACTGTGGCATCAAGCAGCCAGGCCTGCAAGAAGAGTGGTCTGCCAAGCGAGTGGATTCATTCTTATTTATCAAGTAACATGAGCTCTAGTACTCACAATTAAGTTACAAATTATTCTCCTGTTTGAATATTACGCAACGGATAACGCACATCTGACTATTAGTAATTTACACAACTCTTGACTGTTCACCACGCACTGGCAATACCACATTTTCTTTCTTACCCAACGGCTTTGATCAACACGTGGCCATCGCACTGAATATGAATGGCCCACACATTATAAATTCTGGAAATCACGACAACATACTATTCGAAGGAAAAGGCCACCAATCTTTTTCTTTTCACTATCTTTTTTATTCCGATAAATTCTATAACCTAAACACACCATTACATTTTCTACAACAATTACACATGAGAAACTCCGCCCAGAGGGCATGGCTTTACATTGGTGATTCTCTATCTTATGGTCTCGTAATTATCTAACACTACAGTGCAAAAAAATTGGTTCAAATGGCTCTGAGCACTATGGGACTCAACTGCTGTGGTTATTAGTCCCCTAGAACTTAGAACTACTTAAACCTAACTAACCTAAGGACAGCACACAACACCCAGCCATCACGAGGCAGAGAAAATCCCTGACCCCGCCGGGAATCGAACCCGGGAACCCGTGCGTGGGAAGCGAGAACGCTACCGCACGACCACGAGATGCGGGCCACTACAGTGCACTTTCTGGATAAGATGGTGGATCTTTTTCTATATCTTACACTTCGACTCTCACACCCACCATCGAAAAAATCCTCCAGACCGAGCGGTACAAAAGGAACATGCATAACCCACTAATCTTTTGAAACTACCTTGCTACTCTCCCATGCAAACCACACATACTTAAATTACATGAAATACACCACACTGGCAACATGGAATACAACACAAGGAATAGTCACAACGTTATAATCACATCACTTTCAGTTTTCCCACTTCAATTAGTATTCATCCCAGTTTCACACGACACCGAGCGAGGTGGCGCAGTGGTTAGACACTGGACTCGCATTCGGCAGGACGACGGTTCAATCCCGCGTCCGGCCATCCTGATTTACGTTTTCCGTGATTTCCCTAAATCGCTCCAGGAAAATGCCGGGATGGTTCCTTTCAAAGGGCACGGCCGACTTCCTTCCCCGTCGTTCCCTAATCCGATGAGACCGATAACCTCGCTGTCTGGTCTCCTTCCCTGAAACAACTCAACTCTTCACACGACACTGCCCCACTTCGTAACTTTTCTTTCCTATTATGGACTCTGGAGGATATATGCACGTCTTCCTGTGCAATGTAAGCCGAGTGGCGTTGCTGGATAGACGGCTGACTCACCTTGCTTCACTCTTAGAGTATTATAGTTTGAATCAAGCGTCACACGGAAACATAACACGCAAAGTAATATTAAGAACATATTCGTCACACGCGCGAGTCCTCAACTGATACCATGGACGAGTACTTCTCTTTATCCTTTGTCTCACACACAGATTGAGACTCACACAGTACTCACCACGTGAATGGCCAAATCATTCTCTCGAATTGTCCAAAATGTTCTTCAAACCAATCACGAACAATTGTGGCCCGGTGACATGACATCGTTATTTGGGAATGTTAAGTCTATAAATGGCTGCAAGTGGTCTCCAGGTAGCAGAACATAACCATTTCCAGTCAACGATCGGTTCAGTTGGACTAGAGGTCTCAGTCCATTCCATGTAAACACAGCCTCCGTCATTATGGATCCACCACCAGACTACACAGTGCCTTCTCGACAAGTAAGGTCCGTAGCTTCGTGGGGTCAGCGCCACAATCGAACCCTATCATCTGCTCTTACCACCTGAAATCGGGACTCATCTGACCAAACCTTGCTTTTTCAACTCGAATAGAGTCCAATGGATGTGATCACGAGCCCAGGAGACGCGCTGGCACGCGATGTCGTATTGTTGGCAAAGGCACTCGCTTCGGTCGTTTGCTGCCGTAGCCCATTAACGCCAAATTGGGCCGCACTATCGCAACGGATACGTTCGTCGTACGTCCCACACTCATTTCTGTGGTTATTTGACGCAGTGCTGTCTGTTAGCACTGGCGTCTCTACGCAAACGCCGCTGCACTTGGTCGTTAAGTGAAGGCCGTCGGCCATTGTGTTTTCCCTGGCTGGAGGCAATGCCTGAAATCTGATATTCTTGGTGCATTCTTGATGACACTGATATTGAGTTCCCAAACGATTTCCGAATTGGAATGCCCTATGCATCTAGCTTTAACTATCATTCCGCTTTCAAAGTCTGATATTTCGCGTCGTGAGGCCATAGTTACATCGGAAAGTTTTTCACATGAATCACCTGAGTACAAACGATAGCTCTGCCAATGCAGTCCTCCTTTATATACTGTGAACCCGAAACTACCCCCATGTGTATATGTGCATATCGCTATCCCATAACTTCTGTCACCTTAGGCAGTGAACAGCAAACAGTGTTCGCCACCTACCTTTAAGGCGTGACTCGCCGAAAGCAACTGCGTCATGTGTCATTCTGTCAGTCGCCGAGATAAACCCCGAGCTCGCGCGCCAGCGAACTGGCGCCGAAGTCGGCGGCGCTTACCTTGCTGTGACCTGTTACCCAACGTCGCGGACTTTCGTAACATGTCGCCACGCGACGGAAACGGCCTATGCAACAATAGCGGAGCAGGAAACAGCTTGCGGCGTGCCAGGGTACCACCGTCGCAACTCGTCTGGCGCCAGATAAATACCTCTTTTTTATTTTTTAGTTTGTCCTCGCTGGACGAACCACTGAACTGCAGCATTAAGCTTAGCAGAAATAATAGCTAAAATATCACTTAAATACGTTAAAATGGACGTGTTTAACATCTACATCCATATGACAACTGTGCAGATCCCACTTAATTAATTGTCAAAGGGTTCATCGAAGCATTTTCCATTTTCTGCTTATATGGTACAACGGCTGTGAACTTCTTTAAGGACAATATCAAGGTTCTAACTCGGCTGTTGCTCAGTAAAAAAAGTGTTTATTTGGCAGGTGCATAACTAGTGGCGTTTTTTGTTTTTCGTGTTGATATCCCTATTACTATGGGTTTATTTATGGATTGTTATTTTTTATTTGTAGTTTACTGTTGCAATTTGGGTTTACATTTTGTCATTTTGTCATTTGGAGACAATGAGTGGAGCTGTTGATGCTAGGAAGTGGATCACCAAGTGAAGAAATCGGGACATTTCCGACGTATTCTTCTGTTTCAGTTCAATAGAGGTGTGACAGCGGCAATGATGGTCAGAAACATTTGCGCCGCGTGTGTGGATACTGCTGCTGGACAGAACACGGCAATAAATCGTTTTCTCGTTTTTAGGAGGATCGTTTTGACATTAGTGACTCTCCATATTCAGGAATGACGAGATACGTTTGAAGTTCTCTAACGCTATAGATACAGCAATAAGGAATAGCGCAGTAGGCAGTACAGTTGAAGAGGAATGGACATCTCTAAAAAGGGCCCTCACAGAAGTTGGGAAGGAAAACATGGGTACAAAGAAGGTAGCTGCGAAGACACCATGGGTAAAAGAAGAAATACTTCAGTTGATTTAGGAAAGGAGGAAGTACAAACATGTTCCGGGAAAATCAGGATTACAGAATCACAAGTCGCTGAGGAATGAAATAAATAGGAAGTGCAGGGACGCTAAGACGAAATGGCTGCAGGAAAAATGTGAAGACATCGAAATGGATATGATTGTCGGAAGGACAGACTCAGCATACAGGAAAGTCAAAACAACCTTTGGTGACATTAAAAGCAACCGTGGTAACATTAAGAGTGCAACGGGAATTCCACTGTTAAATGCAGAGGAGAGAGCAGATAGGTGGAAAGAATACATTGAAAGCCTCTATGAGAGTGAAGATTTGTCTGATGTGATAGAAGAAGAAACAGGAGTCTATTTAGAAAAGATAGGGGATCCAGTATTAGAATCGGAATTTAAAAGAGCTTTGGAGGACTTACGGTCAAATAAGGCAGAAGGGATAGATAACATTCCATCAGAATTTCTAAAATCATTGGTGGAAGTGGCAACAAAACGACTATTCACGTTGGTATGTAGAATATATGAGTCTGGCGATATACCATCTGACTTTCGGAAAAACATCATCCACACAATTCCGAAGACGGCAAGAGCTAACAAGTGCGAGAATTATCGCACAATCAGCTTAACAGCTCATGCATCGAAGCTGCTTACGAGAATAATATACAGAAGAATGGAAAAGAAAATTGAGAATGCGCTAGGTGACGATCAGTTTGGCTTTAGGAAAAGTAAAGGGACGAGAGAGGCAATTCTGACGTTACGGCTAATAATGGAAGTAAGGCTAAAGAAAAATCAAGACACTTTCATAGGATTTGTCGACCTGGAAAAAGCGTTCGACAATATAAAATGGTGCATGCTGTTCGAGATTCTGAAAAAAGTAGGGGTAAGCTATAGGGAGAGACGGGTCATATACAATATGTACAATAACCAAGAGGGAATAATAAGAGTGGACGATCAAGAACGAACTGCTCGTATTAAGAAGGGTGTAAGACAAGGCTGTAGCCTTTCGCCCCTACTCTTCAATCTGTACATCGAGGAAGCAATGATGGAAATAAAAGAAAGGTTCAGGAGTGGAATTAAAATACAAGGTGAAAGGATATCAATGATACGATTCGCTGATGACATTGATATCCTGAGTGAAAGTGAAGAAGAATTAAATGATCTGCTGAACGGAATGAACAGTCTAATGAGTACACAGTATGGTTTGAGAGTAAATCGGAGAAAGACGAAGGTAATGAGAAGTAGTAGAAATGGGAACAGCGAAAAACTTAACATCAGGATTGATGGTCACGAAGTCAATGAAGTTAAGGAATTCTGCTACCTAGGCAGTAAAATAACCAATGACGGACGGAGCAAGGAGGACATCAAAAGCAGACTCGCTATGGCAAAAAAGGCATTTCTGGCCAAGAGAAGTCTATTAATATCAAATACCGGCCTTAATTTGAGGAAGAAATTTCTGAGGATGTACGTCTGGAGTACAGCATTGTATGGTAGTGAAACATGGACTGTGGGAAAACCGGAACAGAAGAGAATCGAAGCATTTGAGATGTGGTGCTATAGACGAATGTTGAAAATTAGGTGGACTGATAAGGTAAGGAATGAGGAGGTTCTACGCAGAATCGGAGAGGAAAGGAATATGTGGAAAACACTGATAAGGAGAAGGGACAGGATGATAGGACATCTGCTAAGACATGAGGGAATGACTTCCATGGTACTACTAATGACTAAAAAAAAAAAAAAAACATTCAGGAAGACCTTCTATGTTTGGTGAAGATCGTTTAAACGCCTTAATCCACAATGAGCCTCGTCATTCTGCTTGACAACTGGCAAACGTGGTGAATTGTGATCATTCCAATCTCATGCGACATTTGCATACAGTGGGGAGTCCAAAAATCGGCTGTATGGGTACCGCATGCTCTAACAAGGGGAGGCCGCCAATTGTGGAACTCAGATTCGATTCATACTGCGCATAATAAAAGCTCATGGCCAGAGGTGTAATGTGGCAAAGCACCAAGATGCACTTCTCAGCCGTTGTCGAGAAAATCGACAGTTAAAAGAAACCGTTGCGGTGAAATACTCGCTACGACTCATAATTTTGTACAGCGTCGTGGCGCAGTGGTAAGCGCTCGGGTTTGTAATCCGAAGGTCGCCGGATCGAATCTCGCGCCATGCAACTTTTTTTATTATTTGTTTTTTGTAATTCAAATGTATATACACATACACATTATATATATATATATATATATATATATATATATATATAATAAGTTGTTGAAAGTCGTTTGTCGTGGAAAACCGGCGACTTCGAACATCATTATGTTTTCCGCAAACAAAGTTGTATTTCACAAATGTTATTAATCGTCTTCTTAATGTTTACCACATAGAAACAATATTCCGAAACCAATACGTATAGTGTAAGTCAAACGTTCGAATTAGAATAGAGACCCCACGAACACAAATTTGCTGGGGCAGGTATGAAATATAAGCTCCGTTACTCGCTCGTTACACTTGAAGAACAGATGTTGAATGGGCCGAAACGAGCTGCCGCATAACAGCGTAGTTGCCTGCTAACTTCGAAAGAAGGTAGATGCGGTCCCTAGCGCGCCCGTAAACCTCAAAGACACACACACACACACACACACACACACACACACACACAACTTATAACATCGTCGAAAATCAGTGCGTACTTGAGAGCTTTGGTACACCCTGTTAAACAAATGGAAAATGGTAGCGGTACAATTGGAGGGCGATCCGGGTCCTTCGCATGAAAGTGATGTGATCGAAGAAGATTCTATACACAGTGAAGTGGCGAAACAACAATTGGAAGATGCGTTGGTGTATTTTGAAAGCCTCCTTCGTAACAGTATTCGCATCGCACCAGAAAAATATATATATATATATATATATATATATATATATATATATATATATATATATATATATATATTGAGAGGCACCCACTTGCCTTTCTCATACTGTGGCATCAAGCAGTCAGGCCTGCAAGATGAGTGGTTTGCCAAGCGAGTGGAATCTTCCTTAATTTATCGAGCAACATGAATTCTCGTATCTTACTATTTAGTTACAAATTATCCACCTGTATGAATAATACGCAACGGAAACACGCATCTGACTATCAGTGATTTATAGAACTCTGACTGTACACTACGCACTGGCAATACCACATTTACCTTTTGTCTTTGATTTAACGGCTTTTATATAAATTCGGGACATTACGATAACATACAATTTAATGAAAAAGGGCCACCAATCTCTTTCTTTTCACTATTTGATTTATTCCTAAACACACAAATTCTACAACCTACAACAAAATCACATGAGAAATTCCGCCCAGTGGGCATGGCTTTACGTTAGTGAATCTCTATACTATGGTCTCGTAATCTATTTACCGCAACAGTGCACTCCCTGGATCGGATGGTGGATCTTTTATTATACCTCACACTTCGCCTCTCACAATAATCTTCACGAAACTTTCCTCCAGATCGAGAGATACAGAAGGAACAGGCATACCCACAAATCTTTCGAAACTACCTTGCTACTCCCATGCAAAACACACATACCCAAATTACAAGACATACACAACACAACAATATGAAATATTACACAAAGAACGGTTACAACTTCATCACTTTTCCGCTTTCCCACTTCAATCAATATTTATCCCAGTTTCACACGACACTGCCCCACTTTGTAATTCTACTTTCCTACTGTGAACTCTGGAGATAAATGCACGTCTTCCTGTGCAATGCAAGCCAAGTGGCGTTGCTGGAAAAACGGCCGACTCACCTTGATTCTCTCTCAGAGTTTAACTTCAGCGTCACACGGAATGATATTTCTTAAATACTTCAACTTATGATACACACGCTATTTCTTAAATATTTCAGCTTATCGTACACACGCTATCAATTCTTAAATATTTCAGCTTATTGTACACACGCTATTAATTCTTAAATATTTCAGCTTAAGCTCACGGAAGTATCTCAACTTATAACTACACGTGGGCTCTTTGTGACCGTTGGTTTACTACAATCCCCTTAAAATTACCTGCCTCACTTTGTAATTTTCCCCACAAAAGGTCCTGTGAAAGAGAAATTATTAATTCTAACTACTCTTAAATATTCCACATCCATACCATGCCTCCACTCTTTCATTACGGAGCACAACAAAAAAACAGGTCTTTACAGCAGAAGGTTCAGCGGCAGAGTGCTGAAACATGGCCGTATTCTCGATTCTCTCGCACCTCTCTCGAAGTGGGAGAAGCACCCTGCTACCTTATTGGTCAGCCACATTTCAGACGCTCAAAGCTCTGGTAACTTCCATCTCTTTGGTCTCACCAAAGGTAGCCAAAGGATCGACTCAAAGATGATCATATATTCCGATTCACTATCTGTGGTTAGCAGACGACCATACATTCATTCCTTTCACAGATCTCACCAAACTGGATGTAGGGATTTATTTTGAGGGAGTGCACATGTGATCAATTAAATAAATAAATTGTCATTCTTTCCCACACTGGTATCCGGCTTCGCTGTATTAATTGAAATTGAGTTACTTTTACACAAAAAATGTGTTGTTCTGACAAGAATTTCGTACCTATTTTCAATGTTGGGCGGTACTGTACCCTTTCACCACCGGCTACCCATGCAAAAAAAAATGGCACGATACTATCCTTGCAATGCGAGGGTAGTTCCGAACATTTTTTTAAGAAAACTGTATTAAAACAAACGTAGCAATTCATCAAAATAACCAGGAGGAGACCTTAGCCCCTGGTGACCTCAAATTGACGACCAAATGTTGTTACTTTACCAAATTGGCAGTTGTTGCATTATTGTACTCTCCACAATCCGGAGTAACGTACACATACAAATTTACAACAATCTACATGACAAATAAAACATCACATCATAGAAATGAAAAAATAATCTTGAGATAAAATTTTGCTTTAGTTACTGGGATCTTCGTTATTTTTATGAGTAATCCAAATTTCAATAATTCTAAAACAAATAAAAAATACTAATTGTACTCATGAAATTTTAAATACCTCACCGTCCAAACACAGAACAAGATTATTACTATGGACGACATCAAAATACATCAGTTAATTCCGATATTTTGTTGTGCAATGCAAACTCTTGTCCCCTGTGACAACCTTACTGACCAATGCAACAAGAGCCGCTACGTTAGTATTACGCCACTGGCTTATAATTAGAGCATCATTGTACCAAATATTCTAATAAACATGCTACGTGAACTTGATAACCCAGAACAGACAAAAAACAAACACTAACTATTCTAAACACAAATGTTGATGAAATACAATTACACTTGCTGTCCCTTCAAGAATGAAACACACAAAAAAAACATTTGCACAATCACAAATACATTATTCCCTATCTTGCGAGTCACACGGAAACCTTTCATTCTGTGATTTTCTTGTGGTCAAAAAGTTGCTGATAGTTTTCCTAGAACCACTGTCTCGGTGTCAAAGCTCTCCCATGGTTACCCGGACGAAAGTCTTTGAGTCACTCAAATCGGCATTTTGAACAAGCACTGGACAGTAAACTGTATCTCACATTAAACACAAATGTCATAGTCACTGTCAGAGTACCATCCACACGAATCTGTTCGTCCAAAAAAATGGCCCTACAACTACTATTACCCACGGTTCTGTCCTTTCAGTTCATGGTGTAATTAAAAGTCGTAAGTTTCAACAAACAGCACTTATTCCCGCACCAGTTCAAGAAATGTCTCGTACTACAGACGCAAATGTCAATGTCCCACTCTAGTTTCTTGCCTTCATACAATAATTGTTCACCAAACGACAACTGTCCTCTAAGTATACCAAGTGTCCCACGTGCAATTCACAAAGCACACTTAACAAGTCACTGCCAAAAGTTTATGGATCCCACCATTCAGTGGTCAAGACAAAACAAAACGATCGTCCTGTCTGCTAAAGACAAAATCTTTTCCACCACCCACAACGTGGAAACACCAGTCCTTCACTTTCCACATTATGGAAAGTCGCAGTCATCTTGTTTCACGGCTCCACAGTCCAGTACTAGTTATTAGCTGCTGGTAAAAAAAATGCTCGCCGGGCTCTGCCGCGCCTCGTCCATTCTGCAGTAGCGCCGCTGCGCGCGCCGTTGAGCAGAAGAAACCACCCGCTGTTGCCTCCGCGGGATACCTTCCCCTGTCGTAAGGGTGGCGGAACTCATGAATGGCCAGTGGTACGTGCGTGTCGCCCCAGGCCGTTGACCTGCTGTAGCGGGCGCGTGGAGTGTACCCCGTCCGACAGTGGAGTGGGGAGTGCCGCGGCTCTGTCGCCTGTCGCCATGGCATCGTCAGCTCGGCCCGCTAGCGGTATGGGCGTTACGACACCCAATCAGTTAGCCTTCCGTGCATCTCGCAACATTACAGACAAAAGGAAATTCTTACATTAAAATTATACACCCTAGTTTTCTACACATACAACATCAACATTTATCTCTTTTCTATAGACAGCCCACACTCGTTCTATTCATTGTACCTGTCGTCCCTCATACAAAACATGAAAGTGTAAAAAAAAAAACAAAAGGAATAATAAACAATCTATACAGCTCATAATTACAATATCAAATAGTAGGCTACTCTAACATCCTATCACAGTGAAAATATTAGAAACTTTATCCTAAAACTACAATATACAATGAACTTTTGTGCTTGTGACACACTGAAATTAATACCCCTTGAAAGTGTTCTAACAAAAAATAAGAATAATCTACATAGCTCACAATTACCTACCACATGTTATTAAATAGTAAACTACTTTAACATCCTAACACAACAAACATTTTAGAAACTGATGACTCTAAATCTACAACATACAATGCACCTTTGTGCATGTGACAGACTGAAATTAGTATCTTTCTATATATTTTACCTTTTTATTATATATAACAACATTTCTAGGACATGTATGAACCATCCACATGATGTCAGATCCTGACCTGCCATCGAGGTTCATCCCAATCAAACAATACATAATAATGTTGTAGTTACAGAACGGTAGCATCCCCCTTACAGGAGTGTGCGCATTGATCACACTACTCTACGACTCTCACTCACCAAACATCACATTTTCCTTCTCATTCAATCCATTAATACACTAACAGAATAGGTCTAGAAGTCAGTTAACCTTAACACCACCACACTCACGACAACATACCATACCTTTGATCCCTTATACTTATAACAACACCACACTCACGACAACATACCATACCTTTGCTCCCTTATACTCAACCACATAACACATGAAGCTGTTCCGGAGATAGCTTTCCAGTCTCCGAATTCGTCCTTTCACTCTGGCACCTCTCTCCATCGGTTTACCTCCGCATTCACTTCATGCTAAATATCAACTTAGAATTGCGACATTTCATCTAAGAAACAAAAATACACAAATTATTCAACCTGCAAAATAACTGTACACATTCTTGGTACCGTTTTGATTAGTTATACTGGTACCAGGCTTCAACAACAACAAAAAATATTATTTTTGCCCAATCGCAAATTTTATGCTAAGAACTAGATCTACACTTATATCACATCTTACGTCAGTATTCCACAACGTTCACCATCTGGGTCTCATACTCCCTTTACGTCCTTTCACATTGTGCAGTTGTCCTCATCTCTTCATTCGTATTTCGGCTCTCCGTCCGTCCATTACTCCATCATTTCCTGGTCTTCCTTCATCATTGGCATCAATCTCTATCGCAGCATACACAGGCCTCTCTGTAACACACATCTAAGACATCTCCACATTATTCTATTCCACTCACCTTTATTTACCACTGTGTCATCACGTCGAATCTCTATTTTTTAATCACACTGCTTCACGTCGCTTCTTCCCTTACCTATCACCTTTATCCACTACTATTTATCACGTCGCTTCTCTATCTACCATCTTTATTCCCTCATAAATCATCACGTCGTTTCTGCTTGATCCTTATTCATACGACAAAAAATACGTACATACACCACTCTGTCGACTCCTGTTCATGACTCATTTGACCAGTCTATTCCGTCATACTTCCTGACATCCCGCCTGAAAATTCTTATGTTCGATTTTGACCCTGCACAACGTTACACACCACAAATAAATACACTGACTATCTACCATAAATTGCCTACTTTAGATCTATCCTTAACTTTTCCATAATTTGATGTTAGAAATGTGATGAAGCCCACGAGATTGTTTTCCCTTGATCGTCTCTATTGTGACAATGATTGTCCTGTCGTGAACGCAATGACTGCCTATCCTCTCTTCGCCCATCATTTTGATTTTCCCTTCTTCTTCCATCTCTGTCCCATCTTCTATTTTCCCGGTTTGACGGTCGATATTCCCATGAATTCTGCCCCCTACTTCCTCGCCATCTTCCATTCCCGTCATTCCTCTGATTCCATGCTCTCCTGTCATTCTGATAGTTTCTGCGGTTCCTATCCTCGACTCTGTCTGACCTATGAGTCGCGTCTCCGTTCACGATGTTCCTCTCATTACCCAGTTCCTGTAACAAGTGCTGAAATGACGCAGAATCGTCTAAGCCTCTGCCTGCTATCGCTATATCTCTGCGCAATCTCACTGGCAACTTCGTCATACAGATCCTAATGAGCTCCCCAGGTTCGTATGGCACATCCAAATATCTATTTCGTCTCAGCATTTCCTGATAGCACGCCACTGGATCTCTTATACTACCTTCGTTACAATTTGGCATCATCAATATGCTTTGCTTAACCTGGTCCTGCTTACTTTTCGACCAGAATTCATTTAAAAACTTGTCACAAAATATCTTGTAGCTACTACAGTCATTAATAACTTCCTGCATTTTCGCTCTAGCCTCGTCCCTCAAATGGTTGCACACAAACTTCATTTTGAGGAGCGGTCCCCACGATGCAGGTAATGAATCTTGAAATTGAGACAGCCACAGACATGGATGTTGGTAGTCATCAGGATCCGGAAAACAAGTGAACTTTTGTACCGACACGAAGTGCCTCCTACATTCTTCTTCCGCATTTATGTTTTCTGACCTTGGGCTATACCCAGTTGGATTTGCCACCTGTTTTATCCGACATAACCGTTCTTCTAACTCTCTGAGTTCGTCTTTCTCTTTCTGCCTATTTCCTTTTTTTGAATTTATCTCAGTCTCCCTCTGCAATCTACCTGGTGGTGTGTCACCTCCGCTACTGCATGCTAATCGCAACTGTGCTAGCTCTTCCCTATGTTTCCCATTTATTTCTAATTGCGCCTCTTTAAACTGTAATAGTGATTGTATCTCTTCCTGCTCGGCATAAACCTCTCGCTGCGTACTGTCAGAGCCTGTCTCGCCTCTTACACTGACCTTTTCTACCTCTGCACTAATTGTATTCATTCTGACCACTACCTCCGCAACTTCATCCCTGTATTTATTTAGCGCCACTTCCTGCTGGGTGACTTGAGCTTCCACGCTGTCTAATGCCCCTTGTTTATCCGCAAGTAAGTCCTTCACTACCTCTTTGATTCGCTCATCTGGCAACACGTCCCTACGTTCTGTGATATCCCTCTCTATTGCAATTATTCGTACCTCCAAATTACTGGTTTTTTCTTTCACGGCGTCACATACTTGCTTCAACGCACCCAGATTCTTCTCCCCCTCATCTAACCGATTATTAACTGCGGACAGACGCTCATCGATAACTGAGAGTAGCTTCCTCATTGCCTCTTTATTTCCCTTATCAATTGCCTCCAATCTTTCCTTATTTGCTTCCAATCTCTCCTTAGTCTCCCTATCCATTGCTTCCAATCTCTCCTTAGCCTCCCTATCTCTCTCCTTATTATCTCTATTGATTGCTTCTAATCTTTCGTTAGTTGCTTCAAATCTTTCCTTAGTCTCCCTACTCATCGCTTGTAAAAACTGCAGTATCACATCGTTATTTCCTACTTTCGACGCGCTCACCTCGTTCGCCTGAGAAACCGTAGCTTCGCTAAGGGTAGCTGCACTTTCACCGCACACCTGGCCTAGTCTCGGCTCGCCCGCGTCGTCGGGAAAAGCCCGCGTTTGTGGACAAAGCCCGCCGCATAAAGGTTCCCCTTGCAGCGGTCCACTGAACAATACAGCCCCTTCGGAGCGTTTGTCTTTCTCGCTCATTAACCCATGGTCAACAGCTACTTCCTGCTGCACTGCTACGTCCACCCCAGAATCGCTATTCTCCATGGTGGCTACACTTTTCGACTGCGACCTAGTTACTACGGACATTACGCAAAAAAAATTATGAAACGATCTTCCAGCCTTGTGCGATATAGCAATTAATTACATAAAATAAAATAAAAGATCCTCACCAATCCAGAAAGAATTTGCAAACAGAAAAAATTTTACTTCTTAGCGCTATCACAATACATTCCATAAAAAATAATCTTAACAGCAAACCCTAACAACAAAATATCCTAACAAAAACGATCCTGGCAAAGGAATCCTGGCAACAAATTAAATATCCTGGTAACAAAATTATCGTGGCAAAAAACGGAATCCTGGCAACAAATTAAATATCCTGGTAACAAAATTATCGTGGCAAAAAAATGGAATCCTGGCAGCAAATTAAATATCCTGGTAACAAAATTATCGTGGCAAAAAAAAAAACGGAATCCTGGCAACAAATTAAATATCCTGGTAACAAAATTATCGTGGCAAAAAACGGAATCCTGGCAGGGTCGAAATTATGAGAGGCACCCACTTGCCTTTCTCATACTGTGGCATCAAGCAGTCAGGCCTGCAAGATGAGTGGTTTGCCAAGCGAGTGGAATCTTCCTTAATTTATCGAGCAACATGAATTCTCGTATCTTACTATTTAGTTACAAATTATCCACCTGTATGAATAATACGCAACGGAAACACGCATCTGACTATCAGTGATTTATAGAACTCTGACTGTACACTACGCACTGGCAATACCACATTTACCTTTTGTCTTTGATTTAACGGCTTTTATATAAATTCGGGACATTACGATAACATACAATTTAATGAAAAAGGGCCACCAATCTCTTTCTTTTCACTATTTGATTTATTCCTAAACACACAAATTCTACAACCTACAACAAAATCACATGAGAAATTCCGCCCAGTGGGCATGGCTTTACGTTAGTGAATCTCTATACTATGGTCTCGTAATCTATTTACCGCAACAGTGCACTCCCTGGATCGGATGGTGGATCTTTTATTATACCTCACACTTCGCCTCTCACAATAATCTTCACGAAACTTTCCTCCAGATCGAGCGATACAGAAGGAACAGGCATACCCACAAATCTTTCGAAACTACCTTGCTACTCCCATGCAAAACACACATACCCAAATTACAAGACATACACAACACAACAATATGAAATATTACACAAAGAACGGTTACAACTTCATCACTTTTCCGCTTTCCCACTTCAATCAATATTTATCCCAGTTTCACACGACACTGCCCCACTTTGTAATTCTACTTTCCTACTGTGAACTCTGGAGATAAATGCACGTCTTCCTGTGCAATGCAAGCCAAGTGGCGTTGCTGGAAAAACGGCCGACTCACCTTGATTCTCTCTCAGAGTTTAACTTCAGCGTCACACGGAATGATATTTCTTAAATACTTCAACTTATGATACACACGCTATTTCTTAAATATTTCAGCTTATCGTACACACGCTATCAATTCTTAAATATTTCAGCTTATTGTACACACGCTATTAATTCTTAAATATTTCAGCTTAAGCTCACGGAAGTATCTCAACTTATAACTACACGTGGGCTCTTTGTGACCGTTGGTTTACTACAATCCCCTTAAAATTACCTGCCTCACTTTGTAATTTTCCCCACAAAAGGTCCTGTGAAAGAGAAATTATTAATTCTAACTACTCTTAAATATTCCACATCCATACCATGCCTCCACTCTTTCATTACGGAGCACAACAAAAAAACAGGTCTTTACAGCAGAAGGTTCAGCGGCAGAGTGCTGAAACATGGCCGTATTCTCGATTCTCTCGCACCTCTCTCGAAGTGGGAGAAGCACCCTGCTACCTTATTGGTCAGCCACATTTCAGACGCTCAAAGCTCTGGTAACTTCCATCTCTTTGGTCTCACCAAAGGTAGCCAAAGGATCGACTCAAAGATGATCATATATTCCGATTCACTATCTGTGGTTAGCAGACGACCATACATTCATTCCTTTCACAGATCTCACCAAACTGGATGTAGGGATTTATTTTGAGGGAGTGCACATGTGATCAATTAAATAAATAAATTGTCATTCTTTCCCACACTGGTATCCGGCTTCGCTGTATTAATTGAAATTGAGTTACTTTTACACAAAAAATGTGTTGTTCTGACAAGAATTTCGTACCTATTTTCAATGTTGGGCGGTACTGTACCCTTTCACCACCGGCTACCCATGCAAAAAAAAAATGGCACGGTACTATCCTTGCAATGCGAGGGTAGTTCCGAACATTTTTTTAAGAAAACTGTATTAAAACAAACGTAGCAATTCATCAAAATAACCAGGAGGAGACCTTAGCCCCTGGTGACCTCAAATTGACGACCAAATGTTGTTACTTTACCAAATTGGCAGTTGTTGCATTATTGTACTCTCCACAATCCGGAGTAACGTACACATACAAATTTACAACAATCTACATGACAAATAAAACATCACATCATAGAAATGAAAAAATAATCTTGAGATAAAATTTTGCTTTAGTTACTGGGATCTTCGTTATTTTTATGAGTAATCCAAATTTCAATAATTCTAAAACAAATAAAAAATACTAATTGTACTCATGAAATTTTAAATACCTCACCGTCCAAACACAGAACAAGATTATTACTATGGACGACATCAAAATACATCAGTTAATTCCGATATTTTGTTGTGCAATGCAAACTCTTGTCCCCTGTGACAACCTTACTGACCAATGCAACAAGAGCCGCTACGTTAGTATTACGCCACTGGCTTATAATTAGAGCATCATTGTACCAAATATTCTAATAAACATGCTACGTGAACTTGATAACCCAGAACAGACAAAAAACAAACACTAACTATTCTAAACACAAATGTTGATGAAATACAATTACACTTGCTGTCCCTTCAAGAATGAAACACACAAAAAAAACATTTGCACAATCACAAATACATTATTCCCTATCTTGCGAGTCACACGGAAACCTTTCATTCTGTGATTTTCTTGTGGTCAAAAAGTTGCTGATAGTTTTCCTAGAACCACTGTCTCGGTGTCAAAGCTCTCCCATGGTTACCCGGACGAAAGTCTTTGAGTCACTCAAATCGGCATTTTGAACACGCACTGGACAGTAAACTGTATCTCACATTAAACACAAATGTCATAGTCACTGTCAGAGTACCATCCACACGAATCTGTTCGTCCAAAAAAATGGCCCTACAACTACTATTACCCACGGTTCTGTCCTTTCAGTTCATGGTGTAATTAAAAGTCGTAAGTTTCAACAAACAGCACTTATTCCCGCACCAGTTCAAGAAATGTCTCGTACTACAGACGCAAATGTCAATGTCCCACTCTAGTTTCTTGCCTTCATACAATAATTGTTCACCAAACGACAACTGTCCTCTAAGTATACCAAGTGTCCCACGTGCAATTCACAAAGCACACTTAACAAGTCACTGCCAAAAGTTTATGGATCCCACCATTCAGTGGTCAAGACAAAACAAAACGATCGTCCTGTCTGCTAAAGACAAAATCTTTTCCACCACCCACAACGTGGAAACACCAGTCCTTCACTTTCCACATTATGGAAAGTCGCAGTCATCTTGTTTCACGGCTCCACAGTCCAGTACTAGTTATTAGCTGCTGGTAAAAAAAATGCTCGCCGGGCTCTGCCGCGCCTCGTCCATTCTGCAGTAGCGCCGCTGCGCGCGCCGTTGGGCAGAAGAAACCACCCGCTGTTGCCTCCGCGGGATACCTTCCCCTGTCGTAAGGGTGGCGGAACTCATGAATGGCCAGTGGTACGTGCGTGTCGCCCCAGGCCGTTGACCTGCTGTAGCGGGCGCGTGGAGTGTACCCCGTCCGACAGTGGAGTGGGGAGTGCCGCGGCTCTGTCGCCTGTCGCCATGGCATCGTCAGCTCGGCCCGCTAGCGGTATGGGCGTTACGACACCCAATCAGTTAGCCTTCCGTGCATCTCGCAACATTACAGACAAAAGGAAATTCTTACATTAAAATTATACACCCTAGTTTTCTACACATACAACATCAACATTTATCTCTTTTCTATAGACAGCCCACACTCGTTCTATTCATTGTACCTGTCGTCCCTCATACAAAACATGAAAGTGTAAAAAAAAAAAACAAAAGGAATAATAAACAATCTATACAGCTCATAATTACAATATCAAATAGTAGGCTACTCTAACATCCTATCACAGTGAAAATATTAGAAACTTTATCCTAAAACTACAATATACAATGAACTTTTGTGCTTGTGACACACTGAAATTAATACCCCTTGAAAGTGTTCTAACAAAAAATAAGAATAATCTACATAGCTCACAATTACCTACCACATGTTATTAAATAGTAAACTACTTTAACATCCTAACACAACAAACATTTTAGAAACTGATGACTCTAAATCTACAACATACAATGCACCTTTGTGCATGTGACAGACTGAAATTAGTATCTTTCTATATATTTTACCTTTTTATTATATATAACAACATTTCTAGGACATGTATGAACCATCCACATGATGTCAGATCCTGACCTGCCATCGAGGTTCATCCCAATCAAACAATACATAATAATGTTGTAGTTACAGAACGGTAGCATCCCCCTTACAGGAGTGTGCGCATTGATCACACTACTCTACGACTCTCACTCACCAAACATCACATTTTCCTTCTCATTCAATCCATTAATACACTAACAGAATAGGTCTAGAAGTCAGTTAACCTTAACACCACCACACTCACGACAACATACCATACCTTTGATCCCTTATACTTATAACAACACCACACTCACGACAACATACCATACCTTTGCTCCCTTATACTCAACCACATAACACATGAAGCTGTTCCGGAGATAGCTTTCCAGTCTCCGAATTCGTCCTTTCACTCTGGCACCTCTCTCCATCGGTTTACCTCCGCATTCACTTCATGCTAAATATCAACTTAGAATTGCGACATTTCATCTAAGAAACAAAAATACACAAATTATTCAACCTGCAAAATAACTGTACACATTCTTGGTACCGTTTTGATTAGTTATACTGGTACCAGGCTTCAACAACAACAAAAAATATTATTTTTGCCCAATCGCAAATTTTATGCTAAGAACTAGATCTACACTTATATCACATCTTACGTCAGTATTCCACAACGTTCACCATCTGGGTCTCATACTCCCTTTACGTCCTTTCACATTGTGCAGTTGTCCTCATCTCTTCATTCGTATTTCGGCTCTCCGTCCGTCCATTACTCCATCATTTCCTGGTCTTCCTTCATCATTGGCATCAATCTCTATCGCAGCATACACAGGCCTCTCTGTAACACACATCTAAGACATCTCCACATTATTCTATTCCACTCACCTTTATTTACCACTGTGTCATCACGTCGAATCTCTATTTTTTAATCACACTGCTTCACGTCGCTTCTTCCCTTACCTATCACCTTTATCCACTACTATTTATCACGTCGCTTCTCTATCTACCATCTTTATTCCCTCATAAATCATCACGTCGTTTCTGCTTGATCCTTATTCATACGACAAAAAATACGTACATACACCACTCTGTCGACTCCTGTTCATGACTCATTTGACCAGTCTATTCCGTCATACTTCCTGACATCCCGCCTGAAAATTCTTATGTTCGATTTTGACCCTGCACAACGTTACACACCACAAATAAATACACTGACTATCTACCATAAATTGCCTACTTTAGATCTATCCTTAACTTTTCCATAATTTGATGTTAGAAATGTGATGAAGCCCACGAGATTGTTTTCCCTTGATCGTCTCTATTGTGACAATGATTGTCCTGTCGTGAACGCAATGACTGCCTATCCTCTCTTCGCCCATCATTTTGATTTTCCCTTCTTCTTCCATCTCTGTCCCATCTTCTATTTTCCCGGTTTGACGGTCGATATTCCCATGAATTCTGCCCCCTACTTCCTCGCCATCTTCCATTCCCGTCATTCCTCTGATTCCATGCTCTCCTGTCATTCTGATAGTTTCTGCGGTTCCTATCCTCGACTCTGTCTGACCTATGAGTCGCGTCTCCGTTCACGATGTTCCTCTCATTACCCAGTTCCTGTAACAAGTGCTGAAATGACGCAGAATCGTCTAAGCCTCTGCCTGCTATCGCTATATCTCTGCGCAATCTCACTGGCAACTTCGTCATACAGATCCTAATGAGCTCCCCAGGTTCGTATGGCACATCCAAATATCTATTTCGTCTCAGCATTTCCTGATAGCACGCCACTGGATCTCTTATACTACCTTCGTTACAATTTGGCATCATCAATATGCTTTGCTTAACCTGGTCCTGCTTACTTTTCGACCAGAATTCATTTAAAAACTTGTCACAAAATATCTTGTAGCTACTACAGTCATTAATAACTTCCTGCATTTTCGCTCTAGCCTCGTCCCTCAAATGGTTGCACACAAACTTCATTTTGAGGAGCGGTCCCCACGATGCAGGTAATGAATCTTGAAATTGAGACAGCCACAGACATGGATGTTGGTAGTCATCAGGATCCGGAAAACAAGTGAACTTTTGTACCGACACGAAGTGCCTCCTACATTCTTCTTCCGCATTTATGTTTTCTGACCTTGGGCTATACCCAGTTGGATTTGCCACCTGTTTTATCCGACATAACCGTTCTTCTAACTCTCTGAGTTCGTCTTTCTCTTTCTGCCTATTTCCTTTTTTTGAATTTATCTCAGTCTCCCTCTGCAATCTACCTGGTGGTGTGTCACCTCCGCTACTGCATGCTAATCGCAACTGTGCTAGCTCTTCCCTATGTTTCCCATTTATTTCTAATTGCGCCTCTTTAAACTGTAATAGTGATTGTATCTCTTCCTGCTCGGCATAAACCTCTCGCTGCGTACTGTCAGAGCCTGTCTCGCCTCTTACACTGACCTTTTCTACCTCTGCACTAATTGTATTCATTCTGACCACTACCTCCGCAACTTCATCCCTGTATTTATTTAGCGCCACTTCCTGCTGGGTGACTTGAGCTTCCACGCTGTCTAATGCCCCTTGTTTATCCGCAAGTAAGTCCTTCACTACCTCTTTGATTCGCTCATCTGGCAACACGTCCCTACGTTCTGTGATATCCCTCTCTATTGCAATTATTCGTACCTCCAAATTACTGGTTTTTTCTTTCACGGCGTCACATACTTGCTTCAACGCACCCAGATTCTTCTCCCCCTCATCTAACCGATTATTAACTGCGGACAGACGCTCATCGATAACTGAGAGTAGCTTCCTCATTGCCTCTTTATTTCCCTTATCAATTGCCTCCAATCTTTCCTTATTTGCTTCCAATCTCTCCTTAGTCTCCCTATCCATTGCTTCCAATCTCTCCTTAGCCTCCCTATCTCTCTCCTTATTATCTCTATTGATTGCTTCTAATCTTTCGTTAGTTGCTTCAAATCTTTCCTTAGTCTCCCTACTCATCGCTTGTAAAAACTGCAGTATCACATCGTTATTTCCTACTTTCGACGCGCTCACCTCGTTCGCCTGAGAAACCGTAGCTTCGCTAAGGGTAGCTGCACTTTCACCGCACACCTGGCCTAGTCTCGGCTCGCCCGCGTCGTCGGGAAAAGCCCGCGTTTGTGGACAAAGCCCGCCGCATAAAGGTTCCCCTTGCAGCGGTCCACTGAACAATACAGCCCCTTCGGAGCGTTTGTCTTTCTCGCTCATTAACCCATGGTCAACAGCTACTTCCTGCTGCACTGCTACGTCCACCCCAGAATCGCTATTCTCCATGGTGGCTACACTTTTCGACTGCGACCTAGTTACTACGGACATTACGCAAAAAAAATTATGAAACGATCTTCCAGCCTTGTGCGATATAGCAATTAATTACATAAAATAAAATAAAAGATCCTCACCAATCCAGAAAGAATTTGCAAACAGAAAAAATTTTACTTCTTAGCGCTATCACAATACATTCCATAAAAAATAATCTTAACAGCAAACCCTAACAACAAAATATCCTAACAAAAACGATCCTGGCAAAGGAATCCTGGCAACAAATTAAATATCCTGGTAACAAAATTATCGTGGCAAAAAACGGAATCCTGGCAACAAATTAAATATCCTGGTAACAAAATTATCGTGGCAAAAAAACGGAATCCTGGCAGCAAATTAAATATCCTGGTAACAAAATTATCGTGGCAAAAAAAAAAACGGAATCCTGGCAACAAATTAAATATCCTGGTAACAAAATTATCGTGGCAAAAAACGGAATCCTGGCAGGGTCGAAATTATGAGAGGCACCCACTTGCCTTTCTCATACTGTGGCATCAAGCAGTCAGGCCTGCAAGATGAGTGGTTTGCCAAGCGAGTGGAATCTTCCTTAATTTATCGAGCAACATGAATTCTCGTATCTTACTATTTAGTTACAAATTATCCACCTGTATGAATAATACGCAACGGAAACACGCATCTGACTATCAGTGATTTATAGAACTCTGACTGTACACTACGCACTGGCAATACCACATTTACCTTTTGTCTTTGATTTAACGGCTTTTATATAAATTCGGGACATTACGATAACATACAATTTAATGAAAAAGGGCCACCAATCTCTTTCTTCTCACTATTTGATTTATTCCTAAACACACAAATTCTACAACCTACAACAAAATCACATGAGAAATTCCGGCCAGTGGGCATGGCTTTACGTTAGTGAATCTCTATACTATGGTCTCGTAATCTATTTACCGCAACAGTGCACTCCCTGGATCGGATGGTGGATCTTTTATTATACCTCACACTTCGCCTCTCACAATAATCCTCACGAAACTTTCCTCCAGATCGAGCGATACAGAAGGAACAGGCATACCCACAAATCTTTCGAAACTACCTTGCTACTCCCATGCAAAACACACATACCCAAATTACAAGACATACACAACACAACAATATGAAATATTACACAAAGAACGGTTACAACTTCATCACTTTTCCGCTTTCCCACTTCAATCAATATTTATCCCAGTTTCACACGACACTGCCCCACTTTGTAATTCTACTTTCCTACTGTGAACTCTGGAGATAAATGCACGTCTTCCTGTGCAATGCAAGCCAAGTGGCGTTGCTGGAAAAACGGCCGACTCACCTTGATTCTCTCTCAGAGTTTAACTTCAGCGTCACACGGAATGATATTTCTTAAATACTTCAACTTATGATACACACGCTATTTCTTAAATATTTCAGCTTATCGTACACACGCTATCAATTCTTAAATATTTCAGCTTATTGTACACACGCTATTAATTCTTAAATATTTCAGCTTAAGCTCACGGAAGTATCTCAACTTATAACTACACGTGGGCTCTTTGTGACCGTTGGTTTACTACAATCCCCTTAAAATTACCTGCCTCACTTTGTAATTTTCCCCACAAAAGGTCCTGTGAAAGAGAAATTATTAATTCTAACTACTCTTAAATATTCCACATCCATACCATGCCTCCACTCTTTCATTACGGAGCACAACAAAAAAACAGGTCTTTACAGCAGAAGGTTCAGCGGCAGAGTGCTGAAACATGGCCGTATTCTCGATTCTCTCGCACCTCTCTCGAAGTGGGAGAAGCACCCTGCTACCTTATTGGTCAGCCACATTTCAGACGCTCAAAGCTCTGGTAACTTCCATCTCTTTGGTCTCACCAAAGGTAGCCAAAGGATCGACTCAAAGATGATCATATATTCCGATTCACTATCTGTGGTTAGCAGACGACCATACATTCATTCCTTTCACAGATCTCACCAAACTGGATGTAGGGATTTATTTTGAGGGAGTGCACATGTGATCAATTAAATAAATAAATTGTCATTCTTTCCCACACTGGTATCCGGCTTCGCTGTATTAATTGAAATTGAGTTACTTTTACACAAAAAATGTGTTGTTCTGACAAGAATTTCGTACCTATTTTCAATGTTGGGCGGTACTGTACCCTTTCAATATATATATATATATATATATATATATATATATATATATATATATATATATATGTGTGTGTGTGTGTGTGTGTACATTTGAATTACAAAAAACAAATAATAAAAAAAAGTTGCATGGCGCGAGATTCGATCCGGCGACCTTCGGATTACGGACCCGAGCGCTTACCGCTGCGCAACGACGCTGTAGAAAATTATTAATCGTAGAGAGGGTTTCACCGCAACGGTTTCTTTTAACTGTCGATTTTCTCGACAACGGCTGAGAAGTGCATCTTGGTGCTTTGCCACATTACACCTCTGGCCATGAGCTTTTATTATGCGCAGTATGAATCGAATCTGAATTTCACAATTGGCGGCCTCCCCTTGTAAGCCAAAATCACAAAACGTCAGCGCGTGGCCATATGTGTATGTCTGCTTGCTCGTCATCAGTTGGCTCGTAAACAACACCGACCATTCCCATCCTGAATCGCAACTGGTAACGAGAAATTATGTCTTTATGCTAGCGTAAGAAAAAGAAAGGAATGGTTGAGTCCAAACAAAGCAGCAACCCCCTGTACAAAGAGCTGCGCACATCCACAAGAAATAATGTTATTTATCTGGTGGAGCAGCGACGGTGTGGTGTACCACGAACTGGTTACCGGAGGTGTAACCATCACTGTTGACATTTATTGTCAACAACTGAGACGCCTTGCAGACGCCATCCAAGGACAACGACCAGGAAGACTGCGTGAAGTGATGCTAGTCCACGATAACGCCCTCCCGCATTCTGCCAGACTGATAAAAAGCGCTATACAGGAGATGGTTTGGGAAGTCATTCGGCGCTCACCTTATTCACCTGATCTTGCGCCCTCAGATTTTCGCCTTTTCCGCTCTCTGACGAACTCCCTTCCAAGAACTTCTACTCCAGATGAAACTGCACTCCGAATATGGCTCGACGACTACTTCGCCTCAAAACCATTTGATATCTACAGTCGCGGAATAGAAAAGTGAGCCTAACTTAGGAAGACTGTTGTAAATAATTACGGAGAATATATTATTGATAACTAAAGTCTGTTAAGCGTTTATTAAACTTATGGAAAAAAGCTACGAACTGATGCTCCAATCTAATATTTTATTACGCTTCGGACGACTAGTTTCAAGTGCCATAGGTACCTACAGAATGGCTACATCTCTGTCTACATAACTAGTGTGCAATTCAAACTTCACTTTGTAATGTTGTTGCATTAATCTGTCTGTGTGGGGAAGTTAACCTTGCATTACTGAGGAACTGTTTCACCAGGTATCCAGTCTAGCCTACCAAATTCCCAACCAAACTAATATTAATTATAATCTTTTAATCGTCATGAGACAACCGGTGATATATATGTATAAAAGAGAATTTAAATGAAAAGAAATAAATCAGTTTATATTTGGAAATTTATTTTAACATTGATCATTGAAATTTCAGCATATTAAACTTGAGTCATAACTAAGCTGGTGCCTTATTTAGGGCTGTAAAAATGTGAGTTTGTTATCTTACGGAACACATCAAATAGGGAGCCAAGATTGGGAGACTACATACAACACTGCATTCATAAAATAACACACAAAGAACGTTGAAACATATGCAAGAGGAAATTAACCACAACCAACCGATTCAATTTTCACCCAAAGAAGTTACGTTCGTAGCGCAATCCTGTCCGTCAGGTAATTACCACACACTGGTATACTAAATTCATACTAACTCTCTGTGAAATATTCCCGAAAAGAATAGCTGAGGGCTACTTTGATGCTTTCACCACATGCTCCACGTGGTCAACTTGGCTTACACAAAGAGTGTAACTCCACAATAATTTTGATAATGAAAATAAATTAGATCGAAACGCAATTTACTAAAGAAAAACCTCGAACTGGTTACTATCGTCTTACTATTAACCTGATGGGTCAAACAGTTGTATAAGCACGTGGTACTGGTCTCATAAAGTACACCCCACGTGGGTTGAACATAAAGAAAAGTTGCTATATTAAAAAAAATATTGTCAAGACGAGACGTTATAATCACACGAGTATTCGCATTTAAGATTGATGATCTTAGTTTGAGTTACTGATCAACACGTGGTTGCACTTTACTCACAAAGTAGTGACAAAGCAACTACCGGAAGATATTCTGAACTTCACACGCGAATTTAAGATGACATTAGATATTTTAGAGCTAAACCTGAAATAAAGGTGATTAAATTTTCAGTTAGGCTGAACTTAAGAAATCCATTGTCGTACGGACTTAGCAGAGACGCGCTTAGCCGGAGATCTTACCACTTCAGACGCTCGCCACGGACCGACTAACCTGCTCCCTTCCTGAGGGTGGCTCACAAATACAAACGGAAGTGGCCAGAGAGGCAGCTTCCTATACCAACATGACAAGGGACGGACAACCATACTAAGAATAGAAACCTCTCTGCTTTTAGAAAGCGTAGCTACCTGTTCCGACGTTGGTTCTACTGTTCTCTAGCAGACAGGCTTGTCTGCTACCCTGAAGCATGCAACTAGAAATACATTTGCTCATTCATCCTCTCACACAGAAGGGAAGGGGGATGACAGTATCTTATCATATACAGTATATAAAAGAAAGCGGATGTTGGTTCCGTATGAGACTGTGTGACATGGTTCAAAATGACTCTGAGCACTATGGGACTTAACATCGCTGGTCATCAGTCCCCTAGAACTTAGAACTACTTAAACCTAACTAACCTAAGGACATCACACACATCCATGCCCAAGGCAGGATTCGAACCTGCGACCGTAGCAGTCGCGCGGTTCCGGACTGAGCGCCTGAACCGCTAGACCACCGCGGCTGGCTGTGTGACATGAATTACATATAAGAATTACATATAAACTGTGTTTTAAAGTGTAGTAGTGTGACAGATCGTTCTTGTTTATGTGTAAAAGTAACACGTTCCACTGCTCAGTCTCCTCCCAGACAGTCAGAAACGCCACAGTAAATTTAGAAGAGGAATTTATGCCGTAAATGACAACAGATTTAGAAATTATCATGAAAGGAATCCAACAGAGACCTTTCAACTTATTATTTTATTCATAGGTGTTATTTTTGAAGCAACTGCGGTAAGTATTTCAGGATAAAATTCCATTACCTATGCTAGGAATTCTTATATAGTATAGGTAGGTTATCATTCAGACTTGACACAAATTGCAGTTATGGGAAAGTCTTGATCGCACAAGTCTTTATTAATTGTTACGCGTTTCGAAAAATCACGGTCAGACTTTAGATGTAGATCTAGTGTTAGGCTCAACCAACTGAGCACTTGGACTGTATACAGCAATACAAGTCTCATTTCATAAAGACTGCATGCGATTGTACCGCTGTTAGTTCAATGAATGAGCTTAACACTTGCATTCATTGAACTGATAACTTTACTATCATATTATGAAATGAGAGTTGCATTACTACATACAGTCCATGTGCTCAGTTCGTTGAGCCCAACATTATATCGACATCTTACATCTGAGGATGACTTTTCGAAACGCTTAACATTTAATAAAGTATTGTGCGATCAAGACTTTTCCCTAATTGCAGTTTGTGTCAGAATAAAATTCAGTGGTCAGTGGCATGGATATTTTTATTTCGCTGTACCTGTTTCAACAAATTAACGTGTAATGTTCAGAAGGCTACAGAATGAGGGATATTATAAATCATTATACCTCGGCTCTACATTTATGTAACGTATGAAGAGTGTATGATAGAAACTTACTTAGTAATGGTTTAGCAGATGTCAGTATCTTATTTGCAGATGAATAATGCCCTGATATGTGTAAAAATGTGCATGTTGCATGGGACCTTTGTAAACACAAATCGTCAGATCGATAATTTACAGTGAACGAATCACAGCTATGTACATGCTGAGCTGTTGTGTCAGCAGCAAGGAGCATTCATAAAAAGTATACAAAAATTATAAGGAAGTTATTACATTTGAAAAACATGGCACATAGTTCTAATTTCTAAAAGCAATGGGCTAATTTTCACATTTTATAAAAGATGCTATACAATGCAAATAGCGCCCGTTTTTCAGTGCAAGCAGATCATTTTACAAAATTTTTTGAATTTAGGTAGAAATGTTTATATATTTCAGATTGTTCTAAAAGGTTCATTTTGTAGCCCTTGTCAACCATGGCATGCAAGGATAGGGGAAGAAGAGTGTGTTCCTCGATTTTTAGATGTCCTTTATAATTTTGTAGCTTTCTGAACATTACAAACTAATTCGTTGACACTGGTAAAGCGAAATAGGAATTTCTGTGTAAATGGCGACTGAATTTTGTTCTGAAATCACACGTGAGTGAGAGTTAGCTGAATCACCTCCAGACAACTTCTCTACCATTCCACTCTCGAAAAGAGCCTGGGAAAAACGAACAGTTTAACCTTTCCACGCGAGCTCTGATTTCTCTTCTTTTATTAGAAACGGCATTTCTCCTTACGTAGCTGTACGTCAACGAAATATTTTCGCGTCCAGAGCAAATTGATGACTGAAATTCCATAAAAAGATATTACCGCAACGAAAAACACCTTTGTTTTAAAGAATGGCATCCCAGCTCGTCTATCATATGAGTGACACCTTCTCTCCCGTTTCCCGATGATAACAAAACGGATTGCCTTCTCTGAACCTTTTCGATGTCCTTCATCAATCCTGTCTGGTAAGGATCGCATACCTCGCAGCAGTACTCGAGAACAGGACGGACAAATGTAGTGTAGGCAGTCTCGTTAGTAGATCTGTTGCATTTTCTAGGTTTTGCTAATAAAAACGCAATCTTTAGTTCGCTTTCCCAATGATATTTTCTACACCACTGGCTATTAATACTGCTACACCAAGAAGAAATGCAGATAATAAATAGATATTCATTGGACAAATATATTATACTGGAACTGACATGTGATTACATTTTCACGCAATTTGGGTGCATAGATCCTGAGAAATCAGTACCCAGAACAACCACCTCTGGCCGTAATAACGGCCCTGATACGCCTGGGCATTGAGTCAAACAGAGCTTGGATGGCGTGTATAGGTACAGCTGCCCACGCAGTTTCAACACGATACCATAGTTCATCAAGAGTAGTGACTGGCATATTGTGACGAGCCAGTTGTCCGGCCACCATTGACCAGACGTTTTCATTTGGTGAGAAATCTGGAGAATGTGCTGGCCAGGCCAGCAATCGAACATTTGCTGTATCCAGAAAGGCCTGTACAGGACCTGCAACATGCGGTCGTGCATTATCATGCTGAAATGTAGGGTTTCGCAGGGATCGAATGAAGGGTAGAGCCACGGGTCGTAACACGTCTGAAATGTAATGTCCACTGTTCAAAGTGCCGCCAATGCGAAGAAGAGGTGACTGAGACGTGTAACCAATGGCACCCCATACCGTCACGCCGGGTGATACGCCAGTATGGCGATGACGAATACACGCTTCCAACGTGCGTTCACCGCCATGTCGCCAAACACGGATGCGACCATCATGATGTTGTAAACAGAACCTGGATTCATCCGAAAAAATGACGTTTTGCCAATCGACCACTCAGGTTCGTCGTCGAGTACACCATCGCAGGCGTTCCTGTCTGTGATGCAGCGTCAAGGGTAACCGCAGCCATGCTGCTGCAAACGTCGTCGAACTGTTCGTGCAGATGGTTATTGTCTTGCAAACGTCCTCATCTGTTGACTCAGGAATCGAGACGTGGCTGCACGATCCGTTACAGCCATGCGGATAAGATGCTTGTCACCTCGACTGCTAGAGATACGAGGCCGTTGGGGTCCAGCACGGCGTTCCGTATTACCCGCCCGAACCCACCGATTCCATATTCTGCTAACAGTCATGGGATCTCGACCAACGCGAGCAGCAAGGTCGCGATACGATAAACCGCTACAGCGATAGGCTACAATCAGACCTTTTTTCAAAGTGGGAAACGTGATGGTACGCATTTCTCCTCCTTATACGAGGCATCACAACAACGTTTTACCAGGCAACGCCGGTCAACTGCTGTTTGTGTATGAGAAATCGGTTGGAAACTTTCCTCATGTCAGCACGTTGTAGCTGTCGTCACTGGCGCCAACCTTCTTGAGAATGCTCTGAAAAGCTAATCATGTACATATCACAGCATCTTCTTCCTGTCGGTTAAATTTCGCGTCTGTAGCACGTCATCTTCGTGGTGTAGCATTTTTAATGGCGAGTAGTGTATATGATCGTTCCAGTTTAAGTTGTTCGTAATTGTAATTCTTATATCTTTAGTGGAATCGACAGCCCTTTAGATTTGTGTGATTTATCCTGTTGTACCTAGCCTACTCGTCAAATATGGGGTGCCTAGGAAACCTGCTTCTCGCATTGCTAGACAACAATTCAAGCAAATCGTATTAATGAAGTTTATTACAAAAGGAAATGATTACAATACTTAACTTCGGAAAATGCAGATTAAAACGTCCCCTTAGAAAAATTATACAAGACTGTGCTTAAACTGACACACAATATTTTTGGCGCAACGCAATCTGACTTTCAAAAATCCCTACAAAAAAATGGCCCTGACTAACATTAACCTATACGTTTCACAAATCGCTTACCCCACAAACATCTTCGTTACTCGAACTACTGCAATACAGCGAGCGCCACTACTGCCAGCTAAATAAAAGATTTAAATTACGGAAGGCACTAATTACTAATAGGCATAGTTAGCAAATGAAAGCTTTTGATAGAGAACAAACAATGTATTTACCTCAATAGTGTTCAAAAGTCATAATGTATATAGCAGTTCATGACATCCAGTCTTATAAATTCCAAAACTCCGCCATCTCTCTCCCCACATCCACCACTGCTGGCGGCTCACCTCCAACTGCGCAACGCTACGGGCTGTTAACACCCAGCTGCCCAACACTACAATGACAGACAAGAAAGCAAACTAGCCACAGACTGCACACAGCACATCCAGTGATTTTCATACAGAGCGCTACGTGGCGTTACCAATAAGAAAATAGAAACAGCCTACTTACAAGATGTGTCGCAGGCAATGGGCGACAGACAAAATAAGAAATCTCTTCAGTATAGACAATGCTAGATATTAGTAGTAGAAGTGAAATGATTAATCTTGATGCTATTCTTGAACTCGCTGCTGTAGAACTAGTACAGGGCTATTACAAATGATTGAAGCGATTTCATAAATTCACTGTAGCTCCATTCATTGACATATGGTCACGACACATTACAGATGCGTAGAGAAACTCATAAAGTTTTGTTCGGCTGAAGCCGCACTTCAGGTTTCTGCCGCCAGAGCGCTCGAGAGCGCAGTGAGGAAAAATAGGAACAGGAGCCGAGAAAGCGTATGTCGCGCTTGAAATGCACTCACATCAGTCAGTCCTAACAGTGCAACGACACTTCAGGACGAAGTTCAACAAAGATCCACCAACTGCTAACTCCATTCGGCGATGGTATGCCCAGTTTAAAGTTTCTGGATGCCTCTGTAAGGGGAAATCAACGGGCCGGCCTGCAGTGAGCGAAGAAACGGTTGAACACGTGCGGTCAAATTTCACGCGTAGCCCGCGGAAGTCGACGAATAAAGCAAGAAGGGAGCTAAAATTACCACAGCCGACGCTTTGGAAAATCTTACGGAAAAGGCTAAAGCAGAAGCCTTACCGTTTACAATTGCTACAAGCCCTGACACCCGATGACAAAGTCAAACGCTTTGAATTTTCGGCGCGGTGAAGATCATGATCAGCAATTCATGTCATGGCCTCCACGCTCTCCCGACTTAACCCCATGCGATTTCTTTCTGTGGGGTTATGTGAAAGATTCAGTGTTTAAACCTCCTCTACCAAGAAACGTGCCAGAACTGCGAGCTCGCATCAACGATGCTTTCGAACTCATTGATGGGGACATGCTGCGCCGAGTGTGGGAGGAACTTGATTATCGGCTTGATGTCTGCCGAATCACTAAAGGGGCACATATCGAACATTTGTGAATGCCTAAAAAAACTTTTTGAGTTTTTGTATGTGTGTGCAAAGCATTGTGAAAATATCTCAAATAATAAAGTTATTGTAGAGCTGTGAAATCGCTTCAATCATTTGTAATAACCCTATGGAACTGGGCTGCGGCTAGGGGGCTCTGCACTTCGTTCTCTTCGCTTAGAGGGCGCTGTCATCGCGTTGTCATCCTGGAGAGGGGTCGGTCAGCGTGCAATTGGCCAACGCCTTCTTCACACCCCTCTCTGCTCTAACGTTCCCGACCGGCGTGCCGGCGCTTAACTTTACGCCGGAACATACCCTGTAACAGAAATTTAACGAATTCGTCTTGGTACTCACGTGGATGATGTCACACTTTTTATTATTTAGAACCAGTTGCCCCATTTCGCACCATACAGATAACTTGTCTAAATCATTTTGTAATTGATTTTGATCTTCTGATGACCTTACTGGACGGTATACGACAGCATCATTATACCCGACTATAAGCAGTGGAGGGCCGGCCGGTGTGACCGAGCGGTTCTAGGCGCTTCAGTCTGGAACCGCGCGACCGCTACGGCCGCAGGTTCGAATCCTGCCTCGGGCATGGATGTGTGTGATGTCCTTAGTTAGGTTTAAGTAGTTTAAGTTCTAGGGGACTGATGACCTCTGATGTTAAGTCCCATAGTGCTCAGAACCATTTGAACCAGTTTGAATAAGCAGTGGTGGTGGTTCCGAAAGCGAAAACACATATATGCAAGTTTCATTTTTTAAATGTAGCATTTACTGAGTGCAGTAATGGTCATCGTTGAATCTACTAGCACGTTCCTGGGCACTGCATGTGAATACTTGTGTAGTGACAAACAGACAGCCATTGCTACGTTACAAAAAACTTACTTGTCATGACGTATTAGTGCGCGATATTTTACGACTTCGAGCCGTGTCTTTACGCTGTGACAAGTTTCATTAAATTCTGCCAACAGCGTGACATAGAACGAGCAGTTTGTTGCAACTGTTTCCTGCCGTCCGTCGAAGTAAAATCAGCGGCAATTCTGAGGTGAATAACGCAAAAAGCCATGTAGAAATCCTTTGAGGATTGTAAGGAAGGAATTCAGAAGTGTGTGGGTTCAAATGCGCCCCATTTTGCAGCCGACCGACATTACCTGAATGTATTTTGCGAGTATAAAAGATTTGCAACATCAGTCTCATTTATTTTGTGTCATAGCACATATACGATATTTAGCCGAGCGCAACGAAAGAACACGTCTCTATTCGACAACCCGTCTGCTGCCGCTGTGTTGTCCTCTGACACAGTTCTAGGTCGATAAACACCTACGCCTTTGTTATCGTGTCCTTGCCTGTCATTACTTATCTGGGAGTTAAGACAATACAACACCATTCGAACTAGTTAATAAAACAGGAAATTCAAGTCACAGTTCGTGTTCAACGAGTGCGCAGCAGTAATTTCGTTGAGACGTGAATAGAACTGGTTGATGTCAGGCGTTGCCCCTGTGCAGGATGTCCCAAGAGGAATGGTCAGTATTCGTGCCTACGACAGGAGCAGCCATTCAAAGTAAAAAAGGCTAGTAAAGATGGGTTCTAAAATGCATACCTTAAGAGCTATGGACAGTTCATCTTCGATACTGTGAAACAAATCTCTTCTACTACAAGCTCTTTGTGATCCATATTTTGACATGGACGAAAACAAGAAGAACGTGTCCGGTAAATAAGGCCTCAAAAATGCACACTTTAAGAGCTATGAGTAGTTGTTCACCCTCTCCACTGAACAACTGCTCTTAGCTCTTAAAGTGTGCATTTTAGAGGCCCTATTTACTAGACTCTTTTGTTTCGAATAATTTTTCCTGTCATATTGCTTAATATTGGCCATTCCTCTTGGGCCAACTGGTGTTTTCCTTTGTGAGCGGGAGCAGATTCTCGAAGAATCAAACTTCAGACTAGCTACGAGTTCTGGAGAGATGGTGAATGGGCCTAACCGAGCGAACTCCGAAAACCGAGCTGATTCCATTCAGAATTTTTAATATTTGTCTTTCAGAGGTTATTCGTTAGTCTGCGTAAGCAATGTAAGCCTACTGGACCAAAAAATAATCAGCCCCAGGAGACATGAAGGTAATTCCACACCACCTCTAGGCATAACAAATAATAGCGTCAATTTGTCGACGAAGAAAGTTCACAAGTTCCTGCAAGTATACCAAATGTTTATTACTGACACTGTTATTAGTGCCCATTTTTAGAGTTCTGTAACTCAACCGGAAAAAAACGGAACGGTTATAGAATCACATTGTTGTCTGTCTCTCTGTCCATCTGTTAAGACAACTTGTCTCAGGAACTGGTAAGTTATCAACATGAAATTTATGTCAAACACTAAGGTCAACGATCCCTTGGCGGCGAAACAAATTTAAGCGTGTAAGTCAATGCAATCAAAAGATACGGTCATTTATGTCACATGTTTTGATACTCGCAAACTCACTCATCAAACGATCTGTCTAAATACAGAATTAAGTTTGTATGGAACCCTAAGAGCGCAAGTCGTACTGATATTAGCGCTAGTTTTTTATCAGTCAATCAAATTACTGTTAAATAATATACAGGGTGTTTCAAAAATAACCGGTATTTTTGAAACGGCAATAAAAACTAAACGAGCAGCGATAGAAATACACCGTTTGTTGCAATATGCTTGGGACAACAGTACATTTTCAGGCGGACAAACTTTCGAAATTACAGTAGTTACAATTTTCAACAACAGATGGCGCTGCAAGTGATGTGAAAGATATAGAAGACAACGCAGTCTGTAGGTGCGCCATTCTGTACGTCGTCTTTCTGCTGTAAGCGTGTGCTGTTCACAACGTGCAAGTGTGCTGTAGACAACATGGTTTATTCTTTAGAACAGAGGATTTTTCTGGTGTTGGAATTCCACCGCCTAGAACACAGTGTTGTTGCAACAAGACGAAGTTTTCAACGGAGGTTTAATGTAACCAAAGGACCGAAAAGCGATACAATAAAGGATCTGTTCGAAAAATTTCAACGGACTGGGAACGTGACGGATGAACGTGCTGGAAAGGTAGGGCGACCGCGTACGGCAACCACAGAGGGCAACGCGCAGCTAGTGCAGCAGGTGATCCAACAGCGGCCTCGGGTTTCCGTTCGCCGTGTTGCAGCTGCGGTCCAAATGACGCCAACGTCCACGTATCGTCTCATGCGCCAGAATTTACACCTCTATCCATACAAAATTCAAACGCGGCAACCCCTCAGCGCCGCTACCATTGCTGCACGAGAGATATTCGCTAACGATATAGTGCACAGGATTGATGACGGCGATATGCATGTGGGCAGCATTTGGTTTACTGACGAAGCTTATTTTTACCTGGATGGCTTCGTCAATAAACAGAACTGGCGCATATGGGGAACCGAAAAGCCCCATGTTGCAGTCCCATCGTCCCTGCATCCTCAAAAAGTACTGGTCTGGGCCGCCATTTCTTCCAAAGGAATCATTGGCCCATTTTTCAGATCCGAAACGATTACTGCATCACGCTATCTGGACATTCTTCGTGAATTTGTGGCGGTACAAACTGCCTTAGACAACACTGCGAACACCTCGTGGTTTATGCAAGATGGTGCCCGGCCACATCGCACGGCCGACGTCTTTAATTTCCTGAATGAATATTTCGATGATCGTGTGATTGCTTTGGGCTATCCGAAACATACAGGAGGCGGCGTGGATTGGCCTCCCTATTCGCCAGACATGAACCCCTGTGACTTCTTTCTGTGGGGACACTTGAAAGACCAGGTGTACCGCCAGAATCCAGAAACAACTGAACAGCTGAAGCAGTACATCTCATCTGCATGTGAAGCCATTCTGCCAGACACGTTGTCAAAGGTTTCGGGTAATTTCATTCAGAGACTACGCCATATTATTGCTACGCATGGTGGATATGTGGAAAATATCGTACTATAGAGTTTCCCAGACCGCAGCGCCATCTGTTGTTGAAAATTGTAACTACTGTAATTTCGAAAGTTTGTCTGCCTGAAAATGTACTGGTGTCCCAAGCATATTGCAACAAACGGTGTATTTCTATCGCTGCTCGTTTAGTTTTTATTGCCGTTTCAAATATACCGGTCGTTTTTGAAACACCCTGTAGCAATGAATACGGGCAAGAGAATTTAGCAGGTGGTCCAGCATGGTGAGTTGTACAGGAGTTGGTGGATGCAGGGAGATCAGTTATGGTTTTCTGGGTGACGAGTTACATCCAGCTAGGAGCTGAACTGTTAATTTTAGTGTGAATTACATTTCACTTGCTCCAATTTTAGGCGCAAAGAACTCAGAGCAATTGTCCACATCAACGAAACGAATTAAATGGAACTTCACCACTGATTTTAGAAAAAAGACACCTCTAAATGTCATGTTTATTTTTCTGTTGTTTTCATGGCCTTACTTACAAAAGGAAATGCATATGATCACAGTAATAGGTGATGTGCTAATTTAAACGTACATGATAACAGCTATAAGCAGGAAACGCTATTAGGTTTTAACTCCCGACCCTCGTTAAGAATGGACCTATGGACCTTGTCGAGGTGTGGTAGCACGCATATCTCAACGACATAGATAGCCGTGTCGTAGGCGCAAAGAGAACGGACGGATATCTGTGGAGAAGCGGGGCCAACCGTTAGTCACCACCACGGGACGGACACCAGCCTTTTCAATAGTTGCAGGGGCAACAGTCTGACTTTGTAATATTAACCATTATGGCCTTACTAATTCAAACAAAAGAAAGTTTGATAGAAAGTAAATTGTAGTACTGTACATACATATTACTTACATATGTACCTCCATCTTTATTTTAATAATGAGCGAAATAAGACAAATACAGGGTATTCAGTTTAACTGAAGACATTGAAATATATAGAAAACTACAAATCAGATAAACATAAGTGATAATTCCAATTTGTTTGTTTCGGAGGGGGATATCCGGTGATACCACACTCTATCTGTTACACCTCCCCGGGGGCGGGTGGTGGAGGGTAACTTCGAAATCTTCAATGGGAACCCCCGTTTTTTTTTGTTTTATTGCGGATTACGATTCTACGGTCAAATCTACGTACTTCTTGTGTGAAGCATTTTGTTCGTTTCGCCACAGATAGCGCTGTTATCGGAGGAACACAAAAGGGAACACAATGCTAATTTACGACGTGCTAATGGCCCTTGAATAATCAATGGCACCTGGTACCCCGAACTCCATGCTGCGAGGGTAGGACAGGCTATTGTTTAATAACTTGTGCTTGGAAACCCCTTTCGCAACATTGCGTTCCCCCAACATACCGAATAGGGGACTACGTGACGCGCCACCATCGCCGTGGCTCGGGGCGAACGCTACTCTACTTTTCCAATTAGAGTGTTCAGACATGGTGCCGCCAACTTCAATACACTTAGTGATCGGCTGTACACAGGACGGAAGCATACCTGCAGGAATGTCAGCTCTGGTGTTTCTGATGCTGTCGATCATGCCTTCACGGCCTTTTGGCACTTGCTGGAACACCCTGCCTTTTAAATATCACACAGAAAGAAATCCGATGACCTTGAGTTTGGCGACCTAGCGGCCCAAGTAATTGAGTAATGCGTTGGGCAACCGCCATACATGTTTCAAAAACTTTCGATATTTGCGTCCGTTCAACGTGTCGTCGATAAAATACGGACCAGTAAGTTTGTCCCCCACGACGCCACACCACACATTAACCGACCAAGAACGCTGATGCTCAACTTGCTGGCTACAATCCAGTAACGCATGTTATGCCGGATGACGCTACCATGGTTTATGAATGTAGACGCATTGGAAAACAGTAACTCGGCAAAGAACGTGGGCATCGTTTGCATTTGTTGACGAGTCTATTCACTAAACTCTACTTGGTTACGGAAATCGGCGCCATTAAGTTCTACATACAGTGATACGCAGTTGTGGATGATACTTATGGCGATGCAATATTGTGGCAATACTACCTACGGACATACCGATATAGCAGTGCCGAGTACTTATCCTTGGGTTGTGGCGCATTGCCGCTAGTAAAGCTATTTCATTAGCTTGTGCTGTAACACGTTTGCTTCGTTTCCTTTTGCCGGTCTGTACGCTGCCGTCAGACATAAAGGCGTACTCAGCCTTGTAAAGGAAAGAAAGAGAGCGATCTTTCTCTGGAGAATGCTCGGCATACAAGGCAACAGCAGCCTCAACATTTCTCCTACATTCTCCGTAAATCAGGATCATCTCAATTTATTCTTCTGTGGTTCCAACATTCATCGTCCACTTGCACGACTATTCTCCAAATAATAAGTAGGTGTGCAGGCAATAAACACTGCGCAAGTGTTGTAATGTTTAGAGCCGCTATCTGTTCTGCTCTGCACGATACGTGAATTCCGGTCGCAGCGTTCCGCCTGTTAGGATACGTCGTAGTTCGCTACACGGCCACGGTAGCGCGTCATGTAGTCCCCATTTCAATATGCCGGAGGTATACGGTGTTGCAAATAGGGTTTCCAGTTGGAAGTTACGAAATACTTTCCTGTTCTACCCTCTTAGCATGGAATCGGTTCCCACGTGCCATTGACTATTCAAGCGCATGTCGGAAATTACGACTGTACACCGATTTCATTTGCTTCAATTATAGCACCATCTGTAGCAAAACGAAGAGAATGCTTCAGACAAGACGTATGTATTTTCCTGGAGAATAGTAATCTACAATAAGAAACAAGGGTTCTCATAGAAGATTTCAAAGTTGCCCCCGCCACCTACGATCGGGGTGGGTTGGCAGGTCTAATATGGTATCGTTGGATGTCGCCCTCCGAGACAAATAAATTAGAATCATAACTTTCTTTGATCCGATGTGCAGTTTTCGAGATATTTCAATGTCTTCAGTTAAAATGAACACACTATATAAATATACATACGCTACATATACAGGGTGTTACAAAAAGGTACGGCCAAACTTTCAGGAAACATTCCACACACACAAATAAAGAAAAGATGTTATGTGGACATGTGTCCGGAAGCGCTTAATTTCCATGTTAGAGCTCATTTTAGTTTGTTCTTCCACCTACGCTCAATGGAGCACGTTATCATGATTTCATACGGGATACTCTACCTGTGCTGCTAGAACATGTGCCTTTACAAGTACGACACAACATGTGGTTCATGCACGATGGAGCTCCTTCACATTTCAGTCGAAGTGTTCGTACGCTTCTCAACAACAGATTCGGTGACTGATCGATTGGTAGAGGCGGACCAATTCCATGGCCTCCACGCTCTCCTGACCTCAACCCTCTTGACTTTAATTTAAGGGGGCATTTGAAAGCTCTTGTCTACGCAACCCCTGTACCAAATGTAGAGACTCTTCGTGCTCGTATTGTGGACGGCTGTGATACAATACGCCATTCTCCAGGGCTTCATCAGCGCATCAGGGATTCCATGCGACGGAGGGTGGATGCATGTATCCTCGCTAACGGAGGACATTTTGAACATTTCCTGTAACAAAGTGCTTGAAGTCACGCTGGTACGTTCTGTTGCTGTTTGTTTCCATTCCATGATTAATGTAATTTGAAGAGAAGTAATAAAATGAGCTCTAACATGGAAAGTAAGCGTTTCCGGACACATGTCCACATAACATATTTTCTTTCGTTGTGTGTGAGGAATGTTTCCTGAAAGTTTGGCCGTACCTTTTTGTAACACCCTGTATACAATATATGGAAACATAGCAATGGAAGTGTTGCAAAATGGTTCAAATGGGTCTAAGCACTACGAAACTAAACATCTGAGGTCATCAGGCCCCTAACTAACCTAACGACATCACACACACCCATACCCGAGGCAGGATTCGAGCGTGCGTCCGTAGCAGTCGGGTTGTTCCGGACTGAAGCTCCTAGAACCGCTCGATCACAGCGGGCGGCGAAAGTATTACACATAATTTTGAAAAATAGTCGGTGATTTGCTTTTGATAAAATGACGTCTGTCTGTCATAGTTCAGCGGATTTTCTATGGTGATAAAAGCCGAGAAGAAATCATCATTCATTTCCGTTCTGAGGGCGTAGGATCGTAGGGTATGGACAAACGACTTGCCTCGCTCAATGTGATTGGAGTTGGCGGTTGTTGTCCGTTATCTTCCTTGTCCTCATCCTGACAGGCCAACAGTTCAGACCTGTTGGAACACTTGGACACAGATGTTATCGCCGACATAAACGAAATCCTGAAAGGTTAACTCACCAAATTGGGTAGAAATTTCCACCCTGCATCTGACAGGACTGAATTCGTTAATCCTCGTGACTCTGATGGTTGTTCCGAGTTTTCTCTTTGCATTACAAACCCGCACGTTCCGAAGCAGTTATAAACAGTGGTAGGTCTGACATTTATCCACGCCTTATCAGCCACGGTTATAACCATCAAAACTCTTATGTTCGCCTTCTCACTTTTTCCAATGCTACTCACCACAGTAGAAACAAGTTCTATGCGTTGGTGAGTTTTAAAATTTTATATTATGCCCTGGTCCAACTGTTGGAATCTTGATGAGGTATTGGGTGGGAAAAAATCATTTTTACATGACCTGATGGTGGTGGGTTATTATGTACGATGCAGTTGTCCCAAAACAGTAAAATGTGCGTTTATCCTTTTTCATATTAGTATTAACCGAAGTCAACCATTCATTAAAGAATTCCGTCGTCATTCATGTTTTTTTTTTTTTTTTTTTTTTTTTTTTTTTTTGCAGTAAGTTGTGAGAAGCGATTTAATCCCCGTGAAATAGCGTGTTTCCGCTAGATTTCCATACTGTGAGTGGTTTCAGCTAGTGAGATCAGTCCATGTCACAGGCTAGAAGTTTTTCGTCGTGGCAGTTTTCGTCTTTGAATGGTAGGGTGCAATTGGGAAGACATTTATTTTAAAAAATGTCCAATATCGTCTTTGTTGAATATGTTGCGTGTTTCGCAGCCATTCAGAAATTGTTTTAGTTCGTCAGCCCATTCAGGACAGAGGGAACTGTTCACGCTGGCACACTCTACGCAGTTTTTTTAGTGTGATGGGCGTGACTTTTTTTTTTTAATTTTCGAGACACCTCTCACTTTCCGCAAATCCGTCAGTCTCGAAAGACTGAGAAAAACATTTGGTTTTCCCCTTCAACACGAAACCACCCACGAGAACGTTGTGCCCTGTACACTGTTTTATCAGCTTCAGCAGCCACTCCCTGAAGACGGGGAAATTCGCCTGACGTAACCTTTTCCTTCCCGTACCTGAGATACTTCAATGACACGACCTTTATTTTTAAATTATCGACAATGTATATGGTAAAATAGCAAACTGTTTTGTAACGTTTTTTTTTTCGAAATTCCACTCTCAACAGCTTCAACAATAAATTTTTACCATTAACTGAAATACGCTTGTCCCTTCTGGCTCTCCTTGCGTTTCACAGCTTCAAGAAACGCGGACTGGTTACAACACAGTATGAAAGCAGACTGATAGGCATATCGCTCGGAGAAACAAACGACAGACGGTCTGAGCCTGTACAGGGAATCACGGAGTAGAGGGCCTTTAGTGAGAAACACATAAGTAGGGGATTTCATATCATAGAGCGGGTGCCCTGACTTTTATTAAGTGTTGGCAAGATTCCCTCAATCAGTGCAATTTCACACTGACGAGTGAACCAAAACACAATTATTCTTTTTCCAGTTTATCGAATGGTTTTGAAGGGACAGGGAAAAAAATTCAAGCTACTAAGAGTTTCAAATTATCAAGTGTCAAACTATCGAGAGTTGACTGTCCTTCCCTGGATATATATCACCGGAAGATGATGGTTACGAGTCTCATATGGGACTCAAAACTTTATTTTTCATGATTTTCCTAAATTACATGAGGCAAATGCAGAGATAGTTCCTCTGAGGAGGGGAGAGCCGCACTCCTTCTATATCCATCCCTAATCCGATCTTTAATTTCTTATCCAGTAATCCACTTGATACTTTGCTACAAACAAGAAATACTGCCGTAAGAGGAGTGATAATGTACTTAGGTGTGTGTGTGTGTGAGTGTGTGTGTGTGTGTGTGTGTTTGTCTTTAGCCTAACGTTGCCTTGACAGAGGCACTGGGTGACGTCACGACCTTGAGCCCCACTATCAGCTCGCAAAGGCTTACGAAATTCCGTAATGGCAGCGCAAACAGGATGCTCTGTGAATAGGAAACTGTGCGGATTGCAGACCACAGCTGCCTGCACTTTGGCCTAGCTTTAAAGCGGATGGGCTGCGGACAAATGTTATCTTAGACGTCCAGGGAAATACACTACAATTTGTAACGTTATTATTTTCGTGAACAACTGTTTGTGTACGAACCGAATTTATTTATTCAGGACGACTCTGAACTTAGCCAGAAAAAAAGAAAAGATCTGTGTTTCTTCCAGTTTGCTTTGATGTAAATCGTTCATTACAGCGTAAATCTTTCGGATTGTTACTCCAGTTACGTTGTGTCTATATTAAACAGCAGATCAGAGCTGTATGCGCAATTGATAGTGAGATATTGACGTGTAGCAGAATCTCTCAACTAACGAAAAAGTCAAGGTTAAGTGATAAAAGCTCAAAGGCCAAATTACAGAAATAAAATGGGGGGCATACGCAAAATACAAGATTATATGGCAGTTTCGCCGTCATAGACACTGCAAGTTACATAAAAATCCACCGAGTCTACCTTTGCACAGTATTGTCTAGAACCCAAATATTCCACAGAAGTGAATTACCGAAGGTGACGTGAGGACATTTCTGCTTTCCTTTTCGCAAATGGAAACAGTCTTTTAACTCATACGTTTTTTTAAGTTATCAAACAGTCACATAGACTCGTGGTGCACACTGTCGCTGTTGCCAACTTAGTTATAGATCGCTTGCGACTTCATCCTCCAGCTTAAGCCCCGATAACATTAGGACACTATAATGCTTTCTAAACGAGGAGCGATGCAATGATGTACACCAATCTTGTTTGATTCTTGGGCACGGCGATGAAAATTTTGCATGACCATTTACGGATTTATCCACTTATTTCACCTGATGATCTGTATTTTGAATAGCTCCAACAAAGAAAGTACTGTATTCACTGGTAGTAAGATACTGAATCAATCATTGTTTTGCAAATTTCTTTAACCGTCCTGTTCCTGCGTAAGTATCAGTGTCTGAGCATTGGCAGAGTTAAGGTTTGGACTAGAAAATGTCTTGAACACCTTTCTGCTACTAAGTGGTATAATTTTTTTCTTGTCGTTTTTTACTACCGCAGTACAGTGTCACGATATAAGCATAGTGTATTGTGTTGTTTGGTAGTGGTACGTACGTATGCAATAGTTTTCATTATGCTGCACATTATATTCGTTATTAATAGCATGTTTCGTCTCTGGTGTAAAGCCTTTCCTTTTCATGTAGATTTTTGTGAAACTCACTCTAAATCTATTTACATAAAAGGCAATTTCCTGACTGAGTGACTCGTCAGCGGCCAGCTCAAGCCTCTAAGGGCAGAAGTTTGAAATTTGGAGAGGGTGTTCATATGACGCTGTAGGTGTCGTTTAAGAAAGGATTTTTCGAAATTCCATCACAAGGGGTGAAATAGTGGATGAAAGGTTTTATGAAAATATCTCCTAATTAAGCCAAATTTGAAGTTAGTCCTACGAAAATTGGTATGTGGTTTCTCGGACAGAAATGAAGGAATATGTGTTCCAGCATATTTGGAAATTTAACCCTTATGAGGCTGAAATCGTGGGTGAAATTTTCTTTTAAAATAAACCATTATTAAAGAATTGTTAAAGTATTTTTAAAGCTATGTCTATGAAAACTGATACTTGACTTCTCGGTTACAAATTAAGAAATACGTTTTTCAGTATTTTTGGAAATACGGTCCCTCAGAGGGTGAAAAGGACCAGATTGTTTCACTGACTCATCATCGCCCAGCTCAAATCACTAAGGATAGAAACTTGAAATCTGGAGAGGGTGTAGATATTATATTGTAGCCATTATTTAGGAAGAGATTTTTGAATTCCATTACTAAGGGGTGAAATAGGGAATGAAAGGCTTTTTGAAAATATGTCGCTATGAAGACAGTTTTGAAGCTAGAACTACGAGAGCTGTTTATTGGTTTCTCAGTCAGAAATAAAAAAAGATTTTTCAGCATTTTTGGAAATTCAACCAACGGATTAAAATAGTGGGTGAAGGTTTTATTTGAAAATAATTTAAGAACTACTACAGCATTTCAAAGTAGTTGTTGTTGTTGTGGTCTTCAGTCCTGAGACTGGTTTGATGCAGCTCTCCATGCCATACAGTAAAGCTGCATACCCTCGGGAAAAATTACGGCTGTAGTTTCCCCTTGCTTTCAGCCGTTCGCAGTACCAAAACAGCAAGGCCGTTTTGGTTAGTGTTACAGGGCCAGATCAGTCAATCATCCAGACTGTTGCCCCTGCAACTACTGAAAAGGCTGCTGCCCCTCTTCAGGAACCACACGTTTGTCTGGCCTCTCAACAGATACCCCTCCGTTGTGGTTGCACCTACGGTACGGCTATCTGTATCGTTGAGGCACGCAAGCCTCCCCACCAACCCACCAACGGCAAGGTCCATGGTTGATGGGGGGGGGGGGGGGGGGGTTTAAAGTTACGTCTATGAAATTCTGTATTTGGCTTTACGGTTATAAATTTAAAAAATATGTGTTTCACTGTTTCCGGAAATTCAACCCGTAAGAGTTGGAAATATAGTACGAACATTTTTAAGAAAATTTTCCATTATTATAAAAAGAAATTTTAAACCTAGAGCCGTGAAAATTGTTATTCCATCTCTCGGTTGGATGTAAAGAAATATGTGTCAGGGGATGGAACTTTCTATGGAAATATCACCATAAGAAGGCACAACGCATGGTTAACAAAACGTTAGACTCCAGCTACCCGAATCGCCTTTTGGTCAGGAGTATATTAGGAAAAGCCCATGCTTCTATGCCTTAATTAACGTGAAAAGTTTGGAAGCAGTTGCAGTTTGTGAACAACAACAAAATTCGATTGAACAAAAACAAAAACATCTGTGCAAACCATAGTCTACGCGAGCGAAGCAGCGGGATCTAGCATGGTATAATATGTACGTGAAACTGTTATGCGAGGGAGAGAGCACCGCAAAATATCGTTAGTCAGCTGGTATTATAACAATAAATGAGGACACAGATATGAATTGTGTTGCTCCATGAAACTCGCTGGTGTATCACGCGCGAAAGAAACACACTGACTTCCGTAAAATGTTCTGGAGGTTAATTTGACGGTACAAGCACTAAAAGCGAGAGTGACCAGAATAATCGTTTCATGTGGTGGAAATGTATTTTGAAAATGCCAACGTACGGACGATAGCGATTGCTTCCAGCCAGCACGTATCCAGCGAAAGTAGACATTACAGTACTAGAATTACCAAACCGATTATACTCGTCTCATGAAGGACCTCGTAAATACTTGACCGTTTATGGTCATCTTACTCCATCGTCATCACCATCTAGTACCAGACTACGTCGGACGTCATCGTTCAACAACCACGTGAAACTTCGAACTGCCGGAGAGATCTACATCAGTAAAGTTTGCGAACACGTTCATTCAGGTTTTTGAAACTACCTCTGTTTTAAACGCTGTATACAAACAGCATTTTGTAATACATGTGCTTTCACGTTGACTGAATGAATGTCTACGTATTCATGTTGGATCCACTGCTCACATGTTACACTATATTCAAATTTCCATTCCAGGCATTTGTTTCAAACTACATTATTTCAAATATGTTCTTCATTCTATACCTACAGAGATTTATTCTGCTGTAAGCACTACTGCTTTAACGTGAATGAACGAATGTCACACTTTAATGTTATTAGTAGCTGCATACGATTTTTCTTTTGTGTCACTTTTTGCCGTTGTCTATCCGTTGTGTGTGTTTTCTTGTGTCTTTTAGTATCTATACTCTTAGATGTGAGTGTTTTCGTAATCTAGTTACTGAAATATACTAATCTCCAGTATGAAATACAAAGAAGCTCTACGATCGCCATAAGGAGTTCAGAATGTGGCTTGTTATTTCTCGTCTTGGATCAATTTCTACGTTCAGCAAACTATCCAAAACAATTTGTTTTTAATGACACATGCTTTCGGTATAGTTTTAACGTAATACTCAGAGCATGACTGCTGTAAAAAACAGTATAAGCAAAACTATTCCGTAGATGAAGTTGACACTTGACGACACTACTGTACTACTGTGCAACATACAACCGCTGCGGTTGCAGGTTCGAATCCTGCCTCGGGCATGGATGTGTGTGCTGTCCTTAGGTTAGTTAGGTTTAAGTAGTTCTACGTTCTAGGGGACTGATGACCTCAGAAGTTAAGTCCCATAGTGCTCAGAGCCATTTTTGTGCAACATACACCAACATAATAAAACAAAATTTAAGTCATTATCATCAACATCTCTTTCCGTTCCCGCTATGGGAGGACAGGAGATCAGTCGGCCCCTTTTCACTGACCGAACCGAGAACAGCCTATGCCTTAATACAGTATCCGGATGTCCAGACAAGAATTTTGAACTCTTCTCCTCCCAAATGGGAATGTATAACTACTACGCCACTTCGTTCGGTTACCACTTGTGAGGTATACGCCCTTAAATGTTTTAATTAGAGAGTTTATTCTTATTAGGAAGTTTTTTTGTTATTCACTGCCATTTACATACCCGTCTAATTCTAGATTATTTCCCTCAGTTGGGCTGTATTTGCAGTCTAGTAATACGTAGCGCTGTAGCAGCTATACAGTGAGGAGACAAAAGTCATGAGACAGCGATATGAACATATACAGATGGAGGTAGTACCACGTACACAAGGTACGAAAGGGCAAGGCATCGGCGGAGCTGTCATTCATACTCAGATGTTCCATGTGAAAAGGTTTCCGGCATGATCATGGCCACACGACGGGAGAATAACGGAGTTTGAACGCGGACGCATGGGACATTCCATTTCGGAAATCGTTAGGAATTCAGTATTCCGAGACCCACAGTGTCAAGAGTGTGCCGAGAAAACCAAATTTCAAGCATTACCTCTCACCACGGACAACGCAGTGGCCGATAATCTTCGCTTAACGACTGAGAGCAGCCACGTTTGGTAGAGTTTTATTTTGGTCATCAGTCTACTGACTGGTTTGATGCGGCCCGCCACGAATTCCTTTCCTGTGCTAACCTCTTCATCTCAGAGTAGCACTTGCAACCTACGCCCTCAATTATTTGCTTGACGTATTCCAATCTCTGTCTTCCTATACAGTTTTTGCCCTCTACAGCTCCCTCTAGTACCATGGAAGTCATTCCCTCATGTCTTAGCAGATGTCCTATCATCCTGTCCCTTCTCCTCATCAGTGTTTTCCACATATTCCTTTTCTCTCCGATTCTTCGTAGAACCTCCTCATTCCTTATCAGTCCACCTAATTTTCAACATTCGTCTATAGCACCACATCTCAAATGCTTCGATTCTCTTCTGTTCCGGTTTTCCCACGTACATCGTCAGAAATTTCTTCCTCAAATTAAGGCCGGTATTTGATATTAGTAGACTTCTCTTGGCCAGAAATGCCTTTTTTGCCATAGCGAGTCTGTTTTTGATGTCCTCCTTGCTCCGTCCGTCATTGGTTATTTTACTGCCTAGGTAGCAGAATTCCTTAACTTCATTGATTTCGTGACCATCAATCCTGATGTTAAGTTTCTCGCTTGGTAGAGTTATCAGCGCTAACAGGCAAGCAATAACGCCTGAAGTACCCGCAGAAATCAATATGGGATATACGACGAACGTATCAGTACGGATAGTTTGACTAAATCTGGCGTTAATGGGCTACGGTAGCAGATGACCGACGCGAGTGCCTTTGCTAACAGCACGACATTGCTGCAGCGCCTCTTCTGGGCTCATGACCATATCGGCTGGACCCTAGATCATTGGAAAACCGTGGCCTGGTCAGATGGGTCCAGATTTCAGTTGGTAAGAGCTGATGGTAGAGTTCATGTGTGGGGTAGACTCCAGGAAGACATGGACTCAAGTTGTCAACAAGGCACTGTGCATGCTGGTGGCGGTTCCATAATGGTGTTAACATGGAATGGATTGGGTGCCCTTCATTGACTGGAAATGGTAAGGCATATGTTTGGCTACTTGGAGACCATTTGCTGCATTTCATGGATTTCATGTTCCCAAACAACTACGGAAGTTTTATGGATGACAATGCGCCCTGTAAATGGGCCACAATCAATTTGCGATTGGTTTCAATATCCACGGTGTGAAGAGTGTGCCGAGGATACCAAATTTCATGCATTACCTCTGACCACAGACAGTTCGAGAGAGCCGCGCGGGGTAGCTGTGCGGTCTGAGGCGTCTTGTTACGGTGTGCGGCTCCCCCCGTCGGAGGTTCGAGTCCTCCCTCGGGCATGGGTGTGTGTGTTGTCCTTAGCGTAAGTTAGTTTAATTAGTGTGTAAGCCTAGGGACCGATGACCTCAGCAGTTTTGTCCGATAGTCCTTACCACAAATTTCCAAATTTCCAATTCGAGAGGAAGATTTGGCAACCCAGAGCGCCCGACAGGAATCCCATCCAACATTTATCTGACATAATCGAGAGGTCAGTTCGTGTACAACATGCTCCACCGGCAACACTTTCGCAGTTATGGACGGCCATAGCACTGATCTAAATTTTTGTAGGCGACTTCCAACGACTTACGTATGTTTTTGGATAGGTCCGCCTTTAGCAAAACACAATTTTGTTTTTTAATCCAAACATGTTTCGCTGTAGTTGCAGCATCTTCAGTGGGCTTTTATTTTATGTCTGTTAAAGATAAAGAGTGTTCTTTACTGTTTGTACACATCTAACTATTAGTTTTTAAATCGTAGTTACAGATATTTGAAAAAACGCATAAAAATATGAATTCATACGTTTTTACCACATTGTGTGTTTTTTCTGACGTGTTTCTACAGTGACTGTCTTGTTCCACAGTTTGTCATCTGCAACCACTTACAACTTAAAGCAGATAAATTGTTTAAGCCAAAATTATGATTTGAAAATTGTTATTTCTATGCCTGAAAGTTAAGCGCTGTCTAGGCCGCCATGCGCTATTGCCATTTTTCGGGGTGCACTCAGCCTCGTGATGCCAATTGAGGAGCTACTCGACTGAATAGTAGCGGCTTCGGTCAGGAATACCATTTTAACAACTGGGAGAGCGGTGTGCTAACCTCTTGCCACTCCTATCCGCATCCTCAACTGAAGACGGAGTGAGTGCTATGCCTGAAATTAATTAATTCTATGTGTGTGTGTGTGTGTGTGTGTGTGTGTGTGTGTGTGTGTGTGTGTGTGCGTGTGTGTGTCTATTTACGTTATGTTTCACTTACGTTTTCTTTTTCCTCATCTTCGTCACTGTCAAACACTGTATATTGAGTTGCCACAGCCACTGTCACTGCCACCCTGCACCACGCCGGGCAAAAGAGGTCCGACACGGTATTATCGATATTATGAGGTGCCCATGACTTTTGTTACCCCGGTGTATGTAGCATTATTCAGACTACGCAGACAATCTAGCTCTCTCTTCCGCATCGGTTGAGGGCCCTCTTATACACTTTCCCGCAAGCCTGTCAGTTTCGCCTGAATAGTCCATCGGAAGACCGACGGTCGGACAAACAGAATGGTCCAGACAACTTGAGTTGAACACATGCCAGTTAGTGTCCCTAATGCTTTGTCATCTTGTCTCCCAGCGATGAATATGCGCTCGCTGTTCATGCTTTCATTGTATTAACAAAAAAAATGGTTCAAATGGCTCTGAGCACTATGGGACTTAACTTCTGAGGTCATCAGCCCCCTAGAACTTAGTACTACTTAAACCTAACTAACCTAAGGATATCACACACATCCATGCCCGAAGCAGGATTCGAACCTGCGACCGCAGTGGGTCGCGTGGTTCCAGACTGTAGCGCCTAGAACCGCTCGGCCACCTCGGCCGGCTTGTATTGACAGAGGGTAAGAAAAAAAACGAAGGAAAACTGTAACGTGTGGTGTAAAGGTGTGTGCTACTGTCACTTTCCGCCGCTCCTGTTTCACCCGCGACGCATGTGCTGGGACTAGGGATGCAGGTTATCGCAGAAACAACCGGTTTTCGGTTATTTTCATCTCGAGTTTAACCTAATTATCGAACCTGCTTAAAATAATCTATTTCTAAAATAACCGATTTTCTGTTTTTAGTGCTATTAATTCTAGTAATAAACGCAGACGTCGAACAAAGATTCAAAAATTCTAAGATTCCCTCAGATTAGGCGTCAAACGTTTCAAGGTACTATACGTAAAATCAAAATATGAAAGAAAATAAGTAAATAAAAGCAAACTTTTTGAATCCAACTTTCGCTGCTCATAAATCACGTTTTAACCGATGATTCAACCACTGTTTGGCCATTACGAATAGTCACTGCTAAAGGGTGAAAACTGAGGTTAGAGACCTCTAACTTGCCTGCTAAGCAGTCCGTTTCTGAGGGCTACAAGCAGTTAAATGCATGTTATGTCGACACATCAGACACATATACGCTACTTTATACTTTTTGTGAATGAATTATTGCCCTGACAATGACAGACCAGGTCTGAGTGGGTCTCACACACTCCTCGTGCTTTGCACACCCACGTCATATAATACGTCACACCACGTAGCAACAGCTACGAGCACGTTATTATAGGAAATGTATTCGCAGTTGTGAATCTGAACCACCTTCGGGTGTGTAATGGAATGACAACAATGAAAATTTGTGTCAGTTCGGGACTTGGGCCCTGCTTCCCACTTTACGCGAGCGTTCACCTTTAGAGGTGGCTCGCCACTCTCTCATTTTAACAACACTGTTAGTTAGATTAACGCCCATAATTTATGTCACGATCTTGGTGTTCCCCAGTACTGCATTTGATGTGTGTAGTTTATGACTTTTTTAGAAGGGAAAATTGTGGGCAGAATGTTCTTATAACTGCATGTGTAACTTGTAGAGAAATTGTATCTGAGGGGAAATGCTGGAGGTGATGGAGAACAGTGAGGGAGATGAATTGGGGAGCCATAGATGCGGAGTGCGTCGGCCTGGCCATGTGAGTGATTGTGTAAGCAACGTTCATTTGATCTTACCTGCAGAGGGTCTTCTGGCCGAAGCTCTCTTCTTCTTCCGCTAAGGGTTAGACAGGAGGGCGTCGGTTCGCAAAATAATTTACGTGGGCTAGGCGGCGGTCTGTCACGAAGGCGGCCGGACGACAGAAAGTGGCTGGAAGAAGCCATTTAAGGGGCTCCGGAAAGGCTCAAAATCATGAAAAGTTCAATTTTTACTTTTTTGCGTTTTCTGAGTCTGCAGACTATTACCTTTTAATAGATATATAATTTATTCAATTCCGAAGACTACAACTATTTTTAAATTTTTTTTGAAATGTGTTCTACATGGGCGTGACCCACTGTGGCGCTGTTAAACTGCTGTCAAATGGTGTTATTATTAACGTCCGTGCTCATCAGGTACATTTTAGTGATGTGAGATAAAGTATGTGTTGTGGCTAACCTGTGATGGTTCAATATATATCGCTGGTGTGATTGTCGATTGTTTCATGTTTATTTACTCTGTCGTTATCTCGAAAATATTCGTAATTAATTCTGTTTCTTGAGTCTCTGTTTTGTTGAAGTATAATAATGAGTAAAAGTAAAGTTATTAGAAATCCTCTGAAGACTTTTAAGAAAAGGAGAAATGTTGGAAAGCCAAAGGTATGTGTTATTACTGTAAACAATAAAGACGATAACCAAGTGAGTGAACCTAACCTCTCAAGTACACCTGCCCATAGCAGTCAAAGTGGGAAAGAAAATACTTCACAGAAGAAGCTTGGTTCAATGAGTGAAAACTATGAATGTTTTATGGGCGAATCGGATGTGAATGAAATATTTGATATGTCGGTTCTCAAAGGAATTTTTTCAAACTGTGTAAGATGTATTCATTGTAGTGAAGTTGGTCGGGAACTCTCCATAATAAAGCACGTAGGACTTGCTAGTGAAATACAACTGAAATGTGATAAGTGTTCATACATGACCACCTTTTGGAACAGTGTTGCAGTAACTGCAACTGAAGAAAATGGTAGCAAAATCTACGAACACAACAACGAGCGATGCTTGCTCTGGGCAAGGAACGCCTTCGGGCTGCAGACAGGGCTGTAAAGAGTCTAGAAATACAAGCAAGAGTAAACAGGAGGAGGAACAAGAGGAAGCTGGAGGAGGAGTTTGCAGAGGATGAAGATAATCCATCCTATGGACCTGGAATGCACTAAAAAGTTAATCCAATCTTTGTCGCTCGATTCCCAAAACTTTTATTTTCTCATACTAATTACATGTTTTCTAAGGATCTTCCAAACATATTTGTTTCAAACTTTCAGTAAATGTTACACAGTACCTTCTGCATAATTTAACACAGCCCTTTTCCAAAAAACTGTATATTTTTGAATATATAAATAAAAAATTGCAAAATAATGTTGTGAATTTTCATTACAATTGAAAAAAAATCATCTTTAATAACTGAACAAAAATTTTGTAAAATCCCTGTGTTAAGTTGTAGCCCATATTCCAATAAATAATCTGTAAAATGTTCAACTTCCTACCTCAAATACTTTGTGAGGAAAGATGTAATTTATAAGCGTTATTTTAACATTGCAAGTATAGGGCGTTCCGGAGCCCCTTAAGAGAAACTGCTGTAAACTGAGCTTTTGTAAGAAGGTCATAAAACTCCATACATTCTCATGTTAGGAGATGAAACAATATGGGCAGAGCGGCTGGCGTATGTGTTTATTGGATGATGATGATGATGATGATGATGATGATGATGTTGGTTTGTTGGGCGCTAACATCGTGGTAATCAGCGCCCGTACAAGTTCCAAACCAATCTATAAATAAAAAATACTTATTTATTTCGTAAATTCCGATTCGCTAAAACTAAAACTCGCCCTCTCTCCCCATAGGGTGGGGTTTGAGAGGGAGGAATTAGAGTTTTACAAATGTTGACCCAAATACTGTATTAATTTTTTCCGCAGATTCGGATAAGTTTTGTTTGTTTCGTAATCATGAGACCACTCAAACAAATCATCTGACTAGCTAACTAACTAACCAAACATCCTATATACTAACGAGTGAACTCATTTTTTATTTATCCGTAACCATTTTCCAAGCAAAAATAGGAACATGGATTTTACTGAATTACAGCGCCGTCTACCAAGAATCGAAATAAATGTTTAAGACAAAAAGCACGTATTTTTTGGTTTTTTTTGTAGAATCTGATTCTGCGATAAAAAGTGGGAGTTCCCATCTGAAATTTTGAAGTTACCTCCCGCCCCACCCCGAGGGGGCTGGGGTGGAGGGCTAATTTTAGCACCAGCAGATGTCTCCCCTCGAAAATAATCAACTTTGTTTTCTACACATTTTTTCGTGTGAAGCTTATTTTTCGAGTTATCCTGGTTTGTCAACTTAAAATTTACACCCTGTATAAACAAAATGAAGCGACGAATGGAAATTTGTACCAAGGCCAGGATTCGAATCCAGGGCTCCTGCTCAGTACGCCACCCTGGCTCACTAGCTTTGCACAACTGCACGGACTACAGCAGCACGCCTCCTCCACAATGGAAGTTCCCATTCGCGTTAACATGGACATAAGGTTAATGTAAATAAAGCATTGAAACTGATGTGCAATTTGTTTAAATCTCTCTCTACTCACGGGTTGACCTAGTAGATAGTGTCGGAAGTTCCATGCGGCTTTTCGCGGATGATGTTGTAGTATACAGAGAAATTGCAGCATTAGAAAATTGTAGCGAAATGCAGGAAGATCTGCAGCGGATAGGCACTTGGTGCAGGGAGTGGCAACTGTCCCTTAACATAGACAAATGTAATGTATTGCGAATACATAGAAAGAAGGATCCTTTACTGTATGATTATATGATAGCGGAACAAACACTGGTAGCAGTTACTTCTGTAAAATATCTGGGAGTATGCATGCGGAACGATTTGAAGTGGAATGATCATATAAAATTAATTGTTGGTAAGGCGGGTACCAGGTTGAGATTCATTGGGAGAGTGCTTAGAAAATGTAGTCCATCAACAAAGGAGGTGGCTTACAAAACACTCGTTCGACCTATACTTGAGTATTGCTCATCAGTGTGGGAACCGTACCAGATCGGTTTGACGGAGGAGATAGAGAAGATCCAAAGAAGAGCGGCGCGTTTCGTCACAGGGTTATTTGGTAACCGTGATAGCGTTACGGAGATGTTTAATAAACTCAAGTGGCAGACTCTGCAAGAGAGGCGCTCTGCATCGCGGTGTAGATTGCTCGTAGATTGCTCGCCAGGTTTCGAGAGGGTGCGTTTCTGGATGAGGTATCGAATATATTGCTTCCCCCTACTTATACCTCCCGAGGAGATCACGAATGTAAAATTAGAGAGATTAGAGCGCGCACAGAGGCTTCCGGACAGTCGTTCTTCCCGCGAACCATACGCGACTGGAACAGGAAAGGGAGGTAATGACAGTGGCACGTAAAGTGCCCTCCGCCACACACCGTTGGGTGGCTTGTGGTGTATAAATGTAGATGTAGATTAAGACGTTAACTGTCTTAAATTTTTCTTACATTTTTTTAAGCTTTGGCATGCACTTTTGGTTGATCTTAAATTTCTGTGAGAGTACTTCAATTCCTTTACGGTTCCAGCACACCATCGTTACAGCGCAACAGCTTGGGTGAAGTTCAGAAGGACAGCAACAAAATCAGTGGGAGGCGAGCACAGATGTTGTTGAACTATCGTGAAAGCAAAATGACATTTACTCAACTTCGAAACCAGATACTTGGAAATCATCAATTTCTTCGAGAAACTCTGAGAGCCTCTTCGAATTTATCACTATTTCTGCGATTTTTTTTTTTTTTCGCCTGTGTTGTTGAAGTAATTGTATGGGAGCGCGAGGCGCTGAACGCCCCCGGCGACGGCAGTTAGCCATCCACCTGCGGGCAGGGTCGGTGTGACACTGGCAGCCCATCGCCATCGGCCGCCCTTGAAGGAATCGTTATAAATAAGAGTGACGTCAGAGCGGTGTCAGGCGGATGCGAGGTGACAGATAAGGCGCGTGGCGCGGCGTGCGACGTTCCCACGGTACGATCCGCACTGGTCGAGGGCTCCGCGGCGCTGACTGAATGGCGCAGATAAGCCATCTGCGGGGCTCCAGATTACACGCTCTTCGCCGTAATCGGGCGCGAGTCACGCGGAAATTTTTGCTGTGCGTGCCTCAAAACGTGAGTGCCGATTGCGCTAGTGACTCCTACGCCGAGAACATCTCCATTCCGAGCATGAGCCGTCGCCTGGGGTGGAAGAAAGAGTCTTTGGGCTGATCGAAAGAATTATAACAGATGTCGCCATGTTGGCATGTGGAGTGTAAAGCGAGAGTTTATGGAAGGAAGACAGCAGCTGTGCTTTCCGCGTTTTGCCCCACGTAGGACTGTTGATATAATATCGATGCGTCGATGCCTTTCCCAAAAATTGTCGATGTGCGCGTTATATTTTCCCCGATATATCAGTATCAAAATAGCAATATCAAGGGGCCGATATTTTTGTTTTATAATATTTTTTCACAAATTTCGGTAAATGTTTGAAGGTATTCTTTTCAAATTGTAGTAGAGCATAATTTTACTATCGCTGTGTCAAGGAATCTTATTACTTTTGGAGCTGTCAGCACGTTCAATCTTCCACTTTGACTGTTTGAGGCAAGTACATGTGGCACTAGACAAGAAGTCAGATTGCACTGTGGGAGGGGGTCGGGGGAGGGGGCATCGGTATGAATGGATTACCAAGATTTCCGATGCGAAGAAAGAGCACACCATTTGTCATTAAAAAAAAAAAATTAACGTAACTAGTGTGCAATTTCTTCATGTCGATATTTTTCAAAAACAATTGCTGAAACTGATGAACAAAAACCTAAACGAGGAGATTGGGCCGGCCGTGGTGGCCGAGCGGTTCTAGGCGCTTCAGTGTGGAACCGCGCGACTGTTACGGTCGCAGGTTCGAATCCTGCCTCGGTCATGGATGTGTGTGATGTCCTTAGGTTAGTTAGGTTTAAGTAGTTCCAAGTTCTAGGGGACTGATGACCTCCGATGTTAAGTCCCATAGTGCTCAGAGCCATTCGAACCATTTTTGAGAATATTGGTCTTTACGGTGGGCAGAGACGTGTAAGGGGAAATGCTGACGTAATCGGCACACGGCAATGCCAACAAAAGCTGCAACTTCTAGCTTCGCCGCGCAGTTTTGACACTACAACAAGCATGTCATTGGCGTTGGCAGAAACGAAGAAACAGGGAACTCTACATGAAATGTTCCGGACAAATCCGATGTATGATGAAACCGAGCGATGGACCCACTGGACACGTTTTATTATGCCATTTGCATGCAGTTACCATTGCTACCAAAGTGGTGATGAACAGAACATCTAATAATAAATCAATACTTAAATATAAAACTCTAAAGCCGGCAGTATATTTACAATGTGCAAGCGATATTTTTATAGTTGGTACGTCTATATTTAATTCGTAATACACCGATATATCGATGCGTTCCTTCAATATATCGAAAGCAGGTAATGCTGTCCTTGAATATCGATATATCAGAACACTATATTTTTTAAAACATCAACAGTCTTCGTCTTAATTCTGCCCTGGACGTTTTGGGCTTTGCGCTCATACCCTTGCTGCTAGGGATGGGAAAACCCGATACCGGTATTTAGTTCCGAATAACCGGTATTTTTCGGTATTTCTTTCGTCTCGGTTATAACTCGTTTTTTTGTATTTTTTACTAATAAACGAGTAAAGTACAGAAATATGAATTAGTCATAGCAAGAGTACTAAAATTTTTTCGTTTTTTAAACAAACATTTTAAATAAGGAGTAATTTTTATTTGTAAAAATTTCATTGGTTTGAAACATTGTGTTATTTTAGAAAATGGGAAAAGCGGTCAGTGGTATTTTAACAACAATGCCACCGCAAAGAGCGTAAGAATTGTTACAGCACTGCTGAGACAATGTCCCAGTCATGTCAATGTCTCCTAGTCTACACGGTAATTTCTCTCTGTAGTCGCCGGACATCCGTTGTATTGCAGAATGGCACCAAACTTAGTCTGGAAATATTTTTACGAAGTGACGTAGCAATGCTTCATATGCTTTAAGTGGTTAAAGATTTGCCAGTCATTTCTATGAAATAATAAAAGATAAAGTAAATTATGGTAACAGTAATAAATTAAAAACTTAAGAACAATTCATTCGTGCTGTAGGATAAAAATAGATAGTAGGTCACGTGCTGTTTGTGTCTAAACAATATGCCCTGATCTGCTTGGGGCCCTTCAATTCGGACAAATTAACATTGCCCCGCTGGAATTGTACAAGTCCGTCGGAATGCACAATGGACATGAATGGATGCAGATGATTAGGCAGGATGCTTATGTACACTCCAACTGCACACGCCCCACACCATTACACAGCCTCCACCAGCTTGAACAGTCCCCTGCTGACATGCAGGGTCCATGAATTCATGAGGTTGTCTCCATACCCAAACACGTCCATCCGTTTGATACAATTTGGAATGAGACTCGTGCGACCAGTCAACATGTTTCCAATCTTCAACAGTCCATTGCGGTGTTGACGGACCAGTCGAGGCTGTCATCGAGGGTACACGAGTGGGCCTTCGGCACCGTAAGCCCATATCGATGATGTTTCGTTGAATAGTTCGCACGCTGACACTTGCTGAAATCTATTGCAATTTGTGGAAGGGTTGCACTTCTGTCACGTTGAACGTGAGTCTTCAGTCGTCGTTAGTCCCTTTCTTGCAGGATCTTTTTCCGGCCACAGCCATATCCGATTCCTGATATTCACGTTACACTTGTAAAATGGTCCTGCGGGAAAATCCCCACTTTATCACTACCTCGGAGATAATGTGTCCCATCGCTCGTGCGCCAACACCACATTCAAACTCACTTAAATCTTGATAACCTGCCATTGTAACAGCAGTAACCGATCTAACAACTGTGCCAGACACGTGTTGTCTTATTTAGACGTTGTCGATCAATCCGCCGTATTCTGCCCGTTTACATAGCTTTGTATTTAAATAAGCATGCCTGTACCAGTTTCTTTGGTGCTTCAGTGTAATTTTAAAGCTAACTTTCCGCATGAAGTTTTTATATTTTGTTGTACTTATTTTCAGTGAGTACCTTACGTAATTCGCGTTTTCTAAAATATTACGTCTGCGTGATTTACTCCATGGCTTTCAGACTCATCTAGTATGCAATCGATGTTTTCATTGTATGCTTCCCATTGGCAATGTTCTTTGAAAGTCAATGATTGTCTGTATGGTTACTAACAACGACATTTGTTGACAGCAATTGTTTTCATTACCATTACTTTTCTCTGTGTAGGGTCAGTTTGGCACATGGGTCCACATGTATGATAGCTATTTTTCAGTACCTTATGTTCCCACTTTTGTATGGCTTGGTTTTTTGCTTCATTGTAAATGTTGATGGAGACTGCTATCCCCGGCAGCATGTCTTTTTCCTGAGGCATCTTTTATATTGCGTTTCTTTTTCTTACCACAGCTGTATCGAAACGACCATAAATAAATTAATTTGCTACAACGACCTTCCACAATTCATTGTGTACCAACTCTAAACAGTCGCCTTCCCTACATTCTGGTTTTTACTTGATCGTCCCGCTTCGTATTTCTTCTTAGTGGTACCACAAACAAATACACGATGTGGTCAAGATATTCGGATACTGTCGGGTTCTTTTCTTTATTTCGTAGGCATCGTCTAACATTATTCACATTTAAAGATAACTACGATTCAATGCGTAAAGTGGAAAGTTTGTCCAAGTCTCTCTCTGCATTTCCTCATTATCGCCTAACGATGACACTTTCCTGTAGACGACAGTAGTGTCGGTGAAGTATTTTATAGTGCTGCTGATCCTATTTGATAAATCGAATGTGATTACTGAGAACATTAGGGGGTCTTTCTGTTTCTTGGATTAGCCTATAAAAAATTATAAAAAGAAAGAAGACTTAATCTAGCAAATGAACAATAGAG